>NC_059326.1:182387500-183820000 GCF_018350155.1 Leopardus geoffroyi
GACATACTTTTCAACAAATAAAATCTGATTGTGCTAGTTGAGTAGATTTTTGTTTTCCTTTTTGTTTACATTCTAGTTTAAAAAGAATAAGGTGAAAAGGCAAGGGCTATTTCTCCATGTGTTCTATACCATCAACAAATAGTGTCTTCAACAATAAATGTGAATCGAATGAGTAAACTTTGTATATTAAAAGCTCCTACTACTGCTATGCTTTAGGAGTGCTCAACTACTAAAAAATGGCTTGGTTTTTTCACATTCAGATGGTGAGTCCACCTGATATCATGAGAGTAATTAGTATTGTAAAAGCTATTTGAGAAAATGTACGTAGGAAGCTCTGGCCAATTCTATTCAAGGTCATCTAACTAATGTGAAACATCATTGGTTCAGGTCAAGTTTATCATATATAATTCCTGAACTTCCCTGCACTAACTTAAAAAATTTACTACCAACCAGTCAGTGTTTATAAAATACCCAAACTTCATTAGGTGACACCTCCAATAATAATCATGGACAAGACCTTGCCTATATAAGGGCTCAAGAGCCGAAAGTGACAGGAAGGCAGTCAAAACATAAACAACTGAATTGCAAAAGCAAATGACTCCAACCATCTGCTTAGCTTGTTTCCGCTCTCATTTTGCCAGGAGCCCTCTGAGAAGACACGGAACCATGCTGGTGCCCTCCATCGTATGTTATCTCTCCTTCCCATCTGCGATGCCCTCTCCTATGCTCAATGACATTACTTTGGCTTTGTCTTTCCCTGTGGAAATACAGAAGATAAAGGAAGAGAAAGGAAGGTGTTCCATGAGTCCACAAAAATGTTGAAGATGAGGATAGGATGGGATGTTAAGGTCCGCTCTTTAGGGGGCCAAATAAGGAAGAAAATTAAAGTAAGGTCTAAAAAAAAAATAAGCCACATGGAAACATTTACTTAATCAATAAATATTTACTAAATATGGGATATATGGCAGGTACTGTGGTAGGATCTGCAGATAACAGAGAGAAACAAAGGGGAATGGGGGAAAAAAGACCTAATTCTTGAGCCCAAGAAGTTTATAGTTTAGAGGAGGCAGAAAACAAATATACAAAATAATTACAAATGATTGTACCTATTTACCTGTAAGGAATAAGCTAAAAGCTTAGATATAAAATAACAGGGAGTGGTGGAAACGACTGCAGATAAATTGGTTAAAAAAGACTTCAGCTGAAGAACTTATACAAGTCAACACCAGAAAAACCACATTATCCAATTAACAACGGATAGAAGGCATGGATATCTATTTTTCTAAAGAAGATGTACAGATGGCCAACAAACACATGAAAGAATGCTCAATATCACTCATCATCAGGGAAATGAAAATCAAAACCATAATAAGATTTCACCTCACACCTGTCAGAATGGCTAATATGAAAAACACAAGGATTTACAAGTGTTGGTCAAGATGGAAGAAAAGGGAAACCTTGTGCACTGTTGGTGGGAATGTAAATTGGTACAACCACTGTAGAAAAAGTATGGAGTGTCCTCAAAAAAATTAAAAGTAGAAATAGCATATGATTCAGTATTTCCACTACTGACTATCTATCTCCCCCAACGAAAGCAGGAGTTAGAAAAGAGATATGCACCCCCATGTGTATGGCAGCATTATTCATAAAAGACAAGAATGGAAGCAACTAAAATGTCCACTGATAGATGAATAGATAAAGAAGACGTGCTATATACAATGAAATATGACTCGGTCATAAAAATGAACAAGATCTTGCCATCTGGGACATGGATCGAACTATTACGCTGAATAAATAAATCAGACAGAGAAGGACAGATGCCAAATGATTTCACTTACATGTGTAATCTAAAAACCAAAACAAATGAACAAAGAAAAAAACCAAAACAGGAACAGAATCATAAATACATAGAACATAAATGAAAGATTGGTGGTTTCCAGAGGGGAAAGGCTTAGAGGGATGGACAAAATAGGTGAAAAGGATAAAGAGGTACAAAATTCCAGTTATAGAATGGAGAAGTCACAGATATGAAAGGTGCAGCTTAGGGAATATAGTCGATAATGCTGTAGTGGTGTTGTGTAGGGACGGGTGGTCACTGCCCCGATTGTGATGAGCACAGCTTACTGTATGGGGCTGTTGGGTCACTATGTTATGCACCTGAAATTAATAAAGGATTGTGAAAAGAAAAAAAAAAAAGAAAAAAAAAAAGACTCCAACTGGACAGTAACATTTAAGCTGAGACCTGAGTGGGGAGAAGAAATAATTAGTTCAAGGAAGTAACTAAGTCATTTAAGAAATTAATTAGTGTAAGTAAAAGTAGGGAGAGGGGGCATCTGAGGAAAGGTTTGGGGAAAGAAGAAACTCCGTGTGTCCCAGAAGGAAGAAAGCCGCTCACTGTTCCTGGAGTATAAAGAGGGAGAACAAGTACGTTATGATGGGTAAGTAATTAAGAGGAAAGCACAGATTGTGCCTATTCTTGGCCTCTGCTGAAGAGTTCTGATTTTTTTCTAAGGATTATGGGAGTGATTGGACATTTTTGTTAAGGAGGTGACATAATCAACTTGGCTTTTAAGATCACTCAGTTGTGTCCACAGTGGATTAAAGCAAAGCAAGTAAAGTCCAGTGAAAATGACATGAGGTAGGGGAGGGACTTTGAAGAAGAGAAGTCAGGATGGTGACAGAATTCAAAGAAGAAAGTAAGAACAAAAAGTAGAGGTGTCATCACGGTCACCTTTGGCGATGTCACAGTGCCAACAGTGGAGGAGGATGACCAAGTTTGGATGTGGAATGCATTTTCTTTATGACAACATATTTATGACTCCCCTGGGGGTTATGGGCTACTTGTGTCTTTTCCGTGTGACCTGAATTCCCCAGTCAGATTTTCATATTTATATTTCTTGACAAATATTTGCCCACTTCTAAACAGGAAACGTGGAATACATCTAGAAGATCACGATAGTGGCCAGGACGGGCAGCTTTGGGGTCCTGATTATTTGCCATCACTGTTTCTGATGCTATCGTCATAAGGTCAAATATGCTGGAAGGATATTGCGGCTCTCACACAGCCGCGCCAGAGTGCTGCAGTCATTCGCCTTTCCTTAAGATAACAAGTGTAGGCTCTCGGTTCAATGAGACCGACCACGGCATTACAAATGGCACCAGTTTAAATGCCTTGTACAACATTGCAGGGGGAAAGCTACAGATTTTTCAGAGCTGAGAAGGAGCACTGTATATCTGCTCATTACTAAAAAGGAAGAGTGTGTTTCACAAAATATGGCCTTGTGGGCTAAAGCTGTCTTTCTTTGTTCCTTGGAACAGCCGAGTGTGGCTTTACATCTCAGGCCAATTATCCTCCACCGTTTTTCAGCAACTGACAAAACCTGTAAAATGAGCAATGATATGAAGACAGCATACCATTCTGCAGTTTACTCTGTATCCGCATTTGCATCTGATTTTGGTGTGTATCTTTTTTGGGGGAGGGGTTCTCACCGCAGGGACAAGATTTCCTAACATGAGAACAACATACAAAACAAATAGCTGCTAATGCCTGCCGCCTCTAATCCCCTCTCTGGACAGCTCTCCCAGGAAGGGGACCTCTTCTATCAATACCCAACATTATTATTTTTTTTTTTTCCTGAGATAATGGGATTAGCCAGGAGGGAAGCTGCACATCCTGCTGCCCTTAAAGAGAGCCCTCACTCTAGCTTGGGTTTGTGGGAGGTAACCTTCGTTTTGACTGAGAACTGCTGGAGCTTGATGTGCAAAACAAACCATCGGGGCACGTGGAGTGATCTCATACAGACTTGCTCTCACAGGAGAAGAGCAAAGAGTCAGAGGTAGAAATTAATTGTGACTCTCCATCAACAAGGCACTGAGCTCCCTTCCGGTTAATGCTTGTGTTGGCCCCCAGAAATCCCAGGAAGCCCAGAGACACTGTCCTGCAGGCTCCTGTTGGCAGCCCTTCCCATGGGGAAGACAATACAGGAATGCAGGTTAAAAATCAAAATGGGACTGAATAAAGTCTATGAACACTTTCTGATTTTTTCTTCATTTCCACAACACACATGAAATTCACTCAGAATATACCCATAATAAAATGGGAAATGATCAGAGGGATGTAGAACAGACCCTGCTGAAAGCTGATTTTCAGATACTCCATAATGTTCTGCAAGAGAAAACATTGTGTCAAATGTGAATTAAATTTGAACAACAGCCTTTCAAATGCAAATCCTTCGGAAGGGATGTCATTGATATACAACCTCTAAAAACCTTTCAAAAGAAATAAAATGGATAAATGTGATAATTAAGATCTCTATTTATAGGAAAATGATCAGATCACATTTGTTCTGAAATGTTTTTGTACCTGCAACATGGAGGGCAGATATAAAAAGTAAGGATCAGTTTTGAAATTTGCAGGTTGGAGGTGAAAATGGAATGATAGCTTGTCTGACAGAGGCGAAGGTTCTCCTGTAGTATACTAAGACCCATTATTATGCACCCATAATTGCCAGGGCCCCCACTGACCTCCATTCACTCTTCCTCACACAGTCTCCCCTTCAGCTCCCCCTACAACATCCTTCTCTTCCTAATGCAAGATGTAAGCCACTCTGCTATCTGCAGCAGGATTCTACTAAACAGTAGTATTTATGAGAAGCTGACTGGCCTACTTGAGAATGTAAGGAGAAATACTGTTTTGCATTGAGCATTTCTGGAAACAGAGAGTTATTCGCACAAGGGTTATTAGAGAGTGATCTCAGGAGACACATCTGTAAGCACGTGAGGAAGGCAGGATGAGGCAGTAGGAGATGAATAAGTGACTGTGACCAAAGCTGTAGGTGATCCTAAAAACAAGGGGGTGATCTGGAGCTAGGCTGGTTCTTCAGGGTTGTTTCAAATTAGGGTTTATTATGGGGGAAGGGGTGAAAGACTCTCCATTCCTGTATCTGCCCATCTTTGGTCACAGCTGTCCCTGGAAGAGTAAGAGCCTATTCTTGGGTGAAGCCAGTCTGAGGTCAAGGGCATTTGCCAGTGAGAGATGTACCTGTGATCTCTCAGCAGGTACATAATCCCAGAAGTTGGGGGAAGGGTGAAAGGATCCACATAGGACAACATTATCCACTACAGCTGTATAAATGAAGGATGTTAAGGATTCCCTCTTCTAAGGATTCCCCCTCACCACTGGATATTATTTTTATTAGGAAATTATTCTCATAAAAGGGAATTTACCTCAGCAGAGAAAACACATAAAGCTATTCTCTCACACACATATCTGACTATAAATTGTTTGGCCCTGTTCTTTCCAACTACAATGCTAGGAGGATACTTATGCCTAAATAAGAAGAAAAGGCCAGGATACAGAAGGTGAGAGAAATCCATGGTTGAGAAACCCTGGGTAGTCACAGTAGAGAAAGATCTTACAAAGAATCTAGAAGCGTGTCGTATTATGGATGGTAAGGAGAGGATGCTAAGAGAAGAAATTCTGTTAAGATTTGCCCATGGTCAGTCCTATATCTTTGCAGGAGAGGTGACGGCAATCAAGGTGAAGGCATAAAAATGGACTAGGCAGTTATGAAAATTTAGATTCTCTCTTTCCTCATGGACTGATTTTTCCAGAATTGTTCTTCCTCAGCTTCTATTCTAGGAGTAGAAAAGTCAGGAAACATGGAAGACAGACTATGCTTTGGAAGACAATGCTGCTGTCCCATCTTGAGCATTCCATGGCTCTACAGTTTGTTTTCTTTTTAAAAAAAAAAATTTAATGTTTATTTATTTTTGAGACAGAGAGACAGAGCATGAATGGGGGAGGGTCAGAGAGAGAGGGAGACACAGAATCGGAAACAGGCTCCAGGCTCTGAGCTATCAGCACAGAGCCTGACGTGGGGCTCAAACTCAGGGACCGCGAGATCGTGACCTGAGCCAAAGTCAGACGCTCAACCGACTGAGCCACCCAGGCGCCCCTCTACAGTTTGTTTTCTAATCTCAATAACCTGTGACTCTGTAAGGCCTTCTAGTTTTTTGTTTCTTGATGAGATTTCTTTTAAATGTTATGGACACCATTCGTGCCTCCATTCATAATCCCACTGTCTTTGGGCAAACAAACAGTAGCTAAAACCAGGGAAAGCTGCCTTGTAGGACATTTAAAGGACACTTTTCCATGTCATTTGCCTAGACTTCGCTAAGTTGCTGATGGTATTTTTCTGGCCAGAATTTTTAGTCAAGTGGCCAAACGTTTTGAGAACCATTTTGCTCTTGCAAGATTTCTTTCAGCTGGTTCTCTGCATTGATGAGGTTCAGAGGGTTTAGAAAACCATCTGAACTCTTGGGATTTTATTTGAACCAAACCCAAACTTTGAACCTTTTATGGTTTTACACATCACAAGTAAATGTGTCTCCTGCCTTGATATTATTCCCTCTGGTTCCCTCCTGACTCTTTGTCCCTTGAATAAAACTGAACAGTGAGTTGGAGATCAAAACTCGATCCAAGGGTCACCTCCGATTGATGACCTTCTCTCTACAACAACCACTTTAATTAAAGACCACATCTACGAGCAACCACTTTTCCATAGGCTCTTGGATATGTTCTCAAGACAGATTTTTCTGTTAACAGCAGCATCCCCTTGCTCTGAAGAGTGGCAAGTCCCAGTGGATCACAGATCTTAACCCCATGACAGGCCAACCTATTTATGCTGGCTACTAATAATGACTTATGTTTATAATGGCACTATTCATCCTAGAGGCTCACTCACAGCACTCCACTGACCACATGTGTGCTCTTTATACAGGCATGTGTCTATATACACCCACATATCACAACTGCACAAAGGTCTTGACTGCTGTGGCTTTAATCAGCCCTTTCTTCCTTTTGCTTAGCTTCAGGGTCTGATCCCTGGGATTAGGGGAACCGGTGCACCCTTCTCTTTATCACTGGGGAAAAAAAAACAGATTGAACAATTGGGAGTCCAGCTCCCTATTCACTTTGCTGCTTATTAGGGTCTGTGTATATCAGCCGTGATGCTGCAAAGCAAGTTGAGAGAGACCTTGTGCAATACATATTTAATAGTGGGAACTCTCCTCCCATTTTATCTCTTCCCCTTCTCTCCTTCCATTTAATGAACCAATTATTCTGACAAGGAGGAGAATGCTCTCTTCCTAGCTCCCTCTCACTTTGAGCCTTTATTCCCTGCTTCTCTAAAGTGCTGCCTAATTTGGCATAAGACCCTATTGTAGGTTATTTTTACATTCACCATGAATTGTGTAAAATTATTTCAGCACTTTGGAAATTTTTCTTTTAGAGCAGGAGATATTATTTTATCCCCACATGAATGACAGATAAGATGTGATGGTAAGAGAATGTCCAAACCTGGATAGATATTCAATTGCCTTCATTTTATTTAACAATATCACAGTTTGTTTTCTGTGACAGATTAAACACAAAGAAAAACACCTAGACTACATATTAATGAATTCTCCCTTTTGTTTTTGTTGAAATGCTTAAAATGCAGCAAATCTAGTTTTTTCATTGAAGACTCCACAGCTATTCATTATTCATGATGAAACATGATACAATTTTATTAATTTGCACGTTTACTTTATTTACATGCATAAAAATCTACAGAACTACTACTGATCACGAAATGTTTTGAGGACAGAATTGAAGCAGATTTCAACAGCACTACCCACACTGTTTTTCTTAAGCATTTGATCCTATCGGGTAGAATGTTAATTATTGATCTATTTTGCATGACGTACTCTGAATTAGGTGATGGTTGCTCTTTGTCATATATAGTTTTAAAGTGTCTGATTTACTTTATAAATAAACTGACCCAAATGACATGGGATATCTTTAATCAGAGAAACTGTGACCAATTCAATTTTTAATCGGTAGCAAGTGCCAGGCACTCTGATAGATGATAGTTTCAATAAAATTTACAAGAAACAGCCCTTGGCCTCTAGAAGTTTCTGGGCCAGTGGGGAAGCAGACTTTCTAAACTCTTAAATGTCATTAGAGAAACATGAAAGATACACCTAATATTTTTGCAGTCTCAACATCCCTTCTTTTGGTAACAACATACAGATTGACTCCTAAAGATTTACTGGCTCCTCTGATGTCAATCCATATAGGGAGGAATTGTTTCTACCCACTTCTTTCAAGAGTCAGCATGTGATCCAGTCCTAAATGATGAGCATTCCATCCTTCTATCCACAACAATGGATAAGGATCACAACCACTAATCAGAGTGTTTCCTGGAAAATTTTCTAGAGCTAGTGGGAAAGAGCATTCCCTTTCCCCTGAGTTTACTAGGCTTACAGACCATAAATCTAAATTTCTTGGTATTCACATTTGGAAATTAAACCACTGTGGCAAAAGCAGAGTTAAGAGTTGGAGAGAATACTAATGATATCACTTGAACATTTGAATCCAGTCATTAAGAAAGCCAGAAATTCCATGAACTTTTTATTAGGGCAGTAAAAGCTTGATTATCTGCCTGTATGTATGCATGTATTTTGTTTGTGGTAGTTTGGACTGGTAACCCTATACTGCAAACAAAAAATTCTAAGAACATGAGCCCAAAGAGGAGGCATTAAAAGATTTCCAGAAGTGATTTCATATAAAATGTGTATAATCTACCAAATGCAAAAGTGAGATGTTGATTTCATTAAAATCTACTGATGAAAGTAAAACAAAACAAAACCAACAAACAAAAAATTGAGGAACCAGGTTACTTACCATGAACATATATTTAAACTAAAGGTAACAGACCCTTCTGTTAGAAAATGTGTATGCAACATTCCTGTTTATTTATGCCTGCTTCCTATTTATTGAGTTCTTGGCCATAGGACAATCTTATCCATAAATAAGAATTTGATGAGCCCAGAGCTGCTAGATTACCCTGAGTAGATACAAGAACTAAGTTTCTGAATTCATCCTGTGGCTCCAGCAGTCAGGACTGATACCCAATCCAAGAAAGTATGTAAAACTTTCTTTCAACAAGTATTTGTATCAATTGACTATATTCAAATGTCAAGACAATAAAATATGTTGCGAATTAATGCTTCAGGGCAGCAGATGGACTAAGTGACATTTCATGATCCCTCCATCTCTACAATTCCATGAGTCTATCAGGCTGTCTTCCTTTCCCCAGGACATTTCTAACTAATTTTACCACAGGACCAGCTAGGTCTGAGTTGAGGGAAGGAAGCCATGCTCCAAACTTGAAAGTGCCTACTATTCCACACCTAGAGATTTTTTTCCCGCTGTGCTGCACATGCTTCTCTACCTGTCAGAAACACGGAATAAAGAGTAAAATTGGAAGGCATAATAAGCCTTGGAAATGAACCTCTTACATTCTACCACAAATCCTCACTCATGCTGCACAGTGACCAGTTGAGCAGGTTTTGGCCAGCTGTGGGCAGATACAACCACAGGGGGCTTTGCTCTGAGCTCACATGGGTATTCCTCATGCTTCTTGTCCTGGGGCTTCTCTGAATGCAAAGTTTAGAGCCTGTGGGAATTATCTCAGGGGTGATGGTTGTGCAGACAGAAAGTGCAGGAAACTTGACAATAGTAGACAAATGCAGGGGAACAAATACTTCTCCCGTCTTGCCCCAGGTGGATAGTTCTGAGAAGCATTTCATCTGGCTATTCAGAAGGTCAGAGGGGAGATTAAATTCAGTCTCTATAGCCATTGAGCTCTGTGGCCAACTTGACAGGCATCCTGGTGGGTTTTTTTTTGTTTTTTTTTTTTTTTTTCCTTCTCTCTCTGTTCCACCACTCCATCCTTCACAAATCTGTTCTTTCCAAATAAACTAAACTACCCATAAATAAACCTTTGCCTCATTTTCTGCTTTGGGAGATGAGGAAAACTCAGACTAAACAGTACTAACAATGTATACATATATATATATTTTTTTTTCCTTAGAAAGCACCTAAAGACACCAGGATTCTGATTTTCAAATGGCAGCATTCTTACAACGACTCTGCCATGCTGCAATCAATAAAAGCTAAACAAAGGGGAGAAATTGGGAGAGAAATATACACCTTTGAAACACTATTTGAACAACAACAAACACTTCCATTTAAAAATTTTAGTGGCAATGAAGATATCATGCTAATTGAAAAAACTATAAGAATTATTCTCAGCACTGTATCCTAGTGAAATTCATTTTACAAGAAACCTAAAATTCATAGAATCTTAGAAGTCATATCCATACTCTTCAGCACTTGCATATTTCTTTGAAAGATGACTCTCATCTCTGTTTGAACACTTCTAGTGACCTGCTGATTATTGGTGGGTTCTACAAGGTAAAAATATGGAGACATGAATAAAAGAGTGTCATTTACTGATATAACCACCCTTGAGAAAGAAATTGACTTTGGGGATCTTATACAAGATCATATTTTAAACATGATACCAAGGGTTCCATTGTTAGACTGCCCAGGTCTGAATTTCTGCTTTAACTCTTACTAGCTTTGTGACCTTGGATATGATATTTAACTTTTCTAAACCTCAGGTTTCTCTTTTGACAAACTGTTACAGGAAAACTTAATTTGTAGGGTTCTAGAGTGTTCTAAATAAAAATATTTGGGGAAAACACTTGAACTGTGCCTGATCCTTAGTAGACACTAAATACAAGTGAGGTATTTGAAGACAAGGAATAATTTTATTATCTAAATTTATAATAATAAATTGCACTTCTGCAAAATGGGAAAAGAAATGAAAAATTACATAAAAGGTGCCAGACAGTTTTACTATGCAACTGAAATGCTATGACTTTAGAAGGGTGATATTTAAGTAAAGTGAATTTAGGTGTTCCAAATAATTGAAATTCTTTTCTTTAACTGACCTAATATAAGCATTATATTACTAAAATATATGTCTTATCCCAGATGCCCTGAAAATGTTACAGCATTTTCCTTCCCTCTGCACTGCATATACACAATCTAAGAACTAGTTTTTAAAATGTTTTACAGAGAGATATATATCCTATATAATCTCCTATTAAACAACATATATATCCAAATTAGAAAATTTTGGTAATAGAAATAAAATATAAGCAAACTTAAAAGTGGACAAGGGAAAGGGCGCCTGGGTAGCTCAGTTGGTTGGTTAAATGGCTGACTTCAGCTCAGGTCATGATCTCACGGTCTGTCTGTGAGTTCGAGCTCCGTGTCAGGCTCTGTGCTGACAGTTCAGAGCCTGGAGCCTGCTTCAGATTCCGTGTCTCCCTCTCTTTCTGCCCCTTCCCTGCTTGCACTCTTTCTCAAAAATAAATAAACTTAATTTTTTTTTTAAAGTGGACAAGGGAAAATATTTAAATCGTAGTAGCCAGAACCCTGGACTGGACGTTGCAGTAGAAGATTCACTGGTTATTCTAAAGCCTGCCATTAATAATGTGGTTAGGTCACTTAATTTCTCTCTAGGGTTCAATTTCCTCTAGATCAAATCTATTCTAAAACAAATGGAATGGGATTGATTATCTCTGAGGACCTTTGCAATTCTAAAATGTCACAATTCATACTTTTAAGTTCCCTTTTTGCAGCATAGATCAAAACATAAATAGACTGGTAAACTTTTCTTTGCACACAAGTGTGATTATGCAGCAAAATCATTTGTTCTTGACCTTGGTCTTGACATAAATAAAAATTCCATCACAGAAACCATAGAAAATCAGAAGGAGTCCAGTTCACTATGAAGCATGCTGTGTTTCTTTTGAAAAAGACACATGACATTTGGTTTACGTGTTCTAAAGCTGTGATAAAATCAAAACCCATAGAAGAACTTCACTAATGAGGCTTTAAGAGTTGTGAAAGGAGGAAATAAACCAGACAAAAAAGATTTGTAATTAGCACATCAATTATTTGTGCATTAAGTAGGTGATCCTGAAGTGCTATAAGGAGCTTAAAAACAAATATTTCCATAAATACTTCAAGCACTTTCTTGCTTCTGGTTTATACTGTTAATTCATACCAACACTGAAGAAAAAGATCACTATGTAAAAACAAATAGTCTTCAAATCTTCTCGATTTTTGTTTACTCTGGTTTTGTGGACATTTAACTGAATGGGTTTGGGCTGTAATGTTAAAATGCTGTTTAGCGATATGTTCATAATTTAATAAATAGCAAAACTGAGGGGAAAGTGCTTATGTTTTAGAAAAACACACACATAAGGCCTCTATTTTTTTCTCAGAAAAAAAAATCAACTTTGCAGTAAAACAAAGAGAGACAATAAAATGTGAGATGGCTTTCCCAATGACAAAATGCTTTCGTGCCACCCTGGATAGAAAACTTATCCAACAGATTTAGGATCTCTGGATCAGATTTTTTTTTTCTAGATTTTTAATTATGACCTGTGTAATTTTATATAAAGTAACTTTGAAAAAGGTGGCAAAGTCTCTTATGGAATAACGGCAAATGAACTTCAAGGTCAAGGAAGGAACAGATGCCACCTATTGTTTGATTAATTGGACAAATTAAATTCATGAATTAGAGGAAAGAGACCTTCTAACCTTTCACATGCCCATCCTCAGAAGATGAGTTCCGGTATCATAACGGGGCCAAGAATTAATTGGAAATTACTGAAACAAAATTTTTTTGCCTTCGCTTTTTTTTATTGAGGCATAATTGACATATAACATTATATTAATTTCAGGTGTACACCATAATTATTTGTGTATGCTTGCATATATTGCAAAATGATCACTGAAATATATCTAGTTAACATCTGTTACCATACATAGCTATACAATTTCTTTTTTCTTGTGATAAGAACTTTTAACATCTCCTCTCTTAGCACCTTTCAAATAAGCAATACAGTATTATTAACTATAGTTGTAATGCTTTATAGAACATCCTCATGACTTGCTTATTTTATAACTAGAAGTTTGTACCTTTTGATTCCCTTCACCTTTTTCTTCCACCCCATTCCCTGCCTCTGGCAACCGCCAATCTAGTGTCTGTATTTATGAGTTTTTTTTTCCTCCAAATTATACTTATAGTGAGATCATATTGTACTTGTCTTTTCCGTCTGATTTATCAAATTTTGACAATTCAGAATTAATGTGTTCATAATGCCATGGTTGGTTATTTTATGGTATCAAGAAAATTAAAGACAACACTTTCAAAAAAATGTTGCACAAAAGAAAGTATGTGCACTATGAAAAGCATATGTGATGTTACCTCTCTCAAGTCCCATAATTGGAACTCTGATCTTGGTATATCATCATACAAGTGGAGATGCTTTTAATAAAGCTGTTTCAACTTAATAGCATCTCATAAATCACAATCACCATTTCTTTAATAAAATGCAAATAATCACTTCAAAGGCAATGGGTATTTCATACAGAACCCCAAAACAGAATTTGCATTAAACTGAAAATTGATCTGTGCTTCACCACACAGTAATTTGACCAAAAGATAACATTCTTATTCCCACAGCTACAAGATGTGAGTTTCTGGCAATGGAATCATTTAAGAAGCACAAGGGGGAGTATATTTTATAATGTAAATATGTCTCTGTCAAGTTCTAATGTAACAAAATACAGAAATCCATGGGCTTAGCAGTGTTTATGTAGGCTTTCACCACATGAACTGTGACGATAGGAATGGTAAACAAAAACTTCTAGGAAATCAACGTTTCTCATTTCACTTCATGCTTCATTTCATGCTAAGTAATTTGTGGAATTACTCAGTTTAAGAGAAGAGGGACTTTGAAATGAATGTCCAAACATGGTGGTCCCATAAGGCATTTCTTCTACTATTGGCTATGGACCAACACTGTTTGAGATGTGTACTTGAGTGCCGCAGGGACAACAGACTGTCCTTGCTACTGGTGTGGAGAGGATGTAGTCATTGAAAAGACAAGGGGTAGACATTCCCTTTGGTTTTCTGAAGGGAAGTGCAATCTGTAAGGTAGAGTGAAACACATGGGAAAGGAAAGAAATTATGGAAAGTCCAATGAATTGAGAGCTTTTAAGGGAATCAACATGCTATAGAATTAGCTTTTATTTACCATTCACAATACTGAAGTCAGCAACTAGTCCTCAACACTGGTTTCTTTGACTGTATCATGCAACAAAGCACAAAGCCTGCTGTCCATAAAAATCAAAACAGAGTCATACCTTATGTAAATGATAAGTCCTGATCAATCTAGCCTCCCTTTACTGCCTGGTAATGAGAGAATCTGACACCACCTGACACTGTGCACTCATATAAAACTTCAGACATATCATGCAAGAGATTCACAGATCAATCCCCACCCCCACGAAACCAATGGAGAGAGAAAAGCCATTTTCAATGGGTCCAGTGAAGCAGAACCCAACTAACTATAATTCCTACCCCCCGCCCCGACCTATACTGGAGTTGGTGTCTAATGAAAAAGGTTAGATGGTTAGCAGTAACATTGAATATAGTGGCTCTGACATGGCACTGTCACTCAGTACATTTTTCTCATCCACTTACATGTAACACCAATAAGCATCATGTTAGACTTGATCTTGATTAACAACACTGAACTTCACCTACAAAATCTTGTACCGTGATATAGGGCTATGGCTGGATATAGTCCATTAAAAACAAATTACTTATTCAATATTAAGTTCATAATGTTTTATCTGGTGCTACAAAATTCAATTTGTTGTCACTTATTTTAGGTGTAGTTCAAAGAAATTTTAGGAAAAAGAAAATAGTATTGTTGTGACTGTAGGGTATATAATCCTACAATTAAACACAATACTTCAAAAAAAAAAAAAAACACCTCTATTGTCCTGTGACATTATTAAAAAATACTTTGTTAGGCATTCCTCTGACAGCAAATTTACCAATATCTTCCCAAGACATGAATTCTGGAACCCATTAATAGGTTTATTAGTTGTAAACAAATTGTTCTAAAGTAATATTCTGAATGGTAGCATTGGCTGGAATAGTTTGAATATTCAAATTAGTGAGTTTAGTTACAAGAATGTTTATTACTGGATGATCTATTAACACAGGTGTTGAGACTGCTATTTGGAAGTACAAAAAGGAATGATTTCTATGTTTACATAATTTGAACTATATTGGTTGTATATTTCAGCTGGGTAAAAACTGGAAAAAAAAAACTTTCTCTAATTCCCAGTTGCAACATCTATCTCTAAGGAAGAAGGATTTTGTAGTATCCCAAAGTAACACTCACCACAAAAGATGGGGTTATTTTGCTGTAAACAGAACCATATACAGATCCATTAAAGCTCATTACAGGTTTTTATTTCTTAATAGGAGTGTGCTGCTGCTATAGGAATCCATACATCTTCACCCATTAGAGAATGACTCATGACTGGTGACTGGCGTCTAATTGGATGCTTTATTGTCTCTGAACATATCATCTGCTCCTATATTTCTGTTCCCTGTAAGGTCTCTCAGGGACTTAATCAGAGCTCTATGTTTCATAGGGGGAGTACAACTGAACTTCTGGTTACTTTGGGAATAGGGTAGTAGTTGTGAGCAGGAATTCAAAAGATAGAGTATCTAGATCTGAATCTTCATTTTGAAAAAAATCTTCACGTGCAAGACTCTGTTGTCTTTGTGCAAGAGTTTCGCAAAGGTATACACCAAGTGGTCGTGTAGCATTTCTTGGCTGAGGATATGCAAATGTTCAACTTGCCTAATTGATGCTATTGTACCAACTTCCAAAGTGGTCGTATCAGTAGATATGCACATCACTGTTGGATGAGAGTACCCACTGTCCCATATCTTTGACAACCCTTGATGTTACCTGAGTTAACGCTTATCTGGAAGAAATTATGATTATATATAATATGGTTAATATGTTTGAACACCTTTTCATATGTTTATGAGCCATCTGCCTTTCCTTTTTTGTGTGTGTATTGCTACTCATTTCTTTTCCCCATTTTTTCCATTTCATTGCTTGCCTTATCTCATTGAATCATTTGAGTTCTTTATACATTGGGTAATCCACTCAAACTTCCAGAAGCTCAGTATCCTTGCATTAACATGAAGATAATATTAGGATTTAATTGTTAGTTATGAAGGATATATGAGATAATAGATTTTAAAATGCTTAAAATATTGTCTGGCATAAGCTGAGATCTAGTTAGTATATTACTAATAAGTAAATGTTTGCTATGACTAATTGTCTTCTATAGCCATATTAGATAAAAAAGCAATTAGTGGCTAGAATGAAGTTGTATGAGAATTCCAATACACTAGCCTATCTTTCCATGTAGAGTACAGAAAGTCACAGGAGAATGTTGCTCCCACCCAAGCAATAACAATAAACTAAATAACATACATAATCCCAGTTTATTAAAGCCTATTAGAAAGCAGAAGTCAAAGAAACTACATAAAGTAAAAAATCCAAAAAATGTCAGACTGCTTCTAAGACAAAAGAGCGTTGTTACTGTTTTCTTCCTTGAAAGAGGAAGAGGAAGAGGGGGAAGTCTCCATAGATGTGGGTAAAATCACCTGAACTTATCAGAAATTTAAAGTCTGAATGTATACTGTACGGCAGCTTACAATCCAGGAACTCTAGGAATAAGAGAAATATGTGCCCACACTCGATAGGCCTTTGCAAAATGTTAACGAGAAAAACTGGGGGCAGCGTAGGTCAGCTGAAAGAGGCACTTTCTGAGACACAGTCATATGTGGATCTCTAATATTTGAAAGTGGAGTTGAGGACTTGGAGAAACTCCGCAGATAATTTGGTTCTTACACTGAGGAACTGGAAGCAGCTGGCTACCCCTGGGGGAAGGGTAGGAGAACTGAAAGTGCCCCTCTACCTCTGCAACAGGGTCACAGAACCTGCTGAACGGTGAGGGTAGGGATTGAGAACTGGGAGAAACCTTAGGGATACTCTGAGCCTCATCCATTGAGTATGAAGCAGGGGCTATCCATGGCTGTACAGCTGGAGGTGGGGCAGGAAAGCCAAAAGGGACCTTCCTGAGGCAGAGACACATAGGACCCATTGAAGTGGGAAGGCAAAGCAGGATGAAAGAAGTCTGAGAGATGTCTCACAGGCAGTTGAGGCCTTTCACTGTGTACTAGGCAAGAGCTACCTACAAGGAGGAGAGGCAGGATTAAAAAAAGGGGGGGAAGGGTCACTCTAGACATTCAGACTCTACATCAACTAATTTTAAGCTTGTGGTGAAATGAATCTAACTAAAGCAACACAAAGTCCAGATTTATTTCAAATATGGATTAGACTGGAACTAGATTGTCAACCCACATACTAATGGTTGGGAGGAATTATTTACTTCAATCTTTATTTATGTTAGAAATTCAATAAAAATATGAAATATACAAATTAGCAAGAAAATGTGATCCATCATAAAGAAAGGAAACAAATTAGATAAGATATAGTCCAGATGTTAGAATTTTTAGAGAGTAGCTTTAAAACAACTATGATGAATATGTTGGAAAAGGTTCACAACATGCGAAACCAGATGGAGAGATGAAAACCATAAAAGGACCTCAATGGCAATGCTAGAAATAAAGGGGAAAAATGATAAAGATAAAAGTCCTTTGGTGGATTTATCAGCAGACAGAGAACAGCACTGGATGAGATCAGTAAATGTGAAGACAGATCATTACAAGCAAAAAGATGAACAATAAAACAGGACGCAAGAACTGAAAGATAATATCAAGTAGTCTAATATATATGTATTTGGCATCATAGATGGAGAAGGGGGAGGAAATAGGACAGAAGAAATATTGAAGAGATAGTGGCCATGAATTTCTCTAACATTTATGAAAGAAACCACTCCACAGGTTTAATAAGTTAAGTAAACTACAAACTGGATAAATACAAAGAAACCCAAATCAAGGACATCATAGTTATACTACTGAAAAGCAAAGATAAACAGGGAATATCAAAATCAGCCAGGGGGAGAAGACACATTACATAGGAAAAAATGATGAGACTGGCAGCTGATTCCTTACCATCAAAAAAATGACATTCTTTAAAAAACCAAAAAAAAAAGGGGGGGGGGTTCTATATTCAGCACAAATAATCCTTAAAATTAAAAGCAAAATAAGACATTTCAGAGACAAAACATGGAAGAAATTTCTCCAATAGCTATATTCTACAAGAAACTTTAAAAAATGCTCTAGCCTGAAGGACTATGAAATGCAATAGAAAATCAATTCTTCAGGATGGAATGACAAACATCAAGGGCAAATGTGTCAATAAATATAAAGGAACTTGGGATACATGATAGAAATATAGATGGATAGATAGATAGATAGATATTTTAAATCTCTTTTAAAGACTATTGACTGCATAAGTGTTGACAATGTGATATGTATTTATAGCATATATTAAGGTAAACTCCATAGAAACAAGAGAACAAAAGGCAGGAAGGTAATAAGTAAATGTACATCATTGTAAGAGTGTTACTAATTGGCAAAATAAAAATTTTTGAAGTTACATTGATAACTTAAAGAAGTACATTACAATATGTATAGTACCAATAAAAATAATATAAAAATCCATGATAAACAATCAACAGAAGAATAAAATGGAATACGCAATCTATTCTATTCAATAAAATAAGCAAGAAAGGAGAAATGGAGTGATAAAAAACATAGAGAAAAAAAAGAAATCAAATATGATATTAGATTTAAACCCAAATGAATTATAGTGAGTGTAAATAAAGTAAGCTCAAATTAAAAAAGAGATATTGTCAAACTGGATAAAAAAGACTCAACTGTATGCTTTTTAGAAGGAGCACAATTTAAACATAAAGATACAGATATGTTGAAGCTAAAAGGAAAGGAAAAGTTATGTCATGCAAAAATTATTTTAAAAGCTGATGTGGCTGGGGTGCCTGGGTGGCTCAGTGTGTTAAGCGTCCAACTGCAGCTCCGGTCATAACCTCACAGTTCGTGAGTTTGAGCCCGGCTTCGGGCTCTGTGCTGATAGCTCAGAGCTTGGAGACCGCTTCTAATTCTGTGTCTCTCACTCTCTCTGCCCCTCCCCTGCTCATGTTCTGTCTCTCTCTTTCAAAAAATAAACATTAAAAAAAAATTAAAAGCTGTTGTGGCTATATTAAAAAGGAGACTTCAGGATGGAGAATATTATTAGTGAAAAAGAGAATCATTTCAAATTATGAGTTAAATAATCCAGAAGACATAACAATCTTAAATAATAATAATCTTAAGTGTTTCTACCTAATACCACAACTTCCAAATCCGTGAAGCAGAAATTGACTGAATTGAAGGGCTAAACTGAAAAAACTGTCCAGTTTCAGAAAGTCTTAATTAAAAAAAAGGATCATACACCTACGGAATAAATTTGATAAAAATATGGTGTCAAATTTGAAGCATAATAGGAAGTCATTTGAACTATTTAAGAATAATCTGAAGAAATAACAAATTTTGAAATAACCAATGGGCCAAAGAAGAAATCACAAAGGATGGTCTTAAAAAACCTGAACTGATGGACACTGCCAACAATACAACATATCAAAAGCTATAGGATGTAGCTAACATACTCTTTAAAGGCAACTCTGTAAAAGGGTAAGTCAATAGATCAAATCAGCAAAGACAAAATTTGGTTCTTAGGAACGTTTAATAAAATTTATAATCCTTAGACTGATAGAAAAAAGAAAAAACAGAAACTACAAATATCAGGAATTTTAAAGAAGATATAATAAGATGCTATGGATATTAAAAGAATAGTTTACTTATGCCAATAAATTTGATAACCTAATAAAATGGAAAATTTCTTATAAAATACAACCTATCGTAACTGAAACAAGTAGAAAATGAACAAGTTCTCTACCCATTATTTTTTTTTTAATTTATAAACTTCTAATATATTCATGACACAGCCACCTAAAAATTAGGATCATATAATAAGGTAAGCTATACATTGGAATGTGTAAAACTTGCATATGGCAAAAGGGAACTTAAAATGATGAAACAACCATGAAATTTACATGTATCTATATCTATATACCCTAGGTGCATATACCACATGGTGTATTTTACTCTACTAACCTAGAACTGTTGGGTAAGACAAGGGGAAAGAGGAAATTAAAAGTCATTTGATATGTTTAGTACACTAGACTCTGTGGTTTAAATTTTTAATTAGGAGAGCAAATGATTTCTATAAGGAAATAGATTCTTCTCTGTTTTTCATGAAACTTGAGATCTTGAAAATCTAATTCAGCTTAATACATGGGAAGACAACATGAAATTTTGAAGATAGGTGATGAATGTCTGAGCACCTGCCACTCTTAAAGCTCAAAGAGATCCAATAATTTAGATGAGGATTTAGAGCCACCTATTCAGGGTAAATGGAGGATTTAGACCTAAGTCTACCTGATTCAAAAGCTTGTGTTCTCTTCAATATGCCAATACTATAGCTTGTTTGGCAACTACTGATGATAAGCATAACTATCTGACCTACCTTCCGATTTTCAGACTTCCTCATAATTTTATTGCCATTAAAGGCAACTATGTCTAGTTTAGGTAATAGTGTAGACCAAGCTACTAATTTACTACTTGATTCATCTTACTACAGAAAATGTGTAACAAACAGCATCAAATATTATATGTAGTTTACATGAAGAGTGAATTATTAAGTTTTGGAAAAAAAGAAAAAGAACAGTACCACACTAGAAATAAGGAGACCTATGCTTTTTATGTTATCTTTGACATTTATAAAGAAATCTCTCAGACTGAATCTCTTCATCTATACTTCATCCATGGTTTTCAACTCTTAAGGGTAAGGAACTGAGACACCCTGAAGTCTGTGTTTGTTTCCATTTGGGAAATCATGTTCTTAAAATATTCAACAAATAGGGGTGCCTGGGTGGTTCAGTCGGTTAAGTGTCCCATCGTGATCTCACGGTCCGCAGGTTCGAGCCCCACGTCAGACTCTGTGCTGACAGCTCAGACCCTGGAGCCTGTTTTGGATCCCGTGTCTCCCTCTCTCTCTGCTCCTCCCCCACTCACACTCTGTCTCTGTCTCTCAAAAATAAATAAACATTAAGAAAAAAATTTAAAAAAATTCAACAAATAAATACAATGCCACCAATGACAACAAAATGTTAAAAAATCACAAGAGTTAGGGTGCTCATGTGGCTCAGTCAGTTAGGCATCTGACTCTTGATTTCAGCTTGGGTCATGATCTCACAGTTCATGAGTTCAAGCCCCACATTGGGCTCTGTGCTGACAGTGTGGAGCCTGCTTGGGATTCTCTCTTTCTTTCTGTCTCTGCCCCTTCCGTGCTTGTGCGGTCTCTCTCTCTCTCCAAGTAAATAAATAAACTTAAAAAAAATTCACAAGAATCAATAAGCTCAAGGTCTTCTTTGGTTCAGGAATGATAGTAGAATATAGAGATTGAAATTCATCAGTCCACAAATACTTCCTGAGTGTCTACTGTGTGAAAATGGTAAACAACAGCAACAATAAACAAAAATAGCTAATGCATACACAAGCTAGATCATTCACTGGTCTACCTTTTTGCACACATTAACTCATTTAATCATCCCAACTGTCCCATGGTATAGGTACTATTATCCCCATTTTACAGATAAGAAAACTGAGGCTCAGAAATGTTACTTAACTTGTTCAAAATTACATTCCAAGTGGCAGAGCTGGAAATCAAACTGAAGCTGTCTGGCTCAGGCAGAGTATGTGCTCTTATCACAATGTTGTAGAAAGACATTTTGTTTCTATTCTAAAGAAACCTCAATAATAGCATAAAAATAGAAACAAATATTAAAAGTACATACTTGTTAAAATGATTTGGTAAATGTTTCATAATCTTAAAGAAGAAGATCGGTGAGGGCTAAAACTTTTAAAAGTGACACTATAGGGGCACCTGGGTGGCTCAGTCGGTTAAGCGTCTGACTTTAGCTCAGGTCATGATCTCACAGCTTGTGGGTTCGAGCCCTGCATCCACCTCTGTGCCGACAGCTCAGAGCCTGGAGACTGCTTCAGCTTCTGTGTCTCCCTCTCTCTCTGCCCCTCCCCCGCTCGTGCTCTGTCTCTCTCTCTCAAAAATAAATAAACATTAAAAAAATTAAAAGTGACAGTATAAAGAAGAAATACTTCATTTGGGCCACTAGCAATGAGTAAGATTCGGATAGAGGGTCAACATTCTAAACAGCTAAAATTTTAAAAATACTTTAGCATCTATTCATTCTACTTGAGCTTGACTGAAGTTCAGATGACTGAATGTGTATTTCAGGATAGGAAAATGAATAAAATTACTCTTCTAAGAAAGGGTGGGTATTTACAAGGATGAAATTTCCTCAGTTTTTTTTTTTAACGGTAGTTCTTTCTCTCCCTTGTGTGTTTCAATAAATGATTTGAAAAATAGTAGTTGAAGTAGAGTTTCAAGGAAATAACCCTCCTGCCTCAAATATCTTGGCCTTCAAATGTTGGGGTTCAAAGCAATGCATGAAGCTTCCAGTATAGAAAGGAAGGTTTTTCCCCTTTAGTAACCCCATTGAAGTGGAATGTTCACTATTCAGAACTACTCACTTCCTTACTCATTGGTGGTAGGTTTGGCTAATGGGTATGAGGTTAAAAAAAAAAAAAATTGTCCCCATCAAAGGATCTATGAAACATCTTTACATCATTTTCCTTCAGTATCAAATGCAAATACTATAGGAGAGGCTTTTACATTTAATAATGTTTAGCAAAAATAATTTTTTTTTTAGTTTGGTTTAGCAAAAATAGTTTTTCCAGGCCACTTTTCTCTGGACCCCAGAAACATGAAAAAAATAAGTGTCCTGGGCTGAGTGCCAGGTCTGTTCCTATGTTGTAAGGATCAAACCAGTTAATGACTGCAAAAGTGCCTTGTGCACTGTGAGGTCTATATCACTGATTATTAACCTTTGGGGAGCATGAATCCCTTTGTAATTGTGACAAAGCCACAGATTATTTATGTGAGAAGAATGTATACACGTACATATCATCACCACAAGCAGCCACAGGATTATGCATATGATTTCAGGGGATCTGTGGGCCTCTCCACAATAGCTAGATGTTCCATGGACCCTAAGTCAACAACCTCAGGCCCATGGTGATAGGAGATTATTCTTTTGAATTATAAAGAGAAATCTTCTAAAAAGGCAGCACAGGATTCCATTCTCTATTCAACTTCCTCTTTCTCCATTTTTGGGTATCTAATAACATGCCAATTTTCTTTTCCTTTTTTAGTATTACTTCAATAACAACTTTATAATAACTTTAAAAAACAAATTACGGTAATTAAATTACTAAATTTAATTTTATATTATTGCTATTTAATATCAATATTACTTTCAATATTGATATATTAATACTGATATATTGCTCAAATGAATGTCAGATTGGGTTGACATTTAATTTTTATTTCTGTTATCATCCTTACCACCACTGAATCATTTGCAAGAATTTTTATTATTTATTTATTTTAGGTTTATTTATTTATTTTATTATTTTTTTTACGTTTTATTTATTTTTGAGAGAGAGAGAGACAGAGTATGAGTGGGGGAGGGACAGATAGAGAGGGAGACACAGAATCTGAAACAGGCTCCAGGCTCCGAGCTGTCAGAACAGAGCCCAACCTGGGGCTCGAACCCACGAACCATGAGATCATGACCTCAGCCGAAGTCGAACACTTAACCAGCTGAGCCACCCAGGTACCCCAAGGTCTATTTATTTATTTAAGTAATCTGTACACCCAACTTGGGGCTTGAACTCACGACCCTGACATCAAGAGTTGGATGCTCTTCTGATTGAGCCAGCCAGGTGTCTTCATTTTTGCAAGAATTTTAAGATAAATATCCAAATTTAGAAGCTTGAATTAGTTGATTTAACATTTCAATAACTCAAACATTGTTTTCCATTCTTATCTATAATTATACCTGTGGAAAATATTTTCATTGATGGTTATTAAAAAAAACTGGAAATATGAGTCTTCATTAAAACAGATTATACTTTTGGGGCACCTGGGTGTTTCTCTTGGTTAAACATCTCACTCTTGGTTTTGGGCCAGGCCATGATCTCACCGTTCTTAAGATCTAGCCCCATGTGCAGCTTTATGCTGACAGCACGGAACCTGCTTGGTATTCTCTCTGTCCCTCTCTCTTTGCCCCTCCCCTGTTTACACTTTCTCTCTCTCTTAAAATAAATGAACTTTAAAAAATATTAAAAAGAGATTATATGTTAACTATTCCTCTCCCTTTCTGTCTTTCTTAGCCCTACTTCCACCTACCCTGATAACCTATCTCTTCCTTTCCAGCACACCGACTTTTTAAAGCATTAATGGAATCAGACACTTCTTGTGTTGAAAAAATATATATTTTGATAGCTTTTTAAATGTAATTTGAGAACTTCACTAAGAGTTCTCAGTAGACATTTCTGCACTTCATCTTTTAGTTTAAAACATCCAACTAACCTGTCTAGCTTGGTTGTTGACCCAATTTAAGATTCCTATCATAAACCTCTGACTGTCCGTCCACTCTGGCATTTTGATTTTATTTGAAACTCAGAGTCAAAATGTTACAATAACTTATTACATGTCATTGTGATTACTGGCTAAGCACTTGGAAATAATAAAAAAGAATATATATGGAAGTATACCAGCACAATACCAATTCCTCAAGTTGTAGGTGGGTTGAAAAATCTAAGTGAAAAAAAATAATAAAATAAAATAGATTTTATGAGGATTTTTGGGGCAGAGAAAGATGGGCTTTCTAAACTTGAGGTCTAAGTAATTAAACTTGAGGTCTAAGTAATATTGTTAATTGTGAAAAGGAAATTGTAAAATCTCATTAAGATAATATACATATATTTAAGTGGGTATAAGAAAAAAGTATGGGGAGAATAGTATCAAACTCTTAAAAATGAGATGGGTGTTGGCATGGGCGACAACAGACATTTATAACACATGCGGTGCATCTCTACATGGTTTGCCTTTGTTACAGTAGTTACAATAGTGTTATTACTATTTGTAATTAGTAAACGCTGGTAACAATAACAAAGGAGCAGAAGTTACTCCTTCTTTATCATGACTACTTTTGTTCAATTTTACAAAGTAAGTAATAAAAAAAGTTCTCAAATATATGTTAACCTTTCAGTGCAATGCTTCTCATGTTTGGACGTGAGAATAAGCAGCTTGCCTGACATTATGAGATTACGAAATACATAGAACAGTGTATATAATGGCACCCAGTGAGATGTCATTAGCTAGAAGGAAAGACATATGTCATAGGCTGTCAACTATATACACACTATTTTCAAGGGGGGAGGTACCGATTTTATATATGCAAGCCAGCATTATAGATGATGTGATTGAAGAAATCTAAAACAGTCTCATAAAGGGACAAAAGGAACTTGAATTTCATCCCAGAATTTTAAATGAAGGATTTTAATTACACTGTCATTATGTCATTGTAAGAAATTCATTTCCACGGAATTAAAGATTTCTGACTCTAGATATACATTGTCATATATCTGAATGATACCTGTGCTATTGAAAAGCATAGGCATAAATCAAATGAAATGCAGTTTGTTAAAGTATTCTAAAAAGAATGAATCCTGATAAAATATTTATGGATTTATAAGTTTTTGAATCCATTAAACAAAATAATATCCTAAATAGTTTGATTGCTGATGGCATATACTTGATTTGTCCAGACTATTGAGAATAGATTGGCTGGTAAGTATATTTATATAAATCAATCCCAAATGTCTGTCCCACATTAAAATTGATGAACATGGCATTCAGGCAAATGCAACCAGCCATTGGGGAAGAGCGTATCTTGGCTTCTATTGCAATACTGAGAAACTGGACTATGCTGTGTCCAAGTCATGAGCCTTTTGGCAGTGACAATTGCACACACACACACACACACACACACACACACACACACACAAATTGGCCTGCGAAAATAATTCTAGTTCTTTTTTCTCCTTCATGAACTAAGTAAATTCATGAACTAGACAAATGGATAGACAAATTCATGAACTAAGTAAAATGTCAGATTGTTTACTCCCATTGAAAATGCTATCTAGATAGGTACCCATCTAGTTAACTATGTATTGTGTAAGACTTAAATGCACTTGGAAACTCTGTACATGAACTCCCAGAACTATATAGGACTCCTGTTTTCATACATCCAGTCTCTTAAGGCTTCAAACCAGCAACTTCAAGATTGTCGTACATTTTGGATAAGGTCCAGGCAAAACATCACTCAGCCAACATACTAATCTGATATAGATAAAAAGCTGTAGCTTTGGTAGTGTTGGGGGGTGGGAGGTGGGGTAATTTCAGCAGGAGGAAGATTGGACTTAACTAAATGTTTGTGATTGTGTTGCCTTAATTGAGAGTATAAAAGACATTCTCAATATTTTGCCAAAATTCAGAATACCTGCGAGAATTCTTGACTCAATACTCTTCATGAGTATAGGGAAAAAAAAAAAAAAAAAACAACACTGGAACTCCAGAGAAGAATAGTAATGAGACTGGTTCATTCCTCTGAGCAAGGATGGATTTTGCATGAACTGTGTATGCACTTGGTGGTCACAGAAACACACTGGACCCCTCCTAATTACCTTAAGTTTGTTTGACCCTGTACATTCATGTTCTTTTTCCTTCAAAGACGTGGAAAATACCAAATTTACTAATAATTTACAGTTAGAAATATGTTCAGGGTGGGTAACATGTAATCTTGCTACAGATAATGTAGCTAATATGTAACATGTGGTAGGTATAGAGAAGCTTTAAACTTTCAACCCTTTGTTCTGGCTGTAAAATGTCAGTTGGACCCATTTTGGTGCTTTTTATTACTGCATCAAAACCATGCTGTGAATTTGTAGCTGCCATAAATGCTTAATGTAAGAGCTCATTGTGCAATAAAGTGTCAGAACACTGTTTTTAAACACGTTTTTAAAGCAACATTTTACAGCTTACATTTTTTCCCACTGCGTACTATAAAAAGTACAGATTTTCAATGTCACATTCATAAGAAATGCATAATCGTTCCTGGGAAAGCCAAGTATGGTGAGAATTAAATGGTTCCTCCTCAACCTTTTTATAAACTCTGCTTTTCCTACCCCTTTTGGCAAGACCACTCTGTCTTCCTCAAAGGAGAAAACTGCAAACTTGGATGAACATAGAGTATTCAGAGACGAATGTGGGGGCTTTGATCCTCAAGTGATTTAAACCTTTAAACATGAATATGAACACAAAGAAAAACAGAAAGATGTGGATCTCCCAATGTTCATCTCAGGTTACCTTGCAATATCATAAAATCACTTTATTGTAAGTTACCACCCCAAATATCCAAACCCTCTTTTTTGTTGTTGTTGTTGAAAGACACTATTTTTCTTCCTTATTTTCAGCTGGACTTTTATTTTAATCTGAAATCTCTCTTCCTGCCATCTTACCAACATTGTCATTCTCTTACAGTTAAAAGAATTACTTTATTTCATGTAGTGGTCAACTTGAGAATCAATACAACCTTGTGATTTTTTTTTCTTATTTTTCTTGTTATCTTGAATTTTTCTTATTATCTTGAATTAACTGTCAGTCCTTGTGGCCACAGTCTTCTAGGAGGCAAACTAAAGTTCTGTTAGGAAGAATTTTCACTGTAAACCTCAACCACCTTTTGTCAGGCATAAATTTGTTAATCCTAAACTGAAAAGTATCACAGGATTTATATCTGGAACTTCTGTTTCCACCTATGATTGGCAATGTCCTGTAACTATGAGTACAACCAAATTCTCTCCATTTTTTATTTATTTTTACTTTTTTAAAAAGTTTATTTATTTATTTGAGAGAAACAGAGACAGGATGAATGGGGGAGGGGCAGAGAGTGGGGAAAGAGAGAACACTACCAGCGCAGAACCTGACAAGGGGCTCAAACTCACCAAACTGCGGTTCATAACCTGAGTCGAAATCAAGAGTCAGACACTTAACCATCTGAGCCACCCAGGCACTCTCCACTTTTTAAAATTTACTTGGATGAAGTCAAGGAATTGTTCCTATAACTAATTTTTTATATCTCCATGGTCTGATCAGAATCTTTTGGAGGGCTGGCAGATACGAACATGTTTTTCTTGTGGGATGGTTTCCTCCTGAAAACAATTCACTATGAATCTACAGGTATGAGAGAAGAAACTTTGTTATTATTCACCATTATATCACCATTATGTTACAGTTTGGCACAAGTCTGAGTATACTGTAGGCACTCAGTAAGTACCTGCTGAACACGTGAAATGAGTAAATTTGAATAAATGAGTAAAATAAAATACATTCATACAATCATTACTTTTTTATTATTGTCCAAAGATGAGAACCAGGTATTGTATGGAAGTGATGAACCACTGTATTGTACACCTGAAACTCATATTGCACTGTATGTTAACTAACTGGAATTTAAATAAAAACCTAAAAAAAAAAACTAAAACGAAGTTTGATTTTAGATCTGTAAGTCACCACATTAGCATGATCACATTAGCACGAAATAACGACAAATTTGCCTCAACATCAAACTTAAATGTAATCTGAAAAGTGCACTGAAATTGTGAGTCCAGAAAGATGGCTCAACTCCTAAGGGCCTGAGAATATTTTTTTTTTTATTCACTTGAGTCTTCTCTTTGTCCCTAACTCAAGCATGAAGTTACTTTTTCCCTAACTCAAAAACAAGGTGTCATAAAACAGATGAAAGGTACTTTTGGAGTCAACTGAGCAACCAATTAACTTCCTTGAACATAAACCTAACTAGAAAAAAAAAAAAAAAAAAAGGAAAATTCAAATTTTGTAATGACTTTCACAAGGGACTGGGTCCTTTGAAACAACTGCCATGGAGAATAACAACACTTACTTTTGAGCTACTCTTGGTAAACATGGAAATAAGTTGGTGATTCATTCTTATTCAGAGGAAAGCATTTAATTTTTTTTTTAAACCAAAGAAAAGTGCCAACTATAAAATGCCAAAGAGATTAAAAGGGAGTGCAGACATACATGAGTAGCCTTTAAAAAAGTTACTTTTACATTCCAACCAATTTTCTTTCTTTTTTTTTTTTCTTTTGGCCACATGGCATGTATCTGTTTAATATGCATGAAGTTGGCACAAATGTTTTTTTCCTACTAGCTAGTGACAACCTAAGCATTTGTAATGCACAACATTTTTCTGTGTTCTAAGGTATTACAATTTACTACTCATTTAATTTTTTTAGAATGTGTTCTAACTATAGAGGTTGAATCGTTAAGCCATCCCAATCATTGCCTGAAGTTTGTCATTTATAATTTATTAGAAGTAGTGATACCAATGAAAACTACAACATACTAGAGATTAGGAGAGACCAAAATATTAAAACTCTCATTAGTTGCTTTAGCTTCCATTAGTTTTTATTTGGCTTCTTTTTGATGCTAAGTATATGAGTGAGTGTGCATTTAATAGAGCACTAATTTTTCCAAAAATAATTTTGAAAATTTAAATAATTGTATAAGATAATAAATCCTACTTGTGGTGTCAACCCTGGATTTGCTCTTTCTCCTCTTAAGCTAGTTTTACTCTACCATTTTATGCCCTTTGACCTTCATTGTGTTGAAATTCCTGAATTACTTTCATTGAAGCATCTTTGGGTTGATAAGTTGTTCAATCCATGAAATTCTATTTAGGGAGTTAAGGTATTAAAATGATCAGAAAAAAGAATATTAGCCTCTGAGAATTAAATCCTCCAAGCCTTCCATTCTGAAGTGCTAAACAGATAAAATTCCGTTAGGAGAGTGAAGGTAGATTGACAACAATGTTCTAAATTATTATATTCTATTTGGTGATAAATGGCATGTAATATCATAGTCTGCACAAGCATCCCACTTCAAGTCTCAGCAGCACGTAAGAAAAGACAAAGGAGAAACATGGTGGTAATTGGAAGAACATTGCTCAGGGCAAAGCTTCTGGAGAACACCAAGAAAAAGACCTTGATGTCATAACATTAATACCAGTCAATAAGGTCCCTGTTGTTCAAATACCAAACATGCTGTAAGAGGTTTTGGCAGATTGCTTCATTCTGTACTGATACCAAAAAGTAGACAAATTGCCTTGTGTTAAACTATCCAATACCTTAAGTGGATTCCATTTCATATGATCACAAAACCTCTGTGACTACTTCCTTCTCATTTGGTGGAGTTCATAAATGACTATGTGCTTTTCCTTGCAGAGACAAAGGTTAGGATTCCCTTAGCAGAGAAACTGGTATGTATGTTTATTTGTTTGTTTGTTTATTTATAGTTTTTAATTAATGTTTATTTTTGAGAGAGAGAGCACATGTGGAGGAGGAGCAGAGAGAGAGAGGCACAGAAAATGAAGCAGTTTCTAAGTTCTGAGCTGTCAGCACAGAGCCTGTCACTGGGCTCGAATCCACAAACTGTGAGATCATGACCTGAGCTGAAGTCAGACACTTAACTGACTGAGCCATCTAGGCCCCCCTTAAATTGGTATGCATTTTAAACAAAAATTTTACTAAAAGCTTTCAACATGGTTTTTAAGAAGTATGTAATTTTCATACCTTAATTTTCCATGTTCCTATACTTTCAAGATGGAAAGAAAGCCCAATATCAAGATAGGTAGCTGGTATAGGTAAAATTATAGTTCATTCATTTCTTAATTTTTTCCCACTATTCAACAAGTATTATTAAGCATCAGGGATTTAGCAGAGAGCAAAACAGATAAACCTAGAAAATAAGTAATGAAACAAAAAAATGAAGTATAGATCAAATTGTTGTAACTGAAATAAAAAAAAACTACATAAAGTTTAGATAGTAGAGAGAGAAGGAGTACAAGAGTCTTATTATCGAGGGAATGGTGGAATATTCAAAAATCTTAACTGAGTGAAAGAAAGCCACAGGGCTATTTAGATGGGGGGAAATAGGTTCTACTTCCATAAGTGGTTTAGAAAAAAGTTTACAGCAGAAAGCCGCCACCATGGGGCGAAAATGCCCAAAGTTAGCTAGTGAGATATGTAACAGGATCACCAGTAACTTGTTATGTCACCTGCAGGAAACTACTTTCCATCTGATACTAATATACCTTGATCACAAACACCACTTGCTCCCCAGACCCTTTGCTTCTTACACAAGTTAACAATTGCTACCTGATTGTTTCCTTCATGTTCATCTTCACGTTCACCACATGTAAGATCTTGTTTTCTTCATGTTCACCACATATCTTGAGTGCTCAATAAATATGGAGACAAAACCTCTATTTGGGGCTCTTGTCTCCTCCCAGACATTAGCCTCTCTCATATTCAGTTCTGCGTCCACTCTCTTGCTGGACAAGAGAGAACTCCAGACTCACAGTCTGTGACATTTAGAGGGCAAAGTTCTTTAGGCAGGGGGACTGGAAAAGAACTGATGTGCTTTTTCACCCACACTAAAGGGCTCCCATCTCCATTACATATCAAATGCATTATCCTGAACACAGCTGTTCTCTTCTAGGTATCTAACATGGATGATATACTTCTATCTCCATGTATTTTCATTATAACATGTTATTGTTATTGTTAATGTTGAAAGCCACCTAAATCTCTATCAACATCAATAAATTATGACTCATCTACACTATGAAAAACTCAGTGGCAACTGAAAAAAAAAAAAGCAGGTCAATCTATAGGAATTGACATGAGAAGATCTCCAAAAATATTGCTTTGTGAAAAAATTAGTTACAAAAAATATATAGACGTGATTTTATGCTTTTTTTCAGATATTCTGAAACTTTAAATATAACTATAAAAATCCAGGTATTAATTTTCATGCAAAATAATCAAAACAAAAAAGGTCCTTTCTAAAAATATGTAACTGGTGACATTTTTTGTGTTGAACTTTTTAAAAAATGTTTATTTATTTACATATTGAGAGAGAGAGAGAGAGAGAGAGAACGAGCATGCACTGGGAAGGGGAAGAGAGAGAGAAAGAGAATCCCAAGCAGGATCCCCGCTGTCAGCCCAGAGCCTAACGCACATCTCCATCTCACAAATGGGGAGATCATGACCTGAGCTGAAATCAAGAGTCAGACACTTAACTGACTGAGTCACCCAGGTGCCTCTGTGTTAGACTTCTTAAGAGAAAAGTGTTCTTGAAAAATGTTTAAATATAAATATACATTAAATAATCTTACCATAGGAATATTCCTACCAACATATTTGTGGTTAAACCATACATACATGTGGACATATATACATATATATAGACATGATTCTGCATATCCACAGTACCTTTAATGTAAAATGTCTTAAAACTTTTAAAAGGAATAAACAACTACACGAAGAAAATACATTTTAGAATTTGAAGAGTATATTTTAGAATTTAGAAGGCAGGAATTTTACACACTTCTTCAAAAATATTTTTACTTTTTTTAATATTTAAATAATGTTATACATTTTTATCTTAGGTCTAGTATACTATTAACTACTGATATTATTAACTACTGGCATTGCTACATAGAGCCCAATAATAAAAAGTAGAAAGAAAAATGGGGAAGTTAACTCATGTAAGCCAAATGCAGGTTTGGTTTAAGCCTGCTTGCTGGCGCCCTTTAACTTCGTATGATAATTAGTTCTAATTAGTGTTTTAGCGAATTTATAATTTCACCACAATGTCAAGAGTTAGAACCCTTAATTTTCTATAAAAAATAAATCATATTCACTTGAGGCTTTTGTTTGCTAACCAAACATTAAAGGAATCCTTGAAATTTCTTTAGAAATTGGCCCTTTTTGGGGTTTTAAAAAATCTGCAGCTGCCAAGTTTTACCTTTTCCCATAAACCGCTTTATGTGGGTGGGTTAACACAAATGTAGTACAAGCCTAAAAAAGCTGATGTTCTTTCATAAAACGTGGATTGGGGCAAGAGTATCGCAAAACCACTCCAAAGTAAATAGAACAGCTAACGTTGGTTTTGATTAAACATCAGAGAGGATAGTTGCTGGAGAACATAAACTAAATGAATGATCAGGACTTTTGCGAAGCAATGGTATAAATAATTTCTCTCAAGCATTCTGACTTATTATTCTATTAGTGCAGCGTGGTTTCACTCAGATTTGATTTGCTCTCAGCCAATCAGCAGTCTCATGTTCGGTATTCCAATCAGCTATAATTCAGCCAGCATTATGACAGTTTAAGAACCAGCTTTAGAGCTTAATATGCCAGTGTTGCCGTCGCACGCATCAGTAAAAGCTGGTGTCCTAATCCGCGGATGGACCTGCTCAACTGCATTGCGAGACACCAATACACCACGCAGGTGCAGGTGGCTGTAGTCTTAATTAAGTGAAGAACATCCTCCCTAAGGGGCTGGGATCAGTTAGATCAGGCTGTCTCTTACAACTGCAGCCCCCTGCAGCCCCCCCCCCCACCAATGGAGACTGATTGAGTCTCTGACGGTGCGGGTGGATGCAGTTCTAGCTCTCAGGAATTTCTAAGAAGTGAGCTGTTCCAGTACTATGTTTTCTAAATTCCTTTTAGAATTGTGTATGCATGCACATGCACGTGTATGTGTTTACTGTTTAAGGGGAAAATGCCAGAGAGGGGTGCTAGGGCGCCCTGCAAACGCATGGCATGTTTTTAGCGTCCGGTACACACAGCAATCTAAACACAGATGGTTCTGGAATATCATTTTGTGATGTGAAAGAGGATCATGAGACTTTTTTTGTCAGAGGGGCTGATGTTAGAAAGTTATAAAAAAAAAAAAACACTCACTGAAACCTAAAGATGTAAGAACTCTGAGATTCATAGCCTGCCATAGCCACTTGTGGTATTTAAGTTACATATGTGGGTATTTTGGCACAGGTTGGAGATTTTTAAGTGGTAGATAGACACCTTAGAAAAGATAGAAGTAAAAGAGATTCTTCTCCTTTATAGAAAGCAGGCTTAAACCAAACTTGCATTTTTTTTTTTTTACATGATTTAACTGTTCCCTATTTTTTCCTGCTTTTTATAGAGGACTAAGAAGAGGAAGAAAGAAGAATAAAAAAAGAAAACAAACAATGAAAGTAGAAGTGGCAGCAACAAAGGCCTTCACCTGCTGCTTCTCCTTCTTTTGAAATATCTTTCCCCTCTTGCCTGTCTCTTGAGTTTGATTGGCAGGTACATCAGGATGAGAGGAAAATCACCTGAGAAATTAAGGCACTGGGTTCCTTATCAATCATAGTGACAGATGGAATTGACTATGGCTTTTGTTTGTGGGTTGGTTTGGCAAGACTTCCCTGGGTCAATTCCATCTCAGTATTTGCAATTAAATGTCAAATGTGATAGGAAAAAGAAATTGCAAATGGGCATGTAGATGGATTGACCACCATATTATTTTTCTGCTTTCATAAATTATTTGAAAATGATGCTCTCAGGAATGAACAGCTAAGGGAGCACACTGCATGCATTGGAATAGATCAGACAGGAAAAGAAAAATATATGTACAGATACTGAAAAGAAGCTTTACATAACTTTGTAAACCAAACGATACTCTAACATTGTACAAGGTGACCTGTGATACACGGGAAAGATTTATCCCTCAGTGGTTAAAATTCATGTCAGCCCTGGTAGGAGAGTTCATGTCCACGCTGGATCTAGGTTCAGCTGGGTGCAAGTGACATGGATTTTACTAGAATAACTTACAAAAAGCAAAATGGAAAGCTTCCATTTCTAGTGTCATCACTAATATAAAATCTACACAAGTAAATAGCTCCAATACTGAGACAAATTCAATTTTGCTTTTGCCATTCATCATGTTAGAGTACCCAGGAAAGTACACTATTTTCTTTACAGGAAGTTTTTCTCAGTTTTGACATGGGCTCTTTAAAATTGGCTTAGAAAACATTTTTTTAAAGCCACCTTTCTTCCCTCCTCTCCATATTATAAAGGGTTTTATAAATATGTTATACAATGATAAACTCATTGACTATTTGATATCCTGTCAGTAGCATGGATCTGACATCTTTCAGAAGTAATAGCCTGATTGGCCGATGTTTTTCGATGTAATTAAAACTGTAGCCTCCAAAGTGAAAATTGTTTGATAAATGTGTGTTTTCCCATTGTGCTTAAAAGGAACCTATTATGTGAGCAGCTGCCTTTTGACTGATATTAATGCTAAAGTGAAGTTTATTATATTACAAATAAAATGAAGCCAGCTTTTAATATTAGGCTGAAAAGTATTGTTATGCAGCATGAGAAGTGAACTTTGACTCCAGCAAGAAAACTGATTTATAGAATAAAATGCAGAGACACAGTCTTTAAAAATGCCAACACACACACACACACACACACACACACACACACACACACACATTCTCTCTCTCTTTTTTTTTTTTCCAAGTGCTGAAAGCCAGAAAGAATTATATATGTAGTTATAATATAAAAGTACCCCAAGGAGTAATATCCTCCAAGGAGTCATCCCAGTAAGTGCTTCAACTTTCCTTAAAGTTGGGCAAAAAGGCCAAATCCACAGGTGGAAAAGGCATATTCCATCAAGGAGCTTGGGCTAGAACCCATCTCAATTATTTAGTGTGAGCACCAGATATATCCAGGCAAAATAGAGCAAATTAAATGGGATCATCACACTTGGTGACCAGGTTGCCTTGGTGGAAACATAGGACACATGCTCATTTGGTTTAGGATGGATTATGGTGTGGGGAGATTTTGCTGATATCCAAACAGAATTGTAATGTGTGTTGGAGCAAAGAAGAACTTTGTGGGAGGAGGGAGGAGACTCACTCTATAATAGGTTACGATTTGCTTTGTACTAACCTACCTTTCCATCAAGCTTTCATATCTGACCGCCAAATAATATATACAGCGGTCAGGTCCTGTGCAGCCAAGCCCAAAGATAATGTTTTGTCAATTTATCTCTGGACATGTTTTCACTGCCCAGTGCAAGAAAGGAGGTGTGCCATGTGCAAACATCTTTCTATTCAACAGGGTTACATCAGTATCGTAAAGATGGGCTATCATTGGGAAAAACTCATTGTGAAAGAAAGGGAAATGAGAGTAATTTTTTAATACTCCAAAGCAAAAAGTGTAGTGCTGCTAATGGATTTTTTCAAAACGTATTTGAGTCAATTTAAATATCGTGTTCTCTTAAATATACAATACAATTTTCACATACATGCTGTTGACAATCCTCTAAATTGAAGTGAATGTGGATAAAATGAGAGCCACTTGAATTTGCATTGCTTATCAAACAGAGTGAGATAAGCACTATTGCTTTCAAAATTTTACAGTGGAAAAATGTTTATCTCTGGCTTTGGACTTGGTTGCCCTAAGACTAGCAACAAATGGTGCCAAATTCTACTCTCAGAACTTGCTTTGTGCACAATTCTACAGAGCAATGACAAAGCCAAAGATCAAAGCTTGGAGCCTTCAAGGAATGTATTAAAATATATTATAAACTCTTGATTTATAAAATACGCAGGATTAAAACCCCCAAAAAGAGTTTCTACTCCTTATTTTATGATGTTCTAAGTATCCTCAGAAGCTTAGTACTGATTTGATTTTACAATTTTGAATTTCCCCAAATAAATATCTGACCATAATTACTGCCAATTGCTAAAGTTGTAACATTGTCATGAGAGAATACCCAAATGTATGTCAAAATCTAGTACCAATACATTTTGCTTTGTCATAGTGCCCTACAATCTTTGAATGTCCTCTAAATCAGATGATGTGAGAGTGAATCCGGGCCATAAAAGTTTTCTCTGCCAAAGGCCTGTGTTCTCTTGGTGCCGTTCATACTTTTTGAAGAAAGAGATGTGTATAAAAATGGAGAAACTGACTAGTGAGGCCAATTCTGGCACATGGCTTATTTTATCTTTATGTCAACTTCTTGGCTTTGAGTGAACATTCTTTCTGTCCTTGCTAAGTATCCAATATCTCTTGAAAGACATAATTATTAAATGAGAGTCATATGTAAACTGCTTAACATCTAGTAATTATTGACTTAGCAGAGTGTAGCTACTTTTCTTTGCAATTAAGAGACAGTCTGTGCTATTTGACTTTCCCTATATCTGAAGATTCTGGAATAGATTTTCCAGAAGGACAAAAAAAAAAGTGCCATTTGGGTTGTTGTTGCTATTTTTAAACTATATGTTTGTGTGTTTAAGAAAGATGATTTTTTTTTTTTTACCACTTCTGCTCTGGAGCAATGAAAAGACATCAAATCTTGTGAAACATTCCTGAACTCAAGCCACTAACTTCACTGCTGAGTCAGAGCTAGTTTCCATGTCTTATATTTACATCACAAATAGGCATCCCTGCAGAGCTTGAAATGTTTGTTACTGGCTTCAGACATTCAAATACAGATTCTGTTTGGTGATCAACTTGTCGCTGTTGAGAAAGTAGACTCTCAAACATGCCTTGCTTTCTTAATTCTGGAATTAGTCTCCCCACACCCCAATTTCTCCGATTCAAGTTCAGTTTCGATTTTCTCTGCCACCCTCCACCCCATGATATCTCATCAGTTCTCAGGGTCCAGGTAAAATAAATAAGCACGTATTAAGTGAAGTCATTATCATTTCATACAACGTAACTCTAATAGATTGAACAATTCTCTGCATTTGACCCTCAGGCCAGTTCAGTACATTTGGTTCTGCATGGCTTTTGTCCTCACCTGTAAAATGAGTCACTTGGGTGAGATATTCTCAAAGATCAAGGGCTGGAATCCCATGATTCAGAGACACGCAATCCTCTGCTTTGCACCAACAGCTATATATACAGCTTTCTATAATATATATATATATATATATATATATATATATATATAGTATGCACATCAAAAATGAATAACTTTTCTGAGAAAAACTGTTTCTGCATAAACCCAGGTTTCTCTGTCTCACCCAGATGTCAGCAGGGCTTGTCTTCCCAATCACTTGTATAGATAAGATATACTTTCTTTGGCAGGGGCAGGGGAGAATCCAATTTTCTCAGATGTCTGTATATTCCTACAGGGCTGACATCTTCAACTCCTTTGGTACCAGCGCCTTGCTCTAAGTTCAATTTATGGATCACCCAAATCCCGTTCACAGGCCACCTTTATTCTATGACACTGACCCAAGTGTGGAACACAGTTGTCTTCGGGACTACCATCAACAGTGATCCTTACACAAGATTTTTCTAGAGAGCAGCTTTACTGAGGGTTTAAGAAAGATGGTGGAGGCATTGTATTGGAGCAACAAAAACAACTGGTAATCATATACAGAACATCACCTTTTAAAGATGTCTTTGGATATATTTCTTTGCCATCCCTTTTCCCCTCCTTGTGTCTACTGGGTCATATAAAACAGACCATTTAGCTATCACTTTATTATCTTATCTCCTATCCAATTGCTGAGTAGGTGAGACTAGTTTAAGAGGCTTCTCAAGGTATTTCCTTAAACACAATTTGCTCTCTAAGGGGAATTCTGGTATAAGCATGTCAAATATCTTTCCCTCATGACAGATACATTCTAACACTCTTCCCTCTCTATTTTTTTGGTTGTTCTAATGAAGCAGTCATAAAAGACATCAATTACTAGCAATGATTGCATTATTTTTTAATTTGGCTTACTCTAGTCTCTCTTATAGGAAGAAAACAGGCTAGAAGTATATCCATAAAAAACAAAGTAAAAGGGGACAAATAAGGTAGCAATATTAATCCCTTCTTCTAACACTTCCGTGTGTGTGTGTGTGTGTGTGTGTGTGCGTATGGGCCTTGTGTGTTTTCTCCCAGTAACAGCTCTTGATCTGAAAAAAACAGTTAATTACTTTGTTTTCCTTATAATTTTCTTCTTTTGCAGGCATGACTGCTACCCTTTTTCAGTCAGAGAATCTTTATCTAAGGGCACACAGACACCAGTATATCGCATCACACTGTCATTCGTTTCCAGAGAAGTTGTAGAGACATTCTGTTTTGGTTTTCGATTATTGTTTTGGCAAATAGAACCCCATTTGACTGTTGACTCACATTACTGTCTCTAAGACGATTTATTTTCACTTATGCTTGAACAACTACTCCCAAGAGCACCTCTCTTTTATGTCTGGATCTTGTGTCTCCTTTCTTCTTGCCTTCTTGGAGAGTAGTTAAGGATCAGTAATAAACGTTTAAAGTCACCAGGGGACCTGGCTACTTAAAAAAAGTGGAAAAGAAGTATACCTTTATTTTCAAAACGTGGGTCTTGAATAATTAGAATAATTCCCGCTATTTAAATTTTCTGTAAGACTAAGAAAATCACCAAGACTGATGTTTACTTGGCTTTTTGCAGAGAAGTGACAAGCATCCACTTGCTGGTTGTATCAACAATAGGATTCTGTCTATACCAAGGTTTAGAAAAAACGAAGGGAACTTTTTCTTTGACTTCTAGAGACTTCCCCTGCTCCCCCAAGAAGGAGCAAGATTTGCATTAAGAGATTTAGTTCTGACTAGTGTGCTGGGTTTGGTGGTGTGTGCTCTTTTACTGTGAGGCAAGTATAAGGAGAGAGTATGCCTGGGTCTGAGGACAGATGTGTCACATTATTGCCAAAGGTAACAATGGTTTAGTATTCACTGATATGTACTGCTCCAAAAGATTGTTTTGTACCTGGGGCACCTGGGTGGCTCAGTTGGTTAAGTGTCCAACTTCAGTTCAGGTCATGATCTCACGAAACCTGCATGATCTCGTGGGTTTGAGCCCTGCATCAGGCTCTGTGCTGACAGCTCGGAGCCTAGAGCCTGCCTCGGATTCTGTGGCTCCCTCTCTCAGTACCCCTCTCCTGCTCATGATCTGCCTGTATCTCAAAAATAAGTAAACATTAAAAAAAGATTGTTTTGTATCTTTGAAAATCCTAAATGTCAGACTAGGGAGATACAATGGATACGGAAAGTCCCAGCTCTTCTCTTCTACCCTCAAATGAGCCTAGAAACGTTGTCAAAGCTACCTTGCATGGGTCTGCTCAAGTCAAGTCCAGAGCCCCTGAGTCTAAAGCGGCTCTTTTGTTGTTCCATTAATACAAAAGTCAGGGCTTAAAGTCATATGATACACTTAACCAATCAATATTTGCCTCAAATTTACAAGGTGGCAAATTCTTCCTTCTATTCTTTCTCAAGATTCTAATGTGAAACATCATGCCTTGAAAAAAAGCTAATATTGGAATCTCTTTTCCTATCTTTCTCTCTTTTATAGCATTTAGAATTTTCATTTTTTTTAACTTAGATTTCTTTCTCTGTCTATTCGATTTTTTCTGTCTTACAAAAATAGAAATGAGAGGAAACAAAAATATGTTTATCACAAGGAGAAATCAGAGAATAAGAAAAAAAGAGAAAATTGTCGTTTTATATTTCTATATATGCTTAATATGTTTATGACTTCTGTGTGTGTGTGTGTGTGTGTGTGTGTGTGTGTGTGTGTGTTGTGTAGGGTTATGGTATTTTCTGTTGCGTTCTAATTTTAAACAATTTTAACAATAGACCTCCTTTGAAATCAGTAGGTATACGGTCTCATTTAATATCAATGAAATTTATGCAAGGTAAGCAGGGAACATGCTTCTCCCCTCACTCATCTTGGAACTAAAGGAACCACAATAGAGAGAGATGAAGCAGTTTGCCTGAAGCCATGCAGCCAGTTAGAGGCACGCTGTAACTAGCACCTAAGTCTGATCACACCGTGCCCACATCTTGCTGTCACAGATCATGTTTTCTAAGGAATCCAGGTCAGATCCTGCATTCTCTGTGGCTCAACGTCTCCTTAAACCAGACCCAGACTGTTCTCAGCCCCACTGGACATCCAAATTGTCTGATGCCTTTCTGCCTCATGCATATATCACTTTGGATGTGTCCATAATAAATCTCGTGTTGTCCTTCTCTGACTCCGTGTTTGTCATCGTTCAGGTGATTTCAATCATTTTTAGCTGTGAGTCATGTATGCAATCTCTCCCTGTGTTACACTTAGTCCTAAGTTTCATCAATATGTTTAAAGCAGCACCACCTCTCAGATACAAAGGCATTTGCTTTATTTGGTGTTTGGGAGGAGTGGTGGATTTTCTTTTTGATACACAGATTATCTAATAGGAAATATAGCTGGACTACAAAAGAAGCTACTTCCTCACTCATTTGGAGCCTTGCTTTCCTCTGCCATTTATGGCAGGTAATAATGGGGTTGTAGTCACAGGCTTCTCCCCAGTCCAGGACACAAACAATCTAAGGGGACAGTGTCACCTGAACCTCAGAGATTATTTTTAAAAGACAGTTTATGGCAAAAACTTCACTTGAATGAAGGAAAGGGATGTTGAGAGCATTGACTGGTTTTATTTTTGTGGTTGTTAACTGCCACAGTAAGTGAAGGAATTACTGACTTACACGGGTATTACAAAGGCTTTACCAGGGATGGCTGAAGACAGCTTTCTCTCTCTCTTTCTCTCCCCACCCCCCCAAAAAAAGGATATATGATACTTGTCCATTAAAAAATGGATAATGTGCTAAAATTGCACATTCCTTTTGTTTCAAACACTTATTAACATAGGGCGTGCAAATATATCCAAGTGGAATCAGAGTATGGGCCATGCAGCATATTATTCAGTTTCAATTAAACATACTAGCTCCATGACTTAGGGCCAGGCCTTCTTTCCTCAGTAAGAAAGGAGAATAATAAAATACTGTAAAACATAACAAGCTTTTTGGGATTTTTGTGAGATAAATGAGATGATAATATTTGCAAAGCATTTAACATAGTGTGTAGCACATAGGAAGCAATTATGCTCTTTATAAGCAGACCCTGTCAGCAATGATTACCCTCATTCAACTCTGCAGACTGAAACCATCCACAGTCTTCCTTTGTACATCCAGAAGCTCATATATGTGGACTTGTGCTTGTTCATAGGAACTACTCACATAGCTTCAAAGCAAGCACATGATAGCAGTTCTTATTGTCCTTAATAGAACATAACTGGTTCATTAAACAAATATTAAGTGCCCACTTTTTTCCCAGCACACTTTTAAAGGTTTGGGACACATCAGAGAATAAAACAACGAACATACTTGTCCTTGTTGAACTTATCTTCTAACATTGGTGAGACTTATAATAAACATAATAAAAAAAACTAAATTATATGGCACAGAACAGGGCAAGATAGATCATGAGTATCCAGAGAGGAGAGAATGCGAGTGTATATTATGATAATAATTGTAGTTGTAGTAATGATAACATCAACAAGTAGTCTGAGTGGCCAAATTGCTCATCTTGCAACTAGTCCCATGGAACCGGTTCTACGAATCATCAGTGGTAGAGGAAGAATGGGCAATGTACTACATTATGGAGTCTCTAAGGAAGGGTAGTTCTCAGTGTTTTAGAATAGGAATAAACAAAATTAATACAGCCAGGTCTCTGATATATGCACTAATTGATAGGCTTAAGAATCAAGTATAGGTCTAATAAACAAATTGCAAACAATTGCTTCTCATTTGGCTTTCTATTTGGTCTTCCATGTCTTCTAAGTGTGATGAGTTTTCCTTTCTGTTTATGTGTTTTACTGGTTCTGACACCAGCCTTCATTTCCTCAATGCAGCCTACATAATAAAGTGGTAAAGTGGCAGAGGGTGTTAAAGCAGATCAAAAGTCAGTCATTGATAGAATTGTGAGGGTTGATTGTGTTTCTAAAATTAATGTAGGGCAAGAGAGTCCTTATGACATTATAAACCATTGTTTTTGTTTGTTTCTTTTTATTTTAGAGAGAGATTGTGTGTGTACATGTGAGGAGGGGAGAGGGATAGAGAGAGGGAGAGAGTCTCAAGCAGGGTCCACACTCAGCACAGAGCCTGATGTGGAGCTCGATCCCATGATGCCAGGATCATGATCTGAGCCAAAATCAAGAGTTGGACACTCAACCGACTGAGCCACCCAGGCACCCCTAAACTGTTGTTGTTGTTGCTGTTGTTGTTGTTGTTTGTAATAGTAAGGCACTACTGAGAAGTATATGCCACCAGGATCATGACCTGAGCCAAAATCAAGAGTTGGACACTCAACGACTGAGCCACCCAGGTACCCCTAAACTGTTTTTTTTGTAATAGTAATACTCTACTGAGAAGTATATTCAGGTTACCAAATATCAAAAATTTGCTCATTAAAGAAATAATAAGAGGAGAAGGAATATTGTAAACCTGTGATCTAAATCAAAAGAAGAAAGTTGAATAACTGAAGTTCAATTCTCACCAATTTTAAAGGATATGTCCTCCAGTAGAGAGGGAATTTTTCATGGCTGACATTTATTCTTTATGTAGATTACTGCATGCAGGGCCAGATTTTGCTCATTCGTTTAGTAGACTATTAGATGTTTGGTCTTCGTGCATGATCTCATGGACTGAAAAGCATACATTAATCACTCCATAATTAATTTAATCTAGTATTCAGGATTTATAGTTTACGTATTTCTCCTCGTACCTACAAATAATAAGATAATGAATGAAGTGCGTAAGACCTACTTTATTTTTCCTTTAATTGTAGCCTCTGGGTCAACACTTCTAACCAGAGGTTGCCCTTAATCCAACTAACTCTTCCTGGGCACAAAGTAGTTTTTTCCACTTCTCTTGGAAAGAATGAAAGTGGTCTTAGAGATGATTTACAAGTATAAAATTTTGTCTTTAAATGTACAACATCTCACATTTAAAGAAGACAACTAAAAACAAGACATAATTATCTCCTGGTATAACTTCTTGTTTACAAACAACTCTGAGGTAAACATTTCCAAGGTAGGCTTTCAACTCCCTCATTTGAGCACAATGTTGGGAAGAAAATTGTTAAAAGATAACTCCTTATTATTTATCAGGCACCCATTGGAATATCACTTTGTAGTAGGCAATATTATAGGAACCAATAAGTATTTGTTATTTTTTTATATCATATATTTCTTCTTCCACTAAGAAGATTTCCTGTGCCCTGAAGCATCATTTTTATGAATTTATTTGATCAATGAAGGAGAACTCTAGGTGTGTTCTATTTATTCTTAGCCTTTTAAAATATGTTATGGTTCAAGCAAGGATTAAGTAGCTTTTTGCTGCAATGCTGTTGATTGGTGGTGGTTTTTATTTTCTTTTAATTTATTGAGTTTTGAAATTGTCTGCTCTGTAGGGGTCAAATATTTGAGAAGTAGTAGTAATAGAAATACTAGGATGAAAAAGACCATGAGAAGAAAAATGAAAAGTATTGAAAGAGATGCTCTGTGTTTATGAGGGTTGTGCTATCTCTACTTTTCATCTTATGGAAGAGAAGCTTGAGAATGGCTGAGTCCAATGAACGTGCTGAATGGCTGTGTTAACCAAGCATTACCAGGAAAAATAGTGTCATGAAAAAATAAGTTTTACAAATAATTGATGCTTAAATTTGTAGTACAAGACTTTAAAAAAAAAAAAAAGAGGGGCGCCTGGGTGGCTCAGTCGGTTAAGCGTCCGACTTCGGCTCAGGTCATGATCTCGCGGTCTGTGGGTTCCAGACCCACGTCGGGCTCTGTGCTGACAGCTCAGAGCCTGGAGCCTGCTTCGGATTCTGTGTCTCCCTCTCTCTCTGCCCCTCACCCATTCAGGCTCTGTCTCTCTCTGTCTCAAAAATAAATTAACATTAAAAAAAAATTAAAAAAAAAAGATTTCAAATATTTTGACTCTAAGTATCTCTGAATGCATTCCATTCTTCTCCGCTTTTGTCCAGAATGTACTTAATATAATTTTATTATAGAATATGCTGGAATTTTTATTGATAAAGTTGGATCAATATTACAAATATTACATTTGAATTCCAATTAGTATTTTTTTAATTAGGATTCCAAATATTAATTAATTAATTCATGCCCGATTAAGGTACTCTAAATTACTTATTAATGTTAACATGGATGACTGTGTATTTAACATAGCTGTCCTTTCACTATATGGTTCTGTAAACATTTGTTTTTATATTTTTATAATTAATATAGATTTTGTCTTTTTTACAGCCAGCTGTCACACCCCATGGTTGTTTATTCTAACTTCTTGTTTTCCTACCTATAATTAATATCACTAACAATTAAAAACCTGTCAATGCTTTATAGTTTCATGTAACACTTCTATAACCGTTTTCACATATAATCACACCAATGTTAGAAGAAAAAGTAATAATCACATACATTAAGTGACTTGCTTGCATCTCTTATTCCCTCTCTAGAGGAAGAAAAAGGACCAACAATTTGAATTTGGGGGTGGGGAAGAAAACTCCAGCTGAATATAAAGGATGGATTTTTAAAATTAGAAAATGTACAACAGGGACATCTCGGTGGCTCAGCTGGTCAAGCATCCAATTCTTGATTTTGGCTCAACTCATCATCTCATTGTTCATGAGCTCAAGACCCACAACTCTGTTCTGAACTCTGTTCAGGCTCTGCGCTGACAGTGTGGAGCCTGCTTTGGATTCTCCCTCTCCCTCTCTCTGCCTCTCTCTCTCTCTCAAATTAAATAACAAGCATTTTTAAAATATATAAAAAAAAGAATAAAATATACAATGGACTTTACCATCATAGCCTTCCCAATTCTATTGGAAATGATGATCTTCAACAATTAAAACCAACTGGATTTGAGATATTAAAGCATTTCATTTGCTAAGGGGAAAAAATTAAGTCTTCAAAAGCTTCTAAGCAACAGGCCCAGAACAGAAAAAGAGAACACAGAGCCTCCATCACAAGAATATTACCCTAGAAAGCCAATCTATGGATTCTGGGAGATGATGCACTTGTCATGTTATAACATTATAAGTAGACAAAATTAGAACAGTAGGAAAAAGAGATCATCTCCTGGTATAGATGAGTGACAAATAGATGGATAAAGAAGTCTGGTTGAGGTTTGCAATGAGGGAGGAAGATGGGAGATGACACAATTTCTGGCATCAAACTTGGGAGCCCAGGTCTATCTGGTTGATACAGCACACTCCCAGCCTCTCACTGGCATGACTTGTGAGAAACTAGAGATTCATTCAACATAGTACAGATTCTACTCAAATTGGCTTTTATTTTCAGTACTTTGGACTCTAAAATAAGCTAACATCCAGTCTTTTATGTAAAATGAATAACCTTTATAAAGTTTATTTATTAAAAAAAAAAAAACCTCCTCTGGGGCGCCTGGGTGGCTCAGTCAGTTAAGAGTCCGACTTTAGCTCAGGTCACGATCTCGCGGTCCGTGAGTTCGAGTGCTGCATCAGGCTCTGGGCTGATGGCTCAGAGCCTGGAGCCTGCTTCCGATTCTGTGTCTCTCTCTCTCTCTGCCCCTCCCCCGTTCATGCTCTGTCTCTGTCTCAAAAATAAATAAACATTTAAAAAAATTAAAAAAAAACCTTCTCTGTCCATAAAACATTAGCTAATTAAAGCATATACTGAGGTTTCATTTCTAATTCCAACGAGCATCAAAACCTTTCACAGGCGAATCCTTTAATCTTTGCTTGTTCCATAAACCACCTGCTCAATGGAATTAGGTAGATTCTCCTTTCTTTTGGAACCTATTGTTCAAATTTAATTATTAAGGTTTTCTTGCTACTTCATTGAACTGGTAGCCTCAATCACCTAAACGGGATCTTCTTCTTCCTTAATTCTCTTATCAGTACCACACTAATTGCTGAGAACTTTCTCTGGGTCCCTTTTACCAGTCTTTCCAGGCTTTTTCTTGGTAACTGTTCAATTCTGTACAGACAGTCTCATTATGTATCTATCACTAGCTTGAAACTTTCTTCTTGACACCAGATATGCATGCTTATTGGACATTTACAACTGAATATATTATAATCACATCAAACTCATAATCTCTACCCTTACTTTATCATTTTTATGTCCCAATTTCTATTAATGACACTAGTTCCTGTGTCCTCTAACTCACATTTTTTGAGAGAGAAAGAAACAAAAGTAACACTGTATAAACAATAACTCTCTTACCTCACTATCTTCACATCTATAACTCTCATTTTTACAGATTACATCCTACCTTATTATTTCATCATTGGTAGAATGAATAGCTGTGGTTCTTTATCTCTGTTGTTTTGTTTTCCCCAATCCTTCTTACACATGGCTGCCAAAATAATCTTCCAAAATACATGGCTCTGATTGTGTTATTCCTCTACTCAAAAACATTCACCAGTACAAATCCACTTAATGACAAACTCCTCAGTCTGTTGTTCAGGGTTCTTTATACTCTAGCCTTAAACCACCTTCTGAATCTAAATTCCCAATTTTTCCATCACATGAGGCAATACCCAGATTCTGCTGATAATTTTACTTTTCTTTGCATATGTTCTAAACATTCGTACTTTATTTTTGCCTTCTGCCTGAGATACCAGCTCACATATACGCCTTGTGAATGTGTTCTTATTTTGCAAATATACTTCCTCCAACCTATGTGACATCTGTCTACTTTGAACCCTCCCAGAAATGAGCCAAGGGCCTTACACATAGGTTCCCAATAAATACTTATCAAATTCAACTGGATTAAATAGAGTTTCTTTCATAATTATAAAAAAAAGTTAAATACATCGGTCTTTATTTTCTTTTCAAAATTGGTGTTTAGTATTCTTCCTCTCCACCCCTACACTTTCTTTTTTTTTTTTTAATGCTGCAAAAGCATCAACTGAAAAGAAGTTACAAAGACACATGGGAACATCTGCTCTCAGAAGCCACTTGAAAAATAAGTATGCCACAGAATGGAGAAAACATCTGTGCAGTGTTCATGAGATTATTAGTGCTGTTGCAAAGTAGCAGAGAGAAATAATACACACACACACACACACACACACACACACACACACATACATACACCCCAAAATCTGGAAATGAGTCTTAGCAAGAGATGATGGAATATCCAGTTGAAGACCACAGTGCTTCCTCAAACTTATAACTGTTTCTTCAAAAGGCGAAGACACGGTTTGCTCATCAATTTGTACTTCTGAATCAAAAATATTCACAACTGTAATGTCAGCTGATTAGTCCAAATGAATTATAAGTTTCAAAATGCCAACATATTATCTCAAATGGTACAAATAATTGTATAATGAAGAATAATGAATTTTATAGAGATTCCAGGCAGCTGCCTATTACTGTAATAGAAAAAGCTAAATTCACATTAGAAGACTTGAGTTCTGTACCTGGATTGATATTTTATTGGCTGCTTTAAAATGAGATATTTTTTATTTGTTTTATTGAATTTTATTAAGTTTAGTAAGTCTGTGCCTCTTATATCTTAATCAAGATTTCATCTACATAAGGAGAGCTACTGTTCAGACCTGGCCTTGCTCAAACTATGGCACTCTTAGAGACTACACCGAACATTTAGTCTACACATAACTTAAGTCCAGTCCTTATAGAAGATAAAATTAAAAATGTCACTTGCCTTTCTCTCCCCCAAACAACAAACGATATAGACTGTTCACTAACATATTAAGATATGTTATCTTAAACAAACCAGACTAGGATTTTACAGCCTTCACAGATCGAAAAATCTGCTTAATTGGCTTTGTCACAGATTTGCTTAAAATTCCAGGAAATTTATGAAACTGGGGTATTTTCTGTTACTCACTTTTACACTTGTGAGGGCTCCAAGATCCTAGTATAATTTGTTCAGGGCATTCATCTTCAGCTCACTATATGGTCTAGAATTTACCTGAAATGTGTGGATTAAAACTACCAACTGCCAACAGAGTTTCAAGAGAGCAGTGAGCCTAATACTGTTTTTTCTTTACAAAATATATGGTGAGAACAGGACATTTAGAACTGGGAGACATGATCATTATCTAATCCAGTCTTCTTAGTTTACAAATACTATTCAAAAAGTAATTCATAAGGAAAAGAAATGTGTTCAAGGCAACACAGAAATGGCTGGATTTTGTAGGTCTTCTCTCTGCCTCATGCTAAAAGACTTTTGTATCACCTACCACTTCTCTTAAAGACTTTTGATGTGTGTCTGACTTAGTTATCTTTTCTAAACTTTAATTCAGAAGTAAATGGATTCACCTTATTTTTGTTCTTTGGAAACATATTATATTGAAAAAGAGGTGAGTTTAAAGAATGATGAAGTTGCTCTCCTCAGATATGAAAATGACTGTCCAAAGAAGAAATCGCTTTAATCTGTGTTGCCCTTCGGGGTACAACTAGGGCCAGTGGTAGGCAGGTGGTAGTTTATCATAATGAAGAATGTTTAAACATGAACATTAAGAATGGTTTACTAATTAATATAATTCCTTGTAAAGGAGAGAATGCTAATCCCTGGAAGTCTGTGTTCAGAGGCAAGGGGACAGATGTCAGGAATATTCTAGAGAAGATTCTAGCACTAAGGTTGTACAAAATTACTTCTTTATTAAGGAAAAGTTCTTTATTTACTCATTTAGGGTTGAAAGTGACAAGGGTGAGCACATTGATGTAGTTAACAACTCTCCCTCTAGGGAAAGAAAGGAGCAGCCCTTTTGGGATGGTGTGTCAATAAGAATGAGAATGTGGCAGGCAGAACTTGGAAAGACCTGAAGGAACAGGGATAAATTTCATAGGCTTTTTCATACTTTACTCTGGAAAATGGGAAAGACTTTAATACATCCCTTGTCAGAGGTTTGGCTCAAATGTAATAAGAGCTAATGGGTTCATGATTTTCCTTCAAAGCCTTGCCCCCTTGAACTGTCAAGGAGAGAGGAAGGAGACTGGTATTCATTCTCATTTGAATATTAGAGAAGAGATTCATGTTAAGCAAGTCACTTTCCTTTATTTAGTCTGTTTTTTCATCTCAGTAGTTGATTATTTGAGAAACACTGTACTGTCCATTTTAAAATTACAAGTTTTTGGCTATAAATGGGTCTTTTTACTATCACCCAGAGTACAGCCAATGTTGAAAAATGGCTAGCACACATGTCCTTAATTCATTATCACCCTCCCCCCCCTCAACAAAAAGCCATGAAGAAATATCATTAGGACTAAGAAAAGTGAACCTTGAGAATTCTATAAAAGGAGGAAATGTCTTAGCAGAATTTCCATATTTATATACTCTCAGTGTTTTTACTTAAATTATTTGCAGACCATGAAATGGGGCCCCAGGGACTTCAAAGCTATATGATCAGAATGACTACATATGTTTCACTTCATCTCAGGTCCCAGAAAGATAAATATTCTTACACAGTCTGGCACTAAAGGGTAATGAAACTATTTCCCTATGGCCTCCTGATGGGTCAGCATGCTCCTGAAAATACTCTTTGTACAAGGTGGGAAAAAAAGCTCGTATACGTGAAATACTTTGAGCTTTTTAGAAGAAAAATACAAAATAAATTTTAGCTGTTATTATCATTATTATCGCTCACTCAATCAACATAATCTGACACATTATGTCCCCTTTAGGCCCATGGAATCTCTTTTCAGAATGTTGGTTCATAAAAATTTCATATAATAAAAAAATTCTGTGTGCCTGGAAATTCAGTGAACCCCATGTTTTATGGGAAAGCTGTTCCTTCTGATCATTAAAAAATCTATTTTTCCTTGGATGTTTGCATTTCCATCAAAAGAGCATTCTATCAAAAACAATCCAAGTTACAGAAAAAAAGGTTAGTGGAATAGAAATAAGATCGCAGTACACGATCTGTTTCTATAAACCAATCTTGCATTTCAAAATGTCTTGCAGAGGAATTAATTTCCCTATATTCTCTTCACAGAACTGAAATTGGTCTTTTACTTTTTTTCTTTTTCTTTTTTTTTTAACGGTATGAATCTTTTCAAGGGGTGTCATTTAAACATTGAGAGCATCAAATTCAAACATGAGGAATCCTTGCAAGGATTTCATAATGCCTTAGTTTCAATTCATTGCAAAGACTAAAATGAATTGTGTATGATTCTTCCAAAGTGGTACTTATTAGTATATTGTAAAGGAACAGAAATTGCAAAATAAGTGAGAGTCTTTTCAGTTATGTAAGTCATTTCTGGGAATTAGATGCTTAGGGATATCCCTTTATCACAATGGAGTTTTTAACCTCAGCATTGCACTAAACTAGAGAATGGCTAATACTTGTGTCTCTATTTTAACTAAGGGATGATAGAGCTTGGGTATCATCCAACTTAAAAATTCCAATTTCTTCACTCTATCTTTACTATGTGTGGAAAATCAACTTCTCTAGTCACACCTTCTGGAACTTAAAAGCTGGTTCATCTAACAAAATTTCCAAATAATTAATGGTTGCATAACTGCAACCAAAGCACCTTTTCAGCACTAGAGAAACAGGAAAAAATAAGACATATTCTCTCATGATCTGAAACCACAGACCCGGGAAAGAAAAACAGACATACAGAATAAGCTATCCAGACGTCAGCTGTCCCCACATGCTGTGTCCAATTTTATTCTGTTTCAAATTCCATATAGTACTAAAACATCTTTTGGTATTTGCCAGAAAGAGTTTCTTCTCTCACCAAAAGTATAAATGAAGTCTATAGTTTTTGCTTAAAATTAGGTGGTAGAAATGGAGAAGGGGTTTAATCCCACACCTTACTCCTCAAAACTTACAGGCCTCCATCAGATATCATGTAATCCTGACTCTTTCTGTCCCCCTGGGTGGGGTAGGGGCATTAGAAGTGAGGGTCAGTCAGGTTTTCTCTGCCTTTCCTTCAGCATAAGGCCTTCTGGGTCTGATTTCCTCAAATCCGTATACTCCGGCTGATTTCCACCTTTCTTTACTAATTGTGCAAAATAATTCATCCCTCTCATGGCTTCTACCTTCAGACTTATGCACACACACCCATTATCAAGCTCCAAAGAGTGAAGGAATATCTATCACCCCTTAAAGCCATGTCAATCATTAAAAAACAAAAAAACAAAAACAAAAGAAAACCACAAATAATTATGACAAAAGCCAAAGACACAGATATCTTACAACATAGATACAGATAAATGACTATGAAGGCCAGAGAGAGAACCTAATTTACCTGGTGGGGTACATGTGAACACAATTTAGAAACCTGTATCACTAGCATCTGTAGCTCTCACTAGCATTATCATTTTTGAGGATGTGTCATCCTCAGTAGGGAAGAAGGTAAGGGAGATGTTATGAGTCTTTTTAGATGTTATTTATGGCAAGTTGGCACAATAAATGCAACTTCATATTCCTGTCTGTGTGTGTGTATGTGTGTGTGTGTGCGCGCATATCTGTATATTTTCAAGGATGTTCCAGAAAATGATAGCAGTGGTTGGCTTTGGGGAAGATATCTCAGAAACAGAGGGACAAGCCCAGTTCCTATATTGGCAGGCCTGGGCGGAGGGAAGAGTACAAATGAAGTCCACATATTATTTGTGTACATGTTTAAAAGTTATAAATCAAGCTAACAAAATTGTTAAATAATCTAATCTCTCATTTGACAAATGTAACTCTGTAATTACAAAGTTGAAAAACAACTATGGTTTATGACTAAAGGTGGACAAAATATCAAAGATGACTGTCTCCTTAAAGCACTCTCTACATCAGAGGCTGAAAGACATTTTCTGTAAAAACACAAATTGTAAATACTTTAAGCTTTGAGGGACATTTGGTCTCTGAAGCAACCACTCAACTCTGCCTTTGTAGTGCAAACGCATCCATAGACATTATCTAAATGTATCTGCAGAGCCACTAACGTTGCATATTTCACAGTTTCTTTTCATTTATGAATTTTTTTAAGTTAAAGGAATAAAACTGTTTTAACAAGTGATATTGCCAAACTTAGATCTATTTAGGCTTTCTTGCAAATCTTATGCTAGGACTATTCATAACCATCAAAAAGTGTGGAGAGTGGTGATTCCATATTCATTTCTTTCTACTGAATATCCCAATAAACCATTTAAAGATATTCTGTTATTGGGGCTGAGTCAATTAAGCGTCTGACTCTTGATTTTGGCTCAGGTCATGATCTCCAGGGCATGAGATCAAGCCCCCCACGTTGGTTTCTACACTGAGCGTGGAACTTGCATGTTTTATGTTTTGTCTAAATTAACTGTTAATACTTTAACATAATTTAGTTTCACCAATTGCCCAGAAGTTTCAGTAAGGTTAAATTTGAAAAATGATCCATCAGGATTTTCTATCTTATTGCTGATCCAGAAAATGTCATATTTACTATTTGAATTGCTTCCAAAGTTATTCACCGTTAAGGCCATGTGTCTTGGTAATCATTTAGAAGCATGTCCCATGCCTAGCACAAAGAATGGCTCTAGACATTAAGTCAAAACTCTGGATGTTATGCCTCTTTCTTAAGTGGCTATGTTAGTTCCCTTTCAAAAGCATTAGACAATGTTTTTAATTTTTTTTAAAAAATTATGTTTATTTATTTATTTTTTAAATATACTTTATTGTCAAATTGGTTTTCATACAACACCCAGGGCTCATCCCAAATAATTTTTTTTTTATTTTATTATTTTTTTTTTATATTTTAAAAAAAAAAAATTTTTTTTCAACGTTTATTCATTTTTGGGACAGAGAGAGACAGAGCATGAACGGGGGAGGGGCAGAGAGAGAGGGAGACACAGAATCGGAAACAGGCTCCAGGCTCCGAGCCATCAGCCCAGAGCCTGACGCGGGGCTCGAACTCACGGACCGCGAGATCGTGACCTGGCTGAAGTCAGACGCTTAACCGACTGCGCCACCCAGGCGCCCCCCAAATAATTTTTTAATGTTTATTTATTTTTGAGAGAGAGAGAGAGAGAGTGCTAGCAGGAGAAGGGCAGAGAGAGAGGGAGACACAGAATCCAAAGCGGGCTCCAGGCTCTGAGCTGTCAGCACAGAGCCTGACACAAGGCTTGAACTCACCAATGGTGAGATCATGACCTGAGCTGAAGTCAGACATTTAACCAACTGAGCCACCCAGGTGCCCTGACGATATTTTAAGTCAATGCCAAAAATTAAAAATCCTCTTTTCAGAACTCTACTTAAGTCAAAACATGTACTTCTTAAGAAGAACAGGTGTCAACCCAGTGAAATTATTTCTATTTTTCTGTTTTCTTCTTTGGAAACCTCCATAATATCTATCCCTAAGGAATACTAGATATTTAACATGACTTCTCTCCATGATAAAATCTCCTTGAATAAGGTTTATTTCTGATTAAAATTTTGTTGTATGACATATTCTCTCATTTCATTATCCATTAAGTTAATGTTCACATTTTGAGTTGACTATTCTAGATCATAATATTTTTAAAATCATTTTACATGTTTGGTTATGCTAGCATTACACTTCAAAATATTTCTATTAAGTATACATATTTTTCATTATTTCCACTGATATTTATTTTGTGTAAAGTTTCCTTATGCTTGGCTAAATATTGGACATATGATATTCTTTTAACCAACCACACAAATGTTTTGTATCAAAGGTTTCCTTGTCTTTGCTAAATACTATTCATTATCCATTAAGGATTCATGCAATATATGTGTATGTATGTGTCTTCAAGTGATATTTTATATTCTTTTAATTGAAAGCTTAAATGCTTCTAATTACAAATACAACTTTTTGTGAAAGCTAATCTTTGGCAAAATATTATGTCTTTGAAAGTAGAATATAAAAGCTACTTTCTAAAGTTGCATTATTCATTTTAAATAATTTGGGGTAAAATTAAAAACTTCTCTGCCATCTGAAATCAATGGAAAATTGTAATCATTAATTTGAACTTTGTTTTTACTAGAAAACTTTCTCTGCATCACCAGAGAAATATGACGATTGTGTTCTAGAACTATCATTCCAGGGGCGCCTGGGTGGCGCAGTCGGTTAAGCGTCCGACTTCAGCCAGGTCACAATCTCGCGGTCCGTGAGTTCGAGCCCCGCGTCAGGCTCTGGGCTGATGGCTCAGAGCCTGGAGCCTGTTTCCGATTCTGTGTCTCCCTCTCTCTCTGCCCCTCCCATGTTCATGCTCTGTCTCTCTCTGTCCCAAAAATAAATAAACGTTGGAAAAAAAAAGAAAAAAAAATTTTAAAAAAGAACTATCATTCCAGTTTATTTGATACTCCTAGAACATAACTCCAGTTTATTTGATACTTCTTGTCCAATTTGATAATTTTGTAGTTATAATTTCCTTTAGCTTCTAATGTGAAGAAAGAGATACAATTCTTCCTTCTGAACTGTGAATTTCCTGCAGATAATATTTTTTTTCATTCTCATTGTACTTATAAACATTTAATTTTTACTTAGTAAAGCATAGGAAAATTCAGGTACTTACCCAACCTATTCATGATGCTCAATGGATAATTTTCTTTTCATTTACCTTGTTTTGAGCAGTAATTAAATATTTATTAAGTAAAGAATGTGTAATGTCCTTTTCATGAATTTTGGGGTTATTTATTTATTTATTTGAGAGAGAAAGAGAACATGAGCAGGGACAGGGAGAGACAGAGGGAGAGAATCTTAAGCAGGCTCCGTGCTTGACACAGGGCTCAACAAGGGGCTCAATAAGGGGCTCTATGTGGCAGGGTTTGATCCCAGAACTGTGAGATCATGACCTGAGCTGAAATCAAGTTGGTCGTTTAACCAACTGAGCTGCCCAGGTGCCCTAATTCTTGGGTCATGTTTGAGAGAATCTACTTACTTTCACTTTTTAAGACTTAAAAAATTTAACTAGATTACCTCATTGGAAATTTGCCTTTCTCTTAACTTTCTGCCATTTTTTTCCCTGAGTGCCAATCTAATTTTTATTTCATCCCAATATTGACTTGTATATAATTTCAATTGTAACTCAATTCTTCATTAAAAATTAACAAGCAAAAATAAACTGGAAATAAGAAATGCCATAATTTGGAGGTACTTGAGTGGCTCAGTTGATTAGGTGTCAAACTTCTGATTTCAGCTCAGGTCATGATCTTAGGGTTTGGGAGATTGAGTCCCATATCAGGTTCCATGCTGACAGTGCTTGGATCCTGCTTCAGATTCTCTCCCTCCCTCCCTCTGCCCCTCCCCCACTCATGCTTGCTTTCTCACAAAATAAATAAATAAGCTTTAAAAAAAATCATAATTTTAAACAATGATAGTCAAATAAAACTGAAATACTTTTTTGAAATTTAACTTAAAGTTTTAAGATATATTTATAAAAAGAAAATATAACTTCAGCAATGTTTCTCCAATAAATGATGCAAAACATTTATATCAGACTTCCTTATACTTCAAATATATATTTGCATAGGTTTGTATAATATATACACATTTAATAATAATCTAAATTATTAATAATTCAAAAATTCTTTACTTTCTATATGTAACTGTGGTGAACACCGTACTAACTTGTGAATACCTCAGGACCACAAATTAGAACAGGGGGAGAATAAGCAATGGATATTTAGCACTACTGGGAAATAATATTTCATCATTCAGGAATCTATTACATTTATGCTGAGAAAAAGGATTCGACAAGTTAATTAATTTTTCTTTTACTTAAGTGTTTCATGCTCAAAACTTCCCTGTCTTCTGAAGCAGTGTCCATTTGCAACATTGACTATAGTAAAACCCACAACCTTCAGAGCATTTGAAGGTAATTGCCTTTTATTTCAAGACATCAGGCAGGAGACATGAACAAGTACTTCCCTGGGGTCTGAACTATGAATTTAAGGGTGTTCCCTGTGCCAGCATTAAATGTCAGAACCTGAGAGTAAAAACATCTCATCATTTTAATAAACTTATTTTGTGTGTGTGTTTAAGAAACACAACTCTCGTGAAAACATGCGGAACATGATGAAGATTCCTCTTGCCCATACCTACAAGTGTTTTATTGTTGGGGGACCAGGGAGGGTATTATGGAGAATTACTTTATGTTATGTGTTCTATCCTATGAATCTTTGAACTGCATGGCTATGTAAGCAAATAAAAAAAAAAAAAAAAGCAGGACTCATGTTGGGCTTTCCTAGAAGCAGATCCTAAAACAAGAATTATTTTTTATACAGGCTATTGAGACAGGATTGCAGGAATCATTGGCAGAGAAGTAGGAAAGTAAGACAGGAAAGGGCAGGAAACCAATGAGTCTACTAGACAGACGGCCACTGTGAGCAAATGGAGCGCGATCCCATGGGAGACTATAGAAAACAGTGCAGAACACATGCCTCAGAGTCCTTTCTCAGAGGGACAACTGAGGAGAGCTATCTGTCAATCAGCTCCATTCACTCATTCATGGAGCACTGCTTCCCTAAAGCATTAGCGCCCTGGCACTTGCAGCCTGCCTTACATGCAGGCGGAGCTGGACTTCGGAGTACAGAGATCTTTCAGGCCAAGAGTCTTTGGTACTGATAGGTGTAACTCCAGTTCACATGCTCCAAATGTCCTGAGGGGTGGGAGGAGGTAAGCAAGGCACTGAGAGAGTGTGCTTCAATTTAGAAAACTCATATTCCTTAAAGATTAAGAAAAGAAACACTTGCATACTTAGTGAATGCCAAATTAAAAATGAAGTCAGAGTTTCTCTTATTCCAAAGGTCACATGAGTCAGATACAGCTTTTTTGTGGTGAAGTAACATGCATTAATACTTGCATATATTAACAGCTCTTAGATCCATGCAATGTCACTGGGGCTAAACATATATATTTTTTACAAAATAAAAACAGAACTTATCATTGTACAATAAATAGGAACACTTGTGATCTTGGGTACTATTAGTGGCTATTTTTATAAATTCAGCAGTATCTTTTCAGTATGTTTTCCCAACATACTCCAAGGGTCTTTATAAACACTTTGTATACATTTGCTTACAAAATCCTTTAAAACCAAATCAATGCTTTATCTTTCCCATGCCTCAGGCCAGGAAAAACCTGCAAATCTCTGATATTATACAGAAGTACACCTATTCTCAGTGGACCTAAACAGCTTCTCTCTTTCTTTTTCTCTCTCTCTCTTTTTTTCTCTATCTCTCTTTTCATGAAATCTTTAAGACAGATACAGATATATACATATATACACATACATCTATATATATATATCTAACATCTATATTTTATTGTTATCAGAAGTATACCACCCATGTAATTACTTAATGTTTTAAAAAGAATTGGCCTTTTTAAGAAAAGGAAATCATTTGTTTGAAAATAACTGGCTGGTTTTCTTTTAAAGCACTCCCTTCAACTTTTTTTTTTTTTTTTAAAGAAGAAACAGATATAGCCTGAAAACTCTAAGCATCTAGCAATAGGAAAAATAATCTGGTTGTCTCCTCACAATGCAAAATTCTTTCATTAGAAATGTAATTTACTGAATATTTTGGCTACTCTAGAGTTTATGTTGTGTCTCTATGAGAAATTTCTCCCTTGCAATAAGATACTCTTTAAAACCTAGAAAAGAAGGAAAATGTAATGTGGGATGGACAACATCCTGTTTTTTTTTTTTTTTCCCAAATATCTACCAGCACAGACTTCAAAATAATTTTATATATATATATATATATATATATATAATGAAAAAAATAAACCATAAATATACAATTGCCACATATGAGGAATACACAAATGTGTCTGTTAACATGTACAACAATTCTTCTCCCTTTGTGTCAGAGTACATAGTTTAGAAACAAACATGATGTCCATGCCTATTTGACATTTCTAATTTCCCTTTCATATTACCACAAGTGTCCTCAACTTGTGATTATTCTTCTACCAACTATAATAATCCTTTGTAGCATGCTGCATGGTTACCACAGGACTATGGGGATGCTATCAACAGAGGACATGAATTCAAGAGCACATAAATATCAGGAGTCAATGGGGCTAAAATTTATTAATAAATGAATCCCATTCTTTAAAGCCAAATGCCATAAATATTTTTGGGAAAACTGGATACTAAAGTATAATTTTTCTAAGTGTTTCTGTAAGATTTATTTTGGCTTTGCTAATCATTAAAAAATATCCCCATAAAGATGTAAGAACTCACAAGTATGGTCACAACTGATCTTTAGCTATCCAATAATCAAATCACCAGCATTAAGACAGGAAATTAAGAAATAAATAGTTCACTGGGTGATTGGTGATATTTAAGCCGAAAACAAACCACTGCAAAACAATAACTGTGATTTTCCTACTTGATCCATAGGAACTTTTCAAGGAGCATCAGCTTTAAAATTTTCTTTAAGATGCTAATACAAAGCACAAAGTTGGATTCTGACGTTGCTGAACTTTTCTAGAGAAACATGTGCTTGCTGATTAAAAAAAATTCCAACAGAGTAATATGGAAACCGTTCTTTTTCTTTTCCTCATTGTAAATGCTAGTGCTATCACAATTGGCTTTGAGTTGTACTGGCTCACTTGATGTCCAGTTTCAAGATAACTGAGAAACATTTAGGTGATATCTCCCAAGGTGAAGTGGGATAGAGAGCCAAAAATAATCTAGCTCCTCTGGCTTTTTCAGGTCCAAGAGAAATACTCTCTTCCCCACTGGATGGCAGAGCTCCCTACCTATGTCTCTACCTACATCAGCTCAGTTACCTTCCTAATGGCTCTAACTACTTCACTTTATTAATAAAACATTAACATCCACTTGAATACCTCATAACACCCTCTAGATTCTTTTGGATGTCCATAATGCTAATTTACGTGCCTTCAATGCTTGGTTTTGAGAAAATAAAACATTTACTTTACCAAAGTCCATTTAATGCAAAAAAAAGGTTAAAAATAAATATGCTTTTGCCTCAAATAGCCAAAACACATAGGATTCCCAATTGTACCCCTTGTAAAAAAGTGCAATGAAAATATTAAATATCTCCATTAGCTCTTTTAAGAAACAGAAGTGAAGCAGGATTCAAGCCATTACATTACTGAGAAACCAGTCCTCAAATGCTTATCAAGATGGTATTGCTCAGAGAGCTTCAATTAGATTAAAAAAGAACACAAACAAATATGGGTACTTAATTTATTAATAGCTTGATTGTTACGAGGATTTTGAAAATGTGGGCTCTGTGGCAGAGAGACAGGCACACACAGTTCTAATTAACACCAATCACAAACGCTAATGGTAGAACCTACTGCTTAAGTAAATGAACATCCTTACCCCTGCTGCTTTGAAGAGCCTGATAGGCATGCACTTTATTGACAAAGTAAGCTAATTTACAGAGTGATTGTCCAAGAGGGAACTGCTGTTTATTTGCAGAGTTTTTCCCATTGAACTCACAGGGCAAACATTGCACTTATATTGTTAATTAAAATATCAACAGATAAAAATGTAAACATTGGGTTTTCTTCAGGGCAGAGTGACATGTATTCATTCAGAACCAAATCCTGATGTTCTCCTGATCATTGATTTCTGGGGAATGGAGAGTCAGTTCTCTGAAAAGGTTAGGCGCTGAGCTTTATTTGTAAGCAAAGAAGAATTCTTAGGGCTAAAACAACAAACACAGGGAGTAGCTGAAAACCTAAGGAGGTCTCTCCACTTTCTCTCTGCCTTCAGTGATAGCCATCTGTGGTTACCAGATGTGACCATCCTAAACCTGACGAGTTGGAGGATGAAGTGAAAGCAGGCTGGCCATGGTGTGTTTTTCTCAAGAATCATAGTAAAGACAAGGAGAAAAAAAGAGGCTCAGTGTCCACTTAGGTGCAAAAGAAAAATGTGTCTCAAATTTGAAACAAAAAAGCATTTGGCCTTTCCTGAAAATATAAAAGTTAATTCTGGAAACCAACACAGTATTACTGTGAACTTTTGAAGTAAGTGGATAAAGTACTGTTAATTTGACTAGTTTTGGTTGATTTCTCTCTTAATGCATTTTATCTTCCCTGTCTCCTAAGCCACATGACCAAGAAAGAGCTTTACAATCTTGATTCTTTTCTCGGAATGAAGGTGTATCCTTGCTATTCTAAATCAAGTTTTGGATTAGTTCTGAAAATGCACCTGGTGATACAGAAAATATCACCTTCAGTGCTTTAAAAGCAAGTACTGTTCCTGAAAAGGACCTCTCTGGGACTCACTTTCCTTTCTAAACTGCAAATCCAGAGTTGCCTTAGAAGTTGAAGAAGGGAGTAGAGGGAGTAAGATTTCAGGATATCTCTTTCCTTGTATCCACCAGCACTTCAGAGTTTTATCTGCATCTGGTGCTGGCACTCTCTCTGAAAGCTAGTTTGAAGAAAGGACTCCATGGCTGGGGGAAGGTAGTGGGGTGGTGGGGCAGAGGGGAAGCAGCTTTTGGACTAGAAGACTTCAAATTTCCCATCAGCTATAAAATTCATACTCTGTATTTTTATTTAAAAAAAATTTTTTTTACATTTATTCATTTTTGAGCAACAGAGAGAGACAGAGCACAATCAGGGGAGGGGCAGAGAGAGAGGGAGACACAGAATCTGAAGCAGGCTCCAGGCTCCCAGCTATCAGCACAGAGCTGGACGCGGGGCCTGAACTCACAAACCACGAGATCATGACCTAAGCCAAAGCTGGATGCACAACCGACTGAGCCACCGAGGCGCACCCCCTTTTTTTAAAAATTTTTTTCATACTCTGTATTTTTAAATGACTATTTTAAATGACAGAGAATTCTTTCAAACTGGTGTGTGTGTGTGTGTGTGTGTGTGTGTAAGAAAGATACATACACTTATGTGTTGTAAGAGAGAGATTTGGAGAGAGGTTGAGTATTTGAACTGATGAATTTCCTTGTTTACATGCATGTTCCTTATCACATGGAAGATATGAACAGAAAGTAACATGCCAAGTGACTGGATGGTGCATAGCTCCCATTTCCACATGGTATTTAAGTACTAAAACAAGTACTTGACTGAACAAACAAAACAAATAAGTTATCTAATGCTTTTCAGTAAACTCGGGAAGTGAGCTGATGGGCCATGTATTCTGGTTTTCTCATTTGTAAAATGCCATCCTCACCAGACAGAATTGTTAAAATGTAATAAAATACTTATAAAATGGCAGCACCTGAGGTATCTTGGTGCTTATCTACTTGAAGCTTTTAAGCTACTGCCTGAGGGCAATAGAACTATAATTGGAAGCCACACATGTAAACCCCACAGTGTAATTTAAAATTTCCTAGTAATTCCCAGTTAAAAAGTTAAAAAAAGGTGGATTTTGTTTTAATATTTATTTATTTTTGAGAGACAGAGAGAGAGAGTGAGTGGTAGAGGGTCAGACAGACAGGGAGACACAGAATCTGAAGCAGTCTCCAGGCTCTGAGATGTCAGCACAGAGCCCGACGCTGGGCTTGAACTCATGGACTGAGAGATCATGACCTGAGCTGAAGTCGGATGCTTAACCAACTGAGCCAAAGTGCCCCCAAATGGAATTAATTTTAATAATATATTTTAATTAGCCAAATTCAAAAATATTATCATTTCAACACGTAAGGAATATAAAAATTATTTAGTGGTATGTGTGTGTGTGTGTGTGTGTGTGTGTGTATTCCCTATACATACATTTTCAAAATTTGGAGTGTATTTTATAGTTAAAACATACTGCAATTTGCACTTAGTCAAATTTCACGTGTCCTTGGCCTAGTAGTACTGTAATAGATAGTGCAACTCAGCCTTGATGAGTATTCTGCATATAGATAAGGTATATCGAAACTGGATTCATTTCATTTCTTTCTAATAATAACTATAAGGAATGTAGGATCACTGTAGATATTCTAGCAATATCAGGGCTTAATCAAGGTCCATACTAATTCCCCCACACTTGGAAGTATCTCCACTTGCCCAAGATCACTGGTTGTTCTCCAGCCTTGATGGAACCTGTCTAGGAATCAAGAACTACAGCTGAAGAAATGGATTTGCCCAGAGGTAGAATGGCTCTGGGCAAAGTGTCAGTTCACAAGGAATGGCCTCAGAAAGGTCTACTTAAAACTCAAACCTCTTCGTGACAAGAAATCTTGTAGTTTACTTATAGCAGTTTTTAAGTTTTTCTTGTTTGCTTTTTAGGAAATCTAAAGTAAAATTAAAATTATGTCCCTTTTCTCTGTGAGTTCTCATGATTGTCTACATACCCTCCTATGATAGCATTTATAATGACATAATTATTTAATTTGTATACCTAATTTCCCTGTGAATATGATGAGGACAAGAGGCTATGTTATATTTATCTTTTTATCTACAGTTCCAAGCACAATGCCTGACAATATTAGGTGCTTAATAAATGTCAAAAAAATGGCCACTTAAAATTGGTATGTTTAAATGTCAAGGTGAAAAATTGATACCAAGCATTGTTTCTATAACTTTTTTATTAAAAATGTAACACAGGGGCTCCTGGGTGGCTCAGTCAGTTAAGCAGCCAACTTCTGCTCAGGTCATGATCTCACGTTTCATGAGTTCAAGCCCCACGTTGGGCTCTGTGCTGACAGCTCAGAGCCTGGAGCCTTCTTTGGATTCTGTGTCTCCCTCTCTCTGTGCTCTGCTCTGTCTCTCAAAAATAAATAAAGATTTAAAAAAAGATTTAAAAAATGTAACATGTATTGGGGTGTATTCGGATTCTGTGTCTCCCACTCTCTGCCCCTTCCCTGCTCATGCTCTGTCTCTCTTGCTCTCAAAAATAAATTTAAAACTACATTAAAAAAAATTAAAAACGTAACGTGTTTTTTGAAGATAGATTATTAAAAAAAATATTTGTAACCCTAATACTGCTGCTATGATATTTTATCATATGAGGTGTTTTTTTCCCCGATACAGGCCACAAAGATTGGCCATTTTTCACTCCAAAATTTCAGATTTGATCAATGTAAGTTTCTTTAGCTTATTTCTTTAAATATATTAAAAATCTTTCCTATCTCATTATGTATTACCCTACCATAGACATTTAAAAATGAACTTATGTATGAAAAAATTTAAACATACAAAAAAGGAGAGGAAGTAATATTATGAGCCCGACTGTAACCCAGACCCAAGTTCAGCAATATAAATGTTTTGCCATTCTTGGTTCAAGGAGTTCCCCATATTTATATATTTTTACAACATTACTATGGACTGAATATATCTCCCTCCTCCAATTTATATATCTGAAGTCCTAACCCCCCAGGGTGAAGGTATTAGGAGGTTACATGATGTCATGAGGTTAGAGCCCTCAGAATTAATGCCCTGATAACAAGAGGAAGACACACTGGAGCCTGTCTCTCCTCAGCATGAGGACTCAGGGAGAAGGCAGCCATATGCAAGCCAGGAGGAAGCGAGCTCTCACCAGAATTTGACCATGCTGGCTCCCTGATCTTAGATATGTATCCTCCAGTTAATGTGAAAATAAACAATATTAGAATTAAATTTTTGTTCCTGTCGATATTTGTTTCTTCCTCTGATCAGTTCTTAAAAGTAGAACTGTTAGATCAAAGGTCTTATAAAATTGTGCTTTTGCTCTTTATTGCCAATAGTCCTCCAAAATTATTTTGACTATCTATGACCTATTTATAATTTAATATTTTTGCCAAGCCGATAAAAATGCATTTCATCATTACCTTAATTTATGTTTCATTACTTGCATTTTTTATGTTTAATAAATATATTTTTTCTTTGAGAATTCCATATCAGTATCTATTGACCATTTCTTTACTGACATATTTGTCCTTTGCTTACTGATTTATGACTTATTTACATGCCAAATATATTAACATTTTATAATATAAATTGCAAATATTTGTATCCATTTTTGATTTGTCACTAATTTTGTCCTCTGATAACTGAATTATTATATGGTTATATGTATCAAAATGTTCCTTTATGGTTTCTGTCTGATTTCATGAAAGCAAATTTTCTCCATTCAAATATATTATATGTATTTATATTTTACTACTTTTTCTCAAATATTCTTACCTTTTTTTCTTTTATATGTATATCTCTATTTCACTTGGAAATTATTTTTGTGTGACAAATTAGAGATATAATGTTATTATTTGCTAATTGTCCCATTGCCATTTGCCAAGGCATTCATTATTTATCCTTACCACATATTAAGTATTAATATGTTGGGACAGACTGTTAGATATTGTGTTTGAATCACTGATCTTTCTCAGATGTTCTTTTGCCAGTACTGTGTCATATTATTATCACTGTTATTATCATTGTGGTGATGATTGTGATTTTATGTTATAATATCTGGCTAGGCATTTTCTCATCCATTAGGCCTTTTAAAATTTTCTTGTGCTATCTTCTTGTATTTAGAGTTCAGATAACTTTTAGTGTTATTTTCTTTTTTTTAATTTTTTTTATTTTAAAAAATGTCTTTAACATTTAGTCATTTTTGAAAGGCAGAGAGAGACAGAAAGTGAATGGGGGAGGGGCAGAGAGAGAGGGAAACACAGAAACAGAGGCAGGCTCCAGGCTCTGAGGTGTCAGCACAGAGCCCGACGCAGGGCTTGAACTCACGGACCTCAAGATCATGACCTAAGCCGAAGTTGGCTGCCCAACCAACTGAGCCACCCAGGCGCCCCGACTTTTAGTATTATTTTCAATAATATCATCTCAGTTCTTTTCTTAAAGTTTTGTATTACTTGGAGGAATATCTTGTCTCCTTCATCTCTCTACCTCGTCTCCATATGATATATTCAAGTTCAGGTGGCCCATTTTTGTGAAGAAGGTAAAACTATTTCTAGTCATTCCCTGCTATTCATGCTTCTGTCCCTCTCTGTCATCCCAGATGCTTCATGGTTTTGCCTACCTGAGATATGACCTCTCAGAAGTCATACCTAACATCATGTTGACTTCTTAGTATGTTAATATACTAATCAGATAATTAAGGGATTAGACACCATCTCAATAACTTACTTGCATTTATGAAATGGGCTCCTTTTAGAGGCATAATAATTTAACCCAGTTTTCTTTAAATTTCAGTTATTTATATACTGCTTCCATATTTTTTTGCCACTTCTACTATTAATTGCTTAATAGATTTTTAATTAACTCACTTTTAAAAAATGTAAATGCCTAATTTAGCTTTGTCCTAAGGAATATGCATCATAAAAAGGGTTTGGTTTATTAATACATTTAAAAATATATACATTAAAACAAATACCTAACTGTTGAAACTAAAAGTGTCCTTCTAGTATAGAAAGCCATCTCTTATTTCATATGACAAGCATGGGTCAATGTAGGAATATTATCTTAATTCACAGATTCATACCAGCGATCCCAAAACTTATCTGCACTTTTAATTACTTGGCAATCTTTAAAAATCTCCATCCTCCAAACTACTCACAAGACCAATAAAATCAAGTATATGAGAGTAGGACACAGGCATCCATATTTTTGAAACTCCCAAGTTGATTTCAATGTGTAGCCAATGTTGGAAAGCACTATTTTATACTGTTTAAACCATATTCCTCTGTGGCTGTCTATTGTGACTGTGTTGGGAATCTTCTCATACAAAGTGTTTAGTGCAGAAGAAAAAAAGGACAGCGGTCAAAGCATTCAAGATGTCTGGCTTTCTGACCTTAAATTAGTTTCTCTGATCCTTAGTTTCTTCACACATACAAAAAAAAAATCATAATAATATGCTTTGCCTTCAAGTAACATTTCTTCAAACTTCTTTGGGCTCTACATACATCAGATTGACCTGAAGACGTTTATTAAGATACAGAGTACACATTGTCCCTCTTTCCCCTCTTCATCTACTGACACTAATCTCTGGGGGAGGGGGTCAGGGATCTGCATATAAATACCTACACATGCCCCAAGTGATGTTTATCCACAGTAAATTTTGTTATTGTGAGTCTTAAGAAGTTGAAGTATATGAAGTATGTGAAAGAATATCACAAGCTGACATATACCCAATTAAAATGGAGTGTGATTAAAAAGTCTGAAATAAAATGCTATATTGCTTATATCTTTTCTTGCCTCCATCCATTTTCCCATACCTTCTCTGATGTTGATATTTTATTTTGTATTGAAATGCACAATCTCTTACTTGGGCGAAGAAGGGCTAGAGGGAATATTAATTTGCTGGCTAGCAGTATTTATCCTTCTTGGTAGTTAAACACAAATAAACCTCTCGCTGGGAAGTCTTTTCAGAAACGGGTTCTTGTTCCTAACCCCCTACTATTTTGCAAGCGAATGGAGAGTGGATCTATTGTAAAGATAAAGCTCTCTTCTAATTAGGGCATCAGAAATATGAATTAGAAGTCTGCCTGTCTTACAAGGAAACCAAGGTCTGAATGAGAAGCCCTTGCTAGATTTCACACACTTAGGTGCAAATCCAAAAGAATTTGCTTTTGTCCTAAACTTTATTAATCATTTTGTCACTGATGAAACTATGCCAGCGATTAATCACACACATAATCTACAACAGCTCTTCTGTTGGACTCCTAGTCCTGGTATAAATGATCATGTCAAGGATTAATCCATTTTATTTGCCTTAATCCTCCATTTTCATTCTCTTTCTCTTTCCCCCCAACTGCACCCTGTTTACTCAGCTTTTGTGCAGAAGGGTTCCAATTGTCTGTTTGACAATTGGAATCTGAATGATTAATAACAGTCACAGAAACTTGACCAAGGGTTCAACAAACCATGAATAAATACATTGAGCCCAAGGTCAGCACTGGTTACATTTGTGCCCCATCCTCAAAAAGAAAAAGGGGTGGAGTGGGGAGTAAGGGAGAAAAGCAGTTTCTTTGGGCATATAAGGCCTTCTCACTGGGGATAATCTGGATAGAGCACGTCTGGCTATTTCCTCCCAAATAGATGCCTTCTGTTATTAGAGTTGCTGTGTAGGCCCCCAGCCTGGTGGAACGGCCCACTTCAGCAATTTCAAATCACAGTTAAATGCTGATGCCTCCAGGGCTTTGACTACTGCAAACAAAGTGAGCTGGCAAGTTGCAGAAGCTTCCCTAAAGTGTGATATAGGATCGTAAATTTCCCGCATGATGGCTATTAAGCGGCATAAGTTGTAGTCAGAACATCTTCGAATCAACACTCCTCCGGGCCTTCCCGTCAGGGCTGAGAAGGCAACCAGCCCAAATCGACGAGTAGCAGCGTTCGCTATTGATTAATTAGGGGCCAGCCAAAGCTGGTTTTGAAATTTCCATGCATTTCTGATGGAGGATTGTGTCTAATGTGAATGCTAAACTCTTACATTTCGAGAGGAATATTTTAAACAGAGGGACCGGTGCAAAGCCACACGCTAGCAAATGCTCAATAAATATCAATTAATGATGAGGGCCTCAGAGGGCAGCTCCGGTAAGTGGAAAAATGAAACTTGGCCACTGTATTGGAAAATCAGATACCAATGAGCATAAAATAAACATGTGGCACAATTTAAAAAAAAAAGAGAGTCATTATGTGAAGCGTAGTATGATTTTGCTCCATTAGGAAATCCGTTTTGGCCCAACACAAGTGAATAAAATAAAATACTGGCTCTTTCAACTAACATATTTGTTAAGACTTGGCTTTGTGGCAAATACCAGGAGCCCATAGTAAAGAAGATGTACGTGTTGTCTGCCCTAAACGAACCCATATGTGACAAGACAGACACTCAAACGGCAATAATCAACTCCTCCAGCTCATTTAAAAAGAGATCATAAGTATCAGATCTACTTTCACTGAGGAAAGAAGGGCAGAGAAGAAGTGGAGACAGTGAAAAGAAGTGGCAAGTAAGTCTTCTGAGGCCTGCCCTTTTTTGCTTGTCAGTGAGTGTAAAAAAAAAAAAGCATCTTATACATCCTAGAAAGTAAGCATTTGCTGATCATGTGACAGACACAGTGGTATTTTGAGCTTAATAGTTGAGAAGTTGACAAAATGAAATAAAACAGTATATTTTGTGATCAAAATAGCCTCAGGCAGAATTTTAATAAGATAAAAATTAAAGATAAAATGAATAAAGTATTCAAGGCAAAAACTACCTTTACTTTGAATTCATTGAATTACAAACACATTTCTGAGACATTAATAATGACGACATGGTATTTTCTTATTTTGTTAGTCAGGATTTTCAACATCTACATTCAAGTTCATGGAAATACTTTCAGTGATAATTGCTAAACATGCCAAGTGCATTTATAAAAGCCAGCATATATGTTGATAGTAGCAAATGTCTATATTTGGTATGTTTTATATAAACATAGATTTTCAGTAATTATCACAGTTGCTGTTCATTTCACTGGGGGAGACAGCACAAATGCAAGACCGATCATCTCACTTATAGGACAGAAAGTATGTTTTTTGGATCACAATCCAAGCTTTCCACATAAATTCGCAGTCACTTCTATTTCTTTAAACAAAAAATATATTAAAACACACACATGTATGCAAAGACCTATAAGTAGAGATACCTTAAAATAGTTTATCTCAGGAAGAGATACCATATATATGTATGTATGTATGTATATGTATATATATATATAATTTAAAAGACTATTTCATTGAGTCAAATTATACAAATGCATTACTCAGGGATGATGAGAGTGGGGAGAGTTCACTGTTTAGACACAGCATTGATCAATATCGTCACTTTAATTCTACCCTCTAGGGAAACAAAACAAAACAAAACAAAACAAAACACTGGATGGAAGGTAAGGACTTAAATCACTTTGGATCTGTATCCTGTAGTCAATAATTAAAAAATAATAATAAGGCTGCCAATTCCATAACAAATATAATGATACTGATAAGAGCAACAGCAATGATAGTGACTTTCATTAAACATAATTTTATGAGATGCTAACACATGATGTTCAAGTTAAACAGTTAACTCTATGAGATCCCGGGACCAGAATGGAAGCACATGCTCTAAAATGAGATACTTTTCTCAGTATGGCTCCCACAGATTATATCTATGTTCCCTATTTTATCTTGGACTTTATCTTCATTTCCGTTTCCACTTCTTTCCAATAAATATCCCTTGCAAAATTGTGAAGGGCTCCCTGAATGACTATTTCCAATGACCCCTTACAGAATCCTTTTAAGAGTGGGGCAAAAAAAAAAAAATTATATATATATACACACACACACACACACACACACACACACACACACATATATATATATATGGAGGAGAATAAGATGTTAAATAATTAGCAAGTTTCAAAAGATACTCTGATATTGATTGCTGAATTATATAATATCAGTCACTGCTATTATAGGATTTTGGAGGAGACGAAATGTCATGAGATAACCAAAGTAAAGGAAATATGGGGGTGTTTGTGGCCCAGCTACTGATGACCTGAAAGTCAGACTAAGCCTAGGTTCAAGAGTAAGGATTAGAGGACACTGAAGATGTATGGCACTGAAGATTGAAGTAGTGTTAAAACGTGCCCTGAGGCTTGAAAGTAAAGCTTTTCCCTCCAGATCTCCTAATTTTGACACTTGTCTGTGGCTACACATCAAATAAAATTATGTATATCTGCCACAATCATCCCAACCTCAAATGCTATATAAAATGACAGTTTACTTGAAATGAGAATTATTGCACATGTCATAATGAAACAGTTGTCATTGTCCATCCCACATGTCTATATTAACTGTTCATAAATTCTCTGTGTTGTTTTGTGTGGTTAATTACTATATCAAAATGCATGATATGATAAGGACAAGTTTCTTAGCAAATCTGTGAATGGAATACATAAGTATGCAGCATCTGTCAAGTTTGACTTTCCAAAAGCTATGGGGTCTAAGCAAATGTTTTTAAGAATGAATCACAGGTTATATTTACCAAACAAGAAAAGTAAAATCTATGTAGACTTCTAGATGTTGAATGTCTCTTCATAACTCTATTAAATAACTTTCTTTCGGCATTGTTGTCTGGGTGCTTTCTTTTTTTATAATGAGAAAGACCATTTTTTCTGTTACTTGTAAGTCCAGAACATGGGGTAGAGCCAAGTCTTCAAGTAGCATATACAACTCACTTGAAATCCCCACTTTGGAAATTAGGAAGGGCTGACATAGGACAGAGGACAGCAAATAGGCTCCAGTTCTGTGGTGTGGGAGGAGGGGACAGCCAAGGCCCACCAGGTTGATACAGCTGTATATTCATTAGTTGACAGTTGGGAGAATTCACCAGAACACAAAGTAGCATCAACATCTGAGTATCTTTTGTATGGATCTAATGGTCTGTTGAGCAGGCTGGCATTCGCCTTTAAATTGTTAACACCAAAGGCTTTCTAATATCATGTCAAAGACTACCATGAGAATGTGTTAAAAGGCACCATTTTGAACAAGTGTTTGCTTTCCCAGTTCCATCCCAGGTATGTTTCACGAATTAAAGACATGTAGAGAGTAGGTTAGCGGTAGTTTTCAGACTATGTTCCTGTGAGTCCACAGAAGTCTCTTTGACCAGCATAAAGAAGGAGTCTGGGGTGATGAGGCAAGATGGATACCAGGAGACAGGCTTTCAGATATTCCACATCTTCATTAAATAGAGTAATTCTCCTTTCTGCTTTAAACATTCAGAGTCAACAGAAGATTTGGTTAAAACTAAAATGACGGGAGAGTGTCACCCTTTCACAAAAACAAAAAAGAAAAACAACAACAAAGTAAAAAGAAAGACAAGAAACACATTTGTAATGGATGATTTTCAGGGCAGTGAAACTACTCTGTAGGATTTTATAATGGTGGATAAATATTATATGCTTGTCCAAGTCCATATGATGTAAAAAACCAAGAGTGAACCCTAATATAAATTAAGAACTTTGGTTGATAATAATATGTAGGTTTATCGCTTGTAACAAATGCACCACTCTAGTGGGGGATGTTGATAATGGGGAAGGCTATGCATGTGTAGGAGCAGGGGATATAGGGAAAATCTCTGTATCTTCCCTGTAATTTCACTGTGAACCTAAAACTGCTCTACAACATAAAGTCTACTTTAAAAAAAAAAGAAAGAAAGAAATACATTAGTAAAACCATTGGTTTGATGTAAAGAAAGAGACAATCCTGGAGAGTATTAATTCCTTACCTTAGGTTATAACTGATGAGATTCTTGAGATTGTGATTATAATATTTTTTCAAAACACAATCCCATTTTCCAAGATGGCAAAAGCAGAAATCTTCTTGTTTTGTGAAATGTTTCTAAACCTCACATAAAACATGCATATAGGAGCAGCACCTGGGTGACTTAGTCATTTGAGCATCTGACAGTTGATTTGGGCTCAGGCCATGATCTCACAGTTCATGAGTTCAAACCCTGTGTCGGGCTCTGCACTGACAGCACAGAGACTGGTTGGGATTCTCTTTCTCCCTCTCTCTCTGCCCCTCCCCCACCTGCACATTCTCTCTCTCTCTCTCTCTCTCTCTCTCTCTCTCTCTCTCTTTCTCTCTCAAAATAAATAGATAAACTTTAAAAAAAATGCACACAGGAAATGAGTCTCCTCCCCTAGTACTTTTTCCATTGCACCTCATTGCTACTTGAACAGCGATGCCTTAAGGTTGAAAATGCAGTTTCAGGAGATTCCTATTAAACTGCAAGTATGTTGCATGATTGGAACAAAACGTCAATCGTGTAGTGACATAAGCACTGGTAGGGCTGGGAAGGGGAGAAGAGAACAAAGTGTAAGCAAGGGTTGGGAGAAGAGCGGTAGGAACAGCTAAGCCTAGAGAGTGTAAATAGGTTCAAGAAAGAGGTCAGAGGTTGGGGAGCACTGAAAAATCCTACAGAAATGGAGGGTGCACGTGTGCACACATACTGCAGGGCAGGAGTCCTGACGACAGTCTTAATGCCAACAAATAAATAAATAGTAATTGCTTGGGACCAACCTTGCTATTAGAGGATTAAAAAAAAATATGGTTGTGGACTTTTAATTTTACAAGTATTTTCTGTTAAATCATAGTTGCATTTTTTAGTAGATACCTTTCATTATACTGAGAAAGGCCTTACACAAATATAGCACATATGAACAGGAACCCTTTCTAGAGAATGAACGGATTGTATATGAAAAAGCAGAATGATAAAAACTTTTTTTTTTGTTTTTGCTTTTAAATTTGGGATTTTCTTTATTTGCCAAATAAGAGGCCCCGGTGCTAGCTATAACAAATCAACCACTGAGGACAAGTAATGGATAATTAGTTTTTGTATATATTTTAAAACTCTTAGATTTTATTTTTTCTTTTTAGATAGATTTTCATTAAATTATTATGCATTGATTTCATGGACCAATTTCTCAGGACCTGCTAGAGTTTAAAGCCAATACATTTTACTACTGGAAAATGACAACATCACATCTCATTTTACAAGGTGGCAATAGAAATAATATTTTTGTTGTGTGAAATACTTCTGAAACTCGCACAAAACGTGCACATAGGAAAGCAGACCATGTCTGTTTGCTGTTTCTGTGATTAAAGTTAATATCATTCAACTTAATAAACATTTTTGAGAGGGCATATCGCAATGCTTTGAGGTTTTCGCTCTGGGTATTTTAAGAAGAATGCACACACAAAAATATTAGGAACAAAAATGCACTCACATATCATGAATGCTTTAGAGGAGATGGTTGGGACTGACAGAAGGAGAGTCCCACACATCCCCTATCTAATGTAATGAGCAGCCCCAGGAGGAATGGCCTCAAACTGAGTTTTTAATAATGAGAACCATAGATTCTGGCAGATAGGGAGAAAGAGTCGGTCTTGGGCATGAAAATTCCCAAGAGCAAATTCAAATGACTTTATGATGAGTAAAGGCAGGGAAGGCAGGCAATTTAGCCTGACTATAATTGAAAGCCGAGGTCTGGTGGGGTGAGCGATACAAAGGAAGGGGAATATGGTAAAGTGTTCTGCATTCTTGGAACAAGGAAGATGTCCAAATAGTTAATTCTGTTTATTTTTTATTTTTATTTTTTTGATTGAACACAATTGTTTCTTGAAACTAGCAGATTTTTTCCACCTGCAGAAGTGTGTGGGCATGGTACAGGGGTATTGTATAATTAGGACCTGACAGAATGTGCTGGACTACCTTTTCTCCACCTCCCCCCCCCCCCTTCAAAACTATCCTCGCTTACTTAATTACTTGAAAAGTTACTTAGAAACCAACTCTCTATGACTGTGCTTATAGGAAATGTAACTCAGACCTAGTTCTGAGAAAAATGGATCATGCCACTCCCGTGGTCTCTTCTTAGGAATTTTTAGAAAAAACTGAGCTCTTTAGCCAGGTTTTCAAGCTCCTACATCATCTGCTCCTGATTATCTGCCCTGATAGTTTTCCATTCCTTTATCTGAATAACTTTTACTTATCATTGTAGATGTGGTTGAGAGGTTGACTCCTTTGGGAAGCCATTTATGATTGCCACTCTCTCCTAACAGGGCTTTGTTTCTCCTCGGTATTCTCATAATAATTTGTAGATTATCATCCATAGATAGCTTTGAGTTTTTCACTCTTTTGAGGCTATCACCCTTATGTAATAATGATATTTTACCAAGTAGAAAAATTACACTCTTATGCTTTTGGGATTAAGTTAGATCAAGCTATTTTTATACGGTTAAATATAATATTATTTACTTGTATGATTTTTCCCCATTCTACATTTAGAAAAGCAACCTGTGGAATGTTTTAGAAATAGTATCTTTTAAATGTATGTAGTAAGTCCTTAGAGAATTGTCTCCCAAGCACTTGTAACTGGAGATAGCCCCTAAATATTTACTCCATCTATGTGATTATTTTAAGAACAGTTAGATTAGTTCCCAGGGAAACCCCATCTAACTACAGTTGATCAGTTAAATGTGGGCATCCAACCTGGCCTGGAACTAGGAGTCCCTCTCTAGGAATTCTGGAACTGAAACAGGAAAAAGTGTGTCAGTCTCTTTTGAAGAGCCTAGAATGTGAGATGCAATTCTTGACAATCAGGTTTTCTTCCACAAGGACTAAGGGAACATAGAAAATCTTATTACAGAGTGAAAGAAAAGAAAGGCTTATGAGTACAGAGAAGGCACAAAGTATGGAAAGTAAGTCCTAAATGTGTTTGAGTTTGTTATTTCAATAAGTCTTCAGGCCCAGTCATATTCTTATTCTTGGTTTTCATGAGTGACTTAAAGATCATTATAATAAATCTACACTTTTGCTTAAGTTAGTTTGAATCTGATCCCTCTCACTTGCTATAAATACTCAAATTATTACAATGTACAAGACAGGAACCACATTCTTTCTCAAATTATGCATTTCAATTATTTTTCTGATACATGACACATTTTCTTAAAATATTTCAATTGGGTAATTACAAACTTAATTCTGACAACTAATTAGTAGAAAAGCAGGGTCTGTGAAAAACAACCATTTCTACATTGCATGTGTAAAGAAGGAAATTATAGGCAATTTCGAATTGTAGAGCATAGAATGAATGAAGTCCAAATCCTTAATTTTAATGTTCTTTTTGTTCTAAAAACTCATCTAAAATATTAGACCCCCAGTGGCAACTAACATTAAAAGGAAAAAAAAATGTGCTCTAATTAAAGAAAAAAAATGTATTTGGAAATTTTGGTTCCTAATTTGCATAGGATTTTTTCCATCATCTCTTCATCTTGTTTGGGTGATGATTAGAGATTTTTGTAAAGACTAATTGCAGTAATAATCATTTCTCTCTGCCTCTGGAGAGTACTTCCCTCCCCAATGCACCTCACAAACATTTCTTGATTAAACCTTCCAACAATTCTTGGAAGGAAATTGGGTGATATTTTCCGTGACTGCATGGTCTCTGAGGAGGCTATCTATTGGGATAAACCAATTATGAGGACAGCAAGTGTATCTATCAGCAAAAGCATAGAATTCACAACATCCTGAAAGTCTTACTCTCTACTATTCAAATAGGAAGTCACTGCCAAATGAACATTTAGCTAAATCCCTAATGAAGCTTTGACTGCGATTGTAGGATGATAGCAACAAAGTATACAAGTATACACAATACACATACAAGTATACACAATATTTTTTTTCATGTGTTTTTGTGGTTGTATGTTCAACCACTTTTAATTTTCTGAAGATACTGATTTATACAAACTTTGCTTTAGGTCGAATCCAGCTGCCAACCAACCATATATAAATTGAGCCCTGCATGTGTCTGTGTGCATGCACAAGAGAGAGAGACAGAAATGGAGACTGAGATGGAGGAAGAGGAAGAGGAGGAGGAAATATCAGAGCCATATTATATTTATTTTTTGATGACTGTATATCAGTCTAGGCAAACATTCTTTTATTATCTATAATTAGAGAATTATATATGAATGATTATCAAATGCTCATCTCGGTTCACAATACATAGTGAAGCTCAATATGCTGTCACTATTATTATTTCCAACATTTGCTGCAGCTGAAGAAAAATCTTTATAAAAAATTTGGGGCTCAATACCAAGGTTACAGAGAAGACTGGAATTCATTGTTCTCCCTTGACTCATAATCCAATTCAGAGGGTAGGACACACACATTCAAAAAATAATTAAAAAGGCAACATAGTATTTGTGTTCCACATTACTAGCTACATATGCTTGGGAAAGGAAAAGTTAAGCCAAATGGGGAAGGATGTAGTATTAGACACATAGAAAGGAAAGTGGTTAGTTCTGTTCAAGACTATCTCAAACCAAAGAAAAATCACAACTATTTAAAACACATAAAATCTTAGAATTAAATCTTTCACACAAAGACAAAAAACAAATCCTTTTTGAGGTAATTCTTGATGACTATTTAATGTTGGAATGAATAACTCTAAATGAAGATGTAATTGGTATTTTGACAAGACAGTAAAAATAAATTTTAGCATCATACTTCCTAATTTCAAACTATATTGAAAAGTTACAGTAATAAAAACACTTGATACTGGCATGAAGAGACATACAGGTTAACAAAACAAAATAGAGAGCCCAGAAATGAACTCATGTCTATGTAGTCAACTGATTCATGAAAAAGGAGCCAAGAATATACAGTAGAGACAATGTCTTCAAGAAATGGTACTGGGAAAACCAGAAAGTCAAAAGCAAAAGAATTAACCTGGACTCCTATATTATATCATACCCAAAAATCTACTTAAAATGGACTAAAGAGTGTATAAGACATGAAATGATGAAAATCCTAAAAGAAGACATAGGGAGTAGGTTCTTTGACATTGATCTTGGCAGTGATGTTTTTTGGATCTGACACCAAGAGCAAAGGAAAGTTGGGCTGTTTGTTAAAGGAAGAATGGTATTTTAGACATATGGAAAGGAAGGTGGTAAGTTTTGTTTATGGCTGTTTCCCTCCAAAGAAATCCATAACTTTTGAAATCTAGAAAAATCTACATCAGACTGAAAAACTTCTGCACAACAGAGAAAGTCATTAAGAAAATGTAAAGGCAGTCTATGGAATGGGAGAAATATTTGCAAATCATATATCTGATACGGGGTTAATATCCAAAGTACATAAAGAACTCGCACAATTCAATAGGAAAAACAAACAAACAAACTAGCAATCAGTTTAAAAATGGGCAGAAGAACTGATTAGATATATTTCCAGAGAAGACAAACATCCAAAAAGAAAAATGTACCCAGTTAAAAGATACACACAGAGTTGCTCAACATCATTAATCATGAGAGAAATGCAAATCAAAACTACAATGAGATATCACTTTATACTTGTTAGGATGGCTATCATCAAAAAGAAAGAAGTGTTGGTGAGTATATGGAGAAAAAGGAACACTTGTACACTGTTGGTATGAATGTAAATTGGTGCAGCCACTATGGAAAACAAAGTGGAGATTCTTCAAAAATTAAAAATCAAACTACTATATGATCTAGCAATCCCAGTACTGGGTATAAAAAGGTGAAATCAAGGTATTAAACAGATATCAGCACTCCCATGTTCACTGTAACATTATTCACAATACTAAAGGTATGGAAACAACCTAAGTGTTTGTAAAAGGAATGAATGGATAAAGAAAATGTGACATGCGTGCGTGTGTGTATGTGTGTCTATGTCTACGTGTGTATGCAAGAAAGTATTATTCAGCCATGAGAAGGAAGGAAATCCTGCTGTTTATGACAACATGGATGGACCTTGAGGGCATTATGCTAAATGACATAAGACAGACAGATATGGACAAATACTTCCTGGTATTACTTATGCGTAGAATCTAAAATAGAGTCAAATTAATAGACAGAGAAAGTAGGAACCTGACTTCCAAGGGCTGGAGGTGGGAGAAATAGGTAGAAGTTAATAAGGGGTACAAACTTTTGGTATAAGATTAATAAAATCTGAGGATCTAATTTGTAAGGTCATAACTAGAGTTGATAACATTGTGTTGTATAATTCAAATTTGATAAGAAAGTAGAGCTTAAATGGTTTCATATATGGAAACTGGATGGAAGGAATGCTTTCACAGTGTACACATATGTCAAATCATTAGGATGTACACTTTAAATATCTTATAATTTTTAAAAAGTATCTTATAATTTTGTCAGTTATACCTCAATAAAGCTGAAATTATACACACACACACACACACACACACACACACACACACACACACACATCTTCTGAGAAGTTTGTATTGGAGGTAGATACAGATGAAACAGTGTTCTCTGTCCAGAACCATTTCTCTTTCTTTTTTTGGAAGTGTGCTTTCAACCAATCCCCCGTGATTACCAAGCGGACAATAGATCGATGCAATGTCCCTTTTCTGGGACTACATTTATGTGTCCTGGGATATGCAACTGATCCATCCTGGACCGGTAAATCCCTACGCCAGGATTTTATTTTGGAAATTAAGGAAAGTCAAGGAGGTACTCACTGTACACTTGTCAATTTGAACTGAAATGTATGCTGAACTTTAATGTTCAGAAAAGGTGGTGACTGGGTTTAAACACTAAGTATATTTTTACTAATCAGGTTGCTACTTTGCAATGATGAAGAAGTTGTGAATTTTAGCATTTATAATCCAATCACATCATTTGGGGATTGGTAATAAAGCATGGCTTATATGATGTATCCAATCAGAGATAAAGACAGGGAACATGATTGTCTTCTATAATTTTGTTATAAATCACAAAATGTATAATTTTCATGCAGATGTGTTATGAAAACTTAAGAGAGATGTATGTGCTAGGTTGGGGTTCACTCTGTTTTCTAGGAGACAACCTATAAGGTGTGAAACAGTTTTCTGTGGTTGCTGCTCCAAGACTGGGAGACTTGACAATGGGAGGAAATAACCTTTAACACCAGAACCTGGATTTTACAAAAGATTAGATGATTTCTAAGCCAGCAGTAATGTGTACAGTATTGTGCAGGCAATTTTAAATATACTTAGATATGATATTTAGATGAGATCCAGGATACCTCTTTTGAGGAGCTTGACTTCCAGGAATTACATGTTAAGCTACTATCAGATTTTCTCTACTCAATTCCTTCTGGAAGGGTCTTCTATAGAAGTTCTTGCCATAGGCCAGATCCAGCAGTAAATGATTTACAGATATGATGGTGATGATGGTGGTAATGGTAAAGAAAAAAAGAAATAAAAATAAAAATGAGGGATAAGAGGAAGAGAAAAGGAAAGAAAGAAGAGAAGCAAGAATTGGAGAAGTCCTTTAAACTAGATACCATGCTTGTATTTCACATACTATTTGGATTCTCACAACTCTGTGAAGTAGTTATTAATGATGTTCAGAGAGATGAAGAGATAACCCAAGTTGTATTGGACTTTTGTTGTTTCTGATGCTCAGAATCAATTCCTCCACCCCCCTCCCACTTTTCTTTCCCAATAAGAACAATCCAATATTCCACTGGTGCACCATTCACATCCTCTCTTATTATAGGTATTTCAGTTGGAGCTCTAGGAAAGAGCATGTGACCCAGACTTATACTGTCAAATCAATGCATTGCATTCCCCTGGCTTCAGTTACTAGCTCAAAGATGCATCTATGAGGCTTAAGATTTTTTTTTTCAAACTAGTGGGCTGAGGTGTTTGTTTGTTTTTTCCTACTGAGCTTGAACCTGGGAACATTTAGGACTGGGATTCCTAACCTCCATCAGGTCACCAAGTGAAGCCTAATAATGAAGTCAACAAGAAGGAGAAGAGAGGGGTGCTTGGGTGACTCAGTCGGTTAAGCATCTAACTTTGGTTCAGGTCATGATCTCGCAGTCTGAGGTAGAGCCTTGCATCAGGCTCTATGCTGATAGCTCAGAGCCTAGAGCCTCCTTCAGATTCTGTGTCTCCCTCTCTCTCTCTGCTCCTCCCCTGTTCATGCTCTGTTTCTCTCTCTCAAAAATAAATAAACATTAAAATAAACTTGAAAAAAAAAACAAGAAGGAGAAGAGAGCTGGAATATAAATAGAGACTGGGTCTTGGTGACACTGTTGAAATCTTGAAGCTAATCATGCCTGAAAACTGCATTACTTTGGCAATTTCTGTTCTATGAGGAATAAATTTTTCTTCTCCCAATATTTCTTTGTGTGCAAGCCTGTGTGACTCTGTAACTGGCAATGGAAAAGATTCTGAATGTTACCTAAGATCAATTAAAGAGTTAGTGGCAAAGAGGGTATTCAAACTAAGGTTCTCTGACTCCACCACTTATGCTTATAAATAACATACTGTGCAACTCTCCAACTTAAAAGGAAAATTTGTAATGCAAAGTGTATGACTTAACAAGGGGACTTGTCCTAATTTTGATGTAGCATGGTACAGTACCAATTTCTTCTTCTGTTGAAAAACCAGGACAATAATATTACCTATCTCAGTAGGTAGTTGTAACTACTCAGAGATAATTCGTGCAAAATGCCTTAGATAATTACTAGCACATGGTAAATACTCAATTTATGTTATCAATTGCTATTATTCAAAATTCTTATAGAGTCAAGTGTGCCGAGGAACAACTGTAACTGTTTTTATAGTTTCTCTCTTTTAGATGATGAGCCATTTAGGGTACCATTTACCTGCATCTCCACTTTTACCAGTTCTAGTCAAATCAAATCAAAGAGGAAGAAAAGAAATGCTAAATACAAATGCTTTGTACCTTACACTTCTGTGTGAAAGTTCTCTCTGGACCATTCTGTTAAGGGAATTTCTTTCACCAAATCAGCCCACAACTTTGGTGTTTTGGCATCTATAGGGTCAAGAAAGCCACCAGAAGAAATTTCTTTGGGTGTTGACATAGTGACATGAGAACTGGATAACTTTTGCAACTCCAAGGATTTATTTGGATCATTATACACTGCATACAGATGCATCCTTCCCTTCTGGTGGTCATGCTAAATTTGTAGTTTTTGTTTGAAATTAAGGTACATAGAAAAGGAAAGTAGAAACTGAGTTGTTTCAGGGATAGAAGCAACAACAGATAAATGCAAAACCAGACCATCTGAAAAAAAGTCACAGTTATGCCAAGCACACAGCATAATCTGACTCTGGTTGTTCACAGGGTGAATCAAGGTGAAGAATATGAACTACAAGCTGCTAGTAACTCCCATTGGACAGGGACCGCGACATGTCAAAAGGTCCATGTAAATTCAAAACTCTAAACCCTAGAGGTGTATCAAGAAATACTCTGGTAATATTTTTCAAGTCTTCCCTTGAATATCACTGACATTCTGCCAGGGGAAAGTAGTACAAAAAAGCTCTACTTAATATCTCCCAAAAGCCACAGGTGCAAGCTGATTTCTAGAGCCAGCCTCTAGAGACAAGCAAACATTATATTACAACGGATGTCATTAGACATACAGAAGGTAGCATAAAATGCCTAATTTATTCACAAAGTGACATTTTATTTAGTGCAAATAGGCAATTTGGGCATTTACCGGAGGCACTTTCAGTAATAAAGGGGTGTTACTAAAATAGGCTGGAACACCTGACATTGTTGTCTTTATAACACAAGTTGCTGTTCTTGGGCTGTGGCAGAATTTAACCATAAAATAGAAGATGTCTAGTGTTCAATAACCTTCCTAATGAACATATGCTCCTCCCTAGTTCAACACTACAGGATACCTCCCCTAGCCATAAGCTTTGGGAGGTCAAGTCACTGTTAGACTTTTATTATTATGCATCAGTGTTTCCAGAGTGATTTTTGCCTAGGAGTGTTTTTTGGAGATCTGCATTAATTTACTACTACAGTCAAAGGTTAACTACTAGAGTGAATGCTGTGCTTAGTTGAACACAGGGTCACTGTGTACTTTTGCTGCTCTGACAATTTATATCTGTTTATGGTACCTGGCAATATGGCTTGATAGTGGGTCATCCTTCAACATTAGGTATTTTATATATTCCACCAGCCCTCTAAACATTAAATAACTGCTATATAACTCTGAGTGTTTTTTTTCTCATCCCTTTATTCTTTTTAGGCCTAAGCTTATTACTGAATGTACATAAAACATATTAGGAAACAAATGACATATGACAAGCAGCTGTCAAGGGCACAATTTAAGTAAATGTAACTGAATCTATCTCTTGTTAAAATTGTGAGGGAAGTTAAACCTGTTTTCTCTTCACTCTTGTTTCCAAACATGTACCTTGTTCCCAACCTAGTCCCAAGATCCAGCCTAAACTTTAGGGTGGCCGCTTGAAAGGGAAGTGAGTCTCTATCCACTCCTTGCATTACTGGGGCCCAGCAGAGTTTCTGATACCTAAGAGATGCTCAGTACATGTTACTGAACTGAACTAAGGAACAACTTTATTGTTTACCCATTTCTGGTTCCTTTTTATTTTAATAAATAAATCTTAAGGGTGTAGACATCTGTATATACTGAAAATCAATCTCTAATTGTGGATTTCAGATATTGATAAGGAGAGACATTTTGAAGTAGGAAATATTGGTGCATTCCTTTTAATACATCTTGGACCAAAGCCTGCTGGTAAAACTGGATCATAATGATAGCTAACATGAAAATAAGATAAAACTAAACCCTGACATCCCATGACTATGTAAACTACCCACGTGACATGCTTTCATGCTGAGAGAAATAACAAATCTTAAAAAAACAAACAAACAAAAAAAAACCAAAAAACAAAAACAAAAAAACTTCAAATGGTTGTAAAAAATATAAGCTTCATCATTAGGAAGCTGAGAAAAATCCGCCAAGCATTTCATTATTATGACTTCTGGTGTGTTCCATTACAACTGTGGCGGATGGCTTTAGGGGCCACACATGGCTTTTCCATGTGAGCTTTTCAGGGCACACCACTGCCTCTAAAGAGAACACAATTATTGCTCCCATGCAGGTTTTCTGAACACCACCTATGAATGTGGAACACAACCATTCAAAGAAAGTTTGAGGCGCTTCTCCACCAGATTTGTGAGCTGCTTAGTATAATAGAGCCACCTGCCAAAGGTGAAGGCCTACTTTCCAATGAAAAGATAGTCTACAAATGATGGCTGCCCAGGAGCTGTGTTCGGCATGCAGCCGGAGCACAAACGGCCCGCCCAAGACACCGCCCCCTGTCATCTTCTTTCTCCTGAGTCAGCAGGGACCAGAATGCACAGGGATTCTGTATGTGCCAATTATCAAAGAGCACAGATTTGTCGATGCTACTTCCTACCGGCTCACAAAAAAGGAGCTCTCAACAAGAGGGACAGGGAAAGGTATATTTTGAAGCCCTTTTTCCTGGAGGACTTCAGAACACATCCCAGCACTGTGAATAAATTCTAAGGCGCTAAGGTACTAACAATAGCCTCTGTTGGGTAAACTTAGGACAGCAATCAGAAGAAAAAAAAATCCTAAATCCTACCTTCATCTATGATTAATATGAGTTACTGGCAGCTGATTGGCAATGACAAATCAAGACAAGTACCCGGGAGATGATATAACCCTGTAATACACACTCACTGACTTTCTTTTAATTTTCTGAAAGCAGTATGACATTTTATCATTTCACTCTGTTTTTGATGTTGATGGGATGTGCATGTTTTATATGCCTCATGTCTTCCTATGGAACCACCAATTTTATCAGTCAATTGGTAATGCATGAGTTATCACAAGTGGAATCCGGAAATAATTCCATCATTATCTTGAAACACTTGCATTTCAGGAAAAAAAAATGATATAACAGCAGTTATAATACTGAACTTAATATTCAAACAAATATAAAATGTGAAGATGTCTTAGAACACACTCCTTCATTGAATCTTGCCTCTTCCCACCCTTCAGAAAAATCTGCTGAGAACACATTAGGAATCTCTAGGAACTCATTCTATTGTGATGTCAGTCAATGCTACAGTCAGACTATTATGTTGTAATTTTACTGGACACAAAATCAAACATGATTAAATACACTTTTGAGTTTTTTGTAATGATGATTAGCATTATGATTGTGTCCAATCTGAATGGTATCCACTAGAGTCATGCAGTGAGATATCTTAGCTATCCATGTCACTTACTCTTGGGTGAGCCTGTAGGTATTAGCCAGTACTCCTCCTCAACACATTTCAGCTGTTTTGAATTGCGGCAAAACCAAGACTCTTTAGGGCTCCTATTAAAATAAATGCTGCTAGAGATAGCAATTATTGGGGTCTATGTGTCTGTGTGTCTGTGTGCGTACATTCATTCCCCTACTGAGTTATAAAACCATAATTCTTTGCATTAATACTGAGTTTTTAGAACCTCAGTAATATATCCATTGCTAAGACAGCACACAATGGGAGTCTTATATGTGAGTAAAAAATGTTGAATAAAGATTAGCCTTGCTTTAAGCAGCATTACAAATATCTGATTCTGCATTTATTTTTCAATGGTTTATAGTTACTCTTTTATTCTGTACTCTGCATGAGACTTCTATTTGACCCTAGATTGCTCATTATTACAAGAAACACAACATAAAAGGCTACCTTTCTGGATTCTAATATCCACCAGTAAAACCCTGGAGTTTTATAGAAATAGATACAGGTATTGATTTCTCTCCATAAAGATCATAGGGAATTCATGACTTCTTGGGCACTTTTAATTAGCATAAAACATGCTTTGTTGAGTGAAATGCTGGGTCTCTGAATCTTTAAAGAGAAATTATTATAGCCATACTAGAAATATAATAATCCAGGGAGCCTAGGTGTAACTTTCTTCTCTTAAAAAAATATGCTCCTGAACTCTTTATGCTGAAGTTAGGCTGCAAAATACTTTTCATTTTTTTCCCATGGTATTGCATTTAGTTTTTCTGTACATTTAAACCATGTCTACAATTGATTGAATGGTTCAAAGCAATACAATGTTATTATAAAGCTTTTGCAAGGCTGTGGTGATGTTTTGTTCTGCCCTTGTACATTACTTGTCAGTGTGGAAAATGTACCAGTATAAACACTGAGATCTTAGCAGAATAGAGAGGTTGTTTCCAAATGTGTGCCCAGCACAAAGAAAGATTTCACACTGAATTTGAAACTATAAGTCTCATTTTGATAAGAAGGCTCCCTATTTTATGGTAGCAAACACAGCAATACAAGTCACTTGTCACTCATGACCACTGGTTACTTTGAAATTCCATATATATGTCAAGGAAGCATCATCTTTGAGAAGTGACTAAAAATTTTCCTCTGATACAGTTAATTAAGGTAGATACACTTCCCTCAGATTTATAACCTTAACTCTATTAGCAATTACTGCAGGCCTTAAGTGACAAGCAGTCTTAGTTGAACGGCACAGTGTTTTCCAAAGACTCAACTGGAAGATTAATTTTAGTTACTAATAACATTTGAGACACATTGCATGCAGAACATTCCTTTTTCTAGTCTTTCAAGGCTTCACATTACATCAAAGAGGAAAAAACTTTGTTTGGAGCCATATATCTTTAACATGTCTTTAATACTTCACACTCTCTCTGTTTAACAAAGAAAAGGCCTTAGGCTCAGAATTTTTAGCAAAGAACAGTATCTAACTAGAATTTAATAATGCCAGTTTGTTTTTGGTTTTTGATCGGGGGGAGATATACTTAAAGTTATCTTCTAGTCATAACAACTGATATATTTTAAGATAAAATTAAGTTTTCTAACATATTAAATTAAAAAAATATATAAACAGGTAAAGTTTAAGAATATCTTGTAAATATTACAAAACAGGTAGCATGCTCTGATATGATACCTTTTTGGAGGTTGTATGTAGTGGAAACCAGATATGCTAAAGTCAAGAAAGTGGTACAATTATGCCTGATACATGGAGAAAACATGGTGTAAACAGTGTCACATATTTAAAAATTTTTTTTTCAACGTTTATTTATTTTTGGGACAGAGAGAGACAGAGCATGAACGGGGGAGGGGCAGAGAGAGAGGGAGACACAGAATCGGAAACAGGTTCCAGGCTCTGAGCCATCAGCCCAGAGCCTGATGCGGGGCTCGAACCCACGGACCGCGAGATCGTGACCTGGCTGAAGTCGACGCTTAACCGACTGCGCCACCCAGGCGCCCCAACAGTGTCACATATTTAAATGCCAAATGAATCAATTGTCTTCTCTGTATTGTAAGGATGAATGTGGACAGAGGTTGATAACCTTTTGTGAGCTTGCAGAGAGACCAGCTGAAGCTGATCCAGAAGGCTTTATGGCATGTGGAAGTGAGAATAAGTTTTAGATATACAGGGGAAATCTGGTGCCATAGAGTAGTGCTCTGCAAATTTAATATGCATTTAATGTAAATCTCCTGGGGATCTTATTAATATGCAGATTTCAATTTAGTAGGTCTGGGATGATGCCGGAGATTCTGCATTTCTAATAGGATCTGAGAAGAGGTCCCTGCTTCTGGTCTAGAGTAGCAAGGAACACAGAGTTTAACCCTGCATTCCTGGTAATTTTTATCGGAAAGCAGTTGAGAACATAAAAGAGTTTGTTTGTTTTTGTTTTTTTTTTGCTTTTGCATCTGTTTTCGTTTTTGTTTTTGATACATGCATTGGAGATAGGCCAGCAAGAATGGGGTGAGTTTGTAACGACTGCCTGGATTTTGTGGACTAGACCTCTATATTATAATTCAATGGAAGGGTATCACAACATTGTAATAGAAGGTTATATCCACCCCTAAAGAAACAGACTGCTTAGACAGGAGGCAGAGGAGGGGTAAATGTCATGAAGATATACATTCATATGGAAATCCCCAGACCTGAGGGCAGGAGCATATGGATTAGGACAAATGAAGAACACAGAAGTGCTATCTTTATGAGAGTACACTGGGACACACGGAGGAAATGTATGGTATATTACCAGACACAGATTGTAAAATCAGTGCAGAGAAAAGACAGAGTAGTGATGGGGATTTCAACTCTCCAGACATCTGCTGGAAGTCTCATTTGGTTAACAGCAGAATGTCTAACAGGTCCTTGACTTGCTTTGCTAACAGCTTCATTTCCCAGAGGAGAAAATTTCCTGGGGGAACTGCCATCCTGTACTCATTTCTGGCCAACCAGGAAGAATTAGTTGGCATTTCAACAGTGCTAAGTAATTTCGGAGTGAGACATCATATCATTTCAGAGTTCATGATAGGTTGGGAGAGAAAAGATAGTCGTATATATTATAATTTATTCAATTGGATTCCAAACAATTTGGAGATACTTGACATGAGATCTTTGGAAGGAAAATTATACCAGCTCTTAAAACTTCAGTTTGGGCTGTGTAATACCAAATGATATAGAGGAGAATGAAAAGGAGGAGGTACCCAGAAATCATTGTGAATACCTAGGGAACACTTTAGTGGCGAAAGATAGACTTGTATTGTATAAGAAGTCATTGCTCATTACTGGAAATAGTCTCTTTGTAGAGGGAATTTAACACACCAAAGCAGTTGGATGACCTGAGCTTACCATCTCTGGTCTAGCTTCACTGAAATAGTTTTGTACCTCCATAGCACCATGCTCTCTCCAACCTCCAGAGTCTCCCGCATGCTGTTACCTCTTTTGCGAACACCCCTACTTGTTGAATGGTTAATTTCAACTCATCATTTGGTGTCAGCTTAAGAATAAGTGTTGGTGTTCCAAATAGCTTAGATTCCCCCAAATGGCCCACATTTCCACATGGAAATTTTATATGTCACATCTTCTCTAGCTATTTTATATGTCACATCTTTTTAAAATTTTATATGTCACATCTTCTCTAGCTATTGTTGGGTTCAGGGATTTTGTCTAATTTGTTCCCAGTGAATTCCTAGCATCTAATCAATGTCTGTCATATATAGGTACTCAATAAGTGTTTGTTTTATGAATGAATAAGATTAAGTATATATTACTCTAACCCCTGAAGATCAAGCCCTATATCTTATTAGCATTGGCATTCCTCTTGGGTTTTAACACTGTTTCTTATACATAGAATATTTTCATTATTATTTTTTTTTTGAGAGAGAGAGTGTGCATGAAAGAAGGGAGAGAGGCAGAAGGAGAGAGAAAGAATCTTAAGCAGGCTCCAAGGTCTGTATAGAGCCTAATTTAGGGCTTGATCCTACAACCCTGGGATCATGACCTGAACTGAAATCAAGAGTCAGATGCTCAAGTGACTGAGCCACCCAGACTCCTCAGAATATTTTAATTTTTATTTGTTGAGTTGACTTATCCTACTCCTTCAGCTCCCTAATGCTTCCCCTTTACCCCTTTTTAGTTATTCCCTTAAAAGGAAATAAAGATGACAGATGAACATATTAGTTTATTCCTTAACTCCTCCTCCTTTCATCACAAATATAAGATTATTAAATAAAATATAAATAAGAAAAAGTAAAAAGACATAACCATGGCCCAAAGATGAACAATTTGAAGACTGGACATAAAACAAAAACTCAGTGTTAACTAAGACTGACTTCTCCCAAAGTCTCCTGGGTTTTGGGTCTCAGAAGAGAAGAGGTAAAGAGCATGTATATGGTGAGATAGTGGGGGTTAAAATTTCCTCATACTTCATACAGACTGAACCCAGGTCTATTTTTAAAGACCACAGGCTGAAGCACCCCTTTTGTGCCTGGAAAATAAAATGTGATTGAGTGATGCCCGAAGGTTAAAGGTTTATATGAGGCTAAATTAAAAGGATAACAACAGGCACAGTCTGTCGGTCTGTCTGTCTCTCTCTCAGTCAAACCTGGGCAGGCTACTCACCAGTTTGATGATTGGATTTGAATCCCACAGGATAGGAATCCTAAGCTACAACTATGAGAGTATAAGGACTTGGTTTGGGACCATGTGGTTCATGGAGTCTATCTGAGGGCTGAATGCTGTAAAGAGGTTTCCACTGAAGAGAAACTTAAAGCCAAAATTCTGAAACTTATTGGGAAATGTAGCAACATGCAGTCTCACAAAATTGACAATGAGGTGATTCATTCACCTCATGTAAATGGAAATGACTGAACAGTCTACAAAAAGTGACTTCAAACTGAATGTGTTTACGATCTTTCAAGATAAATGAAGAAATGACTCCCAAAATATGGAACAGAATTTTTTAAATTTAATGTGCAGAGGAAATAAAAACAGGTGGGAATTTTAAAAAGTACCATCTAGTGTTATTGAAATGAAAAAAAAAAAACAGTCAATGGGGTGCCTGGGTGGCTCAGTCAAATATCCAACTCCTGACCTCCTCTCAGGTCATGATCGAGCCCTGCATCAGGCTCCATGCTGGGTGGCTGGGTGTGGATCCTGCCTAAGACTCTCTCTCTCTCTCTCTGCCCCCACCCCATACTTGCACTTGCACCCATGCATGCCCATGAACGACCCCCCCAACCTCCAAAAGAAAAGAAAAAAGAAAAGAAAAGAAAAGAAAAGAAACACAGTCATTGATTTCAATCAAGGAAAACACCTATCTAGTGGGGGAGCTGAAACAATAAACAGGTAATTATACAACTAGGTGGTAAATGTAGTTATGGAGATAAGTGAACAGCATGACCAATGCCTTAACACAGCAGCCCTAATTTGCCTGATCCTTGGATGGAAAGGATATCAGAAAAGCAGGTGTGGTTGAACTGAGTCTTTAAGGAAGAAGAGAAAATAGCACATAAAGATATTTTTTGCCAGAGATAAAATAAGCAAGGCCAGCAACGGTGTATAGAGGAACTAAAATCAGTTCAGTGCTATTGGAGCAAAAAGTTTAAGTGAGGAGGGTGACAAATAGTGCTGTGGAGACCAAATTATGAAAGACCTTTGATGCTATGTTTGAAAGCCCAGATTTTATCTTGTGGTAGACAGAGCAGTCATTGGAGGGCTTAAATGTAAGGTCTAACATGCTCTGATTTATTTTTGAGAGGGGTTGCTTTTAATGGCTGGATGGAGGATAAATCAGAAGGGACCAGTAAAATCAGGGTCAGGGAAATTAGAAGCCTGCTCTAATAGCCCAGTTTAGAAGTGATGATGAGAAGAACCTTTTCTTATTCACCTTTGCACTCCCAGCACTCAGCCCAGAGCCTGGCACAAAGTAGGTGCTTAAATCATGTCTGAATAAGTGATTTTGTTCAGCTTGAAATCAAATAATTTCCCAAAATAATACAGATGAAGTCATCATTACTCAGAGATCCATAGTCAGAAGCAGCGTGCCTATAGATGGATCAGCAGGAATCCTGACCAACGTAAACCCTTTGCATGGGTTTCAGAAAGATAGCTGGATGATATCTTGTTCTAAATGATTCATTTTAATCACATAGTCCTGGAGATAAACTGGCCATTGGCAAAGGCTTGCAATGATATTTGTCATGACAGGATCTGAGCTGTGTCCAGAATTTCTGTGTGATTAGACAAATCCCATGCCAAAGGATCAGAGGAGCATTCCAATCCTCATTATAACACTAGTGTGAGGAAATTAGTGGGAGGAAAACACATTTGATTTAGAGGGCAGTGAAAAAGCTTACAACAAGATAAATATGTATAGTGATATAAACACTCTGCATGTACAGCACATGTTCCTGCCTTTGGAATTACATGGGTTTCTTTACTGCACCTAACTGTTGGCATGCAGCAAATATAAAATATTAGCAATAAAAACCACATTCTGCATGTGCTTAATGTCTATCAATAAGGCTATGACTCTTAAATTCCCTTAAGCTTTTTTCCATTAGAAGCAGTAAATTAAATATATATATTCAAACAAATTAAATGCTGCTAACAGCTTTTCTAATTTGTAAACACTTGCATAAACATGAGCTTTATCAAATGCTTAACTAATCTGAAATGCCAACTTAAAAAGTGAAGTAATGAACAATAAGCATATTATCACCTTAGGATGTTATTCCATCTGGGTGCTTTTTACAAGAAATTTAAAGGTATGTTTTCCATATAAACTAGCTCAAGTTGTAAGAAATCAATCAGCTCTCAGGAATTAAGAATAGTTTGGAGTTGACCAAGGTTGGTTAGTTTTCCGAATAAAGTATTTAATGAAAAAGAAAATCGCATAGGCTTTTAATAAGCAAGTAGCTTTTAAGTCAATGAAAGCAAGGTCTAGATTTTATGCTTTTGAGTTTTCATTTATTGCAAAAACCATTTTGCTATAATTTGAGTAGCAAACAATTAATTTGCATGACTCTAACTATAATTTTTTAAACTTAGAGTTTATATCAGTCCTTGTTTTAAATCTATTAGCAAATACTCCATTTTAATATTCTTCTGTAATTATTGCTTTTCAAGAAACTCTTTGATGTCATGTATGATACATAAAAGGTGAGAGTTGCTGCTTTTGATAATCGATCCTTCATTTCCTATCATTGGACACATATCCAGCACTCAAAAAACACTCAAATTAAGTACTAGGCAAGTGAATAACTACATAGATATGAGAGTTACCAGAAAAGGGAAACCCATCCTGTATAACTGTTTTTGTTAAATGGAAGTTGTAAATAATATTGCAGTGGCCAACATATGTACGAGAACCTTCAACTTTATTACCCAAGTCATGAGGAAATCCGCAAAATACTATTAAGCAAAGGATTATACAAGTTTAAAGCTCAAATGGACCTTAGAAATATCTGCTCTAAATTCACCCATCTTACAGATTGTGAAACTGAGCTCCAGAGAATGGAATCAGGCTACTCAAAGATACAATGATTAATGATAGAGGTAGGCTTGAGACAGACTCCCCCCTTTGCTAAATCATCCATTGTTCTTTCCTAACGTACTGGGCACTACAATGCCCTACCATTCCTTGAACCATGGTTCTATCCTGAGATGCAGACAACCATCTTTCTGGGGCAGTCTTTTGGCATTTGTGCTCCTTCCTAGTAGCAGTACAGCATAGACCAATCTCCCCAGCCCACTGACAAGAATGCTATGTAGGACGTAATCAGAAGTCTCAATGAAATCGAGGTAGATTACATCTATTACTTCCCCTTTATCTCAAGGCCTGCCACTCTATCATAGAAGAAAATTAAGTTGGTTTGGCATGATTCACTCTTCACAAAACCTTGGTTCCTTCTCAGAACTCTGTTCCTCTCTAGGGGCTCAAAATATGATTTTCTGGGGGGGGGGTTAATTTCTTTTAGTATCTTCTTGGTTGTTACCACTAAGCTGGGCAATCTGTAATTAGCTGGGTGCCTCCTTTCCAAACACCTATTTTTTTAAGGCAAGGCCTAAATGTAATCTTTTCTTTTGGAATTATCTTTGCCTTTTAAAAGTTCTAGCAATTAATAGGAGGATATTCTGCAACACTATTCATCAGTTTCTGAACATGTAGAATCCATGTCATCAGACCCTACTGATTTTAAATATACAATGAGTTGTAAAGTATCTTCAAATGTTGTCTGTCTTTATACCCTATGGCTTCTTCATTTTTCTTTCATTTTGACTTTCTTCGCAGCACTTTTCTGATTTTCTGCCTCAAAAATTTTTTTTTTTCTTAAAGACAGACATGAAAATCCAAAACAAAACAATGGAACCTCTGTGGTTTTTGTTTTAGTTTTTCTTTTTTTTTTTTTTCCTCATTTGTCTGTCATCAATTTATCTCCCTTCCTGTTAGCACCTGATGTTTTGCTTGAGTCTGGTTGCTTTATAGAACTGAGGAATCCTCTAGCATCTCTTCTACTTTTTTTAAAAAAATTTATTCTTATGTGTGGAGAATCTCACCTCCCATTGCTGAAGAACGAACAGTCTCAGCACGCCCTTCTTTCTCCCAGGATACCATTTGCCTGACCATATGGCTCCACAGGCACAAAGAAGGAGCCAAGACCAATTCCTTCACTCATTCATTTACTCAGTGAGCATAACAGAGCACTTACTGGCATGCACCAGGCTCTGCTGTAGGCACAGGGGATACGGCTGTGAAATGGACAAGGTTGCTTCTCTCATAGAGTTTATTTTCTACCAGAAAATATAGGCAAATCCAGTAATAAAAAAATACTAGAATTACACTTAGTGTAATCCCCATGAAATAATTAAGACAGAGTACTAAGAGTGAATGGAGATGTGGTGTGTGATCAAATACATTTGGAGAGACTTCAAAGCTAAGAAGGAGCTAGCTATGTGAAGAAGGTACAAGAGCGTCTTAAGCAACAGAAACCAGCAGGCACAAAGCCTTGAGGAGGATAAGAACAGACAGTGTGGGTCTTTGGTTCAGAGTCCAAATCAAGGATGACCTTTGTCATTATAATAATGAGACACTTCTCATCCTTACAGCCATTTCAGAGTACCCTCATGGGGTTCCCTCTATTCTGACTACCCTCTCTTCTGGGTGACCCAGGTCTCAGGCAAATCCATCTGGAAATTCTTTTTGTGGTACCCAGTGAGAAGTGTTGGTTTACCTCTACTTGAAGCAAGAAATAACTGGTAGAGTGAATAGTTTGGGAAATTTGGTGCTCCCTTCCACCTTTTATTTTTTCCTCTTTCTTGTAACCTCAGAAAAATCACTTCGCAACATATAATTCCAAAATTTATCATCATCATCATCATCATCATCATCATCATCATTATTACTTTACTTTCAGTTAGCAGAGTATTTCTCAACCTCAGTTCTATTGATACTCTGAGTTGCAAATTTTTTTTGGGGGGGGCGGGTATCCAGCATCTTGCAGGATGGTTAGGGATGAGGGAGGGAGGGAGGGAGGGAGGAGGAAGGGAGGAAGAGAGCAAAGAGACAGCTGCTGATGTTTAGAACCTAGCCTGATACTTAGACCTAGACCATGTTATTCTCTTAGACATAAAATTCTCACAGAATACCAACCTCAAAACAGGTTACTCTGAGACCAAGATAAAGTTAGACAAAGCAAGGGCACTTCTTAATTTTGTCTAAGAACAGACAAAAACAAGTTCCCTTTATCATCTACAAAATACCAAATGCCTACTCTCTTGGCCAAAATGCATGACGACTACTTCTTTACCAACTGCAGATTTATCCTTCTGCTAGTCTCTCCTCCTCTATATAATCATATGTGGAATTTAAGAAACAAAACAGATGAACATATGGGAGGGGGAAAAGAAGAAAAGAAAGATAAAAATGAGACAAGGAAACAAACCATAAGAAACTCTTAATGATAGAGAATAAACTGAGGGTTGCTAGAATTAGGTGGGTGGGACATGAACTAGACAGGTGATGGGTATTAAGGAGGGCCCTTGTCCTGTTGAGCACTGGGTGTTATATGTAAGTGATGACTCACTGAATTCTACCCCTGAAATCAATATTGCACTATTGCATTTAACTAAAAAGAATTTAACTAAAAAATGAAAAGAAAAAAACTCAAATTATACAAATTTAAAAAAAAGATTTATTGAGATACCCAATCTTAGAACTACCTCCACCTTCTGACAACATCTAATCTAGAGCAAATACCTCCTTCTTAGGCCTTTCTTACATCACCCAACCAAGACCCAAATCCTACACAGGTCCAAAATAGAGCATTCCTATAAACAAATTTTTTAAGGCAAAAGAACATGAAACGATGAAGCATTTACCAATAATTTATATGGCAAAATTTTGAGTGTTCCTAGACACCCAAAAATAGCCTCTCTTAGGCTTTTCTGATACCTTAGGACACATCTTGCTAACAGATGCACAAAATAAATCAAGGTAAACCACAGATGCTCATGGACACAGTTCAAAGCTATGGTGGCTTGATGTTTCGAGGCAAAGTGTAGCTCCTGGGGAAGGAGCGTGACAGGGCCACTCACTGCTCAGGGTGCAAACTGTCTCTGAAACAGCTCACTGTAAAACAAACACTGAACGTTCTTTTTGCTTTTCACCTTTTTCTGTAAAAGTGAAAATCCTCTGGGGATTTCATTGGGCTAGCAAAACCAGGTACTGATGTGGGTCTTTTATAAAAGTGAAGTAGCATAACACAAACTTTCGAAAAGTGAGAGATAACTTGCGATTGGTTCTTTTTAACACCCTCTTACTAACGCAGCCATTTATCATGGTTGAACCTTTTGTGTAGCATTTAAAGGAATTTCATTACAGTTTACTTAGCAAAAACCACATGTTAAAAAAAAGGCCAACTTTTAGTTTTATTGTTTAATAAAATCTGTTTTGTATGGATTTTAAGCCCTCAGGGCACCCTAGAATTCCATAGTTGTTTTCTTATTTATACTCAGTGGAGAATCTCAAAAGCCAGGGAGGTTTCCAGAGACTGCTGTGAGAAGCTAGTCTTGTGTTTATTAATTTTTGTACACATGCCCATAGGCCTTGGGGCAATGAGTTCACTTAAACAAATAGAAATAATACATAAATAACCACATTGTCCCCTAATTCATCTTTATGATTAGTTCCCATGGAACAACAATGCAGTTTTGTAATTCTACATGCGTGCTGTTAGAAGAGTATGAAATTCCATTTACTATCTAGAGTGTTTATAATATTTAAGCACAGTGGTATAAAATAAATCGTATTTATTCACTTGGAGGGTGATTCTAATCATCCTCAGTCTTCCTTGTTTTTTTGTCTTTTCTTGTACCATTAAGATTATTTTGTTGTAAGCCAAGGAAATTGACCCTAGCTAAATTAAGGAAAAGATGAATTCACTGGAAAGATATGGGAGCTCACCGAAGTAAATGAAGAATAAAGAATAAAGCAAGGAAACTAATAAACAACAGGGGGCAGTAGCTTCAGAGAATCTTTGTAAGAGAACTCCGGTTCTACCACTGAAACTAATATGCTCCAACTTTCTCAGTCTATGATCATTTTTCTTAGTATAAATTTGTAGAATAAAGCACAAATAGCTTTTCCTCGGTTATATGACAGCTCTTAGACTAGGGAGGACAGGACATCTTGATTAAAGTCCCCATGAGGCTGTATTCAGGGGAAGAGATTTAATTATTGTGGTAGGTAGAATAATGATCCTTCAAGATTCCCAAGCCCTAATCCCAGGAACCGTGAGTGTGTGAGGTTACACGGCAAAGCAAAACTAAAATTGTAAAATTAAGTTTGCTAATCTCCGACCTTAAAATAGGGAGATTATCCTGAATTATCTCCATGGACCCAATGTAATCAGGAGGGTCCTTAAAAGTGGAAGGAGGCAGAGGAGACAATCAGTCAAGAGGAAGATGTGTCTATGAAAGAAAGATACAGAGAAGTGAAACACTGCTTTCTTTGAAGACGGAAGAAAGGGGCAGGAAGCCAGGAATAGGGGTGGCTCCTAGAAACTGGACAGGACAAGGAGACAGACTGGTCCCCTAAAGCCCCCAGAAAGGAATACAGTGTTGCCAATACCTAGGTTTTAACTCACTGGGACTATTTGGATTTCTGACCTCCAGAAGTGAGAGATAATACATTTATACCATTTAAATCATAATTTGTTCAAGCAGCAATAGTAGATTATAAGAAAAAAAATCATTAAATTTTGTAATAAATGTTTGATGAAGTATCAAAATCAATTTAAATAAAAAATAAATTTTATTAATAAATTATCAAAATCAATATCATAACCAAAATCTCTATCTATATAGATATATAGATGATGATATATAGATATAGACAATCTAGATATAGGTATATATCCAGATAGATAGATAGATAGATAGATATCTAGATCTAGATCTAGATCTAGATATAGACAATATAGATATAGGTATATATCTAGATATAGGTATATATAGATATATACACACACACACATATATATAATGGCACTTATTCCACCAAAACAAAATAAATAAAAACAAAATTTATGATTTTGTATTATGCTTTTTAGTTCACACTACTTTTCTACTCAGAAGCCATGAAGATGACACAAGAAAGGTACCACTGACTAGGATTAATGTAAAAAGTCAATCACAGTAGTGGAGAACCACCCATTATTCCCAAGACAATGACTTAATAGAAAGATACTATGTGAGTTATTTCACAAAATACCTTAATTATTCAGCTTTTCTCTGAATCAAACCATTCAAAATGTTATTTTACATACAGTGAGCATAGATGACACAAAAACTACCTTGTATGGAGACTTCTTTCTTCATTTTCTGTTGTTGAATTAAAACCATTCTGCAATCTACAATATTTCGCTGGTCGAGAACATGGAAAATAAAGACAGTCTAAGAAATTCTGCGTGTGATAGTTACTTTTACATGCTAACATGACTGAGCCATAAAGTGCTCATATATGTGGTGAAACATTATTTTGAGTGTTTCTGTTAGGTGTCTTTGAATGAGTTTAACATTTAAATCAGTAGACTGGGTAAAACAGATTGTCCTCCATAATGTGGGTGGGCCTCATTCAATCAGCTGAAGGTCCAACTAGAACAAGATAGACCTTCCCAAGAGTAAGGAGGAATTCCTCTCGCCCGACTGTCTTCAATCTGGAATATCAGTTTTATCCTGTCTTTGGACTTAAACTGAAACATCATCTCTTCCTGAGTCTCAAGCCTGCCAGCCTTCAGACTAGAACTAAAACTATTGGATCTCCTGGTTCTCAGGCCATCACACTTGGACTGGAGTTTGGAGTGCACCATCAGCTTCCCTGGCTCTCCAGCTTGCTGGCTGCAGATCCTGGGACTTAGCAGCCTCCATAATTATGGTGTAAGTCAATTCCTTATAATCGATTGCTCCCTCTTCTCCTCCCTCTCTTTCTTCTCCCCTTCCTCTCTTGCTCCCCCTCCCCTCTCTCTCTGTCTCTGTCTCTCTGTCTCTCTCTCTTCTGTTTCTCTCAAGAACCCTGACCAAAAACACATTGTGTAAGAAAAATTTATCTTCTTTGATAATGAGAAATTCTAATACTATTAGACATATTTACTTAAAGAGAAAAAAGGATAAAAAGGATAAAAAGGAAAAAAAAAAAGATAATCCAGGGTTATACAAGTAACATATGTTCATTATAAAATCAAAACACACAAAAAACAAAAAAGTCTAAAAGTCACCCATCTTGCATATCAACTATACCTACTATTTACATATATATATTTGTGTATGCATTTACACTGCTTTATATCCTACCTTCATTGTTAATGATATATTTTGAGTATCCTTCATTTCAATAAATGTACTTGTACAACACTTCCATCACTACATGCCAATTTCCTAGGGTTCAACATTTAAAATATTTCTAATCTTTTATATAATAGGCAACATGAAAAGAGACATCCCCAGGACACATCATGACAAGTACTTGGGGTGGAATTTCTGGGTAAAAATATTGTTGAAAAATACCAAATCATACTATTCTTCTGGAGCCATTACCACATCATCACTAAGTAATGTTGAAACGAGGTAATAATTTGTGGTACTATCTTCTTAGAAGGCAAAAGAAGGTCACAAAGTGGGCAGTGTGTTCAAGATTATTGCGATTTGTCTTGAGAAAAAAGTCAGGAGACATTTTAGGAAATGGAGGGAAAGATATAAAAACCACCTCCACTAATGCCAGCAACTGGTTGCAGGGTACAGTTGCCAGTCATTTAAAGGTGACCAGATTGTCTCCTGTTTGCTGCTGAGGAGACAGTCTGGGTGCATTTTGGCTTTTGCACCAGCCAATTCTGAATCACTCTTCCTGGCTCATGCTGCTTCTCTCTTTGTCCAGTCCCCTTCATACATCATACATCATGTGTTGGAACAAAATGCTAGCCAGTTTCTGGGAGGAAAGAGGCATTTAAAAATCAAATCACTAATTTTTCTGTTGCTTGTCATTAATTTTCAAGTGTTTAAAATGTCTCCATGAAAATATATCTTTTGAGTCAGTAAAGCATATTTAATGGATTAAGAATGTATGCGTGTTTTATATTTGTATACATATAAAAGATAGATGATAGATAGATAGATAGATAGATAGATAGATAGATATAGAGTTATCTTTATACAGGAGTGATTATTTTTCAGTCCTCCCTAACGGGGAAATCCAAAGACATTTAATCTATATTCTCTATTTTTCACATGAATAAATTTGCCAATCTCTAGCAAGTGCCAAATGCAAATTTATTATAATTTTAAATTGGCTCTATAATGGGCTCAGTGACAAAACATATGATTTAATATTCTTCATTATGGTATTGTTTATGTTCTATTGGAAAGTTCTTTTATTACTATTTAACCACATTAAATTTCCCTGAGGAGTCTGATTATCCATTAATGCTTTAAATAGATGTGTCACCCTGGACTGACTAAAGAACTGAGCTTAATCTTTGATAGCGACCAGATGATGTCTTAGGAAGAGGAAAGGAGGAAATATCCGCTCTGTGTAATAAAGCACCCTGGGATGGAAGGTAAGGAGTGAGACATGCAGATACTATGTTAAGATTTTGCCTTGACTTAACCAAAAAGTGTGTTATGATTTCAGGTAACAGGGTTAAATAATTCTTAAGATTTTCTTCTTCACTAGCCTTTGGGGAGATACTTACATACTTCAGCATTTTTATGTTCATCACAATAGTACTAGTCTATTCTAAAGGAGGACCTCTTTTCAAGTCATGTAAAACTTTGTTTTCATTGCTAAAGAAGCTAAGCTCCAGATACAAAATGCAGCAAAGTCATGAAGATTTATGTTGAACAATTATAGAGACAGTGTATAAAGTCACCATAGAAGTTGGAGTGGGGATTTATTTAGATTTCAAGATATTTTATTTGGCAAATTAAAAAAAAATAAGAGCAAAGGAAACATCGTCTTTTAAAACATTCATTTCCAGAAAAAAACATTCAATAATTTTTTCTAAGTAGAATACATTCCCTTTGCTTTATCCTCTTTATTTCATTATTTTCCCACACAATTTTATTTCATTTATTTCATTATTTTCCCACACAATGCATAGTATTTTTATCAGTCTAGAAGCTGGGTCAGAAATCTAAGCCCTTGAAAATCCTGCCAATAAATCATTCCAGATTTCCTACTCATTCTCCAGTTATACATAAGGAACAAAGAGCATTTATATAAACATCACAATTTCATGTAGGCATTCATTCAACAAATATTCACCAGGCACCTGGAAGGCATGGAACCTTCATGAGATAATAAATATATACCCTTTCTCTTAGGATAAATTGAGGACACTATAATAAGCTATCTCTTTATTTATCCTTATTTCACACCTTTTCTCTATTATTCCCTGACTCTAGTCCCATGGGCCTTTCTAGTTCCTCCAGTCCACTGTCTTGCCATTGGCCCTTGGTATCTCTGTCCTTGTTGTGTGGGTTATTCTTACTAACCCTCCTCAAATAGGTAACTCTTCACCAGACAACTCCTTTCCCATATTTTCTTCAAGTAAGCTCTCCCTGAGTCTCAAGCTCAGATTCTTTTGTTATATGTTCCTTCTGCAAATTAAAATCACGTAAACATTAGAGTGATCATTTCTTTGACATCTATGTTGTCTACCTCCCTCTCAACTCATAAGCTTCATGAAGAAAGGACCATCTTTCTTTCCTATTTTAACCAGGGGGTCATGTGTGTTGCCTAGAAAATGAACAACATGCCAAAAGGAATACTCACAGAAGAGTCAGTGAATTAAAAATGTAAGCAATTGCTTGAATGTACAACATGACTGGGGAGACAAGGCTTAAACACACATACCAAAAGAAAAAGAAAAGCAAAGTAACAATCCAAGTGAATGTGACATGTATGATGAGTGACGTGGATAATACAGGCTAATATGATTTCAAAGATGGCAGGGTGCTGTGGGCCAAGAGCAGGAAAGAGATGGGGTTAGAGTCTTACAAGATGTGGCGGATTTGGATAAGTGGTAAAGAGAAAAGAATTCCGGATTCTTCCTAGTGTGTTACAAAACTCCACCCCATCATTTGGAATAAAGCTTTGAAGAGAGACACAAGAAGCCAGAAGATCAGTTAAGGAGGGGTAACAGTATGATAGGCATGAGCAATATGAGCTTGGACCAGGTTGCTAAGTGGTCCAAATGGAGGAGCCAGAGGAGTGATTGATTTGGGAGGTTTCACTGGCAGAAGCAGGAGGCAGCAGCACAGACTCACAGGGTGGATTTTATGACAGATTAGAGGGCAAACGAAAAGTCGAAGTCAAAGATAACTCCAAGATTTCACTTTAATATGATTGCTATATTTCATTAAATAATGGATTAAATCTGTCTATAAATAGCATATATTAAGTATTAACTATGAATCGCTATGCACAATTATGGACGAGTGTTATTTTCTTTTGGCTTCACAGCAACATAGAGGAGACAGCATTTTTCCCTAGGGTGTTGAGGCATTTGCCGAGAGTCATACCATAAGTAAGGAACAGAATCAGCACTTGTGCCCAGTTTCTCTGTCTCAAAAGCCCTACACAGAGCTTCTGTAAACTGCCTCATTTTGCACTTCCTCTTTTAAAGGTCAGTTTACTGCGTGATGTGGCATTAACTTCAAATGAATCCAATGCTACCTTCATACTAGAAGAAATAATAATGGGGCATGTTTCAACTAGAACAAAATGGTGAAGCAGGTAAAGTTTGCTTTAGGCTTCATTTGTACAACTCTCTCCACTCTCACCCTCTACTGCCTCTGGCTCACTCTGATGGCTCCCTCAGGCACCTTGGGACTGGGTTCTGCACTAACTTAATTCAGACTAAAGTGTTAATGCTTGTTAATCAGCCTTCCCCCAAATCTGTATTTTAATGTTAAACAATACTTTCATCTAACAAGTTTCCATATCTGCAGACACTGGAATGTCCTCATCAAAAATAGATAAAAATACATGCTGCTTGGGTTAAGAAGATGGTAGTGACCAGTGCCTTCAACCCCATCTACTGAAAAATGTTTGGTGAGTCAACTGGGAAAATAATTCTAGTTTTCTGAGTAATCCATTCTAAAATCTATTCTGACCCATGGGGATAATTAACAGACTGGTTTTAGACACGGGTAAGTAGGGATAAATAGATGGGTGAATAGGAGAATTCCTTGACTCCTTTTAAAAATCAAACCATATAGACAACCACTTACTCCTCCCAGACATGAAGATAAAGTTATCTCTGGCTTGAATGAGTCCAAAGTATTGGTCCTCAGGCAGTTTAATCAAGAATTCATTAGACACAAGTTATTTGCTTGGTCTCAGACCTATGGTAGCCTTGAATAGCCTCCTTGAATTTGGATGATCAAAGGACAAAATGGAGATTGATGACCCCTCCTTGGAAGCAGTTGGTTTAATCACAGTGTGGTCCTGTCTCCTGGTGCCACCTGGACTTGAAGTGGCCTACGCTGAGCACCAGTGAAAAATGGCCTTTTCATTTGGCTCAGGATTCCCTCCTGGTCCTTAATGCCTTCCATAATTAAGGAGTAACTACCAAGGCGTGGGGCATTTCTAGGGGATTAACGGCCAGCTGGGAGAGTTGATGGCCCAGAGCGGAGTGGGGACTCATTAACCTCAGCTGGTGATTAATTCCTTAGGCGCTGCCTGGGGGTGGGGAGGGGAGAGGGTGTTCTGGGGGGTGGGGGATGGTGTGGTGTACAACTCATTTTGATTGTATTTACCGGAATAGCAAAAAGTTAACTTTTAAATAATCAGAGGCACGGTATATCTCCTTTGGCATTACAGAATTCTGTCTCTAGCATTTCAACTGAGCTGTACTGTCAGGTCCTCCCAGCTCGTGGAGTCTTTTTTCCATGGGTGCTAATGTTAGAGAGAGCAGAGATAAATGAGACAGGTTCTGAAGTGGCAACCGGGGTGAAAAGCCTGGAATATGCTAAATGATGAAGTTAAAAGGGTTATATTTCAGACCAACCGAGCCTCTCCCTTTCCGAATCACAGCCCTAATACAGGCAATTAGGGCAACACTAGTCTATTTAATCTTCTGTTATTCTTCTCTGCCCCCCACACTCCCTCCCTTTCTTCAGAATATTCACAAGAATGTAGAAGACATTTGAAAATACCATGTGCTTCTGAGGGTGGTGGAAATAGGCCCTCTTTTATGTGGTGAGTGGGAGTAAATATTGGAACAACCAATTAGGAAAGCAATTGGATGCCAGTGATTGAAATTTGAAACCTGCGTGTCCCATGATCCAGAATCTCACTCCTCCATATCATTCCTAGAAGAAACTTTGTATAAATGGATGAGGATCTAATGGACAAGCATGTGCTGGGCAAGAATACTCACTGCAACTCCATTTATAATAGTAAAAGACTGTGATCAGCCCAAATATTCATCAGTGAGACAATGGCTAGATTATAGCATATTCAAATTACAGAAGGCCAGACAGTACTTAAAAGAATGAGGTAAAAATTATATATGTGAAAAGTGTGTTTAAAAAAAAAAATTAATGCTTATTTATTTTTTGAGAGAGAGAGCATGAGTGGGGACAGGTAGAGAGCTAGGGAGACACAGAATCCAAAGCAGGTTCCAGGCTCTGAGTTGTCAGCACAGACATGCGCAAGATCATGACCTGAGCTGAAGTCAGACGCTTAATCGACTGAGCCACCCAGGCCCCCCAAAATACACGTAAAGATTTCTTAACACATTTACTTAAGAATAGGAAAAAAATACACATGATAAAGATGTATATTCTATGATACAACTTATGTGAAAATCACAACAAACAATACTGTATATTTTCTATGGATACATAGATTCATGTAAATGAGTAGAAAATGGTCTAGGGAAAATAAAACATACACACACACACACACACACACACACACACACACACACACACACACATCCTGGCATAAAAATATTACCTTTGGAAGAATGAAATTACGGGATGTCAATCTTAAAGTGTTTTTTTTTTTTTTTTTTTTGTACCAGATGGTATTTTCATTTAGTCCTTGATTATTTAAAAATCAAATATTTTAAAAAAGCAATACAATTGTTATAAGTTGGAGCTAGATATGTTAAAAGTAAGAAGTCAGGTTTTGTAGGGCTTTTAAGTGTTTTGGTCATGGTATGGTAGGCAGAAGGTTAAGAGCCTACTTTTTGGAACTGACTTCACAGAAGGAATACAGCGGATAGAAGAGAACATTCCCCACCAAGTCAGGAGTACCTGAAGCTGTTTGCTTGGAGATCAGGAAATAAAAACTCCTACATGCAAATACTGCCTGCAAATGATGTTAGGAAGCAATAACAACATCTTATTAACCCCCTAGCAGGAATTCATTTAATGAGAGGAGTTAATGCCTCCCTGAGTATCTGACAGTGGGAGGGAGAGACAGGGGGTAATGCCCCAGGTGACTCAAAGGGAACTTTAAAGCTTAGGTTCTTGGAGGTGCAGATGATCATTATCAGCTGATACTTGTTCTGTAACGAGGTCTGTCTCTAGGAATTAGATATTCTTTTAAAATACAACTGGAGAGTGTTATGCTAAGTGAAATAAGCCATACAGAGAAGGATGAATTCCATGTTTTCACTATTATGTGGATCCTGAGAAACTTAACAGAAGACCATGGGGGAGGGGAAGGAAAAAAAAAAAAAGACAGGGAGGGAGCCAAACCATAAGAGACTCTTGAAAACTGAGAATGAACTGAGGGCTGATGGGGGGTGGGAGGGAGGGGAAAGTGGGTGATGGGCATTGAAGAGGGCACCTGCTGGGATGAGCACTGGGTGTTACATGGAAACCAATTTGAAAATAAACTTCATATAAAAAAAAGAAACAATTATTAAAAAAATAAAAAGTCTATTCCAATTATGAGTACAAAAAATATAAAATAAAATACATCCAAGATGGTTGAGAACAGACACATAAGAACTCCAAAGTTCACAAAACTAAAATGAGCCTGTGTATAACGCCAGCTCTGCCATTTATGAGTTATATAACTTTGGGAAAATTACTTAAATTCTTTGAGCATCATTTTCTCATCTATAATATGAGGAAACAAATAATAATACTCAACTCATACATTGTCAGGATTAAGTAATTCATGTAAAAGAGTTCATAATAAGTACTCCAGAGAAGTTACTGTCATTATTATTATTATTATTATTATTATACTATAATTACTACAACTAATTATCATTGAACAGGGGCTGAGAATCAGAACTGGCTTCAAATAATGACTATGCCACCAATGGACAAGGTGACCTATGTAAATTAAGTTACTCTCTGGGATTAAATTTCATTTTTTGGTAAATCAGTTTAAAAATAAATTGAGATGATGTATGTCAAAATTAGAAAAAAATTGTATAAAAATAAGTTTTATTTCTTCTTCTTGTTTTTGTTCTTCTTGTTCTTTTGTTCTTCTCCTTCTCGTTCTTCTTGTTCTTCTTTATGCCTCCTCCCTCTCTTCTTACTTCACTCCAGTAAATATGGATTTAATTTATACGGTCTGGTGTTAGAGGTAGAGTGATAGAGTATTATTTGTCAGTGACTACTCTTCCCATTTTGATGCCAAACTTGTTTTCTCATTCTATGTTCAACTCACAATTTTCATTAGTGGCCAAGAAAAGAAGTTGATTCCTTTAACTTTCCTGCCTAGCTAAGGTGTTAATTGCATTCATGGGTACTTTCTGGCAGGATATGATATTCTCCAGTTCCTATCAGAAGCATGGATCACATAAACAGTCATTATAATAAGATATGACCCCTAATATTGTTGCTCTAACTCCACTTTCATGCAGTAGTAAGACAGATACTCCAGATAATGAGAACTCCCTTTGAAATACTTGTTAATAAGTTTCCCATGAAACGCTGGCCATCGTTTTGCATTAAGAGCATTAGAATCACATTCATAATTTGATTTATCGGATTTATTTACAATTTGATTTACAATGTGATTTATTTACAATAGATAGCCAGGGCATAGAAACAGTGGATAAATGGATAAAGAAAATGTGTGTGTGTATGTGTGTGTATACACACATATATATAACTTACATACAATTAAATAAATAGTAAATAAACAAATATTAAATAAATATTAATAAATTAAATAATTAAGGAAAAGTAACTAAGTATTTATATTATATATATGACATATGTAAAATGGAATATTACTGAGCCATAATAAATAATGGAATCTTGCCATTTGTGATAACATGAATAAATGTAGAAGGCATTATGCTAAATGAAATAAGTCAGACAGAGAAAGACAAATACTGGATGATCTCACTTAAATATGGAATCTAAAAACTAAACAGAAACAGAGAGAAGTTTTGTGGGTGCCAGAGGCAAGGAGTGGGAGATGAGGGAAACAGATGAAGGTGGTCAAATGTATAAACTTTCAGTTATAAGATTAATCAGTTTGGGAGATGTAATGTATAGCATAAGTGAGTACTGTTAACAATATTTGAAAGTTGTTAAGATAATAGATCTTAAAAGGTCTCATCACAGAGGGAAAAAAACTGTATGAGGAGACTAATTTGATTGTGGTGATCATTTCACAATATATACATATATCAAATCATTATGTTGTACACCTTAAACTAATATAATGTTATATGCTAATTATATCTCAGTAAAACTGAAAAACAAAACATATTAGATTCAAATGTACCCTTCCAAGCTTGGGCAATGCAGATGAGCTGAGGTGAGTCCATAAAGATGACCCAATTCATTCTACAAGTCCATCTTTCTGTCATGTACATCACATTTTGACACATCCTGCTCACCTTGGCTATCTCAGTCTCTTAGGGGCTTAAGACTATCAGTCTAGTCTGTCAACCCCATTTTGCTTGCTCTTAGCTGCTCTTTCTAGCTGAGTTTTATTTATTTATTTATTTTCTGGAAAAGGGAGATGAATCATACTATTGGTCCTAATATAGAGATAACATACTCGACATAGCAATAAATAACAGCAAATTACATTATGAAAAATTCTCCCTTTCCCTGTTTTCTTTCAACATCAAAACGAACATTTCCATGTCTTGCTAGCATGGCTTTTACATCATCCAAGCATTGGCTAATCTCCCTTTTTTCACTAAGAAAGCCCCAGGCACAGACCTTTCTGCAGTTCAAAGCCAGAATTTAACAGACTTGTCTTGTTGTAGATGTCTTTACTTATTTTTGGTTACCATCTATTCATGGGAAGTTGCACTGTTTTAACTTTTGTGGTAAGGATATAATGATCTAGATTTAACACATTTTTAAAGTGAAGGAATTCAAAGAAAAATACATGAAGACAGTATGTAGATTAGTCAAGTTTGATCACTGTATCCCCATTTTTTTGGTGCCATAATGATTCTATTCATTTGAGGCACCTGAATTTATTGGTTTCCTTTTGCAGGATGGCAGTGCTTTCTTTCAGTAAGGTCCTTAATCACACTGCAGACTGTCAACAGTCACTTTTGTAACTCCAGGACCTTAGCTTAATGGCTAGGTCCGGGATGTTGTCAAATGCATGTTGACTAAGTGAATGACTGAAAACACAAATAAAAAGAAAACCGTAGAACATAACAAGAATGGCAAGGTAATTTGCTGGTTGTTTCTGCCAAGCAGTTGACCTGCTTATGTCTGCCTATGTGTGTGGAAAGGTTAGGATGTGGGTTAGAGGGTGGGAGGAGTTAGGACCAGCTGTATGTATCTCTACCTGAGAAGTTACCTGATTTTGACCATATTCAAGAACAATGATCTCAAAGGAGGGTCCTTGGACTAGCACAATCTGAGTCAACTTTTATGTGTTAGAAATGCAAATTGTTAGATCCACTGAAGTAGAAATTCTGCGAGCAGGGCCTCAAACCTTTTTCTTTTCTTTTTTCTTTTCTTTTCTTTTCTTTTCTTTTCTTTTCTTTTCTTTTCTTTTCTTTTCTTTTCTTTCCTTTCCTTTCCTTTCCTTTCCTTTCACGTGATTTGGATGCATGCTGAATTTTGAAGGCTTCTGCCATTTTGGCAATGACACATGGCCAAATCATCACATGGATGATCCCCAATGGACTTTGGGGACCATGGAGTTAAGTACTTCTAGTTAACAAACAGCATGCGGGTTTAAAAGAAGTTGAGAAACACTCTTATTTTGTAACTCCATGCATGTTATACCTGAATGTAAAAATAACATAATATTATCATTTTCACTGTTTTAAATAAATGCCAAACTCCTTTTCTCAGGCACAGGAAAATAGGCTTGAGCCTTTCTGGATTTGAAGTTCTAGCTCATGGTTTCTAAATTAGCAAACCTAAACTACAAATCAAAGCAGCAAAACATTAATTCCATACAGCAAAAGAGACTGTATGCATGATTACGGTTCTTATTGGACCTTTCCCTAGGTTTTTGTTTGCTTGCTTGGTTGTTTTTTGTTTTTTTGTTTTTTTTTTTTTTTTTTTTTTCAATGTTTATTTATTTTTGGGACAGAGAGAGAGACAGAGCATGAACGGGGGAGGGGCAGAGAGAGAGGGAGACACAGAATCCGAAACAGGCTCCAGGCTCTGAGCCATCAGCCCAGAGCCTGATGCGGGGCTCGAACTCACAGACCGCGAGATCGTGACCTGGCTGAAGTCGGACGCTTAACCGACTGCGCCACCCAGGCGCCCCGGTTGTTTTTTGTTTTTATTTTTCTGTCTATAGGAATTACCTGAAATAACTTAGACTGGATGAACAAGTACTGCTTTTTAGATTATTCAGGAAAGCTTGATGGAGTTTTCTCTTTCACCATCCTAGAAAAAGCACAGAAGGCAAAAATAAAGGAATAGGGTGCAGCTTGTGGGGATGGAGTGAGTGAAGAAGCCATTTCAAGAGCCTTTATAAGCCTATTTAAAACATTTTCTTCAAAGGAGTTCCTGCAACAATTATTACAGCTCATTTGCCTGCAAATGTGCTCTCTGTTGTTAATCAGTCACTCATTAACCTCGGCAATATCAATGTGTTGTCACCATGCATTTCAAAGAGGTGGATGGAGATGGGCGGTCTTTAAGAGCTGTTTAAACTGAAAGAGCCCATTACATTATTTACTCTTCCAAGGTAAACTAACTCTCAAAGATTTTTATCTTGGGCGCTCATCACTCTCTCCTAGGTTTTCCTAGAGTGCCTTATTTAGGTTCATGCCCATGGTTTACTCTGATTGCTAAGGAAATGGTCTCAGGGAAGAAATAACACACTAGGAAAAATAGGCGGATTTAAGACAGAGATGAAATTCAGTCTACAGTCTACAGTTTGGAGGTCTTATAAAGCAATTGTTCTTGCTTTCCTCACCAAAAGAAAACTCAGGCCTTAAAGAAAGAAGCCACAAGAAGCCAAAGGGGTGTGGGGGACGGGTCATTAATTATCCAGAGAATAGACTCTAATAACCTTAGATTGTAGTTTTTTCTTCCAAAGCGGCCATTTAGAAATCCTTGTGGGTCCTATGCCTCGACCTAGGCTTAGGTCCTTGTCTGTTTTCCTCACAACCCTCCCTTCGGCCAGCGAATCACCCATACATCATTTCATTCTCTGCTGTTTGCCTTTCTATACAGTCTCATACAACTCATGAAGATTGTTAAGAGACAGTGGATAAATTATATGATGCTCATCAGAAAGTGGTAAACACCCTATATTTATAGGCAAAATTTTATATCACTGTAAATTTTTCTAAGGAGAAATCCATAGCTTTCATCAAATTCATGATCATAGAAAAACAATCCCAAGTTTTAGTTTTAATGAATATATATAAACTGAAATTACATTTATTTTTATATACAGCATATTGAATCGCAGAGAATGACAATTTTATAAGTCAAACACAGCTGAATACCATAAATTTCAGTTGGTTTAATCTAAAAAATAAATATTATTTTATTATATATTTACCAAATAAATAAGTATTATTAAGTAAGTTTTGTGTAACTTAAAGTAACATTTTAATATAACTTATACAAGTAGTATGTTTAATAGGCTAATACTTAAATATTAATGGATAAATATATGGTAAATATGTTTGTACATGGCTGTGTTTTATATAAATATAAACTTATTAGAACTTTACAATAATATATACGCAGGTGTCTACAGGATAATGAAAAAAAAAAATGGTGGCATTATGTATCCTACCATTGGTCTCTAGGCTGATTGGATGAGAATTTTTTTATTTTCCCAAATCTGATTTTTAAAGGTCATTAGTGTACCAAATTAATAAATCTCCAAATAATGAACAGGTCTCATCCTCCTAAGATGGTGGATAGATTAGCTGCTAAACGCTTAAAGACCTTGTCTCCATACAGATCCCCCTGTTATAAATTACAAGGCCACAGACTTGCCTCAGAAACCCCAGTAGCATACAGATCTGCTTAATAAAAGGGCATTATAGGACAAGGACAGACTGCCTGCACTTCCCCCCACCCCATCTTGCATATTCCCTTCTTCTGTTATGGCAATTTACATACATAAAGCTATCAAATTAGTTAATTAGGCTTTAAAACCGCTATTTAAATAAGGATGAAACTTTTTCTCCAATAAAACGATGCGACTAAATTATTGCTGTTGTCATAGATTGCCTAGCTGCTACTTTGCTAGAAAGCTTCAAAGTGTAACTTTGATGTGAAAGACTCTTAGTTAGGGAATATGCATATGAGAAATGATTTTGAAAAGGGAAGCTTTAACACAAAGTCTCAGAAAAATATAAAAATACAGTGAACCAGAACCCTATCTGTATTGGGTAGCCACTTAAGAAATTTAAAGAAGCACAATTTTCCCTTTAGATAAAAATTATAGTGATAAAAAAAGTTTTCCTTTATTTTTTGTTCTCAAATATTCCGATCTGCATTTTTTCCAAATGTCGAGGTATACAAAATGTTTTGATTCTCCGTGGAAGCTGAGAGGGTGTGGATAAAAAAAAAGGGGGTGGTGGGTGGGAAAGGAGCTAAAGCAAACCTTGTGGAAGATAACGTGATCCTTCAGGGGGTCCGATTGGATTTATGGTGTTTGTTTCTGGTCGAGAATTGATCAATCAGTCAAGAGAATTAAATGTTCTGAGTTAAGACATCAGAAGAAGAAAAATATTCTTTTCGATGGATTCAACCCACTGTTCTCAATCCCCACATCTGATATAGGAAGCCAGGTCACAAAGTTCAGGTGTGGGAAGTGTCTAGGGGAAGGAGAGCAATGGATTTGGCAGAGCTAGCATGAAAATGTCGCCGCCGCTTTATCCCTGTGTGGGTGGAACAAAATGTCCATTTGCAGATCTAACGCTTTTTTTTTCCCCCTTAACTAAACATTATAGGATTAATGTGGTGACTTCAATTAATGATGAATGAATTGGTCTCTCTAAGATTAATTTTTTTTTCTCTTCGATTCCTTTTTAAAGCGGAAGATAATTTCAAGCAAAAAGAATGAAAATTTGACTATTAACACAGTTCTCTTGCAGGAAGCCACTTCAACAAAGGTACTATCAGAAGAACATGTTTTTCTTTAAGTGTGTACTTCAGTCCTGATGAAGACTTACAATCTGTCATCAAGAGGCAGCCTCAGATTTCTCCTGTAAAGCAGTGTCTGATAAACACCTTCCACTGCCAACAGGAAGGCAGAGGTGATCATTAATAAACACAGTTTTTAAAAAGCTCAGGATAACTTCATAGGGTAAGGCACTCTTAAATGAGAAAGCCTTTTGTGGGAACTGAGATGAAGACACCACATGGTTCCCACCAAATTAAAATGCTAATAGGGAGGGGGGCAGGCTGCTGTAGCTCCGATCAAGTTTGAGTTTTCTCTGGTTTTACTTTCTGTCAGTGTTATTCTATCATAATGTATCAGGGAAAGCATTGCACTCACATCAAATCAAATCGTTAATGGAAAGGGTGGCAGCCTAAAGTACTCTTGATCAACTGCTAATTTTGTTTTATTCTTCTTCCTTTTGCAGCTATTCTCTGAAATGAATAACTCTGCATTCAAAAGAGGTTTTTGAGAGAAGCTAGGCACTAAAACAGATTAAGAGGAACCAAAGACACAGAAAACCATTATGTTCACAGAATAAACAGTTTTAGCCATTTGATGTTATAATAAAGTATTCGGCTGTGACGTGCTGTTTCACCACTGAAAGGCCTTCTGTTAAATATGTATGCATCTCCATATTGGGCCACTGATACCAGCAGGACAGCCAGAGGTGACAGTCCCACTGTCAGTCTTGGATTTGTGATTCTGAGGAGCCGACAACTGTTATAAACGTCCCTCTATTCAAAATGGGGAGGAAGTGAATTTAGTATTGCTGAGAAGTGTCAGATTTACTGCTTTAAGGATCAAAGTAATGAATTTATCCAGAGGATCAGGGAAACAGCAAGAGAGGCAGATTCTGCCCCATCACTGGCCCTGCCTTTGATGGCCAGAGCTCTGGGTAACAAAGGTTTGTCAGCTTTTTTGCCATACCCAATCCTTGGGGATCTGCACTAATACTGAAAACTCAGAGCCCTGGCTGCCCTATTGGAAAATGAGGCAGATGCATATCCAGCCGGGATGTGAGGCGGGCCATCAATTGCCATCCAAGTGTTCATTTAGTCTCTCAAATATAAAACTTTCCTTCAAACACAGTGTAAAGAAAAAAACGAAACTAACCAAAACAAAAATGCTTCTTGATAAGCTGCTGACAAAGTGGATTTGACTGGTGTTTTATTTACTTTGGAGACTGGCTTTGCAGATCATAAGACATTTGCTACGTGACTATGTAATGTGCTGGCCATTTACCTTCAGAAAGAAGTTCAAGGAAATAAAGCAATGGAAAGGAAAATAAGTGAAAACTATTGTAACACTCCTCTGCCTAACAACATAACCATAATAGGCCTACCCAAGACACCAGTAACAACTTAGAAATCACCAGACTCTACTGTTCTTGAGTTTCACAGATAAACAAAATTCCACACAGATGGTACAAAAATAAATCTAAAAATAATTCTGGCTCTCTCTCCATAATATGTGTCTTAAAAGAGTCTCTTTTGTGCCTCTATTTCTCTCTCCAATTAATAATCTAGCCTTAATTATTATAAACAATTCTTGCCATGAGAACTTGTTACTGAGCTGTGATTTCACTCTGCTGTGGTTCAAATGTTGATTTTACATCTTTACGATCTCCAAAATAATCATGGTATTTTCAGTTTCTTTATTTGAACAAATAACTTTGGTCCCCAATTTTCAATAATATTTAATAAAAAACATACCCATTTCAACCTAGTGATTGGATCTGATAAGCCAAAATACACAACAAATTAAACCAAATAACAACAATAAAACCCTTAAAGGTAAATTTAAATGTGTGTGTGTGTTTGTGTGTGTGTGTGTGTGTGTGTGTGTGTGTGTGTTTTCCTTCCCAAATAAGCGGAATGTATGGAAACTGGGAATGATAAAATACTGCCAGAAAAAATCTGTGATACCTGAAACCAAAATAATAACTATATTATTTGCAATTTGTGTATGGACATATAACATAGGCACAGAAGTAATATAGAATTTTAATGTGGATTATCTGATGGGAAAAGTAATGATGTTGTAAGTTATTAAGTGCAGAATTCACAATTACAGGTAATGCTATTACTAAGTGCTATGTAGTTCTGGGCAGAAAGATTTCCAAGGACGGTGAAATAGGTGACTTTTCAGGAAGAGATTCAGACCTCTGTCAATATTCAAGTCCATTCAACCCACCCAGCTCTGATCTCTCCTCCTCCCAGCAATCTGGCTCCTGGTGGGTTTGTTCTCCAGAATCTCATTGAAGCTTCAGACTTCTTCCCTAATGAAATGCTTGTCAGCTGCTACACAGGAGATGTCCCCTCAGAATCTTGATTAACCTTTGCAGTCAATGAGCTTCTGTGATTTTTTTTTCCCTACACAGATGAGGTTCATGGTGAGTTTGTTTATTTCTGGAGTTTATTCCTGATCTGGTGTATGCATCTATCCATAGATTTATGTATCTATTTTTCTATCTAAGTTTTCCAATAAAGGATAGAAATGTCTGCCTGATTTTAAGTGTTCATGTATGAAATAACCCTAAACCACTTCTAGCTAAAGCCTTTTTTTTTCTGGATGGTGGGGAAACCTGCTTTGAAATATAGGTTTTGATCAATTTTATATTATCCCTTTTTCAGGTCCCTAATGTCTATTTCAAGGGATGTTTTAACACTGTAAGTTTTACAGCAAACTCATAACTGATAATGAAGACTTTCCCAGTTCTCTTTCTCCTTTGACACCTGAATTCCAAACTGAGATTTAAATATATAGTAATTATGAATGATATCACAGACGAATATTAGATTACAGTACAGAGTATATAAAACATCACAAATTCCTTTGTTAATGCTAAATTCCCAACCAAGGGAAGCTCAAAAAGGCATCAGTAGATAGTAGAAATAGAGGTTCTTTTTTTTATGCTCAGTGGATTTCGCATAGGCTTTTTTTTTAAAGGGAAAACCCAAAGAGAAGATGTCAGCATCAAATAAAATTGCTACTTTGTGTCCTATGGATTTAGATTATCTGGCACAGTGGCTATAGAATATTTGAATATTTTCAAGGAAGAATATTCACTAGAGAATAACTTTTGATTGGTAAATAATACCAAACTTTAATCATTCTAGTGTTCCAATTTAAAAACAAGTTCAGAGATAACTCTATTCTGTTCACCAAGGAAAAACAGTAATTTTAAATAAAAAAGCATACAGAAAACTTTTATCTATAGTCTCAGATTGGCTAGGCAGTCTATGGAATGTGTAGCTGATAAAATGTCTTCAAAAGGTGGCAGGAGATTTTTATATAAATCAACTGAAACTTTCAATATGTATCTATTTTGTCCAAAGCACGGATCTAGGCATTGTGAGGTTTTAGAGATGAATATAATAGAGTCCCTATTCTGAGGAAACAGGATATTTTCATGTTTTGAAAAAAAAAAAAAAAAAAACAGCTAATTTGGAAGCAGACTGCATATGCAGTGAAATTGTATCTTCAAATACAAGAGCTAGGTTCTCAATTCAACAAGGCAAATTAAGGTAAACATCACTGATTGTCAAAATTATCCTTGAAACTTCTTTAAATCTGGAGGACCTGGGCTCGGGAAGCTCAAAAGCTAAGAATTAACTACAGTACTTTGGTTTCACTTTGCCCTGAGGCTTTCCTATCCCTGAGGATGGTGGAGACCTGGGTCTACTTTGAAATGGAAAGGAGAAGGGAGAGGACAGGAAGAGATGGGGGTGAGGAGGAGGAGGGGGAATTTGATATGGGGAAGGGAGGGGCTAAACAGATTTTTCTCTTTTTCTCCCATATTTCTCCCCCAAATGTGGTGTTTTAATTCTCGTAAGTAGGGGTGTTGAAGATCTCTCTTACGTCTTTGTGATGGTTCTAAAGCTTGCTGAAAATGAAACTAAGTCTCAGCTTCAGGTGTTATCTTGGGAGATATGGACTACAAGTTGGCCATGTCCTTGCATTCATGATGAGAAACCCCCATGAGAAGGTAACTGCTGCTGGTAGTGGCTCGTTCTTAGTCTGAAAGGGAGAAACTTCAGGACCACAGCATATATTTCCAGAGGTTGGAAGATATTAATTGGTTCTACCTTTTGGGTCTTTGCTTCATACCCCTCTCTGACTCCTATCCTCACCCTTCCAAGATTGTGGATTTATTACCGAAGAAAGCTATTCTTTTGGAAGCAGTGGACAACCATATTTCATCACCACTACCATTTAACAGACCATACAATTTCTGAGGATATCATTAACCCAGGCTTCAATGCACAGAACATGCAGAGAAAGTGAAATAGCAAATGTATTTGTAAGACCTCTATTCCCCTACACAGTAATGGCTTAACACTTTGGCATTAATTCCATTTGTCAAGCTGTAAGATAAATACATGCACATCAGACACTTTCCCAGCATTTATTCAAAGGGCAGACAGTGAAGACCACTGTTTAAATGGGAAATGTGTCCATTTGTTTTTGAAAACAAAGCAGAGATTCACGATTTGCAAAGCATGTCAATCTTTTTAAAGAGATAGTGCTATTTTCAGAACAATATGACTGGTGGCTATGCTTAATCTCCCTGTAGGAATAATAATAGTATTAAGAGACTTTTGAAATCCTAAAGCAAAGTTAATACATCAGATTGTTGGGTAATCAAAAGTTAAAACTCTAAGTACCTAAAACCCCTACCAATAATATTTTTATTAGGATTTCCACGAACTTCTTTTAGGACTTTCATTTAATGCAATTCCACAGTCTCCAACCTTGGGCAAACTGCATTAAGTTTTCCATCCAATGAAGCTTTTTGCATGCAATGATATTCACACATGGATATATTATCACATCTTGAAAGAGATTTCCAGATTTCTCCTTATGTCTCTTGCCTAAATTGGTCTCTATTTATATTGCAATGCCAGGTTGACTCTTATCTTTAAGATGATTATGAGTTCGTTTATTTTTTTTTTCAGCTTTCTAATTGGTCTAAAGCATTAAGTTTGGATATATGGCCTCAATCAAATATTTTTCTACAGTTAAATGAGAATCACAAGAAATGGGTCAAAAAACAGAAACCTCCAGAATGGATCAAAGAATATAGAATGTCTATGCCTAGACACCATTAGCCTGTGTATAGAAAAATGTGATTTTTTTTTTTCTTGGAAGGAACACCTGTAACACTATTCAGATTGTCAGTTCCCTGCTGTAGGTAAATGGTCAAGAAAAACAAGTCCAATCCAGTTCTGTAGTCTCCTTCCCACTGCATTCCTTCTGACAGCAGCAAACAGTCATCTCACCAGTCTGCTGAAAGCTCTCCAGGTGACTTCTCATTTCACCCAGCAAAATGCAAAGTTGCTATTTCGACTTTTAAGACCACCCCTACCTCATCCCTCTGGCCTCAGGGCCTTTATACTTCTTGTGCCTTCAGCCTGGAAAGTTTTTCCACTACTTTACTTCCTGGTTTCCTTTGTTCTCTCCTCCTACACCATCTTCTCAGGGAAGTTGTTCCTGACAACCCAAATCCAAAAACACAGCCCCCTTCACAACCACCACTTCTTTGCTTTCCCCTTCTCCATTCCCTAGAACTCTTTTACCCCTCAGACATACTATAACTAATTATTTACTGACTCAGCTAATTTCCCAGCTCTTAAAACAGTATATGGCATAGAATAGGCATTAAGCAAGTACTTGTTAAAGATCTTTTTTTTCATTTTTCTTTTTCCTTTCTTCCTTGTTTTCTTCTTCTCCTTCTCTTTTTCCTTCTCTCCCTCCCTCTCCTCCTCCTCCTCCTCCTCCTCCTCCTCCTCCTTCTTCTCCTCCTCCTCCTCCTCCTTCTTCTTCTTTTTCATGAAGTGTAACCTTGCATGGAAACAACTAAGGAAACTGAAACTTATAGAAGCTAAGTGTTTTTATTTTCCAGTTGTCATTCAAAATTGGTCTAAGTTGAAATGAGAATGGAGGTAATCATTATACTCTAGTAGGTAACTGTCCTATTACATCATCTCCTTAATAGAGTTTATCTGAAGCTGTAGAAAGGAAAACAAGAATGAGTTGAACAAATGGCATTCTATCTTTAAGTTGCTGTTTGATCAGTAATGAACACTATTAGGTATATCAGAAATCGAGCTACTAAATCTGGAATGACTAAGAATAAAGAAGTAGGTCTGAAAGGTACCAACTGAAATAAATAAGACTCTAACAGTTGTCCACTCAGACGACTTCCTGTATTTGGAGTTACTTTCAGCTTTATGTCTCCCCTGTTTTAAGGCTCATAAGGTCAAGGACGTTGTTTTGTTTATCTCTGATTCCCCAGCACTTAGAACAACGTGCTTGCCAGGTAGCACATATTCAGTAAACATGTTGGGTTAAGTTAAAGCATGTATCGTGGCAACCAAGCACTGTACTGAGCAATATATCATCTCATTTTCCTCACGAAAATCCACCAGGAAGTTCCTACTGTTATCCCCATTTTATGAATGAGAAATTCATAAACTCAAAAACTCAAAAACCTTGAAAGGAGAGCTTTTAAGAACTTCCAAACTCACCTTTCCTACCCTCACCAATTTTATCTATTTGTCTAACCCTGCAATCAGATAAGAAAATGTCCTAATTTATTACATACAATCTCAAAAGGATTGTTCATTTACTCATATTATCTCACGTGAAATATGGGAGCAATTGTATAGGTAAGAGATACAGGTGTCCTCTTATATGGATACACACTACAAAATAGTCTAATGATGAGATTTCTTACTTTGGTGCCCAGGGGTCAACAATCAACCTGCTTTTCATTCCCTATTTAAATACTGGTAGTCGAAAAAGATTGCAACCTAAGCCAAATTGTTACACACCAAAACAACTAAAAAATATACTGCTGGAGCTAAAACAATCTAACATATTTAAAGCATTATACTGTCAACTCTAAATCAGTATTTATTTCTAGGGTTGCAATACAAAAATCAATATTGGAACAAACATCTAAATTGAAAGTTAGAGGCTCCTGAGTATATATACTAGATAAGAAATTATCATTTTAATCTATGCTATGTATGATAAAAATCTCAATTGAAAACTTTCAAATTTATTATTATATATAGCACACATGAAATGCCATGGCCATAGACTTAACCTATCAGTACTATTATAACACCGCAAAGTAAATAGTGATAAAATGTATGAACAAACACATATAATTTTTAAAAATCCAATTATTAATATCTGAGTCCTGTCTTTGCTTCTGTAGATAGTATAAAACCATGTATTGTGTCACAGTAACATTAACAATATCATATCCTCCTCTCTAAATTCTAAAGTACTGTAATTTTTATGAAATTTATTACTTTACACCTTAAATTGGAGTATTTTCATGCATGTTTTAAGCAGTCTACTAAATTGTAACTGGATCATCATGGTCTCTCACATACCATGCATTGTACAGAGCAGGTGCTTAATAAGTGTTTTTGTTTTTTTTTTTTTTTTTGAGTAAAGAGAAGAATGCATACAAGAAATACCTAAAGTGAAAATAACACATATATAAAGTGATATACATAATGACAAGAGTTGAAACACATAGTGACGAGACTCTTGGATGCTCGTCAACTTCACTGATAATCTGAAAGGTTTCCACTGGCTTCTGATTACAAATCAAATGAGGTCCAACTAGACAGCCAAAGCCTCCATGATCCCAGTGGAAGTATCTCGACTACATAACCAGGTGCCAATCTAAGGTAGCTAAACCATCCCAACACTTTTTCTGAAAACATGATTTTTAACCCTTAGCATCAGAGTAACATGGAGTGTTTGTTGGACAAAACGAAACAACACAAACAAACAAAAAGATTGTCGGGTCCTGTTCCAGACTTGTTGAATCAGAAGTGCTCTTGTGGGACAAAAGAACAACACCATCAACAACAAAACTGTATCTAAGGTAAATCTAGGCCCTCTAAGGTTGAGACTCACTATTATAGCCACTGTCATCAATGTTTCTATTAGGGCACCTTTGAGCAATCTAGGTAAAGCAGAAACAAAAATAGAAACACAAAAACAAAAACATTCCCTGTGGGGCTTCTCCTTGGCACAGAAGATTAGAAAGAGATGCCTCTTGGGGGTAGAACTAACATGCTGGTAGGTGTTGAGTTTAGACAGGAGTGCATATGAATCTAATCCCACTACCACCATTCTACTTGCTGCTTTTGTACAGTGCATCAATTACGTTACTGGATATGGTGACTCTGGATATGCTGTTAAGGACCAAAATATATGGTGCCCGTCTTCCAAATGGGAGAACAAATCCCAAGACTCACTATGCAGCTTAAGCCCTCAACCTTAAAGAAGCCTTTCTTTTCTCCACCAGAATTCTGGAAAAATAAAACAAAGCAACAACAACAACAGAAAAAAAACAACAACAAAAAAACAAACAACAACAAAAGAAACAAAACAAAAACAACAAAAAAGTAGATTTCAGATGTGTAGAAGCATTTCTTGATGGAGAGGTTATTAAACACTACAGTAGGCAGGTAATAATGCCTAAATGTTGGGGATGGGATAAACAACCTGCTTACCAAAAGCTAGGCTGGGGAGTTTGGGACAGGATAATGTCTCAAATTCCCCTATAGCCACGGGGGTTCACAATTTTATTACCTAAGGATGCAAAAGCGTTTTGGCCCATGCTGGGCGTAGGCAATTTCACTATAGTCTAAGCAGCCTTTAAGATGAAGAAACCTTTGTTAAATCCTATTCTATGAACATTTAATATTTGAAATTATTTGAGATGAAAGCATAATACCCAATTGTTACACCTTCATGAGTGACTCTCTTACTTGCCTAATTATGGCAAGTGATGCTGTCAATACTAAAACATTTTCAAGAGATTAACTTTGCACAATAAGAGCTTCTGTGCCAGCCAGAAAATCCTTTAAAGTATTTCACGTATTTTGCAACACTGAGTGGCCAACAACTCATTTTAATATTTACAGACAAAATGATATTTGGATAAAGTAAATGTCAGATTCAAAAAGAACAAAACAAGGCAGAATGACATTCTAAACGAAGTTCCAGGTTGTGGGTCTCAACTTGACAGCCAATATGTGGTGAGACCAAAAGGAAATAAATTTTATTGTGTCCTCTTGTTAAGTACCACCAAAACTTACACTGTTTCTAAGATCACTTTAAGAGCCTGAGAAATCCTTTGAACACATTGAGAAGTCTTACAAGTTTCATTCTAATAATGTTTGTTTCAAAGCACAAATATATCCTTTCTGCTTTGGTTAATTTCACATTTGGTACCAGGACCTTATGTAGTGTATAGTGATGATTGGTAATTACAATTCCTCGTTCTAAGCACAAGAATATCCTTTCCACTAATGATGAGAAACATGACAAAGGAACATGAAAGACTGGTATCTCCACATAGCTGGTATGATTCCAAGCCTGGCTGATTATGGGATATCCAGGGATGCATTCTGAAACTATAGTTTCACTCTCAGTGATTTTAATTTGGTAGTTTTTTTTTATAGTACCCCAAGGGAATTCAGTAGTTTTTATATAGCACCCCAAGGGGATTCCAATCAACCAAGTTTAGGAATCCCTAGTACATGTGATGACTTATACATTACAAATGCAGGACTCCTGAAGGTCTTTTTATGTCTGACATAGCTTTAACAACCGACTCACTAAATATGGAATTCCATTAACAGAAAATTATAACCTTTCATTCTATAGTTAGAAATGCAAACACTATTAGAATAGGAGACATTAATTAACATAATTCATGATGATCACTGACAACATTTTTCAAGGTCTAATTGAACCAGGCCTTTCTAGACCATAGAGTAATAACAGGTATGAGGCAAGCTTTGTAAGACTAGCAGAGAACAACAGTATAGAGTGGTAATTAAACATTGCTCAGATCTATAATCAGTTGTGGGTTTGCATCAAGCTTTCACTGTTGACCTATGTGACTTTAAGCAGTTTACTGAACCTTTCTAAACCTCTTTTGTAAAAAAAAAAAAAAAAAAAAAAAAAAAGATAATATATTCTTCATAATATTTTGGTGAATAGACACATGTAAAGTACTTGGGACAGTTCCTGATACATAGTAAATGTTCATTACACATTATCTAGTGTAAGTCATGTTAATAATGCTCTTCATAATTTAGTTGAACAATTCCTAACCTTGTTAAGTCTTGGAATGGCCTAATGAGTAGTTTAACAAATTACTAACACCTTGGTCTGCCATAAAGAAATCCATTAAGTCTAGGTGGGCCAGAGAATCTGTATTTTAAAAGGCCTGCAGGTATACAAATCAAAACCACAATGAGATATCAACTCCCTCTGGACAGAATGGCTAAAATTAATAACTCAGGAAAAAAACAGATGTTGGCAAGGATGCAGACAAAGGCAGACCCTTTTGCACTGTTGGTAGGAATGCAAACTGGTACAGTCACTATGGAAAACAGTATGGAGTTTCTTCAAAAATTTACAAATAGAACTGCCCTACAACCTAGCAATTATATTACTAGGTATTTATCCAAAGGATATAAAAATGTTGACTGGAAGGGGCACATGCACCCCAATGTTTATAGCAGCACTGTTAACAACAGCCAAATTATGGGAAGAGCCCAAATGTCCATCAACTGGTGAACGGATAAAGAAGATGTGGAATATATATCTAATGGGATACGACTCAGAGATTAAAAAGAATGGAATCTTGTCATTTGCAAAAATGTGGATACAATTAGAGTGTATTATGCTAAGTGAAACAAGTCAATCAAAGAGAAAAATATCATATGATTTCACTCATATGTGGAATTTAAGAAACACAACACATGAATATAGGAGAAGTGAAAGCAAAATAAAATACAGAGAGGAAGGCAAACCATAAGAGACTCTTAAATTCAGAGAACAAAGTTAGGGTTGTGGGAGGGGAGGTGGGTAGGGGAATGATGGGCTAAAATGGGTGATGGGTGTTAAAGAGAATACTTGTCGTGATGAGCATTGGGTGTTGTATGTAACTGATGAATCACTGGGTTCTACTCCTGAAACCAATACTACACTGTATGTTAACTAACTTGAATTTAAATAAACTTAAAAAAAACCTGCAGGTGATTCCTACCTACAATCAGCAGAGTGCAGGGAGAGCTAGAGTAGTTGGACTAACCAAGGCAAAGCAAAACAAAGCCATTGAGTAGGAAAAGGAGTGTGACCTCTGCAAACACATTTATTTCCCAAGTCAAATTTACATGTTTGTAATGTTAAAAATTTCCTAGTTTTACAAGGCTTGTGCATTCCATCCCATTCCGTCCTTGATTCCTATTTCCAAAGAGTACAATCTTCCATGCTTCACTCTATTTTTCAAGTTACATTCACCTTACCTTACCTTACCTTACATTTACTTTCCTTTTTCTATATAAAATGCTCATACTGTGGTTTTACGTATAATTTTTCAGTCTTAAATATTTCCTAAGTAGACCCTACTTTGGAAAATAAGGATGTAGCTTTTTAAAACACTCTCTCAACACACCTTCCCAGACTCTTTTTTTTTTTTTTTAATTTTTTTAAATGTTTATTTATTTTTGAGACAGAGAGAGACAGAGCATGAACAGGGGAGGGGCAGAGAGAGAGGGAGACACAGAATCTGAAACAGGCTCCAGTCTCTGAGCTGTCAGCACAGAGCCCGACGTGGGGCTCGAACCCACAGACCGTGAGATCATGACCTGAGCCGAAGTCGGACGCTTAACTGACCAAGCCACCCAGGCGCCCCTTCCCAGACTCTTTTTAAAAAAAAATTTTAAAGTTTATTTTTGAGAGAGAATGAGAGAGGCAGAGTGCATTGGGGGAGGGACAGAGAGAGAGGGAGACACATAATATGAAGAAGGCTCCAGGCTTCAGCACAGAGCCTGATGTGGGGCTCGAACTCACGAACCATGAAATCATGACCTGAGCTGAAGTCAGACGCTTAACCAACTGAGCCACCCGGTGCCCCCGCAGACTTTTAATATAATTGTGTAATATTTTTTATTAGATTTTTTAAAAAACTATGTCACATTTGTTACACAACTATTAACCATAATAGAACCATGCTGTATGATGTAAATGTATTTCTTCTTTCATACAATACTTTGTCTTCTTTCAAATTAATTTGTCTCATTTTTCATGTGCCCAGTTTTCTAAGTTCCAATCACTATTTCATACACAAAGACTAGGTAACTAATAATTCCATTTCTTTCTCCCTTCACTGTGGTCTAGCTGATTTCTAGGACTTCTGTACACTTACCTTTTTGGTACCCCCATCAGTACCACCCTGGGAGTTCCCATGGCCTCATTTCATGATGAATGCTCTGTTTCTTGGATAATGCTCTTGATTATTTCCTTGAATTGATAGAGAGTATTCTTCAATAGCTTGGGGGATGTAACATTAAGACCCACATCTGAAAATGTGTATGTTGTAATTTCCCTTCTTTTTTTTAATGCTTATTTATATATTTTTGTGAGAAAGAAAGAGAGACAGAGGAGGAACAGAATGAGAGGGAGAGATAGTCCCAAGCAGGGCTCGAACCCATGAACCACAAGATTATGACGTGAGTAGAAATCAAGAGTTGGACGCTTAACCAACTGAGCCCCGCAGGGGCCCTATAGTGTTCCTTCTTACTTGATACTTTGGATAAGTGAGGAATTCTAGATTGCAAACAAATTTCCCTTGGTTTTAAACTTTTTTTCTGATCTATTAAATCAGTCACCTTCCACTTCCTGCTTTTCAATACAATTAAAAATACCTGTATTGTGATTTTTAATACATGTTTCAGAAAGAAGAAAGGTAAACAAGTATGCTTGTATCACTCATGCCACTAATAGCTGCATTAGTTAATAGACTCTCCAAATTTAGTAGCATAAGTTATGTTTGTAAGTTTGTTTCTCTCTAACATAAATTGCAACTGATGGTGTCTTCTGTTTGCTCCCATGGAGAAGTTCTGTTCACATAGTACCCAGGGGTCTAGGATCTATCTTTAGTATATGGATGGGTGCTAATTTCCAACTAGCAGATCAGGAAAGAGATAGAAGGTAGTATGGTGAAGAGGTTTTTATGTGTCAAGCCTCAGTGGCATATGTCACTTTTTAAAGCACATTTCATTTGCTAGAACACAGTCAAAGGGCTATAACTAATATCAAAAGAGGACTGCAATTATAGTCTAGTGCATACCTAGGCACAAATAGAAACTTCTGTAGCTGGTACACTGCTATTGAAGAAAAGTCTAATTGTTCCAGTAACCATAATTTGACATAATTGGCCAAGAGGTTACATCATAGTAGCATTACAGTAAATTAGGTAATATCCCATCAAATTGAAAACACACCCGTGGCTATGACTTTGAAAGAGAAATGTCACCTCTATTTCATTCTCTGCCACAGTGTTCAATTTGTCAGATTTATCCAGAAAAACTAAATTCGTTGAATTACCATAAAAACTCTGGCAATAATGATGATGATGATAATAGTGACAATAATAGATGACATTTATTGTGTTCTAAATCAGTATCTGACACTATGCTGAGCTCTTTATGGGCTGCTCTACTGTGGTTTATACAATAAAACATGAGATAGGTAATATTTTTATCTCTATTTCACAGATGAGGCACAGAATCTTAGAATTTGATCATAGTCCTACAGTTAGGATACACTGGTTTCAAGCCTAGGCCTGCGTTATTCAAAATGATAATGGTCTTTCCACTATGCCATGCTGTTCTGCGTTATGCCATAGAAATGTAAACAGAGCCTAAAAGAATGTTCAAGGTATGATGTGCCTTTCTAATTCTCCATCATTAATATGCCTTCTTTAATTCAATAAAAAATTGGGGTTTGAGTTACAAGAAACAATTGAATAGTTTCAGTATTTCTGAATTTTGCTTTTCATAAAAATCTTGGGTATTTGTTCTTTATGGTCAAACTGCTAAAATTCATAAGTGGCATAAATAATTTGACAATAGCAAGCCTGTTGTGTTTAATGCATGTTCGGTGCTGTAATTCAGTCTCAAAAATTGTCCTCTCCGGTAAAGCTGCCAAGCCAAAACAATGAAGGGTTTTAGCTGCAAAGTGAAGTTTTCTGGAATTATAATATTCCTTTTGACCTCTGGGATGACTAAATGCTATTTAATTCCTTCCCTTTATTCACTACAGTGAAAAAGACTTGGGAAACATGCTGGAGCAAAGGTAGCATTTACTTTCAAAGCTATAGTCAGACATTAGTACTCCCGGGAGAGGGAGAAATGCTTGCAAGTTGGTGGTGGAAAACCTTATTTACTGTAATGCTACAAATGTCCTTCTTACTTGTTGGTATTGCAAAAGCTATGATGTAACACCGAAGTCAATTATTTCAAATTAGAGTGACTGAAACAATTAGACTTTTTATCCCATAGCAGTGTACTAAGAATTTAACCTGAGCTGAAATGGAACTAGTTTATAACTGGTAGCTCCTTTTTTAAGAGGTTTAGCTTTTAGGTACTGTTACTACTAATTACATGAAAAACACTATAGCTGTCAAATTTCACAATCAACTCTGGCTTTAAAACAGCTAAAATAGAAATGGTTGAGTAGTTAGGTTCTGTTTCTTTCTCTTACTATTTCATAGAGGTGTTAAATACAAAAAAAAAAAAAAAACAAAAAAAAAAAAACAAAAAAAACTATACTCAGGATCTTTGTGTTCAATCCTCTCTTCTGGCTGATTCAATAGCATTTGATCCGGCATGAAAATTTTTGGCTTTCTCAGTATACTTAGCCCCAGCATGATCAATATTGAAACACATCTCCAATCTGGGCTACTTTACATCCTATTTGCCTAAAGAGTTTAGATAATGAAATTCACAAGCAGCAAAATCTATAAATGAGTTACTGACAAAGAGGTATGTCACCCAGAGATGCAGATTCTAAGGAGAGGTAATACCTGAAGCTGACTGATAAGGTTTTAAAACCACGTGTCTGTATCAGCAGCACAGCCAGCCCTTGGCAAGACCAAGAAGCCAGAGCTATCCCCGGCATCCTCCTGGACTGTTCACTCCATATTTTTGGTGGCATCTGCCAGGCCCTTCTCTCCCCCGCCCTTATAAGGCAGCCTCTCGATTCACACTCCCGCCTCTAAACCCTATTCTCAATGCTTGTTTCCTAATTCTTCATTTACACTAAGAGCACAAATGAGAGATTAACACTGTAAGTGTTATTACACTTAAGAAGAAATGTTGCATTTTCATAAGGAACCACTCTAGGTGAAGAAAAATATTGGAATTGCATTTTAAACCAAAGGGCTTGGGAAACATATGAGATCTTTTTGGCACCTATGAAATTCATACAATGTGGTAAGTCCGTTCATTTTCCTATGGGTACAATAAATGCAGGTATACGATGACATTGAAAGTGAAGGGAGCCAGGACTAGAGGACTTATTTAAGCCAATGTTTCCCTTTTAAAAATGAAGTATATGAAATAACCATACCAGGTTAGCAACATTGAAAGTGCTTGGTCAGAAAGCCAACAAATGCAGGAAATGATATGAATTCTTGGGCCTTGATCAAATAGCCTCAAGTTTGCTGGTGATAAGACCTTGGAATCTGTATTTAGATAAGCATCCCCAGGTGTTCTTATGACTAGCATAATGGTTATAGATTCTGGAGTCAACCTGTCACTTGCTATGCACAAATTATTTAGATTTGTGCTTCAGTTTCTTCATCTGAAAAATGGGGATATTAATGGAACCTACCTCACAGGACTGTTATGAAGGTTAAATGAGTTAACGATTGTAATTCAGTTAGAATAGTGTCTGGCACTATGCAGAAGTTTGTTAAGTAAAAATTAAATACACTCAGCTTTAAGAAATACAGATCTAAATGGTAATGAGTTTAAAATCATTGTCACAGGGCACCTGGCTGGATCAGTTGGTTAAGCATCTGACTCTTGATTTGGGCTCAGGGTATAATCTCATGGTTCATGGGATTGAGTCCCACATCAGGCTCTGCACTGACAGCACAGAGCCTGTTTGGGATTCTCTCTGTCTGTCTGTCTGTCTGTCTCTCTCTCTGCCCATTCCCTGAGTTCTCTCTCTCTTTCTCTCAAAATAACTAAATCAACATTAAAAAAAATAAAATAAAACTTGTCAGAATTTCAGATAATCAGTCTAAAAGATAAGGGTTTCCAAACTGATGTTAATGAGCATGCCAGATTAATGGGATCAAAGCCTTACTTATAATAAGTATTGCATTATATGTGGCTGAGTAGAAAGCATTGCATCTGTGTTCACTGCATTAAAAGGGAGGACGAAGAACATAGACTTGAGATAGAGACGTGATCCTGGTTTTGATGTAGCTTCTTTGTCTAGGCATCAATTTATTCAGAAATATATCAACTTGGGAGAAATATTTACAAAAAAAATTACGTAATGCAGGCATTTTGAAACATTCGTGAAAACATGGATAAGCCAGTGGGATGAAAGAAATACCCTAATATCCAAAGAAGCCAACTATTCAGTGTGTATTAAGAAAGGAGATTTTATGAATGAAATGCCCATCAAATATGTTATATCATGCCCAAACATGGTTGGCATGATATATGTAAGAGTCATCCACGGAAACCTTATGCAATGAAGTGAAAAGAGAGTAGTTTGATTTTCTTTGAAGTGTTTTCTTATAACAAGAGATAAAAGCAGACATCTACTTTCTTTGATGTTTTTATCCTAAATTTTGTGTTTGATTTTCCTATCGACACTATAGATTTTCTTCTTTTCAATTCACTAGACCATATCCATATTTTCAAAGAAGCAAAAAGTTATGGGAATGGCAAGTCCCTTGTAGGCATCAACAGGGATGAGTTTTCTTGTTGGCAGGGTTGTGAGTTTCACTTTTACTTTTCTGTTTTAACCCATTATGCAAACTAATGTATCCACCTTAAACCAAATGTTCTGTACTTCAGTTCTTTGCATGCTGTTTACTTCTCAGAAGAGAAAGAAAAGGGTGTTAAACCTCAGATAAGCAGGGCACACATCTATGCACCACAGTGATATCATTCAATGCCATGTTTATACCTAGTTAGAAATAAGTGAACATCTGCTGATTAAAAAATAGAACTGTAATAGTGGCCAGCAGGGAATAAACCACTTTATTGAGCTTTGTTATGTGGATGGAAATGTGCTGTGCAGAAAGGGCTTTATTTGCAAATAAAACAACTAACTGCTGGTGGTAGAAATATATGCACAAAGTAGATTCTGAACTAATTTTGAGAAACGATTTGTTTTAATGTGAGCATCAGCTGATGCTTCTGCCTTCCTTCAAATTTATATTGATCACTCTCAAGTTTAATTTTGACTACTGGGAGGAAGTCTTGCATGGCTCACAAAATCTTGCCAACCAGGTATCAGTTCACACTCTATCTACTGTTATAATTTTGGTGGCCTTTTCCTCAAGTTCTTCCAAAATGTCTTTGATCTTTTTCACTGACTTATTCAAGAAATAACTAAGACCCTAGTATATTTAGTTCAATAACTAATATATCCCATCTTGTGTTTTTTTTTAAATGGCATGTGGAAGGAAAACTTGGAACACACTATGAACAAAAGATGTGTGATTGTTTTAACCTTGATTCTCAATTTGCCTCATATACCCTCTCTGGAAATGGGCTTCTTAGGTCACCCAGGACTTTGCAAATTCCAGACCCCAAATTTCGTTTTCAGGCTGATCCATTTGTGCAGACTTCTATAGCTTGAATAGCACTTTCTTATAAATATTGCCTGGTTAAAACAATTGCAACACTAAACTTGTGAGATTCTTCCTCAGTACTTCTCAATATTCCTTCTTTAGTTACTACTTGTTCTCCTACCTCATAAGGAGTGATAATGCACAAAGGTCTGTTCTTAGATCATTTCTTCCACCAATCTCGTGCTGGCATTATCAAAATCCTCTTCCTCTCTTAAAATTAGCAGTACTGTCTCTTTTACCCTTATCTCTTCCTCCCAGTTTTATAGTTTTACCACCTAGTGTTCATCCCTAGCCAACATAGTTGGGTCTAGCTTAATTTTTTTCTTGAAGTGGATGCATCTACTAAGCCTCTTTTAAATTATATAGATTTCCCTATCCTTCCTTTACTTTATATTTGATAAAAGACCTGTGATATTTAAAATAGAGATTTTTTTAGTCTATATTTTGCTGATTGCCTAAACATGGTACACTTGAACAGTTGTAATCCTCTATCTTCTGTATTCCCTGTAAATTGGCAGCTGGATCCAGAGGATTCATCGGACTCAGATTTGATACTTTAGCAAAATTAGTGGTAGTTTTGTGTTCTCTCATTAGAAGTCACATTATGTCTGATTGTGTCTCTTTTTGTGATACTGATAATTATTTATACCTGCTCATTCATTAGGGATTGCAAAATAGTGATATTTTAATGTTATAATTTCATTTCTTAACAGAAATATTTTATAAAGGGACACTTCTCATCTACTATTTGGTTGCTCAGTGGTATAGTTCAGATAGGAAAGCTGGGATAGATACCAGATTCTTTACCAATAATATGCTAGTTTTTAAGGTAACAAATTGTTGCCCTATCGTTTTCCAAAGATAACAAATCAGGGTTTCCCTCCCCTCCCCTCCCCTCCCCTCCCCTCCCCTCCTCTTTCTTTCTTTCTTTCTTTCTTTCTTTCTTTCTTTCTTTCTTTCTTTCTTTCTTTCTTTCTTTCTTTTCAATATTATGATGGTTTAGCCACTTTGGAAAATCGGCTTGGTGATTTCTTGTACAGTTAAGCATTCACTTACTATATAAGTTAGCAACCCCCCTGCTATGTATTTCCCTAAGACAAATGAAAACTTTTGTTCACAATAAAACTATAAATGAATACTTACAGTGGTTTTCTTCATAGTAACTCAAAATAACCCAAATATCCTATAACTGGTGAATAGATAAACTCTGGTATAACCATACAATCCTACTTAGTAAGGATAGGAGACAGATTCCTTATGCACACAGTGTGAGTCTATCTCAAATGAATTATGTTATATGAAAGAATCCAGACTTAAATGACTACATACTATATAATTCCATTTACATGATTCTAAAAAAGTCAAAATAGTAGGGACTGAGAACAGATAGGTGGTTGCTGAGGGTACGGCAAAGAGGAACGTCAACAAGCAAATACTTTGGGTTGATGCAACTGTCCCATATCTTGATGATGACAGTACTTGCATGAGTGAATGCATTTGTCAAAACTGCATACCCAAAAGAACAAATTTTATTTTACACAGATTTAAAACAAACAAATATAAAGATGAAAAATAAAAGTTATTGGTGGGTCAATAACTATCTTTGAGGAAGGCAATGTATATAGACATCAGGGTGGTGTGGCCACAGACTTCTGTGTAAGGAAGGTAATGTATATAGAGAGACTGCTCTTTATTCTCTGCTCCTTTTGCGGGGAGAAAGACTGGGACAAATTGATTGAAAAAATACCATTTTCAACTCATGGATTTAAACAATATTTGTTAGATTTTGATCTATTGCAATTATTATTTCAATAAAGTTCAAATAGACTCATCTTTGGCCAATGTCTATTTGGACTGGTTACAACATTATTTCAACATGACCCCAAAGTAGTCTTGGATAGGTTTCTTGGTATATGGAATCACAAAATATCCCAGGCTTAACTTGTATATTCCCTACCCCCCGCCCCCGATCTAAAATGAGCTGTGCAAGAAGCCCTGGTTTAATTCAATGGAAAAAGTTATCTAAAGATTATAATCTGTTCACTGTATTTTGGATATCAGGGGACACTCTGTCACCTAATTTTATGATAAAAACTGTCCACTGATTTTGGATTTCACTCTCTACTGTTTTGTCTGTTTTTATGTGGTGATCCATGAGATTTAAAATCACTGCTATTTTCACTGCCAATGTATTTCCAGAATCCTTGGAGAATAACTTTTTAAAAATCAAAATATATTTTACCAATAGCAAATTGCTAATGAACTGAATGTGGAATATGAAGGAAAGAAATTAACCCACTTTGACTATGAAATTTCTGATGTGGGTAGCTGAGTTAATGTAGAAGTATTTTCTGTGACAGGGAAAACTAGGAGAGGTACAGGTTGGGGGCAGAGAGGATATACAGAACAAATTCAGAGGTCTTACTCAAATATACTGAGTTTAAGAATCCTGTAAGACATGTAGGTGGATTTCTCAGTTAAATGAGTCAAGAGCTTAACTAAAAGGCAAGAGCTGAAGATAGGATTTAGGGAATCATGAACACATGGATAATATTTATTTTTTTAATAGTTTTTTTTTAATTTATTTTGAGATAGAGATATATAGAGAGAGAATGAGCATAGGAGTGGCAGAAAGAGTGGGAGGCAGAGAATCCCAAGCAGGAACCACACTATCAGTGTCGCCTGATGTGGGCTTGATTTCATGAACTCTGAACCGAAGTCAGACACTTTACCAACTAAGCCACCTAGGCAACCCAACACTGGATAAATACTGAAAGCAATGAGAGTGATGAGAATGTAGCCAAAGGAAAGACAGTGACACAGAATAGAGATTTAGGGAACTCAGAGAAAAAGCCAAAGAGACGGAGAAAGAGCTCCAGGTGAGGTATGAGGAAGACCACATAAATAGTGGTGACAAGGACAAGATTCGCGGCTGATAATTTCAGTGTGATTACTCCTGGTGGAGTAATAAAGATAATGGTTTTGATTTTCCAAGATACCCTCTTTCCTTCACTCTATGACTGAAATGTATCTTGGTTTTCTATTTGCTTTTTGTTCTACTATCTATAAACCTTCACTGACATGATTCCACTCACCTAGAGTCCTCCAACTCCCACGTGTCTAAATCAGGACACAGCACTAAAGATGTCAAATGAAAGGCCCCAGCCACTGAGAACCTTGGTTTTATGATTATTCTGAATCCAATGCAATGACTTAAGAAGGTAAGTAAGGACAAAAGAACTGCCAATATGCCAAGAAGGGAATCCGTGTAAAAATTCTATAAGAAAAAAAAATCACGACATTTTTCTCCAAGTCTGGCAGAACTTTAGCAACTGATTATTAGAACAACAACAACAACAACAAAAAGCTAGCATATCAGAGACAGATAAAACATGAACTGAATGAAGCTTAAGGTCCAAGCTTAAGTACTCACACAAGCCTCTCTAACTCTGTACCTTATTTTGTACTGGCAGTGATGTGTTGTTTGTTTGTTTGTTGGTTGGTTTTGGAAAGAGAGCCCTGGAAACTGTATAAGCTTAGAGACTCCTAATATTCATTATTGCTTATTATAGTGCAAAAAATAAGAATGAAAGTATTGTGGATTCAGTAATTGACCACTTATACTGTACCACGATCAAGTTATCCAACTTTCTTCTGCTCTAGTTGTTCATCTGTAAAATAGGGATAACATCACCTTCTCTACCTATGTTAAAGACTTTTGGTGAGGATCAGCCAAGAGCCTTTAATCATTCAACAGATGTTTATCAAAAACCTACAATGTGCCAGGGCGAATGCCATTTTTGGGGGACTTACTGATGAATAAAGACATGGTCCATTCTCCTGTGCTAATAGCATAGTATGACACAGATATTAATAAAAAAAAAAAAAGACCTTCCAAATAAATGTAATACATGTAAGAGCATTTAATAGACCATAAGGTGATAACTTTAATGCCACAAATATACATTAAAAACACTTCCAATGTCTACATTGTCTCTATACATCTGTGTTTTTAATCATCAATATATCCAGATGGGATTAGTTCCTTGGAGGGGGAAAACAACCATCCCAAGGTATCCCAAAACCAAAATTAATTGGTACAAGCAAGTCAAATAATGGGTAATAGAAAATATAATGGTCATGGAGCCAAATATTAAAATAGCTGGTCAGCAAATTCTTTCCCAAGAGAGAGGCTTACTTAAATAAAGATCAGAAATTTGCTCAGTGAATATGTAAAATGAAAACAGGCAATAACTTATGAAGTTAAATCTACACAGGCTAACAACAGTAGCATCATCTTAACTTGGTGTCCTCCTTCTAAGTAATCCTGGAAGAATATGCTGTACAAATGTGTCACACTGAATAGACACAGACCCTGCCACACTTCTCTCCACTATCTCTTCTCATGCAATATTCCAAAATGGTCAGTGTTAAGAAGGAGTGCATTATATAGTGGTTGAAAACATGAACTGTAAAGCAGATACACCTAGTGATGAGAAGCTCAACTCCTCAGGATTTTCACAAGACTCTGAACACATTTATGCAACACCCTACGAGACACACGAATCAGGGAACGGAGCTTCACTTTTGGAGTGAGAGAAACTTATATTCGAATCCCTCCTCAAATACATGTTACCTATGTGACCTTAAGCAAATTATTTCTCTTTCCCTCCAGTTCCTCCTCTGTTGAATGTGAGTAATAATAGTCTCTCAGCAGACAGTTATAGTCAACAAGAGAATTCACATAAGCCTCTTAGAACAGTGCCTTCCATGTAGTAAACACTCAATAAAAATTTACTCCTGCTACTACCACTTACTATTACTACCACTACGACTCTCCTATCACTACCAATGCCATTATGTCTCATAATACCACAATTGCTGCTGCTGTCACTATTCTAGGCCTCATTTGTCTCAAAATCATTTCCAGTGTTTAGGAAACTTTCACTTCATTCTTTATGAACTCAGTGAGGAGGATATGGGTCTACTGGTGGCAGATTTTACCAAGACAGAACCAGGCAGTTGGCTTAACCATTGTTAGACTATTCTGCAATTCTTGATGCATGCTAATTAGCGCTGTGCCTGGCCCCCTCTTGGCACTGGAGAAGCCTGATCAAGAGGAAAGCCCCCAAGATCAGCTCTGCAGTCTTAAAAAGTGGGGGACAAGGGAGGGTCCAATGAGTTGCAGGTGAAGTCATCCTCACTACAGCCCTCTCCAGACTTACCATCTGCCCAAACCCACTGCTCCTTTCCCTTTCACCCAGACATCGGCTACCATGAGAATGCAAACTGCTTCAATCAGATAAATTCACTTGTGGGAAAATGACAGAAACATGCCCTCTCCCTCACGAAATGGTCAAAGGGAGGGGGGAAAAAAAGAAAAGAAAAGAAGAAGTCAAGTTTTCTTCGGCTACCTTATGAAAAGTGAGAGAAGCTGCTGAAAAGAAAGGCCCTGATAGAGAAAGAACTACAACAAATGCTACAAATGGAAACACAGGACACAGGATGGGAAATGGAGAATACGCGAGCATATATACATATATATCCTCCAGCCAAGGAAATAAGGAGAAGAATGTTGATTTTATTCAGTATTAATAATGGGAGAGAGTTGTTTGACGTGGCAACAACCACTTAATGCCCTGCAGAATCCCGAATGTACACCATCCATCTCCTCTGACAAGGGGATTATTCCAATCTCCGTGCTGGAGTGAAGAAAAAGAACACAAAATGTTGTTTTCTGTGAACTAGGTTTTTTTTTTTTTTTAAACCTCCTTGATAAATCTTCTGCATTTTGGTTCTTTCTGTTCCAATTAAAATAGTTGCCTGAGTTCAATTCGTGGGTATAATAACTAGGATTTCTTTCAGAGCTCCTTTCCTAATTAAAAGCAGCATTTACAGAGAAAGGGTTTTACATACTTATGTATTACCTTATTCAATCCAAGCAAATTGCTTCCCTATGTAAACTCCTGAATAGTTTCATTTCTTCAAACATTGAAAGCCATTCTAATGTAGATTTTGCATTAATTTGGGGAAAGAAAATGCAGCATAGTCTAGGTGGAGTTACTATTTCTAAACTTAATTCTTGACTTTATGAATTGATATAAACACACATGTGTGTACAAATGTGTATTTCTATGTCCATTAGCCAAGTAAGGTCTGAACATTTGATTACTCAGGAAATTTATGCACACAATTTTCTTCTGAAATATTTTTTCTTTCTGAGAAAAAGGGAAAGAATTGGGGAGGAAATTGGGTATAATGATAACTTGAGTGGTATGTACCAGGTTATTTATATACACTAATGTAATTCTAACACTGTTATTTTTCCCACTGTACAGATAAGGAAGTTGCTGCACAGAGAGGCTAATCAATTGCCTAGAGTCACAAACTTACATGGGAAAGGGTGGGATTCAAACCTAGGTAGCCAGGCTCGCCACTTTGCTCTCCTACATCATCCTGCTTCACAGCATGGTCTAATGGGAGAGGTTGTCAGTAGAGACAAGGTAAATCAGAGCTGAGAATCTAACATCGTCTCTTGCTGACTGTTTAATATGGGGCCAACCCCTTGGCCTCTCTGCTCTTGAGGTTTTCTCTACCTGATAAAATGGGGCAATCATGCCTGCAACTGTGGGTCTACGAAGGAGGTCAAATTTAAGTTAACCTCTGTGAAGAATCTTTCTTCTTTTTCTTACTCAGTTTGGCTCAAGAGATTTAATTAAACTCAATTTATAATTACCCTTCTCTCTTCCTCCTCTAAGCAGTCTCAGGCTAGATAATGACTCATAGTGACCATGGGTATAATGAACGTTTTAACAGTCAGACTTGTTTCTGCATATCACATGGGGCCCAGACCACTCATGTGTCTTATTACAGTGAATCTACCTGAGGCCTTCACAACTAGAATTTCTCACAGAATTGGTTGAAAAAAAATAAAGCATAGCCTTTCATATATATAATCATATTTGTTTTATTTTCTTAAAAATACATATATTGTCACTAGAGTTTTTAGGAGATTCTGCATCTGTATCTAGCTGGGAGTTGACAGTATTGGACACCAGCCCAGACTGCTGTTCAGAGGTGATCCCAGGGTGCCCTTTGATTCTGGAGGTGGGAAGAGAGTCATTCCACAATTGTTCCTGCAGGTCTAATTCTTGACATCCCTTTCCTATCTTGCCATTGCATATTGTCTAGTGTTAATGGATGGATGAAGCTTTTATAAAGCAATGTTACCCTCTCTGATCTCAAAGCTTATAGGGGAATCCAGAAACGAGCATTTGTGTCAATTACTAATATAAACCATCAATCTAGTAAGCAGCTTATACAAATTCAGTCCATATACTCTGATAATGTTTGATAAAAATGTCACAAATGGGGTTTTACTGATGAATTTAAGTAAAATAAATTTAAAGGAAGATGTAGTATGTCCATCCAGCCCTGACGAATGTCATAATAATAGAAAGCTTCAGAAATTGCTGGTATTTCTAAAATATTTTATTAGAGATGGGAACAATTAAATGTGAGTTTAAGACAACACATGAGATAATGGAAATTTTAGTTAAATAAATGAATATCAGAAAGGCAAAGATAGAAATGTAAGCTTAATGTTTTTAGAGGCTCACTCTCTGGAAAAAACAAAGTCTCAAATTAGAAAGTTTCTGAAGGACCATGAATATTAGATTAGATGGCTTCAAAGACTTGTTCCCCCAATATCTACCCATGTCTTTATGATCACAGCTAGTAAAACTTTTCCTGGTGTATAACTTAAGTATAACAATTACATTTTGAAGAGTGATTGTCCATTAGCTTGCATTTGAGATTCTTTTAAATATCTAAAAATAGGCAAACAAAATTATTTCACAGATGCCGATCAACTTTAAAAAGTCTATTTCAATACTAAAAAAAAAAAGCCCTTTCTTTCATTACACATTAAAACTCCTTTATACTTACATACGATGGATTTGTTCTTTCATATATCAATCAACAATTAACATTGCCAGTAATTGCATAGAGGCTCTCGTTTGTAAGACTTTTGTTCAGTTTCAATGTTATTACCCTTTGTGTTTGTGCAAAAATATCTATGTAATCATGTGAATGCTTTATTATTTTTGTCCCTTAATATGTGATAATATGATAGTGATAATATGATATGCCTCCTATATTTAGTACCAGTAAGAGAAACAGAACAATCATAGTTTATGCTGAGAGTATACTTAGATGGCCAATTGTGTGCATTTGTGACAGAAACAAAAAAACAAAAATAAAAGTTCACTTATGAAATATTGAATATGTATCATCATTGACTCTCTTCAAAGGGTAAGGTGCAATGAAGCATTATAAAACTTTATTTCTCAGGATACAGAACTCTCCTTTTATAATCTATGAATCTATTGTTAGACTTTTACACATTGAGTTTTGGACTCATTTGCAGGAGGCATCATGGATGTTTATGGCTAGCAGAAAACAACTAGCTTACAGTGTTCTTCCTGATTTCTTTGCCTCCCTTCCTTCTTTTAGCTCTTTATGGCCCCTTTATTCAGCTGTAAATATTTTTTCTTTTTTTTTCTCTTTTTTTTTTTTTTTTTCAGAAAGAGCAGAAGAGAGGCAGAAGGAGAGGAAAAGAGACATTCCTAACCAGGCTTCATGACCTGTGCAGACCCCAACGCAGGGCTCACTTCCACAACTGTGAGATCATGACCTGAGACTAAATTATGAGTCCCACACTCAAGTGACTGAGCCCCCAGATGCCCCCACCCAGCTGTATATCCTAAGCCAGGCTTGCATCAGGATCAGTCATGTGATAGTAGGATTTTGTGAGACTTCCTGCTTAAATATCAATTTCAAAATCTTATTGTTATTTGCATGAATTTTGGTTTTCTGATGAATTACTTCAGTGTTTGGTATTTTATTTAATAGCTATTCCTTGATTTCTTGGGCCATGTCCCCCCAAGAAGCTCCCTGAATTTTACAGGATCAGCAAACTTTCTGGGAAGGACCAGGTTGCCAATACTTTCATTTTTATGGGCCACAAGGTCTCTATTGAAACCACTCAACTCAGCTTGGCAGTTGTAGCATAAATGTAGTCAGAGACATGATGAAATTGAATAGACGTGCTATGCTCCAAAATAAAATTATTTATAAAACAGGTGGCCAATAGTAGGTAGAACTTGTCCCACAGTCAGAACCCTGTTAATGGTAATGTTTGTTAACTTTTACTCTCTTCCCCTTTGAAATGTTCGAGATACACATTCTGTCAAAGCCTAGCCTCTCTTGAGCACCAGACGTCCCAGCCTCTCATACTTGCTTCTGCTGTTGGTAAAATTGCAATGTTCTGTGCCAGGCATACAACAAATGAGACAAAAGTGCCTGGGAGTGAGCAAGGTGAAATCCTTTAAGATGTTTAATGACAACAGTAACAAATAGAGGCAATGACTGGTTTTTTTGCACCCTCTCTGTGCCCTACCATCATTTGACCTGCCCAACATTCTTCAGAAATAGATATTATTAGAGCCTCACTTTATAGATGAGGCATCTGAGGCTTTCTAAAAGTTACAGTTAGGGGCACCTGGGTGGGTCAGTCAGGTGAGCATCCGAATCTTGATTTCCACTCAGCCCATGATCCCAGGGTAGTGGGGTTGAGCCCTGCATAGGTCTCTGTGCTGAGCATGGAAACTGCTTAAGATTCTCTCTCTCTCTCTCTCTCTCTCTGTCTCTCTGTCTCTCTCTCTCTCCCTCCCTCTCCCCCACTCATGCGCTCTCTCTCTCTGTCTCACTCTAAAATTAAAAAAAAAAAAAGTTATGGTTAGAAAAGCAGTCATAGGTAGGAATAGATTTCATGCCTTGGGGCCCCAGCAAGACTACAATCCATTTTTTTCTGGTCCGTCTTCATAACAGTTTTGCCACAATGGTTCCATTTCAATTAACACTCACAGTTCTAAAGAAATTGCTTGAGATGTGGGTTTTCACTTGATTCTTATAGAAATCCATGGGTAGACAACAGATGAAGATTCATGACCCTTCCTTTGAGATGAGGAATGAGAATTCTAAAATGTTTAGTATCTTGCTTAAGGCCAAAGAGCCAGTACCCTCCTGGATTGTCACCCATCTCTAACTTTTGTTCCCAACTTAAGTTTAAATCTCCCCTTCCTTGCTGCCACACCTAGGCTTTAGAGAGAAGAGCACCATGCAAAGGATAAGATACATTATTTAAAAAAAAATTAACGTTTGTTTATTTTTCAGATACGGAGAGACAGAAAGAGACAGAATGCAGAGAGGGAGAGGGGCAGAGAGAGAGGGACACATAGAATCTGAAGCAGATTCAGAGCCAGACATGGGGCTCAAACTCACAGACCTTGAGATCATGACCTGAGCCGAAGTTGGTTGCTTAACCGACTGAGCCACCCAGGCACCCCTAAGATGTATTATATAATTCTTGCTCCCTTGCATTCAACCAGGCTATTCATTCTCATCTATGTCCACAGAGAGAGACTAACAAGAGAGCTCTTGAGTTTATGCAGGCAAATAAAACCTATGAGCTCCACAACTAAGGAAAGCCACATTTCTGTTTTGAAGCCAAATGACCAGCCATCCAGCCAAGCTTTGCTTCTGAGAATGGAAGGCTATTGCCCTCATCACTGAATATACTGAGGCATAAAGCATGATTGTGGCTTTAATTCTAAGCAAATCATGAGCTTTCAAAGAGCAATAATATTGTCCTCTGATTACATGGCTCTTTGAATGTAAAATTGGGATTTGTGTAAAAGAAAGGAGAAGGCACACAGCACTGCATATTAAGCACTACTTAATATCTACAAGGTTTGGTTATCAGTTCCACTAACTAGTACCAGACCCTCCTATTTGAATATAAAACACACAGATGTGTTCTTTTATTATAAATATCATAATTGTTCTTTGGTATCTTCAAATTCATGTTTGACGGAACTTTTACATAGTCAAGGACATCTCTTTGCTTTTTGCATTTTTGCTTTCTCAGCACATAAAAGCCCAGCAGAAAATGGGCCTTAATCCCTGATGAGCCTCCCTGGATGCCTTGGGGAGGACATCTAGGTTTTTTCACTATATGATAATATTTACTCACCATACTTATTTTCATCAATATCAATTGATTATTTCTTATAAAGTGAGGTGAAGTCCTCCAATAAAATTTAATCTACATGCTTTTAAGCTACTTTTTATTCCCCTTTAAAATTCAGGTTTCTAAGTAACAAAGCAGAAATTGTTTCAAAGAAGCAGTATTCAGCACATTTTAGTCTAAGGAGACACATAATTAATAAAATTTGCACACACCATTTTAAAAGGTGATCAGACCTTTTCTCTCTGGTGAGTGCCAGAGAGAACATATTTGACCAGTTCACAGACCAGTTATAGAGTTTGAATAATTAAGAAAAAATATTGCAAAAATGCACATGACTTGTTTATTATTATAAATGCAACCTCTAATACCTTCCAATTCACCAGGGTGTATTCACTTAAAGATGAATTTATATGCTATTTAAGTACCATTGATATTATCAAATGATGTCAGATTTAATTAGTAAAAAGCAGATTTTACAAACATTGACCTTGGTTCAAGGGGGAAAATAAAAGGACCTGAAGATAAGGAGATAACAATTGATGGATGGAACATTATTCTATTTGAGAAAACGAAAAATGGTAAAGCATTTAGAAATTGAATTCATGACCTGCAAAACAAGATCAAATTAAAAACTGTCAGACTGCTGAAAAAATCCCTAAATGTGTGAAGGCAGAGCATTCTAGTTCTGAAATGTAAATGAGGATAGTTAGAAATGTGAACTGAAAGCTGGTTTTCTTATTGTGAGAAAGAGGGGGAAAAAGATTTAAGGGAGAGAAAAAGTAGGTAAATATATCTCGGCTCTGAATTGGTGGTAATATTGGAATGGAGATAAAGCGCTAACAATGGCATGTACTAGATTAATTATGTATTCACAAGGAAAAACATTCTCTACCTGTAGAAAGGCTAGAAATCCCTACCTAAGGAGTTTTAAGATGTTTTAACCTGTGATGATGCAAGTGCAATATAACCAGCAACATGCATTGAACCTTGTTTTGGATGTGCTTGACACTCAGTCTTAATTTATTGAAGAAATGTAGTGGTAGTGAAACAAATTTGAAAAATGACCAAGAATAATAAAAGGTAGTCATAACTTATTTCCAATAATTGTGTGAGAACAAGTTGGGTGATATTTTTGACATTTGAGAGAAAAATGGAAAAATACTACTGATAATACTGTGGATTTTTATACTTACAGGAAATCCTGAGCTATTATTTGCCTCTGTGCACTCTGATGATAATAAAGAAGGAGGATTATTAAAAATATCATAAAGAAATCCTAAGGATATAAACCACAACTAAGAGGGCAAATGATCTTAACTTACCAGTCCTAAAGAGACATCAACATAAAATCAATAGATTCTTAACACTAGTGAATTTTAAAGGATGGGCAAAATTGGACTGAATATTGAATGAGTATGAGATAGTAACTACAACAATGCACATGTTTACAAAATGCAACCATCATTTTAAACAACTCCCATTTATAATTTATCAGAGATAGGGTAGATATTAATCCATTTGATGAATGAGGATACTTATCCTTAGCAAATTGCATTCTGTCACTCAACTGACTAATGTTTATTGAACACTTACTATGTGCCAGGTTTCTGCCAGAAGTTGGAGATATAAAAGTGAGCCTCTGATCTCAGAGAATGTACAGTGCAGGTGAAGCAGACATTAATGAAATAATCATACAATGTCCATATAATTTCAATCTTAGAAGAGCATACAGATAAGGAAAATATCACTATGAAAATTTTTCTTTGAATAGAAAACTAATTCAATTTGCAGGGCCATAGAGTCTTCCCTAAGAAAGGAATGGTAGAGCTTTCTAGTACGTAAAGGATGAGCCATACCTGTAAGGAAAAAGGAGGCCGGTAGAATGACAGGGAATAGCTTTCCAGGCAGATGAAAAAGCATGTGCATAGTCCCTGTGGTGGGAGTGACAGAGCTGTCTTAGAAAGCTCCTGCTCATCTACCAAGGCTTTTGTCAGCTCCCCCAAGTAGCCCAGGTAAACATATGATCTCCTGCGTGTTGTCTCAAATCATTATGGTCACGGTATTATAGCCCTTACCAACCTCTAGCAAAACTATTGTTTTAGTTATTAATTTTCTCCTAAAATCATAAATTCAACCTGATATGAGAAGCTTGCTCCCAGCTTTACTTCTCATTGTTCATTCCAGCAGTGCCTAACATAACTTGTAGCAAAGATAGGAATCCGAATAAATACTTAGAAGTATCAGTGAACATACAAATGAATCTGGGAACCATATGAGAGCCCATCTTCATTTAAAATACCAAATTAGTAAATATCAAAAGGAACTTTTTTTCTAACAAAATTTTAAGAAAGAATAGAAATGTTTTTAAGCAAATTAAAAACACAGGTGTTTAGAGCATAAGTACATAATATGGTAAATTGTTCGAAGGAAATAACCAAAGCAAGTGGAATTTTGGCAATGATTGTTATATACCACCTGAAAGGCAAAAACAAATCTGTCCTGAAATCTTGAGAAATATATTTAAATATAACTTTCAAAATCCAAGGACTGGGTTATTATATTCCTCTTCAGGACTGAGAGCAATTCATAAATGTTATAGTAGGGCTTGCAAAATATGTTGATTTATCATCTTTGTTAATAATATACTGGGGGGTATGATGCATCTTTCTTTCTCTCCTAAACACTACTGTTCTGGTTTTCGTTTTCTTGATAACAAGGCTCTTTGTACCCAAAGTGGTAGAGAAAAATGTCCCAGAAGATTGGAACACAGCTATCTTCTATTTGTCCACCAAGGCTCCGTTGGATATTGATTTTAGGATGGTTGGAGCAGTATTCTTTTTCTAACTATTGCTGCTTCCTTCATTTTTGTTTTAGAAAACAGGTCAATATTTCACAATTTAGATATATCCTGCAAAATAGTTATCTTATGAGGTAGAAATAATGGAGTTCTGAGCTCCCAAAAGTATTCTGGAAATCTGATTAGTAAGGACTACTTGAGTTACTTACTAGGATCTGAAGCTCTGATGTATTTAAATAAGATCTAATGGTCTCCAGGTAGTGCTGGAGAACACATAACCTGTCTGGTATAACTTCCAATCAGTGTTTTACTTAGGAGGAAAACAACTTGTTATGTGGGAGGCAAAAGAATGTGTGTATGCACATTACATATGCATATGTAGTGTGCATGTGTATATGTCTATGTACGTGTACATATACTCTGAGACAGTATATTCAATATTATGAGAAATTTTGTATTAAACATTTTGAAGTCCTCTTATTTTCTCTTTACAAATCACTTATAAATAAAATCGAACAAAAATATTTTTGGCCAGTAGGGATCATGATTGAAATAATGTTGAAACCACTGGTCTTACCTATGATTGGCAATCACCAATCAAGAAATTAATAATGCAAATGCCCATATAATTTCAATCTTAAAAGATTATAAAACTCCTTCCTTTCTAGACAATTTTTACCTTTTTTTGGCAGCTAATTTTAATAAGTGAGGCAGAAATGAAAGTAGAAAGAATTATATTTTGAGTATCTTTGTTAGTACATTTGCAATAAAAATGTTTAAAATTCAGACAGATATCCCCTGCTTTTCTAAAGTTCATGTCACGCCACTTAGCTTTTATGAAAGACCTACATTAGTACCTGTTTTTCCTAACCGAAATAAATTCAAAGAGGATTTTTGCTTTTATATTAAAAAAAAAAAAACAGCAAAAAGCAAATAAAGCATTCAGCATTTGTTTTGCAGAGACGTTAAAGGCAGCAGTACCCTGAGCTGCAAGAAAGGCCCCGCCTAGCTCCTTCCCGGGAACCACACTAAGCATCTCAGCATCAAGCTGCCATAGCTTTGAACTGTGTCTGTGAGCATCTATGCTTTATCTCAATTATTTCGTGAATCCATTAGCAAGATGCATCTTAAGAGATCAGAAAAGCCTAAGAGAGGTTAGTTTTGGGGTCTGAGAATTCTGGAAAATATTGCCATGTAAATTAATGGTAATTGCTTATTTACTTCATGCCGTTTCAACTGACAAATGTTTTCATAGGAACCCTCTACTTTCAGATAATGGGGGAAACCTGTATATGAAATGATAGCACAGAATAAACAAATATGCAAACAAATGAAAACAAAAAACATGCCCACATACAATGAAAACAAATCCAGAAAGGAATGAACTAGAATGTCCCAGGATCAAACAATGGGTCTTCAAATGGCAAAAAAGCACTACTATATCAAATGACAGAGTTCCAGGTCAAAGTAGCTTAGAAAAAAGTCAGTCTTCACAGATTGAAATAGTTGGGAAAGGCAGAGGAGTGGCTGGAGGAGGGGAGCAGAGTTGTCACCCCACAATATGCCTCTTTGGCATAAATATTATTTGGGGCTGATTATTTTTGACAGGCTGCAGGCACAGGAGAAGCTCTGAAAACAGAGTAGAAGTTAGCGCTTCAAAACAGATATTTACACTTGGGTCCCAGGGTGGCTCAGTTGGTTAAGCAACTGACTGTTGATATTGGCTCAGGTCATGATCTCATGGTCCTGAGATCAAGCCCCGTGTTGGGCTCTGTGCTGAGTAACGGGTCTGCTTAAGTATCTCCTTCTCCCTCTATGGCTCTCCCCTGCTTGCTCTCTCTTCCTCAAAATAAATAAACTTTTTTTTAAAAAAAGAGGGAGACTGTGGTGTCTGGGCGGCTCAGTCAGTTATGTGTCTGACTTCTACTCAGGTCATGGTCTCAGGGTTCATGAGTTCCAGCTCACATTGGGCTCTGTACTGTCAGTGCCGATCCTGCTTCAGATCCCCCACCCCCTTCTCTCTCTGCCCTTCCACAGCTCTTGCTCTCTCTCTCTCTCAAAAATAAACATAAAAATTAATTAATTAATTTAAAAAGAGAGACATTTACCCTTATAAGGGAAATCTCTTGTAAGAGTGTCTTCTTCTTTACCAAAAGCAGTGTGACATCTCTAAAAATTCTTATTAATAAAGAATGTCAACTTATGTCTGCATAACAATCATATTCTTGTTTACTGGGCTTTTCTGGTAAGAGCCCATTATTGACCATCGTCCTCCATTTCCCGACATCTTTCTTTTGTCTTTAGCTGGTGATTATATTTAAGGTGATGGCTTGGGCCATCTTGGAGATTTACTCAGTTTTCCTGGCTATCTCCCGTGTATACAATGGGTATACAAGTTATTAAACTTTTGTTCTTCTGTTAATTTGTCTTTTTATTAAGGGGGTGGCAGGGTCTCAGCCAAGAACTTGGAAGGAGAAGTACTTTTTCATCTGTACTTTAGAAATCAAGTATTGCCAATAATGCCTCTTATTCTGCCCCCTCACCCTGGCTCCCCTGCTTCTTTCTGGATGTTAAATTCAGTCTCTTCTTTATAAAATATGGAGCCAGCTGGGGAGATGGATTGGCTGCCATCACTAGAGATATGAAATAGAGTGAACAAACAGATACATACTCCACAACTTATAGGAGTCTGATTGGATGCCCTTTTAATTATAGGAAATATGCAGATACATTTATTATATAAATGTGATATTAAACATATTGTTCTAATATATGCTTTTAATCCTTAACTATCATTCATGCCAGGACATAAATGTTAAGCCTATATTTTTCTCAGTGATTTCATAATATGAATTCATATGTTGAAATTTCCTACTTACTGGTTGTGTAACTTTGATCTAGTATTTAACATCTCTATAGATCACTTCTTCATCCAAAAAATGGAGATAATTATATTATTAGGTTTTAGAGAAAATTATTATATAACAAGTGTAAAGTCCTTAATATATTGCTAACACATAGTAAAAACTCAGTAAAGGTGATGTATTATTATTATTTTATTAGTATTGTTTTACCAATTACATGTGAACAAGTAGGTTCTTTTTTCATCAGTGTAAACAACACCTAGAATAGGCTTTCCTTTAATTAATTAATTCATTCATTCATTCATTTATCTGAGAGATAGCACGAGCAGGGGAGGGACAGAAAGAGGGGGGACAGAGGACCCGAAGAGGGCTTTGTGCTGACAGGCTGATACCACTGAGCGCAATGTGGGGCTCAAACTCACAAAGTGTTGAGAATGTGACCTGAGCTGATATTGGACAATTGATTGAGCCGCCCAGGTCCCCCTAGATATTCTTATATTTATTGTTGTATTCAAATATTTTCTTCCCATTCTTTAGATTCATTTCAAGAAATGGAATTAGTAGATAAAAAGGTCTACACATTTAAAATACTGAGATACTGCTAGATGGTTCTCCTGAAAGGTTGTGTTCAATTCATACACCTATCTCTAGGGGCATTTCTCCACATTCTTAACAGTATTAAATTTTTAGATGATTACAAGTGTGTGTATTCCAAATTCTACCTTTGGGTTAAAAATAAAAATTCCTAATGGCCTGCTATCCCCAAATGTTACAAATACTTAAAATAGGAATAAAAATAAAGTAAAACAGTGTTTAGGGACCATAAAAAAAAAAAAAAGAATTTTCCAACTACTAATCCTACTACTGTTGATTAACAGGGTATCCGGGGAAGAGTTAAATAATACTTCTGGGGTAAGCAGCCTTAGTTGCTAAGTAGAAAATTCAGGAAAAGAGCCAAGTGTGTTTAATTTCCCACAACATATCACTTCAACCATCTGTGAGAAAGATCATGCTCTCTTGGGGAACTGGGTGGCTCAGTTTGTTAAGCCTCTGACTTTGGCTCAGGTCATGATCTTGTAGTTGGTGAGTTCGAGCCCCACATCAGGCTCTGCTGTCAGTGCAGAGATCACTTCAGATTCTCTGCCTTGCTGTCTCTGGCCCTCCCCTCCTGGTGCTCCAGCACGCTCTCTCCTTCTCTCAAAATAAATAAAAACATTAAAAAAAAAAAAAAGAAAGATAATTTTCTCTTAAAAGGAGAAACAATTACTGAGAAAGGGGGTTTAGGGGAATAACTTGATGCTTATTTCATGTTCTTAAATTAACTCTTTGTTAATGGGTTGCTAAGACATATAAAATAATTAATATCAAAACACTAAAGCTGCAGAAATAAAGATCTAAGACCTAAACTGAAATGATATTCCCAGTTAAAACTATAATACAACTTTATTTGTATACATGATAAAGTTAAAATATGACCTCCATCTTCTTCATGGATGGATACATGGATATATGGATAGATAGATTTAAACAATCATATCAGTTGACTTAATAAAATATTATTATCACTTAGATGATAGAATAAAAGGAATGGCTTCTCCAATAGAATTCTTTTAAGTAGGATCATTTCCAGAATATGTGTTATGGACATGTATTGCTCTTTTCCATTTCATTTCCTTATAGATGAATATGCTTTCAATTTTTGGCATTTTTTTCTCTCTAGTTTATATCTTTATTTGTGTGTGTGTGTGTGTGTGTGTGTGTGTGTGTGTGTGTGTGAGAGAGAGAGAGCACATGCCAGTAGGAGAGAGGAGCAGAATGAAGGAGAGAGAGAGGATCTTAAGCAGACTCCAGTATCAGCAAGAAGCCTGACATGGGACTCGATCCCATGACTCTGCAATCAAGGGCTGAGCTGAAATCAAGAGTCAGATGCTCAACCAACTGAGCCACCCAGGCTCCCCACTCTCCAGTTTATATCTAATAAATCTCTAGATTCTATTATATATGACAAATATTTAGGTTCCATTACCCACTTTATGGAAGTAGAAAAATTTCCCAAAAAAGCAGCCTCCGTGGCAGAAAGAGTCAACTACAAAAAGAATACCATAAATTACAGGATCAAATAGCTCAGTGAATATGTGCTCCAACTGTACATTAAAATTCATCTCTGTAGTGGTGTTACAAGCAACATTCTTGGAAAAAATCACATGAAACTTCAAATTATGTGAAGCATTTGGTTTGCAAGGACAGGCTTTTTTTTTTTTTAAATCCTGTGTAAAATTCCTAGAAACACAATTTATGTCCTAACATGCTTAAAGGCTAGGGTTGTCCCAGGCAACAGCAGCTTTTGTTCAGCATATCTGGCTTTGGGTGGATTCATGGACCGTTTGCAATCAGTGTTAAAATGCAGGCTCCAGTGAAAAGTGTGAGAAGCTGAGAAATGTTACATGCATAATTCATAGTTCCCTCATCACTGGATGCATGCATGTGAGGATTCAGGGTTACACTACTATCCTAGTTCACTGAAAGTATAAATTTGAATATATTCAACATTCTTTTACTCATTTTTTTCAATCTCATATCTTTCATTAGGAGGAAGATTTTCGGGAAAGGTATTCTCACTTTTACACTTGCAACTTCCTACAATGAACAACACAGCCCTAGATTATCTGGTTTTTATTTATTGCTCCAATCTCATTACATATTCTTGTCTTCCTCCTCCATTTTTTTTAAGTTTTATTTATTTTGAGAGAGAGAGAGAGAGATCAAGCAAGCATGGGGGAAGGGCAGAAAGACGGAGAGAGAAAATCCCAAGCAGGTTCCACACTGTCAGCACAGAGCCCGACATTGGGCTTGATCTCATAAACCATGAGATCACAACCTGAGCCAAAATCAAGAGTGTAACACTTAACTGACTGAGCTACCAGGCACCACACCCTCCTCCATGTTAAACTACATTGGTCTTTTGACAAATTTTCCTTTCTTTCTTTCTCTTTCTTTCTTTCTTTCTTTCTTTCTTTTCTTTCTTCTATTCTTTCATATGAAATTTGTTGTCAAATTGGTTTCCATACAACACCCAGTGCTCATCCTGACAGGTGCCCTCCTCAGTACCCATCACCCACCCTCCCCTCCCTCTCACCTCCCATCAACCCTCAGTTTGTTCTCAGTTTTTTAAGAGTCTCTTATGTTTTGTCTCCCTCCCTCTCTAAACTTTTTTTTTTCCTTCCCCTCCCCCAGGGTCTTCTGTTAAGTTTCTCAGGATCCACATAATGGTGCATTCCAAGCTATTTCCTCACTCAAGACTTGTGTCACCATAGTGTGTTTTCTCATCTATGTAGGCAGATTCTAAGATGGCCTCCAATGATCCCAAACTCCTGATATTCACATCCTTGTTTAGTTCTTTCTCCTGAGTATGGGCTAGATCCAGTAATCAGCTTCTAATGAAGAGAATGTAGCAATGTAATAGAATGTCACTTCAGTGATTAGGTATAAAAGACTGCGTGCTCTTTCTTGTTTTCTCTAAGAGAAACCAGCTGCAGTGTTGTGAGCTGCCCTATGGAGAGGGCCATGTGGCAGGGCACTGAGGGAAGTCTTTGACCAAAAGGAAACCAAAGAACTGAAGTCTTCAGTCCAATAGCTGGTGAGGAACTAATTCTGACTACATCCATGTGAGTGAGCTTAGAAGCAAATCCTGCTCTAGTAGAGCCTTCAGAAACCACAGGCCAGACCAACAACATAACTGCAAACTCCTAAGAGACAATGAATCAGAGGTACCCAGCAAAGCTATGCCTAGTTTCATGACCTGCAGAAACCATGAGTAATAAATGTGTAGTTTTAAACCAATAAGTTTTGAAGTAGTTTGTTATGCAGCAATGGATAATTAATGTGCCACCCAAGCTACTCTTCTCTTGCTCTTTGCTTTTCCCCTACCTTACTTCTCAGGTTCAAATAACTCCTTCAAAGAAGCTTTCTTTTATCAGTCCAAGTGAAGTAGATTACTCCTTACCCTTTATTCCCTATTTGAAACTTTGCTGGATTTCTTATTAGATTACAAAATAGTGTAAGTTTTCTACTTGTTCACAGTGAAATCTAAAATTAACGTGGGGGGGGGCTATACTTTTCTTGCTCATAGTATCTATCACAGTGCCTCATACTTACTAAGAGCTCAATGAACACTTGCTATATAAATTATTAACAAAATAAAGAGTATATATACTCCATGAGAGTTCAATTCTTTTAAAAAAGTGGTAAGTATTTTATGATTGTTATTATTGGTAGTATATTTAGGTTATGAAAATGACTATGTAAAAACAAATTAATAGATAAGTCATAAACATGTTATGAACTTCATTCAAACATCTATTTCAAATTTGACTTTAAAATTTTTTTTAAGTTTATTTATTTTGAGAGACAGAGAAAGCGGAAGAGGGGCAGAGAGAGAGGGAGAGAGAGAATCCCAGGGAGGCTCCACAATAGCATGGAGACCGATGCAGTGTTGAACCAAGGAACCATGAGATCATGACCTGACCTGAAACCAAGAGCCAGTCACTTAACCGGCTAAGCCACCCAGATGTTCCTCAAATTTGTCTTTAAATGATTTTGTATCTGTTTGAGATTTATGGGGGCTGAGTTTATCTAAAAGATAGTGATGTCACCTTACATATATTCAAGAAACAAAAGAGAAAAGAAGATTCTAGAGTTTCTAAAATGTCTCATGTCTTCTCCAACTTTAGGGTTGTTACATAATAATATTAATGATTAGAATACAAAACACAGATGTCATAAAATTTCCTACTATCATTTAAAAAGCTGAAGAGTTCCTCAAAGTCACAAAATGTTAAATTTTGACTATGTGAAGAAACATCAACAATATTGAAATGAGTTAGAGTTATAGATTGTGAATCTAAGAATTAAGCAATGGTGTTAAAATGAAAAATATATACTCTAAAACTTTTGTAAAATATAACATTGTAAATATTATTTATTCCATTTATGACAATACCATTAGTTAATAATAAAATAATCTATAGTTTATAACTTGTTTAAATTGAGTTGAAGAAAGGGTCAAATAACCACAACACAAATGTTGGTTAAAGACAAAAAACAACAAAAATTCAGGATGAGATCCTTCTGAAGAATACACCGGAAATGCTAAAATAGGGTATAAATCTTAGATGTATTTTATGGGAGATAAAGGATGATTTAAATTATAAAGTTGACTATCTAGCATAGGGGGAGTCACTTCTCTTAACATGAAAATTAAATCCATGGTGTAGTCAAACAGGCTGACTTGGGCTTTTATCCTTGCATTTATTCACTCTATGATTTCAACCAGTTACTAAACGTCCTTGAGCCACTATCTGTGAAATGAAAGAAATAGCAGAACTTTCCCCTGGGTTGACATGAAGGCTAAGTGAGTTTCGGCATGCAATGGTTAATACTTAGCACAGGACCCAGGATAAAACAAAAGCTCAATAATACCAGCTATACAATTAACAGGAATTGTTATTACCATTACCTTGTTATTATTATTACCTAATACCACTCCAAAAATAGGGAAAGAAGAGAGAATTGTATCATATCTGTCTATGGCAGTGGTAAAGAAAAATGAGAATTATATTAGCATGTTGAAAAGTGCCATTGGTAGTTACCTGTAAACAGCAATAATGTTAAAATTTTTGGAATACCCTCGTGAAACATAAGACATGTTCATATCAAGAGATATTTCTACAATTCATCACTTATAATAAAATGTACCAATCTAACATTATTTGGCTGCACAGAGTACATATTTATGGAAATATTAGAAAAAAGTAAACAATTGTGTTTATGATCTTTACAGTTAAATCTAACTTCTAAATACTGTAGGGAACAAATAAACATGTCTGGAGAAATGTCAAAAGAGCATTATGTTTTGTCCTTTAAGATAAAATTCAAGACTTCCAAGGTAAACTTAAATTTTTCATGGTACATTACAATAGTGATGTGATTATGGATTTGATTGCAGATCTGGCTACACAGATTTTCATTTCTTTTTTTTTAAGTTTATTTATTTATATTGAGAGAGAGAGAGAGAGAGAGAGAGCATGAGTGGGAAAAGGGCAGAGAGAGAAGAGAGAAAGAATCCCAAGCAGGCTCCACACTCACAGTGTGCAGGACTCAATCCCACGAACCACGAGATCATGACCTGAGCCGAAATCATGAGTCTGACACTCATTCTGGGTGAATGAATCACCCAGAAGTCCTTAGAATTCATTTTCAATACTCATGTCTGCCAATGTTACTGTAAGTTCCAACATCTTCTCTTTGGCCTCTTCTACACTTAAAGACACATAGAGTTTCTTCTAATTATTTCCTAGAGCTATCTTGAATAGAAAGGCCCCTGCTGCTTTATGTTGTGTATCAGTGTTAGATCACAAGGCAACATGATTTGAAATTATTACTGGTTTCTACAGGTGACAAATTCTTTAACAAGGTATTTAACACTCTTTGCTAATATACCTCTTTCCCTTTGCAAATTCACATCTGCCCCTCTTTTTTTGTAGCTTTAACGGACTATTGGAAATAATCTGAGCATGGCTTGCATTCTGACCAATGCATGCTTTTTTTTATAAAATGCCACATCTCAAATATCACTACTCCCAATTTCTCTGGTCTTCTATCTTCTTCAAGTCCCAGACTTATTGTCATCATCTCCATGAAATCCCCAGTCACTTTGTTCCTTGCCTATCTTCCACTTCTAGAAAAAATTAATGACTCCTTTTTGTGTGTGCATTTAATTTTTATCACCAGCAGAGCACTACAGTTGGCATTTGGCATTTGACTCTTGAAATGTTTTTCCCAAGATATTGTGATTTCTTTGACAAAGACCTTATACTTTATTCCTCTTTCTTACTTCAGGGCTAGCGCATAGTTTAAAAACCAGGAAGGGTACATCCTAATTGATGTATTCAAGTAGAACAAATTGCATTGTTACCTTCAAACTTAGTTATTAGGTATTTTTTTTAAAGCTAGCACAGTGGATAATACATAGCAGGAAGCAAAAATATTAATGAACAGATGAATGAGTAACTCTTATTCTTGTGGGAAGTAAAGCATAGAGTTATGAAAAGTTATGAAAACTTCCACCACAGGTATGCATACGTGAATAGGTACATCTTTTTTGAGAACTAACTTATGATTGCCACAGGAAATGTCTGACTTACAGTTAATAGAGTTGTGATTATGTTCCATTCTGATTTTATAGCTTTTCTTATTTTAAATAAGACATCAACATCAACAGTCCAAATACATTTATGGCTATAAATTCATGACTGATAGGCTCTTATTGGCAAATCTGTGGAGAGCTAAATTGACTCATTTGATTAGATGCAGTTACTCTTAAAACAGCTACCAGATTCTTGTAAATTTTCTTAAAATTTGGAATTCCTTACTTTACACTGTATGTTAAAAAAATCAATTTAATGCAAAGAATGTCAACAGAGTATCGTGAAAGTATAACATTTAAGAAACAAACATCCTATTTTAAGGCAAAAGTGTTTAGGAATGAGAGACTCCAAGTTTAAATTGTTGGTTTCTACTATAAACACAATTTTAAAGACCAAGGTAAACTATACAGAGAAAGTGGAGAGTGCCAGAGGGACACAATCAGTAGTCAGTAGTGATGATATTTGTTTACAAATGTATGAAGTTATATCTATACTCATGTGCATACATATGTATGTGTATATGTGTGTGTGTATATGTGTGTGTGTGTGTGTGTGTGTGTGTGTGTATGTATATATATATATATATATATATATATATATATATATATATATATAAAATGGGATGAATGGTGAGGAAAGGAAACTTTTGATTGCATGATGGACACTTAGATTCCACACACCTATATTCTTCTGAGCCAAGGGAAGCTGTTGATAAAGGCATTAACTTTTCAAAAACTTAAGAACTGGTGTCTCAAGAGTAAGAAGAACTATTTTGTTTGTTGTTATTGCTGCTGTTTTTGACTCAGATGAGAATGGTATTATTCCTCAGGAAGTATCAGCTGGATATAATCACAAGACAGAGAAAATATGCAAATATCAAGATTTGCTGAAGAATGTTTCAGAAAAGTCAGCTGAACTTGCTGACTAGGAAGGCTTTTGCATATAACACATGCTTATTTTAAAATATCATTTTTGAAAATTTGTGGATCTTCAATAGCTACATTGCAAAGGAAGAAAAATAAGAACCTAGCTATAAAGCAAGAAAATAAATGATTAGAGTCTCATATAATGCTCAGCAATAAAAAGTATTATTGATTTGGAAGAACAGAGAATAACTGAAGAAAAAGGAGTCCAAATGGAAAACTTACTCCCCCAGCATTTACTACAGAAAAACTCAGAAATCGGCAAACTAAATGCTACTGAAAACGTTTGAGATGGATAGACTCAGCCTTGAATGTTCTTTGTTGGTGTTTCAGCTGGGTATCTTGTCCCAGACTCTGCCTGCCCATTTGTCACATGTATTATTAAAAACTTTCTCCTACCCTGTGACTATATACTAGTCACTATATTCAAGGAATAACTAATGTTCTTGCAATGGTCAGTTCTAGGATTAGAATCCACAAAAATTATAACTACTATTATTATAGATTTTGTCTAGAGGATCTGGATGCCATTTGCCAATTTCCATGTAACATGGCTCTGACTTATCCTTTACAAATACATATACTATATTTCTTATTGATAAAGCAAAAATAATAGAAATGAATACCTCTACATATTTATAAATGGGGTAATCTTACTCTAAGATTGTGACATTCCTTGAATAAATTTCTTTGCCTCCATTGTATCTAGAAAGAATTCAATGATAAGTATGAGGTATGATCCCCAGAAGAAAGAGGTCCTTAACATAACACTGTGAACATTTTTAAAGACTGTAGAGTTATACAAGAAAAGTTTGTTTGCATATACTCAATTAGCCCAGAAGAGACAAAGAATAAAGGAAGAATCATTTCTTTTGGAAAGTGTGTAATACTGAGGTGATGCATACTTCATTGTTCTATCTCAGCTAGCTAGACACCAGTTTTTTTCAAAGTAAGAAACAGAGAGAAAATTCTACTTACTGAAAGGAAAGATAAGTTTTTCAAGTTCATATTATACCCATTGCTCTAACTTACTGAAGACAGTGAGGCACCAAACCTTTTCTTGTCCTGTTGTCACTCAAAAAAATTGTTCAGGTTTCATAATGGGAATAATTAGTAATGATTTCAACTGAATACCTTTTGTTATCATGGTTTAAAACTAATGTAAGATACAAGTGCCAAGAGGGAAAAGAACAAAAAACAACTTCCAAAAGATTTGGTTTCAAAACAGTCTGATTCTTTGTAATATCTCAAAGATAACAAGTGTCCAACAAGTGGATACTAAACTTGGCAAATGAATCATTTTATAAAGAGACATTATTATGTAAAGTACAAGTAGACACAGATAGATATTTGATATTCTCTAAAATGTGAACTTAACTGCTGTTTAAATATAGGATGACTTTAGGATCAAATCATTTACACTTCTTTTTTACATTTTCTTATTCTCTACTTCTGAAGATTCCCTTTTTGAAGTCATTTCCTATTTATCTACCTCCATATTAATAGGATTATAGTGATAAACAAGGAACGATTTTTCTCTGTCAATGCCTCTGAAACCTTAATGTGTATAAGAACCCCCTAGTGTTTTGTTAAAATGGAGATTCTGATTCAGCATGTCTGGCTGGGGATACTGATTCTGCATGGCTAGCAATTTTCCATTTGATGCTGATGCTGCTTGTCTGTGGACCACACTTTGAGTAGCATGGCTCTGTGTGATTTGGAGTAGGAAAAATGCAGTGCTATACAGGGTTGGACAGATAATCACTAGCCTTACCAGTTACTGTAATTAAAGTCTTAAACCATGGGAACTTCAGTTATTATGATTCACAAACCCCTGAGAAGAAAGGAATGATAGGGAATTGGACAACAAACATTGCATTTCTAGTTTGATGCATGACAACAAAATTCATTTCTTCAAATATATTTTTATTATCTGTATGATGGGAATAAAAATACCTACTTTATAATACCATGAGAAGATTATGTGAGATCCTGTGTTGAAGGCACTTATCACAGTTCCTTGAACACAATAAGGGTTTAAAATAGACATTACTCATTTACTATTGACATTATTATCATTATCTCACCATCATCAAAATAGAATATTGAAGACCACCGGGAGAATCCAGACTGGTGTATTTATTCATTAAATAGGTGAGGAAACTGAAGCCTAGCAGTGGAAATGACCTGTCCAAGATTATATAACAAGTCAGTAGTGGAGCTGAGGTAGGAATTTTATCTTTTTCAATACTAGTAATTCATTCATTCACTCATTCGTTCCTTCAAACATTTGAGTGTTAACTATCTGTAGTGACTGTGCTATGAATACAAAATAAGAATATACGATGCCCTGCTTTCAAGAAACATTGAGAAACTGTTTTCCACTAGAGAGTCATTTTAAAAATTATAAACAAAAACTGCTTTCACAAAGGAATAGTTGCTATAATTAAGGTTCATCAGAAATACAAATGGAGGCTTTCATAAAAATATTTTTAAAAATCTGGAGTTTTCTAAATATGAAAGAGGAAGATATTTTAAGCCAAAGGGGCCAACATGAGCAAAGGCTAAACAGGCTGCAATAGTGGCAGGATCTGGGTATACATATGGTACAAAATTAGATGAGATTGTATTGTGAAGCAGAAGGATTGAGTTGGCCACTAGGAGACCCAGTCCTCTGGTCAACGTTTTACAACTTGTGAGTTTGTTGTCAACATTTAACATTTGGGAATTTTCACATGAATAGTCAACTTTTCAGCTTCCTTTTTAAACTCAGAAGAACTTCTCATACAGAAGAACTTATTGTAGTAGATAGTCTCCTGCATGTAGCAAAGCTTAATTAGAACTAGGTGATGGGTGTCCTTTTTAAATGGCTTATCTGTTTTTCAGACTCAAATTCTTTATTGAGGTATATAGGAATCCTTTAGGACTTTGAAATCGATGACCAAGGCAACTCATATATGTTTTCTTCTTTTAACATTGAGCAGCTTTGAGCTGCTTAGAACCTGAAATTCTTGGCTAGTGGATGATATACCAAAGTGACAGATTTTCTAAATACTTCTTTTTTTTTAACTTTTTAAATGTTTATTTATTTTTGAGAGAGAGAGAGAGAGACAGAGACAAAGTGCGAGTGGGAGAGGGGTAGAGAGAGAAAGAGACACAGAATCTGAGGCAGGCTCCAGGTTCTGAGGTGTCAGCACAGTTGGGCTCGACCCACTATGAGATCATGACCTGAGCCGAAATCAGAGGCTCAACCAACTGAGCTACCCAGGTGCCCCTCTAAATACTTCCTCCTCTGAGCAAGTCAGTCACTGATACCAACAAGGTGCATTTTGATGTGAGGGCTTCTTTTTTCATTTTAAGAAGGGAACTTTTTTTTTAAGTTTATTTATTTATTTTGATGGGGTTGGGGAGAGGGCAGAGAGAGGGAAAGACAGAATCCCAAGCAGGCTCTGTGCTATCACTGCAGAGCCCAACACGGGGCTCAAGTTCACAAACTGTGAAATCATGACCCAAACTGAGGTCAAGAGTGGAATGCTTAACCTCGATGGCCCAGCTGAGCCACCCAGGCACCTCTGATGTGAGGACTTCTGTCGACTATTAAATATTAACTAAAAGGTCAAAGTCACAATTTTATCTCCTTGTATACAAGTTAGTTTACTTGATCCATGGCTATCATTACCATTAATGTATCATTTAAAACTTTTAAAATACATAAATTTCAAAATGAAATACTCAGGCAAGTCAAGTGCTTATTATCGATACTAATATTCGATTTCTACACAAATGCTAAGAAAGTAAACAGAAAATATATAGATGAACCCCAAATAAAACTCATACTTAAGAATGGGTATAGAAAGGGGCTCCAAATGGGCACAGATGTGACAAAGATAGATTTGTAAAAAGATAGTTCCATATACTAAATGCTGAAACATATTTGCAGAAAGAAAAAAAATTCTTTCAAATATTTATGTAACTCTATCCATAATCTTGAATACAATTCCCCAGAGTAGTTCATTTTCATGAAATCATCAAATTCTACTAAGATATTTAAAACCAGAAGGGAAATTTTACTGGTGTTACTTATTTGAATGTAGAAACTGCACTTATTTATTCATTTGGTATTTTAGAAGACATCACCTGCTAGTGTGGTTTTCTGAAGGAATAATACATGTTTATTCAACTCAGGTTTTAGAGAAGTAATATGAAAAAGTATTAATGGGACTATTTCTAGTATTTGCTGGCATAGAATAAATGAGGATAATATTTATGCGTTTAGAGAGCAGAGTAACAGGTTTTTGAAACTCAATGTTAGGGAGAACTGTCAGCATTCTTCTTTTAATTGGTTTTTGCTTTCATTAAAGTAGATAAATTCTCTACTACTTCCTATTGTTTACCACATATATTTTAAAGGCCTTATCCTTTTTGGTGGTAGTTTTTGGTGGACATTTTCGATGCTATCGCCATGGTAAAAAGTGATGACCTTAAAAGACAGCATACGGTGCTTAATAGTACATAGACCTAAGCATTGCATACTTGCTTGCTTATTTATTTATTTATTTATTTATTTATTTATTTATTTATATTTTTAAAATAATCTTATTGGGATATAATTTATGTGGCATAAAATTATGCATTTTAACTGTACAATACATAGATATTTGGCAAACTCTTGCAGCTATCACCATGATCTAATTTTAGAACATTTTCACCACACCAATTGGATTCTTGTGTCCCTTTATATTTAATCCCCACACACATGCCCAGCCTACACAACCACCAATCTACGTTCTATACTACACATTAGCCTTTTCTTGAGATTTCATATAGATGGACCCATAGTTCTATATGATCTTTTTGTGTCTGGCTTCCTCCACTCTGCATAATGTTTCTGAGGTTTATTCATTTGTATCATATATTAATATATATGTTTTTACCATATAGATAGGGCATATTTTGCTTACTTATTCATTAGTCTAAGCATCTATCCTTCTGCATCTCATCCACAATACTTAAAGGACTATTTTGTTGGTTCTATTTAAAATACTTCATTTCTTGGGGTGCCTGGGTGGCTCAGTCTGTTAAGTATCCGACTTGGCTCAGGTCATGATCTGACAGTGTATGAGTTGGAGCCCCATGTCGGGCTCTGTGCTGACAGCTTGGAGCCTGGAGCCTCCTTTGGATTCTGTGTCTCCCTCTCTTTCTCTGCCCTTCCCCATTTGCGCTCTGTTTCTCTCTCTCTCAAAAATATATAAACATTAAGAAAAATGAAAATAAAATAAAAAATAAAATAAAATGCTTCATATCTTAATGACAATCTTAATATTTCCCTGTTCTTTGCGAGGAATATGAGACAAAATCTGGATCCTATTTTAACTATAAGTTGGTCAGACTCTGATGATTTTATGTTAATAGACTAATTACCTAATAAAACTATTTACTAATTAACAAAATATAGTATAATTTAATTATGACCACAAATTTTATTGAAGTTAAATTTTTTCCTTGAAACAATCACTTTTCTAGACATTGTTACACAAGCATGGCCAACAGCATGAGCCGTGGGGAAGAGGTTTGGGGAAGAATTACAAATGGAAAAATCCATTAATAATAAGAGCATGCTTAAAGATATTCCATTTTTCTAGCAGAGGTCAGAAGGAACTGTTTTGTTCAGCAAAGCTTTAATGCTTCATGAACACACAGAAAAGCTAATCCCAGTCTAGTTAAAAATGCCAAGTTCATGCAATGGCAAAAGAAATGTTACACCGCTTATGGATTTGTAGAGAGAAAAAAAAGACAGAAAACATTACCAAATATGTTGTTCTATATGCTAACAGGCTTCAGAAGAAGTTTCATTCTGTTTATAATCAAAATGCTGATATTGGCTGACATAGAATGTGTAAACAGAGAACAGGAAAGCAAAAGAAGGTGTAGAAGATTAAGCAGAGTATTGTATAATTTATGAATCCTTGGAAAATGATAGAGTATAACAGAAAACAACAGAGACTCATTATCTGTGTACGACATAGAAAAAAGAAACTATCTGAGTAGCACTCAAATATGTTTTTCTTGTAAGGCCAGTATACTTAATTTGCAATTAGTTTTTTATAGTCATCTATTTTGATTTTAAAATTAAGAAAAATATTTTCTACACATTCTTTTTATATTTATTTGAAAGCAAAGGAAATCCTGGTATAAAGAAATGAACACAAAAGACTTGATTCTTCCTTGACATATTGTTCAATGAAGTATCATGTCAATAGTTTTATTTTCTCCGGATCAAGTCTAAGTTCTTAACATTTGTAAGCAATAAAACATTTGCGTCATTAAACAAAGTCTCCTTAGAATGCAAAATATCCCTATACAATAGGTCAAGGGCAATACTTTCACTGTTTCACTCTACTGAATTGCTAGAGAGAGAAATGGTGTCTTGTGGAAGGAAAATACAGCATCACTAATGAAATATTTTATTTCTCATAGCAGTTACTTTTTTTGGGATCAAGAGTTTTGAAATTGTATTTCTAAAGGTGTATAAACCATTCTTTTGTATTTGCGGGAAAATATGTAATTATATTACCTGGAAAGCTTCTTATTAATTTTGGATATTTTTATTCCAGAATTCTTTTTTTTTAAATCTTATACAATACATTTAATTTATTTTTTTTGTTTGAACTTTGCAGAATTGATAGTCTGTATATAGTCTTTTGAGGCTTGCTTTTTTTTTTTTTTATTCTCAAGTTAGTTAACATATGATGTAGTCTTGGCTTCAGGCATAGAACCCAGTGATTCATCTCTAAAATATGACATCCAGTGCTCAAACTGAAGAGTGCCCTCCTTAATGCCTGTCACCCATTTAACTCACCCCCCCCACATCCCCACCCCCATCAAACCTTGTCAGTTTGTTTTCTGTATTTAAGAGTCTCTTATGGTTTGCCTCCAAATGGTTGCTAGATTTTGTTGAACTACTCTAGAGTTTCTTAGTACGAAAATGTCTTAGTATATCTCTCAAAAATGGCCCCTCAAGATCTGTGAGTCCCTGGGAGTGATAGTGTATATAATTTCTAAATGGTATATACCTTTATTCAGACACCTTGGAACTAGTTAATTCAGAGATTCATTCCACAAATATGTATTGAACATTTACTATGTTTCAGGAGTACAACCAACAACCTATTACAGGTAGATAAAATATATAGAAGAGTAACTAATGATAAGAGAAAGAAATATATTAGCAAAAAGGAATATAAAATGTGGGTAAAGGTGAAAGATAAGATAGGAAGGCTTTGGAGGGCTTTAGAAGGTAAGAGAGTTTGCCTGCGAGGGGGTGGGAATCAGCTGGGAATGCATTAAATCAGGGGGACAATGCAAAGTCTGAAGCAGAAATATATTTCATAAATTCAAACTATATCCGTAATCCAATCACAGCACAGCAAACATCTTTCTACCACTCTAGTTCAGTCGGCAACCTCACTCTCCTGGCTTACTGCTAAAACCCCAACCTGGTCTTCTTACTTACTCAATACTGAGATCCCTTGGCTTGCAGAGGTCAAGGGTAGAAATAAATGGACCAGACAGGACCTAGAACATAGAAGAATCCACTTGATAGGATAAAAAGGGGCAAGTGGAAATGGAAGAAGAAATTCAGCTTTGGAAAAAACTCAGATAAGTATCTGGATGCCCATTAGATATCCAGATAAAGACTCAAGTCAGCAATTGGATATATGTCTGGAGTTCAGTGCAGAAGTCTTGGCAGGAAATATGATGTTGAGAATTATCAGTTTATAGGTGGTATGTGAAGCTGTGAAAATGGATGGATTATATTTGTAGTGAGTAGAGACAGAAAAGAATAAAGGTCCAGGGGTGGAGCTCTACAAAATGTGGAGGTCAAATGTATGAAAAGAAACCCACAATGAAACTGACAAGGTACTCTGAGAAAAGCTAAGAGAAAAGCCAGACAAGTGTGGTGCACTGGAATCCATAAGGAGACAACCTTGTAGGTTTGTTTTCTAATTATGATTCAACCCTCCTCTGCACTCCATTCCACAATGAGGCTAAGCCCAGGGACCAGCACCACCTTACCCCTGGCTGCCCAAGTCAACAGTATGAGACTGTTCTTAACTCTTCTTAATTGCCCACTTTTTTTTAATGTTTATTTATTTATTCTCAGAGAGAGAGATAGAAAGATGGGGAGAGGCAGAAAAAGAGGGAGAGAGAGAATCCCAAGCAGCCCCCATGTTGTCAGTTCAGAGCCTGATGCGGGGCTCCATCCCATGAACTGTGAGATCATGGTCTGAGCTGAAATCAAGAGCCGGATGCTTACCTGACTAAGCCACTCAGGTGTCCCAGTTGCCCAATTTATATCAATTACTATATTCCTTCTCTTTGACTGCTTAAATGTTTCCCAAATCTGTACATTTCTTAATTTCCTGCTTATCCTAGTTCAGGCCATAATCATCTGGGTCCAGGATAACAAGAGAACCTCTCACTCTTACCAGTGCCTGATCCCTACAGTCTTTCATCCCTTAGATCCATCCTCCATATGATAATCACAGTAATTTTTCCCCTAGTTTCAAGCTCTCATTAAAAATGAGTTAGTAAAAATACAAGGAAATATTAATTTCAGGAGTAGAATTTAGTGATTCATCACTTACATACAACACCCAGGGTTGATCACAAGTGTCCTGTTTAATACCCATCAACCATCTAGCCCATCCCCCACCCGCCTCCCCTCCAGCAACCCTCAGTTTGTTTTCTATAGTTAAGAATCTGTTTATGGTTTGCCTGTATCTTCCCCCCCACCATGTTCATCTGTTGTGTTTCTTAAATTCCACATATGAGTGAAATCATATAGTATTTGCCTTTCTCTGACTTATTTCACTTAGCATATTTATACTCTCTAGCTCTATCCACATTGCGGCATATGAGAAGATTTCATTCAATTTTATGGCTGATATTCCATTATCTATACCTATATCTATTATCATCTATATCTATATCTATCTATCTATCTATCTATCTATCTATCTATATATATATATATAATACAACTTCTTTTTTTAAAAGTTTATTTATTTATTTTGAGAGAAAGACAGAAGGTTCATAGGATGGGCAGAAAGAAAGGGAGAGAGAGAGAATCCCAAACAGGCTTTGCACTGTCAGTGCAGAGCCTCATGAGGGGCTCAAATTCACAAACTGGAAAATCATGACCTGAGCCAAAATCAAGAGTTGGATGCTCAACCAGCTGAGCCACTTGGGTGTCCCACCACAACTTCTTTATCCATTCATCAGTTGATGGACATTTGGGCTCTTTCCATAATTTGGTTATTATTGATAAAACACTGGGGTACACATATCAATTCAAATCATTATATTTATATCCTATGGGTAAATACCTAGTAGTTCAATTTCTGGGCCATAGGGTAGTTCTATTTTGAACTTTTTGAGGAATCCCCATATTGTTTTCCAGAGTGGCTACACCAGTTTTTATCCCCGCCAACGGTGTAAAGAGGGTTCCCCTTTCTTTGCGTCCTTGCCAACATCTGTTGTTTCCTGTGTTAATTTTAGCTATTCTGATTGGTGTGAGGTGGTATCTCATTGTGGTTTTGATTTGTATTTCCCTGATTATGGGTGACTCTGAGCATCTTTTCACGTGTCAATTACAGTAATCTTTTAAAATTTAAATATAATTAATGAGAACTCAATTACTTTCTATTGCCCTCAAGATCAAGTCTAAACTCAAGGTCCTTCACAATCTATATTCTCCAGCCTCCTGTCTCCCTTTACTGACCTCAAACACTTCAGCCATTTAATCCAGCTTTTGATTCTTTCAAAGCATCAGCTCTATTCTAGACTATACAAGCTGTTCCCATGTATGGAACTCCCTTCTTCACAGATTTTTACATGGATTATTTCTACCGATATTTTAGGTCTAATTAAATATTATTTCACTCAGAAATCTATCAATGGTACTCCTTATTTGGGTTTTTTGGCTCTATTTGGGGCTTCTTACTTTAGCAATGACAATTCTAATTTTTTCTTTCTTTTTATGAAGGTATAATTGAAATACAAAATTATAAGATATTTATAATATATCATGTGATTTGATATATGTACATATTGTGAGAGGATTCCCCCATCTAGCTAAATAATACATCTATCACTGAACATATTTACCTTTTTTTAATGAGCACATTTATGTTCTACTCTCTAAGCAAACTTTAATTATGAAATACAGTGTTATCAACTATGGTCACCATGTTTTACATTAATCACATCCTCAGACCATAGTCATCTTACAGCTGAAATTTTATACTCTTCTTCCAGCCTCTCTCTATTTCCCCCACACCCATCCCCTGACAACCACTTTTCTACTCTGCTTCTATGGGTTTGACAAGTTTTGTTGTTGCTAATTCCACAACTGATACCATACAACATTTGTCTTTTTCTGTCTGGCTTATTTCACTTAGCATGATTCCCTCAAGTTCCATGTATGTTGTTGTTCAATGACAGAATTTCATTCTTTCTTGTGGCTGAATAATATTTCATTGTGTGTATATGTGTATGCATACAAAACATATATACATCATACATATAACACAATATATACATACAGCACATCTTCTTTATCCATTCATCTGTTAATGGTCACTTAGGTTTCTCTGTCTTGGCTATTGTGAAAAATACTTCAATGAACATGGAGTACAGATATCTATTTAAGATCCTATTTTCATTCCCTTTGGGCATATACCGAAGAGTGGGATTTCTAGGTCAGAAATATCTTTGTTTTTAATTTTTTGAGGAACCTCCATATAATTTTCCATAGTGACTATGCTAATTTACATTCCCTTCTAAAGTGTACAAGGGTTCCTTTTTCACCACATCCTCACATTATCTATTATCTTTTTGATGATAGCCATTCTAACAGGTATGAGGAAATATCTCATTTTGGTTTTGGTTTGCATTTTCCTGATGATTACTGGTGTTGAGCAATTTTTTCATGTTCCTATTGATCAGGTGTATGCATTCTTTGAAAAAAATGCTCAGTTCCTCTGTCCATTTCTAGTAGGATTACTTATTCATTTTGCTACTGAGTTGTATAAATTCTTTATATGACCATTTATTTATTAATTGATGTGTATCTCCATTGTACTAACCATTAACATTGTCTTGCTCCATCACTGTGTTTGCTCTAATTCCCAGAATAATTTCAGAAGCATTTCAAGTATACAGAAATTAATTGCTAAATAAATGAACAGATGAAATTTTATCTGTTCTTGTCCTCACCTGAACAACACAGAATTTCTATCCCCTTGCAAAATCATCTTTCCTTCATCCCCACTCAGGTCCTTCTGGAGGCCTTACAAGGGTATTTCTCATGCACAAACAAAAAAGTCTATTCCCACTAGCCATTTGCAATATTTTATCCGGTATCAAACGTCTGACCAAATGCCTGACCAAAGCCCACCTCCCTCCCTTGCCACAAGCATCTGCCATTTTATACTAGCATCCCATCCCTACCAGTGCCCTGAGGTGATTTCTCCATAATCAGGCAATGACAGAGATGTTATAGAATTACAGTGGTTCCAGAAAACTCTATGTGTCCAGCTCAAGTGAGTAAAACGCTCATATCTTCCCACTCTGGGATACAGGTTACCCTAACAACAGCTAAGTAAAATTATATTGTCCTGTATTTCTTGAACATCATTGTATAAACAGTTCTTTCTGTTTCCGCATAAAGTCTTTCTTTTAAAGGGTTCAAATCATTCTTAGGGCCCAAGCTGGGGAAAAAACTTCATACCATTCTTTTCACTTCCCTTTTTTTTTTTTTTTTTTTTCATCTAAGACTCTAGGCTCCTTGAAGTAAAAACTTCCATTCATAAGCTCCTTATCCTATGTCCTCCCAAACCCCACCCTATGAAAATCAAATCATATATACTGAGGTCTAGGTGACTGCTGACTATTCTAAAACTAAGATCAGACTTAACCAGGAAATTATTTCAACTACTCCTTCACTATAAATCCCCAGAACTGTATAATTAGATTAAATGGGATATTATGGATACAATGTTTAGCTTGGGGTTAAGCACAGAACAAGCACTGAATAATTGTTAACTTTTTACTGTGAAAGCATATTTTAGATGCAAAATGTTCAAATATTAAGAATGCTGATCATACTCTTCTACTAGTACTCAACTCCATCCAGACCATGTTCTTGAAAATATTTCTCACAATGAGTCATATCTAACATTAATTTGTCATCATTCCATTTTTGTCTATTTCACCTAATTCCCTAAACTTGGAACCAAACGTACTTGTTTTCTTCTTGATTAGAAGCCAATATCAAGCCTAACTAAAAGCTCCATCAGAAAATATTTCTCTAGCTTTTTAATTTTCATTTATTCTTTTCTTATATGTGAAATTATATGAAATTATAGATTTTCACCATTCCACATTGGTCTCCTTTCCTCTAATGGCAAGAAATTGTAGAGAAGTATACTAATTAGTATACCCTAAATAGTACTAAGGGTCTCCTTACCATATTTGCCATATAGTATAATTTTTTAAAGTGTTTTGGCCTGTGTTGTTCTTTTATTGAGCTGTTCCCATCTACTCCTTTGAAAATTTAATTCTTTAATTTCCTTTTATAGAATTTTCCTGAATATTTTCTTGATTACCTTTAGCTCATTATGATCTTTACTTCTCTAAATTATTTTCTTATCTGGAATACTAAATAATCTACCATTTGGTTATAAGTTAGATATTAATGCTTCCGCTCCCAATGTATTGACTCTTTGCCTTTTAAACTTTATTATAACTAAATCAAAAGAAGTGGCCCTTTTATTTATGGAGGCCCCACCACAAGCTCTAGCAGATTGTTAAGCACACTATCTGCTTAATATCTGTGTATTAATATATTGAAGAACAAAAAGAAAATCTAGCGATGAACTAAACATGTTCATCTTTATTAAGCAAAGTGATATGCTCTTAAGAAACTACAGTACCTCTTTAGTTCATGCTTGACTTTTCAGACTTAGATGCAATTTATTTTCTAAAAGTATTTCATATGGCATGCAAGTCAGGAAAAATAATTTCCAAATTTCCCCATGAGTAAATGTAATTTTCAGAGAGCTGGCTTGGTCATTAACATCATATTTCTTATCAGATCCAATTTCTGATCACCTTTAAATGCATTTTATTTTAGTTATCATGATGGAAATTTCCTAAATAATCTAATTTTTTTAGTGAAAATTTTGACTACTGTAACATTTATAATATACGCTCAGAGAATATAGAAACTCAGGCCTAATAAATAAATTGTGACTTAATACCAGCTTCTAAAGGCCATTTTGGCTTATTCCAAATCTCTGACACTTTTTAAAATCTAGACATAAAGGCAAGTTCCTGATTTGTTCTAAAATGTTTCTGGAGGTGGCAGAATGGCCCTTCAGGGAGGAGGCACTAGGACCTGTCAATCTTCCAGTGGGTCTCAAGAGCCTATTGAAGTACTGGCTTACAGCTTTGAACATAATGTTTATTATCACGGAGTGTCCTCTAACTGCACTTCAACTCTAATAGTATATAATGCTCAGTCTCCACTGCAAGTCAGTTTACTGATATCATACCTTGAACATTTGAATATTTCCATTTGATTGGCTAATAGAAAATGTACAGGAACAGTCAATTTCCAGATAAACCTTGGGTTTTTCCCCAACCCGGGCAATAATTAAAAGTCATTTGTATCTCATTCATTTATTGCACACCCTTTATTCTGTTTATTGAAAACGGCAAATTGTTTTTGGTTATTGTTTTGAACCTATTCTGATTATTCACACCACTTCTTTTTCATGGTGACAAAGATCTAATTGTTTTTTCCAGAACCTCTGATATTTTGAGACTCCTTATGATAGGCAAGTTCTTATGAATAGAAAGATTTAGGACTTTTACTTTGGATGTATCCATACACTGACCTACAGTAATGGACAACAAGAAAATGGAGTGCAATGTAGAAAAAACACAAAGTAGTGTTAAGTACTATTAAGGTGCTATTTTAAGAAACACAAAATATTAACTAACATGCAGTTGTGTGCTTACTATTAAGCATGCGTATTTGTATGTGTGTATAGATGCATATGTCTGTGTGTATATAGTTTTTTCTTAACATGTGATTTGAATTTCTCAGTTCATCCTTTATCTCAGAATAGGAACCAAACATCTTATTACATTATACTTTAATAAGCATTACCCTACTTACTCAGGGTTAAAACTTTGGCCTCTATTTCTGGAATTCTGTGAAGAAATATTGCTTTGAGAATACTATTCATAGGGGTTCTAAGTGTTTAGAATGCCTTCCTGATTGACTAAGTCAGTGACACACAAAATTTGACCAGACATCAAAAAGTTACACGGATGACAAAAGACATTTAGACTGAAATCCCAATGCTGCCACCAGTCTTAATAGTCCCTATATCTATGGCAAGAGTTTTCTGCTAGCTTAGCTGTTGGGTTTTGCCATTTTTAGGGCTCTTCTCTTACACCTAAGTCTAACAGGCATAATATGTTTTAGAGTGAAGAGACTGTGATAGGTCTTGGAATATGTGTGCTGACATGAAATGTGAAGACTAGTAGGCACTTAAATGATTCAAAGCATGTTTATTTTTATTTAATAGAGCCTAGAAGCATTCTTACAGTTTTATAATCCACCCTTCAAATTGGGTGTATTTATGGAAAATAAGTGGTGACTTTTCCCATATCTGTCCCTGTGATACTGTGATGTGCAATGTCAAGTCTCCAGGATGTCCTAGACAAGAAACCAGTGTCTGCTTCCTTAGTGTGCTTTTCTCTGCATTGCTGCACAGAAACAGACTCCCTTTTCAATCCCTTACCTCTTATATGCCAAGCCTGTTCCTGTTAATCTCTCTTCTTGGTCTTTTTGCCTCCCCACTTATGACTCTCAATCCTGACCCCAGGTCTGGACACTACTTTGTGGTTTTCAGATTCAGGTAAGGTAGGATGAGAAATGGATGCTAAATAAATGACTCACAAAGGATGAATGCCATTCCATTATTCACTCTTGCAATTCTTCTTTATACCTTTCTAGTGGTAGGATTATTATTATTATTTTCAAGAATCAGCCAGTAATTTACTATTTTATGGTCAGCCTTTTCTTTTTTTCTTTTCTTTGAATTTAAATTCAAGTTAGTTAACATATAGTGTAGTATTGGTTTCAGGAGTAGAATCCAGTGATTCATCAGTTCCGTATAACACCCAGTGCTCATCCCAACAAGTCCCCTCCTAGATGCCCATCACCCATTTAGCCTATCGTTCTCCCAACTCCCCTCCAGCAACCCTTCATCTGCTCTCTGTATTTAAGAATCTCTTATGGTTGCTTTCCTAACACTTTCTCACTATTGGTGGGAATGCAAACTGGTGCAGCCCCTCTGGAGAACACTATAGAGGTGCAAAAAATAAAAAATAGGGGAGCATGGGTGGTTCAGTATGTTAAGTGTCTGACCTCAGCCCTGGTCATGATCTTATGGTTCATAGGTTCGAGTCATGCATTGGGCTCTGTGCTGACAGCTCAGAGCCTAGAGCCTGCTTCAGATTCTATGTCTCCCTTTTTCTCTGCCCTTCCCTTGCTCATGCTCTGTCTTTCAAAACTAAAAAAATAAACATTAAAAAATTTAAAAAAAAAGAACTACCCTATGACCCAGAAACTACACTACTAGGCAATTTATCCAAAGGATGAAAAAATGCTGATTTGAAGGGGCACATGTACCCCAACATTTATAGCAGTGCTATAGAGAATAACCAAATTGTGGAAAGAGCCCAAATGTCCATCGACTGATGAATGGATAAAGAAGATGTGGTATATGTATACAATGGAATATTACCCAGTAATCAAAAAGAATGAAATCTTACCACTTGCAACAACGTGGATGGAACTAGAGTGTATTATGCTAAGCAGAAGAAGTCAGTCAGAGAAAGAAAAATGCCATATGATTTCGTTCATATTCGGAGTTGAAGAAACACAACAGATGAACATAGGGAACGGAAGGAAAAATAAGATAAAAACAGGATTTATTTTTAAAACTTTATAGTGCAAGATAATATTTGATATGTATATTTTCTCTGATTCCATGTGGCCATTTTCCCATTTGTCAGCTCTATATTTAAACATTACTTGTTTAACTAACAGAACTACCTCAGGAAGGCCATCTTCCACCTCAGAGAGTGAGATGAAAGCTAAGAGGCAATTCTTGTCCTTTGAGTTTCAAGTCCTAGACCTTAGTTTCATGTTCTGGAATGAAATGCAGGACATAAGCAATACATTCAAGACACTACCTAAAATGAAACAGTGACCTATATTTCTCAAAAGTAGGAGGAAATGGAGAGAAGCAGAGGATGCTAAAAGTAAATGGATATGGGTCCCTGAGAAAGGGGGCTTGTTCCCTGCTCTATAGACCAAGCTCCAGATTGAGGAGGGATGAAAATAATATCCTTGAGAAGTCTGTGGGATCTGCTACTAAAGGAAACCTGTGCTTTAGAACCCAAACAGAGTTAATGAGATGCCAGAAATTATAAGGCAGGAGATGATGTTGAGATAAAGGGGGTCTGAAAGAGGTTCACTCACTTCCTCTGTGCCAGTGTAGAAGACCAGCATTAATATGACTATGAAGGATCTAACCCAGAAAATCTGTGAAGTCAGAACTGAAAGCTGACTCAGCGTGGAGAATTGATGTGTAAGCTGGATGAATGACAGACATATAGCAATAGTTGAAGTGGTAAGTCCTTGCTCATAGTACCAAAAAGTCCCTCCACCATCACCGAAACTCCAGCCAACTCACATACTTACATAAACATCCAGGTATTTATACCTAGACCATGGTGGGGGGAGGTGGAAGAAAATCAAGAGTCAACTCAGTTTAAAAGTACATAAGAGCCCATATTAGAAGTTGAGCTAGGTTCTCAAAAATTAAGTAATATTTGTCACCTATCTGAGGAGTTAGGTTGGAGTCCTTATCGGCTACATATACAAGAAAATATTTTTTCAAATATCACATTTCTGTAGAATGCAGTGTCCTTATATAGATGATATTTACACGTGAAAAATAAAATAAAAGAATAAAAACCCATAAAATTAATTATTGGCTAGCTGTCATGCGTGTGCTAGGTAGTTCACAAATATTTTGTGTTTCCATAAACACAGTATAATAAATAATATTACCCCATTTCACAGAATAGAAAACAAAGGCAGAGGGAAGTCAACTCACTTCTCGGGGTGATTAAAAAATGACCAAGGCAGAATTTAGTGCTATGCTCATGTACATTCAAACTTCTTTTATGTTTCCCACTTAACAAAGAAAGGTTAATTGAAATTACTAGATAATGGAAGAAAAAACAACACTAGATTTTTCTCCTGAATTATGAAGAAAATAACCTACATTTCTCACTTAACTTTATATATGAACATAAAATATATTGATATCTAAATTTAAAAAAATATTTCTCCATTATCATATTAAGAAACCCATTAAGCATACCATTAAATCTTGCCTATGAAAACCGACCACAAATTTTTCACTCTAAATATTTTTAATAAGATTAAATAATGACCAGAACAGTTAAAAAAAAAAAAAAAAAAACTACCTAGCCAGAAATCAATTACAGACATGGTTCATTATGTACACCTTGATTATTATGAAAGTGTTAGACAAATAGAACACAAAGAGGGATATGAAAATGAGAATTTAATTATTTTGACTTTATTTTACTACTGCATTATAAATACAAAGTGTTTGTAAAGGGCTATCTGATCATTAGCATGAAGGCGATATATATTTTCTCCAGAGCTGATAAATTCTAGTTAATAATTAATAAAATAACTGAAAATAATGAAGGAGCTGGAAATCTCAGAAAACATTGACACTTTGAAAATCTTGTTTACCAGAAATAGCACTAGATCTAATGAAAACAAATTTGTTATTTACATAATCCAGAAGTGACGTATAACAACATGCAATTGTGAGTCAAGTAAGAAAAATTGTTACTTTAATCCAAAACATTCCACAAATCAATCAACACAACAAATTATCAGTGTGATAATATATTCAACACATTTGACATTTACATTAATTGGAGGTAATGAAGAAAATATTTTTTGTTGTTTGTTGGATGAAGTTAAATGGGCTGGAAATACATATGAATAAAACATCATTATTACTCTCACTGTACACCTGTTCAAATTTCTATTGACAATTTGATATTTTTATTAGAACCCACACGGAAAGGCGACAAGCACAAACAACAATTTTTTACACTCACAGGATAAAAGTAAACAAGCAGTGTTTTGTGCCCAGCTCTCTTAAACCACGGCACTATGACAAGTGCTTAACTAGCCCCCGAACACTGCCACTTAGTCATGACTTCTGGTTTTATAAATTATTTACAGTTTGCTAGGTATGAGGCTGGTGGAAAATGCCTTTCTTAGCTGCTTGATTGACAGTATAATTATACTGTGTTTTTGTTTTAAGCACTGTTATGCAGAATCATAATGCCATAAAAAGTAAATAGGAATTTTATGAGCTTTTAACTTTGACAAGGTCATGCTGAAGCGTACCAAAGAGATGTCATGAAAAGCCATAGCCGTTATTAGCTGTGTCCTGTAAGTGCCACTGCACCTCAAAGCTCCGTTTGGGTTATAACATGTATTCACTATTCTCTACCTCAGCACAGGAAGTAAGGGGGTGATGGAAACCACACAAGCAGTGGGCACATTTAGTCTTTTAAAGTTTCCTTGACTTTTCTTCTTAAGTGCAGCCTGGTTAACGAGCTGAATTTTTAAAGATAATAAAATGATATACAAAGCTATGTGAATAGTTTTGTGTTTGATCTTACTTTCGGTCATGTCTTATAATATATAGGAGGGCTTATTCTCTTTTTCTCCTACCTCTTGCCTTTGATATTTTTCTCCTTTTAATATTTAAGCATGCTAACCAAGACAGAGCTGGTGATGGCGGTAATGGTGAATGGTATTAATCATTGTTATAAAGCGAGTGTCGCTGGGGCTATGGCTATCAGCCTTGAGTTCTCATGTGGTACCCCAATTTTGCCTCAGAATAAATGCCTCCTTTTAAAAACTGCACTGGGATCTTTAGAATAAATAGAACAGATGGGGTTTTAAGGTCTTTCCCAAAAGGCCTGTGTTCCATGCCAAACTCAATTTATCTAACTTGGCAGAAAGAGAGTGCAGCACCAACCCATTTGGGATTTGAACCCTTGGTTCTAGCTGATTGCTGATCCAAAAGTTGTTCTTCATGTAGAATGGGGACTGAAGTTTAGCTTGGAGGAGGTCTTTTATAAAATTATCTACTTTTTCTCAGCAATTTTGGCTTTGATCTTGTCTTTAACCTCCTAATATTGTGACATGTCCCAAGTCTTCAGAATCAGTTCCTTTTTTCATTGCTCTAACAGAATAAATACATTAGTATTTGTCTTGTGCATCCTGTTCCAGCTTTGGTGCTCTGACAACATATTTTTTTTTTCATTTCTCTCAAGTCATTTATTCTTTGTGCTCAGTCTCCATGACTGCTATAAGAAAATGAGAAAGGAGCACCACATGATGATGGTGGCATTGGCAGGGCACAAATGTCACTTCAGACTTTCTTGTCAACCCTTATTCCAAATGCTGCCCATCTTGGCTGAGAATGAGTGATTGCTCAGCAGTGATTCCTTTGATCCACCATCTAGGAGTAAATTGTTCTGAATAATGACCTATTCCGTCTTTCCTACTTGGAATATATAAGATGCCTAGAAAAATACTATTTCAACTCGGTTGTTTACCATAAATGCAAGGTGGAAGTCTTAGCGTCTTGGGCCCCTTAAATGTGAAACATGCTTATGATTCAGATTTAAGCTTTTGACAATTATCTGGGTCCATTTGCTTTCAAAATTCTGCTGGAAAGTGAAGTTGTAGAGTAATTGCTATGGAAATTGCATGAGCAATCATTATATATATGTTTGTGTTGTGTAGGGACAGAGTAGGTGAGGGGAGAATTTCCATTTTGCCATATTTCAGTTTGAAAACAGAAACAGAATTTTTTTTTGTGGTGCAGCAGCTTAAGACACAGTATAATAATCTGATTGCTTTAGTTGTAAAACTGAATTTTCCCCTCCTCATATGCTTGAGTGGACTGATTTAAGTTCTTTATCTCTGCAGCAGAAAGAAGAGGAGACAAATTGCTATCTTCTCTCATGTGGTACTACCAGGAGTATTCAAGTCTCATCTGGTATTACTAACTTATCTGGGAAAATGTTTACAAAGGAATCCCTTGGATACAGTGCCAAACTCCTACAGAAAGATAAAAGGTTTCTAGCTTTATGATTTTACCTGTCTCAAGAGCTATGGTGTCAGTTTTTAGACATATCCCTTGATACCAGGGCAGGTTCAACTCTCTTGCTTTATATAAAATATTATGTACGTACACACACAAACACACACATCGTTATATGTCATTATATGTATTGTATGTATCTTGTGGTTGGACATAAGTATATATAATTCACACTTGCTGATGTTGTATTATATAAGACGGATTATTTTTAAAGTTTCTAATGTTATTGTTTCTGAAAAGTTGTCAATTATTCAAAATGTACCTATAGTGTAAAAATATGTTCCAAAATCTCTGATTTTCAAGGAGAGGGACATCTCTAAAATAATAATCTTCATTCCGCTCTTGTATCTAAAGACAGCATATACATTTATCCTGTAGAATACTACACATTACTTAAATTACTTACTTTTCTCCTAGTGAATCAATGTGTACAGGAAAATTCTGTCAACGAAGTATTATCAAATATTTTAAGTATATATTGAATGTGGGAAATGTAGTATTTAGTTCACACCTGGACAAATCAGTACATTTTTTAGGTCAGGGTCATAAATCAGTTTTTTCTACATATTTTTATTATTATTTTTTAAATTATTAAGTTAACTTAAAGCTCTTTAGTCAAAAAAATCAGTCATTTTTTGGTTAACTGATTCAGTCTTCAGTAAATGTAACAAAGATTATAAAGAGCAATTCATAAGTCACTTTGACAAGAGTTAAGTACTCACCATCTGCATTTTAGGTTTTATCTCTAAGTTCCCTTGATACATTCCCTTCCCAGCGGGTTTTGACTAATTCAACTTTGTTTTCAAAAAAGAAAATAAAATCACTGGGACTGGATATACTGCAATGTCATCAAACTCTTCCATGTCAAGTATATTCCATACATTCTATATAAATATATCTTTTGTGTGAAAACCAGAATACCCTCACTTAACAAGATTGTTAATTTAATTAACATATACTTACTGAACACTTACTTTGCCAGATCTCTATATGAATACCATAGAGAAAGATAACTATGATTCCTCCCTCATGAACTTTTAATAATGTACCACAAATAACAATGAGCATTTCAAACTTCTAATGAAACATAATTCAATATCTTCCATAAAATTCTGATGTTATATAGTAACAGAGATGCTCAGACTTTTAAAAATACATTTATTTTTTTTTATTTATTTTTTTTTTATTTTTTTTTTATTTTTATTTTTAAAAAAATTTTTTTTTCAACGTTTATTTATTTTTGGGACAGAGAGAGACAGAGCATGAACGGGGGAGGAGCAGAGAGAGAGGGAGACACTGAATCGGAAACAGGCTCCAGGCTCTGAGCCATCAGCCCAGAGCCTGACGCGGGGCTCGAACTCACGGACCGCAAGATCGTGACCTGGCTGAAGTCGGACGCTTAACCGACTGCGCCACCCAGGCGCCCCATTAAAAATACATTTCAAAATCAACTAGTGTTCTCTGAGAAATACAGAAGCCTGGGTCTCTAATCCAGAGCTTCTGATTAGGGTAGTTCTGGGGCAAATCCTGAGCATCTACACTTTTAATAAGCCCTCCAGGTAATCTTTATATAAAACAGAGTTTGCAAATTAGTGGTCCAAAATGCAAGTTTTAATCTTATTTTTTTTGTTTGTTTTGATACCATATATGTTAAGAAGGTCAATGTATCATGTAAATATTAAACATAATTTGTAAATTAGTGAATTAATAAAGAGGATGATAAAATATTTGACTAAAAGCCTACAGTCTGGGATTGTAGTTAATTTTCTTATTATTATAGTCTCTTATTGGCACTCAATATTTTTTTAACAGCTATTATCATTATCTTAGCTTTTAGATGGTATATCAGAGATGTTTTTAGAAAAGAATTTATTAACTCATATGCTTGAGAAGTTACATGGTAGTAATATTGACTTCAGGTATAGTTCAATCTAGAGGTTTATATTATCTCTTCATGTGCTAACTCTATGTTCAGATTCATTTTCAATTCCATCAGCCATCTCTGTACCAGTTTCACGTTATGTTCTTAAACTATATCACACAGAAAAGGACTTCCTTTTACCTTCCGAATTAACTAAAATTTGTGTTATTTCACTCTAATAAAATTAATGTAGGTAATATGCCCATTTTATTTTATTTTTTTAATTTTTTTAATGTTTATTTATTTTTGACAGAGAGACAGAGCATGAGCAGGGGGGGGGCAGAGAGAGAGGGAGACAGAGTCTGAAGCAGGCGCCAGGCTCTGAGCTGTCAGCACAGAGCCCGACGTGGGGCTCGAACTAACGGAGTGTGAGATCATGACCTAAGCTGGAGTCAGACGCTCAACCGACTGAGCCACCCAGGTGTCCCGATAATATGCCCATTTTAAAACCAATGTCTGAGAAAGAGAGATGAGGCTGTACTGACCAACTTATACCAATCAGGGTCCATATGGAGCCAGAGTTGTGGCCCAGTACACTACAAACCAAGGCTGTACACAATACAGCAGTGATACAATGGATTCTGGGAACACAACCTCAAAGTCCAATACTGAAGAATATGGTATGAGAAAGAAATTTAAGTCATCTCTCTGAAGTATAATATAGTCTCAACTCTAAATTTTCCAAGATGTGTCTATTCTTTCTCTTGTATAATTTTTCTTCAAATTGTATAAACCAAGCAAAAACTATCACGAAGTTAGGAAGAATAAATAAGGTGTTCCAATTTCTCTCTTATAAGCTGTGAGCCGTGTAATTTCATTGTGGGATCCTAAAGTGGTAGGGCAAGTGGATAGTAAATGCTATTATATTTACTGGAAAAGAACATGCATAATCATAAGATAAGTCTACTTGTCTTATAACCCAAAATGCAGGTAACAACATTATCAGTTTTGTAAAAGTAAGCGTGAGGAACAGAGAAGAGAATTTAACTATTTGCAGTCCACACAGTAGCACAGAATGTGATGCTAATTTAAAGGAAATAATGATGAGATCCAAGCTAGAGGCAGTTTGATGATGAGCCATACAGAGGTGATTAGTGTATGTTTAAGAACAATATGTCAGGAACATTCCATGAATTTCACTTCACTGCCTTTGGCTTCTGTAAGAGACAATGTGAGGTGTGAGAATGCAGGCAAACCCAGGGTTTAATATATTTCTGTCCATACAGTGCTACTCCATGCAGATGCTCAGGGGATTAGAGAGAATATTGTACCTATGTTCTACTTAAGGGAAAGAAAGCAAGAATCCAGAAGAAAGAAATTCCAGTCTGTGTGGATCACTGCAGTGTTTTACATAAGGTAGAAACTGGTCAGCATGATGGTTCAGGGCTTAGGTTTTAGAGCTGGCTCTCACACCAACAACTGAACTCCTAATCTGTATACTAATAGAATTTACACCCAATTATTGCTACAAGAGACAAGGTAATGCTCATGTTGTAGTTGTTATCAGACCAAATTTTAAAAAGCAATAATTACTTTAAACTAATTTTAATATCGGGACTGCCTCCATCTGGTTAGTGTATCATTTCTACTATCAAAAGTAGGATAGCATCTATAGTGAATGTCACGCTAGGGTGGGCCTGCCAAAAGTTCCTTGTTTACCCCTGACCCCACTCCTCAATTTCAATCAGGTTTTAAACAATTGTTATGGTGCTGAGTGTTATATGAAAGGATTAATGCCCGCCGCCCCTCAGAGGACACAAAAACCCTCAGACCTACTATAACCAGACAGGTACAGTAAATGAATCATCCTGTTTACACTGTGGTAACTGGGAGAATGTGTGCACCATCTAAAGGTAGACAAGCTTTAGCAAGTCCTATCTGCCTTTGCCATTTTGAGAATGTGGGCCCAGCCAGAATTGCTAGATCTTCCAATTTTTCAAGACAAGCTAGAGATTCGTTTTTACATGTGCAATGCCCCCTATTTCAATAAATTAATAAGATAATAGGCTATATAATTCAAGTAACAAAAGTGTGTCAGCCAGATGTGGGTTGTGGGAATCCAGGTTCCTCTGTCTGACCTTTGGGAACCACACAATAGTAGGATAAGATCTATCTCATCACTTCACTTATGATTCTAAAGCTCAACCTGCTCCTATGGACTTGCAAGTTTTTGGTCATCAGAATAGTTGTGTCTTTCAATAACTTTCCAATTTATAACTCCTAATTGTTGTCTGACAATAAGAGTCACAAACTCAAACACTTCCAGAAGCAAGGCATTTAAAGCTAATATTTCAAGTGGATTGGACATAAAAGGCCAGGGAGAGACGGTGGGGCATGCGGCAGTGTGCAACTCCCCTTAGAAGAGAGTGATAAATTTATCTTTCAGGTCAGAACACTATGAAAATGAAAAAGGTTGCTGTTAATAATTACACTAGATTAATAGGTGTAAAAGGGGACAAAGTAGAATATATGGCCATCTCTAAGAGGTAATGAATGCTCAGATTTCAGCAATGCTCACACTGGATCTTCAAGAACTTGTGATTCGTGAAGAGAAGATACACATGGGCATTTAGTGGCATATCTCCTAATTTTCAAACCTATTGATAATTTAATTTTAATTCTTATTTAAAACAAAAAACAAATCCACCACCGAGCCATATATGTCAGCCAGATCCTGCCCTCTGCAGACTTACTACATGGCTTTGTATTCGATCTTCCTCTTTTTCTAAGTATGTATCTCTGGTCAATTGTTTGCTTTGTCTCTTGTCTGTTTTGATGCCCTAATTTGACTCTGGTACATATGAACATGACTTCTAACCATTCCACTTCTTAAATTCCATCCTTGGAGATGGAAAGCCTTCCACCGTTTCTCAGTTTCACTTTGTGGATCCACTTATGGGCTCCTGCTTAGGGCACGTCATACTCCTACCCATTCCAAATGAGGCACCCTCAGCCTCTCACCTTTACAATCCTAGACCTAAGGTCTCATTATCAATGACAGGTCCTTAGGAAAGAAGCTGTTCACAACTGGTATTTCTATTCTCTGGCAGAAAGTTACCTTTGTCAAATTTACTAACGATATGACTATTGGCAAAAAGCAATTACAGTCCTGTATCAGTAAACATAAAATTGGTAAACAATTTCATCAATAAATATGGCCCTCATAAATCTACCACAGATCTCAAAGCTGCATATAAAATGTACTGGCAATGGTAATATAAGATTAGTGAAATTTTCATAATTGTGCTATTTTGTTAGGAAATTAAGGAATTTTCAAAGTGAAACTCTCTAAATGTTATATTTAATACATGCATACTTAAAAAAAAAACCTCAGCAAATGAATAAATGCATCAGGGAAAGCAATACATCTTCCAGAGTTAAATTTGTGCTTCTATGATGTACAGTGATTTCACTTGCATGTACATATTTAATAGGTGTGTAATCTTCTAGTTTGAATGAGAGTCATCATATATGCAGGCACCAAGAATTGGCAAAGAAAATAAACATTAAATTGAGTTTAAATGTTCTTCAAAATTGATTATAGCAAATTACCCAAACTAAAGCTATATTTAGAAATAAACCTAGGAAATCTTGTTTTGGCAGATGATATAGGTCTCCTGACTAAGATGTACAAATTCATCCCAAGGGTTTAGAAGCACTCTTCTAACCAAGGGGCAGAGCTATGCAGACTCTTTTTGATTCAATGTCACAGTCAAAGCTATACACCAATAAATTTTGCATTTTGATCTAAAAGCTCAGTTTCAAGTAAGTGACATTTTCCACAATTCCAAAGCTAGTCAACATATTTTTATGACTATGTACCTGATCATAATTGGACACAATGAAATCTTTCTCTGGTAAGCATAGTTTTAAATTTCTGAACTTCAAATAGTTTTATTTCTCTTTATACTTCTTATATCCCCTCACCACACTTCTGTTCTACATATATTCATAGAAAATGTCAGTATTTCCTGAGTCAATTTATTTTGTTTTCTAGATCTAATTGGTCTTCAAGTGACCTTCAGTTTGCAGTTTTAATATATAGTATGTATTTTAAATATATTTAGAATTAATTTCATTCTTATATTTTATGTCAATATATAAAATTCCTTTCAGAGAGAGAGAAAGAGAGATAGAGAGAGACTGTTAAGAAGCAGTGTTCTAGATTCTGTGAACAGAAAAGTAAATATAAATAGTTCTATCCCTTAAGTAGTCATGACCTGGCAAGACAAGGTACATGGAATTAATTGTAAGTTAATAACACAATAACCACCACTTCCATCATTATCAGCAAAATTTGTTAGCAAAATTTCTAACAATATCTAATTGCTGCTAACTGATTACTATGTGGCATTATCCTGTTCAACAAATAACCTAAATCATAGATTCATTATTTAGAGATGAGGAAACTGAGTATTAGGATTTCAAAAAGTTATTTATTAGTAAATAAAAGATTAGTAATTTGAGTCCAGAAATATAAGTTTAAATTCTTGGTACTTAGATGCTATGGAACTTAGACAAAGGATAAACTAATTATGAGTGCTAGGAGGAAAAAAATATAGAAAGAATTTTTTTATTTATTTTATAATATTTATTAGATATTTAATATTAGATTGGTAATATGCTAAATGCTAGAAGCACATATACAACAAATAAGAGACAATGTCTCCCGTTAAAAAGTTCACAGTCTGGTAGAGAAGACAGCCTCAAAAAATGATTAATGGGGAGATAAGGGCAGCAATAGACATATGGAATGGGGGCAACAGGGAGCCAGGCACCTGCTTGGGTAGGTGAGGAACGGCTTCACAAGGAAAAGACAAGTCTTACTGAGACCTGAAGAACAAGAAGGAATTGCCAGATGGCCAGAGTGAAGTTCATTTGTGGCTCAGCATGCAAAAAAGCAAGGAGGCTTAAAATATCATTGCATGTATGGGAATGTTGAAGCTGGAGATGCAGTGGAAGTGAGGAGAGTCTCGTGAATCTAGTCAGGCCATGGCAACATAGCCTTTGGGTAAGAAGCACAACAACATGTCACCCTTATTATTAGTCTTTTCTACTAAGGACTATAAAATTTTACCCTATTCAGTATGTGGAGCCATGGAGAAATTAAACCAGGAAGGTAATGTAACTTTGTGTGTGATTTTATTTTATTTTTTTTTTTCAACATTTATTTATTTTTGGGACAGAGAGAGACAGAGCATGAACGGGGGAGGGTCAGAGAGAGAGGGAGACACAGAATCGGAAACAGGCTCCAGGCTCTGAGCCATCAGCCCAGAGCCCGACGCGGGGCTCGAACTCACGGACCGCGAGATCGTGACCTGGCTGAAGTCGGACGCTTAACCGACTGCGCCACCCAGGCGCCCCAATGGTGTGTGATTTTAAAGTAGCAGGAGTGCAAAGAATGAGTAGGCTTTTCCTAAGTACTATAGCAAGGAGAAGGCACAACATAATGACATCATATGGTTGATGTCTTTAAGGGAAGATAATAATGCAAAGTGGGAAAGGCAGGGCTGCAGTCAAAAGGTTGATTAGGGTAGATTTTAAAGGGCCTTCAATCCCATGGTGAAGAGCTCTTTTGTTCCACAAAAGAGGGGGACAAGGAGTAATCTGGATTTTAGAAAGGTAAATCTAGTGGAAATCAAGAAGGATGATTGTCCACAGATAGCCCAGGAAGTAAGTTTTGTGACGGTCTATGTATGAGTGGGGAAAGAAGCTGGAAATGAAGTAGCAAACAGAAAGGAAAAATGGACAGTGAATTTATAAGAATCCTATGTAAGGACAGCATGACTTGGTAAGGAAAAAGATGTACATACTGAGAGGGCAGAATTAAAGATTGTTCTGAGGTTTGATGATGTGTTTTTGTCATGGATTGTCTTGTATTATAATGTCTGTAATGTGTAGATCTTTCTTCTCAAATAACATATATATATATATATATATATGTGTGTGTGTGTGTGTGTGTGTATGTATATTTGTGTGTGTGTATGTATATTTGTGTGTGTGTATGTGTGTGTGTATATATACACACACATATATATAAATGTTCTTGTTTAAAATCAGGATGAATCAAATTGGAGGTGGACAGAACCTAGAGAAGGCTGATATCCTAGAGATGACAATGGAGCAATGGAATAGTTCCTAACAGTAGGCAAGAAGAAACAAGGAAAATGTCTAAGATTTCAGAGCAACAAGGAGCAGGGATATGGGAGATACATAAATGAGGAATGGGGAATTATATTTTATTATTAGTAAGAAGCAGACCTTCACAAATGTCTGTTGAACTTCTTGGTTAAAATATTAGCCTTGGGGAAGAGAATCAAGACAAAGACTGCAATGGAGAGAGAAGACAGGAAAAGTACCAGGCAGTTCCATGATCACGAGGAAAAGGAACAAAAAAATTAGTTATTGGTTATAAGGTTAGAATAGAATCAGTAGCATTGTTCACTTGATAGTGAATTGGCAAATCCTTGCCTGTGGCTCCTTGTATTTGTTCCCAAACAAGTTGGGTCCTAGAGTCTGCAGAAAGCTAAATCCAGAAGTATAATTCATATCTCTACAGGTTGAGGGAGTTGCAGAATTTTAGGCAAGGCACTGCATGATCAGAAGGTTTTGAAGGGAAGAAAGGTAACTACTATCGACTGAGCTTCTGTTTCTATGTTAGGTACTGTGGCAACAATACTAAGACACAGATGTTATTATTCCCATTTTACACACTTGGGACACTAATATTCTTATGGTGACTTGTCTCAAATCACAGAGCTAATAAGTGGATAAGTTGGGTCTGTCTGTTTAACTGCAAAGCCAAAACAAATTCTTCTATCTCGTACTTGTTCCCTGGAGTAGTCCACAAGGCCCACTTCAAATGCTTAGTGTGTGCTCACACACACAAACACAAGTACCTGGCAGCTGATATTCTAAATGCCTCCTAATTGAAAAAGCGGTTCTATTTCTCTGTCCATAGAGACTAAAGAGATATTCTCTCAGCAAAGGATAAAAACAGAAATGTGTTGTTCTGCTAAGCTTCTCTCTACCCTAGTAACCTTTACTCCCTTGGCCCCCTGCCCTCCATGACACAAACAATGTTCTAAATGAAGGAATCACTGTCAGATATGACTTTCACTGCTGTTCGAAGGCCACCATACTGCTAACTTCTTCATGTCTTTGCTTGCAGTTGGAGGAGCAATTGTAAAACATGATTGGATTCTTCTAGGCCATGTAAGGAATCAAGGGGCCATTTGAATGACAGCCTGCCAGTCCCATAGCAACTCTGTGTCTGACCTAATCAATCAATCAATTAGAGGCATTAGGTCAGAATGTGACACCCTTTGTCACCTTACTATTGGAGTTCCAGTCTCTGAAATACTTTTTAGAACTTCCTTCTGGAAGTCTGATAAAGATGGCACAGGAAATGGTGCAACCAGAATGATAGAAAGTGAGACAGTGAACATCTGCTGAAAAAAGCACAAGGTGGGATTCATTTCTGTTGAGTCTATAATCCTCCTACAAGGACTATCCTTTACCTTAAGACAAATTCATTTGGTTTTGCAGGGTTGATGTGTTTCTTACAAAGTCATAACAAATATTAAAACTGGTTTAATACTAAGATTTACAATTAACTTCCTAGTAGCCAGGCCTTGCACATTCACTTAAAAAAGACTATTATTATTATTATTATCCCTTTATTACTTAAACTTGGTAGAAAATTATTTTTTTCAAGTTTTTAAGTTTATTTATTTTGAAAAAGAGACAGAGGGAGCGAGCAGGGGAGGGCAGAGAGAGAGAGGGAGAGAGAAAGAATTCTAAGCAGGCTCCACACTGTCAGCACAGAGCCCACTGCGGGACTCAAACTCACAAACCACAAGTTCATAACCTGAGCCGAAACCAAGAGCCTGTTGCTCAAATGACTGAGCCACAGGTGCCCCTAAACTTGGCACACAATTAATAAATATTTTCTGATTAATTCATAAGGACTCTGAGTATCATACTAATAATTATATGGTTTTCCTATATTCCTTATGTATTTTATTTTATACAGTTGTTCTTTCTTATCCCTGGGTTGGATGTAGCATGATTTATTAAGCACTTTATTGTAGCTTTTTGATAAACTATAAACTGTCTCACATAAAAGATGAGCTTTATTTTTTAAAGACACAGACTTATTTGTACTTGATTGTGAAGGAATCCTAAGTCACCAAGAGTCATGATGCTGAGAGCCCAAGATGAGGTGGTTTATTTTGCTCTCATTAAAGATTCTCTGGATGGCTTGCTTACAGGGTGAGCCTTTCTTTTCCAACATCAAAAATAACTCTTAGCTTCCACTGTACTATTTCACCCCCAAAAAACACTGAAGAAAAATGAATGCATACGTTTTTGGAATAGATTTCAGAAAAACATGTGGTTAGGGATTGACTGATATCATAGTTTATACTTTTAATTTTTAATAATAACCTCACATAGTTTGAAGTATAACAAATCCAACCATCCCACAAATGTTTGGTCAAAGTCTACAAAGACACTTTGCTGAATGGTTGAAGATGTAAAGATGAGGAAAATATGTTCTAATTTCAAGGACTAACTAGAATGTAATCCTTTCTCACATTTATCCCAAACATACAGAAAATGAAGAAGAAAGCAGAATATTTCACACACTATTAGCAAAACACCAAATGTGAGTCAATACAACACACACACACACACACACACACACACACACACACCCCAAATCCAGGTATTTTACCTACATTTCACCATTGACCTTGAATCCCCTGAAACCAATAAATGTTTTAAACTCTTGACACTTCCCGCTGCCCCCATTTATACCTTTGTTTAAAGGTAGAAAGGGAAAAATAGGTATAAAGATGCCTTAGATCTCTGGGCAACAAGAAAGATAAATATATAAATATTATATATATAAATATATATATAGATAGATATAGATAGATATAAATATATAAATATATATTAGAATATATAAATAAGGACTGAAAAATCAGAATTCAGTCTTAGAAATAACTGGACCCTTAACACATGTCTATTCAACCACTCAGTTAACACTTCAATCCTAAAGTAGATTAATCAAGGCAAAGGTAAGTATGGAGAAAAAAGATAAGGTATAAAGCAGGTATGCATGCATGGTATATGTGTTTAAGTTGAAATAAAAGAATGTGGCTTATCTAGCTATACTTTTTTTTTAAAGATACACTATTTTTTTCCCAAGAAGGTGGAATTTATGGTTATGCTAATAACATGAGTTCATCTCAAATAGTATGGTAGGATCATGCCTATTTCCTACACGGTAGTAGTTGTGGGGATAAGGGCAGGTAAGGCAAAATAGCTAGTAATAAAATATCAATGTTTTGAAGTCCAGCAGATTTGGAACTAAATTCCAGCCCTATTACTTTCCAGGCCTCTGACCTTAGAAAGTCATTTGACTTCTCTGAACTTATGTGCTGTCATCTGTAAAATGAGAAAAATGATCTTCTCACAAGATTTATGAGTCAATATGTGTTAAACTTAGGACAGTGTCTGGAAGATAGTAAGAGCTCAGTAAATGATGGAAGCAGAATAGTAAGACTAGTGGTAATAATATGGGTCATTGGAATTGTGGATTGTTAAACTGATTTGGGATAATGACTAATGACATAAGAATTGATTTCAGTTTCTACAGGACTTTTTATGGATTTACATTAAATTCAGAAAGATGCTGGCAAGTGGAGGGAAAACAACCTATTTAAAATCATTCTAGGAAAAAAAATCATTGTTGATACTGTCACTTTGCCCCACATTACCTCCTTTCTTCTATGTCTTTCTGGTCATTGTCCCCACGTACTGACTCAGCTCCATTTCTGGTCTTCCTGAGAATCCCTGCCTTGGAAATCCTATGGATCAAATATGTTTTATTGAACAATGCCTCTTCATAGTTTTGTGGTTCTCAACAATCTGGGGTTAATACCACCCAATTTTAGAATACAATCGAGAGCAGATATCACTGTGGCTGTTAGGCTGTACCTGATTTGAAGATGCCATTTCTTTGTCTGTGTATTTATTTTTAAACATAGAAGTAATTCTCAAAACATTAAAATTTACAGTTTTTATTGGAAAAGGAAACCAAAATATCTTACCCCTGAGTCCCTAAGAATAATAATTGGCTGGGCCTGAGTAAGGGTATAGGAGATACCATGGACCAGCATCCATTCCCTCCTCTCTCTTTCCTGATAGAACTATATTGGTTCAGATGTACAAATGCACATAACTTTTTTTAATGTTTACTTATTTGAGAGAGAGAGAGAGAGAGAGAATCCCAAGTAGGCTTCATACTGTCAGCACAGAGCCCGACACACGACTATGAGATCATGACCTGAGCCAAAATCAAGAGTTGGATACTCAACAGACTGAGCTACCCAGACACCCCACAACTGCACATGACTTTTTTAACTCCAGGAAAAGTGACTCGCAATTTCTGAATTTTCCTTTTTTTCCCCCATAAATGTGTTTCTTCAAGGATCTGTGACCAAATATGGACTAATGAGATCTTAGAAGTCATTTTCTGGGACTTCTGGAAAAGTTTATTTCTCCTAAATCTTCTGTGAACTTCCCAAACCATCCCTGTCCTTTCTTTTGGATGCTATGTATTCATGATTATGAGGCTTGGAATGGCTGAAGCTATCTTGCTACCATCTTGAAGATAAAGCCCTACAAAAGGAAAATAAAGCTACGGGTATTGGATGAAGAAAAAGAAAAGAGTCCTGAAAATAAATCAATTCAAAATTCCACATTACCTCTGGACTTCCTGTATGCAAGCCAATAGTTCCTTTACTTCATCCATTTTTTGTTAATTGAAATGTAACTAGCATGTTACATTGGTATCAGGTGTACAACATAATGATTCAACAATTCTTGTACACTACTCGGTGCTTGGGAGGATAAATGCAGATCCCAACTTTCACCAAACAACATTGTTACATTCTTATTGACTATATTCACTATGCTGTACTTTTCATCCTGATGACTTATTTATAACTTGAATTTCCGTTTATCTATTTCACCCAACTACTCACCCACCTCCCCTCTGGCAACCACCAGAGTATGGTTTTTGTGTCTTGTTTCTTTGTCTGTTTGTCTCTTTTGTTTCTTAGATCCCAAACACGAGTTAAATCATATGGTATTTAACTTTCTCTGACTTATTTCACCTAGCATTATGCCCTCTAGGTCCATCCATGTTGCTGCAAAAGCCAAGATCTCATTTTTTTTATGGCTAAGTAATATTCACATCACATCTTCTTGAGATGTATCACATCTTCTTTATTCATTCATATATCAATGAACACTTAAGTTATTTCCGTACCTTTACTACTGTAAATAATGCTGGAATAAATGCAGGGATATATATATCTTTTTGAATTAGTGTTTTTATTTTCTTTGTGTAAATAACCAGTAATGGAATTAGTTGATTACTATGGTATTTCTATTTTTAATTGTTTGAGGAACCTACAGACTGTTTGCCATAGTGGCTGCACTATTTTACATTCCCACCAGCAGTGCACAAGGGTTCTCTTTTCTCTATACCCTTGCTAACACTCGTTATGTCTTGTTTTGGTTTTTTGTTTGTTTTTTGTTTTGTTTTGTTGGGTTTGTGGGTTTTTTTCTATTCTCCCTATTCTTACAGGTGCAAGGTGCTATCTCATTGTGGTAAAGACTCCACCAAAAAACTGCTAGAACTAATAAAGTAATTCAATAAAGTCAAAGGATAAAAAAATAATATACAGAAATATGTTGCATTTCTTTTTTTTTATGTTTATTTATCTTTGAGAGACAGAGAATAAGTGGAAGAGGGGAAGAGAGAGAGGGAGACATAGAATCTGGACCAGGATCCAGGCTCTGACCTGTCAACACAGAGTCTGGTGCATGGGTTGCACTCATGAGCCATGAGATCATGACCTGAGCCAAGGTGGGACGCTTAACTAACTGAGCCCCAAAATATATTGCATTTCTAGATACAAATAATTAAATATCAAAAAGAGAAATTAAGAAAACAATCTCATTTAAAATGGGACAAAAAATAATAAAATACCTAGTAGTAAATGTAACTAGGGAGATTAAACACCTGAACTATGAAAACTATAAAACACTGATGAAAGAAATTGAAGACAACACAAACGGAAAGACATTCCATGCTCATGGACTGGAAGAAATAATATTATTAAAATGTCCAATGAAATAAAATAAAATGTCCATATTACCCAAAGCAATTTATAGGTTTAATGTACTTTCTATCAAAATACCAACAGCATTTATCACAGGACAGAACAAATAATCCTAAAATTTATATGGAACCGCAAAAGACCCAAGGCAATCTTGAGAAAGAACAAAAATCTAGAAGTAACACAACCCCATATTTCAAGATATACTACAAAGCTGTACTAATCAAAACATATTGGTACCGGCACAAAAATAGACACATAAAATAATGGAACAGAAAAGAGAACCCAGAAATAAACCTACACTTACATGTCAGTTAATCTTTAAGAAAGAAGCAAAAATATACAACAAGGAGAAGACAGTCTCTTCAATAAATGGCGCTGGGAAAGCTAGACAGCTACATGCAAAAATGAAAATGAACCACTTTCTTATACCATACACACACAAAAAAAGTACAAAATGGATTACAGACCTAAATGTGAGACCTGAAACCATAAAACTCCTGGAAGAAAACATAGGCGGTGATCTCTCTGACATTGGCCATAGATACATTTTTCTAGATACATTTCCTAAGGCAATGGAAACAAAAGCAAAAAAAAAAAAAAATATTGACACTGCATCAAAACAAAACAAAACAAAACAAAACAAAACAAAACTTCTGCACAAAGAAATCATGAACAAAATGAGAAGGCAATCTATTGAACAGGAGAAGATGCTTGTGAATGATATATCTGATAAGGGGTTAATGTCCAAAATGTATAAAGAACTTATACAACTCAACACCAAAAAACAAATAATCTACTTAAAAACGGACAGAACTTGAACAGACATGTTTTTCCTGAAGAAGGCCTACAGATAGATGGTCAACAGATATGAAAAGATGCTTAATATCACTAATCATATTACCCATTTTGAGTGGTTGCTGCCAGTCTCTGAATTAACAAAAGTGACTAAGGGAGTGGATGCATCCTGTGCATGGCTACATCTCCATAGCAACATCACTTCATATATGTGCTCTGGCCTGCTTACTGCTATTAATTACTTATCAAGCCCAGGTCAGCATTTAAATTTGTGCTTCTTATTACAGACATATATTGAAACAAATCCTGACCAGAAAAATATCAGGGTTCATGGTATTTTAGGAGTCAGAGTGAAATGTGCTAACTGGTGACTTCTTTTAAAATAGGTGTGATGGAAAAAGATTATCCCAGGAAATACTTCCTACTTTTCTAGGTATATACAATGTTTCTTCTCAGGAATAGTATAAAATAGCACTTCTAGACAAGGGCTCTGAGATCAAACTGCTTAGGTATAAATCCCAATCCTTCAGCTTACCATCTGTTTAACTTGCAGTAAATGGCAACTTTTTAAACCCTCAATTTCTTATGTGAAATAGTGGAATAGTAACTGTACTAAAATTATTTGACAGTTGTAAGAAGAAAGACAGTATACATAAAGAAGTCGACTTCCTAATTCACATGGAACATGCGACACATTCGTTTTTAAAAACACAAAAAATGACAAATTGACAAAAGACAATCAATTAAATGGTTTGTAGCCAACACATCTCAACAAGCAAATGGCTCCTTAAGATTCAATTTAAATTGGGGGCACCTAGGTAGCTCAATTGGGTTAAGCTTCAACTTTGGCTCACGTTATGATCTCACTGTTTATGAGTTCAAGGCCCACATCAGGCTCTGTTCTGACAGCTCAGAGCCTAGAGCCTGCTTTGGATTCTGTGTCTCCCTCTCTCTCTGCCCCTCCTCAGATTATGCTCTGTCTCTGTCAAAAATAAATAAACATTATTTTTTTAAATATTCAATTTAAATTATGGTGTATAGAACAAATAGCTACTGAAATGTAAGTGCATATTTTTCTTAAGATTTTTTAACCTAATACCTTTGACCAACATTATTAGAGCTAACTTTTTGTATGAAAAAAAAAAAAGGAAAACACACAGCATTTATATATCTTCATCTTTGTGTGCAAGTATTATATTTATTATGTTGCAGAAACAGCCATTTATGAGCTCATCTGCTATGCATCAGAATATATATTCAAGATTTTTATCTGAGATTAGATACCTTGGACAGGTCTTGTATGTATTATATATTTCCTAGAGTGGCATTTCTTTTTTTTTCTTTAACGTTTATTTATTTCTGAGACAAGAGAGACAGAGCATGAACGGGGGAGGGGCAGAGAGAGAGGGAGACACAGAATCGGAAGCAGGGTCCAGGCTCTGAGCCATCAGCCCAGAGCCCGACGCGGGGCTCGAATTCACCGCGAGATGGCTACCTAAGCTGAAGTCGGACACTTAACGACTGAGCCACCCAGGCGCCCCCCTTGAATTACATTTCAACTAGAATAAATAAACACATAAAAATTAAACATATATGGGATTTTGATTCAAGTAATTAAAAAGAATGATATTCTTTCCAAAAGGCAGGGAATAAATTGTTAGTCACCACTAATCCACTGAACTTTGTTGCTGTGATCATTCAAGAGCTTAGCATAGGGAATTTTGCATACTTTTACTCAATAACATTTCTTCAGACATTAAATTAATGTACACACCTTGAGCAGAATATAAATTAAATTAACCTTTTTTGACACTGCTGCATTTGTTCTCAAAGTTTTAACAAAGAAGAGATGTGGATTGAGTCAGACTGAACGAGCACTTCTAGGGGCACCTGGGTTGTCCAATCAGCTAAGCGTCTGACTTTGGCTGAGGTCGCGATCTCGTGGTTTGTGGGTTCAAGTCCTGCGTCGGGGATCTGGACTGACAGCTCGGAGCCGGAAGCCTGCTTCAGATTTTGGGTCTCCCTCTCTCTCTGCCCCTCTCCTGCTTGTGCGCTGTCTCTCTCTCTCTCTCTCAAAAATAAACATCATTTTTTTAAAAAAAAGAATCGTTTATAAAGAGCACTTCTGTACATTCCTACTGTTTACTCATACATGAAGTATATACATTTTAGCAGATTCAGTTTAAAGTGTAGATCAGAGATCTAGGAATTATAATTTAATCTCTAGTTCTGTTAGAAATGTATGATATAAGCAATCATATCTGGCTCTTTTAAGATAGTTTCTTGCATAAATATAGAGATAATGCTCATGACTTCTTAACCACCAGATAAAATGATACAGTAGATGGGATTATGCTATTAAAAAAAGGAATTAGAGGAAGACAAACTACGATGATTAAAAATTAGCTGTTAATAAGTCATTATTTTGTCTAAAGCACTTGGTTATTTTTTATTTAGGTATAATTTACACAATAAATTCATAAACCTTAAGAATACAGCTCAATCAGTTTTAACCAATATATACATTTAGTAAACTACATGCCACTCAAGATATACAGCAGTCCTGTCATCCTAATAAGATACCTCATGCTCTTTCCCAGTCAGTCTCCTCCACTTACTCAAACCAACCACTGTTTTTTGTTAATTTTTAATTTTTTAATTTTTTTACAGTTTATAGAGGTAAAACTGATATACAAAGAATGGCTCATAATGTGCATGATTTGATGTTTGAACATACACATCCGCCCATAATACCATCACCACAATCAAAGGAAGAGACATATCCTACACTTCCCAGAGTTTCCTTGTGTCCCTTTTTGTTTTGTTTTGTTTTGTTTTGTTTTGTTTTGTAATAAGAACATTTAACCTAAGATATACTCTCTCAACAATTTTGAAAGTGCAAAATACCATATTGTTTAGCTACAGGCACTATCATGTAGAGCAGATATCTAGAATTTATTCATTTAATATAACTAAAACTTTATAGCTGTTGAATAACAACTACCCAGCCTCATTTGGCCCCTGGAAACTACCACTGTATTCTCTGCTTCAATGGGTTTGGTTATATCAGGGACTTCACATAAGTGGAATCATGTAGTATTTGTCCTTCTGTGACAAATGTCATCTAGGTTCATCCATGTTGTCACAAGTGGCAGTATTTACTTCTTTTTTAAGGCTAACATTCCCTTTTATGTATTACTACACTTCGTTTATCCATTCATCTGTTTCCACTTCAGTTGTTTTTATACCTTAGCTATTATGCCTAATATTGCAATGTAGATGGTGGTATCGATATCTCTTCAAGGTCCTGATTTCAATTTTTTTGGATATATATCCAGAAGTGAGATTTCTGGATCCTATGGTAAAGTTTTATTTTAAATTTTTAGATGTGTCTCCATACTGTTTTTCATAGGTGTTGCACTATTTTATATTCCCACCAAGAGTATACAAGCGTACACAATGTACATGTCTTCACATTTTTTGCGAACACTTATTGTTTTTTTTTTATAATAGCCATACTACCAACTGTGAAGTGATATCTCATTATAACTTAGACTTGCATTTCCCTGCCTAATTATTAATGATTTTGAGCATCTTTTTATATACCTGCTGGCCATTTGTCTTCTTTGGAGAACGTCTGTTCAAATCTTTTGCCTATCCAGGGAAGTTAGGCAAGAAAAAGAAATAAAAGGAAACCAAATAAAAAAGGAAGAAATAAATTTATATTTTTTTAAGATGACATAATCCTATATATAGAAAAACATAAAGAGTCTACACACACACACGCACACACACACACTCACACAAGTCTGTTAGAACTAATAAATTCAGTACAGGTAGAGGATACAAAATCAGAATACAAAATTCAATTGTGTTTCTAACATTAGCAATGAACCATCTTAAAATAATATTAATAAAATAATCTGTTTTATGATAGCATAAAAAATAATAAAATACTTCGTAATAAACTTAACCAAGGAGGTAAAACACTATACATTGAAAACCATAAGACCATGAAATAAAGGAGACACAAATAAATCAAAAGACATCCCATGTTCATATATTAGAAGAATTAATATTGCTAAAATGTCCATACTACACAAAACAACCTACAGACTCAATGTTATTCTCATCAAAATCCCAATGGCATAGTTTACATAAATTTTTAAAATCCTGGGGTGCCTGGATGGCTCAGTTGATTAAGCATCCAACTTTGGCTTAGGTCATGATCTCATGGTTTGTGGGTTTGAGCCCCACGTTGGGCTCAGTGCTGACAGCTCAGAGCTTGGAGCCTGCTTCGGATTCTGGATCTCCCTCTCTCTCGGTCCCTCCTATGCTCATGCTCTGTCTCTGTTTCTCAGTAATAAATAATGTTAAAAAAATTTTTAAAAATTCTAACATTTATGCACAATCGCAAATGTTCCAGAATAACCAAGGTAATCTTGAGAAGGAAGAACAAAGTATTGCACTTTCTGATTTCAAGACATATTACAAAGCTACAGTGATTAAAGTAGTATGGTAATGACATAAAGACAGACATACAGATGAATGGAATAGGATAGAAGGCCCAGAAGTAACTCAACACATTATGACCAACAGATCTTTGACAAAGATGCCAAGAACACAGAATGGAGAAATGCTGGTGTTGTCAATAAGTGATTTGGAAAACTGGATATCCACATACTAAAAAAAAAGGAATTTTCCCCTACCTTACACTATATACAACAATCAATTCAAAATGGATAGAAGATCTAAATGTATGACCTTAAACTGTAAAATTCCTCAAAGGAAACAGGGGAAAAAGCTTCATTTGTCTTTACTGGGATTTCTTGGATATGACACCAAAACACAGGCAACTAATGCAAACATAGACAAGCAGGGCTAAATCAAAATAAACAGCTCTTGAATAGAGGAGGGGACAATCGACAGAATAAAAAGGTAAATTATGGAATGGGAGACACTGTTTAGAAATCATGCATCTGTTAAGAGATATATGTGAAATTTTAATATGAAAAATAAAGAAGAAACTCCTACAACTCAATAATAAAAAAAAGAAACAGATAAAGTAACCATTCTTCTGATTTCCATTACCAGAGATTTGCTCTGCTTGTGTTATAACTTCGTAGTAATGGAAACATAAAATACATAGCATTTTAGGTCTGAATTCCTTCACATAATGTTTCGGAAGTTAACCCATATAATTTGTTCCTTTTTTATTCCCAAGTAGTATTTCATTGTATACAAATACTATAGTTAGACAGACAGAAGTATTGTTTACAAATTTTGGCTTTCATGAGTAAAGCCACTACAAATATCTTTGTACAAGATTTTGTTGACATGTGTTTTCATTTCTCTTGGATAAGGTACTAGAAGTACCATGCTAGTTTTTAATAATCTAATTTGAACATAGACCCCAAGAGTCATGGGTATTTTAGTACCCACTTAGAGAAATTTAAATATTATTTTCTAAAACCCTTCATTCCACATTGAAGATAGCTTCTTCTGCCAAAGGGGAACATATGTCAAAGGACATGAATATAAGCTTCATTCAGTAGCAGCTTTCCTTCCTCTGAGCTCCCTCCACATGAGGAAAACAATGGGAAAGGGCCTAGAAGTCATGACCAGCACAGTGAATGGATAGTACACTCCAACATGAGCAGAATATAGACCTGACAGAGTTGATTAAAATAGATCTTCAGAGCCAAGGGTGAAAATGGGTGTGTGTTTGTATGTATGTGTTTATATCTGTACATAATTTCCCATTTATTTATTCCTATAAATCCTCAAATTAATGGAAATTAAACCATGGAAACAAATTTGATGCTCTCCCTTAAATACCATTATTGAATTTCAGTCTATAAAAAACACAGTAACACAAGTTATCCGTGATATAAAAGTACCATCACTTTTATTCCTACTTTGGCTTAAAAATAGACAAAAAATACATGACTGGACTTTTCCCTAATCATTTTATTCAGCAACTTTTCAAGTGGTCTGTGATATCCAGTTAACAATTCTGAAAAATAATGTCTTTCTCAGCTTCATTTTCCAGATCACGGGTTTGACTGTGCAACTTGTTGGCAGAGTATATTATTTTTGTTTCTCCAATTAGCACTTTTCTTATTAATTTTCAAGTTAACATCACATTGTCAAATGTTAAGTATAAGGTATATACTTTTATTTACCCCAGGAGATAGAGCATTTTCATTTTGTGCATCACAATGTTTACAGGGGATATAATTTCATACCAAGTATTTCTGACTAACTTGGTCCTGATATCTAGGGCTTTCCTACTGCTATTAATGAACAACAAGAAGATCAACATACAGCACAAGACAGGGGTCTCTCATTTTGAAGACAGTGCAGACTGTCTGTTATAGGCAACATTTATGCAACCGCAAGTGTTTCAATAAATGCTCAAACTAAGCTGGGAGGACAACCTGGAAGATGATGACAATGAACACATAATAATTTTGGTTAAGTACAGGAATGGAGAAAAAGGACAAGTGTCCAATTACTTAGTATACCGAAGGGCTTTCCTGTAAGGAGATAAACCATAGATTTGAATCCCCCATGACTGCTGGCAGAATATAAAATAGTGCTCTTGACCTTGTGGAGTAAGAAAGAAACCAGAAATCTGTCAGACGAATGTACAGTCAGCAAATATCAACTTCTCTCACTACTGCATGGAAAGGGACACAAAGGTGAGAGGAAGGTCTTGCATCCTTTATTTAATTAATAATAAAGAACTTTAATTTTTACTCAACTGACCTTCAGATCTAATGCATTTTTATGGTTAACGTGATCCTATTAGTAAACATATCCTCCCATTACTAAATGTTTAGCAGCTCACTTTTCAGGCTTACTATAATAAAACACAGAATGTACATTACTTTGGCATAGGAGGGGACAGTTGCAACACACAGTACTACTGGGGCACCTGGGTGGCTCAGTTGGTTAAGTGACCAACTTCAGCTCAGGTCATGATCTCACGGTCTGTGAGTTCAAGACCCACGTCAGGCTCTGTGCTGACAGTTTAGAGTCTGGAGCCTGCTTCAGATTCTGTGTCTCCCATTCTCTCTGTCCCTCCCCAGCTCATTCTCTCTCTCTCTCTCTCTCTCTCTCTCTCTCTCTCTCTCTGTCTCTCAAAAATAAACATTAACTTTTTTTGAAAAAAACAGTACTACTAAAATTAAGTGATTACATATGGACATATGAAATATAAGTTACTAAGATGCAGGATACTGAGCCACAATGTGGAGAAAACATGATTTGGAAATACATAAGATAATTACGCAATAAATAATTTATATTAGAAATTTCTAAACTTCTTTTTATTTTCTAAGTGAAGGCTGATAATGGACCCCACCTCATTTCTTCTGCTTCATTTTGCCATTCAAGACTGAGCCAACTGATACTCACACCCATCGTTCAGTCCCATACAGTAACTGAACCAGTCTTGACTGGAACAAGGCATACATCAGAAGTTGAGGCAACACTATCAGGAGGATTTCAAAATCAAATCTCACCCATCAGGCCCAGGATTTGAGTTCTCTTAAGTTCATTTCAGGCAAATCAAATCTTTTTGGATCTTAACTTTTGCTAAAGTTTCAACAGCAATATTTAACTCATTCATTTCCTGAAATCTCTCCATACTGTGTCCCACTTTTATAAACTAGCTTTCTGGAAACATGGAAGGATGTAAACAAACCTAGGCTCTGAATCTACTCTCTACCCCAGAGGAGGATGTAGCCTTGCCACTACTGTTTGTTTGTTTGTCTTTAAAGAATGATGTACTCAAAAATAAATAAACATTGAAAAAAAATTTAAAAAAAGGGGCGCCTGGGTGGCGCAGTCGGTTAAGCGTCCGACTTCAGCCAGGTCACGATCTCGCAGTCAGTGAGTTTGAGCCCCGCGTCAGGCTCTGGGCTGATGGCTCAGAGCCTGGAGTCTGTTTCCAATTCTGTGTCTCCCTCTCTCTCTGCCCCTCCCCCGTTCATGCTCTGTCTCTCTCTGTCCCAAAAATAAATAAACGTTGAAAAAAAAAATAAAGAATGATGTACTGAAACAGACCCAAGCTGGCCCCTGATTTTGTTAAATTTTCAGAAATTTCATGAAATTTTTGTTGAACAAAGCCATCATTAATAATTGAGTTATATAAATGTACAATAAAGTTGATTCTATGAAAAACAAAGATAGTAAATACTCAAAACTTTGCACTTCTGTATTAGTGTCTGAGAATGGCCATAACAAATTACCACAAAGTTACCATAATTTCTGGAGGCTAGCAGCCTAGTCAAGTTATTCTCATGCTCACTGTGAAAGTTCAGGGGAAGACTCCTTCCTTGCTTTTTCTAAATTCTAGTGGCCATTGGTAACTTGTGTTCCTTGGTTTGTGGGTGCATAAGTAGTCTCTGCCTCCATCATCACAGGCCCTTCTTCTCTGTGTTCCCTCTATGTCTTCATGTTTGTCTCTCCTCATAGGAACATGAGTCATCAGATTTTAGGGCCCATCCTAATTTAGCATGGCCTTATTTTAAATGCAAACACCCTACTTCCAAAAAAGGGTACACCCATAGGAACCAGGGATTTTAGAACTTCAACATATCGTTCCTTGGGGACACAATTCAACCCACAACTTCCTAATTACAACATTTTACTGGTATATTACTGGGCTTAAAATGTACATGTTTACTTGGTAGCATACACTATAAAAAATTGGTAAACACTACAAATCAGGGCTTGATTTAACATTTCTTTACTGCAAATGTTTTCTCTACAGGGCTAGACAGTAAATATTTAAGCTTTGTACACACTATACATTCTTTGTAGCAACTATTTAACTCTGCTATTATACTGTGAAAGCAGATACAGGCAATATATGAACAAATAGGTTTGACAGTGTTACAAGCAAACTTTATTTATAAAGTAGGAAGTGGGCCAGATTTATCCTGTGGGCGATAGTTGGCTGAACCCTAGCTTAGACTTAAGAAATTAATTATAAAATATTAATAATGCAGACAAATTTCAAAGTGTGTCACATCTGTGGCTATTACCTTATTAATAGCACACAGAAAACTGAGGAAATATTACCTTAGTGTTTGAAAACTAATATTCAATTCTGTAAAGAAATTGCCTACATCATCGGTGACTGAATGAAGTTCCAAAATACATGCTTTTTGTCTCACTCGTTAATGTAAGTAAGAATGAAAACCAATATTCGAGTCAGAGCTACTACATTAATCAATTGATTACAACCATTTGCTAGAACAGTTAGGTAGTTATAAGTTAGTTAGATATAAGAGTTTGGCAAAAATCAGGGGAAGAATTTTCAAGAATCAATTGGCCATGTGGAATTTACAATAATGAGTATTGCGTTTTTTTTTTTTTTTTTGTTTTGGTAAATTGGGCCCTACATATTATTAAAACTTATAATAAACTTATATAGGCATATATATGCATACCTTTTTTTTCTGGAGAGCCAGCTGTTAAACTTTTGCCAATATACCACTATCCAAACACCTAAGGTTTGTAAATACTCCTGCAAATGGCAGTATATATATTGGAAATGTAAGCCCTGATAGCATGGTGATGTAACAAAATATACAGAGAGTGGAGTAGTAAAAAACTTTACTACTTCCTAAGATTGGTCATAACTGTACTGCTCATAGTTCCATTAGCATAAATGTACATGATTAAGAAACTAGAGCCCCATAGAAAGTTACACAAAAGAATAAATCTGCATTGCTTTAATGATTAAAATTAGGACGCCCGTTAGATTGCTTATCTCTTTCTGCAGATTTTTATAAGACATACTACACTACCTAAGAGAAATGACTTAAAGTTGTAGTGACTACCTGAATCATACCTTAACTTGCAACATCTTTGGTATACAATGACTTGGACCTCTTGAAACTGGATCCTCTTTCTTTATCTGCTGTTCACTGGGTATCGATTCATTTGTATAGTTAGCCTTTCTAAGTTTCATATCCTCTTTAAAGATTATTGACATACCACCGCACTGTCAATGCTCCGAGAATTAAAGGAGGTGAAACACAAAAAGTGCTCTTCACAAAATAAGCACCAAATAAATGCATGTTACACTCATTGCTCCCACTAATTCTGCTATTAGTAATACAATTATTAATTTTTACAGTGGGTCTTAATTTTCTGAGAATGCAGGTAGCCTTTGTCAGACTCCAGGGATGGATATAAATGATGTCTATAAAATAAAATATATATAACTCAATTTCTGTTCATTTTTTCCTAAAGTAATTTTTAGTGTATGAGCAAAAGGGCTGGCCCTTATCGTTTGATGGCATAAAATACCTCATGGCAGAAAATGTTTTGGTCTCAAATAATTGCATCTATGAATTCAGGCAGCTACTCCAGCTAATGCCAGTGGATGGAAATGCATGTTGAATTCTATCTAATGTCGAACACTGCATGTAAAATCAAGCCATCAACTAAGAAGTGGTTATGGCATGATCATTTCTATATTGTGTGACATGTTCCTGTTGTACTGTCAACAAACATAAACTTTAATCTCCACAAAGAGAGTTTCTGTAAACTGTATGTCACACTAATGCTTTTATTTTGCATGCCACTTTTCCCCAGAGAAATTCCTTTTACCTTGATTTCTTTACCACAATTGTAATTCATTTTTGACTGACATGCTGACAAATCTATCCAATTTCTTTATATTATTGTACAGCCATTGATTATTTCAACATATTTTTGCTCTCTTTTTCCTTTTTAAAATAAATACTTTTCCTATTTTCTGCACAGATAGCTTTGAAAATATGTTCAAGTTCAAGGGGGGAAGTACATGTCCTCAATATTAGGCTTGCCATGTCTAATTTGAAATTCTGTGTCTTGACTTTGGACAGCAGATTGAAATCATTTCCTCATCACCAAAAATGTCCTTTAGAATTTAAAATCTATCAGAATCAATATAGCGTGGTTTAAAAAACTGATGTGGCCTGTCTATACATAATAAATGAGCAAAATATTGAGATAACAATGGAGTTTTAAATTCAATTTTATGTCAAATTAGGCCAATCCCAAAATGGTGAAATAGGAATTGATATTTTACTAGACATTTGGATAACATGCTACTCCCTTTCTATTCCCTTCCCTAACACGCTATTCCCTTTCTCCAAATACTTTTTCCCCCTCCTGAAGACATTCCGCACCATGTTCTTCAAGGCCACATTATAGTTCTCTGTTTATCTTGACTTCTGATTAATTTATTAGCATCGTTCTCTATACCACTTGCCTGTCTGCAGGCATTCATATTATAACCCATCAATGCTTAGCTTCCCTTCCTTTTTAAATGGGATCATAAAGAGTAGGGAGACATGGGTACTTTTAGATATGCTTTCCATTTGGAACAATGGGTCTGTCTCTTTCTTGTTACCCTTGAAGGCAAGGACCTTAGTCACCTAAGTCTCTGCACAGTTCTATGCACATAATTTCTACAAAATGTATATTTGTTGGCTGACAAAATTAATAAAATCTCATGAAGATGTTGATTTATACTCTGGTTTCTTATGTTCTATCACACTGATTAAAAGAATGTTCTTGAGAAGATCAACTTGGTTCCTATTTTACAAAGACCCTATATTTGTCCCTACATTTTCTCCTAAAATTGATTCTTTTGTTGAAGTGTTACCCATTGTGATTATAAGCCTCCATATAGGTCATCCGTAGATGATCATTTTTAATACTGAAAAAGTGAGAGCTTTTATTCAGGCCATCACTTCACCAGTGCATTAAAACTCCCAAGTCAGTATTTATTTAAAATAAAATGAAAGTAAAATAATTTAAATAGCCCTTGTTTTATACACATATTTAAGTCAGGTTTGATAAAACAAAGATACTTTTACAGTAAGTCTCACAAATTAAATTTTTAAAAAATTGCCTGGATTTGACTCATTCTATTCTGGTATTTTTAAATTGAGATCATTTCTCACTTATTGTGAATTTGATATCAACTCATGAGAAAAGTGATATGCTGTCTATTACATTTACAATTTTAGAGCCCTGAAAAATAGACATATTTTCATTGAGTTCAAAAATAAAATGGTTTATTGATTTCAACTATCCAGAGATGTTTTTGATTGTCAGGTACTCACAATTTGGTGGTAGATGTGTTGCTCCTTTTCTATGCATTTGAAATCTTAGATCAAAACTACAAAGTATCATGAAAAGGCAATAAACCACAATGGACAATTGTGCTGATGACCATTCTATGGCTGAAGAAATAAAGTATTACAGCACTAAGCTATAACTTCTAACATGATGCTTAGTTTTATCTAGGCTTAACAATGTCTTATGTTTTTTTTTTTTCCATTGTGTGGCAGAAAGGGAAACAAATACAAACATTCTAGATTTAGTAGTCACATATGCTGCTCTCTTCCTCTTCATTTTCCCTTCCTTAATAAAACTTAGGATCAAGAGTTAAAGTTATATTAACAACTTTCTGGCAATCCAACAAATTCTAATTTTCTTTTTTACTCAGATTCCCTTAATTAAAAAAAATAGTCATTGAATTATTAGCTCATCTTTTTGTTACTGTTATTTTGTTTTATCTTTCAGGGCTGACTTCTCTTGAAAACCAACAACTTTTAGCTAAGATGATAGAGGTACTACAAAACAGATATTTTATTTTGGCTGGAATCCACCAATGTTGCAAATTATTTTCCAAATTAGGGCATAGGTAAGCTTGCCATTCATATTTTACAATATCATAAGGTAGCATCATATTTGTTGAGTCTTTAATGTCTTATGACTCTACGGTAAACTAATGGAGATTCTCTTCTCGGAAACTGAGTGGGGAAGTCATTCCTGTAGAGTATGCCATTTCCAGACAATGTTCTCTTAATTTTTTAATGTAACTATTATCGTGATTTATAATTGCATTGAACGTTCTCTGTAATATTTTTCAGTATATGTTCATTGTTATTAGGGAAATTCTTAACTCTTTGGATAGGAGCATTCATGAACCTATTTAATAATGTAATACTTTCTTGAAAAAGGGTGCAAGCCTAACTTTTTTTAATGGATCAGATTTATACCTGCAAATATTGAAAAGCCTCCTATGTCTAAATAACTCTAACTCAGAGGGGTGTCGAATTTGAGAGCAGCTTTTCATCACTTGGCTTAGGAAGAAATACAAAGTACCTATTAATTTTATATGTCATAATTTTTAACTGTTTTCTATTTTAGAATATCCACAGTTAATGTCTGCAGTGTGACTTAAAAACATTTGTAAAAGTTCAAGTTCTTTCTTTTATAATTGTAATTAGATTAAAAATTCTGCTAATTGGTGGATTCTAACAGCCACTATAAGTCAGTCAGAAATGACTGAGCAGAGGAGAGCAGGTCAAAATGTGTTTTCTATACTTACTGCACTGGCTTGACTTAATAGTGACTAGTAGACTTTTTTTTTTTTTTTTTTTTTTTTTTTTTTTAAGTGAGAAAAATGTGTTGAAGCTGCACTGGAGCACTAGCATTTCAAAATCTTTTCTACTGAGAATTCAAGAGAAGTGGGATCACTATTGGGCTATGTCTATCGTATCTATTACCCTTGATACTGGAGGGAGGTTGCTATAAATATGTTTCAGTCTTGTACTGCGAAGCATGAGCATAGGTGAAAAGTGGCGCTCCAGCATATGAGTTATATAGGCCTCTTGATAATGTATTAACACAGTAATGGCAAGACAGAATTTTAATAAATTCTTCCCCTTATTCTTCATCAAATGTTTCAAAATCAGGTTTGGTTATAGTAAAGTTTTGGACATCATTTCCCATTTATCCAAATAGTTAAGGAGAAAAGAACAATCTAATGCTAGGAAATACATTTACAAAAGTTAAATATTAGTTTGGAATTAAATATTAATTTCCTTATCTTTTTAATTTATTACATACTGGAGGTATCTAATAAAAAGTTTAATTAGAAATTACAATCTGCCTCTATTACCAATATTTATTCAATATATACAAAATAAATTAAAAAATAACACGAAAGTCAACAATGGGGGGGAAGTCTACTGAATTACTTATAGAATAATACTAAGAAAAAGTAGAGGGATCAAACTAAATAACTGTCGTTGGGCATAGAGTTGTTATAATTTGGGGGCAACATAATCATGCATTTTTTAAATGAAACGTGAGAGTTATCCTTATGGTAATAGAAATTCAAAAGATGGGGCAATGAATCCAGGTGAACTAATCAAACACATCAATTATTAAGGAACCTTTCAGACACTAGTTTACATTCATTTTGTTATAGGAAAGTGATAACAGGGCAAACAAGTTTTTGCAAGATGTTTAGTGCTAGAAGCAATACCAGAAATTTTGATGGTTGAACACAATTTCTAATTTTACCACAAGTCAGCAATGTATTCATTTCAGCTAAGTGTGAAATAACAACACACTACTTGTGCCCACAACCTAGCAAAAAGTCATTTTGGCAAAGCAAAAATGTCTACAGGAGATGAAAAATTATCTTTTGATGAAAGAATATAAAAAAAAATCCAGTACACAGCAGCAAGTTTTTGTTTTTGTTTTTAAAGACAGAGTGAGAATTAATCATGGAATTTTGAAAGGCAGGAGGAAGGAAAGTAGAAACAAAGGTAGGAGGCAGGAAAGGAAAGAAAACATCAACATGAGCTATGATGTATGCCATAACTTCTGAAGGCTTAGTTATCCTCTCAAATTTGCTATGAGATTGATAGATTTGTAGGATGGGCTCTGTCTTCAGTTGCTAATTTGGGGGGCATACTAAAAAAAACTATGATATATACTAATTAGATATTTTATAAAACTGCTATGAAATTCAGAAGATAGATTAAAACACCAGGAAATTTATATTCTAGTAAACTATTAATTGTCTTTAGACAATAGGATGCAAATTTTCAGGTTCAACACATGAATTTGAACTATAAAAATATACTTAAAAAAAAACCTTTTCTTCTCATCTCTGGCCCCTAAAGTTTCTGAATTGAGATTGTCGATGCACTTAGTGTTTACTCCAGGTTAATTATGTGTAGTGGCCATGCCTCATTTTGGCATTGCATGCTACATAATTTATAATACATTACTTAATTTACAATCTGGCTAGATTGTTTTGTTCTGTAGGGAGGCTCAAATGGAACATATTTCATTATCTTAGCTCCTAGAAGAACACTGTGGAGAATGAAATGGGCTTAAATTGGCATTCCTCACATTATGCTAGGTTTCAGAAAGACAGAGTCCAGTTGCTTTTAGCTAAATCAGACAAATGGTCTTTCCAAAATCCACCAGTATAAAACCCCTGGCCTACACATAGATATCATTATATACAAAGGCTGCCTTCATTGCTGGTAAAAAAATGAACATTTTTTAGTGATGCAAATTAAGAAGTCACAATCATTGCTACAAATACAGAATTAATAAAATTTATCTGCAAAATGTCACAAGTTGAAATATTCAGGTCTAACATTCATTTCTGTATTCCTCATGTTTCAAATTCTCTCCTACATAGCATGCTTCTAGGATCTATGTCTTCTTCAGATGTTTTGTGATTTTCCTTTACAGAAACACCAAAGGGAAAAGAGAACCACCACCCATGGCTCCCTGTATGTGGCCATGACTTTTCTGACTCTCCTTAGTGTGTAACTTGAGGTTTCTCCTGTGTGGGTCCTCTTAGCAGGGATTCGAAACTTTCTTCAAATTTCACCACACATGATGGTGGCTGTTGACATACATAATCTGTAAGTAGAACTGTCACCTAGTAAAGGCAAGCTATGGCTTTGTGTTTTATGGGGTAAAGAGAGAGAGAGAAAAAAACACATGTATCGTCTTAAGAGCTGCTTCCAGTATTCATCAGAGAAGGCCTCATTTTGCTTGCAGAACATGAATAAATGCACAGAATGATAACAATCACAGCAAACTTGATATTTGGAAATAGAATATGAAACTCTGAGAACCCTAGGGCTGATGGTGAGAGGAAGGAAAAACCACTCCATATGGTTGAAAGGCCTGAAGAAAAGTGTGTGTGTGTGTGTGTGTGTGTGTGTGTGTGTGTGTCTATATGCACTTTTTTTTTTTAAGAGGAAGAAGGCACATAAGAGAGTGAAAGGAAGAGAAAAGAGGAGCAGAGAGAGAGAGAGAAGACAGAGGAGAATACAGAACTTTTATGGCAAGGGTGCCAACCATGAAGCCCTTTAGGGCAACAAAAAAAGTTTTTGGAGAACTTTAAAGTCTAACATAATAATGTTTTGTTATGTAGGACCTAATGTGATACTTCTCTTATTAGCAACACTGTTCTAAAGATGACTGTGCTTGTATGAGTGGGCTGATTTGTGGAAATGAGTTTCATGTCTGTGTCAACATGGTAAAGAACAGAGACCGAATGAAAACATATCCTGAAAACCTTGATCTTGTTGGAGACTTGCAGAAATTACATTGAGGAATTTGGTATTTCGGAGAATGTGGAATTGCAGTTAGGGTCATATCACTTCTTTCTGGCATGCAGTGTAAAGCATGCATTTCCAAGAAGTCCACCTGGCATCTGACCTATGGTGTACAATTCCTTACTTGCAGGGCTCAGTGGATTGAATGAAATGAGGTATGGAGGAGATATAAGGGGATGATAGGGACTGAGGGGACTCTGCTGTTTCCAACTCTGCTGTTTCTGCGGCTCTTTAGTTTCACAGTATGTGGGCCATGTGAGAACATGGGCTCAGTGTTCCTAGAGTTACCCTTTGTTTTTCAAGAGAAGATCCAATTCTAAATATTTAGGTAAAATATCTACACCCTTTTTATCCAATAATGTCTTTGAGTCACATTGATGTGAGGGCTACCAGTTTGCAAACCCTGCATACATATTCGCTGAAATCTCGCTCCTTTATGAAACCAATTAATACTGGTGATGTTAGTTCTTCTTCAGTTTATAAAAATACAAACCCAAATATTCATCTATCCCCTCCCAAACGGATGGCTCACATTTAACAGTCCAAGACTGAATTCCAAATATCACATCCACATTTCATGAAGCAATGGGAAGAAACTTGACAATGTCAGAGACAGTGTGGTATTCTCTACATTGTACCAAGAACTTTCTTCTCGCCAAGGGCAAAATAATGAAGGAGCCATCTCTTGAGGAAGAATTCCATAAGCTATCACTCGATATTCCAAATATAGACCACTGGCTTAAGCTCAGTCACATGGGTAAACGTGCCTTGGAAATGAAGTCATTTCTGACTGCTCACTTCCATCTAAAAATTCTATTCACTTGAAATAAGAGTGGAGAATAAATTAGGAGATGTCCAGGACAAACAGACAGCCAACCTCTATTAGCTGATGCAAGAGGGAAACTATAATATCCACACTTTCCCATCTCTGTGACATACACTAAGACTTCTCATTATAAGGAAAGCAATCTACTTGGTTAAAGTGTTGATAATTCCATTCATTCTCAGTTAACATGCTGGTGACATGACAGAGCAATAAAGTTCAAAGACATTTTTTTGAACATGTGCAGATATTTCAAAAAATAATGTTTTGAATTGTTAATGTTTAATTTAAAAACATCTCAAAAACAGAGAAAAGCAAAATAATCAATGTTATAGACATTCAGGTCCCCACAAGCTAGATTTAACTGATATCAGCATACTGCCATATAAGTTCTTTCTTTCTTAAAACACATTTTTATAGAAAATCACAATATGCAAAGCCCACGTGGAACTGAATTATCTGAAAATGAAGGAAGGCTCAGAATTCCATCCTTTGCACAACTCCCATTATCCCCAAACCTTTAGTGTTCTGCTGAATATTGAATTGGCAAGATTTAACAAGGCACTGACCATCAAAGATAAATGAGTACCATTATCAGATTTAGACTTCTGAATATACAACTAGGAAAAATTAATCTACAATACAACCATACTTTTCTTCCTTCCCTCCCTCTCTCCTTTCTTCCCTTCCCTGCCCTTTTTCTCCCCTGCTTTCTCTTTTTTTTTTTTTTCCCATTTCTCTCTTCCTTTTTCTCTTCTCTTCCTCTTTCCTTTCAAAGGAGATCTTGGTTTTATTGTTATTTATTATACATGAAAAGGCTATTTGTTCTGACTTTGTTACTCATTTACATTCTGAATAACTTCAGGAAATTTCTCAAGACATTTTGTTCTAATTCTCTACTTGAAGAAAATGATTTTTTGCAGATCTATCTATTACACACTAGAAGTGAAGTAAATCATATAAGTCATCGGTAAGAAGTCCATGGCTTTCGATTTTACACGATTATTTGTAATACAACAAATGCTTTATCCTTTCATAAAGTCAAATACATTTAAACTTCATAGAAGAACAACTAAGTGGTACTAAAAAGACTAAACAGATACTAACAGAAACATGATTATGTTATAATCAACTCCAGTCTGTGACCTTCTGCACTTGGCCTTCAACATGGGTCACATTTGGAAGCCTAGCTTAGTACTGCCCTGCGATTTTAAGCACTATCTATGCCATACCAGACTAGTAGAGAACAAAACAAAACAAAGAAGCTACACAGAGAGATGAGACTCACAATTCTAAAATGGGAATTCATCCAGAGATTCTTTTGCCACTTTGGCCATGATACACTTAACAATGTGCAACAGTAAGATGGCTGGCATGCAGAAAGCAGGGTCTCAAAATGTCAGGGATAAGTGGCATATTTCTGTGTAGCATAGCTATAGCAAACATTTCATTTCCCCTGAAAAACTCAATTTGTCTAATTTATCTGAGACGCGAGCCCCCGAGAGTTCCTGAACAAGTTTTACACAATGTATTCTGTATACTTCAAAAGTAAGAAATAAATATGATATGACTTACCCTGACCTCCCTTCCAGTAATTTCTGCCTTCAGGCACTCATTTCTAAAGAAAAAAATTTAAAAAAGGCAAGAAGCACTTACCGTTAGTGTGCCTAGTAATTATATAATTTAATCCAGAATATAATTCAGAAATTAACTACTGAAAGGCAGCTTTGCTTTTTTATTTTTGACAAGTTGATGAAACTGTTTTTATATACAAAAAAAAAACCTTATTGAGGTATGATTGACATACAAAATGCTGTATTTGTTTAATGTGTACAACTTGATGAGTTTGAAGAGAAGTGTGTACCTGTGAAGTCATCACCACAATCTATATCATAGGCTCATCTATCACTTCTAAAGTTGCTTGTGAAAATTGTTTTAACATTTTCTATCCACTTTACTTGTTCTAAGCCAAAGTACATCAGTACACATCTGTTCAGGAAACCCAGATTGCTCCCTTTTTCTTTCAGAATTCATCTGTCTTTAAACTTTTTAGTTAAATGTAGCTCTCTGATCTACACTTCACTTTGGAATTAAAAAAAAAATTCTTTAACTACATTGGAAAGAGAATACATGAACAATTTGTCCCTTTCCTGTTATTTACTTAGGTCAACACTCCTCTCCCATTTATGCTTAGTTTTGTAATTATCTCATCTCTGAATATGTCTGCATTAATTTAGAAGAAACAATCAGGCAGTCAAATTCAATATGCATTAAGAAAAATGAGATTATGAGAATTTCACACGTTAACTATATATTCTCACTTTTCAAAATTAAGGGATGAGGTGGATACAAAAGAGAAATGATGCATAAATGCTCAGATCGTGAAAAGTTAATTTTCAAAATTTAAGCTTTTGTATTTGATAAGTGGCTTGCATTAATTTTAAATGTCAAAATTAAGCAGAAAAAATGATTGCTACCTAGTGCAGTTTGATATAAGCCTGAGAAGCAAGTAAAGATCAAGATTTGTTAAAAACTGGAGAGTCACCTCTTTTTCTAATTTCAATTTTATTTAAGCCAAAGTTGAGCACCCCCATGGGTCCCCACTGTTGTTGGAATACCAAGTTATGGCTGGCATAGACACACTAGCTCCTGAGCCATTGGGCACAACTGGCAATAAAATAGTATAAGAAGAAGTTGGCACAACCACGTCCTTCTATCATATGGTGACAGGGAAAAGTAATGAAACCCACACCAACAACTATACCTAAGACGAAAATGCATTTACACAAAATATTTTATTTTTTTAAGGTTTTCATTTACAGCAGCCTGTTACCTGAGTGGTGCCAACAGTCCAGATCCTCATTGAGGAAAGTGAGAATTCACCTCTTGTTTCTTGGGAATTTCCGTTTTCTAATCATTTTGAAATGGTGGGTGACAAGCATAGTCACCTCCCCACTCTGTAATACACCAGCAGCCCCTCTTAGAAACAGGCTCTGAGGAACCGAACATCTCTACCCTCCATGGTAATGGATTTCATTTTGTACTTCCCCCACCACTATGGCCAGGGTTCTTTTAAGGTGACTTGGCTCTGAACTTTTAGAAAGATGTGTTGTTTTACATTAACACCAGAAGCTCTATACATCAAGGAAAAAACTTCAAGTGATGGGAGCTTCAAACAGATTTCTAATCTTTACAGTCCTTCAGTACTTGTATTTTAAGAATGAAGGCATAATTTATTGGGGATGAAACCGAATTGCTCAGCTCTCTGCTAATAGGATCCTCAGGGCAAAAAGGGTAGAGAAAGCATCATCATAAAAAGCAGAAAGCTTCACAATATTTTAAAATTTAAGCTAGAAACAATAAATTAATAATTATGTTTGCCATGATTATTGCCCATTAATGATAAATTGTTCTCATTGAGTAAATGGCACGATGAACTCAAGTGGCCCAGAGGATTAATAAAAGACTGCTTATATTGGCCTATGAAGCATTGGTGATTGTTCCTATTTTGTTAAGAAAGCCATCAAGCCTTTTGCAGGGACCCTCTTGTCCTTAAGCTTTTCTCTTCCTAGATTCAAGTCAATTGTGAAGATCTTTCTGTGTTTGCTACAGAACTGTAGTGGAGTCCCCATCTGGTAAAGTGAAACACTTTTTTTTTTTTTGTAGCCCAATCATGAAGATTTATTTTTCAATCAGGCCACATAATCACAGAAATGCTTAAACACCTTATACTGTCATTGTGGAGGGACGGAACAGCATTCTACAAAAGAATCATCACTGAAGATATGGAGAGCCATCTGCCTAATTAGCCAGTGACGAAGATCGCCTTTGGTAAGCACAATATTAAAACTGTTTTCGGTTCTTCAAAGTGTGCTGTCCCGTCATCTTCCCTTGAAAATAATGAAAGGGAAGATACAATAACAGAGCACTAAAGTGGATGACATGTAGCAAGGGCTCCAGGCAAGCATTGTGTTTCCTCCTGTGAAAAGTACCACCATTTATTATCACTCATTAAAATTTAATTTCATATGCCATCTTTAAAAGGTCATTTTTTAAATTGGAATTTTGTAGGCAACGTTACTGACTGGTTAACTACTGTGAAAAAACAAACCTTCATAGATTTATTGTTTTAAGCTATTATTAAAGAGGCACCTTAAAAAAAAACAAATTATTTCCCTCTCACAGACAAGATTATTCCACTTTCTCAGTAATTTCGTTTACATAGTATTTTCAGTTGGTTTTTGCACTAGAAGCACCTTGGAAACTTAATTAGCAAAGAACAATCATTAGTATCTAAAAGGTTTAAACCTATAACTTAAATATGACAAATTTAAACCAAGACGAAGATGGTTAAGATAGAAAAAGCACTAAAATGGAAAGTGGAGTTTAACATGTCCTTTATTTGCATTTACTGCAATTAAAATCTATTTTTCTTCTACTGGACTTTATTTTATTACAGACTATGATTATTTTGACTCCTGATACAAAATGGTTTTATGTAGTTGTAAAGTTGTAATAAGTGTTAAAATGTATAATACCAATATAAGATAATATCTTTATTCTCCAAAAGGAAAGCATAACAAGTTTTTATGGAGCACCAACAAGTGCAAACATGTATATACATTTTATTATTTAACCCTGTAAGAACACATCAGGATAGGCATTGGGCCCATTTTGGAATCAAGGAAACTGATGCACAGGAAAGATAAGTGGCATGCTAAAACCACACAAGACAGTGGTAGAATGGGAAAGTTGGAATACTAATCCAGGTTTCCATAATTCCAATGGATTTCCTATAACCTAGGCTATCGCCTGAATAAATAGATAGTATGTCTACCTGCAACAGAACAGAGGTCAGCAAACTTGCCTTGAAGAGTGTAACAGTAAATATATTCTGCTTTGTAGGGCATATGGTCTCTTTAACAACTATTCAGTGTTGCTGTTGCAGCATGAAGCAACTTTAGACAAATTATAAAGAAATGAGCTAGTTATATTCCAATAAAACTTTATTAATGCTTATGTATTTATTTTTGAGAGAGAGAATGTGTGTGCACACCAGCAGGGAAGGGAGAGAGAAAGAGGAAGAGAGAGAGAATCCCAAGCAGGCTCATGCTGTCAGCACAGAGCCCTACATGGGGCTTGATCTCACAAATGGTGAGACCATGACCAGAGCTGTAATCAAGAGCCAGACCCTCAACCTATTGAGCCACCCAGGCACGTCTCCAATAAAACATGATGTACAAAACTGGTGAGTGAGCCAAATTTAGTCACAGTTTTCCCTGTACTTGAATGTAAACTATTGTAAACTATGTGAAGACATACACTGTATTTTGTTCAACATTATGTAATACAATATCCAAAAAAAGTAATGATTAATTAATGATGATGTTTAAAATAATGCTAGCTAATAATTGTATGGAGTTTATTATGTGTTAGTCACTTCTGCATGTAATAACTCATTATATAAATTAGTTACTGTTTTTACCCATTTCAGGAGATAAAGAAACTGAGAAATGATTAATTTATTTGTCACAGCAACTCAGCAAGTAAATGGGGGATCTGAGGTTCAGACTATAAAAGTCCAAAATACACAATAAGTTAGTTAAATGAATAAATGATTAAATGAATGAATAAAGGAAAGATTGAATGAATCAATATAGAGAGTTAGTCCTGGGTATTTTAAGACAGAATCATTTATCTTGCTCATCCACACACTATCTCTCTTCCAAAATGTCTAGGTTACAAAGCCAAATTTGAGACTGAGTGACAGAGAGAGAGAGAGAAAGAGAAAGAGAGAGAAAGAGAAAAAAAAAAAAAGGAAATGAAAATCTGCTATTGGGTATATGTTTCTTTATCTGAATTAAACTAGTTGTCTCACTCTTAAATAAGAATAAACTTTAGGGGCGCCTGGGTGGCACAGTCGGTTAAGCGTCTGACTTCAGCCAGGTCACGATCTCGCGGTCCGTGGGTTCGAGCCCCGAGTCAGGCTCTGGGCTGATGGCTCAGAGCCTGGAGCCTGTTTCAGATTCTGTGTCTCCCTCTCTCTCTGCCCCTCCCCCGTTCATGCTCTGTCTCTCTCTGACCCAAAAATAAATACACGTTGAAAAAAAAATTAAAAAAAAAAGAATAAACCTTATAAGTAGGTAGGGATTTTTAGTTTTAACTGGCAAGTCCATGTTTTCCATGAAGGAATGAAGAGAAGTAAAAAATAAAGGAAAGAAGAAGGAAAGGATAAAGAGACAAAAGGACAGAATTAGGAATCAATCTGAGAGAAGTAGCAAAAGGAGATGGAAACTAGAAAAAAATATCTAGTAAGAAGAAAACTTGTAAGGAATACCTTTTATTCAACAGATATTTACTAAGGGCCAAATATGTATTAGGCTCTGAGCTACACCCTGGTGATATAATCATTTAAAAAAGAAAGGAACACTATCAAGGATACTGCACTCAAGGCTTACAGTATATAAAGGAGATAACATGAAATAACATTCATATAAAAGCAGAATTATGACTCAAGGTAACTGCTACAAAGAATTGCATAAATGCTCTGAGAGCATACCAGTGGGATTGAGGGGTCTGGGAAGGTCTCTGAGCAAAGGATATTTAAATGAAGAGTGGTAGATCAAGGGGCACCTGGGTGTCTCAGTCCATTAAGTGTCTGACTCTCAGTTTTGGCTCAGGTCATGATCTTTCTGTTTGTGAGTTAGAGCCCCAAGTTGAGCCCTGTCCTGACAGTGAGGAGCCTGCTTGGGATTCTCTCTGTCCCTCTCTGTGCCCCTCCCCCACTCATGCTATCTCTTTCTCTCTCTGTGTCTCTCTCTCTTTCTCTCAGATAAATAGGAATAAATAGGATAAATAGGATAAATAAATAGATAAATAGGAATTCTCTGTAATAAAGAGTGGGGAGAACAGCATTTCAGGAAGATGACTAAAAGGGGTAAAGTTTCAGAGACGACAATGATGATGAATCAGACAAGGGAATGAACAGTGTAGCTGAGGATGCATGGATAGGGTGGAGATAGATGTTGGCATGAATTTGGGGGTCAGTTATAGCAGACGAGAGAGAGAAAACATCAGGTGTTGAAGTGAGAAGGTGAGAATTCAGGAGTAGAATTTTGGACATTTCAAGTTAGAGATACCTGAGACCTATTCAAGTAGAGTTCCCCAGAAGACAATGAATCCATAAACCTTATCTGTTAGATGAGAGGCATGGATGCATGATAGGAAGTAGTGAATATTAGCATTTGAATGATGTGTGTGTAAGATCACTCAGGGAAAGACAGTAGAGGAAGAAGAGTAGAACTTTAATGTTTAGGAGTGAGACAAAGACAGTACCTTGTAAAGGAGACTGAAAAGGAGTGTTCAGGGAGGAAGGCACAAAGCCACAGAATGTCAGTAGTATATGGAAGCCAAAAGAAAAGAACCTTCAAGGAGGAAGCACATCAACTGTGTGAAATGTAGTGAGTGGTTAAGTAAGGTGGGGACTGAGGAGTGTTCTTTCGATTTCGAACATGGATATTATTGATGTCCTTAGCATGGCTGTTTGTGAGTCATGGGTATAAAATAAGACAAGAGTAGTAAGGTAATTATGACAGTAAAAGTGTGGCAGCCTTTATAGACAACCTTTTTTAAAAGCTTCATGGCAGATTAGAACAAACAGTATCTGGAAAGGAATGAAAAGACAGGAGTGGTGTCTTAATTATTCATGTTTGAATGCTGATCAGAGTATTCAGTAAGAAGGAGAGGTGAGAAAAGAGGAATAAGAGTGGCTCTGTGGAAAGATACAAAGGAAAAGAAAGCAAAAGCAAAGTACATTTGAGAAAGTAACAGCATGAGACTTAAGAAAAAAAAAAAAAGAACAAGTGAGTAAAACTGAGAATGTACAGGGAAATCTAAAATCCAAATACCTCATGGCTTACCCTCCAAGAGATTCTCCAGGAAGCCTACAAGTTGGTACCACATGATAATTTAAGAGTAGTATAGATTACACACTCTCACTTTCTCCCACTACTTATGGGTGCAGTCAATTAAGCTTAGCAACATTACACAGTAGTAGCAGAGCTATTGCGTTTCCCATCCTGTGGGGCTGTCAGTGCGTAGAGTCATTTTCCAACTGTCAGGGCAGAGGATTCGGTCTCTGGATAGTGATTACAATCCTTTGAATGTTTATGTAGAAACTCTTACTACCCAGAAGAGAAACTATTACAACAAGCGCTATCAGCAAATGATACACTGCTTCCTTTTGCATTCTTAACACAAGCATGACTAAGCTACCAAATAAATCGGAGAAGCATAGATATTCCTTAGGAATTATTTTCTTGAATTTAAATAGTCATTGATTGGTAGGGACCAGGTCTCTACTTTTATCTTTTTTGTTTGTTTGTTTGTTTGTTTAATTTTAATCAAGCCCTGGGTTTTACCTTTTATTTACTAATTTATTCAAAAAATGATAAAGCACTTACTATTTATCAAAAAACTAGAAAAGGTGAAATGAACAAGATTGCTCCAGCTTTCATGGAGCTTATGCCCTAGTGAAGGAGACAAGGTTTATATTTATTTTGTAGCTGTATTTTGTTGTTGTTGTTGTTGTCGTTGCAGATGACTTGAAACAGCAATCTTGAGACTTGAGAGGAAGACAGAGTAAATACTCTTCATCTAATTTTAAAGGTAAGCTGAAAGGACTTGGGGAAGATATTAAAAAAGATAATGGCAAAGCATAATGGTTCTCAAGGTGTGGTCCCCCACCAGCATCAACTAGGTACTTGCTAGAAATACAAATTTGTTGGCCCCAATCCAGACCTGGTAAATAGAAAACAGACAAACAAACAACTCTGGGGTAGGGGCTAACGATCTGTTTACCAAGATCTCCAGGTATCTCTGAGACACACTCAAGAATGGGAAACACTGTGTAAGAGAAAGATACTGAATTGAATTAAAAGACTCGGCTTTGAGTAACATGACTTTGGGAAGATTACTTAACTATTTGCCCTCAATTTTCTAGAAATAAATCCTATCTTGCTTGTGGCTATAAATAAATCTATGCCGGGGTCATAAACACAAATCTCTTCAGAGATCGAGCAGGCAGCAGAGTGAATGAAGATGGACAAACATAAGAGAAAACAATAGCATAAGTAAGCTGAAAAATAGCATCTAGGTGTTAGGAGAAAAGAGTAGTAGGAACTGTATCAAACTTGTATAAACAAAACTCTTTTAGAAAAATTTCTCAAGAAAATAGAAACCCAAATTTGGATGTGTACATAGTAAATTATTAAATATGAACAAACACCATAATTTAAAATTCTACGTGTGTAAAAAATAAAATAGAAACGGATGGATGGAGGGAGGCAGAAAGAACAAGAGAGAGAGGGAAAAAGAGGTTGATTTTGAGGCTGGAGGGCTAAATTTTGTGTGAAGACTATCAGAATGAACTATGCTATGTTTTAGAGGTCCACACAAGAAAAGCAATATTTCTCAGGGCGAAGGTAAGAAAGGTAAAGGTTGTGGGGGAAAAGGATTGATTAGATGGCAAGATATAAACAGTAGACTTCCATAATGGACTCCTGCCATGATGATCTTGATCAAGGTCATATAGCTGGTAATTAGTGGAATCACATGTCTGACTGTCAATTAAGATATCCAATTAAGACTGTGAAGAAATGGTAGACAGTTGAAGTTTCAGTGCTCTTGAATTGACCTGCTTGGTCCCAAGTGTCAAAGAGACAGAGTTGACCAGGTAAGGCCAGGTCTGGAACTCTGGTTAAAAGAGAGGTTTCACAATTTAACCGGGCAAATGTTACATATTAAAATGACAAGGGAAATTTTAAATACTGGGTAAATACAATATACAGGTATAGGAAGATAAGATTAAAAAGAAGGAAATGTGCTTATTGTAAATCTAGGTAAGAGGACAGTATTTAATCAGGAAGGCAAAATTAACTAGCAAAAAAGGCCCAATGAAGTCCAGGGTCATTTCTTCTTGCCCTTTAAAAATATACAGCCTAATAACTTTCTTCTTTGGCCAACCAAGACAATAAGCGCCAGTAGGTGAAGAAGGGAGACACACAGGCAATTCTCATCCTTCTCCTAGGAACTGGACAAGATAATAGACAAAATCATGCCTATAACCCTCTACTTCTTTTTTTAGTGGAAACATAACAATATGACAGAGAATACGGAGAATTTTAAGGGGATCTTTTACTTTAAATGAGAACTTGAATTCTCAATTGGAATATAAATGAGTTCTTGAAGACTACTTAGGAAGCTCCCATAAACAATATCTCCAATGAAATAAATGCCTTGTTTAAGAGCAAGAAAGAGTGTGTTCCTTTCCATTTCCCTCCCTAATCCACAAACTATACAATGACACGAGATACAGTTCAAAGCAATATTGGCAAATCTGCAAATACCACCTACTTACACATGCTTCAAGATATCATTACCTGTATCAATTGTAACAAATTTTATAAACATTATTACACAATGAACTCAACCAAGATAAGAATGACCACTTTTCTGAAAGAAAGGTTTATTAGTAGGGACATTTTTTTTATATCCAGTTCAGGTTCTGTTCTATTCTACTTGACTTATTTCATAGCCTTATTTAGGGTACAGATAGGAGGAGACAGTTTCTACTAAAATAACTCCCCATGACTGTGTTTTAAATCGTATCTCAATTACAGGTTACCATCAGCAGGCATCATGTGGGGAATGCCTCAGTGAATTTGCAAAGGTCCTTTTTCCTTGGTACATCTTCCATTTTTCTCTGTAGGAGGCAGACTTCTGCTTATACTTCAACATCCAGCACAAGTACACCTGCTCTGTGGAGCCTTTCTGGACTACTAGTGACAAAGCTGATTGTTTTCTTCCAGCTTCCATAGTGGTCTGTTACTTTGTTTTGATATTTTTTCATCATTCAATACTTGTTTATAGGGGTATCTTCTTTAGACTATGAGTTTCTCAACAGTTGTGCCCTTGCCCCATCAATCTCCTAATCTTTGGTATGTATCCGAACTGTAAAATACTCACTAAATAAGCACAGATTTGAAAGAATAAGTAGATGCATGCATGAAAGTAGGATATGAAAGGCAGTATCCATTTCATAAGGTCAAGGCCAAACATCTTCCCTATGTCATGTGAATGATTTGGGCAGGTGGTAATAATTTCCAATTGAGCTTATTAGCTCATGGACCAGTCTACATTAGGTATATCCCAATATGCTAAAATTCCCATGGTTTATGTATGCAAAGAGAAACAGGAAGTGTGTGAATTATTTCTACATAATAATGGAAAAGCAGTCAAGTCAGAAGATTCATTCTGCTTCCTAGTATGCCTTGGATTTCTACAATCATAATCAGATTTTTCAGAAACAAATATGATAGCTTTTTTATTATTTATTTTTTTAAGTTTTTTTTTTTTTTTAATTTTATTTTAAGAGAGACAGAGACAGTGTGAGTAGGGGAGGGGCAGAGAGAGAGGAGAGAGAAAATCTCATGTAGGCCCCACACTGCCAGCGTAGAGCCTGATGAGGGGCTTGAACCCAGGAAGCTGTGAAATCACGACCTGAGCTGAAACCAAGAGTTGGACACTTAACTGACGGAGCCACTCAGGTGCCTCTTTATGTATGTATGTATGTATGTATGTATGTATGTATGTATGTATGTGTGTATTTTTCACAGCTTTTAAAAAAATGATCCTATGAATTCTAGCCCTTAAATTTGTATCTGCTTTTCCACTAGGAGTACAAGAACAGATTTAATGTATTCTTGCCCTGAGAAGTAAGGAAAGTGATGGGATACTACGGTCTTACATTCACCATATTTTGATAAATCTAATTCTATTTTACAGCAACTCTACCTTTGATGGGCAAGGATGGGAAACTGAGGAACTCTTTCTCTTGTGAAAGTTATTGATCCTGTTTTTATACTTATCAAAATTCATTTTTAAGATCATACACATTGTTCCTTCTGTTAAACTTGGTATAAAGTACATTTTGTTAAGATAATGTTCATATTTTTCTCCTGTCTGTGTGTATACATAAGTGTACACATATTTATATGTATATAAAACAGTAAATGCCTGAGAGACTAGAAAATGACCCACAATCTGGGCCAAGGGGTGAGAAATTGCAAGTGTATGTCATTTCATGTAAGGGAAAATAAAGAAAATTGTTTGAAAAACACAGAAAAGTTGCAGGGAAATGTTCAGCTATTGTACTAGGATAGCTACTTCATTGGACATTTTTCCCTATTACTTTTATCTTCAGATAGAATATGAAGTGTTTTGTTTATGTACAAGTTTATGTCTCAGCTTTGCTCTCTGATCCTCGTTTGGACCCAGCCATTGACACAGCTATACAGATGCTTTTGGGCAGACTCAAGGAAGGATGCAGCATACCGAACTCAGTACCTGCAAGGAGTACAGAGCCTGGATGTAAACAATCCATTTCTGTCTCTCAAAGACTGAAACACTGGTATAATTCCTCCTGCACTCTTCTGCATCACTCATTCCATAAGCTTAAGAAGCTTTAAGAGAAACATATACAAGATAATGCTTTTGGTACGAAGTAAAAGGAAATCTTTATTTTACCTGGTTTAATTTTCTAGATTTACTACCTTTCTATTTTTTATAAATATCTTTCAGTTTTTACTGTTCAAGGCCAGTCACATTTACTTCATGTTTCATTTTCTGATATCCAAATTCTCTCCGGTGCTTCCTCTAACGACAAGCCCAATCTTCTACTGGGATACAATTTTGTTTGTGTGGCTAATTTCTTAATCCTCCTGTCCATACCCTCTTTCTTTATTGCAAAGTATCACTTGAGTCTAAGTGAGTTTTATTTATTTATTTTTTTAAGCCTTCACCTTTCCTGCTGCTCGATTTCCAGCTGAAGTTATAATCTTCTGTTTGGGATACGACAGTTGATTACTCTCGAAATGGCTGTAATATTATCTGCATTTGTTGGAATGGCAGAAGAAAACTGTGATTAAATAAAAATTGGCTTGGATTTTGCCTCAAACTTCTACTACATTAATTTAAGGGCTTAATCAAAATTTTGCTGTTGGTGTTTCTAAATGTTTTTCTCTATCACTTGCTTGGTTAGTACAAATATGATAGACTGAATAATTGACTCCATTATTTACCAAAATCCATGCCCTTTTTCATAGAACTTTGCAGTTATTCCTACTGGAGATGGAGTGTACAACTTCTACTATGACTTGCTTTAGCCAATAAGGCTTGTGATGTGCTTATACTCCTTCCTGCCATCTTTGTAAAAAGAGTCTGCCACATCAAACATCCTGGCCCAAGAAAGATGAGAGATACAGAAACATGTTTGAATTCAACCACTACCCCAGGGCCCACAGCAGCTGAGAAAGTCAACTCTGTGCATACCTACACACAACAAACCAGGAAAAATTGGTTATCTTAAATCATTGAGCTTTGGGAATTTTTATTATGAGTAATGGCTGACTAATACAATACCCACTTTTATGACTCTGAGGAAAAAATACATTATTACCTTCAGTCATATCATTAACATTCATATAGTACTCATTGTGCACAGAAATATGCATTCTGAGAGCCATATAAGATATAGAGATTTTAGACATTGTTTTGGAAGGTTCTGGGGGAAGGGCATGACATTCATCCCATTCACTACTTTAATACCATTTACTGAGAGCTTCCTCTGTGCCAGAAACACTGTGCTACAACCTGGAAGAAAAAAATAAACAAGATGGACACCTGACCTCAATAAACATGAGGCCTAGTAGGAGGAGACAGATTTTCAAACAAAAGAGTACTTTATGAAATTATACACATTGACTGAATTTGAATTGTACATAGTGCATCAACTGAAGTCCAGCATATTGTGTCATCACGCTTGGGTCAGAATCTAGGCTCAACCTCTGTCTTATTTTTATAGACCTCAGTTACCTCATTTTTAAAAGGAAGTGAACTAGCCATTAGGCCCCTGCCTAATATGTAACATAAACTCAATTCTAGCTGTTATTATCACTATTATCATTATTATCAATATGAGCAGTATCTTTAATATTATTCTTTATTAACAGTCAACATTTTCCTGAGCAGAGCTTGCCTAGAGACATGGAAGGCGCTGTGCCAAAGGCTAACAAAGACTTGAAGAGTAATGAAGCAAACTTCCACTCTCAAGGAGCTCACCAGGAAAATCCCCAAGCAAAGGCCAGTAGTTAACAGTGAGTAAAAAATATACTCACTAGAAGAATCATGTAATATATACCTTGTCAAGTCAAAGAAATTAACACAAATATTTTATGTTCATATAAGCAGCCAGGCCTAACCAGTTAAGAGTTTTCACCTGTATTATGAATTTGTCCAACCTTGGTGAGGATAGCCCTATGTAAACTTTCGAGTGTTACAATTAAAATCAAATAGTAAGAATTTGTATTTCTTCCTTGATAAATTGACTCAGTCTAACCTGCATTCTCAGAAACAGGGCCTTAGACAATAAATCCCTATATAATTCTATTCAAGTTGTATAAACAGGTCTATAGCCACAGCTCTGCCATTAGCAAAGAAAAAAAAATATAAAATATAATCTGGATTCCTGAACTGGTCTTACTTACCACACTTCTAATTCAGACTAAGAGGCCATAAAATTTGATCCAAATTTCCAGATTAACCACAATATCTAATTTCTATCCAAAATATACATGCAGAAAAAAAAAAAACAAATAAGCTTGTTATTAAAGTTTAGTATAAAAGATAAAAATAATCCTGGGGCGCCTGGGTGGCGCAGTCGGTTAAGCGTCCGACTTCGGCCAGGTCACGATCTCGCGGTCCGTGAGTTCGAGCCCCGCGTCGGGCTCTGGGCTGATGGCTCAGAGCCTGGAGCCTGTTTCCGATTCTGTGTCTCCCTCTCTCTCTGCCCCTCCCCCGTTCATGCTCTGTCTCTCTCTGTCCCAAAAATAAAATAAACGTTGAAAAAAATAAATTAAAAAAAAAATCCTAAAAAAGATAACACGTTGATGAAGGCTATATGTGACTGGAACAAAGGGAAAGCCAGTTTCCTGGATTTGGCCTAGGTCATAGATATGGTGGTTGATGGAAGGTGCAGAGTTGGGATGGGAAATGGGTAATGGCTTGGTTTTAATTAATTGATTAATTAACCAATATATACATATAAATAAAAGATTCAGATATTTTCCCTTCCAAAACGATACATTTTGTTGATTATAAAACTTTAAAAACGCGCAAACACATACACAGACACACAGACACACACACACACACACACACACACACACACCATTCACAAAACAATAAGAGATATCTTTATAAAAATAGGCAAAGGGTTAAAAAATGTAGTTCACGGTAAAGAAAATATAAAGAGTTAACACATAAAAATATGTTTGACCTTCCCAGTAACTACAGAACTTAAAATAAAATTAAAACGATATTAAACCAGTTTACACTTATATGATTACATTTTAAAATATTACATATTAACAATAGTTGATAAGCAAATGAAGAAGATGTTCTTTCATATACACAATTTTGTTGTGAAGGATTCTATAGGGCAACTTGACACTACCAAATTTTAAAAGGTGCTTACCCTTAGCTTAGATATTCTATTTGTATTATCTGTCTTAGAGAAATATTTGTACAACTGCATAAAGAGGAGTATATAAGGCTGTTCAACGCACCTATCATTTCAGTAGAGAAAAAATGAAAAAAATATTGTAATCAATACAGAAATGATTAAACAGACTATTTTACCAATACTGAAGAAATTGAAAAGAATGAGTGAGACTTCTATGTATGGGGATGGAAATGTCTCACATCATTGCATGAAAATAGTAGGTTTCTGAACTATATGAAAGATGTGGCATCATTTGTTTGGAAAATGCACACATGAAATATATTATGCTATGTGAAGATATATACGTATAAATGTATGGAAAATAGTCTTGAAAGATACTCACAAAACGGTGGTTACATCTGAGAAAGGGACTGACATTGCAGACAACTAAAGGGAGACTTCTATATTAATCCACACTATTTTAATTTTTACAAAAAATTCCTCATAGTTTACTATGTAATTACAAATAAATAGAATTTTCACTTCTGAGCAAGATGGAATAACAAGGAATAACAATCTTTACTGAAACAACCAAAAATGGACCAAATATGGGAAACAAAAGTTTTAAGACACTAGAAATCAGGCAATCAAGGTGAGTAATCCTTGAGAGATGGTAAACAAATGAGGTTAGGCTTGTGACTAATGTCTTAACCTTTAAGACTGCTCTAACCAAATAATATAGACTGGGAAGTTTATAAACAACAGAAATTTATTTTTCACAGTTTTGGAGGCTAAAAGTCCAAGATCAGGATGCCAGCCATGGTAACCAAATAATATAGACTGGGAAGTTTATAAACAACAGAAATTTATTTTTCACAGTTTTGGAGGCTAAAAGTCCAAGATCAGGATGCCAGCCATGGTCAGGTGAAGACCCTATTCTGTTTAGCAGATTTTTCATTATACTCTCACATGGCGGAAGGGACAAGAGAACTCTCTTGAGCCTCTTGTATGAGACACTAATCAGATTCATGAAGGCTCTGTCCTCATGACCTAATCACCTCTCAAAGGCCCACTTCCTAATACTATCAATTTGGGCATTAAGATTTTAACATAAATTTTGGAGGATACCAACATCCTCAAAAGCCTAAGCCTATTAACTTGAGAGAATTTCTGGGATGCAGTAGAAGGAGTGGGAATCCAGTAAATGCTCAGAGGACTCTCTGACTTGGATAGAGAGCTAAGATTCTAGGAAAGGCAAGATGGTGACTTGGATTCACAAGACAGTGTAACAGACAGAGGTCAACACAATGAAAACTCCAGAAATCTACAGAGTTCCTTTCAAGTATTCAGCTGAGTGCTGATCAGTGAATTCAGGAGAGGAAACTACTTGAGGCTGTACAAAGAACCATCTGAAAGGAATCATCACACAGGACTAGGAGTAGTGCTGTTTCCATAATTCATGAGGCATCGAGTAGAGCAAAAAGAATGATCTTGCCACAGTAGTGCAGAATAATTACCACAAGGATGAGCACTGCTGTGGTCTATCTAAAGAATCTTAAAACCGGGGCACCTGGGTGGCTCAGTCGTTTAAGCATCCAACTTCAGTTCATGTCATCGTCTGGCAGTTCACGAGTTTGAGCCCCACATAGGGCTGTGTGCTGACAGCTCAGAGACTGAAGCCTGCTTCAGATTCCATGTCTCATTCTCTCTCTTTGCCCCTCCTAGCTTGTGTTCTCTATATCTCAAAACTAAATAAATAAACATTTTTTAAATCACTTAATGAAGCCATCATTACTTTGATATCAAAACTGGACAAGGACACTACAAGAAAAGACAACTACAGACCCATATCACTAATAATTATAGGTGAAAAAATTATTAATAGAATTTTATAATATCAAATCCAAAAATTTTTACAAGGATTTATTCCAGAAAAACAAGCCTGATAAAAAGGACCGTACTATATATAAAATCTCACTAGATGTAAAAAAAGCATTTGACAAAATCCAACATCCATTCTTAATAATAACTCTTACTGGGGCGCCTGGGTGGCTCAGTCGGTTAAGTGTCCAACTTCGGCTCAGGTCATGATCTCTCGGTCCGTGGGTTCGAGCCCTGCATCGGGCTCTGTGCTGACAGCTCAGAGTCTGGATCCTGTTTCAGATTCTGTGTCTCCCTCTTTCTCTGACCCTCCCCTGTTCATGCTCTCTCTCTCTCTGTCTCAAAAATAAATAAATGTTAAAAAAATTTTAAAAAAATAATAATAACTCTTACTAAATCAGAAATAGCAGGAAATTTCCTCAACCTGGAAAAGTATTTATATGAAAAACACATAGTTAATACAATAGTAATGATGGAAGACTGAATGCTTCCAACCTAAGATCAGTAACAAGACAAAGGTGTCCAATCTCACCATCTCCATTAAATATTTCACTAGAAGCTCTAGGCAGAATTATGAAACAGAAAAAAAATTAAGTAAAAACAATTTTTATTTTCAGATATGGTAATTTATTTGAAAATTTGATAGAAAAAAGTTAAAGAATGTATAAGTGATTTGGGCAATATTTCAGGATACAAAATCAATATCTTTAAAAAACCACAGTGCTATGCACCAGCAAAAATAAAAAACTGAAATAAAAAATACATTTGCGTTACCATAAAAACATGAAATTCTTATGGGTAAATCTGACAAAAGAAACAAAGGATTTGCACACAGAAAACTAAAAACTATATTGCTGTAAGAAATGAAAGAAGAACTAAATAATGAGAATGATATTTATGTTCATCTTTTGAAGATTCAATATTGTTAAGATGTCAATTATTCCCTTTTTGACCTATAGATTCAAAACATACCAAACAAAATGTCATCAGGATTTTCTCACAGAAACTTACAACTTATTCCAAAATTCACTGGGAAAGGCAAAGGACCTAGAATAACCAAAACAACTTAAAAAAAAGAAAAGAAAAAGAAGTGTAGGGCTAACATTCTTTGATTTCAAGATTTAGTACAGAACAAAACACCCAACAATCTATGTTTTATACTATATATAAAAAATAAGTCAAAAAGTATTATAAACATAAATGTAAAACCTAAAACTATAAATTTGTTAAAGAGAAAATTTTCTGTGGGCACCTGTGTGTCTCAGTCGGTTTAACATCTGACTCTTGGTTTCTGCTCAGGTCATTATCTCATTGTTCATGAATTTGAGTCCTGCATCAGGCTCTGGGCTGACGGCATGGAATCTGCTTGGGATTCTCTGTCTCCCTCTTTCTCTTTACCCCTCCCCTGCTTGCACTTTCTCTCTCTAAAAATAAATAAATAAACATTTAAAAAAATTTTTTTCTGGATGCAGCTTAGGCAAAGGTCTCCTGAGTATGATATCAACAGCAAAAAATGATATAAAAATTAATTATACTTCACAAACAACAAAAATTTCTGTTCCTCAAAAGACACTGATAAGAGAATGTAAAGATAAATTTCATCTTGGAAGAAAATATGGCAAGTTATATTTTTGATAAATGACTTATATCTGGAATATATAGTTTTCAATACTCACTGGCCAAAAACCAAATAGCCCAATACTAAAATAGACAAAAAGATACACATAACACATAGAACACACACACACGCACACACACACACGCACACACACACACCACATATGACAAAGAGGCATATGGAAATAGTAAATATCATTTCATTGCAGAAATGCAAAACTATAATGTGGTTGAGGTACAAACTTCCAGTTATATAATAAATAAGTCATGAGGATAAGAAGTACAGCTCAGAGAATGTAGTCATAATATTATAACACTGCATGGTGACAGATGTTAACTACACTTGTGGTGGGCACTGCATAGTGTATATATTGTATATATTGTACACCTAAAACTAATATAACATCATATGTCAACTATACTTTAATAATAAAATTTAATAAAAAAAACTACCATATGACCCACTACATACCTATTAGAATGGTTCATATAAACAAAAACTGACAAGATGTGTGAATTACCATGGAAAATATTCACTTTATGCAGAGAAAGGCAGTAAAGGAAAAATAGAGGAATCACACACAGGAGGCACAAAAAATAATACACAATATTGTGGAAATCTTTCTATATAAATGGATGAGGTATTAGCTACCCTTTTCCTTTTGCATGCCTGTATCATATTCTTTTAATGTTGTTTCACACTTTAATTTACCACCAGTTATGATTCTTTAGATGGGATACATGTCATTGAAATGATAAATACTGCTATAACAAACATCCATACAGATGTGCCTTTGCAATTCAGAGCTTGGTTGTTTGTTTTAAAGCACCAGATGGCATACATTTTCTTCTCTCACAGAGCAGTGGCTAGCTATGGAAGAACAGTGTGGAGTGATCACAATATACAATTATGGTACTGTTCCATACTTTCAAAACCACTCAGGTTCCTTCCAAATATGAGCTAATCAAAAAAAAAATTACTTGGGTAGCATTGGCAATATAGATGATCCTTCTGTTCAGGATTAAATTGTGGTAAAGTTCATGTAAGCCTCAGATGTGTTGTGTTAGAGAAAATTTCTTAGCCTCAACTACTATGCATGGTGTTCATACAAGAGCTCTATGCAATAACACAAACCACCGCCAATATCATAAAAAATGCTTTCAATACTGCCATTTATTCTGGGCTTACACACTTAATAGTGAAATATTAACTAAGCACTTCCTATCATCTCACTATGTCCTCAAGGTAGTAAATGAGAAAGACATTATTGTTACATTCTAATAGATCACTAAAGATCTGCCTAAGTTGTGTAAGGAATCTCGTCAAGTCATACAGGTGGCAAGGAAAGGGGTCATAGATTCAAATATAGATCTTTCTGACAGAAAATTCACACTCTTAGTTACAACTTTACTGCTATACTTTACATAAAAAATAATGTGGTGGGGAGCCTGGCTGGCTTGGTTGGTTAAGCATTTGATTCTTGATTTCGGCTCAGGTCATGATCTCCCAATTCATGAGTTTGAGCCCGTGTTGGGCTCCACACTGGCAATGCAGAACCTGCTTGGGATTCTCTCTTTCCCTCTTTCTCTCCTGTGGTCTTGGTCTCAAAATAAATAAATAAACTTTTTTTTTTTTAATGTGGAATTTCAATTTACAAAAGTAGAAAAATACTTTGTGTAAAGGGTACAATATTTACATGATGAAATATTCTTCACACATTGGAAACATATATTCATAATTCATTAATTCAAATAAAGCTAAACTGTAAAACATAATGATTCAAATTTTGTCCAAAACTGGGAGTGTGGGAGGAGACAGAAACAAGTCTGTATTGTTCCAAATCTTTATTTCATTTTACTTCTCCTGGGCACTTAGAAAGACTATATTTGTCAATTTATTTTGCAGTAAATTTGAGACCATGTGGCAGAAGTAATATAAACCACTTATATGCCTGGATCTTATAAACATCCTGCATGAGCCTTCTCTTAATCAACCACAGCAAACTTGTAGGCCATGTGTTTCAAATACTTTAGCTACACTATACTGGAGGCTCCAACAGACTGGGACTCAGAGTGACTCTGGGAAGCAGAAGGCCTGCCAACCTGCATTAGACATATGATGCACATTAGAAACAGACCTTTGTTCTGTTCAGCCCTTGAAATTTGGGGATTTGTCACTGCCATGTAACCTAGACAATCTGATAATTTCTCTGTATTTGCAAACTATACAAAACTCTCAGGGAAGTATGTAACCATATTTTTCTCTTTTGAGAGTATGTTGTTTCTTCTTTGTCTTTTCTCTGTATTTTATATTTTCCTTTTAAAAATACCTATTTATGGAGTTCCTGGGTGGGTCAGTCAGTTAAGCATCCAATTCGATCTCAGCTCAGGTCTTGATCTCAGAGACTTGAATTCAAGCCCCATGTTGGGCTCCATGCTGAGGATGAAGCCTAGTTAAAAAAAAAAGAGTCGGGGAGGGGGGCGCCTGGTTGGCTCAGTTGGTTGGGTGTCTGACTTCGGCCCAGGTCATGATCTCACGGTTCATGGGTTCCATCGGTTCGAGTCGTGCATCAGGCTCTGTGCTGACAGCTCAGAGCCTGGAGCCTGCCTTGAATTCTGTGTCTCCCTCCCTCTCTGCCCCTTCCCTGCTCACACTCTGAGTCTCTCTGTCTCTCAAAAATAAATAATACTTTGAAAAAAACTTTAAAAAAAAGTCGGGGGGTGCCTGGGTGGTTAAGTTGGTTAAGTGTCTGACTCTCGATTTCAGCTCAGGTCATGATCCCACCGTTCATGAGTTTGAACCCTAAATTGGGCTCCATGCTGACAGTGTGGCACCTGCTTGGGATTCTCTTTCTCTTCCTCTCCCTTTGCCTCTCCCACACTCACTTCCCCCCCCCCCTCTCCCCACCCCCCAAATATAAATAAACTTTAAAGAACAAAAACAAAAACCTATTTATTATGTAACTAAATTATTTTTTAAAATTGCCTAGATATCTTTTCAGTCATTAATCAAGATGGACTCACTTGTTCAGACACAGTTTCTTTATTGCTTTTTGGGAAATATTTCAAATTTATTTCTCTTTTGCAGCTTAGCATATGTTTTAATCTCAGCTCATTTGTCTTATATATTTGAAGTCTTTTAAAACTATACTAACCTTTTTTTCAAAGTCACCTCCACACCCAACATAGGGCTCAAACTCATGACTCCAAGATCAAGAGTCACATGTTCTCCAACTTAGCCAGTCAGGTGCCTGCTGACTCAGTTGGGAGAGCATACAGTTCTGGGTTTTGAGGTTCTAAGTTAGAGCCCTGTCTTGGATATAGAGATTACTTAAAAAATAAAATCTTCAAAAAAGTGAATATACTCTACTAATCTTCATTTATATCTATGTTCTTGGAACAAATAATTTTCCACTAAATTCCATGCGACTTTACTGTTTTCCCTGTATGTTTCAGAATATTTTCATTCCATATTTTGTTTGAAAACTCTGCATTTTTTCAGTGCTTTTAGCTCCATATAGAGCTTTTAGATTACAGGAAGAAACCTTTCTTAATTTTTGTGTTATGTCACCTAAGCTGTGACACTAAAAATATTCACAATTTATACCTATGAACATAGAAATGTGCATTATAGTTCTCACATTCTATTTAATTAAGGAAGTCTGTAAGTACTATATATTTACATTCTAACCAAGAGGGACCAAATGAGGAGGGAGGAAGTGATGGTTGACAAGAAGGTGAGTCAATGTCAAATCAAACAGTGGCTTCCAAGAGACTCTCAGATTTGTACATTGATTATTGATATCTTTCTGAATCAATAAGCTGATCAATTGTGAGGACTTCTCTAAAAATAACCCTTAAATAATTTACCTCACTGGTCCACAAAGCAGCTGTTCCAATTGTTTCCTGTGGGTTTTTTTGTTTGTTGTTTGCTTGTTTGTTTGCATACATGTGTTCATATATCTGTGCTCATGGAAGGTGGCAAGATCAGGAAGGAAAGAAGCAAAAAGGAGGAAAGGAGCTCACAAACAACCAGATCAAGAAGTCACGTGCCAGCTGGATTTTTTTTCTCAAGAGCAGCCACAGAAAAAAACAACTCATCTGATATAATCCTGCTTTCAACGAAAAGAAACACCAGCTGAAAAACATCATCAAAACTCAAACAGCAGCAGAAATTATGGGCTCTTCCTTTACCTACATTACTCTGTTGCCCTCAGAACACAAAACACTTTTGGGCAGAGTTCTTCAAAAAACCATTATTACCAAATTTGCAAAAATTCCCATTGTTTTGCAATTAGGAAATATAACATGTTAGAGGAAACAACTAATGATGAACTCTTTCAAAAGTGGGCTGCCTTTTAAGCAAGAGCTATTTGAAGCCATGGGTCAGGAAGAGGGATGCCCAGTGCTGATTGACTTTTTAGTCATTTTTTTTTTTTGAGAGAGAGAGAGAGAAAGAGAGAGAAGGAGCGCCAGCAGGAAAGGGGCAGAGGGAGAAGGAGAAAGAGAATCTCAAGTAGGCTCCATGCCCAGCACAGAGCCTGATGTGGGGCTGGATCTCAGGACTGTGAGATTGTGACCTGAGACAAAATCAAGAGTCGGACGCTTAACCAAATGAGCTACTCAGATGCCCTGACTTTTTAGTAATATTTAACCGCAAGGTTTCTATGCCGAGTAAATATTCCTTGTTTCAAAATGGGCAGCTGTTCTCACCCTCAGAATCATTTGCACAGTTTTACGAAATTGAAAATCAACATGGAACATGTGGCATTCTTATATCCCCTAGTCCCAGAAGGCCATGGTCACTTTATTTGCAATATCCTCATTTTAAAACCTTTGATTATCTCTGTTCTGCACCTTCTCCATTTTTAATGTGTGCTCCACTACAGGTAGCCATGCACATCACCAAAGCCCTTAAGTGGAATGCTAGAAATGACAAGACAGAAACAAAATGTCCTTTAAGATGTAGTTTGCAAACTCTTCCTTGTTTGCTGCCTACTGTCTGTTTTTAAATAATGCACAAATCAACTTCAGTACCATGGAAATAATCAACACAGGATCAAAACCTGGAGTTTCTAGTAGAGCACAAATCAAAAGCTGTAGGAATCCAACAGCTGGAGCCTGTCTCATTATTTCCCTGTTCTTTGATGTGCTTTTCAGGAAAGTATCTTAGAGAATTACTTGCAGATATGTCTATCTACAAATTCTACATTGCTTACATATTATAGTTTCCAACAGAGATAAATACTGTAACTGAGTTCTCATTTTCAAAATAGAACCCCCATCTTTTTTTATCTTCTATTATGCACACAATCTTGTAAATGGCAGTACTGAAAATCAGCTGCATCTAATAAGAGAATCAAGTTTGTTATTGACTCTGAGATGCTAGTTTCCATTAGATCATCCATCATAGCTTTATTATGTGATCAACTGCCTAATTAATTTTGTACTGGGGTATTTAGACAGAACACTGAATGTTTCACTGGGGTTTTGCTATAATCCTGCACCTGCGGCCTCAGAGATTTAGATATCCTCCTATCATAAGTTTATACTGTGCCTATAATCACTTCTGCTTCACTAGGATTCCAGCAATTCAGTCCAGTGAAATTCAGCAATATTAATTTCAGAAACACCAGAACATTTGCATTTGTGGTTATGTTTCTTTGGATTTTAATCAGATCAAAGTCACTGCAAGATATTAAGAGCGCTAGATACAATATTTTGTTCAGACAGTTTTAGTGGTTAAATCAGACACTGTTTTGATTTTCTGTGCTTATCTGTTAATATGAACAGATGCAATCATGCTATTGTATAATGACTCTTGATTGCCAGCAGTATTTGATTTTTCAACATTCGGCAGTGATAATTAAAGATAACGGGATATCCTATACAGTAATAATTAAAGATAGCTTTGTGGGCATTATCACATGAATAAATGCCATAGAGGAAGAATTGGTTTCTGACATTCATTATTTGGTGAATATTTTTGGAAGTCCAAGTTTGAAATGTCTCAAAAAGAGACATTTAGGTGCAATAGATTTGGTTACATTTTAGCTGATATGAAAATGTTCACTTGTCCTGGGTGCCATACATTGAGGGTTTGTTCTATATTTGTTCAGGAAAACACCAGCATGATTGTGCTGCTCATAAGATAGAAACATAGAAGAGTCAAATAATATGGAATCTTTTATTTCCCATATAAATAGGGTACTCATAAAGAATCTTTGAATATATATTCAATTTGAGAAGAGGAAATAAAAGCTCTTAAAGCCCTGCCTTTATCTACTCTGTGAAAACGAGGCAAGAATTTAAGATGCTGACAACCCTTTTGATAGGATATTATGAGTCCTAAGTGGCTGAGGCTGAAGCAAAAATTTTACTAATTTTTTTTTCAATTAATTTAAAGAAATGACCATGGATTATCAAAAAAGGCAATCTTTAAAGCAAGGTTGTCTGAGGGCCTTGCTGAGAACACCTGCCTCTTGGAATATATTACTTATAAGCATAGGGATGCCACATAAACTACAGGATCCCCAATTAAATTTGAATTTGAGATTTAAAAAATGAATTATTTAGTATAAGTATGTCCTATGAAATATTTGGAATATACTTATAACCTAAAAGGTTGTGTATCTAAAATTCATATTTAACTCTATGTCCTATATTTTTATTTACAAAATCTGGTAACCATATATAAACATCTATATTTTCTGACAAACACTCTCAGAGCACCTGCTGTGTTCTTCCAAGTGATATTTGATGGGTGGAGAAAGACTTAGAATAACAGCTGACATGAAGCCTTAAAAAGAGCAAAAGAAGTCCTCATAGCTGGCAATTAGCAGTAGCCAGGTAACTTCCTGGGCAGAGAACCAACTTTTCCTCTGGCCAAATCTACAATTGCTTTCCTCCCTCCTGCCACCCCTCAGTGCTTAAGCAGGCAACACTTGAAGATAATACTGTTGCATGAAGGAGGGAAACGGGGGATACATTATTTTAAGGGGCTTTAATCAAGTGTCTATTGCATTTACCAGAAGAGAGAGTTCATAGTTTTTATCAGCTTCTTAAAGGATGGGTAACAAGTAAAGATCCCATATTTGACCACAACTTTACCAATCTGGAAGAGAATATATATTTTGCAATGCTCTTCCCACTCCACACCCATGCTAATTAGGTTCTTGACCCAAGGGACATCTTTTCCCTTGAATTAAAGGAACGGAAAAGATTAAGCATCTCTACATTCAGTCTAAGTTCTCTGATAAGGCAAACTAAAACCACGCCAAAGATGTAAGGGTAATACATTTGTTAATAGGCATAATGCTCTACTATAAAGAACTTATCAGTCAATGGAATGGAAATTTTATAGACCCTTCCTCTCAAATCTTCATGCCAAGAACTTAAAAATTACCTCTAAGTGAGTGGTTCTAAAAACCTGAATCAGAATACTAAAGTAATTAGCCTTGCACTTATCTGCTATATGAACTTCAAGAAATTACTTACCCACTCTACGCTGTAGTCACCAGTTCTATAAAATGAGTATATTAGCAAACCAACAAAACAAACATGGGGGCTCTAAGTGAACAACATATGATGTGATGCAGTTAGAATTTGTAGCATTGTTCCTGGCCCATAGTATGTATTTAATTAAAATTAACTCTTTTCTTTATTCCTTGATGATTAAGAGATTCCAATTCGAAAAAAAAAATCTTGAGAAAGTAATTTTGTAAAGATTTGACAAAGATTGTTATCCTTCAAATAGGACAGATTGAAAGTGGATTTGAGAAAGCCAAAAGTGCAAAATACCCCAAATCTTTGCCTCGTAAAGATGTTCAGCATAAGGAAAATTGTGTTCAATACTGTATTTCTGAATATTCAATTTTTTTTCATGACAGGTTTATGACATAACGGGCATATAATTTATAACTAAAATTTGCACAGATTCCAGTTGAGTCAGCTGTGCTATAATGCTTGTGTTTTTTTTTTAATTTTTTAAAATTTAATGTTTGTTTATTTTTGAGAGAGAGAGAGAGAGAGAACACAAGCTGCAGAGGGGCAGAGAGAGAGGGAGACACAGAGTCTGAAACAGGATTCAGGCTCCAAGCTGACAGCATAAAGCCTGACACAGGGCTCAAACCCATGAACCATGAGATCACGACCTGAGCTGAAGTCAAGCACTTAACTGACTGGGGCACTCAGGTGCCCCTATAACTCTTGTTTTAAATACATAAATTTGGCCCAATGCAAATGTTACACTAGGTAATAACGAGTGTAATGTGAATTGTGTTTACCTACATGCTATTTCATTTGGGTGACATGCTAGGCGAACACTGAAAAACTGCACCCAGCTGACCCATGTTGCACTGGAATACACAAGATACACACCCAAACATCTACCAGTTACCATAGCTCATTGCCTGTGTTGTGAGATGCACCCAGCCCTATATAGCATTATAGCTTTCCTTGTGAGATAACCCTCCTTTCAAATAAACAAGTTTTCTGATAGCCACTTCTACAAGCAGGTTTTTTCAAGTATCACACTTCTTGTAGTCTTTATGTATTCCTTAACCATTTAATATATGTAAAACTGTGCTACCATTTTTATTTGGTTCCTATTTTGTAATGTTAATCACAATCATACTTATAAAATGATGTCAATAATAAAGTTATTGAGTGTTGTACCCTAACCACATTTCCCCTATAAGTTCCCTGTTTTACTGGGTGGTTTTGCACAGCAGAGTAATTTTTAGAAATGTATATGTTGCATTACAGCAGAACTGACTGTACAGTGAAAGCACACATTTCCCATTTTGAACTAAGTTTATGCTTACAAAAAAAAGATAAATTCATTATTTTGTTTCTGATGTGTAATTTGTCTGCAGCATAAGCATTTAATTTATTGTCAAGTATATAACTTATACGTCGATTTAAGATTGGAGGATGAAAGGGTAGAGCAGAAGGTTAGTTTAAATTCCTTCCCTGTTACTGGTTTAACACCTCATTTTTATTAATTACCCAAATCTTGCCTAACATACACAATAGGCTGCCGTCTAAATGTCTCTATGGATACTTGAGAAGTTGAACCAAATGTAGGTAAGTATTTATAATCAGTAAACTCATGGTTGACAATTTCACTTTCTTCTTTCAAACAGGAACAACAACTTAAACCATTTAATTTCAATAATACGATTTAACAGTTTCTAAAACGACTTCAGTTTTAACACTCATTTTCTTCATCATTTAATCACATATATACTTATTCTACTTTCAGACGAAAACAGTTCCTATCTTAGTGCTGTTATACCTCAATGTTGATGGGCTCATGGTATTAAGCAGATGCTGCCATTTTCAATGTGGCATTCGAACGCTTGTCACTAAATCCCAGACTGCATGATTAATTTTGATCATGGTTCAGGATCCAGCTTAGCCAGCATCCCAGTTAGTCCACTGGTATTTCATCTGAGAAGTGATAACAAATAAAATAAAAGCACTTGCATATAGGAGCTTTATTCTGTTAAAGAAGTGATGTGTGTCATGTATCCAAAAAGGCCAGTTAAAGCATCTCTTTGGTTACTTGAAGCTGCTGACTGTATACTACAATGTGCCTGTTTTTAAAAATCATATATGTCCTCCTGTTATTCTTACCCATCAGGCCTGAGAAATGTCTGTGTATACTTTCCTATAAGGAAGTACATACATAATGGTGGTTTAGGTGTCCTGTTCTTCGTTTTGGTCCTGTGTCTTAGGAAGAGATCAGTTCCTTTAAGGAAAAGAACTCTAGAAGCATTTGTGCTGACATTGTGCTAATACCTTTTTATTCCAACTTACACATAACAGGGTGAAACAATTTTATGACTCCATGTGTGCCCTATTGGGGTGACAGTATAAGCCTTGATTAGCTCATCAGAGATCAAACTCTTTAGCAAGTTACCGACAGATGCAGTTTTAAATCTAGGAAGTAGGTCAGGTTTATTACCTACATCAATCCTTTTATATAGTAGGACAGAGACATAAAGGGGAGGAAAGAGCATTTGTGTGCAAGAACAAGTTGACAGATACAATACAAAAATAAGTCTTATCCTTCAGAACATCACTCATTTTTTTTAATTGAACACATCTCAAGTCAGGCACTGTGCACATGCCAGGCTGCCCAGCGTAAATGTGATTGTGTCGCTTCTCATGATTATAAAGACAATTTCGCAGGACACATGGTTGGAAACCTTAAACGTCATTCTTTTTATGCTAATATAGCCCTGATAACTAAGTAAATACCAGTGTGAAATGGATTTTTAATATGGCCTGTGATTTATAATACACATATATTTGCCAGCTGAAAGATAGGAACATCACAGTAATATGTAAACCAAAATCATTCTTAGAAGTTCCCACAGGTTTTGATGCCTGTCTAAAATTCTCAAGTGAGTATTTCTGTTAGATCATCACTTCCAGATTCAATCTCCCTCTTTCAGGCCCTTTTAGCACTTCGTTTTCCACTGCTGTTAGTGAAAAGAAATTTAGTCCCCAAATAAAACTTAGCCAAATCAACAACAACAACAACAACAACAACAACAACAACAAAATCCTCTTTCATTTTTAGAAGTATAGTTGCTTGGATTTTGGAAGAAAGACAATTACAACTCAGTCTCTGTCCCTTACTGGTTAAATAATTGGTGGTAGAAATAAAATATATAGTGATTATTTCCATCAAAAATCAGGAGTTTGCTATTTATTTTGATAAATTGTGTGACACAACCACAAAACCTTTTTTATCTCAATCCCCTTTTGTATTTCATTTATGATAAACCCCTAAAAATATAAAAAAAATAATAAAATAAATTGCTCCAGATTAAAACACCTGATATCTAAATGTGCTAAGTATTAGAGTTTTAAAGAACTAAAATAATAAGCAGAGCTAAAACTGAGATCCATGGAGAATCACATTTCATAACTAAAACATATGAATCCTAATATGCTTTCTTGGTCAATCATGTCATTTCTATGGATATATCATAAGCGGCACCTGGTTGGCTCAGTTGGTTAAGCATCTGACTTTGGCTCAGGTCATGGCTTCACAGTTCATGAGTTTGAGCACCATTTCAGGCTCCATGGTGACAGCACAGAGCCTGCTTGAGATTCTCTTTCTCTCCCTCTCTCTCTACCCCTCCCCCACATGCACTCTTTCTCTTTCTCTCTCTCTGTCTCTCAAAATAAATAAATTAAAAACAAATCAGAGCACACCCACATACTCCAATTAATGTTTCCATAATAGCCAACTTGGTGGATCCAGAAAGCCAGAATATGCCAACAACTTCACATATATAGCATATGAGTTGGGCCCATATTTTAACATGTTACTCTTTCCAAATACTGACATAAGTTTCTAATTCAAAATGACAGGTATAGTTTGAATGTAATGCTATAAAAATCTGGGGGAAAAAGATAGCAAAAATGACATTGCATATTCATACTTGTAATTGTAAATACTTTTTATTTTTAGGTGTATGGGGTTAGCCCATACTTACAAAAGCTTGTGTATTTTTTGTTCTGACCAAATGAGTCCCATCAAGGTCATGAACTTGAGAAGCCATCTGTTAAAAAGTACTGACATGCCCCATTACAAATAAATCAAAAGACATTTTCAAAGCACTAAATAAAGCTATTTATTTGGTTAAACAATATTTCTGAAATAAATTAATAAATTCCTTTGAGTCGATCAAAATCTCAATATTTCATCCATCTAGTCCACAAACAATTTCATGGTCTGTCAAATCCCAGTTGCCAGATTATAATCTTTGTTAGGTATCATCATTTAGAAGAATGGCAGGCAGACAATAGGGAGAAAGGAATTATTAGAAGAAAAACATTTGTAGGGATTGGGGTAGATTTTAGCCCAGAGAAATACCTTTCAGGATAACATATGTTCTTAATTTAAGTTTGTGTCTCCTTCTGACTTGTTGTTTTTCTTAAGTAATATTTAATTGGTTTCTATGGCAATTGATAAATTCTCTTCCACCACTACTATTGCCTGGTATTTATGCCCCTTTGGTTTCTGGTAGATATGGAAAGATGTAGTTTCATTTTACTCACTATGTCAAATGTACAGAGTTGAGATAGCTCTATTCAGCTTTCTAGAGCTTAGCATCTTGTTACTTACGCTTTACCTTTGTGCCCAATGGTTTGCATATGTTTAGGCCAATGGCTGATGGAAACTGGAGCCTACTAATACAATCTCTTAAAATTTTTTTTCTTGAAACAAAATTACATAAGGCACTTAATAAAATACTTATTCCTGGGCTCCAACACTGCCCTACTGAACCAGATACTTAGGGTCAGAAATCTGCAATGTTAACAATTTTTTGAGTTGATTCTTATGTCTACTGCTGTTTGGAGATGATCACTTTCAACATTTTCACAGCTCAATAACATCTCCACTACAGTCTAACAAGCAAAACCCAAATGGAGAGAATAAAGCATCATTCTATTTGTTAGTCACACTTTAGTGGAAGCAAGATAAAATACCAACTAAATGAGGTTTTGGAATTGTGCCTGGCTTTTATTAATTCCTGCCATTTTCCCCTACTATCATGAAAAATGAAAATGTGATGACCTGAACTTTGGGTCCATTATATAAACTGAATTTCTGAAGCCATTTGTGGAAAACTATTTCATAACTAGTGAAATAGAGACACATTATATGTATTCATGGATTCATTTATGCATTTACTCTTGTATCAATCACATATTAATTGTACATGGATGACATATTATGAATACATCAATTATTATTTTAAATTCTGGGCAAAAAAAAGATAAACTAAAGATGATCACTTCCTCCAGGAAGAAAAACATGTGACCAGTAATTTAGAAAACACATGACTATCATTGATGTATGGACAAAGTGAGGTATAGACAGAATAAGCAGGAATGATGTATTAAGTCAGTTTTTGTGGGCCATATCTTTGAGGCATGAGATTTAGGCAAAGAGATTATTATGAGCAAAAGCATGAAGGTAGGAGGTATGGAAGTAGGGTAGTTTCAGGAAACAGGTTAGTGTGGCTTACTGAGAAACTACATGAGAAATCATGTTAGAAAGTGAGGAGGGAATGATCAATTCTGCAGTGTTTTTGTGTCCATGTTTGAGATGGGTTTAGCACCTTCATTCACATAAGAGCTGACATTAAAGCTGTCTAGAAAGATGAATAGGATTTTACCACCAAACATTGAAAGCATACTCTGACAGTAGAAACAGCTTAAGAAAAGACATAAGAACATTAGATCGTCCCCTGTCACTGGGGAACAATGTAGTTTCATAGCCTTAGAATAATAATGCATGTGGTAGGGATGACATTATATAAAGTTGGAAGATAAGATTAAAGTTACATTACAGAAAGCTACAAATTATGAGCTAAGGTGTTTAAACGTTATCCTCAATGGAATGGAATGGAATAGAATGGAATAGATGAAATGAAAGGTCTGTTCTAAAATTATATTTATAGTAGCAGTATAAAAATGAATTGAACCAAATAAGGAATTTACACTTTCAGAAATGACATATTACTTTGGAGAAGTCCTCCACTGAAGTAAAAAAACTACACATATATTTATAATATTTAACATCTGTGTGTATATTTAAAAACCGCTCAAGCAAATGAAAGGCCTAATAAAATAATAAAGAATTACTGGGCTAGGAAGATAAACGTTCAGGGAGGTTAGGTTGGAATTTGAGGCCACCTTTTTTTTTTCTAACTTGTTTGCTGATCATTGTTTTTGCAGCCTTGTTGGGTTAAGTGGATGGATGGGTATTAATATCTAAGCTGCCAGGTAAAGGAAACCTAAGGAATCTCCCTTGTTTTGAGGAGGATACTGAAATACTACATCTTGGGAATAGGTTTAAAAGAGAAATAGGCAGGGATACCTGGGTAGTTCAGTTGGTTGAGTGTCCGACTCTTGGTTTTGGCTCAGGTCATGATCTCACAGTTTTGTGGGTTCGAGCCCCACATCTGGCTCTGTGCTGGCAGTGTGGAGTCTGCTTGGGATTCTCTCTCTCTCTCTCTCTCTCTCTCTCTCTCTCTCTCTCTCCACACACACACCTTTCTGCACCTCCCCCTGCTTGTGCCATCTCAGTTTGTCTCAAAACAAATTAATAAACTTAAGAAAAAATTGACCCCTTCAGGGACTTGTAACTCATCTCCAAATAAGCTAAAGCCAACATTTCCCAGGTTAGGAAGAAAACCTATATCCTATCTGAAAGAAGATAATATCAGAGACCTCAAATTATTTCTACAAATAATTTTCTAAAAACAATGCCCAATAAAATTTAAAAAAAAATAACCAGGTACATGATCCAAAATTACATGATCCAAATCAGCAGAAATATTAAAAATAAAAGCAGATCTACTCATGGTCCAGATACTAGAGTAGCCACTCAGAATTTAAACGTAACCACTCTATATGTTCAAACAGAATAAAAGACTATTAGCAGAATATTGACATAGATAGAAATTTTAAAAAATGGTGGAAATTTTAGAACATAAAAATAAAATAATTGAAATTAAGAACTCAGCAGATGGGATTAGCACAGGCTAAACATAAGTGACAAAAGAATTAGTGAACTGAATGATAACTCAGAATAATGAATGAAGCAGAGAGACAAAGAAGGAAAGTAAAAAGAGGAGAACAACAACCATGAAATTTACAGTAAGAAGATCTAGAAAAATAAGAATGAGAAAAAGACAGCCATCATATTTGAGCAGATAATAGCTTTGAACCTTCCAAAAATAATGAAAATTATCAACCAAAGACATAGGAAATTAGACCTGAACTGGCATTTCACAAAAGAGGATATAAAAGTGGGAATAAACTTAAAAAAAATATACTCAACCTCTTATTAATTAGGGAGGTGCAAATTAAAATCGCAATGAAAAAACACTTCACAAGCATAAAAATAGCTAAAATTAAAAATACTATATGCAAGTGTCAAATAAGCATATCAGTGAAAACTCTCATTCAGTGATGGTTGGAGTATAACTTGCTAAAATATCTTTAGAAAATATGTTATCTCCTTAAGTTGAACATACATGCAACATACATATAACCCGTAGTTATATAGTTTTAACCCATAGTTATATGTTATATGGAAATCCACCCTTTAAAAATTTCCCAGTAGAAATGCAAGTGTATGAGCTTAAAAGAAACATGTATGTGGATGTTGATAGTACTATGATTTAGAGTCAATAGGGTAAACAGCTCCAACACCCATTAATATAATAATAGATAAATTTCAGCATGTCCATGATGTAATACTATACTGCACCTGAATTGATTGAGATACAGCTTCCCACAACAACACAGATGTATCTCACAATGATAACCTTAAGTGAAAGAAGTCAAGCACAGTAAAAGACTTTCCATATATTTCTGTTAGTACAAACCACCCCTCCAAAAAATAGGCAAAAATAAGTTATGATTACATGAAAAAAAACATGGTACAACCAAAGGAGTGATTACAATAAACGTCAGGATGATGTCTCCCTTGGAGATGAGGAAGAAGAAGGTAGAAAGAGCTTCCAGGGTATAGCTCATGACCTGTTTGTTGATCTGAGTGATAGTCACATGGATGTTGGCTTTATAATAATTCATTGTTTTGTTTTTTCTGTGGGTTTTTTCCTGCATATTTCATACACATGCATTTTTTTAAACGTATTGGTGAGAGGCTTCGAGATCAGATGTATGCTTGAATTTTAAAAACTTTCCTTTCAGATGCCTGGGTGGCTCAGTTGGTTAAGTGTCTGACTCCATTTCAGCTCGGGTCATGATCTAATGATTCGTAAGTTTGAGCCCCACATTGGACTCTGTGCTGACAGTGAAGAACCTGTTTGGGAATCTCTCTCTCTCTCTCTCTCTCTCTCTCTCTCTCTCTCTGCTCCTCTCCCACTCAGGCTGCCTCTGTCTCTCTCAAAATAAATAATCTTAAAATAAATAAATAAATGAATAAATATCTTTTCAACATTCCAACACAGTCAGTTATAAGCTCAATTTAAAATTGTTTCAAATAATCAAAATAAATTTACTTTTGCTTATTAGGCAGTTGTTAATTTAAGTGATAAATATCCTCTTAGAGAATTTGTTAAAGTTTCTTGCTGTTTTTTTCATTTTCACTAGCATTGCTTTTCCTAAATGAATTTTCCTTACCCCAGATAAAACTTGTACCTAATATGATAGATCGGGATTTCCCTTCACTGACTGGCCTTGGACTTTAACTAGTAATCCCAAGTAGTTTTCTTGCTGTAAAGGTCAGCATTTCACAAACCTGTCTTAAAACTTATAAGTAAAGAATAATTCAGATATTCTATTTCATTTTTGACTACACAAATGTCATTTTTTTAATTGATCCTAAAATCTGGTTTTTATTATGTCATCCTTCTGCTCAGAAACTTCCAACATTTCACCATGGCTTAAAGAATAAAAATACATAGTTACAGGGGTGTCTGGGTGGCTCAGTAGTTGAGCGTCTGACTTCAGCCCAGGTCATGATCTCCTGGTTGGTGAGTTCGAGCCCCGCGTCGGGCTCTGTGCTGACAGCTCAGAGCCTGGAGCCTGTTTCAGATTCTGTGTCTCCCTCTCTCTCTGACCCTCCCCTGTTCATGCTCTGTCTCTCTCTGTCTCAAAAATAAATAAACATTAAAAAAAATAAAAAAATACATAGTTACACAATTATAGAGCTAAACAGAATCTTCAGACAACCCAGCCCATTTCCATGACCTCAGAGATAAGATAAGTGAAACTCACAGATATCATGGTATAACGCCATAGATGTCATGGACACAGTCTAGAAATTGGGTTTTCCCTTTTTTCTGTTCTTTTGTACTATATCACAGCAAATTACAGAGTCTAGAATTTAAGGTCTCCCGAATTCAAGGTCCACACTAATTGTTTTCAATGCCCCAAGCCCCCCAACACATGCTATTCCCTTATAACACAATCAGATATATTTACTATATTCTTAATGTCTTTGGCCAAGTAATTATTTCTTTAGCTTATCTGGTTGAATGAAGGTTTTGATATCATAGTATCAGTTCATGTTCTTAGACTACAACCCAAAGAATTACTTTTGCTTAAACATGAATGTATTATAAAGAAATAGAATAGCTTCCAAAATGAAGGAATCCATTACAACCAGATCTTAGTAAGTACAGGTTACATACAGGGCAGCTTCAGTAATGTAAGGAAGAAGAAACTAATAGGAATTATTTAATTTTCTATATAGGGATGAATCAGAGACAACCATTTTCCCTCTCTTATACATCCCTTCTAAATATAGATGTAAGAGAATAATTTCTTGGTGTAATTTGGGTCACATGTTTATCCACCCTTCGCTCTGGAAGGTGAGTTATCTCCACTGACAATTCTACAAAACTGCACACAAGTGGGAATGAGGAAAGGATGTAATTGCCTAAAGGAAAATCAAATTGAAGAACTCCTACAAGAAGGAAGCAATGCTTGGGACCTCTGGGTGGCTCAGTCGGTTAAGAGTCTAACTTTATCTCAGGTCATCATCTCATGGTTCATGGGTTTGAGCCCCATGTTGGACTCTGTTCTGACAGCTCGGAGCCTGGGTCCTGCTTTGGATTCATATTCTCTCTCTCTCTTTCTCTCTCTCTCTCTCTCTCTCTCCCACTCCCTTGCTTCTTTTGTCTCTTTCTTTCAAAAATAAATAAACATTAAAAAAAATTAAAAAGAAGGAAGCAATGCTGGGAGTCAAAAACAATAGAAATGTACAAAGTAATCTAATCCAAACTAATTTATGAGTCCTTTTCACCATATCTTTCTTCCTTAAAAATTCCAAGTTTTGAAATTATAATTTGTCAAGCCCTCTAATTTATACCTTTAGGAGTCTTATTATGAGTAAATTGCACAAAGTCTGTATATGTAATGGAGTTACAGAAACGAGGTAAAGAAAGGGAAAAGTTAATTAAAAAATAAGTTCCTAAGTGATAATATATGTTCTCATAGTCTAATAAAGATGTAAGCTTTAAAAAAAAGTTGTAAAAGAGAAAGAAAAGAAACCCTCAACTTTTCAGGGTAACAGAACAAGGGAGATTCTTCTCAGGTTATTCGTTCCCCAAGTTTCTCTTTAAACTTTCACTGCAAGTGCTTGATTAATTCCTTCAAGTCTTGTTTGGTGGATGAGAATCCCACATAAATCAAAACTGTCTTGTCCAGCCCCTTCGGCTTTCGACACTGGGCTTTGAACACTATGCTGTGCAGTCCACAACTCTCTGGATAGGTCTGGGAACTCTGCCATGAGCCTCACTCACTAACCCAATCTTATTTTATGGCTTTAGGTTGGAGCATTATACAGCACTATAGAGCCTAGATGACATTTTTCAGTCACAATACTACTGACATATGGCATTGTCTTCATAACCCTTCCATTTGTGACAAAATAATTTTCTACTTATTTTCTTAAAACATGGGGGTTGAGTGGCTGTTGCAGCTTCTGAAATGGACACTCAACACTAATGAGCACTAGCCTATGGTGACCTATTCAGAATGGAAGACTCACAGTGTGACATTCTATTTAAGTGGGCTAAATGATTGGACATCAGTCACAGGAGTTTAAAGGTCTAGAGAGATGGCAAAATATTATTAATTCAATATCTTTTTAATGCTAAAAAAAACTATGGCCAGAGGGACCCTTGGACAATTTCTTGGGCTATCAGAATGCCTAATTGAAGATTAATCTCTAATAACCTCTCAATGCCATTCAGAAGTTTAAATAAAGCCCAAACAAGGAAGAAATTGTCAGTTCAGTGGTGTCGTTTACAGCTAATGCTATGGAAAACTATTTAATTCATTACAGAGGCAGAGAGGCCCATTTCAATTTTTGCCCTATTTCTATCTGGCCAATTAAATATAATGCTGGATAACCACTAAAATTAGAAAATGGAAACTTCTGCACCCAGAATTAACTTCTTCAAAGACTTTCTGAGCTGGTACTTTGGGTTTCAGGCTAACCATCAATCCCAAGGGCGGCCTTCCTTTGCGCTCAGGCTAGGTTAGGCACTCAATAGCCTTCACAGAACTTAATAGGTCTGAAGTTGTAGGTTTTGTTTTGTTGTTGTTTTTTGTTTGTTTTGTTTTGTTTTTCTTTTTTAAAAAGAAATTGTGTCACCACCCATAAAAAACAAACTCTATAAGGACAGTTGATTTCTCTGGCTTACTAACAGACCCCAGCACCTGAAAAAAGACTTGGTTTGATACATAGATAGGAACTTACTCATTGAAAAAAAGAAGGAAGGCCTGAATTTGAAATCTATTGTAATGTTTATATTTGTTTCTGTCCTACAAATATTATCACTCTATTAGCAGAATCTTAGAAGAATAATCTTAGAATAAAGGAACTTTTTATACTCTACAATTTCTAGCCCTTTAGAAAATATATATTGGAGGGTCACAAGGTTCTAGCATGCCACTGCTCTTATATAATCCCACGTTTGCCTCAGGAAATAGGTACAAAAGGAAAGAAGGAACCAGACCTTGGCATTCTTAATTTTTGTTTCCCTAATTGGTTTAGTCAGCCTGCTCTCTTAGCAATTTTTGCTTTATCTTCATTTGTTCTGGGAGGAAGCTGCCTTTGGTTGCTAGAGTTAGGGGAACCAGGGCATTCTCATACAGCAGGGAAAGACCAGCGCAGTAGAGTTTGAACCCATTTTTTGATGTTGAATCACTAACATCTTATAAGCCTTAGTTTCTCCTTCCCTCCTAGCCTCAGATCTAATGTTTATTTATTTTTGAGACAGAGAGAGACAGAGCATGAATGGGGGAGGGGCAGAGAGAGAGGGAGACACAGAATCGGAAGCAGGCTTCAGGCTGTGAGCCATCAGCCCAGAGCCCGACGCGGGGCTCGAACTCACGGACCGCGAGATCGTGACCTGGCTGAAGTCGGACGCTTAACCGATTGAGCCACCCAGGCGCCCCAAGCCTCGGATCTAAACAAGCTGATAGGAAAGCTGGTGCATGCCCCTTCCTTTGGCCCCTGTGGAACATTAAAAGAGACCTTGAAAATTGTCAACCTAAGTCTAGCAAATTCCCTAGTCTTACAACAAAGGCGCAACCCACTCCTTCTGCCATAATCACCACATCCCAGGTCTATTTGTGCCAATTCTATTCTTCACAGGAATCCCTTGTCTGAGTAATGAACTTTCTTTCAAATTCTCCCAAATTCTGTTCATCTTACCTGTTAATTGCGACATGGCCCAACCCACATCCATGGGAGTGATCACACAGTAGCCAGCCTGACACAAATAGTTTTCACCACTGACTTGCTTTGTACCTCAAAATAACTTGGGTACATTTGTGATAAGAGTTTATTTTTAGAGGACCTTGCTGAAATCTACATTTGACTCATGGCTATAAATTGGTTGGCTCTACAGAGAAAGATTCTAAAGAACAAGGTTTTCAACAGTAAGATGTTAAAACAACACAAGGGTTAAAATCATCTGAAGCTGGAACTAAACACATAGGACACTGTGCAAAAAAGGAAGTGTGTTTTTAAGAAAGAAGTAGAGATAGGAGACATCTTCCTCTATTTTTTTTTACCCTGGCTATCCCCAAATTTAATGATGTTTTGGGGGGGGATGGGGTTTATGTTAAAGTCTTTGTAAAAAGGTCTATTTTTTATCACAAGTGAATGTTATTCCCTCCTTCCTTCCTCCCTTTTTATAAGCTTTCATCAATAAATTCTTTATTTCTAAGTTACATTTAGTCTCAAGTTTTACAATGACAAAGAAAGTATATAATAACAACACAATGTGAAGTGGTGGCCAAGTTGCTATTTGGCCTTTTGGCATCAGCAAAAGGCCTAAACCTTCAGAAGGCTATATCAATCCCCCAAAAGAAGTTTCTGTGGTGGGGCCAGAAAAAAATAGTGTCAGTTTGTGATTTATTAGTGTACAAAGGCTGAAATCCAGGCAGCACAAAGAAAAAGAAAAAAAAAAAAAACTTGTGAAAATATTTGCCAAGATGGTTACCTCAGCCATGACTCCTCTAAGACAGTAGGATCACTGACACTAGGCAGGATCTGGGCCTATATGCCCTAGTAGGCACCCAACCCTGCTGTGAGTTTTTAGAACCAAGATAGTTTGGGAGGATAGAGAATGCCTAAACAAATTAGCCCCAGCCCATGTAACATGGCAGGGGGGCTGCTATTTGTTTTCCTCTGGAACCAAACATGGTGACACTGTGACACTAAGAGCTGGAAGATAGGGAGCAATTTCAGATGTGATGCTAAGATGCCAAAAAAGACAACAATATGTCACTGTGAATAGAACATAGGTTGAAACAAGGAAGCTGAGCAAATATTGATATGACTCCAGAAAATCAGGTGCATCTAGAGGCAATGCTGGTAAGAGTAGAGCACAGTAAATACAGTATTTATTAGTTTAATTCTAAAATAGCTTGAGGCGACATGGAGCACACTAATACTATATATGTTTGACCATCAAGAAGAATGGAAGCTCAAGATAGAAAGTCATAGAAAACAAGAATTACATTATTTTCCTGCATATCTAAGTTAGTGGCTGAGAAATATCACCTCCAATATTTTCAATTAACATATTATGTTAAAAGCTAGCTTGTTAACTTTGTCTTAGAGAACTCTTTCAACTAAGAATTTGCTGAAATATCACTGACTATTTTACTAACTAATAATCTGAAAGCAAAATGAGCAAGTCACCAAGGACAAATCTTGTCCTCTGGTAGATTCTGCATAAATGATTTTTGTTAGCTTCCTTTCATCAAGATTTTTGCCAATTAATTCATAAATATTAGCATTTCATTAATTGCACCAATATTAACATTTCATGTCAGTGGGGATTTTTAAGCAAATTTCTAATTACTTTAAAAAGTAAAACAAGGAAAAGGTTTTCTAATAATGCTGGTATTAGCAAGCACTAGAATTAGTTTTGTCTTGAGTACACATACATTCTTGTATGAAATTCTATTGCTCTGAGTTTTAATGATCAATTTTATGGGTATATTATGTATAACACATACTGAATGACATTAATGGGCTAATGAATTTCAATGCTTACGATGAATTTAAGAACCAGTCCATGAATCTTAAGAATCTCTCTCTCTCTTTTCTTTTCTTTCTTTTTTTTTTTTTTTTTTTTTTTTTAGGTCAACAGAAAATCAATTCCCAGGAAGTAAAATATTTTCTACATGCTTATTTAAGTATTGGTATTTCAAATGAATGATAAACATATTTTTGTTTTAATCATTTTTTTTCAAGAAGAAAATTGTTTCTATGGTATGGTATAATAAAATAAAGCATGGAAGTTCTTTGAGGAAGTCATCTTATTCATCTTATTCTTGATTTTAATAATAATCCAGAGACACTTCCATTATTCTGAGATTTGCTGGCTATTAAAATACTAAACCTTATGCTAATTTACCATAACTTATTTTGCTTTACATATAAACTGTTTTCACATCAGCAATGTGCTACAGGAACTAAAATAACAATTCATTTGTTTAATAATCCCTTTATAGAAATTCCTGAGGTCTAATGAGGTGGGAATCTGAGAAACAATGACTTGGGGGCTTAAACTGGCATAAATCATTTTGTTTGTTTTATCCCTTGTCAGACTCATTTTAATTTCTATAGGGAATCCTCAATTAACTTAAGGGAAAATTTGATGATGAATAACAAACATAAAGGTAACCTGTGGATTATATCTGCATTTGACCTAAATCCTCATTAATGCTTAAGAATACTTAGTTCTTTTTGTATCAAATTGTCCTGAACTCTGTAGCTTTTCCCCCCTAAATTTTAAAATAATTTACTGGGAAGTAATTAGAAGTTCTTTCTCTTAAAACATTTAGAGAGCGTGATATCCTTCTGAAACCCCACTCCCATAATATGCTATAGCAATTTGAACATTTCATCCATCCAGGCTTTGGGTTTTCTGAGGTCTTTCCCACCTTAAGCCCTTTGTACAAGCTATTCCTTTTCTCCAGCTAATTCCTAATTTTAAAAATATCATTGGAAAAACTTTACTTCCTCAGTATCTTTCCCTAACTCTTTAACCTAATTAGGTAACTCTGCTCCTCTCTATAATGACATCCTGTTCTTTATCTTCTTGGCATTTATTATATTTGAATTACATATTTTTTGCATGTATTTATTCTACCTATACCCACTTCAGTCTAGACTAAATTCAAGAAGACAAAGATAGTGTCTATTTTGGTTTATTGATGTTTATTGAACATAGCATTTGGCAAATAATTGGAACTTGATAACCATATGTAGAGATTTAATTAATTAAAGATAGAAAGAAATTCATTTGCCTATAGGAAGACCTGACTTACTACATTATATAGAATCCAACACAGCATCACTATCCCATAACACAATAATGCATATTTATAATGATGTTCTGAGCTCTCTAGAATAAGGTTAAATTATGTTCAATGTATTATGTTTAAAAAGGCAGGAAATATATATCTGGAATAATTCCCACAAAAAAATTTTAAAAGAGCAATGAAAGGGAAGATCCTAGTTATGCAGAAATGTACATATTGTAATATAAAATACGTATTTTTAAATAGTCCCATATGCATTTAACATTATTAGAGTCATTTTCCCTCTCAAAATCTAAATACTACCTCCTTAAGAAGATGCAGTTAACAGTGTACAGTTTGAAAAGCTCTTCCAGAACTTTAAATTTTAGCAGCAGTTTTATTTTAATATATATATAACAGCTAGAGAGAAGGCTAGAAATTTACAAATGTTAATTGAAACTCATAGCCGGGCCAAATACTTCAAACCTAATGCTTTTCAGTAGTTTCCAATTAATTATTCCAGCTTTCTTATGTAGGAAGAAGAAAAGATGCCAAATGTGGAAATTCCATGCAGTGACTGCCTCCTTTGGATCAGTGTGTTGGTAACTGCCATACTGATTGACTGAGAGCAACAGAAAACCCCTGAGGCCTTCTGGTTCAGTTGGGATTGTAATGATAGACTAGCAAGATAAAAGTCTGACAGAACATTAGCTTCAACTGTATGACAATGCCCTCCCCAAGAAGATATGATGCTGTGTGGATGAATATAGATTGAAAATGTGGATCCTGTCAGCAGCACTGATTTCACTCAGAAAACCTATATGCTGGGAGAATGCTGTGTCTGCTCAGGGTTAGGATTCCAGCAATGTGTGAAAAATTCGTTTTCTCAGCTGGAAACACTCATGTGTCTAGTCGTACAAGTACTAAGTTTGGGGTCCATACTAACATTGAAGCCGAGAGAAAGGAGAGAGAGAGAAAGGAGAGAGATTGAGAGAGAGAGGTGTGCGGATGTTTGCCCCTATTAGGAATGAGTGGGTACTTTTTGGCCTCATGTTGGGCCATGAGAGAGGATCCCACATTGCTCAGAAATAAAGCTTCTTCCTAGGATTACTCAAAGTCCTACTTTCCAAATGCACCCTGATGCCATGAAGTGATTCATTTTCCTCTCCTCCATAGAACTGGCACAGTTGTCATCATTTTTATTATTTCTCTGACTGATTCTCTCCTTCTGACTCCATAGAGCAGAAAATTTACCCTCCAGAGGTGCAGAGGGGATAGATTTTCCCCTTTTTTTATTATTTCTCCAAATAGGAGAAGTGAAAGAAAAAGATGAAGATAAATTTCTATCCCTTTAAGTTGGAGTGGTTAATAACATTGACTTTGGAATTAGCCAGCAATTCTGAGTAGGATTTCTCTAACTATGAGAACTTAAGAAAGTCACTATAACTTTCAAAATGCCATAGGACTGTTGTATGAATTTGATGAAATAATGATCATGATGTGAGGTACAGAGAAGTTCCCTATAATTGTTATCTGATGGCATTATTATAACCTAAACACAATGGAGAAACCACCATCTTTCCATCATGCTTATGGATATTTTATGCTGTGAATTTAGCTGAGAATCAGGCTAAAGTATGGTGTTAATTATCTCCCCCCTCCACACTTTTGACAGAGCTATCAGTGGTATAAAATGTCACTTGAAAATTCTTTCTTGGTCAAAGTAGAATGCATGAATTTGGATCTTCACCGAAGAGAAATGGGGAGGAAAATTCCTTTGTGTGACATGATTATCAAGATGTTCTGACATTTGAGATAAAATGAAGTATTTTCACTAAAAATTTAACTGTCATCAGACTCAGTACCTATGGGATATGTGCAATTCAATACTAGCAATTCAATATTAATTTATAGTCTTTACATAATATAAATCAAACCCTTTGCATTTACTCCTCTCATCTAACAGCTTGTTTTCTGGGTGCCTGGGAGTAACTGAATAAAAACATAACTTTTATTTTTAGTTTTTGTTGATGGATATGTTTTGATAGGATAAAAATACTGTTGATATTCTGAAATCATAAAACAGGCATTTGCAAAATCCATTGCATTTTATATTTCTCCCTGTAAATGAATTGATGTATTAGCTGCATAAAGGAAAAGGTGTTTAAGTGTTGACGTCAAAAATTACTTAAGATGAAAGATCATAAATAATCATCTTTCTTCTAGGAAATTAATATATGTTATCCCCATTTATTTTTATTATTTTTACTATAATTATTAATTTTTCTGCCATTTATTCTTTTCTTTCCATAATAACTCAGTCTGTACCTTCCAAGCCACATGGAATTAAGAACTGAGTAGTGCAACACCATTTTAGTTTTATGTAAGATGTTTTTATTTAAAAAAATATTATAGTAATTAGTATTATAAGATAAAAATTATTTGATCACCTCTCCATTAACTGAAATATAGAAATAAAAGAAGGGAAAGATAATGAGTTTATTTTTGAACATATTGTGTTTTACATACCTACTTAAATATCAGCCATCTGGAGATACTCAACACGCTGAGATATAAATCTGGACCACATTATAATGGCATGTACTAAATATGTAAGAACTATCAGCAGAGGAGACAGTTGAAACCATAGATATAAGTTACAATACTACTTCTCAAGCTTTAATATGTGTATATAGGAATCACCTGGGGATCTTGTTAAAATGCAGATTTGATGTAGTGGGTCAGTTGTAGAGGTTCTGCAAGTCTAAAGAGCTCACAGATGCTGGTGCAGCAGGTTGACAGATCACACTGTGAGTAGCAAGAATTTGGACCACTGAGGGAAAAAAATTAGACTGGCTTCTTTTTCCCAAAAAGTAAAATTATAATAATAAAAAAGATCTTGGATAACACATCAGAAGAAAATTCCAAAAGAAGCAGTTAAAATGACCAAAATAGATGAAGTAGTGAGAACAAAATGAACAAATAAGGAAAACAACAACTAAGATGAATAAAATTTTCAAGAAGTGGGTGGTCAAACCAGACCAAATGATGTGAAAAAATAAGCCATAAAAGAAATGAAAAGCCCATATATTTAATAATTAAAAGATCATTAGTTATTTATATATTCTTCCTACAAGAACTTGTCAGATATATGCATTGTGAATATTTTCTCTCAGTCTGTGGTTTGCCTATTCATTTTCTTAATGGTGACTATTGATGAGCATAAGGTTTTATTTTTTTGAAATCTAATATAGCAATATTTTATTATATGGATAGTTTTTTCTCTGTCCCTTCTAAGAAATCTCTGCCTATGTTGTGAAGCTCCTTCCCTAAGTTTTCTCCCAAAAGTTTGCAGTTTGGGGAACTTGGATGTTTCACTTTACACTCCATTGTGGTTTAATTTGTGTATGTGGTATGAGGTAGGGGTTTCCTACAAGCAAATAATAATAATAATAATAATAATAATAATAATAATAAGTCAACTCAATAAAAATGGGATAATACTTGAATAAACACTTCACAATTGAACAATAAAATCAAGAAAAAAGGGCTCAACATCCTTAGTCATTAGGAAAATACCAATTAAAATCACATGGAGATATTATACCTACATGCTAGAAGAGTCAAAATTACAAAGACTGAAAATGCCTAATGTTGGTAAGTATATGGAGTAAGTAGGCTTTTATTCATTGTTGGTAGGAATGTAAAATGTACATGTACTTGGAAAATTGGAGGTTTCTCATAAAATTAAACATAGATTTACCCTATGAATTAGCAATCCTGCTTCTAGGCATTTAACCAAGAGATATGAAAACATGTTCACAAATAAATGTGCAAGAATGCTCAAAACAACTTTACTCATAATGGGCCCACACTGGAAACAATCCAAATATACAAAAACAAGGGAATGGATTTTGAGGTATGCTCATTTGATAAAAAGAACCTAATAGTAAAACAGAATGAATTTCTGCTGCCACTTTAATTCCAAAATAGTTTTAAATGAAAGAAACCAGATACAAAAGAGTACACACTGTATGATCCCATTTATTTTAAGTTCTATAACAGGAAAAAGTAATCTATAGTGAAAGAAATTAAAATTCATTGTTTATCCCCCCAGAGAGAATAACCATTCTGATTTATTTCATTGCATCTGTAAGGTGGTATAGCGAATGTTCTGGAATTATGCACGTTTACTATATCTATATAGATCTGTGATTTATATATTGTACACATTTTTAAAAAAATATTTAGATGTCTCTGCTTTTTCACTCAAATAAATTATATCTCAATTTAGGAAAAATAAAAGTCAAAAAAAGGAATCACTAATTGTATTTGCAAGAGATATTTCAGTTGACTGATAGGGCAGACCTCTATACCAGGGACTAAAGGAATGTATTGCAAATAGGAAATGCAGACCCTTTTCCTAAGAATTTTAGTTTTGAAGGGAGAAAGACTCTACAGTTACATGGAATGAGACATGGTAGTTTTATTGTTACAGTAAAATTTAGGAAAGATCTGATTAACTTTTTAATTATGAGACAGAAGTAATAAAAAGGATGGAGAAACAAGAAGAATGAGACCAAGAAAGATCTAAAAATTTATAGTAGTGCTTGCGAATAAGTTTCGATCACCCTAGGCCTTTCACATTTGAATCTCTATCAGTTGAAGCAAAACATACTTTGGACCCTTACATTCTGTTTAGCCTTTTTTCTTTCCTTATATTAATTCTAGCCTACATTATTATAGTTAAAAGTTAAATGTATATCTGCTTAAAATCATTTTAGGATTTTAGAAAATCATGTGCAAATAGAGCATTTAAAAAAATGTGTTGTGTACTCCATTCCTATTTATTTATTTGGTGAACCACTTGTTAGGAGTTGAGAAGACAAGAAGAAAAATTGTTATTCAAGCTCAAGGAACAAAGATATCATGCAAGCTTACATTTAGTAAGAAAAGAAGCTACTTAAATGTCCTTGGCATTTTGCTCTCCTGTTCTTAAACTAGTAGTCTCATTTCCTTTAGGATTTTCATAATAATCACATAGCAGAAGTTTCCTATGCCAGTTGGTTTTCATCTCCTCCAATCTGAAACAAAAGGTGCTCTAGTATTGTACTTTAAAATAAATATCTGTATTTTAAAATAAAATATCACCAGGGCGCCTGGGTGTCTCAGTCGGTTGAGTGTCCGACTTCAGCTCAGGTCATGATCTCACACTCTGTGAGTTCGAGCCCGCATTGGGCTCTGTGCTGACAGCTCAGAGCCTGGAGCCCGCTTCAGATTCTGTGTCTCCCCCTCTCTCTGTCCCTCCCCTGCTCATGCTCTGTCTCACTCTGTCTCAAAAATAAATAAAAACATTTAAAAAATTTAAAATAAATATCACCTAAAATAATTCACAATCAAGAATTTTTTGAAGGCTCCTTGGATAAAGAGATAGCTTGGGTGTGACAAAGACACAAAAAAAAAAATAGAAAGATAACGGATCTTTGCATAGTCAGAAACACCTGTCATATTGCTACATTTGGGATAGACAATAGGAAAGCTACTTAAGGTCTTCATTTAGCTACAATTTATTTGGATATGAAACTGGTGAATTTAGGCTGCCATAGCTACTTTGGGGCCTTCTGTAATGAAGCTAAGATATTTGCAAATATTTTCTAGAAGCTCAATCTTTATTACATGGTCTATTTACCAGTTTTACTCTGTTCTTTCATGGGGGCTGAGTGGATTCATAATATTGTTTCTAATCTCTTAATATTTAATCTAGAATTTTAGATATTAAATCTATTATACTTGACACAATGTCATTTTATTCATGCTAATCTACTGATTCATATAGTGAATTTCAGCAGAATGCAAGTTGTACACAGAAAATGATATATGGGATCACAGAAATACAAAAGAAATAAGTGTTCTCTAACCTTCATAAAAATACAGGAGGATTCCCTGGTGGGGGTGTTTTTTTTTTTTGAGCATGGAAATCTGGATTATGAAAGGCATTTATGCATAGTGCTTAGAGTACTGACTTTGAAGCCAGACTATCTGTTTTCAGAAGCTACTTAGTCTCTGCCTCAATTTGTTCATCTGTGGAATGGAATTTGTAACAATTATAACACTTACCTCACAGAGCTGCTGTGAGGAATCAAGGAGAGAATGTAAACAATGTTGAGAATAGTACCTTGCTATAGTAGGCACTCAATTAATATTGACCATTATTATTAGAGTGAAAATACACACCTTCTTGCTTCCAGTAGTTGCTCTACCTTGTTGTATACATGCATATATAATACACAGAACAGAACAATGGATTTACATTCCAAAATATGTTTGAGTCCACACAGCCACTGCTCTGGATTCATGACCTTTCCGCATATAATTTTAACTAAATGTCACTATATCTTCTTTAATAGCCAACTTAGAGTTCATTTATCAAATGCCTGCCAGAATTTCTGTATGGTCCAATTAAATTTTCAAATTTTGAAGCACACACCACACATACCCATCCCTATCTGTTCTCCATGGATACTTTCAAACCTATCTTATTTCCTGAGATACTAGATACTATTTCTTTATTAAAAACCTTGGTTCCTATTTTCTTCTTTATAATATGGCTATACTCATTATTTCCAGGAGCTCCCCAGTTCTCCATTCGCTGCAGAGATATCCTGCCCTGAAATCTTTAATTACTGATCATACCATCCTCCTAATCTCCTTTCCTCCTTGGTCTATTCACCCAAAGCTGATTTGTGTCTTCTGTCAAAGTCCCTATAGATGAAACTGCTTCTCAATTAATGTGCATCCTCTACCCCCACCCACTGATTTATTAAAAAAAAAAAAAAACAAGAAAAAATCCCTCCTATTCTGCAAAGAATGCCACTTAGAAAGGTTGTTAATCACCACATGCTTGTTCTGAATTGTATTGTTCTGCATTGTATCATGCTGCTCGATTGTAAGCTCCACAGGGCAGAGTCTTTATTTGCCATGCCCTAACTATTGTTCAGTGCAGTGCACATTGATGGCACTATAGAAAAAACAAACAATGGCTTTTCCACATTTTTCCATTTTAATTGTCAAATGGGATGGTATAAAAGCACAATTCACACAAGAAGTTGAGTACACAGCCTCTGAAATTGCTAAAATAAACCACGTGAGCTTACAGGCTAAGTCTGTCTTTTTAAAGAATAACTCAACACTGTCCATTTGCCATTATTTCTCCCTAAAAATTACCTGAAATTCAAATGTGTCTATTTAAATGATTGCAGATACCCTTAATTCATTTGACTTAGAGGAGAACTCTCTGGGTGTTGAATCTAGTATCTTAAAATGCCTGGCACTACCATAATTATAGTGATTAAAAGCAGTATCTGTTAAAGGCTTTTCACAAGCTGACTCTATGCAAGGTGCCATTCCCCAGTGAAGTTCTCAATTAGCACCATGGACAGCAGTCGACAATTTTTTTTTTTTACCCGTTTTTTTTTTTTTTTTTGAGGAAGTGATTAAAAAAAAAAAATATCTTGCCAAAGCACACTTTGTCTTATCTCTAGGAATTTCATGCATGGAAAGCACAGCAGTTCAGTCAGTTGCCAAGTATCTTAACTGCTTCTGCCTGACGTTAGATCCTAAAGCACATCTTAGTTGGAATTGTTTCATTGCACCTTTGGATTCAATATCTTACTAAATAGAATGTTGATTGAATGGTCAAAGTTCTAAACAGACTCTAAGAAATAACAATATTATGGAAGACAGATGTGTAAATACCATAAATATAAAAGCATATTGCAAGAAAATTGTCTTATAAATAGACACCACACAGGTCTAAATGTATAGCTTCCCCCCAAAATAAATTCATAATGATATATTCTAGAAATTGTTATAGAGGTTTAAATGATAAGTATTAGCCTTTGATCTTTAAAGGCAAAATTATATGGTACAAAGCTCCATTGGATTATTTAGCTGCTGCCAAATACCTTCTTGTGGGCCTTGGGTCAATTGTTTTAGCATTCTGAACCTGTTTCTTTCTCAAATATAAAAGGAAGGGTCTAAAGTGGGTACTGTCTAAAATACATTTTTACTTCAACATTCATTCTATGTTTGCAGTTAAGGAGATGAGCTGGTTCATATTGTTTTCTGATTCATCTTTATATATCTGAGAGATTAAGTGAGCTTGCTAAGAACAAAGTACATTTGCTTTGTTGTTTCTCTTGATACATATAACTCAAGGCTAATTTCCCTACTGCGTACCAATGCATTAATACTAATACAGAAAAAGTATTCCTTGAGAAATTTGGATTGTTGGGTGTTTGGAAGGGGATAAGCAGTAAGTAAAAATGTTTGATACAAAGATTAAATTAGGTTTTAGAAGGCTCTTAGAACACTCTTTAAACATCTTTTTATAATATGGCCACAAGCCCCTGGAGGGTCAAATAAATTATTCTTAAGATCCTTTCATAAGATAATGGAGGCTAATTTGAAGAAGTAAATAGTAATTGCAATATTAAGCAGTTCAAACTACCTTTAAAAACTATTTCTGGAACTCCCCATGCTGACAGATTTATTTGATGTTAAGTCCTTTTCCCTCATCTTTAAAAAAAAGCATTTTACATAATCCGGCATTACCTATTTTACATATGTGGCATTTTGCTTAGCATTAAAGTAGTTTATTTGGAGAAGATCTTTTACAGACTATTCTAGGGAACAGCCTGCTACCCTCTTCAAGTAGCAGCAAAAGATTCAGGGATGCTTGTTTAAATGTGGCTTCTCTTAACAGCTTGTTGGGATAGGGAGCAGAACAAGAGTGTAAACATTATTAAAATAGTCTATAGTGCCAAATGCAAAAAAACAAATGCCAACAATTTTCCAAAAGTAGCATGGGATTGACAAAGAATGCATACTCCAGTATTTACACTCTTGCTTTACTACGACTTACCAAGGTTCATGCACCAGACACATGTTCTAATCAGTAAGCTCCGGCTGTACACCTTCTCTTCCCAACAGCTCTGCAGAGAAAACAACAGGTGTTTCCAGTCAAATAAACCAGTGGAACACAGTCAGTAAAGACCCAGATGGGCCCAGTAACCCACAGATTTGCTTTCAGATTTTCTTTTAATAGTCTCCTTTGCTTTTCAGGTCTTTGGGACACATGCACACGCGCACGCACACACACACGCAGAGTTGTTTGTAAAAACCCGTTTCCCATTGTTTAACAGAATTCAACAGTGTTCCCAACCTGACAACAAAGGCTTAAGGTAAAAAAGAATGTAACAGAAACATTTTGTGGCTCCCATAAAAAGGGTATAAACAAGGATTTCTGATAATGCCAAGTACTTTAAATGGAACCACCCTGCCCTTTGTAAAACACTAGCTGCTCTATGCTTGTACATGAATGGAGTTCAAATGCAGAGCTGAGACAATAGCTTAGTCCTTGGGATCCTCTTTTGAATACAGTGTACAAGAGCAGAGTGAGGAGGGTAGAAGCTATTTCTGCTAGGCATGAATTTTAATCTGTACCCTCTGGCCTCTTGGAGGTCTGAAGGTTTTGTATGGACGAGGCAGGAATTTACCCGTGCCCTGAAAAAAAAGATGATGTTATAGGCTGTTTTCCTTGGCAACAAGATATGTATGTGGTCCCTCCGAGGAGACTAACCCTGCCTGACAGCTGGTGAGTCTCGTGTTACTTGAATTGGTTTTCTCGCAGTTAATTCAGTTCCAGGCATTAATTGACAGTGGCTGGACGTGACAGAGCTATTTTAGTTTTTGCTTTTTTACTATAGAATCTGGAAGATAAAAGGAAATTCCTGAGGTTGCAGGTTACAAGTTTGGATAGCTCATTATGAAATCTCCATTGAGATATAGGAAATCTTGTTCTCTGCAATTTTTTATATTACTACCTCATTTTTAATGCTAAAGTCTTGGCTGTTCTAATTTGCCACATGCTTATCCATCATATCCCTCTGTCAATTGTGGAAATATTGTTATCTAGTGAAAATACCTTAAACAGATTTTAAGCTCCTAGAAGTTAAGTTAGATCTACCATATTTCTGGACACATAGCTGACATGTTGAATGAATAAATAAATAAAGATAATGCAAATAATACCAATGACAAATATTTTTGAAAACTTATTATGTGCCAGATACTACTACATATCTTATTTGCATCATTTTATCTAAACCTCAAAACAATCCTATAGGTTAAATATTGTTTCACAAAAAAATAACAGAATAAGTAATTTGTTCAAGATCTTATATCAGTAAGTAGACAGAAAACTAATCATGCCCTACTACATAATCATTTGGAATGCCTTATAAAGGACTTATAACTAATAAAACTTATGTGAATGTGTAGATGGAATATAGTATGTTAACATGTGTAGATGGAAGATATTTTAGCATTTTATTTCATAGCACAAGTTTCAATAAATGAGAAAAATACAGAATAATAGTTATACAATTCTCAAACATATATATGTAACTTTACATGTGCCCATATTCATGCATACAGATTATAAGCACAACTTCCCTCTTATTGGTGAAACTGAAATTGATTGTTTTTATTTGTTTTGTTTGTCTCTATTTTATTTCTCAAATTTATACTTCAAAAAATTTTAATTTTATATTAACTACTTTTAAAAACATTTAGAAAATTAGAGCTCTGAAATCAGTAATTAATAGAGAATAATATGGGCAGGACTTGATGAAGGAAGACAACTGAGCTATTGTGAAGAATTTGTCAAATTTAGGCAAATGGAGAAGATGGATAAAGGCATTTAGAAAGAGGAGAAAATCTTTCAGCAAAGCCAGAGGCAAGAAAATAACAGAGCATGTTCCAAGGATAGCACAGGCCAATTTTTCCTGCCAGATACATGTCAGTATATAAAAAAGAATGAGCCATATGAGGAGAGGTATCCCCACATCGCAATCTTCAGAATGATTATATTCAGCCTTTTCCATATCATTCCCATAAAGAAGTATGGACATACATGAAGCTACACTAAAAACTACTTCCGAATTCATTTTCAAAATAGCACGTCAGTCACTTCAGTCAAGATCTACCATTACCTTTTGCCTTTTTTTTCAATTCTTACATGGCACAAAGGTCCTAATAATTTAGATATAGAAGCCAAGTTGCATGAGGGTGTCAAAGACTTCAGTAACAATACTGTCCCTAGCAAAACTGGCCTCGCAGTAGTTCCAACTTTCTAGTGTCATGATGAGAAATACAAAGATTATTGCATGTCAAAGACTAGCACAATGCCAGGCACATTCCATAAATGACGGTTATTAATTATAGTTCTGTACGTAACTAATGGGAATAATCGTTGACAAAAGCGCTTGGTGGGGTGTTGAAAGCCCTCTTGCAGGAGAATATTTTCCCTGACACATTCATATAATCTACATACAACCTACAATTTCTCCCATTAGTCATCCTCTTGACATAACAAACAAAGGTTCCTGCTTTGATGCAATAGGCTTATGTAAGAAACAGAAAAGAAGAAAGGAATTAAACATTCACCAACAAACTGACATTTCCCCAAGCACTGTGCTAAGGACTTTATACACAAATCTGTATATAGGCCTGCCCCCTTCTTTCTCTCTTTCTCTCACTCTCTCACTCTCTCTCTCTCTCTTTCTCTCTCTCTCTCACACACACACACACGATTTCTGTTTTTATTATTAAAAAAAAAAAGAAAATAGGGGCTCAAAAGAATACCTTATTTGCTCATAATTGTTTGGTTGAACATGGGAAAAATGGAATTCCAACCTACTTTCCTATGATTCTGAAATCCCTGGTCTTTCCATGACAAGTCCTGCTTCATTAGAAAAAAGTCAGAATTATATGGTGTAGTAGCAACAGCACAAGAAAGCATGAGTTCCGATCCCACTAACCATCTCTTTACCCTTGGCCAGATCATTTAATCCTCTGTAGGTATGCATATTGACTCTTAAAGGAAGGGATTAAATTCTGTCAGTGTTTCAGTACCTTTTCTCTTCTAAAATCTATCCAGTCTAATTATTTAATGCCACTGACAATGGACGATTTTAATAAGAGCTAAGGCTTATACAGTCCTTAAGTATGTATCAGGAGCTGTTCTAAGCACTTTACATATATTAGCTCACTGAATTCTCCCAATAACCTATGACAGTGTTATTATTATTAGATACTATTATTACTGACATTTTACATAGGAAGAAATTGAGGCACACAGATGTTAAACAACATGTCCAAGGTCATATAAAAGACAAAAGAAGGTCCTTAACCCAAGAACTCTAGATCTGTTCTGTGACTTTAATAGTTATTCAGTCATCAGATCTTCAGATCAGGATCTTCTGAGAAAAGGAAAAAAAAAGAACATGTTTTGATTTATAACAGTAAAGATCTGCTTGAAGGTAAGCAACTTTGTGAACTCAGAAAAGAATCGTGAGGTTACTAAGCAGATGAAATAGAAGGGGTCACAGAGAAGGGAAAATGACTGAAATGAGAGCAGTTATCATGGACTTCCTAAATTTGTACAGTCAAAATTAGTTCTATGGTTTTAGCTAGCTTGGAATCCAGTCCCTATCTTTAGGTCACATCACTCAGATTTTTCATGAAAAACTATCTTTCAAATTCTCAAAGGCAGTGGTTCTCCAAAAAATTTGTTATAACTGCAACCTTGACCTGCTGAATGAGACACACTCTGCAGAGTACGAGCCAGCATCTGCGTACTAACAGGCCCTCCAAAGGAGTCTAATGTGTGCAAAAATCTGAGAACCACTGGTTTAAGGCCTGTGGTTTGGATACACTTAATATAGATATGACTTTTGAAGTGGACTTTTTAATCAGGTATGGACAATCAAAACATTGCCAACCTGTGAGTAAAGTGTTTGATTTACCCAAATAAAATCCATGAGACACAATTCTGAGATTTTTATTGGAAATGTTGAGAGAACAACATGTGAGATCGAGATTGGAACTGTTTGTTACTAATAGAGGAGAGCCTGCCTGAAAATGGCGTCAACACAGAGAAATGTAGAGGACCCTGCGTTGGGTCTTCTAATATCTCTCTGCGTCTCTGAAATCTGGGCAACACAAACCATCTATCGTGTGTTATTTATTCATGTTGTTTCTGTGCTTGCAATGCTTTTCCCACTTATTTACTTTCCTCAGGAAGAATTAACCATGTCCTGTTCTCATTCACACATCAATCTTTTCTTACACTGTAGATAGCCCTAATTACCCTCCATTATAGTTTGTTATTTTTGTGTTTCCTCCTCACACCTTTCAGAAGAGGATCTCCCTGAGGGTGGGGGAGTGAAATTGTTGCTTATTTTTACATTTGTATCCCCAGCACTCAGCATCATAATAGATGCTTAAAATATATTTGTTAAATAAATAACTTTCGTACATTCCTCATGGGATTATTGCAAGGATCAAATGAGGATAAGACTTAGAATAGGCTTAGTAAAATATAAAACCCTGTACAAACATGAGTCATATTTATAATTATTGTTCTTTTCTTTTGTGGCCTCATCTTTTCCACAAATGTATCATCACAAGGAATGACTGGGGAATAAGACTGGTAAACCCTCTAAATCTGTGATAAATTGATTAGAAAAATGGCTGCAATTCTTTTCTACTCCCTCTATGAAATCAGCACATAAACACATAGCAAACTGACCACTGTCATAGGAATATAAGAAGAGAGATTGAGGTTCCTTGAGTACTTATTATCTAGAGATTTGACTCTGTCTGAGTGATTAAGTATAAGCATAGCACAAATAGAATGGGACTTTCAGGAAAAGGCAATAGCATGTGCAAAGGTACTGTGGCAGTAGCCACTTGGTGTGAGGGGGACTAGAGAAGTAGAAAAAGACAGTACTGGGCACGAGGCTATTTTAGGAAGTTGTATTTGTTTGTTTGGTTGTTTGTTCATTTGTTTGTTTTAACTAAGAGTAATGAGGAACCGTGAAAGGATGTTCAGTAGAGGAATGACATTATTAGATTGGTATTTTGCAATATTACCCCAGCAATATTGTGGCCTTTACATAGATATCCCACCCTTATATTTTGTTGTTTTTATTACATCTGAATTGTGAGGTTAAAAATGTAATATAGTTAATCCTTGAACAACAGAGGTTTGAACTGTGTGAGTCCACTCATATGTGGATTCTTTACCATAAATATAGTACAGTAGTGTAAATGTGGCAATGTATTTTCTTTTCCTTGTGATTTACTTAATATTGTCTTTTGCTCTAGCTTACTTTATTGAAAGAATATAGTACATAATACATACAACAAACAAAATATATGGTAATCGACTGTTTATGTTATCAGTAAGCCTTCTGGTCAACAGTAGGCCATAGTAATTAAGTTTTGGTGGAGTCAAATTTATATAGGTATTTTTGATTGCATGGGAGGTGGTCTCTTTAGCCCCATTTTGCTCAAGGTTCAATTGTAATTGTTTTTAAACTTTTAAAATTTATACTTATATTTCCTAACTTTCATTTGAGCTATGAAATTTGCTAAATACTAATACCTTTTTCATCTGGGACTCTTGTTACCTATGCATTGTGAAAAATAAAGTTTGAATTTAAGAGATTCTAGAAATCATCATTTAAGGAAGTGCTTCATTCAAAATTAAAATATACTCGTAAAAAATTAATATACACATATCTGATTTTTGCATACATTATTAGGATGTATTTACTAATTTCAAATGTTTATATTTAAAATGAATTTGGAATGCTTAAGTAAATTAACACGAATCACTTGTAATTTTTTTAAATTATAAACCTGCCAAATTTTACACATAAAACACTACAGAAGCATTTGTTCTTATTCAATCTTGAAATTACAAATGATAAATAACATGAGCACTCCCAGCCACTAATATTACTTGGCAACTAATTAAGGTACTATTGCAATAAAAATAAATACAGAAGTCTCTAAGGAAATTGAGGAGATTGTATATAGAAGCTCATAGCACAATCAATAACATTTATTGACTATATAAGCCCTCATTTTAGTCTACATAATAGTTTCTTACATTAATGTTTTAGAGATTCTACATATTAAGCTAACTTTATGTTCTTTTAAAAAACTGGTTTTGCTTAATTTGGATGTTCTAGCAATATTCTTTGCAGATGTTTGACACTATCCCGCCTCAGTCACAGATTTGACACTCCCATATAATCTTCATGTTTCTCCACAGTACTTTAGAAATCCACGATTGCTATTGTCAGCTACAATTACCACCCACTGCAGAGGTTTGCTTAAGCTGATTAACTAGAGAAGGTATATATGTTCCAGCAGCTTTGAAAATAAGCAAACTCTATATGCAGTTCACCATATGATGTTTACTTTGTATTCCAGTATAAAGGAAGGAAGCAAAGGCAAAAGATACAGACAACCATGTAACAAAGAGCTTTAAAGACAGGAACTCACTGTTGGCAACTAGTGCCAGCAACTGCCCCTATTCCAACTAGCCAGCATGCTGTATGTGAGGGGTTTCCAAATTCAACTCTATTGATATTAGCAGCATTCCTGGTCTCTACCCACTACCCCCAGTTGTGGCAAGCAATAATGTCTCCAGACATTGCCGAATGTCCTATGGAAAGCAAAGTCATCTCAAGTTGAGAACCATTGCTGTAGGCCCCACTAATTTGGAGCCATGATACGTACTTGCTTTTTACTTTCTTTCCGAAGTTGATATCTCCTGGAAATTATCTACTTGTGCTACTGTTCACTAGACCCTCCTTTGCCTACCCACAAATTGACTTATTTAATAATAAATCTAGAAATAACCCTTAGCAAATTAATCATAGCTATTATTATGAATTATTTGTAATGTGCCAGGTCTTGTTTCTAAGCAAATTATATACATATATCTAATATAATCTTTATAAAGACCTTATAAGTTAGATAACATTATCTTCATTTAAGCTGAATGAATTGGCATTTAGAAAGGTTAACCAATGTTCTTAGGAAAAATGTCTAAAATCCTGACATTCCTCTCAAGCCCCTTCAGGATCTAGCCACAGTTGACCTCTCCAGGCAACCCACTTCCCCCCCCCCACTCCTCCCCACACACAATACCACCAACATGATGTAGGCCAACCAGGCTTCATTTCAATTCCTCAAATGAACAAGTCAGTCTGTGGGAACCCACACTTACTGTGCCTGTTCATGGTGCTCTGCTCTTCGTTCCCTGAAATCCATTTCCAAATGTGCCAATTCATTTTTTGGCTTCCGCTTGGACATCACCTGTATTTAGACATGCTTCACCTAACCGTGCACATTTAGGTTTTCCATTTGGAGATTCACTGTAGTTAATATTTGTTATGTGTCCTTGTTTGTTTTTTCACACCTTGCCTAGTCCATTGCTATCTCCCCAGTGCCCAGAATGGTGTTGACCTCAACGTTACCACCATATAATTGTTATTCACTGACTGATAGAATGAGGGAATAGTGAATTAATATTCTCCAAACCACTCAGAAGCAGCGGAGTAGGGATTTTAACTTGGGTCTGATTTTGAAGCCAATTCCCAGTCTTTTAGGCCTATGAGACCATACCTGTGTGAAAAGTTTCTCTGTGCAGCTGGCTTCATTTTGGCCCTTTCAGCTACCAACCATGACCTTGCATGAAGACAACTTGAGATATATAAGTATTACAAGATCTGATCTCAGAAATAGTAATGACCAAAATTATTATTTGTGATTCCATAGAACAGACATCTAAAAAAGGAAGGAAATAATAGTCTGCTTGACACTGAAAAATCAACATTGGGTGACTTTAATAAATATCACAACCAACAATGAGACATTTTTAAAAATCCTCTACTAGATATTATCAATTCACATGATAATGAGTTTAATACTGTGCTGGAGTTTCAAATGCCAAGTATCACGCTCTGTGACTGTTAGCAAATGGAGTTGCACCATGTGTGACAATTTCATGATGATACAATCTGTGCTTCCCCACATATTTCAATAGATAGCAAGTGGTTTTGGTTAAGACTTATCTAACCAGTCCTCAGATTTCATTGAACTTCATTATGATCGGATGACCTCCTCAAATCCAATAACAAATAGTGGCACAATTCTCTGCAAATGAATGAATGGATATGTTTAGAATATCTAAAATGCCTTGTGAAATATGTTTAATTATGCATAGGTTAACAGCTGTTTGTTTAGTGTGCTGTATATAGGATGAGACATTCAAGTCAGAAATAATATATAACCTATTAGAAAAGGATATTAAAGACAGCTACTGTGTAAACATCCACTTTGGAGCTGTATGTCAAATGTCAACATTCCAAATATATGAGTAACTGCATTTTCTTATCTTTCCTACTGCTTGTGGTTTTGTAATTAGTCCACTGGGCAATGGCAATATTACAAAGAGGCTATTAATCTAAATCCATGATTTAATTCTACATTGAAAAAAAAAAAAAAAAACCTCTTTGCTAGTAGCTAAAGCTTAAATTCTGAGCCCAACCTAAACACAAATGAGTGACTTAACATGAAACGAAGACAAGCTGACCCCCACTCCCATGCACAACAACAACAAAGTCTCTGGAAGGGCAGTTTCCTTAACCCTTAAACTTGGGGAATCCAAAGTAATTAATGGCAGAGTAAAAATGACTATAGTTATTTCAGACTAACAGAAATGACTTGCATCTCTTTAACTGAATTATATATTGTCATATGTAAAGGTTTTTGTACTGATCTCTCAAATTACTCATATCACCTGCCATTGCTTGGATCTCCTTTGTTTTTTGTTTTTTTTATTATTTGTTTTAATTTTTTTTTTCAACGTTTATTTATTTTTTTGGGACAGAGAGAGACAGAGCATGAACGGGGGAGGGGCAGAGAGAGAGGGAGACACAGAATCGGAAACAGGCTCCAGGCTCTGAGCCATCAGCCCAGAGCCCGACGCGGGGCTCGAACTCACGGACCGCGAGATCGTGACCTGGCTGAAGTCGGACGCTTAACCGACTGCGCCACCCAGGCGCCCCAGCTTAGATCTCCTTTGGAAGCAAAGTTGATATATCATATTTTTTTTTTTTTTGCTAAAGTATATATTTATATATATATGATTAGTGAAGAAAATGTCTGATAAAAATATCTTTTAAAAATTAATTCCCATGGCCAATTCCCTATTGCCTGTGGATGGGAGGAAAACATCCACATCCTCTGTCAACTTATCTTTGGATTTTTAAACTTCTATTTCATTCCAACAGGAAATTACTTAGATATAAAAACATAAATGTGCTAAAATGTTTGCAAGGACAATGTAATGGCTTATAGAGGACTATTAAATGATTAGTAGAAAAAAGGGAAATAAGAAATACATTTTAATTTTATTGACAACTTACTATAAGATGATCACAGGGACATTCTTTTTAAAAATGATGCATGATGGAGAGCCTGGGTGGCTCAGTCAGTTAAGCGTTAGACTTTCGATTTCTGCTCAGGTCGTGATCTTGTGGTTTATGAGACTGAGCCCCATGTCAAGCTCTGTGCAGACAATGCCGAATCTGCTTGGGATTCTCATTCTCTCTCTCCATCTGCCCATCCCTCATTCATGTGCACACGTTCTCTCTCTCTCAAAATAAATAAACATGAAAAAAGAAAACACGGCACTGGAGAAAACATCCAGATTCTTCATTAAAAAACAAATGGCGTATGGGGCACCTGTGTAACTCAGTTAAATGTCCAGCTTCGGTTCAGGTCATGATCTCACAATTCCTGGGTTCAAGCCCCATGTCAGGCTCTGTGCTGACAGCTCAGAGCCTGGAGCCTGTTTCAGATTCTGTGTCTCCCTCTCTTTCTCTGCTCCTCCCTTGCTTGTATTCTATCTCTCTCTCCCTCTTAAAAATAAATAAACATTTAAAAAAATTAAAAAAAAAAAAACAAATGGTGTACCATATAATCATTACTAAAGTTCCATATGATAAATTATGTTAGTTTTGCTTTCCTTATAATTCAGCAGTTATGCATCATACCCATAATTATCAACTAGATATTGTAAAGATCAAAAATTTAATTCCATGTCTATTTTATTTTGAAATCTATGCTCTTGTTATGTATTTTGGATCACATAAGCAATATTTGTTAAGTATCTCCTATTCACACCAGGTGCTATGCTTATTCTCATAGCTCTGCAAAAACTCATAGCTTAAACGAGAATATAAATTAATAAGTATATAATTACAATAGATTAAAAAAAGAAAAGACTACACAACGATACAGATGAACTCAGGGAAATGGATTCTTTTATTGGGATGTTCAATATGTTAACTTAAATTAGAATGTGTTGCTATTTTCAAATATACAGAAGTATATAAGAAAATTAAGGTGGCCCATTATGACATCAACCAAATACCAATGACATTATAAATTACTAGATCAAGAGGTACTGAATATAATGTGAAAACCCCTCTTATCCCAAACACCTGTCCTTAGAGCTATTTTGCTAAATGTTTCCTTTATATGTGCACATACACATACTTGTATATGACTTACTGGATCACTGTGTGGACATTATTGCATCTTGCATTTTTTAGAATGATATAACTTGTGATGATTTCTGTGTTAATACATTAATTTCTATCACAATTATTTTAATAGATCAGCAGTTTTTTACTGTATAGAGGTACCAGAATTGATCTAATTAATCTCTACTGGTCAACACTTCAGTTGTTTTCAGTATTTGTTATTAAAAATGATGCATTAAACATCCTATGCATGCGTGTTTAAATATGAATTTTTTGTGTATATTGGTGAATTCCTAACAATAAGATTGCTAAACCACATATTGACTTGTAACTGACAAATTTGTATATTGTTAAGTAGAATCCCTATTCTCTAAATAAATAAGAAAATAATATTTGAAAACTAGGACTAATTTAAGGGTTTTAGTCCCAAATAAGCTTAGACATCAATCCAGAATTATTATATTCCCTGATAAATGATCAAGGCAGTTGATCCAAAGTATAGAAAAAAAGATTACAGACTTTACATTTTATGCTATTTAAAACAGTTCTCAAAAAGGGAATGAGAATATATATAAACTCTGTGGTTTGTTTTGGTTTCCTTTTAAATTGAGTTATAATACAGAAGTCCATCAGAACCATCTGGTTTCCTTTATAGTTCCATGTTAAGAAAGATTTTTACGTGGTCATGTGTCTCATATTACTTTTCAAAGTAAAAAATATATATATTCATCTACAGTTTCTGTTGAACCATGCATCACTTTCTGGTTGAACAACATTTTTCAAAAAAAGCAAATAATACAAAATGGGTAGCTAACAATAATTGAATATTTGCCAGGTACCAGGCACTGTTATATATAATTAAATGCTTTAATTCATTTAGCCCTCAAACAATCCATGAAGAGATTTTATGAACTGGAAATCTGAATCCAGGATAAACCCAAGTAGTCCCTCACCACAGTTGATGTTCTTACCCATGACCCTCTAGTTTTCTTAAGGATAAAATGTGTTCATATGATGAAACTCTGCTAAAAATTTATAATATTAGGATTCTTTATCCTGGCTTGATGAGAAGTTGATGCAAATACATATTCAACTACAATTTAACTCTCTTTCTCATGACAACTTCCAGCAATGACTGATCAAAGGCCAATGAACACTAAAAGAATAATTATAAATTTACCTAACTGATTCTCTCTATATCTCAATTGTCCCCTCCTTTTTAGATTAATCTACTCATTCTGATGGACTTTCTTATCCATTGGAAGCCAAGTTAGTAATAGATTTTTTGTCCATTAAAACAATGAAGAAAGCAAGATGCATCCTGACACACCTGAAGTTTACTAAAGAAAAATATTTCAATATTTTTTGTCAATATTGACAGAAAATTCCAAACATCTGAAAACTGTAATTTTTAATCATTAAAATGACACATTGATTATTTGTATTATTTAAGCATTTAGTGATCCATAGAGAATTAATCAGCAGATTATTATTAACATAGAGTATTTCATAATAACTTTAGACTCTATGTTTAGTTAGCTTAGCTGGTTTCCGATAGTACCAATAACACTGAGGTAGATCTCTACTTAGACAACAAGTTTTCCATAACTCTTACACAAAAGACAAATACCTTGCCCTACCTGATTCTCAAGGGGTAATGGACACAGAAAGCATAACATGATTACTACAGAAAGCATCTTCAGGAAAAGTGATGCTAACACAGCTGTTAAGTATGGTGGGTTAATAACACTGCTTTCATCTGTGGATGATTATCAACAACCACAAATTTGTAACATTTTTGTTACATTTGTAACAAATTTGTGTAACATTTGTAACAAATTTGTATAAATACAAATTTATAACTGACAAATTTGTATATTGTTAAGTAGAATCCCTATTCTCTAAATAAATAAGAAAATAGTATTTGAAAATTAGGACTAATTTAAGGGTCTTAGTCCCAAATAAGCTTAGACATCAATCCAGAATTATTATTCTGGGCATATAATTTTACTGGGCATTTAATATGCCAGGTATTGTTTTAAACCCTTACACATATTATTTAATTTATTCTTCAAAGTAACTCTCTGAAGTAGGTATTTTATCATAAATATTTACAGAGAGGGAAACTGAGGCAAAGTGATGTTAAATTGCTTGCCCAAATTGAAATACCTTGTGGCAAAGCCAGGATTCAAATCTGGACAAAAGTTACTAACTCTGGCTCTTGGAAAGACTCAAGTATGTGAAATGAGAATGAGAGATGCAATTGTCATTAAGTATATACATGCTCCCTGGGAAATATGCAAATAGCATATTCAGATATTTATGTCCCTTATGTTTAACCACTTTGAAATTTTTTTTTTAATTTTTTTTTTCAACGTTTATTTATTTTTGGGACAGAGAGAGACAGAGCATGAACGGGGGAGGGGCAGAGAGAGAGGGAGACACAGAATCGGAAACAGGCTCCAGGCTCTGAGTCATCAGCCCAGAGCCCGACACGGGGCTCGAACTCACAGACTGCGAGATCGTGACCTGGCTGAAGTCGGACGCTTAACCGACTGCGCCACCCAGGTGCCCCCACTTTGAAATTTTTTAATTCCACATAATGCTAGCCTAAAATGGGATTTCAAAAAATACAGATAATTTCAAAAATTGTTTTTTATTTTGATATCTTTTTTCTTTCTTACATACTTAATTTTTCCTGCTATTAGATCTTTATCATTGATTATTTTTATTTAAAAAAATTTTTAATGTTAATTTATTTTTGAAGGAGAGAGAGACACATACACACAGAATACGAGCATGGGAAGGAACAGAGAGAGGAAGACACAGAATCCAAAGCAGTCTACAGACTCTATGCTGTCAGCACCGAGACTGATGGGGGGCTCGAACTCACAAATGGTGAGATCATGACCTGAGCCCAAGTCAGATACTTAACCAACTGAGCCACCCAGGCACTCATTTTTATTGTTTTCTAATTGACATGAATGTCATATAATATAAAATTAACCATTTTAAAGTGAACAATTCAGTAGCATTTACTACATTCACAATGCTGTTCAACTATAAACTATCTACTTCCAAAATCTAGCAAGTTCTAAAACATTTTCATCATCTCGAAAGGAAACCTCTTACTCATTAATCAGCTGTTCCTCATTCCACCTTCCCACAGTCCATGGCAATTGCCGATTTGCATTTTGTCTCTATGGATTTACCTATTCTGAATATTTCATATAGAATGAGTCATACGACATGTAATCTTTTGTGTCTGGTTTCTTTTACTTACTCACTTATGTTTTAGAAGTTCATTCATGTTGTAGCATGACAAGTTATTCATCAGTTTTATGGCTGAAAAATCACCCATCGTATCTGTGTATCGCCATGTTTTTATTCATTCACGTATTCATGAACATTTGGGGTATTTCTATCTGTTGGCTATTGTGAATAGTGCTTCGATGAACATGCACGTACATAAATTTGTGTGAGTACCAACTTTCAATTCTTTTAGGTATATAACTAGGAGTAGAATTATTGTTTTTTATATTGTATTCTTTTTTTTAAACAACAGTCAAGCCATTCACCTTAAACTAACTTTACTCAATCAGTCAAGCATTACTAGCTACAACTCAATCTATTTCCCCCACTTGGTATGACAACTTCTAGGGACAATCGCCTATATTTCTTGCTTCCATTTACTCACTCTTCACTTTTTCCTTAATTCATTCCATTTTAGCTTCTGCCTTTCTTTATTCTGCACCAAAACATACTTCACTGGAGTCACTGAAAATTTCCAGGTTTCTATTAAAGTCTCTTGCTGCCCCAACAGCATTCAGCACCGTTAATCAATTCCTTCTTCTGGAAACACTATATTCCCTTGGATTCTCTAGTCCCTTGGACATTACATTTCCTGGTATCTGTCTGGATCTTCCTTATCATTTGCAAGACTAACCTCTATCGAGACTTTAGGAACTGGCATGTCTTAGGGCAACTCGGAGTACATACTTCTTTTTTGTCTGTATAGTCTCCCTAAGCGATCACAAAATCTCCCATAATTTTAAGTAGACTCTGAGGAGCCTCCCCGTTGCATTTCCAATTGCACGTTCTCCCCCTTGTTCTTTTTACACTAGTCTCACTGCTTCTAGTCTCAGTCAGCTGCTTATGCCTGTTATAGCCCCTCCTGGCAGGGGTACTTTGCACATGTTCTTTCTTTAGTCTAGACTTCTAGCTTTCACCTCAACTTACTCATTCTGATCTCTGCTCAGCTGATACACTGGATTTTCTAGTTTTCAGATTATGAGGCAAATTGCAGCCGGGAATTCTGCCCACTTGGATTGAGTATAATCCCAGGAGTTCTTCATTGTTTTAGTCTGGAAGAATCCCAGAGCAGAGAGAATGATATTTTGTTAATTGTGAGAAAGGTCGTATACCTTTATGATCTGGATTTCACAAAGAAATGTTATTTTATTTTTGTGCCCTCGAAATGTGAAACAAAGTAAACTAGTTATATGATGGGAACATTAAAAATTTAGGTAGAAACATTTATAAGCTTGGATTAATATTTAAACTGCTTGCAAAATGTTTTTATATCACATACTGGAAGCATATGCAGAAGTACCCCCAGGACATCTGTTTGAAGGTGATAGGACCATATTTATAGCAAAATGCAATACAGTGATTTGCAGGCCAGGATCCACCTTCCCAGTGATACTGTACTGAGATATTCTCAAGTTATTCTCTATGGATTTCGCTCAATGTATATGCGTGGGCAGGTGCATTTTTTCATGTGCAAGTACCCACATTCATGTCAGGTTGTACACACATACATTTTATGGAGTCACTGAAGAAGCCAAAAAAGGATTACCACTGGAACCAAATGGAGTTTCTCAAGCATTTTAAAGAGTGACATTTGACTGATACCTGTTACTCCTTAATGAAATCACCAGCAAAACTATATGTGACAATGCCTTGCTTGGAATGAATTTTACTGATTACGATCAAGACTTATATCAATAATTCTCATAATGGTCAGAATGGAAATTAATTGTGCTAATGATAGAAGACTAAACTTAACAGTCCCCTTAAACATTTTTTATGAATAGACTAGGATAAAATATCTTTTGAAAAAAAACTTGCTTGGCTTGTTAAACAAAAAATCAAAAAAGGGCTCTGATTTTTTTCTTATTTTGTAATTAGAAAATTATTTTTTAAGTGATTCACTCTTTATAGGAGTCCAACCATTGAGCAACAAATACATGTAGAGCTTCTAAACACCTATACTAATATATTTTCCAAATCAATTTTGTTAATTTTACAAATATTACACTAATAAAGGTGACAAGAAGACATTAAACACTCCTCCCAGTGTCTTCTGAAACACTTCTTGCAAAATAAGCCCCACTCCTTAGCATCGTATATAAGGCTCTCCAGCACTTCTGAAGGGCTATTTGCTCTGACTCTGCATATACCCCTTTATCCTTGATCCCAGGTAGTCCACCTTGTTATATTTACCTGGGAGCTTTTGCTCACATCGACTTAACAGTCGTTCTAATAATTCATTTTTTAAATGGGAATATACTACTCAGTATTACTTCTGAGAAGGCTTCCTTTCCTTTTGTCTCTTTTTATTCATTCCAGAGATTAATCAACACAAGGTGCAATGCAACATGAAAAATGTTGATATGAGTTTTCTGTGATAGGCAGCCTGTAAGGTGGCCCACAGATCCCCACTTCCTGGTATTCACCCCCTAGCCTGAGGGCTGAAACACTTAGTATCTCACTTCTGATAAGTGGGAGCCAGAAAAAAGTACTGGGCTGCCACTTTCAAGAATAAGCAATGAGAGACTCTGGCTTCCAGTTACACACCTTTCTTTTTGCCCAGTCTATAGGCAATGGGCTGCCTTGCTGTGTTCTCAATAGGTGGAGACACCAATAGAAGTAATGGAGGAAAGTCTCCAGCCAACAGCCCATTAGGAGACTTGCCAATAGCTCCATGAGTGGTTTGGAATGAGATCTACCCCCAGTTTAGCCTTTAAATGACTGCAACTTCAACAGACACATCCGCTGTAATCCTGTAAAGACCCAGAACCAGAGGTTTCCAGCTAAGCTGTACCAAAGTTCCTGATCTTTAGAAACTATGAGAGAATACATATCTGTTGTGTAAGCTTCAAGGGCTCGGGGTAATTTGTTAAGCTGAAATAGGTAACTAATATAGTTGCTAACAGAAATACATAACTAATGTTGTTGATTCTTTTTGGAAAAAATACATTTTACCCTAAGATCATGCCTTTCCTACATTTTTAGTGTTAAAAATTGCCTATATTTTATGATTTGATTGTGATAGTTTTTTTTTTCCCCTAAGCATATAGCTAGCAAAATAAGTCTATCTGAGCGCATAGAATTTCTACTTAAGTTTTCTGATTAATGAAATACAAAAGTTTGGGAACTTGGGCTCCAAACAATTTTCTTATCATTTACATTCTTCTATTATCACTATTTTGTGTAAAATAGCATAAATATTTATTTGCATCTAAATAAATATAAATACACTTAAATTTATCTCAATAAGCTGTGAATATCAAAAGTGCGAGGACTATGGTATTTATGCTTACCAGCACCGAGTGGGGCGTCTGGCACAGAGTGCAGATTACACAACTGTTTATTGAATGAGTGAATAAATGCAACTACAAATGAATAAAAACATTGCTTACCCATGTCAGCAGTTCTCCCACAATATTTGGGCATCATAATGTATATCACTATAGTGTGAAAATTCCAGATATAGTAGTAAACATTTTAGACAGCCTCTGGATACCTTCTGATATATTGTTTCCTCTAACTAGAAAGTTCAGTTAATCAGAATGCCCATTCTGTTTTCCAAATCACAGTAATTTTCATGCCTATACTCTATATGTGACACAGGTGAATGCTGATTCAAATTTTAAGTTTTCTATTTCTATCATCAAAAAGGAATAGTACATGTAAATTACTTATTTATATACTAGATCACTTGTGATCACAGTCATGGGACTAATTAGAAATAACCACCGAAATACAAAATTCTTAGATTTATGCATCCCAAGGCAGACAATGATTCAGGAAGCATAGACACACACTCACATACACAATCCACTTTCTGTGATCAGATATAAAAGAAATAAATTTAAGAGTAACTGAATGGGGCGCCTGGGTGGCTCCATCGGTTAAGCATCCAGCTTGGGCTCAGGTCATGATCTTGCAGTTCACAAGTTCGAGCCCCGCATCAGGCTCTGTGCTGACAGCTCAGAGCCTGGAGCCTGCTTCAGATTCTGAGTCTCCCTCTCTCTCTCTGACCCTCCCCTGCTTGTGCTCTGTCTCTCTCTCTCTCTCTCAAAAATAAAAATAAACACATTGAAACAAAAATTAAAAAAAAAAGAGTAACTGAGAATTGTCATATTAAGATAATATCCTTAAAAAAAGAATAGAAAAGGAAAAGACTGGTTACTTGGTGCATGAAAAATACATCGACATTCTTCTGTCAGAAGATGTCCAATTGCTTAGCAAAAATGTGAGCCCACAAGTCACTGACATTCCCAAAGAATTAAGTTAACTGCATTCAAATATTCCCTCAGAGAGAACAGTGACTGAACAGCTGATTGTCAGTGATGACCCTGTACAGTATGGCACCATAAGAAAATAGGACTATCACCTCTAGCATGTCTAAATCACATTGTATCCTGGTCACTGGGCTATGTAACACCACAAGCTTTAAAGGAACATACCGCTGCGTAACTAAAAGTGACAACGAGATGATTTCAATAAGAAATGTATGTGAAGTTTCTTTTCAGAAGCATAGAACTGCTACCGTGTAAAACGCAGAAATGTGATGACATTGTAAGGTGAACGCTATGTTATTTCCTGCCTTACTGTGGTCAATGTTTGGTGATTAAGCTCCTGTATGATAACAATAAATGAACAAAAAAAGTGGTCAAGCCCACTGTGGAAATCAGATTCTGACCTGACTCCTGGTCATGAGCTTGTGGAATCCCCTAATCTTGAGGGTGAGCCAGGCAATAGGACTTGCAAACAATATCCAAATGTGATTGGGACTTCCAAGCTTAGCTTATAAAGGATTGTGACATCTATTCTGTTCATACTCTTTCTTTCTTTCTCTCCCTCTCTTGCTTGCCTAGTCTGATGAAGCCAGGTGCGATAGGAAGAGGCCTACAAGTCACAGAACCGAACATAGCTTCCAGCCAATAGCCAGTGAGAAACTTGTCCCTCAGTCCAATATGCCTTGAGGAATTGAATCATGCTGACAACCACATAAGTGAGTTTGGAAGTAGATCCTTGCCCACTTTAGCCTTGAGGTGAGGCCACAGACACTGATGGCATGTTTTGTGGGGTTTTATTTAAATTTATTTATTTATCTTTCAGAGAGAGAGAGAGAGAGAGAGAGAGAGAGAGAGAGAGAGATGGAGAAAGAGAGCAAGAGGCAGAGAAGCAAAGAGAGAATCCCAGACAGGCTCCATGCTGTCAGCGTGGAGTTCAATGTGGGGCTCTATCTCATGAATCATGAGATCAGGACCTGAACTTAAATCAATTGTTGGATGCTTAACTGACTGAGCCATCCAGGTGCCGAAAAACACATTGATTGCCTTCCTCAAAAGACTCAGAAACAGACGACCCAACTAAGCTGCATCTGTATTCCACACCTGCAGAAACTGAGAAGATGTGTTGTTGTTCAAGTCACTGAGTTTTAGGGTAATTTGTTATCTAGCAATAGATAACTAATGTACTTCTCAGTGACATACAAGGCCAGGTAGTACTAAGGAGATTGTTGCTATAGTTCCATTAGGAAGGAAAAAAAAACACTTGTTTTCTGTGATCAAATTTCTCTAACAAATACTAAATATTTCTATTATAATAAGAGCAGTCATGGATAAAAAAAATAATATGGAATTTTACTTTAATATTTACTTTGGCAATTGGGAAGAATTTGGACAAAGGAAGCAGGGACTGAGCCAGGATCAGGCAAATCATTTCAAGTAATTGTGAATCATAATCACGACTGAACTAATAAACCAGTGCTCAGGGAAAGCATGATCTGGGCTGATACCTGAAGTACAGAGGGTGGTGTGGATGGATACAAAGTGGATACAGTGACTGGCTTATATGGTCAGCTATGAGGACCATGGGAGTTGCCAGGCTGATAATGGGTGTTCCTGGCCTAAATGAGAGAAGCACAGAACTCAATGGGACTTAGACTCAATGAGAGTCCTGTGGGCCATACAGGTGTTACAATTTCTTGATTTTATAGTGCATATTTATTCATTTTCTAAAATTATGGTATATATCAGTTTCAGTTATTCAGTTGCAAGTAACAAAACCCAACAAAGGCCTTGGGAAGGACAGAAACTAGGATAGTCTGGAATATTTAATGCAAGAACTAATGACTATGTGACAATTGTTTTGGTCTTGGCCATTCTATTCAATATTTAAATTTTCTGGGGAAGAAGTCTTATTGGACTAACTTGATTCCCATACTTGTCTCTGAATTTATTGTTGTGGTCAGTGGAGATGGATCCCTATTTGGCCATGTATAGAGTTCATGTCCACCTTTGGGGCAATGACTCAACTCCTCTCCACTGCATGGACTGAAATGAAAAAGTGTCATTATCTGAAGGGAAATAAGGATGCTGTTCCAAAAAAAAAAAAAAAAAAAAAAGGACATAAGGTTGCTGTGTGAGTTAAAACAGCATGCACCAGTATAGAAGCCACCTTGCAATCAGTGGAGCTGTCTCAGAATCAAACTAATGTAATTCCTTTAACAGGCATCACCTCTAACAGCCTTGATGCATGTACTGACTGGTGCCTTAAAGGCACCATCTGACACTTGAAATACATTTGATGCTAGGGATAGAAGAAATTACCCTTCTAGTGAAGGTGTGCTCCACAGCTGCAACTTCATATCCTCTTTAAGCTGCAGAGAAAAATTCAACTGGCTCTTCAGATCAGTGTGCCCAAAGGCCAGAACTGAAGCAATTCATCCCATCTGGCATTTCCTGATACTTAAGACTAGAGATGTTCAATGATGTTACCAATTCATATAGAAGTTCAAGCAGTTGCCCAACTTTTAAGGTGCTATCTCAATTTATAATCACTAAGTCATTTATTGCTCCATTTATGTATGATAGAACAAGGTATAACGCAATTAAGTGGCCTATCCAAATTCACACAATATATGGCATAGTTGAAATCACAATCCAGATTTCCAACACCTTGACAAATAATACATTTTACTACAGTTGCTACCTTAAATACCTCATCATTACCTGATGGCATGTGATCATATTTACAAGTTGACATGAACCTTAAGGGATAAGCTCCAGATAAGTTTATTGAGTCAGAATTCAGAAACTCCATATTAGACTGCAGTGCTGAGTCACATCATGAATTCATTCAGGATAAATGTCAAGTCCTGTACAAAGTAATAGTGGGAAAGTATAGGTGGGTTGAGATATAACCTAACAGCAAAGGTTTAAAAGACCTAAATTTTAGTAAGATACAATAAACACAAGGGCAAAAAAAAAAAAAAAAAAAAAAAAAAAAAGTGACCTACTTGCCAACAATATCAGTCTATTCTTGGAATGCATTCAGAGAGTTTTGTGTTGAAGTTCTTTCCTTTTTGGAGTATACCAAGCTAGGTTCATAAAAGTTAACACACTATTTCTGGATACTTAGTCTCCCCTGAATCCTCCTGTAAACTGATCCAGACAAGAAAGAAAAGTTAAAGATTCTCTTTCACTTTTTCAAGAGCTTAAGATATGTTTTAAACAACCCAGCTGTTACTTTTGTAGCCTCAGTGTCCAACATAGGTACCTCCTACAGAAAATATTTTAGTTTGTTTTCTCAAACTCCAGGAAATTTGAAGTTTAAGTTTGCCCCTCTCTGTTGCAGACATTTGGAGGATTGCCTGTCCTGGTCTAGAACCATCTACTTTCTCCTGGAATTGCCTGATCTTGATCTACAGATATTAATCTCCAGACTTGATATTGAATAACATCATTACATGACCTCAGCCCCTTAGCTCCATCTGGGTAGGGGACAGAGAGTGTCTGCCCTGAACTGAGTTGGGGCAAATGGCTTATCTCTTGTAGGATTTGGGAATGTAACAGAAGACAGTTGATTGGCTTAAGATAAACTTAATGTAAAATCACAGCCAGGAATGCTGCACAAGCCAGTCTGTATAGACAGAAAAAGGATAAAGCAAACTCTGAAGACATGTAGAAGAAATAAGATGGGTACTAAGAAAGAGAGAGAAACAAAAACAGAAGAAAAACGCTCTATAGATCTTTGTTCCCCTTCTTTTTTGAAGCTGGGCTGCATTCCTAAACTTCAGTTCCATAAGACACTTCTGAATTTTTATGATTTCTATAATATAAAACTCCTGTTTGGTTTAAGCAAACACATTTATCAACAACTCAAGATCTTAGGGAACTCTGTAGACCCTTCAGGCTCAAAGCACCAGCCAAAGCCCACCGCCCACAAATATCTCCTACTCTTTGATTTTATAGTTTCTTCCCACTTTCATCTAACATGAAAGCACAAATGGTTGCAGTCAATGTTAGTAAGTAAAGACAGTGGCATTGGCAATATCCATAAGTTCAGAAAAAATCTAAAATAACTCAAAACAGCAATGCACTAGGAACTACAGAAAATTCTGAGGATCGTGAGTGTAGCAAAGAGATGACTAGGATAGGTAAATGTACTATCTGCAAAATATATAAAGAAACATTGAACTTAATTTTTATGTAAGATTTTTTTTCTTTTTTTCTTAAGTTTACTTATTTATTTTGAGAGACAGAGAAGGCATGGGTGAGGAAGGGGCAGAGAGAGAGGGAGAGAGAAAGAATCCCAAGCACGCTCCACACGGTCAGTGCAGAGCCCAGAGTGGGGCTCGAACTCACAAACCGTGAGATCGTGACCTGAGCTGAAACCAAGAGTCAGATGCTAAACTGACTAAGCCACCCAGGTGCAGTTTTTTTTTTTTTTCTTAATTCAGAACCATTAAAATGAAACAGGGTCTTCTGAAAGTAGTGAGTTCCCTGAAATTGGAGGCATTTTAACAAACTTTAGATGCCTACTTAGCAAAGCATTTGTAGAACATCTATTCAAGTATGAAATCAAATGGGCGATTATATTAACTTACTTCTACATGCTTTGCCAACTCTATGATTCTTTGATTCATCAATTTATTTTGAATGCCCACAGGACATACTGTAAAATGTAATGTTGATCTCTACATGACTAATAATAACATCTTGTTTGAATCACAACATGCAGTACTATGCCAACCTTTGTGATGGACAGGCATTATGAAAATATACAAGGCAGTAATATTTACCGATTGTATGATCTTATCCCCAAAGGAGAAAGCCCTTTACAATGACATTTAAAGGTAGGCTTTTGTTTAAGATCAACTGTGTTAAACAACAGCAATAAGTACAAGGTGGCTCAAACATATGTTCGTCTTGATGACACCTTATCTGAATGGTGTTCAGTTGAAACACCAAGTCCGGAATACTGTGATCTCACCCTTCTAGAAAGCTTCATAATCACATTTTGTTATTATTGCCAAAGCCACAAAGAAAGCGCATTACAAGCTTAAAGTTTTTCAAGTGCCTTGTTCTTCTTTTTCAGAATTGTTTACTGTATAATTTAGATGTCCTCAGATGGGTTCTTTATATATATATATATATATATATATATATATATATATATATATATGAATTTATAATATGGTTACTTCTGTTAGGGCACATTAAAACAAAAAAGATTAAGCCAGTTACAACAAAGAAACAATTATTAAATGTTATTCAGCCAGATGTGCTGACAGTATCCAGTACTCTTTCATTCCAGACAACGGTGAGAGTGAAAGCCCATATCCCATATTCACTTTCCTCATCATATCATAAGATTGTCCATGTGTAGTGGGCTCAGTGGTAGTTCCCAAAAACATATGTCCATGTCTTAATCCCTGAAAATAGTGACTATTACCTTACATAGCAAAGGAACAAAAGAACAAATGTTTCCTTGTATGGCAAAAGATACAGTTTAAGGATCTTAAGAGGAGATGATTATCCTGGGTGATCCAGGTGTCTCCTAAATGCCATCACAATCGTCCTTATAAAAGAGAGGCAGGAGATCAGACAGGCACACAGAAGAGAAGAAGATATTATGTAGATAGTGTCCCGATGATATTCTGATTTCTGACTTCTGGTTCATTAAAAGTTTACTTATTTTCTATTACTGTCCTTCAGTTGGGATGAAAGCACTCCTAAATCAACATTATGCTATTTTTAAGGACATGCTTTGAACAGACAACTCATAAAAAGAAATACAAAAATTTCCTCTAAACATACAGATACTCATCTTCATTCTCTTAAGAGAAATGTAATTAAAACTATGGAGGCAACATTTATAAACCACTCAATTGGCAATTCAAAAGCTTGACAATCCACTCAGCTGGAAAGTCTGTGCAGAAAGAGGGTCTCTCTGACATGCCTAATGGGAATAAAAAATGGCGCAACCCTTATGAAGAAGAATTTGAAAATATTTTACCAAACTCCATGTGCGGTGCTACTTCCAGAAATTTACCCTGAAGATATACCACTAAAAATATGCAAATTCATTTGCTGTATGCAATTAACAAGGTTATTCACTGAAGTATTATTTGTAATTGCAAAATATTGGAATCCATGTAACTCTCCAAGCATAAAAAGTAGGTAAAAGTAATGGAGTGCTACACTTTTATAAAGAAAATGAGGAAGGACTCTATTAACAAGACATACTGTTAAGTGAAAATGCAAAGTATGAAAGAACATACATGTGATACTATATATTGTATGAGAACAGAAACTAAGAAAATATACATACACTAGCTCGTCATTTAAAAAAGTAACACAGGACTCATAAACCGGAAAAATAAAAAAAAGAAATTAACTACATGTGGTGAGGTGGAAGAATGGACGGAAAGGGATATGAGAAAGAGTGATATTTCTCTGAGTATACTTTTATGTATACTTTGGAATTTTTAAGCATGTTAATATACCACATATCTAAAAATATTAATTAAATCAATATGAATGGGAAGGGGAAATACCTGCAAGCAATCTGAAATAAATGAGCCTTCATCATATTTCAAGAGAACACCATAACCCACGAAAGGGTTAAAAATAAAGAACTAATCTAAGTACTGGTGAACAGAGCACTCAGTTATATATATTCAGTCTTGGGCAGAGTAGGCTGTATGGTGGAGTGGTAGAACAGCCAAAAATCCTAAATTATTTTCAGTTTTGTTTTTTATAATCAAATGAGTGAGGAAGGGGGGGGTGGGAGAAAGAAAAGAAGAAACAACAACTCTACAATGGAGAAAGGGGAAATGGATAACACCTTGGTCAGATGTTAAAATTAACACCACCAATGAGGACAGATGAACATAATGTGGCTGGTTTAAGAGGCATTTTAAGGACAAAATTCCTCCTATGCAGCATTCCAGTGAGAAGGCATAAACACAATCTAGTCAACAAAGAAATATAAAACCAAACACACAATAAGAAGTGTTCTATTTTTGAAAAGATGGGAGAATATATTTTCAAAAATGTCAATGTCTTTAAAGACAAAGAAAGGCTATGGAAAAGACTGAGATTAAAGAAACGTTAAAGATGCTAAAAAGACAGGACAACTAAAGGCAATACCAGCCTGTAAACTGGATTCTGAACTGGAAGAGAAAAAAAAATAAATTGTTTAAAAGGATACTGTTGAATAAACTGACCAAGTTGAATGTGGGTGGTAATTTAGACAAAGATATTGTATATATGTAAATTTATCAAGTTGACAAGAGCAATGTGATTATGTTAGAGAATATACCTATTCTTTGGAAATCCTATGCTTAAAGAATTTATGGGTTAAAGGCCATGGGATATGAAATTTACCTTCAAATGGTACTGAAAAAAAATACATCTATACATATATGTAGAGAGAGCATGAGAGAGATTGAGAGGACCTAAATGATAAGACAAATAAAGTAAAATATTAATAGGTAAATTTAGATAAAAATATGTTATTTGTACCATGAGGCAATGTTTTATAAGTTCAAAATCATTCCAAACAAAATATTTCCAAAAATAGAAATTATTTCAATCTTAAAATTGCTCAATGACAAAAAACAAAACAAAAACAAAAAACAAAAAAAAACCCAAACTTGTTTCTATTTAATATCTCTAATAATCAAGATAAATAGACCCACTATGTGCTCCCCTCTCCCATCGACACAAAACAAACACCACATCTCAAATCTCAAAGAGCTTTTACTCTAATCAATGTACTGAAATATGTCACTTAAGAATAATATTAAAACTACAGGTCTCAAATAAATGCTAAATGAAAGACACATGTAATAGCCAGTACAGACATTTTTTTCTTACCTAATTGAGACTTTTTATAATTTCTCTTCTTTCTTATTTTACACAAGTGAGTTGAAAAACCAATTACCCTTTGATAAATAACCTCACATTTACTTGAAAACCACTCTTGAAACATCCTGCCTCCCTTCCTCAGCTTGAAGAACTCTATTTCCTCAATTTTGTCTATCTTTCTCATATTAATTCTCTCCTCCAAGAGTAAAATATGCTGATCAGCTGCCATTTATGCAGGCCTTAAAACTAGCACAAGATGCTTTACCAGCATCCTTCTGTGTCTGTGTTAGCATTCCTGTGATAGGCTCCAAATCATGAATTTGGGGATTGGTTGATTAGATTTTTCATCAAATTACAGGATCTTTTTTCCCCAATGTTAAACAAAGAAGACAACTTGGTAGAGCAGACAACTTGGTGACATGAGCTCATGAAATTTTATTTATGTATTGATTATGCTCTTATACTCACTGTGTAGATTTTTGTTATACTAGTGAAACACTATCTGGATTTTAGAATTCCCCATCCTCAGACACACTGAAAACTCATCTGTCAAGTTAAAATTTGACCCTCAAAGTATTTGAGCATAAAATTTGCATTAATTTCCTCCATTAATAAAATGGAATATATATATATATATATATATATATATATATATATATATATATATTTAAATTAACGCTTATTTATTTTGAGAGAGAGAACGAGAGAGTAAATAGGGGAGGGGAAGAAAGAGAGGAAGAGATAGTCCCAGGCAGGGCAGTGGTGCCAGCGCAGAGCCTGCTGTGGGGCTAGATCTTACCAACTGTGATATCATGATCTGAGTCAGTGTCAAAATTTGGGCGCTTAACTGACTGAGCCACGCAGGTGCCCCAAATGGAATTTTTTTTTTTTTAAATTAGAGGTTTGTAGAGCACCTGGGTGGCTCAGTGGGTTGAGCATCCAACTCTTGATTTCCACTCAGGTCGTGACCCCAGGGTTGTGGGATACAGCCCCTCCATGTTCAGTGTGGAGCCTGCTTAAGATTCTCTTTCCCTTGCCCCTCCCCGACTCATGTGCTCATGCTCTCACTCTCACTAAAACTAAGAAAGAAAGAAAGAGAGAGAGAGAGAGAGAGAGAGAGAGAGGGAGAGAGAGAGAGAGGGAGGGAGGAAGGAAGGAAGAAAGAAATGTAGAGGTTTTTTTTTTTTTTTTTGGTTTTGCAAAATATGGTGTGTTTAGTTTTGTAATTAGGATACTAGAAAAATAACAGTACTTTTAGAGATAGCTTGCTCAAGAAGCATATCGGATGTTAGGATCGAAATCAATGATCTTTTCAAATAAATTCATAGGTACTAATGAGAAATCCAAAAGAAGTTTAAATTCTTTTCATTAAAGCCATGTCAAGGTTGTAACCTTGAAGGTCTAACATCCCTACAATCATTTGACACAAGTTCCGATATTTGTAGGCAAAATATGTGAAGTTTTCTAATATACCAAATATTGCATGAGTGTACAAGAATCCCTATTTTTATATTTCTATTTGTGGAACTTTCAGAATCTTATAGACTTTTTGTTTTCTTCATGAATTCTTTATTCCTTCCTCCTTCTTTTCTTTCCTCCATTCCTTTTTCCTTCTTTTCTGGTGGGAGCAGCCAGTAATAATTTTTGATTGACTATCCACTATGCCTTAAATAAGTATAGAAATCTGAAGTTCGAGTTCCATCTTTCTGTGTCTGCTTCTGTTTTCCAGTTGCCACTCATTCCTCCTTATAACTATATTATCACCTTTCTTTGTTCTCTTTTTTAAAATAATAAATATGGGCAATAAAGTGTATTTTTTTTTGCTCATCTATCCATTAATTTATTTACTAATGAATGCATGCAATTTCTGTGTTAATTCATTTATTCATTTCCTCATGCTTCAGACACAATTAAAGGCTGACATAAAATCATAAAAAGAAGTATGTTTCTTTATTTTTTATTTATTTATTTTTTTAGTACCCTACCTGAATCTCCCAATTAGAGGCAGCATCTGCTTTTAGATTTCAGGTTTGTAACCAGCCAGAATAAGCTGTTTAAGATGTACAAAGGGATGAACTGGAAAGAACAATTAAATATGTTCATTGCTAATGAATGATTTTCATGCTGGGTGAGCCCATAAAAAAGTAATGAGAGTTATACAATGAGCTGATCTTAGGCACTCTATAGTTCCCTAATTCATGTTCACCCACTGGCTGAAAATGGATTCAAATGGATTCATCAGTATACAGTCTACGAGCTAGCATTTGCCAGGTAGGAGAGCTTTTCACTGTCAAGTCTAATGAGTTATTACTAATGGCAGGTAGTTCCTGGCAACAGCTGGTAGCATTTATCCAGAATAAGAAAGGTATAAATGAGTTCCATGACAACCCGACCTGGCAGCAGGGGAAGATAAAGGAGAATGGCGAAGAGATAGACCACCTGAAGGTGTAGGGAGAGATGCAATGAGAGCTGGTTTAAAGGTTCAAGAAGACAAACTTTATATCACACACTTGCCTTGGGTCACCTGGCACAGAAAGAGGAATTTTCTCTAGATCTTTAGATAAAGATGGAGAGGAATGTGTTTCCTGCTTAAAAAAAAAAAAAAAAAAAAAAAGGAACTTTTCCAGGAACATTCTAGAATATCCAGTTAAAAGTATATTCTCACTGCATATTTTATAGTCCCATTCCACAGCTGAGCATTTTAGTTTATGTTCTGTAAAATTTTCACTTGAAGTACAGAGATCAGCAGCTTTTAAATACTTAAAGATTACCAGTTTTCTACAGTAAAGTGTGTCTTCTGTGGCCTCTTATTTTGATTTCTTCAATAGAGTGCAATGTCCTTCAGACTGCTATTTACTCATATTTGCTTCCTAAGGACCCAAGTGTTCTATCAGCTTGACTGATATTACCCATATCAATCATTAGTTGATTGTTCTGTTGTCAATCACTGCCCTACTTCTAACAGTAATTTTTAACCAATTATTAAAGTAATCTGGTAATCAAAAGGACCAAGTTTAGTGTTTCAAAGGATATTAGTGGTAATATTTCTCTTCACAAGACTGCACCATTTAACTCCTGCTGAGGAAAATGGTATGATGGTTAATTTTATGTCTGAACTTGACCAAGCCACAAGGTGACCAGACCTTTGTTAAAACATTATTTTGGTTGTGTCTCTGAGGGTGTTTTAAGAAGACTTCAACATTTAACTCAATAGATTGAGTAAAGCAGTTTGTCTTCTCTAATGTGGGTTGGGCCCATCCAATTAGTTGAGGGCCTAAATAAAACAAAAACGTTGACATTCCCAGGAGTAAGAAGAAATTTCTCCTCCCTTACTGCCTTCAAACTGGGACATAAGTTTTTCCTACCTTTGTAGATGTAGTGAAACTTTAGCTTTTCCTAGACCTCGAGACTACTGGCCTTTGGACTAAAACTACACCATCAGCTCCCCTGGCTCTCAGCTCTTCAGACTCAGACTGAAGCTATACCCATAGGCTCTTCTGGCCACTAGCCTCCTGACCGCAGACCTTTGGACTTGTCAACCTCAGAAATCATGTGAACCTACCCATTATAATAAATATCATAAGTATCTCCTACTCTGTTTCTCTGCAGAACTTTAACACATGTGGAAACTTCCAGAAATAAAAGAATTAGATTGAATTGAGTGTCTAAATGACTGTGTGCCTTCATGTTGATTAATTTTTTTTATTTATTTTTTTTCAACGTTTATTTATTTTTGGGACAGAGAGAGACAGAGCATGAACGGGGGAGGGGCAGAGAGAGAGGGAGACACAGAATCGGAAACAGGCTCCAGGCTCTGAGCCATCAGCCCAGAGCCTGACGCGGGGCTCGAACTCCCGGACCGCGAGATCGTGACCTGGCTGAAGTCGGAGGCTTAACCGACTGCGCCACCCAGGCGCCCCTAATTTTTTTAATAAATCACAAAATCTGGCACATAGCTTGTGTCTAATAAATATGTATTAAGTGAATGGGTAAGCTAATTTGTCAATTATGTACACTGTTGTTAGTATATTAATCATGTTAATTACATATATAAAGAAGTATATATATAGTTAATTATATTAATTACGTGTACAAGAAAACTATATTCAAGTTGTTGTAAAAGTGATATATCTTCTGGAAACTGGAGAACTAATTGAGCTCTCCCTTGAAGAGTCATTCCCCCCCCCCCAGTAATCAGTAAAAAATAATAATAATAACATGTCTTCTACTAACTTACAATGTGATTTTAAGCAACTCATGTATACAATATCTCAGTTTCCTTATTTACCAATAGAAAAAGTGGGACATTTTTCAGACTCTTACAACTAAATAATTAGAATCCATGTCAGTATAATACTGAATGATCATAGTAATAGAAAGGGGAGAGAGAAAGAAAAGTGAAAATAAATGTACTAATAATATTCAGTCCTAATTTTATTATATCTTTTGTATGTCTTATCTGTTGAAAGATTTGGTTCATTCCAAAGGTTGGTTTAGAACTGATAACACTGAATATATCTCTTGGCAAATTGAAGAGTAAGCAATAGAATATTTAATTATATATTAATGCTGTATCACTATTTTATTATTACTTTTTTTTTCCACAGATAGTAACGATATTTTTATTTTTGCTGAGCAGAGGCAGCATTTACTGCTGACGTCTGGGCCACAGCTGCCCTGTGGCTCCCCTTGAGTCACACTGGATACTCGGCTCCAGCTGAAGGAACAAGCAAGGCCACCAGTAAAGGGGTAAAGCTCACCCCTCACTCACTGCAAGGTCTCCAGCAAGCCCTTCTCAGGAGAGAGCTCTGACAGCAATATGTTTTCAAGAAGTCCAGCCAGAGATGGGACTTGAGGTCAAGTTCAGGGGCAGACTTCCTTTCAGTCATAGGCCCACAGCCTTTCTGGGGTGACAGCCCATTGTATGGGATGCAGGGTATTGTCTGTGAATGTGATCACTTCCAGGCTCCCCATGGGGCCTTTTACCACCACTGAGGTTGGATCACACCCTTCCCTCAGCTTTCTCGCAGCACTTAGCCCTGTTTGTGCAGCAATGCTCGCAACTTTCCTGGCATTCTGGGACCTCTCTGTGCCTCAGGAAGTGCCAGCAAGAGACTGGCACATGGCAGAGACCACCTGGATCTTCATGTTTTTATAGGATGCTTTGATGTATGCAATGGGGATCTCCTCGAATTTCTTTCATGCCCACGTTAGAGAACATTCCTGTCCTGGAAATCGGGGACTAAAGTTGCTGCTCTTCGAAGCCTGAGCCACCGCCTTTGTCCTCAACCTCCTGCTTGGCCACTGCATCTTGTAGCTGCTGGGTGCCTGTGTGGATGATGGAGGCGGGCACCCTGGCCACAACTCTGGGCACTGGTAGCCAAGCCCATGACCACAAGGGCAAAGAGCCCGTCCTTCCTACCACCTGCATGGCTTGAATTGACCTCCATCAGAACCTGTCCTATATCACTATTTTATTTATTTATTTTATTTTTTAAGGTTTTAATTTAGTTTCGAGAGAGAGAGAGAAAGAGAGAGGGGAGGAGGGGCAGAGAGAGACAGAGAGGGAGAGAGAGAATCCCAAGCAGGCTCCGTGCTGTCAGCACAGAGCTGGGACTTGGGCTTGAACTCAATGACCTGACCGGAAACCAAGAGTCAGAGGCTTGAGCAAGTGAGCTGTCCCAGTGCCCCCACTATTTTACATTTTATATTACTAGTGTTAATTTTATTCTATATTTTAACTGTGTATATTTCTCTATTTTTTTTCACTGTGAACCTCTTTAGGACAATCTTTCTTACTGTTTTTATGTCCTTGCTCATACTAGTAACACTTCTTAATGAAAGAAGATACCAGATTTTCAAAGATTATTATATACATTTTACTTCTTTTTTTTTTTTTTTAACGTTTTTATTTTATTTTTTGAGAGACAGATACAGAGAACTAGTTGGGGAGGGGCAGAGACAGGGATACACAGAATCTGAAACATGCTCCAGGCTCTGAGCTGTCAGCACAGAGCCTGAGGTGGGGGGCTCGAACCCACAAACTGTGAGATCATGACCTGCGCTGAAGTCAGACGCTTAACTGACTGAGCCACCCCGGCACCCCTATATCTTTCACTTCTAATATCATAATTGTATTTTGGATTAAGAAAATTGAGAAGTACCGTTTTTAATATTAAAAGTAATTTGTTTCCTCTTTCATTAGATAAGGACCATAAAAGAGGGTACCTTGAGATTATTTGTTTCTGAGATTTGAAATAAATACAATTCAATTTTATAGGGAATATATCTATTATAAGATGAGGCCACCATAATATGTTAAATTAACATATTTTTCTCAGTTTCTGCTCTATTTTCCTTTCTTCTGAAACTGTCGTAATGAGGGCAGAAAAAGAGACAAGCAGTAAGCAAAGGCAGAAGTACTGGAAAGAAGGAGACATGAAGACATTCTGTATCTATAAAGCTATCTCTTTCTGTCTATACATACCGCAAAAACAAAAATATGCACAGCTTGCATCCAACCAAAATAGGTAGAACTGACTCTGAAAAAAAAATTAAAGAAGACTTTATACTAATAACTCACTGATATTATAAAATTAACTTTTTTTTAATCTGGCAAGTTAACTGAAACAAAATTAGAATATGAGAAAAATACTCATAAAATAATAATAGTACACTACCTTAACAGGAAATAAATACCTCAAGAGAAAAATGGGTACAACAATTTATAACATAAATATAAGTGGCATGTAAAATATAAACATTAATAAATCATAACAAAATAAGTATGAATATAAACAGTGAGATCGGATCATAAACCAGTGGGGCAGTGTGATTTGAATCAACCTTCCTAGTATATGATAGGTCAATATCTATCAAAACCATAACAATGTACATGACTTAGACCTTAGCCTTAGTAATTTCACCTATAATAAAGGAATCTAAGGTGGAAAAGAGCAAAGCTATATAGAAAGACATAATTTTATAGGGAAAATGTTCAAACATTATATACAATAGCAAAATAGACAAAAGATAAAAGTATTAAAATATGTCATTTAAAAAATAAAATTCCAGGGGCACTTGGGTATCTTAGTTGGTTGAGTGTCCATGACTTCAACTCAGGTCATGATCTCATGATTCATGATTTTAAGCCCCACATCGGGCTTGCTGCTGTTAGCTCAGAGGCCGCTTCATATCCTCTGTTTCCCTCTCTGTGCCCATATCCTGCTTGCACTCTCTCAAAGATAAAATAAAGTTAAAAAAAATTTAAAAATAAAATAAAATTCCAAACATTACACAACCATGTAAAATGTATTTTTTATAATAAAATATCTGATGACATATAGAAATGCATAAGATATTTTAAATATAAAAATAGGGTTCAAAATATGCATCTGTAATCTGTGGTCTTCAAAAATGCAATCCAATATCTTTTTTTTTTTTAATTTTTTTTTCAACGTTTATTTATTTTTGGGACAGAGAGAGACAGAGCATGAACGGGGGAGGGGCAGAGAGAGAGGGAGACACAGAATCGGAAACAGGCTCCAGGCTCTGAGCCATCAGCCCAGAGCCTGACGCGGGGCTCGAACTCATGACCGCGAGATCGTGACCTGGCTGAAGTCGGACGCTTAACCGACTGCGCCACCCAGGCGCCCCGCAATCCAATATCTTAAACACACATACACACATATACAAACAAGTATAAATACACACATGTCTATGTGAAAATTAAAAAGCTAGAAATATTTTACAAATTTCAACATTGATAGGATTATAGGTATTTTTTATAAGTTTTTCAGTATTTTCTTCATTAAAATCTACTACTTTTTAATCAGAAAAACAATATTATTTAAAAAAAAAAGAGCTTGTTGTAGATAACTCTTAATTTCATTCCTCAGTTTAAATCCTTCATTTTTCACTATATTATGGTGAGCAGCATTAGCTTTTTATGGTATAGAAAATTGCCTATTCTGTAATATAGAATAATTGGGGCATCTGAGAGTGTTTGGGATTTTACAAACAATAAAGTTCAATTGCTTACTAGTTTTCCTTTTTGAAACCAGATCAAATCGTAATTGGCTACTAATAATACTATCTGACTCAACTATAAGAAACTTTGAAAAAAAGCCTCATGAGTGAAACTACAACTTATGCCATTTTGAAAAAGTACTTAACCCATTTAACTTTAAATAATAATTACCTATAAGATAAAAGCTTAAAAGAGAAGTTAGGGGAGATACCGTGTTTTAACATTTGCATCCCCCTGAGACCTTAATGTGCTAAGAAAGAAGGAAGAAAATCATACAGAAGCTTTTGGAATTCAATATTACTTAGTCACTGAGATGGCATCGTTAAAATGTTCTGTCTTATAAAATAATTATCCTTTCCAAATGGCAGTGAAAGGAGACTGCCTGACTTTTACCAGGATGTTGTCACATGGGACTAAAAGTCTTGAGGCAAAAAAAGAAAGTTGGAAAAGACCATGGTACTAAATCAATCTGGTAAATATATACAGAACATATTTCCATTTATGTTTTCAGCTAATTTGTGTATTTTTCTCTAGTAGAGAATGAAAACAATGTGTTGCTATCTTAGACTTCCCAAATAAACTATTTCTTACTGAAAAAAAAAACACTGATTAATAGTAATTTATAGGTGAAAAAATGAAATTTGGGAGGGCTGAAGGAATTTGGTTACTTTCAGTTGAATTTTTCAAGGACAGAATGAAGCAGGAAGGTTAAAATGTGGGTGTAGGAGCACTCTTCCCAGAAGAAAGTTAAGTGACCATAAAGTCATTTTATTTTTCATTCAATTAATTTAGAACTTGTTTGGGTATCATGAAGTATTTGCCAGAAGGGCAACACACAGACACAGACACAAGCACACACACGTGCATACACATACACACACACACACACACACACACACACACACACACACACACACACTAAAAAAACCCATAAACCTAAAGAGTGGTAGAGTTTGGAAATAGAGATAAATTTCCCATTATAACAGAATCTAAATCAGTGCTTTGAATAAAACATCAAGAAATAGGAAAGCTGGCATACATAGCCCTAATGAGAAAAAAATAAAACTTTATAGAGAAATCCACATCTTATAGAAAGTCTTAGGTCACATAGTTTCATTATTCTTGTATAAGTACCAAATAATTTTATTTATTTTGAAACAACACTGACACTTTCAATTTTAAAGAATACATTTGAAGGACTGAGAAAAATGCTAAATTTTCCCTAAAAATGTTAACCAATTTAAACTTCTTTCCTCCTCAACTAAAGTAAAATTATCCCCTATCTACTAAGTACCTAATGTGGAGTCTGCTAACACTCTAGAGGATGTAAGAGAAATACAAGATATCCCCTATGAGTTTCTTAGATAGTTTGCTTAAGAGATGGAACTGACACAAAATGAAAAGATAATGGCACTGGCAGAATACAATCAATGATCGAATTATGCAGTACAGGGGAAAAGCACTTTGATTCTACAAATTGCTGTGAAAACATCATAAGCTGTGAGAAAAGGAAAAAAAAAAGATCGAGGCAGAGTAGAGGGTGGGGCAGTGAGAAAACCTATCCCTTTTATGGGGCAGTGGGAGAACCTATCCCTCTTACACACAGACCTAGGGACAGTGTTCTACTCCCAAACGGCTATTTTCTTCCTTCTAACACCTTGGGTCACTTTAGGACCTGAGATGTTTTTGAGCATTTGGAAAAAGAGAAAAGAAATGGTGAGGGGTGCATTTGAAAATCATTTTAGAGTAGGTGTTTATTTTAGAGAAGATTCTCAGAAAATTTCTGGCTTGTCTAGGTGCCTTGGGTTCTGTTCTGGAATCACTTTTTGCTCTTTAAATGCTGTTTAGGAGCAAGTCCTCACATGCCACTGGACACTCTTCCTGTTGACAATTTTGACCTTTATTAATTCAGGTCTGCTCAATCTCCACTACTGATCTGTCAATGCTGACACCTTGTCACACTCTGATTTTGCAGAGAGAATGCTGAAAGAGTTCACAGGCCATCACACTGGTTGACTTGATACCAGAAAGAAAATAATAATAATAATAAACCCAGAAACAACCTCATTTGCTTTCTATATTTAAACACAGGCTAAATCGAAGTTGCATCAAGGATTATTCATGTGTCCCCAAGAGTTCTAAAGATGAATACCAGACATACTAGGGGAATAGTTATATTATTCATATGCTTATATAAATTGGTTTTCATGAGTAAATTTCCTGGTTTGCCCTTTTCTGCTGAGATATGTCCCTTGTTGTAGGAAAATGCAATAAAGCAATGCAGTGTGTTTTTTAATCTGTGGAAAGTTGAAAAGGTTACGTGCAGTGTGCGAGTTTTCTATTCTCAGAATATACATACACATTCCATGAAACAAAAAGAAACCAGCATAATATGTCTTTGTTATCCCTACACTGTAGCTTTCTGGCAGAGAATGTGTAAGAGTAACTTTGCAGAGAAACAGCTGTTTGTTTTTGTAAATTTCCATTGGCAATCCTGACCCTAAGTCTTTTCTATGCAAGGAAACTAAAAATGAGAGGTGTGCACCCTTTAAGATTAAGTTATTACACTTCCCCATTTAGGCTCGGTGCTGTTTAACCAATAAAATAAACTACAATTTGCTGACATTTACTTAAAACTTAGATACTTTTGTTTCACCAATCTTTCATCAGATTAGCCACACTATGATTGTTATTAACTAGGAATCCCTTACTGGTTAAACTGTCGTTAAGATTAAGTATTATTATTTTTTTATAATATTAATGTTAAATTTGAATAATCTATTGATATTAGTCACTTTCCTTAAAAGTAGCCAACAGAGGGAAAACAGGATGTGGAATGTTAAAGTTTTCTCTGGAAAGGGCTAACTGGGTTTTAGAGGGATTATATCATCAAATTTAAGAATTGGAATTTGAAGAAACTGGACCTTAGATACTTTCCATCATTCAGCAGATGCAAATATCAGTGGAATTCTGTGAGTCATGTGGGTTGCTCAGCAGGAGAAAAGTATAGCCCAAATCTCAAGGTCTCCAGTGTCCTTCCTTCCCTTTTCTATGCTGCTGCTTGTAACAGTAATTCGGAGTTAGGTACAGATGCAAAATGTGTAAAAGAAGCCCAAACTTCATGCATCTCAAGTTTTACAAGTATCTCCAACAATGAGTTAAATCTTGTTGTTTTTTTTTTTTTAAGTTTTAGTGAAATAAGATAGAAGTGCAAATCTTTTAAATGACAATAAAAATCTTCAAACTTTAAAGCTGAGGGATGGAGACAAGAAAAGGCCACCCTAGGTTTTTTGTAATTTCTTTTCCCTTCAACACTGCATATAGGCAAAAGAAAACTGGGCCAAGGGGAAGGTGAGTGGACAATTGCATTAACAGCCAAGTTGATGAAGGTGAACCATGTGTCAGACGCTGTGCTAGGAAGAACTTAACACTCCTCTCACTGAGTCTTGACCCCGTGAGAAATTATTCAGACAGCATGTCTGAGCAAAAGAGACCTAACACGTAAACTCAAGTTCAGTGATGAAAAAGTTTTTTCGTAAATAAAATCTGCCTTAAAATAATATAAATGATTGTATATAAATTATGGGTTACTTTAAAAAGTAAGTCTTCTGCTTTTTTTTTTTCCATTGTATTTCATTGTATTTTAAGGGCCTTGAAAACAAAAGTACTGAAGTGCACCTTGTGAATAATGCATGTAAGAGAGCAGGTGACCTAAGAATGCACATACTAGGTTAGAGAAAAGCATCTGGTATCTTTGAAGTAAATAAAAATTTTATATCCTGTATATATTCTTTTTCCTGAAGGACACTCAACCTTTCTTTGGTACCCTTTTAAGGGAACACGAATGCCTTAAAATTTCCAACATATGTATATATGTATATACATACACACACACACACACACACACACACACACACACACACACGTGTATGCAATTTTTTCCAGAGATGGTATTATTACAAGAATATAGAGAAAAAAATGCAAAGAAAGGGGTCTATTTTCAATATTCTTCATCTGCCAATGGACAAGCATAATATTTGAATTGTTAATCCCAAACTATTATTATCTTTTCACTAAAGCAATCTTCTAAATATGTAAATTTGACAACCTATTTCTTTTATGACTATTAAAGGCAATCAATTATTTATTTGGTGTATTATTTATGTATATTAATTTAACCTAATTATTTATTCACATGCAGACCAACCTCCATCATGCTTTCACTGGATTGGTCAAATACTTTATGATGCATATGAGGATGAAAAATTAGATGCAGTAGATTTCATTAACCAGTCCCTGACAGCACCTTTACCATTAGCAAACTGAGTTTATCAGATTGGTGTTAGCATCTGAAGGAGTAGTCACTAATTCCATCTACATTAACACTGTTTTGTCTGTTGTTATCAACAAAGGTTTTATATTCTTAGTTGATCTTTAGTACAGAAACAATGCACAATAACATATGATATACCAGCATGATCATACCTATAAGCTTCTTTTAAATATATCCATTCTCTGAAAGTTCTTTTCAGGTTAAGAAGTGTGGCACATTTCTGTTGTATGAATCACTTAACATAGGACACGCAACGTGTGTTCCAAGAAAAGCAGGCCCACTTGATCCTCTAATACAAATAGTGTAATATGATTCACCTAGGTTTGTGAAATATCCCTGTTGTAAACTCCGTATGCATTGCTATATTTTAAAGACACTTAGATGTTCTAGAATAAGAAATGTTTACCTGGACCTAAACATTTTTCCTCAAACTTATTTGAACTCAGAGCCTTTTTGTTATTCTGAGTTAGGGTATCATAGAAAATACTTTGGAAAACTCTGTCCTGGCACAACAGGGCATAGTTAAATAATAAAAAGAATTAGGGAATACACCTATGTGGTTCTAGGAATTCTGGGGAGGAGATTTTCAAATAGACATAAAGAAAGGTCATGACACTCTTTAAATTATGTGATTCGCTAACCTTCTGCAACCTTACAGAGATTTCCCACCACTGTGGAAAAATAACAAACAACAAGGAAGTAAGAAATAAATCGAATCCATGTATGTTTTCTCTTATTCATTATCTGTTAATTATTGTATGCAATACGGTAAGAAGTGAGAATTTTCTTTAAGTAATTTATGAAAGCTCTCCATATATCATCAAAGCCATCAGTCCTGCCCTCAGTTCTATACTCTGCCCTTTAGTATGCAGCTGAAGATAGCATTAATAATAATGTCTAATTAATGGATACCTATCCATTTCTCTGAAGAAAGTTGCATGGCACATTTCCAGAGTCACAGGAATGCCCTTTTAGAACACTGAAAACTGGACTGAATTTTTCAACGCCAAAGTCAAAGATGTTTGCCGTAGTATCATACTGTGCTCAGCTGAAATTTCACATGTGAAACTTCTCACCAAATCAGAAACAGCATTTGGAGCATGGATGCAAATAAACTGAAGAAAATCTCATCTTGGACTTCTGGGAAGTCATTAAAGAATGTTTTATTCTACATTAAATAAATATTACTGTCAAACTATCACCCGTTTTCTTCATAGATCTTCAATGTATGATAATCAGGTGTTAATATTAATATGATTCATTGGGGAAGATGAGGAAAATAATGAAGTCGCATGGAGGCAACTGACATTGCTGCAGAGATGAAGAAATTCACAAAATGAGATCTGTGGCCATTTTATCACAAAACTTTCACTCAGAAACAGCCTATGTATAGGCTTCTTTTTCTTTAAAATAACCAGTTCTATTCCTTCTACAAAAAAATAAACAAATTATGTTTTTGTTAAGTCTAAAAAAATATGAGTTTCAACTTAAAAACACTTAATATTTAATTTTAAGTTTCATTTTGTAAACTTTCGTTAATTGGGCATCTTAAAATACTCCGTTTATACTTTCATGGTGATATATTTTAAAGATAGCTTCTGTAAAACAGCTAGACCCCATTTGGTCCAAGTAGGAATATCAAGACTTACAGAATTTCTAAAGAATATGGTACAATACCCTTATTTTAACAGTTGGCAAAATTAGATAGAGGGATGTAATGTGACTTTTACAGACTGATATAACTTTTTTATTTTAAGGCAACACTGAGACAATTTTGAACTGAAAAACCACAAAGATATATTTTTGAGATAAAATATATAAATATCTAGAACTTGTTTAACAGGGAGAACTATTATTTGTCATCTATCGAAAGACATAGAAAAGTCCTTTGTAAGGGCTGGATGTTTCTGTCTCCCCAAAATGTATGTGTTTAAACCCTAACCCTCAATGTAATGGTAATAGGAGGTGTGCCCTTAGGGAGGTGGTTAGGTTATGAGGATTAAGTCCTCATGAATGGGATTAGTGCCCTGATAAAAGAGACCCCAAAGAGCTCCTTTACTCCTTCCATCATATGAGGACCCAGTGAGAATATGGCCATTCTATAAACCATGAAGAAATCTCTTACCAGAGACTGAATCACCCTTTATCTTGTGTTCTCTGGCTTCCAGAACTATGAGAAATAAATGCTTATTTAAGTCACCCAGTATATGGTACTTATGTTATAGCAGCTTGAATGAACTAAGACAGAAATTGGTACAAGCTGACATAAATACATATATACACACACACATATATGCTGATACTGAGACAACTTGTTGTGAACTGAAAAAGGACATATATTTTAGAAATAAAATACATGTGTCACTTTTTTTTTAACCAGAAGAATAGTAATCAATTATCTATTCAAAAACAAATTGAAAATCTTCAAATGCATATAAGCAACCTGGACCCCAATGAAATTATATGTTTGGCTTAATGTCACATAGCTGGTTAACTATATAGATTTACACAAACCACCATGTTTCCTGACATCCTATATGTAACTATCCATTATCTATAAACTTTTATTGATTCTGGACAAGTGAGAGTCACTATATGAACTATGAATTACAATTCTTCAGAAAGTATACTTAAACACTGCTGCTATATGTAAGAAGAAAGCAATGCATAAATGCAACTAACACAGATTTTATAGAGAGAAGGAAAAGACTCAGGTCATGGTTCTAAAATTTATTATCTATGTACTGAGTCTCAGTTTTCTCATCTGTAAATTAAAGGTGATAATAAACCCTGTAGCAGAGAGATTCATGAGGATTAAATAAGAAAACTGACAAAACAAAATTTTGGCATGCTGTAAATACAAAGAGTTATAGAAAGATCAATGATCTCTATTAGACTATTTAGGGGTAATTTTAAGGTGATAAGTTGCCCAACTGAATCACCAATGATAAGTTCTGAGTGCATGTACTAAATGCTGCAGAAGGAATCCTATTTCAACTGTTCCCTTAAAACAATAAATCCCTGACTTGCCCCCTTTGGTCAGTTTCATAATTATACCATATAGGATATGGAAAGGAAAAGATCCCAGTTAAAATATGGGTTTCCTGGTTTACCAGTTTTCATGCGACTGAGAGTAAGGAACCACTAAAGTCATGTGGCCAGTGCTTCAAACCAAGGTTTGTGGAGTGTCCTGGTGGCTTCTGACCCTATGATTTTTTCAAACCTTAGTGGACACAAACTTGAGAGTGGGGAGAGTGAAAATGACCTATAAAAACAGGAGAGTGATTTCTAACTCTCAAGTGTCAGAAATTTCAATGCCATATTTCTTTAGATAGAATTCTCTTTTGTTCTGTGAAAACCATCTAAACTGAGCTTTTTAGTTATGCAAATGAAAAGCAAATAACTTTCCTCTGAAATGGAGATGGAGTTCTAAAGATCAAAAAACTATTTCTTGGGTAAGAATGTAAAAATTGTCTACGTCGGTTGTTTTAGGAGAAAATGCCTTATTAAGAAGGAATTTGTTTCACCTCCTTGAACGAGAAGCGTAGACACAGAAAACTCTTCATAAAACAATATGTGATATCCTAGGCCCACGTGAAAATTGCCTGAGATCCCATAAAATGAAGTATGGCCCAGAGTCACTCCCAATCTCTGTACAGAAACCTGCCTCATTCTTATACACATATTACTGTTATTATTTTGTTGTTTCATTTTCTGAGCCACTTTTGTAACTGTAAGAATTGTCTCTTCATTTCTAAATTATTTTTGGTTCTTTTTTCAGATCTTTCTGCTCTTTTTCACAGCATCTTCTTGGTTGTTCATTTTGTGACTCCATCTTATATTTTACATATTTACATATTTTATGTGTGTATGCAATCATTTTCTATTCTCTATTTCCTAAGTGTGACTTCTGAAGTACTCGGGGGTCTAAATCTTTTATCTAGTGTTTCTGCAAACTCTCAAGCCACTCCTTTTCTGACACATTTCGGGATATTTGAATGGAAGTTCATATTTGTTCTCTTCTGGGGAGTATTTAAATGCTTTAATTCATGGTGTTTTTCTTCAGATATTCTCTCTCATTCAAGAGTAGCTCTTTCCATAAGCCAAAGATCACTACTGACTTTGGTCTACTCCTGTCACATTCTGGCTTCATCCTAAAAATTTATGATAGGTGGGCCAAAGGTTTATATCCTCCCAGAAGGACCAATATATGTGCTCACAGCTCACAGCTTTGATCTCTGTTCATTGTTTAATTTCTGTTCCTCTTCTCCTTAGCCTTTGGTAATTTCCTTCATGTCCTTTATCCCAGCAACACAATAATAATATTATTTTATGCTTACATTGATTGTTGAAGGAGGGTCTTTCAGATATTGGCTTTGCCTTATTGCTATAAGAGGAAGATCAACTTTCTTCATTGGTAAAATGGTTATTTGGCCTCTCTCCCTTGTTCCAGTTAGATGTGAACATGTATGCAAAAAGCCAATGGTAAGGGAGTAGAACTGATGTGTGTACATTCTGGGTCACTTTAAAGACAAGTTGCTTGTCTTTGACTTACTACTCAGTCCCTAACCCCCTTCCTACTGTCTGAAAAACACTAACAAATGGAGCCATAGCTGTGTATCAGTGAAGGAAGCCACACATTGAGAAGGTCAAAGCCTACTGGCCAGCCTGAATCCCTACATGACTGCATGGATGAGAGATTCTTACCTGGCCTGAATGCTGAATGAAAAGAAAGACCAAAACAAACTCCTCTATTGTTTGAATCTCTATAGTGTGGCCTTCTAAAGCAACCAACTTCTATCTTAACACATGTACTTCCTTTTTAGGGGATAACATGAATAGACAACCTAAAAACTCGAAGGCAAGGAAATGTCAACTTTTACAAACAAGTTCTCTAATCTTTTAACCAAAGATTGCAACTGAAATTAAAATAAAGCAACCAATACCTAGGGGAAGAAAAAAAAAAAAAAAAAGAACACAGACAGAAGGAGGCATAAAGAGTTTAAATGTGACAGAAAACTGGAAAAAGTCTATCTTATCTTATGCTGGTATGGGGGGGGGGGGGGGAGTTGTAATTACCCAGTAAGATAAAAGCTGTTGAATTTGTGGCAATGGAAATATTAAGACAAATTAAATACCAAGCTTATCTCTCCTCTGTGCTATCAATATTTTATACCAAACATCTGTTCCTTGTATCTCATCTCAGAAACACTTTTACACTTTATCAGCACAAGCACAGATTTTCAAAGCAAATTAAGCTAAATCGTTTTCACTTAATCACCAATTGATCACAACATACAGAAATGCCACATATTGATCTCTAAGAGCCCCATTTTCCCCAATTCAGAAAAGCATATTGGAGGAAACACTTGATTTGCAATGAGAGTGCACTGGTTAGGCTTCTGACATATTTTAAGCAGGAAGCATTTCAGTGATTAAAAGAATAAAATAACAAGTATTTTCAATGAGAGGTGAAAAATAGGCAATTTCCACCTTTTAGTTAACAGTCTTAGAGTAACAGGAGATCCTTCCAGATCCTTCAAGCTTTTTTAAGTCTCATTGGAGAATGCCAAGGAGACGATGGCAATTTTTGTGTTGTAGGCCACTGTAATTTTAATATATAGGCACACCTAAGAATTAGAAGCAATCCTTCTTCCTGAAATTGGCTGAAGGGCTATTAGTCAATGCTAGGCAGGCCACATGCAGATTTGTTGCTAATCACTGACCTGGTCCAGCAACTGCATGTTCCAATGCCCATGGGAGCTGAGCGGCTAACATAAATGAGTGAAGATACACATTCTGCCCATATTGTATGGGTAGATGATGTTCAATTCCAGATAACTACTGTTGTCTGGTACACATGCAGACCCACCCTTATAACATCTCCTTACTTTTCAAGACAACAACAGTAAAATGAAAACCAAGATCTACATGCAAAATTTCACACTTCATGGTATGGCCCGAACAAAACAGATCTGTGGATTGGATTTGGCCTCTTTTGAGGCCAAATGTGACATATTTTACCGCTTCTGATCCAGTCTAACCCACTCAATATAGAACAAAAAGAAAGGGAAGGCCAATCATGAAGAGGCACAAGAAATGGTGCTAGAATCTAAACTTTCAGGGGCGCCTGGGTGGCGCAGTCGGTTAAGCGTCCGACTTCAGCCAGGTCACGATCTTGCGGTCCGGGAGTTCGAGCCCGCGTCAGGCTCTGGGCTGATGGCTCAGAGCCTGGAGCCTGTTTCCGATTCTGTGTCTCCCTCTCTCTCTGCCCCTCCCCCGTTCATGCTCTGTCTCTCTCTGTCCCAAAAATAAATAAACTTTGAAAAAAAAAATTAAAAAAAAAAAAATTTCAGACCAGGATGATCAACAGTCCTTATTTTTCAGAAACTTACAGTTTTAGCACTGAGGATCCACAACCAAAAAATCATTCAGATCTGGGAAAACTGGAACCATTTGGCACTGTATTCTAGACTTTGGTAAGTGATTTATTTTTTACCACATCCTGATGCATCTTTCTTTATTCCTATCATAAGAACATGTAATGAATTTGCAGCCTTCATAAGTTTATGTAGAGATGGGGAGACCAAAGCCCCAAAGATGACTACTGATCACATCAGCTGTGGCATTGCTCACCAAGCCAGAGATAGGACTAAATGGGGACCAGCAGTCAGATAGACTGAATGATTATTTCTGGCACAGAAATTTAGCTTCTGTGATCCTTTAACTGATCACTTTCTCAAAATTGCACATATTGTGGGATACTGTAGATGGTTATTTGGTTATATTTGGTTTACTATAGTTATTTTGTTTTTTTTTCTCTCTTTCTCTGAGATAGATAGATAGATAGATAGATAGATAGATAGATAGATAGATAGGGATAGAGACAGATATAGCATAGATACCAGTCTATAGTCTCAATCTGTCTAAAAAGATAACTTGAAAAAAAATTGAACTTTAGTTTTAGTTAAATGTTCTCTCCCTCACTATCTCTGTCTTTGTCTCTCTCTTGATAAATATATATATATATATATATATATATATATACACACACACACACACACACACACACACACACATACACAAACACAGAGATTTATGTGTATATGTAATTAATTTCGGTTTTGTACATATACATTTTATTGTTCACCCAAATGCCTCTCATTTAACTCATTCATATAGCAGGTCAAACTTCAGAAATTGTACAATTCCAGTCATTTCCAGAACATGATGAGGACCACAGGGAAAGAGAGAGAAAAAGTGAGCAAGCCTTACGAACTGTGAGGTTACAGATCTATTACTCATTTTACTCCAAGACCCAGGGAATCTATCTGTGCTCAGAGTTCCAGCCAACTTCAAAGGGAGACTTATGATCACAGAAGCTCGATGAAATAATGGAACAAGAATAAAATTGGCCCTGTGTGAATTAGATTGCAAAGGCAGGAACCTAGCTTCATTTACCTAAGAAGCTAATGTTTAAATTAAAACCTTCATATGCCCTCTATAGTTTTCTAAGAGTCCAGATTTGGTACAGGTGACTAGCACAGAGAAACTAACAAAGAAATTAAGGTGGGATAAAACAAAAGTGAGCAGTTTTTCCTTTATTCTTTTCAAATGATTGCCCTTACATATGCACTTTTTTTTTTTCCAGAGCCAGCATAGATGTGACAATTAGAGGATGATTTTTTTTCCCTGTGGCCCTGAAGGGATCTAGCGAGAGACTTTAGTAGTTTTCTCTTTGTAAAATAAAGTCTGGCTTTGAAGCCAGGATCTCTGAAATGAGGCATTGCAAATGTCCTTTGATGAATCAGTCTGTGTGAAGGAGAAAGGAAGAAGGATAAGGGAGCAGCAGATTGATTGCAGCTAATGTTCCTCTCATGCCATGCCATTTTAATCTTCCTGGAATGGCCATGGATAATCAAGAGGTCAATCATGAATCCATCAAGGGGTCCTTGTCTCAAGGCAGTTTCCAAACTGTTGAAGCCCTCACTCAAATAAGCCATTTAAAACAGTTAGTGGAAGAGGGTGAAACTGGGGCATGGTGGGGGGCACTGGAGAATGTTAACTTCAGGGGGTTATCTTTCAGCCAAGTGTGAGACTTTCTCCAGGAAGGAGCACTTGAACAGGGTGTGCAGAAATGACTTTACCATGAACTTCACTCATAAAAAAGACAAATGAAACCTTCACTATGTCACAGGACGTGGTGGGCATGCAAGATATTCTGGGTAAAATTAAAAAGTAATCCCCAGAAGAAGACAAAGAGAGAGTAGAAAATTCAATTGCAGTTAAGAAACAGAGGAGTTACAAGTTGTAACCTCTGTCGACTGACACTCCAGCGGCACTTATCCAAGTTGTGCTAAATATCCCCTGAGGGATTCGGTGCCTCTGGGGGCCCTCTGTCTAAAAGAGAGAGGGAAAAAATGAGTTTAAGGGCTGAGAAAGAATTGCTTACATTAGGAAGCCATAATATCTGTGAAGTTTGCTCATGTAGGACTGCCAGTTTGCTGCCCTCAGTAGAAGCACTTGGCAGCTTCCATTCCTGCTAGCCCATAAAGAAATAGCCTTTTCCTTTCCTCCAAGAACATCTCTGACTTCAGATGGCAGCCCCTTTTAAATTTTGGATGAGGTGTCAAATGAAATTTGACAGCTAACTGATAGGTTCAAATTCTCACAGGGCAGTCTATCCCTGAGGACACAGAAAAACTAATTCACTGCCAGGCCGGCAAATTTTCAGCGATCCCTATCATTCCACATTCGGTTTGATGTGCAACCAACTGCTTTTTCTGGTGGGAACACGGTGCCTCTCATTAGATGGGTCCTTCTGTGACAAAGGACAATGATTTTAGAAGCACGTCACCCCCCAGAGTTCTCTGATGTTCCAGAATTTATTTATTGACAAAATTAAGAATTGCCTCTGTTAGTGAAATCACTGACCCCAAATGGTATCTGTGAAAAATGTTGTTTTTAATATCACTTGGGTCTAATATCATTTCATGACTAGTCTCTCAATCAAAATCTTATTAAAAATGCAAAACTCCACAGCCTGGGAGGAATTAAAAACTAAAGATTTTTATCACCATCCCACCTGATTTGTAACTCTACTTACTCTAGCTTGATCTTATGATATGTGTTTGTATCATCCTACGTATAAGTTTGATCCTCTCTCAATTCTCAAATGAACAGAAACTTGAAACTAGAAATAATTAAGCAGCCTTAACCACACTCCTCTTATTAATCGTGGGGAGAGCATTGTTGCAGAGTGATTTGTATTCAGATTTATGCTTAACTTACCACTTCACAGTGTAACAACTAACAAATAACTAAATTCTTTGGATCTCCTTTTTCTCATCTGTAAAATGAGGATAATAGTAGTACCTAAGGCACAGGTATTGAGAGCAGTAAGGCAACCAACACGTGACACAGAGTAAGGGCTCAATCAATAGTAGCTTAAGGGAAATAAAGATCAGTCTACTAGTAGCTGAGAACACTGTGCAGTATGATAGGCACCATACATCCTGCATCCTATAACTTAAGTTTTCCTATATGATCTGGAAAACCATGCTTTAGTATTACTAAGGTCACTGGATTTTACCACGATCTCCTGAGCTTCAGCTTAGTTTTTCACCATTATTCTGAAATGACATCAAGAAATGTAGTCTTGAATTTACTGAGTTCCTCCTATGTCAAAAAAGACTGAATTTGTGCTTTAGTCCCTACTTATATGACCCATTTCCTCCAAACCCATTGCCTCACTCCTGTGAAAGATTGTTATGCTATATAAGTTACATCAATCCATGGAAGAGGGACAACGGAGTGAGCTATGTGTATGCCATTCTTGGCTTATAGTGAAAGGAGAAGAGAACCAGGAGAATTGAAGTTGAGTTCCATCATTAATGAATAATAGAAAATTGTTCATCTTTTTGTGCCATAATGTCCTCACCTATGGATAAAGCAATTAGAGTATATAATCTCAAAGATCCCTTCTATATGGATAGTCTATAAGGTGAGTCAAAGAAGCCCTGGATCAATGAGAGATTTCAAAACAAAGTGCATTATATGGGAGGTAAAAAAAAAATCTTAAGCAAAAGAGTGAAAACAAGAGAAAATTAAGGTGTTTTAATCCAAGAAAACATAAACTGGCTATAAAATAAGGCATAATTGCTCTAAGAAAAACTGAATACTATTCAACTTACTGAATGGCAAAGAATATGAATACCCTATGGTTACAAAGCAAATAAATCAAACCAACACAAGTTGAACGTGCAACAGTACAGAGCACCAGTGTAAGGAAGTGTTCATAGATTCAACAAATATTTATTGATCTCCTGCTATATGCCAAATGATGCCTTAGACTATCTGGGGCACATCAGTGAGCAAACCAAACAAAGATTCCTGACCTTGGGAAATTTATATTCTAGAGTTAAAAAGAGTAGATAAATAATAATCTAAACAAATAAGTAAAATATTTGATACTTAAGAGGATAACAAATGTTATGGAAAAAAATATAAAATAGACAATAATAAACATACAAGTAGAGGAACAGAGACAACTGGCAGGTGAGACAAAAAGAATGGTCAGATTAGATGGTAGTTGAGAAGTCACATTTGAAGAAATATTTGGAAGAAGTGAGGGAATTTACCATGTAGCCATCCAGGTGAAGGTATTCCAGATAGAGAGGCCATCTAAGGCATAAGCTCTAAATGGGAGAGTCAGGGTGCATACAAGGTGAGGTCAGAAAATGAAGCAGTCATTTGGGCCATTTAACAATGAAAGCATTTAAACAAAATAGGAAATCATTGCAGGGTATTAGACAGAGGAGTGACATGATGAGACTTGAATTGTAATGGGCTTTGTCTGAGAACAGTGGGGAGAGAGTGGACACGGAGCAGGCAAAAACAGAAGAAAGGAGAAGTGCTAAGAGGCTTTTGCAGTAATTCATATTAGAGATATTGGTGGTGGTGGCTAGGGCCAAGGTGGTTAGAAATGATGGGATACTAGACATATTTTGGAGGTAGAAACTTGTTTTCTGATGAACTGGATGTGAACATATGGATAAAAGAGGCGACAGAATGGGGAAGGCAGCCGTGGGATCTAACATCCAAGAGAGGGAATGGCTTCCTATGAGGCTATGGTAACAGGCAGCACTACAGAATAAAAGGAGTAAATGTTACTAGGTGGGTAAATGAGGTACAGGGAGTATATGGAAAGACTTGTTTTCAAATTTAATTTTGTCAGTAAGATAAGAAGCAGTATCTTCAGCTGGGAATGTGTATGGAAAAGAAATACTTGGGAATTCAAGAGAGAAGCTGTGTAATTGCTAACTAAGAAAATGGTACCATCACTAGACTAGGAAGTTAAAACCTAAATGCCTGGCACCATTAGAGTCTCAACTGAGAGTTTTGTTTGTGGAGCTTAAATGAGACCAGTCAGAGAAGTCACATGCTTTTCTCTATTGCATTTAAGTTGCACAGGGGCAAGCACAGAATAAGCAGCAGGTTTGCTTTTAAAGGATTTTGGTTTTACCAATTGAGTCCAAAGTGAAGGAGGAGTAAAAGTCAATATGGGCAAGGGAGTGATTCTAACAATTGACCATAACATTTAAATGTGGAGTTCAGGGGTGGGGGGTGCAATGACATTAAATGATGAAGAACAGTGAGAAGATGATAGAAGGCATTGATTGGTGGTGCTAGTGTTACGAAAGGTAGCTGAGAACTAGAGGGAGATTGAAGGTGGAAGTCAGTGCACATAATTGTTATTATTGAAGGGTAGCAGTTATTGGTGTTGATTAAGCATGATTAGGACATAGTCACAAGGTCTGACCTTGGGAATAAGTAACTGAAGTCCGGTGAAGATACAAATCTTTGAAGAAGATTAGTTAAAAAAAATGGGGACCTAAGGTGTTAGAAGGAACAGCTATCATCACGAGTTAAGACACAAGTAGTATTGGACAGAGTGATGCTGAAGAAGTCATCTTAAAAATGGGAAGAACTGACCTGGGGTTCTATAAGTGACAACAATAAGAAGAAATACTGATAAAGCAATCTGATTGCTTGAGATTCAAAATTGGGATTTTTAGGAAAATGTGAGAAAGACTAATTGGAAAAACATGAGAGACATCTGTCTCATGTGTGGGATGAGATGTATGAGAGAAAATGCAACCATGGGGGGACATAGTGCCCTCAAGAGAGAGGTCATAAAAGAAGGTAATGGAATCATCTAAAGAAGAAAGAAAAAAAAAATTCTTGTTGGTGGATTTTGAACACTATGACCCAAACACGGTGTGCATTACAGTTATTATCCTCCCTGTGTTACTCCTCTTTACATTAATTCCTATTTCATTGATGGATTAATTTCAGTCTTAATTTTTAAACAAAAGAGCAATAGAGTCAGATCCTAGACTGATTGTAATACTTAATTCTCAATAACACATAAAAAAAGGTCAATAAACCTCAGGTAAAATAGTTGTATCATTTAAAATGGGTCTTCTGTCTTTGATTTTCTCTACTATGGATGGATGACAAAAGAATGCAATGGAAGGTGTCCTTGTTACAAGAAAGAAGTGACTCCATATACAGTTATTTTCAAGTTTGATCAATCATTTCCAACTCATTTCTTACTTTTCCTTTTAAAACACCTACCCCACCAAGAATTTCAGTAACAGTGAGAAAATAATTTAGGCAACTGACAGGCAATTCAATTTCTTGGCAGATTTTTAGATAATCAGACACCCAGGAGAAACTTGTACATTTGTTTTACTCATGGTCAATTTGCTATGGCACATTTTTCTCTACCAGCTCAACTCAACTTTTACTCAACAGAGAAGTGGTGCATTATTATGTAGCAACACAACTGACTTAGGTGGCTAACCAGGCACAGATCATCATTTCTGCAAACAAGCCCTCTCGTTGCTTCCTGCCAATGAATTTCACTTAAGTCTTTGTTCATTCATTAGGAAGCTTGTGCCAGACTCTTGTGGTTCAAATACACATGGGAAATAGTCATGATTACTCTGACTCTTTGTGTTTTCTGGAGCCAGTGGACTCTGAAGCAATTGCCAGAAGATCAAGAGAACAGCTGATCCATGGGTCAAGAGCTAGAGAGTTAAGGTAGGGCCAAATGTCGACACTTTGATTGACATATATAATTATATTTGTGCTATGACAAATAGCTGGGCTGGGAATGAGCATATATGTGAGAAAAGATATCCAATCTCTTCCAGTGAAGAAGAAGCTAAGTGTAATATTTTCTCTTGTTTAGGAGTGTCTACAGACACCCACAGACCAGCAATAATATGTACCAGGAGAAGGGGCAACAGTGGAAGCAAGGTGTCCTTCTACTGATAGTAGAGGAAAGGCCAGATGTAGACTCTGGAGAAGGGAAGAAACTTCAGTAACTTGAAAGAATGCTGCCCATGAAAAATCACCTGCCAAATGACCCCCACAGAGGTGAACCACTAAAAGCCAGTGGTTTAGAGAGAGTTGTAAGAGGCCAAATGGAGAAGAAAGCCTAAGCCAGGGCACAGAGTTCTCCAGTGGCTAAGTCTCTAAAGAAATACAGGAGATAAAGGCATACCTCCCCAGGGGAAAGACGGGGAGAGAAAAAGATTGTCCTTTGAATATCTGCCTCACTCATAGTCATCAATGTCACATTACAATTCTGCCACCTGACTTGCCTATGTTGGGAGGAATGGTATTTAACCAGTTGTTAGTATGTAGAAAAAATGTTTTCCAATTAAAAGAAAAAAACTGGGTCTTAATTCTACAAATGGTTTTACTCTTAAGTTGAGAATACAACTTACCAATTTTTATTAATTGCATAGTAATTTAAATATGCCTACAGATCAGATATGGCTCATGAGGAACATTTTGTGCCCTCTGGTATCAGTAATACAACAACCAGTAAGGTCCTTTATATTCATATTTTAGCTATGTTCTTTGTTAGCAATATCTGCTGTGATGTAAGCCTTTCCCCCCCACCCCGGTCTAAATCTTTTCCACTTTGTAATATAAAATTATTGTTTGGTACTCTCCACAGTATGCTTTTTAGGTCATTATCCAGTCACTTGCCTAGTCAATAATCTTTGCACACTATTTAATGCCCAGGCATTTTGTGATCTAGGTGCTTGTGATTGTCAATTCTATATTTATGTCTGCCTAAAAGTGACAGTATCATTTTCTGAGCATCTTATTTTCATCTTCACTTCGCATCTTGTCTTGCTTCATTTTTTTTTTCAGTTATGAAAACAATAAACATAAAATTTTAAGAAATGTAGGTAAGTAGAATCAAAATTTTATAAATCCTACAGTTACAGTGGCATTATATCCATTGCAATCATTTTGGTTTGAAGAATTTCTCTCTCCATCCCAGTCTTTCTCTCTCTTTCTTTCAGACTAAAACCAAACAAACAAACAAACAAATACTCCATCTTTTTTGGCAAAGGGAAAAACTAACATTTCTATTGCCTTTTTCTTCCCCTTTCTTCTTTTATACCCTCAGATGAAAGCACTTTGGTGTTGAACCTAGCATAATAATTTGATTTGAGGCATGTGAAAGAAATATAACTAGGAAACTTTTGTTGGTCTTTCAAATGTGAAAAACAGGCCCCAAAGCCCTTTTGTTTAGGACACTTCTTATTTGAATATGCCCAGATAAGTCCTAAGGTTTAGCCAAGCTAAACCAAGAAAGGTTGAAAAGGTTGGAAAGGTTGAAACCAAGAAAGGGCAATTTGCTTGGCATAATAATGCAATGGGAATTTTCTACTTTTCCTTGGAGGTTTGAGAGGAATATGTTGGGAGAAGGAGGAGGCTGGGGATTCAAAGAAGCCAGACAATGAAGGATGTTTGGGGGGGGGGGTGCTGTTGGGTGGGTGCTTAACAATGTGGTAGCAGATGGGGGTCTAACATAATAGAGCCCCTGAGAAGTTCCCCAGAAAGGATAATGAGCATGTAACTTTAAAAGTACTGCTGTCTGACATTCAATTGTAGCTTGTTCCCTCTCCTCCCATATGCTGCAATTCCCTGTCTTTCTAGGCAGGTCTTCCAGGAGAGGCACATACACCAGCACTGTGCATTATTGCTGCTCTGGAGAATTTTGAGAGGAGAGACCAGAGTGAGCTGTAGCAGCATGCAGGGGCAAGAAGACAATTGGAAAAACACAGTAGCAGGACTGTGAGGCAATAGTGATAAATTTTCATTCACAGAGAGAATAATTACAGACCAAGAGCATTTTAACATTCCCCTCAGCATGATTAAATGTTAGACAGGTTTCTTTCTGACTCTAGGTTTCTGACCTCTCCGTAGAGCATTTACTTGAAAAAAAATCGAGTACAATTCTCCCCTGTCCCTTTTAGATCTAAATCTTCTCCCAACTTCTGGCTAGCTTCACACAGGTATGTCTTTCTCAGCACTTGGGATCTATTCTTAAGACAGAGCCCCTAGCTCCCAGGCTCTGTGGAAGGGTAGGAACCTAACTTCAAGGAGCACCAATGAAAAAACACAGATGGCCTAATCACATTGACCACCCACCTAAAACTCTTCATTAGCTTACCTCGTGCTTAAAAACTCGTCTGCTTTTGGGGCGCCTGGGTGGCGCAGTCGGTTAAGCGTCCGACTTCAGCCAGGTCACGATCTCGCGGTCCGTGAGTTCGAGCTCCGCGTCAGGCTCTGGGCTGATGGCTCAGAGCCTGGAGCCTGTTTCCGATTCTGTGTCTCCCTCTCTCTCTGCCCCTCCCCCGTTCATGCTCTGTCTCTCTCTGTCCCAAAAATAAATAAACGTTGAAAAAAAAATTAAAAAAAAAACAAAAAACTCGTCTGCTTTTTGTTTCAGTGGAGTTGATTCCAATCTCTTTCTCCTACTGCAATAGTCCTGAATAAAATCTTCCTCGCCATTTTCAACAAGCATCCAGTGTAACTCTTATGCTATCTCCACCACAGGAACTGTTGGAAAACTGAGGAGACCTTTGGACTGGTCACAGCCATGTGGTATGGTAGACCCCAGTTGGCAGTGCCTGCCCAGCATTGATTTACTCTTTTTCTGGAACCACCACCAGGATTTTACTTTAAGAAGCCATCCCTCCCTACTTTGTCTGGCTTTGTGGAAACTGCCATTATTGTGCATTGCCTCCCCTTTCCCATTCCCTACCAAGTGATGGACCTGTGACCTGGGAGGAGCTGGATCTATCAAACACTCAAGAGTATTTGCATCTTTAATTGAATGGCTCAGGAGAGAAAACAGTGGAAGCAAATTCATCCCAATGTCAGCAGCCTGGAGAGACTGTTCATTAGTCTTCACTTGCCAGAGTCCAGGAGCTCTTTCTGCTCCAGATGCATAAGGGGCTACAGTTCCTGAGTTAGTCCTTCTGTATGCTCAATTATCAGGATACTAACCTTTCCCTCATCACTTCCTTTATTTTTTCTTACATTACCCTTTACCCAATTTTTGCTGCTTGCAATATAAGAATGATAACAGGTAAATATAAGATTGGAACTCAGCTAATTTTTAGATGTATAATGAAGGACAGGGAAAGCGTAGACGCGCACTCCATTGTATCCTTTCCTATCATTTCTGACCCCCCCCATCCCCTTTTTCATTTTATTTTTCTTTTATCTCTTAACTCGTTATCTACTTATTTGTTGGGTCAGTACATACAGATTTTAATATTTTTAATAGAGCCTTCTTGTGTTCTTTCTATTAACCTTTATTTCTTCTCTTTTACTCTTTTCTTTTTCTCTATGTTCCCTGACACAATTCCTGGCCACACCTTTGGCCCACCAGTGACTTGTCAACAGGATGTCTGCATTTAGTAAGCCAAGTTTTGCTACCCAAAGTTCCAGGGAATGTTAAGTACACGGAGCCCTTGGAGTGCAGCCAGCATAACCTGCTAGTCCTGGTCCCTAAGAGTTAGGTCTTTGCTGAGCGTTGTTCAGTGGTTATGAATCCTAGAGACAATACTGATCTCTTTCAGATCTATCGCTGAGATTACAATATACATTTTCATTCCTTTCTTCTCCTCTCTGATGTTTTCCAAGTCATATACAAATTGCTAATTTGAATTCAAGGCTGCATTACTTCACAGTCTAAGATTAATTTACACTCGCAAGGATCAAAACCTTTACATAAATAGAGTTGGTGTGGGGAAAGAAGGGCATAGATGTGTTTTCAAATGTATCTATTCTGTATCAGGGAGGACATGGGTTAATGCAAAAAGAAAGCACATAAACTTGAAGTTAATCATTAGACCTCTGTTAGCATCCTGACTTTAACATTCAAAAACATTTCAGCTTGGTTTCTATTCTTGCTACTGTTGTTTTAATATTGGGCACATTTCCTCAGTTTCTTCATCTATGACAGAGAGATTACAATTCCTATATGAGAGTTGCTATGAAATTATGTACATGAAACTCTCGAGTGCCTAATACATAATGCACACTATATAAATAAAGGTAATGAGAATGATGTTGATTAATTACTGTTATTTCTATTATGATGATGAGAGCAATCCCTAATGATGGTACATTACATCGGTGGGGGAAAAATCCATTATCAGTAAATATCAGTGCACCATGTGTGAGCGTTAGTAACAAAAGTAAATGCTTTTGCAAAGGTGAGGGACAAAGTTCTTTTAATAACGCTAGGACCATGTTTGACAGCAAAAGAGTGATCACAAGGATCCTGTTGGGAAAACACAGAAAATTTCAGGACATAGAAACCTTTTGTTTCTCTAAATGTGGAGAGAGATTCTCTACCAAATAGGGTTTTGGTAAGTGCTTACAACTCCAATATAAATAGACAGAAAAGACTTAAAATCAGTAAACACAATCAAGATATAGATACTACAACCTCATCTTTTATGTCACTTAAATAATTAAAACACTTCTTATTGAATAATGAAGTTATTTAAGGAGAAACATCAGAAGAGCATCCAGCCGGCAGATATAACTGCTTTTGCCTCGAGTGACATGTTCCCAGCAGTGGGTTATATTATGCCTTCATAAAACGTGTTCTGTCATTTTTTTCAGTGCTGTTATTTTTGGCGGATAGTAAGAAAAAGTATCTATCTATGTTGTATGAAAGCTCTAGATGAAAATAAGTGAGAGATTCCTAACGCAGGTGAAGCCCTCCAACAATTTAATGCCAAACCTGTCCAAACCACAGGGGTGAAAGTGACATTCATTTATAGAAATATACAAATGCAGGGATAGCAACACTGTAATGCCAGGGGGTTTGCTTCATCACATAAGTTATAAGATAAATTGCAACTACATGAAGGGCATACTATTGAATAAAATTGTTGGTCTAGATTAGCATTTTTAAAAATGTTTATTCATTTTTGAGAGAGAGAGAGAGAGAGAGAGAGTAGGGGAGGGGCAGAGACAAGGGGGAACAGAAGATCTGAAGTGGGCTCTGCCTGACAGCAGTGAGCCTGCTGCAGGGCTTGAACTCATGAACCACAAGTTCATGACCTGAGCCGAAGTTGGACGCCCAACACAATGAGCCAGCCAGGCGTCCCTAAATTAACATTTCTTTAAAAAGTGTTTTAACAGGAGTCTTCTAAAAGGTGAGCTAAATTTGGAAAACACTAGCTTAACAAAGTTAAGCAGATTTTACCTCATTTCCCATCTGAACTCTCTACTACCCAATGGTATATAGCTCCTACTAACCACAATCTGTCTTTTCTTATTCGTTGGAAATAAGGCTCAAGTTATGCCCCATTTCCCAACCTTTCTTGCAGTTAGGTGTGGCCATATGACTAAGTTCTCCCCCAATGAAATGTGAGTCAATGTGATATATATTAGTTAACGGTCTGACCCATGACACCTCTCCCGAGAACTCCTCCATAAGCTCTCATGCTACCAGCTGACTACATGACAATTATACTAGACTTATCTGAGAAGTCTTCATCTGAAAATGTCAGAATTGTTATCATCCTGGGTCCTAGAATGAGTCCATGGAGTGGAGACCAGAACTCTCTCTGCTAAATTAAAACAGCCATCCTGAATGATCTTTCATTACGCTTATCTGGTTCCCTTCTACTATACACCCAATTTGTTAAAAATCTAAGTAATGTTACTCAACTAAAACTTTTTTTTAAAATGTTGTTTCTTTATTTATTTCAAGAAGGCAGGGGGAGGGGGAGGGACAGATATACAGAGAGAAACAGAGGATCCCATGCTGCCAGTGCAGAGCCCAATGCGTGGCTTGATCTCACGAACGTGAAATCATGACCAAAATCCAGATTCAGATGCTTAACTGACTGAGCCACCCAGGCACTCCTCAACTAAAACTTTTTTTTAAGTTACAATCTTGGCATTATGCAGGCACCTTTCTGACTTATGCCTACTGCAGTTTGCTATTTGTTTGGACATCCTATGTACTGAAATTCTGGAAAACATCCACCTCCAATCATCATTGTTTTTTTGCCACTTTCACACTCATTGAGATATTACATGGATACAACTTTTCTTGGGTTGTATATAACTTGACTGCCAGTCACAGTAATAAAATTCAAAGAAACTGATTTGAGATGAACATTAAAATGGGGCCTCTATTTCAGACTGGTGAAAGCACATTCAATCCTAACACATAATACCCTTACATGCTTCTACTGACTTCCATATGTTTAAACTTCTTATAGTTCTTGCCAGAGGAGTAGACACAAAGTTGGGTTCACAAGTAGCTACAACTTTTTGAAGAACAATGGATTTAAACAACACTTATCTGAAAACCATTAAACACTGTAATCCTAACACCAATCACTGGTTCTCAGGCTAAAACTTTTAATTAGCAAGCATTAAAATTTATTGATTCATAGATAGACATCTCTTTGATAAGATTTTGAACTACCCAAAAAAAGATGTACTAATAACTCCAAGTACTAGAGTTCTGAAGGAAAATAAGTTGCATTAAAACAAAACAAAACAAAACAAAAACAAACAAACAAACAAAACTTCCCATCATGTATCTCACTCTGAGTATCTATCAAGTTCCAAGATCACTGGGCATTTATTTCTTCCATTTGGAAATCCAGACTTAGGTATTTGAATATATACTTTTTTTTTTTTTACTACTGTAAATTTTTGATGTGGATCACAAAACAGTACAAAAATGAAGTGCTTTCTTATAGACAGTAAGAGAAGACAAATTTCTGACTATAAGAAAACTATCTTTACATGTTAGTTTAGATTTGCCATATATTTTCATATCCAGTACTAAATTCAAGAGGCTTATAGGGGCTAATGTGCCGACAAAGAGTTTGAAGTTGAGTCCTGGCTCAGTAGAAGCAGTGTTGTCACTGACTAGTGATGGTGGTTTTAAGTCCTGGCACCATGATCGACAGCATTAATGGATCTACTTTTCCTATAAACAGTAAACTAAATTCTGATTGAGGTAAGGGAGCTCTTCGGTGAATGACATAGTCATTCTGACATCTAGTTATGTAAGATATAAGTCAATTTTTCTCTGACAGTGTGCCAAAACATTATATTTAAAGTATATGGAAGGGGCGCCTGGGTGGCGCAGTCGGTTAAGCGTCCGACTTCAGCCAGGTCACGATCTCGCGGTCCGTGAGTTCGAGCCCCGCGTCAGGCTCTGGGCTGATGGCTCAGAGCCTGGAGCCTGTTTCTGATTCTGTGTCTCCCTCTCTCTCTGCCCCTCCCCCGTTCATGCTCTGTCTCTCTCTGTCCCAAAAATAAATAAACGTTGAAAAAAAAAAAAAATTAAAAAAAAAAAAATAAAAAAAAAAAATAAAGTATATGGAAGACCTCAATTACCAACTTTTTACCGGTAGCCAGATATTATTTTGGAATACAAATGATGTAATCTCTTCTTTCCCTTCTTTCCTTTATATGAACATTTTCCCTCTGTGGTCATAATCATCTTTTGCCACAGAGAAGAATGGGATTGACGTAAGAGGAGAGCAAAGACAAAGATGGGACAGTAAGAAGGTTTTGGCTTCTAGAAGTAGTCCCTGTAAGTCTGTATCAGGGAAAACACCTGTGAAAACCTGAATATATTATTTTTGAAAGAACTTGTATATAATTTAGGGAGCAGGATAATGGTAGTTGGGATCTTATTCTAAAAGAATAAGGCAAAAACTTAACTATAAATTTTAACTGGTAAGAGACTAAATGGTTGTGACAGAGGAAGACAGAGGGGGGCATGAGATGGCAGGCCAGTGTAGCCACTTACTTTTGGAATGACAATAATGGAGCACCTTTGAGAGACTGCCCAGCCCCTGCCTCAATGGGAACTCTTCAGAGTCACAAACAGGAAACTACAAAGAAACCTGTCCAATGCCTAGAGTGAGTCCTTTACCATTTAAGGACTGATGCCATTTTGCCTGTGCTCAGAATCATACTAGTTGTCCATCCCCTGTGTATCCTGTAGGAGCATTCTCCACAGCAGCCTATGTTCTGCCATGGCATTTTTGTGAGGAGTATCCCTGTCAGATTTTCTCTTATGTCTTCTGCTTGCTGTATGAGGGCAAAGTTTCAGGAATCTTGCAAGCCACTTGCTGTCAGTCATGGTAGAGTATTTACACTATAAACACTGGAAAATGCCACAAATATCCCTGCCTGTAATCTCTCCAGTATAGGTGGCAGGGCCATGGCCAAAGAGGAGGGCATAGAATAGAGAGAAAGTCCCTTACTACTGCGTTTAGTTAGGAAGAAACTAAACAGAAGTAGTTGAAGATATCTCTTACACTATTTTTTCATCAGTACTGATTGTTTATTGAAAGTTTATGATATATTACACCCTATGATTATGAATAAATCCTAGCATAATTTAAAAAAATAATTACCTAGAGATGCTTTTCACCACTAAATACCTCAAGGAAGAAATAATTTGAAAATGGTAGTTTCAAATAAAATGAAAACACAATAAGAAAATAAAATAATCTATTCCAAAATATCATGAAGCCCAATTAAAAATATGAAGAATAAACCCACATAGATTGGACACACAGAAAACCTGATTCCCATACTGCACAAGTGCCTTCGCCAAGAAATCAGGATTTTCTTTCCCGTCTGTCTTTTGGAATTATCCAAGCAAAAGACTACTAACAGCCTGATGATTCTGCAAAACATGTTTACCTCAGGAAAATTGCGGGGCAATATGGAAACTCCAGGAGTGGGTTAAGCTGCCTACTCAAATGCTCTATGCTGTCTCCAATTTAAGGTTTGATGAATCAGAGCTCAACAATGTGACCTCCCCACCCCCCAACACACACCTGTTTCTATGAGGAAGTCAAATATCAAAAAGTGTGTGAACATCATTTCCCTAGTTTCTTATTAATAACCTGACACTACTGTGAATTTTGGAAGTTGTGGTCCCCACGACCTCCCAAAGGTCGTTTGTAACTACATCTCCTAAGAGCTACGAGCCCTTGCCATCCACGGAATAAAGTTGATCGGCTGACAGTAATGAGACAAATATGTATTAGCTTCATGCCTCGGAAACTGTAATGCCCCTAGTGAATCCTTGACATTTACTCTGCGCAATTTCCCCTGGTGTAAAATGCAGTTTAAAAAACAACTGGAACGTATGAACATGCCGGCAATGACTGTGCCAGCCAGGAACTTGATTCGTTTAAACGACGTTATAACTTGTTCCTTGAGTATTGATTAGAGTGTGTGAATAAAATAGCTGCAGATACTTGGAAGGGATTTTTTTTTTCAACGTTTATTCATTTTTGGGACAGAGAGAGACAGAGCATGAATGGAGGAGGGGCAGAGAGAGAGGGAGACACAGAATTGGAAACAGGCTCCAGACTCTGAGCCATCAGCCCAGAGCCCGACGCGGGGCTCGAACTCACGGACCGCGAGATCGTGACCTGGCTGAAGTCGGACGCCTAACCGACTGCGCCACCCAGGCGCCCCTTGGAAGGGATTTTTAATAACATATCATTCTTTTACAACAGTTTCTTTTTATGTGAATCAGGACTTCACCATTACAAAAATCAATCAATCAATCAATCAATCAATCTAGCTCTTAGGAATGTGAATTTTTTGCACAGCGAGGCTTAATAACATAAATCTGATACCATCACTTCCCAAAGCACTTAGAATAAAATTCAAAATCTAAACTCTTATAGCTCTGCAATCTGTCTATGAAACTGTCTATGATGGAGCCATGATATGATTCATTCAAGGTATTTTCCCACCTCTGTCCCTTATCTTACTATAATCCCAATAGTCTTCTCCTTTTCTGGTTCTAACATGCTAATCCCAGCCAGCCTCTAGGACCTGACATTTCTAGGTGTTTCTCTTGCAATGTTCCTTTCTACCATCAATCTTGCATGGTTGGATTCTTCCTTTTAGACATAGTTCAGATTTCCTCAGAAAGACTTTCCTGGACCATTCAATTAACTTGGCCAAAATCAGTCACTCTTTATCACATTGCCCTGATTTGTGTTCTTTATATCATATTAGATATTTTGCTTACTTTTATTCCAAAAGAATGTGAACTCCAAAGAGTAGTAGCCCTTGTCTTCTCTGGTTTGGATCATAAAAAACTTGCTCTGATCCTGATATATTTAGAGAATATTCTGTTTTCTACCTAGCATGTCCACTTGGAAATGCATTTAAAATTATTTCCTTTTTTTTTTAATGTTCATTTATTTTTGAGAGAGAGGGAGACAGACAGCCGGTGAGCAGGGGAGGAGCAGAGAGAGAGGGAGACACAGAATCTGAAGCAGGCTCCAGGCTCTGAGCTGTCAGCACAGAGCCTAATGCAGGGCTTGATCCCACGAATGGAGAGATTAATTGGCCAAAGTAGGATGCCCAACCGACTGAACCACTCAGGCGTCCCTAAAAGTATTTTCAGTATCATAGCAAGGCTCACAGAATTGATGAATAAGGGAATCTGAAAAAGTATCTAGTCCAACCACCTTGTTTTTTAAAGTGGAAATTATGAATTGAAATGGGAAGCTCAGACCCTCATTTCTGATTCATATTTCAAACTTCTCTCTGGCATATCAGAATGTTTTATGAAGATTTAACATTAAATAGGCTTTAATAAAAAATATCGGTTTTGTCTAAAATTATCAAATTGTTCGAATATTAGATACAACTTATTTTTTTGAAATTCTGAAAAAATATGACTTTTCTCATAGAAAAAAACTATGTTTATGTGTAAAAAAAATTTCCCACAGCTTTATCTGTCCCGCGTAAGATCTCTCAAGTCATTTCCATTCTCATTTTCAAAGATCTACTTAACAAACATATTCATTCATGCATTCATTTACCCAAAGCTTAATGTTCATAAAGCACTGTAGTAGGCAAAGCAGAGCAGAGGGGCTCATGGATACAAAATATTTCCAGATAAACTGAGATGGCAAGAATGACATGTGGCTAATCGTTAAATAACCAACAAAGGTGGCAGAGATGCCATAAAAACCATCATCTTTACAAAATGTGAAGAAGCATTTTCTGAATAGCTGCTTGCCAGGGATTTTGGTTGATTGATTTTCAATTCTCATCTTCTCCCTGAAAACTAAAGATATAATTTCTATTTTATAGACGAATAAACTGAGGATTCACACGGTAAAGAAATGTGTCCAAAATCACACAGCTCATTACTGCAAGCTGAGAATCTGAATCTGAAAACTATAATCTTTATCAAGCATCAGTTGTTTTTCCTCTGTGTTCACAGAGACTACTAGAACATTGAGGAGTGGACAGGTGAGTGTAGGGAGCTCCATACACCCAGCTACTTTCATCCAGGGTCTCTCAATACCTTTCTGGTTAATGAGGTATGATGAGCGCAGGGAGGAATCATATGAACTAGTGTTTCTATAGCTCTAACCCATGTATGGCTTTTATTATTCAAAACAAGAAATTCAATGATTAAAAACAGGTTTTACAGACTACATGCAAGTATCACATATGTAAAGTAGTAAAGATTATGAAATGCGAAGGTGTAGGGATGATAAAAGTCGTCTTTGGTGATACAAGATCTTGGACAGAAACTACTCAAAGTTCCACTGCAGATTAGTTAGAAGGATGAAGAGAGATGTGTGCAGATAGAAGTAGTTCTGAAGAATTTTACTGGGACCAAAGTGGATAAGCAGCTGTATGGGATGGTGTGGTGTATTGGTTGATTTCCAGCTGGACATGTCAGGTTCCCCAAACTGAAGAGGTGTTGCTTAGGTCTACCAATTGTTATTTTAAAAACCACCTCTGATTATCATGTTAGAAGGGTATGTAAAGGGAATGAGGCATGTTTTCAGCACAGATGTTCCAGGTTTTTTGTTATACACTTTCCTTTTTGAATCTCTCATTATCTACCTGAAAGGTAGTTGCCATTATTTACACATTATTGATTTAGAGCAGTGGCTCAGAATCAAAACTCTTTGCCTAAGATTAAGCAACTGTATTTTTTACAGGTAACTTCATTTTGCTATTTTGCTACTCAGCATCTGTTATTCATTCTCCTGGTAACAGTACCTTATGTTTCTTTGGTGAACTACCTCTCTCCAAATGGTAGCCCATATCCTGCCCCAAGTTTGAGGAGCATGCAAAAGAATGTTATGTTTCTCCATCCAGAGTGATGCCTTTATAAAGGATCCTGACCCCAGCCATGACAATTTAGAACATAAGTGGAACTTTTGTTTGAGTAACTGGGAAGGGGAAAATCTCTTCTCTGCTTGAAATAGAGCTTATACAGATAAGTCTGATAGTACTGGAAATCAATACAGAGGAAGACCCATCTACAAATATACTGTACTACAGAACCGTTACACAGAGTGAGAACAAATCTTTTACTTTTTTAATTTAATTTAATTTAATTTAATTTAATTTAATTTAATTTAACTTATTTATTTTGAGAGAGAGAGAGAGAATAGGAGAGAGGCAGAGAGAGAGAGAGAGAGAGAGTGGGAGGGAGAGAGGGAGAGAGACTCCCAGGCAGGCTCTGAACTGTCAGTGCGGAGCCTGATATGGGGCTTGAAGTCATAAACCATGAGATCACCACCCGAGAGGAAGTCAGATGCTTAACTGACTGAGCCCCCCAGTACCCAAGAACAAATCTTTTAGACATTAGTAAATCCATATGTACCTGAAGTTACAAACTTTCCCCTGAATTTTTCAATTCCATTGGCTAATATAGTCACTTACTTGCTTAAACCATTGGTCCTTTCTGCTACTTATGAGCAGAAGAATCCTCAACAATAGTGCTTGGAAATGTGTGGAGGCATTTTGGCTGTTACTACAATATAAGAGTTCTGCCGACACTTAATAAGCAAGGACTAGGGATTTTTAACATTTTGTAGAGATGTAGGAAAAATGTGCTGAAGGAAAAATTATTCTGCCCTAAATACCAATATTGTTTCCTAGAGAAACACTGGGTTAGGTGAAAGGAAATGTGTATCGCCTGGAAGAAAACTTGCAAATTATAGCATGCATGCAAGGGGAAACATATGTATAAAGTTTAGGAGATAATGAGGAAGCCAGTGAGATTGCAGGGGGCTTTATATATAGCACTAAGGGGATGTAACTCTAAAAGCTTTGCTGTTGACAGTATATACAAACTGCATTTGTAGTTTATTTCAAGGTATTGGGGAGCCATAAAAGGTTTTTGAGCAATACAGTAATGTGATAAAAATTAGTGCTATAATCATCTCATACCCCTTAGGATGACTGCTATCAATAAAATCAGAATCTAACAAGTGTTGGCAAGGCTGTGGAGAAAGTAGAATCCTTATATACTGTTGGTGGCCATATGAAATGGTATAGTCGCTGCGCAAGAAGTTCTTCAAAAAATGAAAAAAATAAAATTTCTGTGTGATCCAGCAATTCCATTTCTGAATATATATCCAGAAGAACTGAAAACAGCATCTTGAAGAGATGTTTGTATCCCCATATTCAAGCAGAATTTATTTCAAAAGCTAAAATGTGGAAGTAACCTAAACATCCATCGATAGATGAATGGATAAGCAAAATGTGGCAAACATACAGTGGAATATCATTCAGCCTTGAAAAGGAACAAAATTCTCTAATATCCTACAATATGGATGAATCTTGAGGACATTATACTAAATGAAACGAGTGAGTCACAACACTGTATGACAAAGACAAACACTGTATGATTCTACTTACATGAGGTACTTAGAATAGACAACATCATAGGGACAAAAAGTAGAGTGGTGGATGCCAGAAGCTGAGGTATGGGAGAATATGGACTTATTATTTAATACAGATTTAGGTATAGGTTTTCAGTTTTACAAGATGAGAAAAGTAATGGGAATGGATGGTGGTGTTGGGTGCACAACAATGGAAATGTATTTAATACTACTGAACTGAACACTCAAAAATAGTTAAGATGGTATACTTTGTTATGTGTATTTTAAATTAATTTTTAAAAAGAAAAAAACACAGTGTAAGAGGACAACTACATTGGAAGTACAGTGGCTAAATTACAAAGCAAAGAGGAGGTAGAAAGACTAACTGGGTAACTTAAAACACACACATTTTTTCATAGAAAAAGCAATGTAGTTATATTCCCATTCTTTGTTGTTTTTGCGATTGTTGTTTTCCTAGCCTATTAAGATTAGATATATTTCAAAAGTGAAATAAGAAATCAGCTCTCTGGCAAGGACTATGTGTGTCTGTGTATACATGTGTCTTCTCTTATAGCTAAAGTCAAAATGAGACTATGATCAAGCACAGAAAAATAAATAGGACCATCTTGATATGAAGTGTGTTTCTAGCTCTTTTGTGAATGATAGCCATTTTCTTAGCCTAGATAAGACCATTGTTATTTGATTAGAACTACAAAGCTGTGAAATGACAGTTCCTCACCAGGAACTGAATCTGCTGGCACCTTGACCTGGGGCTATAGCTTCCAAAATTGAGAGAAAATAAGTTTCTATTTCTTCAACAATGAAGTCTATGGTATTTTTAATGGTAGTCTGATCAAACCAATTCAATCACTCTACATAAAAAACAGAGACAAATTAAAGTCAGGACATAAAGAAAGACCAAAGAAATAGAGTGATCTTGGTAGTCATTTCATAAAATAAAATGCAGAGGGAGAAAAATTATTCATTCTGTGATCAAGCAAATATGGAACAAAGAATAAAATGTTATTGCCAAACTGGACACCAGGTATGAAAAGAATTCTTACAAGAGAAGGATTAATTTCCTATGGACTTTCTGCCTCTAATAAGAATATATGACAGTTATCATATAATATCTTGTAACAAGGCTTTCTCTTTATATTATTATTTTTTCTCCTGCTAGTTTTCAATCTCTTCAGAGCCAATAATTCTATTTGTACATTTTTATCTACATCCACATCTATGTCTATTAAAGTCTTGATGATTGTCCCTACTTTTAATTTCATAAATATATATTGATTGATTCATGGGTTTAAAAGCTGGCATATCACATCATATTTTATTATCCGTTCTCTTGCCTAAAGACCTGCCAGACTACAAATTCCTTGAAAGCAGGGACTGTTTTTTTTTTTTTTTTTGCCATGTAGTATATATTTAATAAATAGCTACTGAGTGTAAATAAATGCCATAATAAATCAAACAGAGAACAGGAAGCTGTGAATGCAAGAGACTACTTTCTTCAATGGAAAACTAATTGTGAAAATGTCTCTGCACTTGGAAGCCATTGGCATCCGGGACCTTAACAAGGAAGCTCGGAGAATGCTAAGAAATAACTAACACTCTAGAGGAAACAAAGATAAGATTCTGTGTTGAGAAGGCTTTGGAACAGAAATCATATACATTCACGACAAGATAAATTAGCATTGAACTCCAAAGAAAGGAACACACACACACACACACACACACACACACACACACACACACCAACAGTCATTGCCCTTATTCTGAAGCATTTATAAACATAACTATTTCTGTTAAATCTACTTAAAAATATCTTAAATGCTAGAGAGAAGGTTGTTATACAGCACAGGAGTCTGTAAATTTTCTGACGAATACTCTTTCCTTCTCTATTGTACAACATACCAAATGCATGACCTTAGTCCATCATGAAGCACCTGTTCTTTGAATATGTTTTGATCAGAGTGAACCAACAAAGATAAACATAGCTAATAGCCTTCTGTACTGTAGTACCAGCGAGTTAAAGACAATAGCAACCACAAAACAGCAAGACATCTCAGACCCCACATCACCCAATGCTTTAGAAAAATTTCAAGGGCATATGTACTTGGCATTGAATTTAGGTTTGAATGGAAGTAACATCTCTCTTGTGAGTGGCAACTTTGGAGAATAATTAGGAAGCACTAGAATAAAAATTGCAACTTATAAAATCTCTGATTTGGTCATGCAACATAACATCAGTGTAAGTGGGAAACAACTTATCTGAAAGGAAGAAAAAAAAGAACTGAAATGAGTGATGCGAGTAAATGGAGGAAAAAAGGAGAAAAAGAGAGAAAACAGAAAAAATCAGGATTCTATTAGAGTATGCCAAAGGTCAAATTATGTTTAATAACCTTTCTAATTTTATGAGGTATAAATATGATGATAGTCATGTCATGACATCATTTAGCCCTAGAATTGAAGGAGTGCTTGGTCATTTAGATAATGGAGCTGAGGATGGTAATAGGATGAAACGTATAGTGCAGGGTGACAGGTTAGTTCTTTTAGGATCATAGGCTCCTTCCTAGTGCTGCATAAAAGGGATTATTATATTGGCTTTCAGAAGTATCTTGACATTTCCATTAAAATCATCATTTTGACAGGTTTATGCATTCAGCCCCTTTCATTTGCATGGGATTGAAACTTGACATTAGAAATCCTCAGACCAAATATATTTTAAACATCATGCACACTTGCATATTTATGTGTGCAATAGTAAATGCAACATGTAATCCTACAGAGTACATAGCTATTTTTAATAGCCCTTGTACTTTATAATTTTTACTTGATTGCTCATTTCTTTGGTATTTGGTAATCTAGCAAAAAGGTGAAAAATATTTGAAGAGTTAGGATGAATGTGGTCTGCATTAAAATTATATTTTTGGTAGGAGCCAGTAGACTTAAATATTTAACAAGTTAAGTATTCTGGGCTGTTTCTGCAATTCTTAACTTGGTGAGGCCATTTATATACAGATCTGTTTGACTTCCAATGGGTTATGTCTTGATAAACCCATTGAAGTTGAGAATATCTTTAAGTGGAAAATGCATTTAATATACCTAACCTACTGAACAAACATAATAGCTTAGCCTAGCCTACATTAAATGTGCTCAAAATACTTGCATTAGCCTGTAGTTGGGCAAAATCATTTAACACAAAGACTATTTTATAATATAGTGTTGAATATCTCATGGAATGTATTTAATACTGTACTGAAACTGAAAAACAACAGTTGTATGGGTACAGAACGGTATATTGGTTGTTTATGCTTGTGATGGCATGCCTGACTGGGGGCTGCTACGGGCTGCGGCTGACCAGCCTCACAAGAGATTATCGACACATGCCACTAGTGAGGGAAAAGATCAAAATTCAGAATTCGAAGCATGGTTTCTACTCAATGTATCTTGGCTTTCATACCATTGTAAAATTGGAAATTTCAAAGTCAAAACACCTTCAGATGAGGAATGCCTGTAATTTTATTATGTTACTTTTTTTTCTATCCTTTGGCTTTTATTTTTCAAGGGCTATGCCCTTCATTTAAAGGCATGGGGTTTCATTTATTTAAACTCCCATACATATACTCATCATCACTTATCAGGTCAAATTGGGCTTTTTTTTTTTTATGTTTCTTTCCTTTTCTATGCCCTAGCTACCCAAAAGGTGATTGGGGGACCAGCAACATTGGCATCACCTGTGAACCCATTAAAAACGCAGAGTCTTGGGCCCCACATCAGACTTGCCTGTTTGCCTCTTAACAGGAAGCCTGGGTATTATTGAAAAGTTATGCTGTAAGAACTACTCAGAACAAAGAACAGATAAACAAAAACCTCTGTAAAATGCCTGGAATTTTCCATTTTAAAATCATCAATATATTTAGAAAGAATCATTATCAAAAATTTCAACCTTTTACTAACTATACGCAGACCTCTTAAATCTTTGTTGTTTGTATGCCATTTCTACTGCTGTTAAAACCCTCTATAGAAGGGATTAAAGTACTGTATTGGTACAGTGGTAGACAAACTGGCCTATGAGTCAAATCAAGCTCATTAACTATTTTTATACAGCCTATCAGCTAAGAAAGGTTAGCATTCTCTGTGTTTGGGGAAAAAAAAGTTAAAAAAAGAATAATATTTTGTGACACAGAAAATTTCAAAGTTTAGCATCAATAAATAAAGTTTAGATAATTTAATTACCTATGGCTACAACAACAGACCTAAGTAGTTACAACAGAGCACATAGGTCCCATAAACACAAAATTATTTACTATTTGGTCCTCCAGTGGAAAAAAAAAAACATAGACCCCAATCTATAGTATAGATCTTGTGTACAATGATAAGCATGAGGCCACTTTGTTGGATAAAAGTATTTACTGTCCTTTAGAACTTCCCAGGACAGGGGAATAGAGAAATAAATACATAAATCAGAAATTATTTTTATTTTGCTTTGAGATCAGCAAATGAAAAGTTTCATATCATCAGTTAACATCCATAATATATCATATTGTTAAATTCTCAGATAACCGCACAAGGACTTTAGAATAATGTTTAAGTCTGTCTGCGCAGATTAAGTGGAAACAAAGGTGACTTCATTTTACGTGTGTTCCTCAAATTAGGGCAATTGCTTGGACATTCCTCAGAACCTCTGAAATTTTTCTGGTATGGAGTGACATCTTTGATATTTCTCTTTTTTCAGAGTGGATATTCCCTGCCCACTTTGATAGATGTTTGACTAGTGGTCACACATCTCTTCTACATGTGGTCACAGAACTAAAACAGACTGAAATTGCTGGTGAGTAGCAAACATGTATCACAATGCCCTTGAGTTTTACTCCAGAGGAAAGAAGAAACAGTAGCAGTTCAGATTATTGTATTTAAAATACTGAAGAAGATTTGGGGCGCCTGAGTGGCTCAGTTGTTTGAATGTCCAACTCTTGGTTTTGGCTTAGGTGGTGATCTCATCGTCCTGGGATCAAGCTTCGCATTGGGCTCTGTTCTGACAGCCCAGAGTCTGCTTGGGAATTTTTCTCTCCCTCTCTCTCAGCCCTTCCCCTGCATGTGTGTTCTCTCTGTCTCTCTGTCTCTCTCTTTCTCTCTCTCTTAAAAATAAACATTAAAAAAATACCGCAGAGGATTAGAAGGTAGCCATGGACAGGAAATGGGGAAGACAGAACACTCCATGACATAGGGAAAAGACAAAGGACCTCAAAAACCTTTGAAGGTATTGACAAAATGTGGCAGAACATAATGATGGCTTTGAGACCTTGAGAGAAAAGATACTTAATACTGTTTATAATAAAAATTAATAATAATAATAATAATGTAATGTTTGACACATTTCAGAAGGATTTCCATCCAAATGCTTAGCTTTGCTGCTAAAGAAGAATGTTTTAGTCACCCAGAATATTTGAATATGTGAATATCTTTGCAGTTATGGTGATTACGTTGGATATCACTATTCTTTTTTTTTTTTTTAATTTTTTTTTTAACGTTTATTTATTTTTGAGACAGAGAAAGACAGAGCATGAAGGGGGGAGGGTCAGAGAGAGGGAGACACAGAATCTGAAACAGGCTCCAGGCTCTGAGCTGTCAGCACAGAGCCTGATGCGGGGCTGAACTCACGGGCCGCAAGATCATGACCTGAGCTGAAGTCGGCCGCTCAACCGACTGAGCCACCCAGGCACCCCAGGATATCACTATTCTAAAACAATGACTAGAAATCTCATACCTGTACTGGTTTTAACCAGTAGGATCAGCAATCAAGGAAGAGAGGTTATCTCACAGAGAGAGTAAAAGTATCTAGTGAGATTTGTTAACAAATGATTTATCAATACACTTTTTCCCCCTTTGCATTCAATTTTTAAATTAATTATTTTTCACTGTGAATCTTTATAAGAATTGTAATCCACACTAGAGAAAGCAAAAATACAAAGCAATAAGACCCCTTAAAAAAAGGTTAAGAGACACTTACCCAGAAAGCTTTCCAGTCACCTATGGGGTCTTTAGATAGTTCTTCAGTAATATGCACTATATATCTCACATTTACTCAAATAAATTGGTTTGAAATGTATCACAGCTACTATCCCATTGCTTGCCTCTAAGAATAAAACATGTGGCATTGCATTCTAGCAATGAGCACCATTTTAGCATTCAGCTGATGCTTCCTTCATGGGCTGTAACTTGGCTCATTCATCAGCCTGAAATGGGCTAATTTAAAATAGTCTGAGAAAGAAAAGGGGAAAAAAGCTAATTGTCTGCAAAGAGGTGTTAAGAATGAAATAAAAATATAGAAAATTAGCAGTTGAAGAGGTATCTTTTCTCAGCTGTCGCAGCCTACTGTCTGAGGATGCGTACCAGTAATTTGTGAAGATGTGTGGGTATTGAATTGCTCTGTGCACAAAGCCAGTCTAGTGAGTGATAACTCCAATACCAGCTTCGACTTGAGTGGATTAGGTGCTAAGTGGGTTTAACAAAATTACCCAGAGCATTACATCATATTCCTCCCACTTCTTGTGACAGAAACTATTATTTCTATGGGACTGTGCTAAAATGAAGTGATCAAAAATATGAAAGAGGTAAAAGGGTAAGGGGATAATAAGGATGGTGAAGAAAGGGGATCCTCATGAGTAGCTCTTGTACTCTGAAAACTTGGGAAGAGTTTTGCTGAAATCAAAAGTGTCCAGTTTAAAATTATACTCTGGTGAAGATTTAGCAAGATTATCCTTAAAACTTGTCACTTGTATATTTGATTTTGGAGTTCCATAAACATTTGAGATAAATAAAAATCAATGTAAGTGATTCCTGAATGGTGACCATAGTTAATAAAAGTATATTGTATATTTGAGAAGTTGCTAAGAGATAAGATCTTAAAAGTTCTCAAATGGATTCTAAAGCAGAAAAAGGAATGCTTCTAAAAGAAGCTTTTCTTACAGATTATTACACACAATTTCACCAGCAGGGAGAAATTTATATTTTTCATGAATTAAATTGAAGTCTATCCCCATAGCAGGTGATATCCAGATGATATGTTTTGTTAGTGGTCACTTTAGAAATAGTCAAACATGGAGTCAATAGAGTCTTCTTGGGTTTTCACTTCATTAAGTGTTTAACTCTGTCAGCCATTTTTGTGACTCTGTCTTTTTATAACTTGTAAACTCATTACAATCTAATTAAAAGACTTGTTAAGCCAACGTTAGCAATAATTTTTCCCAAGCTAATATTGTTTGTAAGTCTATTTCTAATATTACATTTTCTTGAGTCTGAGATACATTTAACTATTTTCTTTTTTGGTGTTGGTCAATCCATTAAGCTGGTGCTTGTCTTTCCACAAGACAGACTGTTTTGTTTCACAGGACAACTAAACTAATAGCATTTTAAATACTGGATTGATAAAAAATAAATAAAAAATAAACATTGGATTTACACTTGAAGAAGTAATATAACCCTAATTAATAAACTAACATGGTTTTTTCCTCTTTGCAATCCCTGAAAATGTATGACCATGGAAGGGATGTCTTCATCCAATGCTTAAGAACTCAGATTGACCTAATGAACAGCTGAAGAAACAAGTGTTATACCTGTTTCACATTTTTCTCCAATATGATGCCTTATATCTCTAGTGTTGGGCAAATTGAAACAACTAAGGGTGTACTTTTTTACTATGTTCAACAAACGGTGACAAAACAGTGATCTTCTTTTTAGTCACTGACTTAACAGTTGTGACTTTGATCATTTTTGAACATTAAGCCTAACAAATTTTAATTTTTTATGTTTATTTATTTTTGAAAGACAGAGTGTTTGCACACACAAGTTGGGGAAAGGCAGTGAGTGGGAGACAGGGAATCTGAAGCGGGCTCTGCACTGATAGCAGAGAGCCTGGTGTGGGGCTCAAACTCAAGAAGCCATGAGATCATGTCTTGAGCTGAAGTTGGACACTTAACCATCTGATTCACTCAGGAGCCCCGAGCTTAAAAAATTAAATATAAATAAATAAATAAATATATGTATATATTTAATTTATTTAATATATATTATATATTACATTATATATTATATTATGTATATATTATATATATGTTATATATATAGTTATATATTATATATGTTATATATAAATATATATATATTTATTTAACTAAAATCCTTCTTTGAAATGAAAAGAAAATAAACAGAACTAGTAAATAGCCTTACTTATAATAAAATTTTGGTAATATCTTTGAGAGAGTGGAGAAAGAGTGAAATGGTTTCAAGCACATTCTCTCAGAACTCAGGAGGTTGGTTGAGGGCAAAAACAAGAACCCACGCTTTTAGAGAATAATTAAATATTTAGAGGGAATTTAGCTTATTTACTTAGTTGTGTTGTTTTCAAGTCAGACCTTCAGCTTCAATTAAAGAGAAGCTTGCATTCTTATTTTAAATCTAAAAAATAAAGCCTCGTCTTCTCTAATTACTGTCCTTTTTATATACTATATGTGTGTGCATGTGTGCATGTTAGAGTATAGGTAACACTGAGAGAAAGTGTCATAACTAATGGAAGAAGAAATGATTATTAGTGGGAATTCTGCAATACTGTGTCAGGAACATGCCCCAAAATAGCTTCAGGTTGATGGGGAATACTTAAGCTGCCAGTGGTTTAACTGTTACTGACAGAAATCCCCTAGGGCAAGGCAAGTGATGAGCAGTGTAAGAAGCAGGCAGAACACAGTTCTGGACAAATGCACCAGCCCTCGTCAAATGTGGAAACTGCCCAGATGCATCCATGTATGTCTCCAAGCCTGCACTCAGAGCCCCACCAAACTTAATCATCTTGTAGCACAGACATCAATGTCTCTCATATGTTTACTGACAAAAGAAGGATCCTTGATAAATCTTGACAGTGGGAACATCACCAAACAGAACTCTTCAGGTTTAGTTGCTGCGTTCTTTAACATATTTACTTAGGGCACATCTCTGGCTTTGATTCCCAATATTTACTTAAGGCACATCTCTGGCTTTGATTCCCAATAGACTCTATTGTCCGTGAAATGAAAATGATTGAACATTTTCCTTAATGTTGTGAAAAGCACAAAATAAATTTTAGCAGTTATTATTAAGGTGTTTTTCCAGCAATTTCTGGTAAACCATAGATGGGAATACAGTTGAGAACTCTTTATTTCCCTGGGTTGAAAATGATTGTGAATCCCTTGGCCCTCGGCTTCTCCATGATAATTTCCCAATCATAAAGAGAATTTACACCATAATTTGTTGAAAAGTATTCTTAGATCCTTTTAGACTTATTTTAAGGAAAACATTGTCCAGTTGTAGAAAATGTTGGAAACAAAGTCATGCAATTATTTCACTGAGCATGGAGACTAAAATTTGCCTGGAAACACAAGAATGGAGTAAGGAATACACACTAAGTTAAGAAAATTCCCAATAGTGAAAGGAAGTAGAAAAATTTCTGTCATAAGTCAGTTTCAAGATGACAGTACAATAAGATAGTAGTGAAGAAAGAAAAGAAATACCCTTTTCCATTGAAGAAGTAAGTGTTCCAAAGTATTCTTCAGATTATGAAAAACATGGCAACACAATTGGCAAAAACAAAAACAAAAAAAGTTTATGATCCTTTTTTTTTTTTTTCCAATAGTGTTTTTGGAGTAAAAGGAAATTTCAGAACTCTTCTTTTCCAGAAAAAAAAAATAGTACTTCCCCCCCACACCCACCGCAATAAGAGCACAAAATGGGATCAAAGAAAGAGAAGATGGAATTGTGTACCTGTTAAGAGAACAGGAGTCAAAGGTGGGTCTACGTTCCGGTCCCTCTGCTTGTTAATTCTGTAATGTCGGCAACTATTTCCTCTCTTGAAGTCTCAGATTTTTTATAGGTTGCGTAATGGAATTCGGCAGATAATGCTTTATATATGAGTAGGATTATTGTGAGGAGTAAATGGTATTATGCACGTTGAGCAAGAGTGTCATGTGGCACATGAAAAACTAATCAATATTAGTTCTATCACTGTGTTGGAAAGAACAGCATTTTCACTAGAGCCTCAAAACGTATGAAAGCCCTCACTAAGAGCTGTGGTGAAATAAACTTAGGAAACAGTAAGTTAAATACAAAGGAATAACATATTTACTGTAAATCGGGAGATATTTCAATTTCTAAGAGTAGATGATAAACCTTGAGAAGAAACACATTTATTTGAAAGCCCTTTTTAATCTAGTGGGACTTGTATGCCACAGAATAAACTTTTAAAATGTCACACATTTTATCTGGAGCCATCCAACTGGATGCCCAAGTTGAATTTCTCACCCTTTTCGCAGATATTTTACAGTGCTGTTACCTCCAAAACTATAACCTGCATTCTTATTTTCCATCAATTCAAAAACCTTCAGCTCCTCTCCATGATTAGAGAAGAAATTCTAATTTCTTTAGTATGGCATTCGGTGACTTCGATAGTATGACTTTAACCTTTTTTCCCAACTCTTTTCTAAGGGTATCAATATCCCTTAAAAGCACTAGGTGTCCATGGTTTCTCATACTCTTTCCTAAATCTATAATGGGACAAAACTATTTCTCTATCTGCCAAAAATCTACTCACCTCTCAAGAAAGAGTTCATGTGTCCATACCCTTGGTTAGCTCTCCCAGGACCATGTTCTTCTAAGACAGAATCTCTGAATTGCTATAACTTTTTTTTTCCATAGTGTAAGTACAGCAGTTTATTTAATAGAATTGTTATGATATGCTGCTGTGTCTGAATCTATTTCTCCTACTTCTTATAAATTCAGAGAGGGAGTGAAATGTGTCTTATTCATCTTTTTGTCTTCAAAAACCCAACATGATGTCTGGCATTGAGTAGGTCCTCAGAAAGATGGCTTTGAAAAAACTGGAAACATCAGGGAGGGGAATCAAAGCATTGGACCCTGCTGCTGTGCGTTACAAGAAATATTTCCATATATGGAAGAGAGACATGCAGTATTACTGCTCTACTCAAACAGAGGTCTGCCTCAAGGCAGGTGGCTACAGGTGTGCTTGCCTGGAGGTGGTGAGTACAAGCCAATCAACTCATGTCAGTTCCTCCTAAATCCAAAGTGTATTTCTAAGTTCCTTGTCAGCAAGAGAATTGGGACAGTTACGTTACTGAAATCACCAGGATACTCTTAGTTTATGTCTATCAGAAAGCATGAATATAGCCTACGTAGAGGCATTGCAAAACCAGTTTTTATATTTAACAATTGCCATGAATTTAAGTGCCGTCCAATTGCAAGAAAAAAATGTACTACTCAATTCAGAACAAGAAGTTATTTTTCTCATTGCAGTAAAAATAAGCCTTGCTTAATAAATGTTACAACACACACATACAAAGGGTAATTTTTGTGAGAGAGCAGTTACATTTTAACTTCTTAAGTTGGCTGGGCTTTCTGAGACTTCTACCACAATCAGCAAGACCGTAAGGATTGCTAGATTTATGTGGAAGGGGAAAAAATGAATTCTAATTGCCAAATGTAAACATATTGAATACAAAATTGACATGAATGCTACCATGTGGCATTTTAAAGACCAAGTAAGTTTTAATACAAAGCTTTTATATATGAATTCAGATTTTTCCTCAAAATGGACATAGAAACTAATTATTAACCATCATGTATGTCCAGAGATTTTGGAAAATGAACATAATCCAGTTAAGGGGGAAAAAAGCCCCCCCCCAGAACCTCACGCTAGGAACCTTGTTTATTTACAAGGAATCATATTTTTTTTCTTGATTCAAATGTTCTTTAGTCTGAAAAACAAGGTAGTCTGAACTGCTGAGGTTATGAAAATTTTGTATAGATGATATGAATAGAATGATACGTTCTAATAGAATGATCTTAGACCAGTCCATCCTAACATTTTAAATCACTCTTGAAAGAAGGGATCCATGTGACAGCCATCTGTATGGACTTCTGCTTCCTGAAGGCAACCTCACTGCCTGAGGTGTGAGGCTGCTGCAACTCAAGCAGAAAACTGTACTCTTTAGTGACCTCAGTGCCAGAGGAAAGAGAGCCAGGCTACCAGAAAAGCTAGAAATTAAAGAAGACAAAATCACAGGACAACCCTCAAAAGAGGGGACTCCTCCTCTGAGTTTAAACCCCTCCCAAGTACATGACTGTTTCTTGAACTGCATATGAATAGGAAATATTCTAGAAAGCCTAGTGGAAAGCAGAAAAATACTTGAGAACAAAGAAATCTAAGCAGATATTTTGGCTGCTGCTCACCAAAGAGGACACAAAACTGGAATCCATTTAATTAGAAAGTCTAGATAAGCACATTGGATTTAACATGAAAACCAGAGAAGGGTCAGGTATGTAAAAAACAATGACACAATTTGCGTATTAACAAAAGGAAAAACACTCTTCACAGTACACAGGGGAATGCTGGAATGGCTATGTTAAATCAGATATTCAAAGCCAGAAGTGAAGGGCATTTCACAATGATAAAAATATCAATTCATAAGGAGAACATAAAAATAATAAATATGTACCCACTAATAGCAGGTTTTCTAACTACAAGAAGAAAACACGGATAGAATTAAAAGTAAAAATCCACAAATCCACAACGTAGCTGGAGATTTCAACACTCCTCTCACAATTTCAGTAAATGATAAAACAAATAGATAAGAATCAGTAAGACCATAGAAAGCATGAACAACCTTATGAAGAAGCCTGAGCTAACAGTCATTTATAGACGCTTGCACAGACAACTGCAGAATAACAATTCTTTTTTTTTAAGTTATTTTAACAATTCTTATTTTTGAGAGAGAGAGACAGAAAGAGAGAAAGAGAGCAAGAGAGCTAGAGAGTGAGAGAGTGAGAGAGAGAGCATGAGTTCCGTACTGTCAGAGCAGAGCCTGATGCAGTGCTGGATCTCACAAACTGCACGATCATGACCTGAGCCAATAGCAAGAGTGCAACAGACTGAGCCACCCAGGTGCCCTGAAAACAGATTCTTACCAAGTGCACACGACAAGTTCATAAACAGGTATCATGCCATGAGCCAAGCATCAACAGATTTCAAATGTTGTAGCCTATTACCTCCACAGAATTTAGAAATCAATAACAATAAGATGCCCAGAAAGTTATTTCAAAGTAGGAAAATTAAAACATACTCCTAGAAAATTTCTTATAAATATGGTTAGACTGAATTTACCAAATACTTAAATAAGGAAAAAAAAAAACAGCTATCTTACATGAACTCACTTTATGTGGCCATCATAGCTTGATACCAATGCCTTACAAAGATACTATAGGTAAAGATAATTAGATACAAAAATCACTCATGCACACAGGTATAAAAATCCTTAACACAATATTAACATGTAGAATCCAGCAATATATAAAAAGACAATACATCATTACCAAATGGAGTTTATCCCAGGAATACAAGTATTGCACAACATTGAAAAAAGTAATCAATCCATGTAACTTCCTATATTAACAGAATAAAGGAGAGAAGTTCCACCTAAAATCAAAATGAAGAAAAGGATGTCCCATTTCATGACTTCCACTCAATATTCAGGCCCAAGCCCATGAGATAAAGTGAGTAAAAAGAAATGGAGCTGCAGATATCAGAAATAAAAGATAAAACTGGGGTTATTCATAGACAGCATGACTATTTTAGTAGAAAATCCTAAGAAATTCTAAAAAAAAAAAAAAACCCAAACTAATAATAGACCTAAAAAGGAACAGATTTAACATGGTTGCAAGGTAAAAGACCAATATATAAAATTAACTGTAGTTGTATAAAATACCAGTAAAAAATGAAAAATTAGGTTACAAAATGAATCAATATTATTTACAATATTATCAAGCTGGCTAATAATCAAACTTCAACTGGTTAATAATATACTTAACAAAAGCATACAAGGCCTGTACTCTAAAAAATACAAAATGTTGTTAGCAGAAATTTAAAAAGATCTAAATAAATGGAAAGAGACTATTATCATAGATTAGAGAACTCAATATTGTTAACAATTTTCACATTGTCTGTAAATTCAATGAACTCCAATTAAATTCCAAATAGTCATTTTTCTTGAAAACTTGGCAAGTTGATTCTAAAATTTATATGAAAGTTCAGATAATATAGAGTCAAAAAATTAAAAACAAAATATGGTTGTAGAAATTATCACAGAGCTACAGTAATCAGAACAGGGTTGTTAATATAAGGATAGTTATAGAAAGCAAAGAAAGAGATAAGAGTGTCCCAAAACAGACTCATTTCTATTTGGTCAATTAAAATTTAACAAAAGCACCAATGCAATTCAATGGGGAAAAGACAGTTTACAGAAATCATACTTGAATGGATAGGTAAATTTATAGGAAGACGGAACCTAATTTTTTACTTAAATCACAGACAAAAACTAGTTAAAGAGGGTTCATGGTCTAGAATGTAAAATCTCAAAGGTAAACGTTTAGAAGAAAATTAAGACTTTAAGAAAACTAAGTGACTTGGAAAATTAAATCACTTTTTTGTGACTTTGGGGTAAGCAACAATTTCTTAGAAAAAACATAACGAGTACAAAGAATAAAAAATAAATAAATAAACTGGCTTTTATTGACATTGGAAGGCACTTGTCATAAAAAGTCATCAAAACTGAGAAATGAATCAATATGAAATAAATTGTAACCAGCATGTTTAAAGAATTTCTATAAACAATAACAACAGTGACAAAAATTTCAATTAAAACAATGAACAAAATACTTGAACAAGTCTTCAACAAAAGATGATATGTAATATATATACAAGACAATAAGCGCATAAAAAGGGGCTCAGCATTATTAGCCATCAGAGAAATACATATTAAAACACTCACATCTGAATGGCTAAAAGTAAAAAGACTGACATCGGCAAATCTTGGTAAAGATATGGATCAGCTAATACTCTCATACTTTGCCGGTGTGGTATAAAGTGGGACAACCACTTTTGAAAACTGACTGTTTCTTCTAAAGTTAAAAATATATTTGCCCTATGATTTATTAGGATTTTACCTGCTAAAAAAAATGGACAAATATGCCCATGAAGGGACATGAATAAGAATGTTGATAGCGTGGTGCATAATAGTCAAAACATAAAAGCAATGCAAACGCCATCATCTAGAGAATGAATAAATTAATTGTGATATATTTATACAACAGTCCTCAAGAAGAAAAATTTTCCTAGTGACATGTTCGAAAGCATGGATGGATTTCCAAAACACTATAGTAAGTGACAGAATCTAACACAAATACTGCATACTATTTCATTTATGTAAATTTGAACAAAAGATTTGATAGGGTGATATAATCAGATCACTAATTGTCTGTGGGGATGGGGACTGACTTAAAGGAAGCACGAGGGCACATTCTGGGGTAATGGAAGTATTCTGTCTTGATTGGGATGACTATTACACAGATGAATTTATCAAAATTTATCTAATCGTACACTGAAGCTCGCTGAATTTTACTGTGTGTAAGTTTTACCTCAATTAAAAAAAATATTCTGCCATGAAATGGAATGTGCTTTGAGAGAAAATTAAGTACAGCTGCAGAAAAATAAAATCACAGCTATTTGCAAACCTTTATACTCAGAACATATACACAAACACACTCAAATTCTTACAACCAGTACATTACCCAAAGAAAGTAATCAGTTTTTAAAGTAATCATTTTTATTTATTTATTTTTTAATTTTTTTAATGTTTCTTTATTTCTGAGACAGAGAGAGACAGAGCATGAGCAGGGGGAATGGCAGAGAGAGAGGGAGACACAGAACCTGAAGCAGGCTCCAGGCTGTGAGCTGTCCTCACAGAGGTCAACACCAGGCTCCAACTCAGGAACTGTGAGGTCATGACCCCAGCCAAACTTGGAGACTTAACCTATTGAGCCACCCAGGTGCCCCAAAAGTAATCATTTTTATTTTTATTTTTATTTTTATTTTTTTTAATTTTTTTAACGTTTATTTATTTTTGAGACAGAGAGAGACAGAGCATGAATGGGGGAGGGTCAGAGAAAGAGGGAGACACAAAATCCGAAACAGGCTCCAGGCTCTGAGCTGTCAGCACAGAGCCCGACGCGGGGCTCGAACTCACGGAGTGCGAAATCATGACCTGAGCTGAAGTCGGCCGCCCAACCGACTGAGCCACCCAGGCGCCCCAAAAGTAATCGTTTTTAAATGCGAGATAGGAAAATATCATAACGATAATTTCTGAAATGTGTTAAAATTAGCGTTTTCTGAGTTTTGATTTTTTCTTGTCACTTAATAAAAATATTGCATTTAAAGTTCTTCCTATGTTCTATCAAATTCTGTTTATCTCATAAAAAATGTTTTAAATACAGACAGCTGTAAATGAACAGCACTAATTCTTATTTATTTTTACATGTTCTTTGCCAGTCTTTGTAACAGTTGATATTTAACATTTAAATTTGAAAAGAAAGCATAAAAATTTACTATTTCTCAAAAATAGGATAGAGATTTAGTTTTACTGCGAAAAATATGGAAACATGTCAGAGCCATATTGTTCATTTACAAATCACAAACACCATATTCCCATTTTCTCCTTTAGGGAAATTAATAAACTTTGTGTTTTTGCTCAAAATATATTAATGAATTAAAATTAGGAATCAAGCCCATTTTTTTTTCCTTAGGAGTATTGGATTTAACACTGGTATCAAATATTTCATTTTGCAAATGCACTATTTCATATAAATGCTTTTACTATTAATGAAAAAGGATCATATGCTACTTTTTAGTTTGAAGAAAATTCAAATTTCACAATGTAGACACTTCCCTTCCTGGACATTATAAGAAATTAAAGTATGTATTTACCTGCCAGTGGGCATTTTACTCTACCCTACAACCCTAAACCCTATCAGGAATATCACAGAGTTCTTTGATACTTATAGATATGTTTCAGATTATGTGGGAAATGAAAATAATGAATGTCAAGGTTATTAAACATTCTTATTTCTCATTCTCATTAAACATTCTTGAATTCAAAACAGCACTAGTCAACAAGAGGGGGAAATACTTCCCATGATCCTATTTCATGTTTCTGTGTATGACGAGGCCATTCTCATTCTACTTTGTCATATTTTATATTAATATCTTAAAAAATTGTGAAGCTTACAATAAGTCTCACAAACACAAAAACATATAGGGTCATGTAGATATCGTACATAAATGAAATGTGGATGTAAATAACTGAGGACCATGGTAAGGAGGGTGACCGGGCTCTCTACACAGGCAGAGGGCAACCAGGTTGGCATAGTACTTCTAGAACTTTCACTTTTTCAAAAGAGGCAGAATATGCACATTTTCATGAAAATATTTTTATGTTGAAAATAAATGTTCAAAAATGTTAGATGGTGTGCAAGCTAAAAAGAATCCACCTTGTAATAATGCAATGTCATCTGTGAAATACCAGTTTACAACCTGTGAAATAAAAGTGTGTTTCTTAATTTACCTCATAGGTAGTACATTAAGTGAGAGATTTTATCACTTTCTTTTCTAATGACAAAAAAAAAAAAAAAAAAAGCACAGAGGAACCCAAGGAGTTGAGTTCATCATATAATTCTATCTAGGTCCTGTACTCAAATCTTCTGATTCCCTTTCTTTAATTTTTTTAATGTTTATTAATTTTTTAATGTTTATTTTTGAGAGAGAGAGAGAGAGAAAGGAAGGGAAGGAGTACAGAGGGAGAGAGACACAGAATCGGAAACAGGCTCCAGGCTCTGAGCTGTCAGTATAGGGCCCCATGCGGGGGTCAAACTCACAAACCGTGAGATCACGACCAAAGCCAAAGTCCAATGCTTAACTGACTGAGCCACCCAGGCTCCCCTAATGTTTATTTATTTTTGAGACAAAGACAGAGAGAGACAGAGAGAGAGCATGAGCAAGAGAGAGAGGCAGAGAGAGAGGGAGATGCAGAATCCAAAGCAGGCTCTAGGCTCCAATTTGTCACCAAAGAGCCTGATGCGGGGATCGAACCCAACTGTGAGATCATGACCAGAGCAGAGGTCAGATGGTTAACTGACTGAGCCCCCCAGAGCACCCCTCAAATCTTCTGATTCTTAATACAGTGTCCTTTTGTCTAAATCACTGACGTAGGCAGACAGTCTTACAAAAATGGTAACCAATAGAAAGCTAGTTCAGGTTAGGGAACAAAGGTATCACCAGTCAAATGTTCTTTTTTCTGCTCTTTGTCTTTGGGGTCCATTTGCCTCTAGTCATTTAGTGTGTCACTATTTCCCCTTATTCATCCTGTTGCAGAATTCATGGTTTAGAAAGAAAATATGGTGAACAAAATTGTGCTAAGAAATACAACATGTATTACTATTAGGTATAATTTTAAAATTTTTTGCTTATTTATTTTAAGAGAGAGAGAGAGAGAGAGAGAGAGAGTGAGAGAGAGAGAGAATCCCAAGTAGGCTCCACACTGTCAGTACAGAGCCCAACTTGGGGCTCAAACTCACAAACCATGACATCATGATCTGAACCGAAATCAAGAGTCTGAAGCTTAACTGATTGAGACATCCAGGTGCCGTAGCATAATGTGAATTTAAAAATGGAATGCTAAAGAAAGGCAAATACTTAACTAAACCAAGTTACATAATGTTTACATTTCAGGCATCTATCAACAGATCAGGCAGAAACCAGGAGTTGACAGAAAGATGCATAGAACCACCCAAATTTATGGATGCTGTATTTCCTTGGTGACTGCTATTGGTTGTATTCTATTCCGGGATTGAGTGATGTTCGAGTAGTTTGAGATTAAAAGAAGTCTTCTAAAGCTACCCTGTATTTTTCTTCCTTATAACCTTTAAACTAGAAGAAAAGAAAACAGAGACAATGGCAGAGAATTTCACATAATGACTCATTTGTGTGTTAATTCTAAAGCATCATGGTACCATAACCTTAACAAATAACATATTAGTAACTCACTTCTTAGTTGTTCTAATTTAGAGAGTTCTTGGAACATTCTGAGATATACAATATGCCAAGAAAAAGTGGTGCTTACCACATTTCATTGCTAATGGTTGTTACTGTAAAGTTGCAAAAGCTCTAACTTTTTAAAATCACCCAAGTTCACTACTATAAAGATAATAATTTTGCATTTACTACTGAGCTGGGAAATTTCCCTTATGGTTTCAGAAAAAATTCAATGAAATTCAATCCAACTATTTGGAAATATGTCTATTTTGCTTCCTCTTCTCCTTCTTTGTTACTGTGTCCCCTAGATTTTAAGCTTCCTTTTTCTAGTACATATACTGATGGATTATCCATATGGTACATTATAGTTGTCCTGTGAAGCACATGTGTACGTATTTAGGACATGAGAAGCAGCCTTAAACCCATTAAGTAATCTCTTTTTTCAAAGCTTTTAATAAGAAGTATCACAAGATTTTTAATATGTCTTGAGGTAATTGGTGAAACCTCATATTAACAAATCTAGGTATATTCTCAACAGGATTTCTCCCTTTATATAGGTGCAATTCAAAATTAATGTGACTGGGTTTCTTAAGGCATTGTTTAGAAATAAGAATGGAGAGATATCAACATCATGTCTTATGTCTATATAATATATTCATAATGCTATATATATTTTTATAGATAATGTGTATAATATATAATTTTCCTCCTTTTGCTTAAGCAAAAATAATAAATGTAACCAAACAGAAGATCGCGAATGGTGTGGGAAATGATAGTTCACTTCTGAGCTCTGAAAATAATGATGCAGCATGTCAATATCTGTGTTTTTAGCAGTTTAATCACCTACAGAAGTCATAATTGCTGCATTAATTATGTTCTGAAGCTGACATTTTTGGTTTGACAAAAATATACAGCCACTGGGAAAAAAAAATCTTTTCTTCTACCAAGAAAAGTGATAATAAACAAAGCTTTCTAACGAAGGAGACATGTGATTCAGGACAACCACAATCCCAGAAGCAAACAACAACAAATACATGTGTATTTTCAACCTGGAGAAGAAATAATAACTTTCTGTAGTTCTTTGAAATTCTCAATCTTAGCAGGGTTTGGGTGCACCAAAATAGAAACAAATTAGGAAATTAATATCCTCTAAAAATAAACCATCTCTTGAAGTTCAAATCCACTATTTATTAAATTTGTTTAACTAAAATAACTGAGATAGAGTGGATATTTCAGATTATGTCTATACCATTAAAATTATCTTGCAATATGACTAGCTTTTGTATAATATGGGCTAATTTACTATATCTTTTAAGCAAATAATGTTTTACAATACAATGTTAAAGAGCATTTCATAAAGGAGGTACTTGATAAATATTAATTCTGTCTACCTTTTTAAATAGACATCTACAAAATATATTATGTAGGAGTGAATGCTTCATCATGTTTCTTCTCTTTGATTTGCCTATTTTTAAGTTAAATGTTGAAAGCCAAATTGTTTCAGTTTTTTTTTTTTTTCAGAAACTTTAAGGCAACTCATCCATAACCCAAATATTGGAGTCAATTAGAAAACAATTATCAGGTACCTACACTCTGCCTGACACTTTGTGAGGTATTAAGAAATGTAGACATGTAAACTGTGTCTCTTCCCTTAAGGAGTTTTCATCTAGTTAGAAAGACAAAAAGCAACAGACAGAAGAAGAGAAAATGTAACATAAGAGTAACAGCTGAGTTTGAATGGTGCCAGAAATTGATAGCATCGGATTTGTCAATTACCAAAACAAATTGATGGGTTACATTACTATTCATTCTTGTGACATTATTTGTTTTTCTACTCAATGTTTGGCACTAGTTATAGTCTTACTGGGGGAAAAAAAGATTTGAAGGCATTTGTTCAAATAATAGATTAACTTGATCATTTGGAGAATGAAGGCAAGTGAATGTTCTTAATTTTTTATGGATTATTTATTAAATGGTGGGGGGGAGAAGCGTTTTTCTTTCACATGATGCTTTGGAAACAATTTCATGAATAATTGTATTGGCTTTTCTTTCTAAGGATACTTTATAAAATATATAAAGCATTAAAATTCCAGAAAAGTCTGTTAGTCTTAAAAATCACACGTTAAATTTATCAAGCATAGAGGAAATGGGGTTGAAGAGACCTCGTAAGAAAGACATAACTAAACAACAAAAATAAGAAAAATAAGAAAATTTACTTGATACTGTCCTTTTAAAAAGGATATGTTAAATTCCTAAATGTAAATAAATAGCATTATAAATAAAGAAATTTTCGTTAATTTTTTTAATGTTTATTCATTTTTTAGAGAGAGAGACAGAGTGTGAGCAGGGGAGGAACAGAGATAGAGGGAGACACAGAATTCAAAGCAGGCTACAGGCTCTGAGCTGTCAGCACAGAGCCCGACGCAGGGCTTCAGCTGACATGAGACTCGAACCCATGAACGATGAGATCATGACCTGAGCTGAAGCTGAAGGCTTAACCAAGTGAGCCACTCAGGTGCCCCAAGAAATTCATTTTAAAAATAAAAAGATGTAAGCTATTTGATGAAAGAACAATATAAGGAAGGGTTGAAAACGCTAATTATGGAGGTAAGGAGAAAATGCTCAAAGACGGGGAAAGTGTTCAACACCTCTAAGAAACACCTTATAGGCAAAATTGAACAACCAGAAGATATGAGCATGTGGACAGTATTCAATTCCTCCTTGCTTCATTCAGCTTTGTAAGTGTACTTTGCATTCAGCTACTGTAATGTGGTGATAAAAGTCAGTAACTTGCCAGAAAAACTGTTTATGGACCACTGTAACTCCCACATAGAGATGACAGCATTCCTTAAGTGAAATAAGGCAGAAAGAGAAAGACAAATACTTCATGGTGTCTCTTATATGTGTAATCTACCCCCCCCCAAATCAACCTCATAGAAAGAGAAAAAAAAATAGATAATAGAAGGGTGGTTACTCAGGGCTGGGAGACTCAGAAAAGGGTGAATTGGTAAAGGTTACAAACTTTCACCTAGAAGATGAATAAGGTCTGAGGATCCAGTGCGAAACATGACAATTTTGATTGGTAATAATATATTGTATAATTGAAATTTGCTAAATAAGTGAAACTTAGGGGCGCTTGGGTGGCCCAGTTAGTTAAGTGTCTGACTTCAGCTCAAGTCATGATCTCATAGTTCCTCAGTTCCAGCCCAGCGTTGGCCTCTGTGCTGACAGCTCAGAGCCTGGAGCCTGCTTCAGATTCTTTGTCTCCCTCTCTCTCTCTGCCACTCCCCTGCTCATGCTCTGTCTCTTTCTCAACAACAAATAAACATTAAAATTAAATTTAAAACAGTGAAACTTAGGTGTTCACCAACACACAAAAAGGTAAATATGTGGGGTGATAGATGTGTTAATTAACTTGATGGTGGGAATCCTTTCACAACATATATGTATATCAAATCATCATGTTGTATACTCTAAATATATTACAATTTATATGCCAATTATACCTCAATTAAGCTGCCAAAGAAAAACAGCATTTCTCTACCCATCATTAGTGACCTATTTTACATTACAAAAACTTATCCTAGAAGCACAAACTTCAACTGCATTAATAAAACATATATATTATATTTAGATTATCAAAGGGATATTTTCCTTTTTTAAATGAACACTTGGATACTAATATTCACAAAAAATTGTTTAATTTTTTAATTAACTAATTAAACTAATGGAGAATATACTAAAATATTTAAGACACAACTAGTGTAAATATTGAGAGACACAAAATGAAACTTCTAGATTCTTGATCGTAATATTATTTTTGTCTTCATTGGCCTTGCTTACAATGCTTTCTGTGCCTTTGCTAGGCTACCAATTTCTTACTTATTTTATAAGAATCTTCTTCTCATGAAGAATTGCCTCCTTATAAAGAATCTTTTCCGTGAAGTTTACTTTGACTATCCAGAGAAAGATTATTCACATCTTTGACCAACCACTGTACTTTGTCTAGATCATTTTGGATAGGTGTTTAAATGTGAATGGTTTGATAAATCAAATGCATTATTTTAGTTATCAAAATTAGAGCTTTCCTGGTGTGTACTAAGTGTTAAATACACATGTGATGATTAAACAAGGAAGTGCTCACCTCTGTCTAGGAGATGTCGGGATGGTTTAAAATAAAAAGTGAGCACAAGGGGCTCCTGGGTGGCGCAGTCGGTTAAGCGTCCGACTTCAGCCAGGTCACGATCTCGCGGTCCGTGAGTTCGAGCCCCACGTCAGGCTCTGGGCTGATGGCTCAGAGCCTGGAGCCTGTTTCCGATTCTGTGTCTCCCTCTCTCTCTGCCCGTCCCCCGTTCATGCTCTGTCTCTCTCTGTCCCAAAGATAAATAAATGTTGAAAAAAAAAAAAAAAGTAATTATTCTGGTTCCTGCAGAATGAATTCAGGGACTGAGAAACATACAGGAGATTATTATAGGCAGTGGGGATAGTTAACCAGAAGCCACAATGACATTAATTATGGTCATATCAGTTGTAGTACAGTTAAAATGCAGGAAGCAAAACAGAAACAATGAAAGGTACAATGATAATGGCTACAACTGTATGGCCACAGCAAAGCATTTTCTCATCTACATGGTCCTATGGTGGAATTTGTGGCATTGCTACTAAAAGTTCAGTCCTGAATTTATTTCAATTCTACATTTTCATAAAAATTCTTTGAGAGAGACAGACTTATTTTAATAAGCCAAATAATGACCCAGAACACAGTTCTGTTACTCTCAACTAAGAGGCTTGAATAACATGTAAGAGTAGACATTTTTATGGGTGGTATAGTTGTTTTAAAAATGGAAATGTATTTTATAGACATTGATTCATTGCATTTATATAATGAAACATACCATCCATTTGTTAGTTTCCATAATGTATAAAATTTAAGAGAACATGAATTAACTGAATAGCTTACAAATGGTAGTCATTTCAGCATAATCTCTTTAATTAATTTTTATGGAAAATGTGAAAACCGAGGATCAATTCACTATTTTCAACTGTCTTCCTATAACTGTAATGAGAAAAAAATGGGGTGCCTATAATTATAAGACATGCAGCAGCACAAAGAACACAATACTTTGTCTACTTGGAATACCCCTTCTGTCTTTATTTACCAAAACTGTCTCTGTCCCCTTCTTAAAATAATAATAATAATAATAATAATGATGATGATGATGATTATGATGATGTTTATTTTTGAGAGAGAGAGACACAGAGCATGAGCAGGGAGGGGCAGAGAGAGTCAGAGGCACAGATTCAAAGCAGGCTCCAGGCTCTGAGCTGTCAGCACAGAGTCCCTCATGTGGCTCAAACTCATGAGCTGTGAGATCACAGACTCACAGGTTAACAGACTGAGCCACCCAGGCACCCTCTCAGTCACCTTTCTAAATGTACTTCAGATACCAGTTCTGTGATACCTTTTTAAGATCCATGGAAGGAGAGTTAAAAAATATCCCTCTTGTGTCTTTAATATTCTATACATACTATTCTAAAAACTACTTGCCTTGGCAATTGTTAATTTATAGAACCTACTAAGCTATTAACTTGTAAATATTATGAATTATTCATCTGTATGTTTTGAGTACTTCACAGAGCTCCTGAAACACTAGACAAGCTCAATATATTTTAAGTAAATTGAGTGAATGAATGAATGGAATCAATATTTTCAAAGCAATAATGAAAAACACAGGAAATCAACTTCATATCAGAATACAAGTTAAATTGAAATTAAAAAAAAACAAATATCACACGACTGTGTTTTGCATGTACTCAAATATATTGATGGCAAAACTAGGGTAGTTCAGAAAAAGAAAAGTTCTGCAACACAGAGCATACTAACACTTTCAAATAAGACATACGGGGGAAATTGCCAAAGGGGTGAAGATGTGAGAGAAAAGAAATGAGAGCAAAGTGTGCATAAGAGCTCCAAACCAACCTGTCCTACGCTCTTCCAGTAATGGCCTTGGGGAGAGACTTGTACAGTTAGAGAACTAGAAGCATCAAATGTCACTATTTCAATCTTTTCTTGCAAATATGAAGAGTCAGAGGCCAGGGAGTTTAACTGACTTATCCATATTATTGAAAGGTGGAGAAACCAAGCAGGGAAGCCCAGCTAGAAACGGAATAACCAGAGTTAGGTTTTCATCCCCAAGTAACAAAAAACAAACAAAACCCCAAACAAAACAAACAAACAAAAAAAACCCAAAACAAACAGACACACAGAAAAACCTTTTGAAGCTATCTTCTACAACTTTGCTTTTGTTTTCATTGGTTTTGTTGTTGTTGTTGTAGTTGTTGTTGTTGTTGTTGTTGTTGTTTTGGGGCCCAGCTACTCTGCAACTCAAAGGGGCAAGATTGCTGTGGGAAGTGCAGAGTTAGTAATGGAACTCAGATTTACTGATTCACTGTATTTCCAGTCGACTCTTAGTAGAGTAGGTACTTTATGAGCTTTAAAGTGATAACAATGTGTGTTAGATTCCTGACATCACTACCTACTATTGTGGACATGCACAATTGCTGCCTAAAGGTCAATCCTAAAATCTGTAAGATGGGATTAATTAAGAATGTCTAGCTCATACTGTTGTCCTCAAGAGTTACATAAGAAAATATAGGGCAAGTGGATAAACCGTACCCTAGCAGGTACAGTGACACCATGACTCATGAAGGTGGCACATCAGACTCTATAGCCTCTCTGTGTATGGTCAAAGATTCATTAATAAGGACATCACAATTGTGCTGCCTATAACAGTCTAAGAATAGAACTAGCACGTGATCCAGAAATTCCATTTCCATGGACATATCCAAAGGAAATGAACATTTTCTTGAAGAGATATCTGTACTCTCATGTTCACTGCAGCATAACTCACCATAGTTAAGGTATGGGAAACATTGTAAGTAGCTGTCAACAGATGAATGGGTCAAGAAACTATAGCATTAAAAAATAACTATGTGATACGACCGAGGTGTTAGGTAAGACTACAGTGGTAATCATATTGCAATATATAAATGTATGAAATCAACACTTTGTACATCTTAAATGTATATGTTCTATGTCAAATATATCTTAAAAGAAGAAAAAAAAGAGAAGAAAAGAAGTAAATAAATAAATACAGACAGGATAATATTATTCAGCCGTAACAAAAAGGAAATCCCTTCATTTGCAACAATCGAGATGGATCTGGAGGTCATTATGCTAAGTGAAATAAAGCAGACACTGAAAGAAAAATACTGCATAGTATCACTAACACATGAATTTAAAAAAAAAAAAAAAGGAAGAAAGAAAAAAGAAAAAAAGATCCAAATCATAGAAACAGAGAATAGAAAAGCAGTTGCCAGGGATAAGGAGGAGGAAATAAGGAGAGATTGATAAAAGGATTTAAAATTAACAAAAAGAATATTGGGAATCTATTAGTGGTTACACTCTCAAGTCCCAATGGCAAATATACTTCATGTTGATATTTAATTAACAAAGAAGTCAGTAGCTACATTCTGAATTTAGAAATGATAATAATAAAGCTTATTGGTAGGTTATGTTTTCTTTTGATTATAAGTAGATATGTGGGCTGGGAGCAAAGACGACAATCATATTGTCTTGCCCACCATATTCAAGAGTACCACATTTTTAGCATGCAAATCTTTTTTCAATCTGATCCCATCGTGCTATTTCAACCCTTTTCCCATTTTTTCCCCAACAAGGACTTCACACTGGTGATAATTACTAATATGGAAGGTTTCTGAAATCGCTAAACCAAATTTTCTGCCATAATAAATCCTGCTCTCTCCTTTCTTTCCAACTGTCTTTAGCCATTGCCATTAGATGGATACTTTCAAAGAATATTTTTTTTACAGGAGCATTCTTCATGAATCTTGTTGCATTCTTTTGCATACCTGCCTCTATCAGGTTTGTAACCACACTCACTTCAACTTTCATGTCCTACAAAGCCTCAATAATCTTCACAAATCATATTGAAAAACAAAAAACAAAAAACAAACAAACAAACAAAAAAACAGATCTCCCGTGGGCCCAGGATAGGCTTTCCAGGCAGTACTTGGTCAGAAGAGAACTTCTTTGTGCAAATTTGTAAAAGATTACATTCTCCATGCCAACATCTCCAGAGGAGAACATAATGTGGGCTAGACTGAAACTCTCTCTTGCTCTTACAACAAAGCACAGCAGCCCAGACAGATCCTTATAGTATCAGTCCTGGGTCCAAAACTTTGGAGCCAAATGTGTTTGAGAATTCAGAAATTTTTAGATTTTAGGAAGGTAATTAGGTGTCTATTTTTGTGCCTTTCATAATACTCTGGCAGGGTTAGGAGTATCATATCATGATCAAACATGAATATTTCTTCAGCAAATATGTGAAGAGTCACATAATACAAGACAAACAAAAACTATAAATAGTCTCACGTCAGATAAGGGTAGGTTTGCCTCCAAATGTGAGGCCCGACAGAGCTAAGAGATGAAAGTTCTTGTAATTTATGTTCAGATAAAAGTTAACCTAACCTGAACTCATATTTGGTGGCAAACCTGACCTGATCTGACATGAGGATATTTATAGTTATTAATTAATCTGTAAGTTTCTCAAGAAGATTTGCAATTTATCCATCTTTGTACATCCTTTAGCACCTTTTAAAAAAAAATGTTTATATATTTTTGAGAAAGAGACAGAAAGACAGAGCATGAGCAGGGGAGGGGCAGAGAGACAGGAAGACACAGAATCCAAAGCAGGCTCTAGGCGCTGAACTGTTCGAACAGAGCCCAACCTGGTGCTGGAATGCACGAACCGTGAGATCATGACCTGAGCCAAAATCGGACGCTTAACCAACTGAGCCACCCAGGTGCCCCTCTAGCACTTTTAATGAACTTTCAAACAGTAAATACTCAACGCATTTGTTGAATTAAATATACACGTACATAGAAACACATATATCAAGACCATAATATTTTAAAAACAAAAAAAGGAAGACAACTAAATGGTAATTACTACTAAAGTCAAAACATTTGATTTCTTTTTTCCCCTTTGCTGCCATGTCCCTAGGAAGTATACAGGTGACTCAGTAAATGGGATCTGCATTCGCTACTTTTTTCCCCAGCAGAAATTCACAGGCTAGGAGCAGAAGCCAGTGCTTATTTGTTTTGCTTCATTATCCTAATGAATAAGACAAGACTTTCAGGGATTTGTAACTGAATTATAGATGTTGAAGTGTTCTACTCAGTTAAAAAAAATGTTTGTATCTGCACACTTAAATAACAAAGCATGGTTATTTCAGGAAAATTGAAATAAACCTAGTTAAACTAGACTTAATTTACATATGTTGATATTTAACCTTTATTACAGAAAATGTGTCTTATATCAGAAACATATAACACTGAGCTAGAAGTGATGTTTTATGTATCAAAGGGGGTATCCCACTTTAATCCATGAATCATATAAATCTACACACCTTTCTTTCTGCAGAGATAGTAAAATGCGCCTTCTTTTTAATCCTTGAGAATGAACCATTACTGCAAAGAGATGTGGCTATTTTCAGAAGTAGAGTGGAAACTTGCATGGTGATAAAATCAAAGCCCTTTGTATCTAGGTAACAGAAAATCCTAACATACCTATTGTTATTCATCTCCATGGTGCATAAATAGAGATATATAGTCATATACCCCAAGCTTTTACTCTCTTCACAATAGAGGGTTCTCTTATTTCAAACAAGTATTGAATTCAGTGAAAATTCACAATAAAAATAAAATAATACATATGAGAGGCACCTGGGTGGCTCAGTCAGTTGAGCGTCCAATTTCGGCTAAGGTCATGATCTCAAGGTTCACAAGTTTGAGCCCAGCATCAGGCTCTGTGCTGACAGCTCCGAGCCTGGAGCCTGCTTCAGATTCTGTGTCTCGCTGTCTCTCTCTCTGCCTCTCCCCCACTTATGCTCTATCCCTCTCTCTCAAATATAAATAAACATAAAAAAATTAAAAATACATACGAATAATATACGCATACAATCTTATACTAAAATTTGAAAGAGAAAATTAAGATGATACCAACCATTAATTAAACACCATTTGAGGAAATTTCCTGAAATTATTTTTCACATCAATTGTTCCAGCTGGTTTTGTTTGTTTGTTTGTTTGTCTGTTTTACTGCAGAGTATCTAAGATTTCACTAAATGGAAATATCTTACATACCTGGCTACAGAATCAATCATGAGCTGTTTAGTAGAAAAGATCACTGATGGTATGTTTTCCTTAGTCTGGGTTCTCTTGAAGAAAGAACGTGAGACAAGACTTGGGTTCTGCTAGCTTATCAGGCAGATAATCAAAGTGAAAGTGGCACAAAGAAACAAATAAACAAACACTACAGTGGACATTATTGAGCTAGGTACCATTATGGAAAAATGGCACTCAATATCACTGAAACTGAATTACATGTAGATTGCAAGGATGTCCCACTAAAGAATGGGAGGCTGGATCATTCATGTCTCTAGTGATTTATTTATTCTCTTCGTTGAAGAGTACCCTGAGGGATTAACACCCTTGAGTTTGTGTTACATCTGAACTTGGGTTAATTGAGAGACAAAAGATAATCCTTCTATGTAGATCAAGACTTTTGTGTAATTACAAGAATGGGATTTATAACATGTTAATAGCATTACCAGAGCATAGAATTACAGGTCTGGGTTCTTCCACTTCCAAGCATATGCCTTATTTCCTTTCATTATTATAGGTGTTATAAAATTACTTTTTGAGAATGGAATGTTTACCATGCTTTAGAAATACTACACACACACGCACACACACACACACACACACATACACACACACACATTCCTGTGAAATTATGCATATATTTTCTGACATTTGTATTAAAGCATACAAGAAGCTCCTCTCATACTTCAAAAGGAAACAGAAACATTTTATGATGGCATAAAAGAGGGCTCATGAACTCCCCTGGGACAGCAATGATCAGGTTGCGCTCACAGAACCTGATCACTAAGGAACCTCTGTTGCCATCCCCCACCCACAACCCAAGGTGGACTTTTGAAAATAAAAAGTAAGATACTTAACCAGCAGAAGTCTGAGAGTCAAATAAGGACAATAAAGAATTATTACTAAGTATGAAGTAGATAATGAGTGATGAATTTGTTTGAGAATCAGTTTGATGGATGTCTGGCAAGAAGACAGAGTCCTAATCTTTGGACAATAATTATCTATGAGAGGGAGCTACTGAATGATTTAGTAATGATATAAAGAACACGAGTGTGATGATTACGTTTGCATTTCAGGAAGATCACTTGGGTGAATTTAAGGAGAATGTGGTAGGGACATGTGAAGCTGAAAGAAGGGAATATGTAACTATGTACATATGAGGGGTGCTAATGCAGAATCACAGGCAAGGAAGGCTAAAGACCACACACAGGCAATGAGAATAGAAGAGAGAGGAATGGTTTTAGGACTATTAATGCAGCCTAACACGGAAATTGTTGACTGACTGAATGTTGTGAAGAGGCCTCTCTGATGTTTCCGGGTTTCTGCTGGAGTGGCAAGGTGGATGGTAAAGTGGCAGAGCAGACATTCAGTTCCATCTTTTTCAGCTTTCCAACCTCGTACACTTTCTATTAAACCAAGACTTATTGTCCAATTTTCAAAACAAAAGGAATGCATGAAATTTCTTCTTTCAAAACTCCTTTTTTTTTTTTTGCTTTTTGTTTTCTGCTTATTTAAAAACAAATCTCAAGGAGACTAACAAGTAGTCTTCTTCTAACTATCCTAATTCATTTGATATATAGATTAATATACCTGAATTTATTTCCTTGTCAGAAATAGATTGACTTATCCAGCCAGCCAATAAAAGCAGCATAGGGACACCGTGTATTTCTATCAGAAATACAGTATAGGAACTGACAATAATAACAGTAATAATTATCCAATTTTAAGATGGAGAAGTACCTTTGACCTCTATTTGATCCCTCTGGTCTATCTAAGTCTGATCCAACATTGATTTCTTTCCCAAGGAAGCTGCTATAATCGTATTATGGCTGATTTATCACAATATGCTTACTGGTTAGTAATTTCTCATCCTGAACTTGCTTCTCTCATTTTTTTCTACTCCATGAAAAGACATACTGAAATTTTTTTTTTTTTTCCCAAAGCAAGGCAAATTCTCCAAGTTTTCCTCTGTATTTCTCCAGTGGGTGGTGTTAAGTGACCTTTAGTCTTTGAGACTAAATTGAGACTAAATTGCACTGTATATGTTGGTAGGGCAAAAATAAAACATAAATAAAATAAAACTTTCTTCAGGAAATCTAATTTAGATAGCAAATATGGTGATAGAGGAAGAACATATGCTCAGAAATGACTAGGTTTAGGTTCTAGATTTTTCCACTAAATATTTCTATGATTTTGAGAAAATCATTTAGTCTTTTTGAATTTTGTACACACAAACATGCACACCTAATAATTTTAAGCAGATCTAAAAACTGTGATAATAAATACCACGGAAAAATCATCACTACAACTTAGTGTGGGCTTCATTGTCAGTTTGTAGATCAGTGACTATGTGTTCATCATTCAAGAAGGGCACACATTTCATTTCAGGTGAATTTTATGTGAAAAATACTTTTGAAAGTATCCAGTACCCCTGGATCATACCACTGGGGTTCCTCAATTTACAATGATAAAACTGAGGGTCAGAGAGATTGAGTAGTGTGACTACGGTTCACATAGCTTGTTAGTTCTCCCTTCAAGGGACTTCAAGCCAAGGCTTGTAATTTCTAATCCAAATCCTTATAATTCCTCCGCCAAAAAATTAACAGCTGCTGGCACATTGCCATTAACAAGAAAATTAATCAGGAGAGATCAGATAGTGCTGTGCAAACAAACAACTCCCAAATCTTGATGATTTAATCTTTTTTTTTTTTTTTCTTCATTCATGCTTTACCTCTGCTTTGGATTGCTACAAACTCTGCTATGTATCATTGCTATGCTAGATGCCAGGCTCACCAAACAGCCATTATCTGGATTTTTGCCAGTCACCTTGAGGAAGAGTGAGAGAAACCAGAAAAGCACAGCATGGTTCTTAAAATACTTCCTACAAGTCATGAGTCACTTTTTGTCACCTTTTATTGGCTAAACAAGTCACATGACCACAAGCAACTCCAAAGAAGATGGGAAAGTTAATTTCTACCTAATGCCTAGAGAATATGACATATTTAAATGAACATAAATAATTTAATACCATAGCATGTTTAGGAAGTGAAGAACATTAAAAAAAATAAGTTTATTTCCTAAAATAGAGAAGTTAGGGAATGTTCTTTGGAGTCAGATATATAATGCTCATTTTTCTTACAAACTGTCCCCGAATCTCTGACATAAATCAAACCTTCAGGGACAATAATGTATGTACTTCTGAAAATTTGACAGTCAACATTTAAAGCAGACTTTACCTATCAGTGGCCTGATGGCAAGACTCAGTCAGCATATGGTTTATTTGGCCCACATAGTATATATACATATTTTTATTTTTTTTTTTTTTTTTTTTTTTTTTTTTTTTTTTTTTTTTTTTTTTTTTTTAAATATTTGGTAATTTTTTTTTTTTTTTTTTTTTTTTTTTAATTTTTTTTTTTTTTTTTTTTTTCGACGTTTATTTATTTTTGGGACAGAGAGAGACAGAGCATGAACGGGGGAGGGGCAGAGAGAGAGGGAGACACAGAATCGGAAACAGGCTCCAGGCTCTGAGCCATCAGCCCAGAGCCCGACGCGGGGCTCGAACTCACGGACCGCGAGATCGTGACCTGGCTGAAGTCGGACGCTTAACCGACTGCGCCACCCAGGCGCCCCTATACATATTTTTAATACTGAATTAGCTACTGATATTTTTAAAGGAGATTTTAGGCATTCACACACACACACACACACACACACACACACACACACACAGCGATTTTGGGTTTCTTTTAAAAATGAAAGATTTGGTAGATGGTGGCAATCATTTCTCCCTGACAAGAGTTGGCTAAACTAACATTAACCTATATTTTTGGATCAAAAATTTTCTAGTTTGTCCCTGACCTCACAGTCTTCTCTTTCCTTAACAACTGCGTTCTATCACTCATTTAATATGATGACCAGTCACAATCTGTTAACTGTGCATCAGAATGTACTGCCCCCTCTTTGGACTGAAAACTAGCTTATATTTCTATTTTCTTTGTCCTTGGGCATTATGACTCAATCCTCTCTGGTAGAACGTGAGTGGAAGTAGTGTGAACTGGTCCACAGTCCATATTCTCCCACGTTGGGACTGTGGAACACCTACTCTAAACTGTTACAGAGATTAACAAAAATAAATGTCCATTGTGTTAAGCTTCTGATATTTTGAGATCCATTTGCTACAACAGCAGTTAATAAGCCTACTCCGAGTAATACATGACTTCCGCAGACACCTAAGTGTGAGGTCACAATAAACTCTAGAGAGATTCTTGGATATAATATTCTTGAAAATTCTCAGGACCAACCACTTCAACTTTCTCTAGCTGGTGCAAAGGGGCACGGGTGAAGAAGGCAGAGAGAGAAAAAAAAGTAAATATGAAAATACACACCCAGCATGATTTGAAAAATACTAGTTCAATCAGTTTGGCTTCATTTTCGAAGAGTAGGAGAAAATGCACAATTGTAATAGGATGAGAATGCCAGGTTAAGAGAATATGCACTAGACTGTGGGGAAAGAATAAGTCAATTTGTTTACAGTAAGAGCACTACGGCCTTGCATCTGTTTTTAGAGACACTAATTTGATATCACTGTAAATTATAAGTAGGTGGCCTGGAGAAAGTAGGATAGTGGAGGTGCTACAGGCATTTAATTGAAAGAGAGATTATGAGATATAGCTTACTGAATGCTTAATAATTCCTGCACCCTAGGCAAATCACTTCCTATGTTTTATCTCTCCATTTTACAGAAAGTAGTATTTTTTTTAATTTTTTTTAACGTTTATTTATTTTTGAGACAGAGAGAGACAGAGCATGAACGGGGGAGGGGCAGAGAAAGAGGGAGACACAGAATCAGAAGCAGACTCCAGGCTCTGAGCTCTCAGCACAGAGCCTGACACAGGGCTCGAACTTACGGACCGCGAGATCATGACCTGAGCCGAAGTCGGCCGCCCAACCGACTGAGCCACCCAGGCGCCCCCAGAAAGTAGTATTTTAAAATGCTAGTTGACTTAGCAAAAATCACATATGTCACAGGTGGTGCAACTGGGATTTGAACTTATATCCATCTCTTTTTCAAGTCTGTTATAATAATTACTATAGTATAGCGTATAATGCAATCTAAACTTTGATAGTGAGGACAAAGTGGTAAACATATAGGAGTGAAAAAGTAGCACTATGATTTACAATTGATTTAAACTGTATTGAGATGCTACTAAGTAGCAAGCACTTTGCTGGAAGAGTAAAGCATTTTTTTCAATAGCAAAGAATTTAGAGTCCAGGATTAATTGAAGATTTCAGACAGAGACAATGGTCAGGCCATCATTCCATTATTGCATGCTTTTCCATAAAATGAGATTACGATAAATGATTTTAAAAGATGGTCCCTGAAGAATTAAGACTCCCACCATTTATGTTGTTATGTATCTCCTTTGTTCATTGAATCCAGGTTGTCCTTGAACTAGGGTTAACCAAAAGAGTGTGGTAAATTCAGCCTTTGCTTGTACCTATCTAGCCTTTAAGGCTCTTCTGTTTCTTCCTTCTTAGAAATCTTGTGTTGGGGAGCCTTAAGATGCTATGTAAGAAGTCTCACTACAAGGTGCAGATTGTGCATGCAGAGACCACATGAAGAAAGCACATAGAAAGGTAACATGGAGAACAGAACCCTTCAGGCTACATGAAGAGGGAATGAGGCCCAGCCATCCCAGAATCCCAGGCAAGCTTTCAGATGAATCTAAGCCCTATGCACCATTGAAAATAACGTGAGAAACCCTAACTGAGATCAGCCCAAATGATCCCAGACAACACAGAATGAGAGATAATGAATGGTTTTAGGTTTTGAAACATTAGTTACACAGCAACAGATACTCAAAAGAGCGATATTATATGTCTGTGGGATAGTAGAAAAGGTGAAAAGAATGGCTTTAAACCAAAGAAATAACCTGGCTAAAATAATAATGACAGCAATAATTATAATAATACCAGTAATGATATTATCAGGCATTTTTTTTATTCACCCTTTGATTGCGCCAGACCATTCTTATTGTATTGCATGTTACTGTATTTATTCAGATATAAGAAAACACATCACATAGCCTTTGAAACAAGATGATCACATCCTTCCAAGTATAGTCACATCCATTGGACCCTAATCCAATGGATTGAGACCAACAGGAGGGTAAAAAATTGTTACCCCAAATCAATGCTATAAAAAAACTCCACTGATTTATGCATTTCATCTACTCTAATTATCATCATAGTTAGAAATGGCATCCCTTCACATATAATGAAATAGTCTGTTCAGACAGCTGTCCAGTTACTTCAAATTCCAGTCATCCATTATCTAAATCTTTACAGAGTGGCATATGTTATTAACCTATTGCTTAAAGGCTACCTGGTTTGGGGACTTCAAACTATAACTGGTGGGCAAAGGACATTACTACACTTTGCTCATATTTCTCTGCCTAAAATAAGTGAACTATATACGGACAGAAGGCTTCAGTTCAATATTGCCAACTGTTCATGAGATACAAGTGAGTTGTTGTGTTGCAGGTAAGGCGATTTTGTGCACAGATTTGATGTGCAAGAAGCCATCTCTAGAAAAACATGAATCCCATCAATCCATTGCCTACTGATTTCAGAGAAAATGAGGGGTTGATTATCATCCCAGGTAAAAGAAAAGTGAAACCAACCCAGGCAAGGCAATAATGTATTTTCAAAGGAAAGGCATCTGGTTGTCTAAGAACATGGCTTTAGAAGGAATAGTGCATGGTAGAATCATAAACTTTCCATAAATTGTCAGCTGGAGAAATGCCAGCAAAAGAGAGATATGGAAGTATTTTTCTTATACATGACTAATTCCTGTTAATATTACAAGATTCTGATCATATGAAAAAGAAATATGCTTGCACATAGCATAATTGAGGGTGAAAGTTGGCACTATTGCTGGTGTGAAACTTGGGAGGGCACTGTTGAATAAAAAGGATGTAAAAGCATACCGATTTTTAATTATTTAATATAAAAGTCACACATGCTTATTGTAAACAAAGATATACACAGTAACACAGGGAGAGAAGAAAAATGTGTAAAATAAAAGTGAAATGCTTCTCTTATCTGCTCCCACTCACATTCTCTCTCCTCAGAGGTAACTAATGTTAATGGATATGCAGCTTTTCAGACACATCTATAAATACACACAAACAGGTATCTATATGGATACATTTTTAAAACTGGATTTAAGATACATATTGTTTTGCAACTTGCTTTTGATAACAATCAATAGTGACATGTATTAGACTTCATCACTGTCACTGAATACAGAGATAACTAATTTCTTAAATGGTTTGCTTTTATTTCAAGGAATGGAAGAAACTGTTTTTTTAAAATTGTTTAATGTTTATTATTTGAGAGAGAGAGAGCGAGAGAGCACGCAGGGAAGGGGCAGAGAGAGAGGGAGACACAGAATTGGAAGCAGGACCCAGGCTCTGAGCCGCCAGCACAGAGCCCGATGCAGGGCTCGAACCCACAGACCGTGAGATCATGACCTGAGCCGAAGTCGGCCACCCAACTGACTGAGCCACCCAGGAGCCCCGGGTGAAACCACTTATTTAACGCTTTTTCTATTGATAACTGTTTATGTAACATCAATACTTGTGTGAATATTTCCATGGCAAGATAATAACAACAATAAGAATAGCAATCTCTGCAATAGGTGACAAGTTCACATGCTTACTATGCACTGGGCACTCTGCTAAATGCTTTATGTGCTCAGTCTTAACAATTCTTTGAGGCATGTATTATAATTGCGACTTTCAGATGGTAAAATGAAGGCTGGAAAAGGTGATATAATTTATCCATGTCACATAATTAGCCCTCAGCACAACCATGATTGGAACTGTTAGTCTGTACCAATGCCTAGATTATTAGAAGTCACACAAAACTGTCCTCTGAAAAAATTTACAATACTGAGTAAAAGGACATGTCTATTTAAACTTTCAGACCATACTGATTCAATCTGTGTGTCTACTCAAATATTCAATGTATCAATTTAACTGTACATATGTAATAATAATCTCATAATAAATAAGATCGTATATTAATTAAGACATTTTAATTGTTTCCCTCTGGCATTTTACAAAGCAATTTTGGGAGAGCTCATCTTGTACATCATTTACATCAGTGTGTTCCTAACAACCAGAGCCACTTTTAAACCATGTTGCTCAGGTTTTCAGCACACATCCTTTTCCCTTCCTTTTAAGTTGTAGGGGACACAAGACTCTTTGAAAGTAGTGCGAATTTGTTCCTGATCATTTTTTAAAATGTTTATTCATTTTTTTGGAGACAGACAGAGAGAGAGACTAAGCACAAGTTGAGGAGGGACAAAGAGAGAGGGAGACACAGAATCCAAAGCAGGCTTCAGGCTCTGAGCTATCAGCACAGAGTCCCATACAGGGGTCGAACCCACAAACCCTGAGATCATAACCTGGGCCGAAGTCAGATGCGTAACCAACTGAGCTACCCAGGTGTCTCTGTCCCTAATCATTTTATCCTTAGCCCAAAGTAGTTAGTCCCATGATATTAGAAACTTTATTTTTCCTGTTTCCTATTCTTCTCATAAGCTTATATATGCTTTCCAATATGTAATCATTTAGAGAATTATCTTTTCCTATCTATCTATCTATCTATCTATCTATCTATCTATCTATTTTTGAGAGAGGGAGAGAGTGTATGCATGCGACTAAGTGGGGAAGGAGCAGAGAGAGAGGGAGATAGAGAATCCCAAGCAGGCTTAGTGCTGTCAGTACAGAGCCTGATGCAGGGCTCAAACTCACAAACCATGAAATCACGAATTGAGCTGAAATCAAGAGTCAGTGGCTTAACTGACTGAGCCACTCAGGCATGCCCTGAATTGTCTTTTTAAAAAGTACTATGAAATCTTTTATGGACAAAAATACAAATAGACTACTATAATGTTAAATGACTTAATTTCTCTTTTGCTCAGGCAGCTGTAGGTAGTGGTTCCTAGTTTTAGCAACAAGTCTACTAGGTCCAGAGGAAGATCAAATGACTGCGCGCACACACACACACACACACACACACACACACACACACTGAGAACCAAACCAAATCAAAACAATACAAAAATCCTGTCTGGACAAGTAGACAGATTTTTCATATCCACACTTGCTTGCTGGGATAGAAAGAGGGGAAAAAAGTAGAATCATATATAACAATTAGTTCACCAGTATATAAAATGCTTACTGAAGTACTGGTTTAAATGGATTAAAGCATCATCAGTGTATTGATCATTTAGGGCTTTGAATCATAAGCAAAGGAGAGCCAGTAGGATAATGTGGGCATAAATGTAGTTTATTACACGACAGCAAATAGCTCATATAATCTACATGTGGGCTGGAGATTCCAGCTTAGAGGTCACCTTGCCTGGGGAAAAGAGCCTACAAATCAGACTAAAGTACTGGTCCTGTGATAACTTCATTTTCAACACCAATGGGCATGGACTTCATACTTCATTCCAGCTGTGCCTAACCCTGGGTCCTGCTGCCTCTGAAAACTGGGTAAGTACGCCAGAGCTAATGCCACTGATGCCAGATTGGATTTCTATGCATTTTCTATTTCTTTATGACACTGGCTTTCCAATCAAAGTCCAGGTAACCTGGTATGACTGGCAGAATTCAGGTCATCTGTCCATGCTGCTGAGGGAAGTTGAGAAGACTAGCATCTGCCATTCTCTTGATTCTTTGATTCACATGTTCATGTGGAAAAATGGTCCTGAAGCTGGAGGTGGCAAAATAATAAAACAAAATCTCTGCTATCCCTGAGCTGAAGAGTTGTACTACATTATTATTTTTTTCTATGCTATCATTTTATCATTTGGAAATAATGACTATTTATTGACACCCAAAATATAATTTTCCTTGTTAAGGATATTGACTCCCTTACAATACTAAAAACAATTAATTTTAGACCAAATTACATGTGGTTTCCAAGGTAGTTATAGTCCAGAAGAGATTGACTTTAAACTACTTGAAGAAAAGGTTGTATAAACATTGGCTCATCAGTCTTATAAAGGAATTCCATTTCCTACACCAGAACTGGCAATAATTTTGTGAGAGTGAAGTGCTCCTATACATCCTGTATCAAGCTTTTTATAATCATAATATTAGGAACGTCTGTGGCACTCTCCCCCTTAAAAGTCCTTTAACAAACATTAGCTATAATTGTAAAGAGCTTTAGGATCCTTAGGGATGAAAAGTATTGTATAAATGTGCCATGTAACCATGCCTATTACTTCTGTACATTGCTGCATAAATTATCAGAAAATGAGTAAATGGATTTCAGTCTCATGCATTTGAATGTTAATTGGGAAAAAAATCTTCTTTCACCAGTTTGGAGATGACAATTATATCACAGTCTATTTCCTTTAGCATGTATTCACTCTTTGTTAATCTTGACAGATTATAACCTCAGGTGCGCTCTGTGTCGGGAAGTCTTTGTGTGTATCTTGACACAAGGTTTAGTGTCAATTCCAATGCTCAGTCTGCTGTGAAGACATTCTACAGTATCTCTGGCCTCACTATATATCACTCTTGTACATGTACCTAGATTCTGCTGAAGCAGAGAATCTAATCCAAGTGGTTATTACTTCACTGAGCAGCCATAATGCTCTGTGAGTTTTGTTATTGTTTGGTGGGGGATTTTGATAAAGAAATTTAAAATAGTACGTTAACAATTTTTCCAAAATATCAAATTCTTATACTTCTATTGAGCGACAAGTTTATTAACAGTTCTTTCTTGGTAGCATACCAAGTACATGTTGTTGATCCCTGATGTTTAATTCTCATTCCAGGAAGCTTAATTTTTAAATCACAGCACTTGGTATTTTAGCTTCTCTGAGTTTTTCCAGGCATGAAAATAAATCAAATAAATATAAGGCTTGCCTATTTTAAAGTGATTTTTAAAATTTTCAGAAGTACTATTAATCTTCTTTCCCTGGAATTCTAATACCCAGAAAACCACCATAATTAATCCTTTTTAACATCTCTCCATTTCATCCTTTACTTTTTATATTGATTAATGTTAGTGTTTAACCCAGTATGGATTTCCAACCATATCATGGTTCCAACATGAGTCAAGAAATTCAGTTCTATTTTATTTACACAAGGGTAAGAACCTCTCACTGTAAAGGGTTTATATCTGAAACATTTTTTTTTGAACCATCAGGGCTATTACAACCTAACCCCCTACCTCCTGCCCTGGAGAGTCACCCTGGCTTTTGGTCCTTTATTTATAAAGCAGTTCCAAATTCAGGTAGATCCTGTGGATGAGTGAAGCAGGCATGGAACAACAACTGGTATGAGTAGGACTTTCAGCTATTGGAAGGTAGTGGTGGCTAATGGAGATAACTGTCACATGTGAATGTGGATTTGGGGTCACTACAGTTTCTAATTTATAAGGAAGGCCAGAAATCCAGAATGTTGAACTACTGACAACTAGTTTATATAGAAAATTACAGCACTGCACAAACATTAACGTGGACCAGATCTGGTCTGAGACTGGGAAACAACCACAGCTTTCCATCGTTCCTTGCTTTCTGGTTTGAAGGCAGTGCCTTCACATCCATTACAGCTTTGACACTTCTCGTTCCCTTGAAACTTTCCTTCCGGCTTCCCTTACTGGCTCTGCCTGAGCCCAGAGATTCTACACCATGGCACTCCTCCTCTTGGGCTACAACCCTACAGGCTCACCCTAGACTGGTCGTAGGACCCCCCACAGCCTTACCTTTAGATTAAGCTGCCAGCCCTTGGTGCTTGATCTTCTAGGATAGTCCTCAAATTATTCACTTTGTCTCTAGTTTCTCTCTACTTTAATATAACCTCTCACAAGTGACAGATTAATCTTCCCATATAGTAGCTTTCATTGTATCACTATCTTGCTAAAAAGCCTTTAATTGTTTCACATTTCATAGAAGAAGAGATTCAAAATCTCACATTAATAATTCTAGCCCATCACAAGGGCTTACCATGACCCAATCACTATACCTAAGTGCTTTACATGCATTATCTCATTTAATTATTGCATTGAGGTAGATATTATTACCATTATTCTATGGATGAAGAAACTGAGGCTACTCTCCCATTGACCTCACTTTATGTAATGAAAAAAATATATATCACTACACTAGCCTGGAATCGTGTGTTTAAAAAAAGGAAAAATATCCCAATTCCTATTAGAGCTCTGCCCATTACTAGCTGGGTACCCTTTAGAGACTCCCATAAACTCCCCAAGCCTCATCCTCATCATCTACAAATGAGAAAAACAGTACCTATCCCTCAAGATTATTTGGGACAAAATGAAATGGTTTAAGTATAATACTCTACCAATGAAGGTTGATATTATTGGCCTAAAACAAACTAGAACTTTGCACTTCCCACTAAATCAACTGTTTAAGAAGAATACTCAGTTAAATGTGCCACGGGCGGAACTGGAGATTGACTACGTAATTTGACTTCAGGGATGTTCATATGACCACGATAGCGCCTTTTTCACTTACTCATTCAACATATTGACTGAATGCACCACATATGTGAGATACTACCTTTATGGGAGAGGCAAACGTGAAGGTTTACTTCTGGGTTTATGTCATAAGAAATAGAGGAAGAGGAGCATGTTTGGGGGAGGGTGGAGAATGAGTGCAGTTGTGAAGCTATTAATATTTGTGATATCTCAGTTGACATCTAAGAGAACTATCAGAAAGCCAAGTCATATAAAGTTCCATGGCTCAGAAGAGAAGGCTGGGCTAGACAGGGAAACATAGGGATCTTATATTTTATTTAAAGCCAGAGGACAGGATGAGAAGATCTGCGAGTAGAGAGAAATAGATGTATATATAGACAGAGTGCTGAGTAATTCCAACATTCTGAGGTTAGGTAAGAAGGAGGAGACAGAAAAGGTGACGTAAAATGAAGTCAAAGAAGCAGGACGACCATCAGTAGAATGCAGTGTTAAAAAGGTCGTCTAACTATAATCAAAAATTTTAGAAGGGGCAGGTAAGGTGTGGATTGAAATGAGGCCTTTTGATGAGGTGACCTGGAAGCTTCTGGGGACCTTAGAGAAGTATTAATGAAATGAGGAGCCAAACATAGAAAGCACTGTTCTGCCCCCTTCTTAACCTATACAGGAAACTTATGCTTTGTAACCTTGTAAACTACTGCTCAAGATTTCTGGTTGACCCGAAGGGAAAAAAGTTCATCAACAATTGTGATAATCTGAAGGTCCGTGCGAACACTAAAGGCTTGAAAGAGAGTTTTTGGATATGTGGCTAGGGAAGGTTGGGGGTTGGGGGGAGAGGGTGAGGGCCGAAATGACTGGCAGTGCTAAAGACAAAATCTCACCCTACTTTTGCCAAGGGACTGACCTGTTTTAGTTTCCTAAAGTTTTCATGACTCCTAAACTACACCTCATTTCATGCCAGTGTTGAACTAACCTTTATCTTAGGAATCAAACACAAGAGACAAAGCTCCCTGAAAAGTGTGATTCCTCAGGGAAAATAGCTAATCAGCAAAATAGCATTTTCCTTTTTCCTTGAGTGCAAAGTATGCTGATTTGATTTCTAAATGCTATGGTTACCATCAAAATGCTGATGAAATCAACTCTACACACCCTGCCTTATGGGCATTCCTTGGGCCCAAAAGTGAGAAGCAGGAGAAAGACAGGCTTGTTCAAAAATCTCTTCCACCCTTTTCTCTCTCCTTGAAATATTTCACTAGTATTGTTACTCTTCATCTCTGAAGTCACTCTTACCTTCCATGTACCCTGCCAGTGCTAAGGACATATCAGTCAACCAAAGAGACAAAACATCCTCCTCTCATATTGCTTATAGTTAAGTGGGAAAATGATTAAGACATTACCTCGGGGGGGGGAAATCATGCACATCCCAGATATGTTATTCTGTGAATGTGAATGAGTAAGCACATTGGCCCAATATAATTCATTACTATTTATTAACTTATTAGTACTATTTTGTTGTGAGAGTATCTAGCTGAAACATCAGAAAGTGGGAGCAATGGAAGCAGGAACAGGGGCAGGTAAGTTTTGAAGGAAGGAGGAGACAGAATTTTGGAAAAGATTGGGAAAATGACAGAATCCCAAAGAGATCAGATCATTTTCTATTGTTAATAGCAGTTAAAAATACTGAGAATTTGGAATCACTACTTTAAATGGTGAGAGTTTGAAGCAAACCCATCCCTCTAAAGTCACATTTCTGCTAAAAGTTTATGAAGCTGGAACGCATTCAAAACAGCACACTCTTCCCTACCTTGGTTATTTTATTTTATTTTATTTTATTTTATTTTATTTTATTTTATTTTTACCTTGGTTATTTTAAATAACAATACAATAAACAGAGGGGTGCACATGTCTTCTCAAATTTGTGTTTTGGTTTCTTTGGGTAAACACCCAGAAGTGGAATTACTGAATTGTATGGTATTTCTGTTTTTAATTTCTGGAGGAACCTCTACTCCGTGTTCCACAGTGTCTGCAACAATTTGCATTCCCACCAACAGTGCACACAGCTCCCTTTTCTTCACATCTTCACCAACATTTGTTATTTCTTGTCTTTTTAATACTAGCCACTTTGTAAGACGTACAAATTTCCCACTATAAAATATATAAGTCACAGGGATAAAAGTACAGCATAGGGACTATGGTCAATAATATCGTAATAATAGTGTATGGTGACAGATGATAACTGCACTTATTGTGGTGAGCGTTGTGGCATGCACAGAATTGTTGAATCACTATGTTGTACACCCGAAACTAAGTTAGCACTGTATGTCAATTATACTTCAATAATTAAAATAAAAATTTAAACAATTAAAGAGTTAAAATAATTTAAAAAGCACACGCTTTCACTTAATATTAGTATAGACTCAGTCTGTCCAAGCTTTAATTGGCTAGAGGGACAAATAATAAAAGGCATATAAACAAGCTATATCAGTAAAGAAAATAAGGTATCTACTCTTCCAAATATTCCACACTGAACTGATGGACTATTCTTGACAAGAGAAGAAACTGTCCAACAAAACTCTGCACGTGAATATTAGTAAGCAGTTAGCGTATTTTCAAATTCTCATTCCTTCCAGATTTGCATGTTGAGAAAGTGATTTACTAAATGACTAATGGAATGAAGACTCTAACCCAGTCTGGCAAACAAGAAAGCTAATTAGTGGCAATAATTTACTTCTGGTTGGAAATTCATAATTTGCTGGGTCATGACCTATAATTAATATATTTTCTGTGTTTCTTTCTCTAAGATAATTGATGGTGCACATTGAGTGTTGCTTTAGGAAAACTTATGTCTTAAATGCAATTAAAATTAAACCATAATCTTGTGTAGGTAAATTATGTAAGACATTTCAAATCAAAGAATCTGCAAATTAGTGTCTCACAATAACAGTAGAAGAATTAAATGTCTTATTTAAAACCACACTGAGTAAACATAACCTTATAGGGAAAAAAATTTGTTTTCTGAAATGGCATTAAAAATATAGCTATGACACCTCTCTGCTAAAGAGAAAATATTTGCCCAAGTTATCAATTAGTATAGTACAATGAAAACAGTAGACAATTTATTGTTACGGAGCTTCTTTAGGTATTGAAAATATTTTAGAATAAGAGAACAGAATTTAATATAATAAAATTCTTATACTCAATATCTGGAACTGACCATTGCTAGTTTTTTTATGTTACCATCATGTTTTTTTTTTGCTGAAAAATAAAATATTATTGAGATAAGTCATATCCTCCTGTGCCTTTCCTCCAGAGGCAATTAACATCATTGATTTAGCTGAGTCTGTTTTTATAAATTATCATACTTATCTTTATATATGATAGATCTATTCTGTGTGTATGTTTTATAATATTTTACATAGGTACCATTCTAGTGCATACATTATTCTCTAGTTTGCCTTATAACTCAGTTATGATTCTAGAATCAATCTATATGTGTGTAGCCTGTTTTTTAATCAAAATCATGGTTTTGAAATTTGTCAGTATGTGTGTTTCCATGTCTATTCTATTCCTGTTAACAGATATCCTTTTGTGTTTACACACACATACACACACACACACACACACACACAGTTGCCCATTATGCAAATTATGGACCTTTAGGTACTTTCTCTTTGTGCTATTTTGAAGCCCGTTACAGTAAACATACCTGTACATCTCCCTGTGGTAAAGTTGTGTAACTGTTTCTTTAGAGGAAAAACATGGAAGTGAAACTTTTTGTAATGTACAGTTAGAATTTCACTGACAATGCCAAATATTCTCCAAAGTGGTTATTCCATTTCACCCTCCCACAGCAGAGAGTTTGCAATCATTGCCAATATTTTATATTGTCCAACTTTAAAATGGTTATCAATCTGATGGAGGAAAACAGTACCTTGTTTTATTCACTTGTTTGCACAGATGTTTTGTATGTTTCTGATCATTAATAAAGTTCAGAATTGCTTCCTGAATTAATGTTCTTTGGCATTCTCTTTTGTCACTTGTATGATCATACTCCTTTGTCCATTTTTTTTTGTTTTTTTTTTCTAATTAGCAGCTTAAAGAATTATTTGCCCTTCCAAAGAATTTTAAAAATAAATATATCTTTGATAAATTAAAACCAATACAGGCTATAAGAAGTAAATTTAAGCTTTTCATTTAACCTTACCTGACTGCCATTCTGACCAAATCCTTTTTAAGAATGCTAGGGAACTTGGAAGATTTTATAGAAACAGGGCTTCATGCTGCAAATAGCTTGGTATTTGCTAAAGTCCTCAAAATAATTTCATTTAGAACCTAGGGGCTTTGCACAGGAATTGTCCTGTCACTTACAAATATGCCCATACCAACACTGACATTGCTTCTAGCAGTCCCTTTTAGGAGGCTGCAACCAAGTGGAATGTGGCATATGTCAAAGTGATGGGTATGAAGAGATTCAGGGCTCTTAAATAACATCATTACTTTGTAGGGACTGAACCTTGTACAGGGGTTTCCTGCAATCTGATCTTTACCAATAAATCTTTCACAAATCTCCACCTAGTATTCTCATGATTGCTGCAAAGATGCAATTAAAGGGATATCTGAGGGCAAAAAAAAAAAAAAAAAAAAAAAAAAAAAAAAAACCAACAGAGTTTCTAGAGGGGATTGGAGAGGAAGAAGGAACTTGAAATTGTTAAGGCATACAATGACAAAGTAAAACATAGCAAACACTATATGCATGTATATGTACATATATATGCATATACCTGCATGTATGCATATACTCATGCATACATGGCTCTGAGAATGTGTTCAGCAGAGCACTAATCTCCAGCAAACAGCTCATTGAGTCTATAAAATTTACATCCAAATTTATTTCATTTGCTCAAATGAATCATTATTTACATAACCTATCTGGAAAGGATTCTTTTAGGTAGGTATTGTCAATATGATTAGAATTTAATATTTATATAACCCCAACAATGCACTAGGTACTGCAAAATTGATGAAATTGAAGCAAAATCATAACTTTCACATTTATCTACCTAAAGATAATATTTTCCTACCTCTGACTGCTGTATTTTCAGTTACTGAGAAAAATCTCTATTGAGGCTGCTTTCTAAACACGCAAAGATTAAATTTGCTGACTTATATTTAGACAGTAACTACATAGGTTGTAAGACTGTGAGAATAATAAAATGAAGTGAAAGGAAAACTGGAGGTGGAGAAAGTAACAAAGCCTTACACTTTCGAAAAAGAAAATATTGCATCAGATTAAGTATTAAAGAGTTGAAACAGAATTTTGAACAAGTTGAATTCAATAAATATTTATTAAGTGAGTGATTTGTGAATTCTAAGGTCACCCCTAATTCATTGGTTCAATAAGTCAGTTGCTTTCTGAGGTAATAATAATAATAATAATTATTATAATTATTATTATTATTGTTGTTAGTATTTAAAATCCTGATATGCCACCTAAATTGTTTTCATATACATGTATATATATACATATATATGCATACATGTATATATATATACATATATATGCATATATATATGTATATATATCTGTAAATGTATATATAAACTATAGATGCTTACAACTTAGTAGATGGTGATGTTAGTTTCCATATCCACTTTTCAATGAGGATGAAATCAAAATTAAGAACAGTGAACTGGGAAGGAAGGGATATAGTCCAAGGAGGCTACAATTTGGTTGAGGAAAGGAATCAGATTCGAAGATCATGATAAATAAATATAAAACTAAACAAATACTTTATGTATTTCCTGTTTTAAATATGACTTTTATTATTATAAAATCTGTATAAAATATTTAGGAACCAAAAAATTGGAAAAGGGGGGAAAATTCCCAAAATTTACACCAAATTTATTTATATGATAGAACTCTAATAAAACATTTACTACTCTTCTACTTTTTGTGTGTGTGAGCACATGTATGGGTACATATAGTGTTTAATATGGGATTTTCTAGACATTATCTTTTGTAATTTGTTTTTTTTTTTAATTTTTATTCATTTTTGAGAGAGAGGGAGAGACAGAGACAGAGCAAGAGTGGGGAAGGGGCAGAGAGAGAGGGATATACAAAATCTGAAGCAGGCTCCGGGACCTGAGCTGTCAGCACAGAGTCCAACGTGGGACTTGAACCCACAAATCATGAGATCATTACCTGAGCCAAAATCGGATGCTTAACCAACTGAGCCACCCAGGCGTGCCTGTAGTTTGGAGTTTTAAATATGCACTTATATGTGTACACGCACGCACATTTCCATGTCAATTTAGATTTGCACCATACTATTAGATGCTTGCCTTTCACTGCAAATTGTATTATTATTTTTTTGTCACCCATTATTTCTGAGATTTTTTTCTTTTTGTTTTTAATAACAATGTTTTAATAAGCATATTTGTCTTTGTACTATTTTCTGGTTATTTTCCTGGCACCCTATATATATACAGTTTTGCCTCTAAGATTCTGGCAAAAATAATTTCTAAAAAGCATCTCTGAATAAATGGAGACAGAGGTGGAACGCATTCATATAGACACTGAAAATTTCAGGCTATGTTTCAAGTGTATAGAACCAAAGAAAACAGGGCGCCTGGGTGGCGCAGTCGGTTAAGCGACCGACTTCAGCCAGGTCACGATCTCGTGGTCCGTGAGTTCGAGCCCCGCATCGGGCTCTGGGCTGATGGCTCAGAGCCTGGAGCCTGTTTCCGATTCTGTGTTTCCCTCTCTCTCTGCCCCTCCCCCGTTCATGCTCTGTCTCTCTCTGTCCCAAAAATAAATAAACGTTGCAAAAAAAAAAAAAAAAGAACCAAAGAAAACAGTTTTCCAAAAGCACAAATTTTAACCAAATATGTTACCACTTTGTAACATGTTTCTTGAAATACTTGTGCTTGAAATTGTATCTAAAAATGCCTTAGTTACCATTAATAACCAGAAGATACATGAGAAGTATCAAAAACATGAACAGCTTAGGCATCACCAAGCCAGAAGTGATGACAACTCAAAGGGCAATGGAAGCTGTCTATTATCCGTATTATCTATACTGGCTGATTTCAGTTCTTATTATCATGTAATTTAAATTTAGGCATATGCTCATATCAATTGGTGAACATAAGATTTGATTCAGAGTTAACTTTACAAGACTTGAGCTAAGCTGAATATCTAATAAATATGGAAAATTTTTAGTTTTCATTTGGTTTTGGTTTGGTTTTTATAATAAGACCGAGACTGTCCAAGTCCCATTAATTCCAGCAGAAGGAATTAAAATAATCTATATTAGTCATGAATGGGAGATGTCACCTGTCATCAGATTTTGGTCCTATCTGGGGGAACTGTCCAATAGTGTGTTTTATAGTTCACACAGAATTACTGGAGTGTAGATTACTAAATAGGAAGGCACTTAGAGCAAAGGAGCATTACAAAAATAACACTGAATTGTAAGAGATTTGTGCTTTACACCAGTGCTATTTGATGGTCTAGAAAAATCAGAGGACTTACAGTCTAAGACCCTTAGGTTATACCTTATCTCTAATAGAAGAAAACTTTTAACTTTAGATAAATAATTGAGCCTTGGTATCCTCATGTGTAAACTGCCTATCTACTCAATCTCAATGTCATGAGAATAAAATGCATGTATATATAAAAACACATCAAAGTTCTCAGTAAACTCAAATATACATATTACATTATTATACCAAAATTTACAATTCATCAGGAAATGCAATGCAGTCTTTCCTATTAAAATCCCTACAAAATGACTGTGAAGTTGACTCCCACAACATGGGATCAAATATCAAAATCTGATGTCAAAAGTCTGTATGATGTTCTTCCCTTTGAAAGAAATCTTTCAGTCTGTCAGGCAGTCAGTTAAGAGTAGGTAATTTTATTGAGTGCTCTCTCTGCCAGGATATTGAATTCCCTCACCCTTCTCAAAAGCTTTATGTTATCTTTGACTCTTACCTCTCCTTTTTGTTCCATGCCTATCAGTTATGAAACGGCATGGGACAGCCTCCATTGCTCCTGATTTTGCTGTTCTGGACCCATGAGCTCAGCTGTATTTCATTTCCTGTCCTTGATGTCAATAAGATTGCTAATTCTATCCTTACAAAAAAAGCATTACTCTAACCAGTTTCAAGATGTTTTTGATCCTTACAACCAAAATAGCCATGATTAGAATACTTTCTGGCTTCACTCCTCCACATGCAATCTACTTTCTATGGAAACTATCATTTCCTTTGGAATCCCCAATACCCTATATATCTCCACTTGTGTATTACTCTTCTTTTTTATCTCTGTCTGTTGAAATTGTAACTCTTTTTAAAAAGCCTAGTTTAAATGCTATTGCATTAAAGAAAGCTTGTCTCATTCAGGCCACCAGGCTGTGAGATCCTGCATTGTTTTGTTTTGGTTTTACATCTCTTATAATGACTCCCTACATCCTATATTTTGCCTATTGCTATGTTACAAGGCTTAGGTTATTCTTCATGCGTTGTCCATCCTTCACCCTCAAACAGTAGATCACTGGGTATTTGAGAACAGGGGATGTTTTCTACTCATTTATAAGACCTAGATATTTAGTGTGGCATCTTAGTTACTGTAAGAATAGATACAAGTGGGGGGGGGGGAGATGACAAAATGAAAGAATGAGAACTACACAGTATACTATAGAACACCTTCTAGGAAATGTTTGCAACACTGAAAACATGTTGCCAGGAAAACCTTTGACTGAAATCCTAAGTGGCAATGTGTTGCTTTACAAGTCCTACTCTTTGAAATATTATTGTAATGTCTTCTTTTTCACTTTCTCTTCAGTGTCTGGTAGGCATGGAGCCATCTCAGAAGCACTCTGAGACACCAGCAAATGGCAGGACCCTAACCACAGACCCAAAACTAATTTAATTTAAAGAACACATTAGTATGATTTACATTCTGTTTTTGGGTAACATTTCAAAAGGGAGGTGTACAATCCTCCAGCAATTCACTGATGAGACAGATATGAATGAAAAATTGACAAGTAGCTGTGATAGAGCCAGTTGGAGCAACAGAAAGAAGAAAGAAAGAAATTTTAGAAGCATCAGATAAGTGAATTTGGAGCCTATATTGACAATTAAGATAGCCAACATTATCATCATTCATCATTCCCAGTCGAATTTTTCACAGTAGGTGATACAGTTCAGTTGAAGAAACCAATTTGTCTATTCATTTCAACTCAATTATTCATAAATTCTGCCTCACTAAGTGGACATAAGAGACCCAATGGATGATGAAATCTAGAAGCTGAGATCATAGCCAATATTACACTACTGAGTTGGAAGGGACCTTAGAGGGTCATTTTTTTTCTTAGTTTCCTTCCCACAGAAAAAAAGTCTCTGTTGAAAAGTCCTTGGCAGATCCATGTTAATCTCCAGGTAGTCAAATGACTTGTGCATTTTGTCATTTCGATTTCTTCACAGATATCACCTAAGGACTTCCCTGAACAGGCCATCTAAATCAGACTTTTTTGAATCATTTGTTATAGCATTGTCTCGTTTTCTACATAGTGCTTACTGCTGTATAATATAATAGCATTTATTTAGTTATTTATGTATTTATTTATTTACTGTCAATCTTTACCCGACATATTGTAACATCCATAAGAATAAGGACCTTGTTTAGATTGTTCACTGATGTATCTAACGTATCTAAAACAATTCCAGGCAAATGGCAGAAATCTTACTAATGTGTAGTTCATGTTACTGACTAAAATGAAGGATTATTTAAAATCTATAGTCATTTAGATGCTGTATCAAATATAGAGGGAAGTACACTCTACTGCTGGAGGCCTCTATAAGAAACACTTTCTAGTTTTTGTAGCAAACATCAGTCATCCTATGACTTACTGTTCAGTCTTCTCTAACAAGGCTACTATATCTTAAAGTGGATCATTTTAATATATGAAGACTCAACCTTGAGTTAATCAACAAGTTACTGGGTTTTAATCCTTGTCACTCTCTTTCCTAGACACCAAGACTTTTTTTTTTTTAAGCCAAGGATAATTTAATAGTTGAAATGGTATTTAACATACAATATTTATCATGTTACCAGAGCAGTGATTCTCACTTACCTTGAGTCCATGGACTGAGTGTTGTGAATTCAATGAACATACAAATATGCTCATCAGAAAACTGGCGATGCAAGCCAAAATGTACATACTGTTTTGGGGGATTCACAAATACTCCCCCACCCCTAACCCCAATTTACTTAAAGACTCTGAATGATGAACAAGCTGTTTCAAGATATAATTCCAATCCTCAAGGAGTCCTCTGTCTACAGATGGGGATAGTTTTCCCTTTGTCTTCTTTTCTCTAGGTTTCATAAATGCATGCTGTTACACATATGGTAGTTTAGAATATAAATGGTTAACTCCTTTCTCAAAGAAGACAAGACGATGCTTTTTAATCTCAAATTGTATAATTTTCAACTGCACATTATGAAGGGTAAATCAGATTCTCTGGCCTGTACCTCCAAATCACTTGGCAAAAAATATCTTTCACAATTTAGAAACATAATTCTGCAAACCATTGTTAGGGATATTTTTACTTACATGACTTTAATTCACTGATATGAAATATAACAAAATTGCATTTACATCCTCTCTGTATTCTGTTCCTGATTGTCTCCTTTTAATAAACTCCACTGAGAGAAAATGAATTTATTTTTGGTTTGCAGTGTTTCCAAAGGCAAGATATAAAGACCTTGATAGCTTACTAAGTGATAAAAATTTTCCATAGGCAACACACATAAATAAAATGATTTGTTTTAACTGGCACTCATTATAGACACTGCCTGTTGTATTTCTCTCTATAGCAAATTAAATAGATGTTTGCATTCTGGCAGAAATCTTACTCTCCCCATTTTGCTTTTGTCTCTCTTCTGAGAGGGATGAGACCTCCTCTGTCAACTTAGAAGCTCTTACTGTCACTAGGCAGAAAGAAAGCACTTCTCCGTGGATGAGGACTATCGTCTGCCAATAGATTTGGCTGTCAACCACCCAAAAGCACTGTCACTCAGTGTCAAAGCACTAACAACAAAGCAATTATCCACACAAAAAAAGAAAGAGAATCAGAAGACCCCAGTTATGTAGATAAAACAGAGCCAGTGAAAAATATAACAAGCATCTCTGAAAACTAAAGCATGGTTCCCTTCCTTCCTCCCCTCTCTCCCAGTATGCTGCCATATCATCCGTAAAGCCTTCCCACTTTTTTTTTTTTTAAGTTAAAGCTTGGCAAGTATTTCCAATTGTTTTGTGAAAAACCAGCAACTTATTTTTCATAGAACATAACTCTTCTATCAGTGTTCTACCTTATTTGAGGGGAAAAATATATATTCAGAATCAATTAAAATTCAGACAATTCTATGACTTCATTTGTAAAAGCCAAGCAGTAGCAGCCCTGGAAAAAAAGACTGTCACACAGAGGATAATTTTAAATGGGCAAGATAGAGTTGGAAGCAGAAAAAGAGCAGGTGAATATTCAGTTTTGATGATGCTGTATCAAATGCTGTGATACTAAATGAAACAAATTTTAACCTATAGGCTACTAATAAGCCCTGCAGGTGTAAATCAGGAATTCAAATGAAAGTTAGCATCCAAATATGGTAGAAAGATAGTGGCTTCTTAACAAATTGAATTTTCTCCCACATTATGTAGTTATTCATCTTTTTAATTCCTGCATTTATCCAACAATTACTTATTAAGCACCTCAAATGTCCCAATAACTCTATTAAGCTCTGGGAATGCAGTGGTGAAAAGGAACTGTTGTTTACTATTCTGGAGAGAGGCTACTGGGAAAGACAAGTGGAAGCAAGTAGATGAAAAGATAACTTTTGACTATGATGTCAAGATAGTTCAGCTTTCTCTCTGGCTCTATATTTCACACGTCCTGTGCCTTTGGACAAGTCATTTCCTTTCTCTGGAGCAAATTTCCATGCTGTGCAAAATAAATGAGATGGGATAATATATTATCTCTAATATGCATGTGGTTCTAAAAAAATTCCTCATTTTATTTGATGGTTTCTAAAGTCGCTTTCTATAGCACACACTCATAGGAAGATAAAATGGTCTACCAAGGATGCTTTGGCTACACACTGAAAATAGTTTGTGAGCTTTTGGCCCCGGAAATCCACAACTGTTACTTAAATCCACTAACATCATAATCATTATAATTAATATTACTACATTTTCCAGGTGCTGGAATTTGTGCACCTTACTGGGAACATATACTAGAGAAAGAAAATAAATAAAAATGTCCAAAATATCCAGAATATGTTAAATGTGGTAGAAACTTGGGGGGGGGGGAGGCGCTAATGAGTAAGCCTTTAATTATTTTTTTTAAACTGAAACCTTTAGGAACCATTAGTGTCTGCATTATTATTAGTTGAAGACACATGTTATTAATCTAGATGTATTTCCTTATCCTCTGGGTGCTTTTATTTTTCCAGGCAAGTCTCTTAACAAAACATAAAAAGATGGTCTTAGAATTAAAAAAAAATTACACCGTGCCATGAATTTTATGTTTGTTTCCCTTAGATAAGTCCTATATAATTTTGTAAACTGTTAACTATCATGAGAATGTAAGATTGTACAAAGGGCATGATTACATGAAATAGTTTGTTTTGAAAAAATTACAAGATTTAATTTGTATTCACAATTAACAAGATTTAATATGATTGTTTTAGTAGAAGGCAGAAAATTTTATTAATTACTAAATTTGTCTAAGTCCTTTGCAGATAAATTTAAAAATAGTAAGTGTATTATATAATTTCTGCCAAAATCTTTATTGTCTTACTTGATATTGAAAAGCAGCATATTCAATATGTTCCTGAGTAAGACTATAGCAAGAAATATACATTTTTCTAACTTTTATTTTATTTATTTATTTATTTTTCAATATATGAAATTTATTGTCAAATTGGTTTCCATACAACACCCAGTGCTCATCCCAAAAGGTGCCCTCAAGAAATATACATTTTTATGCAAAACTGATAATACTCTGATAGCTTAGTTTTACTAATCCATTGCATATTTATTTATATTTCTTTCTTACATTTTTCCCCGGTGAAAACCAGTCAATTTGGTTTGGTTACTCTGCTTGGAAGATGAACATGTATTCTATCTTTCAATATAAAAACAGTAAAATGGGACAGGGACATGAAAATATGTGACTAAGGCCCAAAACTGCTCCAAAACTTTCATATCAAGGAATTCAATACTCAGAGGCACCTGGGTGGCTCAGTTGGTTGAGCATCTGACTTCAGCTCAGGTCAGGATTTCACGGCTGGTGAGTTCAAGCCCCTTTTCAGGCTCTGTGCTGACAGCTCAGAGCCTGGAGCCTACTCCAGATTCTGTGTCTCCCTCTCTCTCTCTGCCCCTTTGCTGCTCACTCTGTCTCTGTCTCTCTCTCAACAATAAAAACATTAATTTAAAAAAAATGAAATCCCACACTCATTTTGTTAGACTTATACAGAGTATAAGAGTATAACAGATCCAATCTTTTTTTCTTCTCTAAAGTAACATCACCTATTTGGTAATGACCTGTGAATCCTAATTTCTAAATGGGAATTCTAACTTTAAGCTAGATTTCCAGGTAAGAAGGTGGGAGGCTGGAGAAGCAACAGTGTTATTCAAGAAAGATCAGATTGAAGACATAAGGTTGCAGTGACTAAGCTCATGAGCAATAGACTATAGGCACTTTTCCCTAACATAGGTAGGGATATTTTATGCACCTTTCATTCCTGATTACCCAGCACAATGCTGGTATATGGTTCAATATATGGTACATTTTTCACACTTAAATTCATTAAATGGATGCTGTAAGTAAGAACACTGATTTCAGTACAATTTCTACCATCAGAGTAACTAAGTGAATTGTTGACCTGTATGATAGTTAGACTGTCAATTCTGAAATTATATCAGACTAATTCTCTGTTAGGAAGAACATCCCAAATACTTAAACATCTCAGATGATAAATATATCTTTCTTATTTTGTGCAGTTCAGATTAAAAAGGAACACATACACACACATACGCACTTACATATACAAACATAGTACTCACTCCATTCATAATGGTTACTTGTATTTCAACATTTGCATTGATGGACAATTTTGGACCAATATAGAACCAGGTGGGAACCGGGTACAATCACAGGCTTTAAATTATTTTGAATATATTTTTATGCAGTTTTGTAAATATAATACATTCATTCTATTTCAAGTTGAGAAAAACTTTTTTGGATTTATTTCAGATTTCACAAAAGTTGCTTGGTAGACATCTCCATTGATATGGTGATGATAATATTGTTGATACCAAATGTATATCTAGCATAATTAGACCTTGTTCAAAATGCTTCACACATCTTAATCCATTTAATTCTAATAGCAACTCTATGAGCTTTCTGTTATTTCTTGTTTGTTTGTTTGTTTGTTTATTGAGAGAGAGAGAGAGAGACAGACAGACAGACAAACACTGAGAATTCCAAGCAGCATGGAGCCCAACACAGGGCTTGATCTCAAGAACCACGAGATCATGACCTGAGCTGAATTTAACAGTGGGACACTTAACCAACAAAGTCACCCAAGTGCCCCAGGTTTGTTATTTCTATTTTACAGATGAGAAAACTATGGTTACCCAACTTGCCTTGATCACACAGCTTGTTAAGCAGCAGGACTGGACTGTGTGTGACACATTTAGCTCCAAATCTAATGCTCTGAACTTGTAGACTAATGGTGTCAATATTACTATGTTTTAATTAAAAATACTAAAATTTGTTAGCCAATGATAAATTACAAGAAAGATGAGTTGAATTTGCCTTAAAGATACTTTACAAACTGATTATTCTAGAATAGTGCTTTGAATTAGAAACGGATGTTCAGGTGGCAAAAGATTATATTATTTCCTGGTGCCAAGACTTAGAATGGTACAATTCTTTAAAAATTCTAAGAATGAATAATTTTAAGTAAAATGACCTTGACAACTTAAGTTTTGATGCAATGAATATTAAGGACAAATATTTTTCTTTGCACAATTCATCTTGAATGATCAGCTTGACAAATAGGTTGAGCTCACTTTGTGATTATTAACAATTTAACTGAATGAATTTTGTTTCATTTAAGTCTGTAACTAAATAAAATTTATTCTTATGTAATATTTTTCAAACATCAGTAAAGGACTTATCAACTGTGCCAAATAAATATAGGTCTAAGCTACAGAACTCTAAGGACCAATGACCCCAAAATGTCAACACTTAACAATTAAAGAACGTCTGCATTCCAGTATGTATTTAGTAAAAGCAAAATTAAAACTGTAGAAAGTGCATGTGGCTTTCTTAGATACACAAAGGTGTCATTAGTTTTGTGAATGAAGAGAAAAAGTTATAGCACAGTTCATGGGCAGCGAGGTGTGTTTAAAATATTAAGATATGTCAACAGAAAATAAAGACCAAAATTCAGAAGGATTTCAAATTTTAAAAAGAAAAAGAAAATCTTACGTATGTTCCTTTATACTATGTAAGTTCAGACCACACTGTGGCATTTCTGGAGAGTCCTTGATAGAAAAGGATCAATTTTTGAGGGAGACCCCAAATGGTTTTGTAATAGTTTCATTTTGTCCTTGAATAAAATGGGCCAGGCTCAGAGATGAGTTGACGAAACACAAAGGGTGATCTTGACCTCTCCCTTGTTCTGAGTTTACCAGAGCTATCCTGCCAGAACTTTCATAGATCTACTTTTATTTTATAGCGTTGTGTGTGTGTGCATGTGTGTGTGTGTGTGTGTGTGTGTGCGTGTGTGTATTCAGTTTTGTCTTATCTCCAGCACTTCCAATTCTAATAGCTGGAAATATAAAAGAAGTCCAGAAACTGTTGTCATGTATAGTGCATAAGAATGAGTTTCTTAGAATCTTTGCCAATTTGGGTATCTCCCAACTTGGAATATTTCCCAGATGGGTACACTTAAAAAAGTTATGTCATTCTCCAAGTTGTTGTTGACAAATGTTTCTGTGGATGCTAATAGACGTAAATGTTATTTCCTATTTAGACTAAGTACAGAAATGGAGCGTTTACAACAGCACATTAGACATTCTTATCAACCAGGAGTGGAAAAGGGCCTGGGAGAGAGGCATACACATTACAATTGTATACAGTGATTAATTCATGTGTGGGCTTTGCTGAGGTGTATGTTTCTGGAGGATTCTAGGCAGAGTTCAAAAGTAGGACTGCACATGTGCATGGACAAAGGGGTTCACAAATATCTGAAGTTTTACAATAAAAGATCTCTGTACTTCTAATTAAATTAAATTAATTTTTCCCCATTACAAATGGAACAGACTAGGATTCATCCTGACCAAAAATGAAAAAAAAAAAAAAAAAAGAATATGAGCTGCTTATCTGATTCTCCCCAAACTATACTCAGAATACTCAAAACATTTACTTAGTAGCATATGGTGGGAAATTATAAAAAAGGAGAACAGGTTCTCAACCCTAAACCAAGGACGGGATTTTCTATAGACACACACAGTACAGAAAGAATGGTCCCAGTTCATTACATGATCCTGAATCTGAGTAGACAGGTAATCCCATTTCTTAATAATCAGGTCATTGCCAAGTTCTGTTGCTTCATTTAAACAAATATTAGAAAAAGAGAAAGGAAAGGAGAAAAAGAGATAAGTTACGTGAACTCAAGCAGAGAGCCATAGAACACCATTTCTAAACACGATAATTCCTTTGGAAGTTCAAGGTTAGAAGAATATCAAATTGATCCAAAATAAGACACATATTAATATTTAATATGATTTCCTCCTGCCCGTGTGCCAGTCAGACATTTGGTCCCTAGCATGACATTAATGAGACTGTGAGCTCCTTGAGACAGACACCATGTCTGGTTTATTTCTCTACGCCCCACGGGATCTACCCCAGTGACTAGTATTTAGAAGGGACTCAATACATATTTGAAGAGAGAAATCCAAAATAATTAGCCTTGTGTTTATCTTAAACAAAGCTTTGCTTCTGTTCAAAATTAGTTGCTTGCTGCCACACAGTTCCAGAAGCCACTAGATTGTCAATGAATAAATATAAATTATTACAAATCACTGTTGCATTTGCAAAATTAAACACTAAACTGGTTGGTTGCTAAGGCCCTTTCCAGTATTAATATTTTCTTGTCTCTGGATGCATTGTCCTATATTCCTCTTTATTTATGAGGAAAAAAAAATGTAGAATACTAGCTTCAGTAATCCTTTTCTCTTTTCAGGGTGGCGATTTTTTTTGAGGTAACAGGGAGTCAATGTGGAGGTGCTGGCAATTTCAAATGAAAAACTATTGCTTTGCTTCAGGTTAAATCACTTAACCTGCTGTGAAGCAATTAGAATCCATTTCGCTATTGAGCACAGCTAGGTGCTTAATAAAAGGGTCACAGGGAGTCACACACAAAGATGGCCACTCAACTCTGCAAATCCACCAGCTGTGCAAAATGGTCTCTACCCTGATGCTGGGCAAGTAGGTCTATTCCCTGACTCCCACTCCCCATTTTGTAAAGACTACTGAGTTCCAGAATTTACAGCCTATAAGAGTGAGGCAAGTGATTGCATGCATTTTTTCAAATGCTATTTTATTAAATTTTATTTTACATGATAGAGAATGTTGCCAGAGTTTTTTACATATATGATAAATCTCTCACTTTCCTTATTTATTGGCAAATGATGAAAGTCAAAAACAATTCATCACCTGCTGGGGCCACTCATATATAAAACCAAGCCTGCTGTTATCCACCGTGCTTTAAATCAAAACTACACAGCTAACACACTCTCACTCTCACACATTCTCACACTTGGAGGAAAGAAAAGGCAAACATAATAAATGTCTTCCCAGAAACAGAAACAGTCCAACAGTCAGCTAAAGCAAAATGTTCTCTCTCACATTTACCTATATTGTTCTTCTTAAAGAAGCATAATGTGAGAGCAGTCCAGACTTGGGATACTGCCACCCAAGTCGGCAGCCTATTTACTTTACCAAATAATTAGCCACTAACCTTTTCTTAAGATTGCTCAAAACATGCATCCCTGTCTAATTCTCTAAAGTACAATATAAACAGTATTTTTGAAAACAAAGACACTATATATTTGCACAAGAATAGGAAAGATAGCGCAAAAGTTATTTTTGCTTTTACAAAAGGAATATGTTAAATGTGAAAGATTACTTAAGTGGTGGAGATTCACATACATGTAATCTAAAACAAAATTTTTGAAAGTGCCAAGTAGAGGGGCGCCTGGGTGGCTCTGTCGGTTAAGCATCTGACTTCGGCTCAGGTCCTGATCTCGCGGTTTGTGAACCCCCCCCCACCCCCCGTTGGGCTTCGTGGTGACAGCTCAGAGCCTGAAGCCTGCTTTGGATTCTGTGTTTCCCTCTCTGTGCCCCTCCCCAGCTTGCACTCTGTATCTCTCTCTCTCTCAAAAATAAATAAAACATTAAAAAAAATTAATAAAAAAAAGAAAGTTCCAAGTAGAAAAAAACATTAATAGGCACTTAATGTAGTTATGAGACTTCTATTTTAATTCTACCTCCTGAAATACAAATTTCTAAAGCTGTATACCCTGCCACAGTCCTAAAGTCATGCTGAAATTCCTACATATATCAGGGATGTTCCATAGTATCTTAATTTTATAAAGGTAAAGTAAAAGCAAATTCACATTTCCTATGCATACTCTGACTGCGATAGTGGTTGGCTGAGTGTTATTTTGAGTCCCTGTGGCTACTGCCCATTAGTTCCAATGGAGAAAGATAATGACTCCGTGGTACAGCAATTTATCATACTACTTGCTAGATCTGAATTCCATATTCAGCCACTACATGTAAAACCAGTCCACAAAGGAGGCAAGGAAAACCAGCAGAACTTGAAAACCAAATGTCTTGCATCAGTTACTGTTGACTAGTGCAAGAAGAAAACTGGACTGCTTTAATTGTTTTGTCTGAGAGTCCGTCTCATCATGTAAATCAAGAGGTAGGTGCCCTGCCTCATTGAGGCCTCCACCAAGTTTTTCTCCCTTTCAAGGGTCAGAAACAGAAAATCTATGAAAAGAGTACCTCAAAGATGGCAAAGGAAAAACAAGTGTGAATTTATTCTACTTGGATTCTTTTCTTGATTCAACGTTTTGAAGACATTTGTCTGATACCAGCAGAAAAATAGACAGGGTGACTTTCATTAGTTTTTTGGTTTTTTCTTTTTAAGACAAATCAATGGAATTTCTCCTGAAGCATTCATACTTTTAACACTCTTTGCAACCAGTGGAATGCAATTTTTTTTTTTTTTCAAGTCACCAACTGAGGTCTAGTGTACTCAGGGGCCATAATTAAATCTACTTACTCTGAAATCCAAACATCAAGTTTGGTTTCATCAGTACTTTGAATAAAGGAAAACTATTATTTCAGGGGTCGAGAGTAGGATTGCTCAGCTCTGTAAGGATATGGCTGGGGCAGCAGCTACTTCCCTAAATCCAATCTCTTTGCAAAGTCAGAAGTCAAGAGATTTATCATTGCCAATGCCGGGCGATTAGAAAGTGTAATTCGTCAATGCCATTTAGTGGCCAGTGAATGAATGGATCAGACCTATCTGGAAGCTGGCTTTTAATGGTAAAAGGGGAATTCACCTAGACAGATAATCTATTTCTCAAAAAGGGATTGACTTTAAAAAGTCTATTTGATTGTACCCTCATTCATTTATTACTTTTATTTGGAAATGTCCTATCTATCTAGTTTTCCAAGTCCTTAATTCCTCTCTACTGGTTCTCTGACCTGTGATATTACTTACCTGTTAAAAAGATTTTCACAGTTATCCAAAGGCCAGAGTAAATACAAAATGGAAAAAAAAAGAAAAAAAATCATTTTTAGGTCACTCCCACTTCAGTAGTCCACCCTGAAAAATCTTCAAATGACAAGATATTCATGGCTAAGTTAAAAACAGAATATGATTGAGTTATACAAGCCTTACTTATACACTTACTCATTCTGTTATAGAAACAGTCAAGTGGATTTGGCCAAAGAAGAATCATGTGTTGAATTTTTTTTGATTCTACTAATAAATTTGGTTTTCTGTTGAACTTAAAATTGAAATGGTCTTTTCTTACACTCTTGAAACACATAAAATAATTCATCTGATTACTTTGTCAGAAGAATGTATGGAAAATATATTTCAGATTCAGCTCTTGACTATTATTCAGATACTAATTTTTGAAGGCAAAAAATTACTGATGATATGCCTTTTGAAAATTACTAAAATTTAAATCAATTTCTTTCACTATTTACTTTGAGTATGCTCTTATGTATTTCTTAAGTGTATTCTCTGCCCCCTCCCCACACTCCTTTTTCTGCCCAATCTCTTTAATTTACCACTCCTTTCAATAAAGGGCTTATCTCCATGGAAAATATAATAGGTTCACAAAGTAACTTACTCTATGAAAAAATATACTTTCTCTCATTGTGAAAGTATTTCCTCTCATGAGATCCATTTCATGATTCAAGTGGGATTTTTTTTTAATATATATACTTAAACAAAGGCTACATAAAGAGGTGTCCTTGGGTAGATGGCAATCTGAAAACTGTTACTGGTCTGCAATGTGCTAAGATGATGCTAGGATATAACCTACAACTCTAGGCACACTGTTGTGTTCAACTGACATTTTTTTTTCACTGATGGACTTTCTAAATAAGGATATAGTGTGTGGATTTGCCTTCTCGGGCACACTCCATGTCTTGTCATGGGTCATTACTAAGCAGTTTAAGTATTAGCACTGTGAGTGACAAAAACTACCTATGTGCAATTGGTCTTATGCCTAACCTGGTTCAAAGATTGGTGGATTTAATGAATCTATAGCTATAGATGTGTAATAGAGGACCTATTCTCAGTTCTCCTTCTCCCTTTTCCACCACAGGCTGTTTCAATGTCATAGTGCACCGTGTCATTCATTCACTCATTCATCCTATATTTAATAGTGTCACTACATAATAATACTTGTTTTCATGGATTCTATTTTTTAATGAGATAATACCAAATAATAAAATAAGTACATAAACTAAGTATATTCAGAAAATCATAAGTGATTTGAAGAAAATAAAACAAAATGATGTGATTAAACTTGAGAAGACAAAGTGGCATATGTGTGTTGCTTTAGAACGTGCATATGAGCTGAGAAGATGAGGAGGAGGAAAAATCATCCACAGATGTAAAGGAAGAGCTTTTCACAGGAAAAAACAAACAAACAAACAAATAAAAACAAAAACAAAAAAAACCCATCTAGTGCAAATGTCTTCAGATGGGATGAACTTGACATGTCAGGGGAATAAGACAAGGGCTTGGTGGAAGTGGACTTTAGCCAGCAAATGGGGAGGGTCCAGGGCCTGTACTAGGAAAGGCCACCAGGAACACCTTCTTCCTTAAACCACTACTCATCAGACTGGCATTATCACTTTAGCAGGCATGTTTTCTTTCCAAAGTGCTTAACATTTCCAATTCTAATTGACAGAATTATTGAGATCAACAAGCCACTAGCATGTCTAGCGTGATAACATTAGGAGTTATAATTAAATGTGTCTGACTTGTTTGAGAGCCTAAGTTACTCCTTTAAAATCATTCTTTAGGACTCAGGGTATCTAATCAAGTGAACACATTCTTGTGACCTAAAAAAATCACTGCCTTGTGGAAGTACATAAGAAATTAAATCAAATAAGAAGCTCAACCTGAGCCTTGGAACTTGATTGTTCTAGAGGCCATACAAATGACATAAATAAGTTAAATGAGGAGGGAGTTAGTTCTAGTCTGATGGTAAACTGCAACTTACAAGTGTGATGTGGTAAGAAATGCAGGGATCATAATGAAGTGGAAATTAATACGTCCTTTCTAAAAGTATAAGCCACCACCGAGTGTCAGCCAAAAATACTTCCATGGGCGTATGGCTCTAGTGTGGCCAGATCTTCTGAGGTGTTGATGAGAAACTGGAATTTGGGATTTGGAGAAGAATGCATATGATCATTGTAGAAATTGGCAAGTTACTAAAAGCAATGTAGATCAAACAAAACACAGCTTCAGGTCTCCATTAGCTCACTGGCTGCTGGTTTCTAAACTTTGATTTAATCACAGGCTCAGTTGATATTTAAGAGATACACAAACATGACCATCTTGCTATATGGTAACTTTTATGAATAGCCAGAAAGACTGCCCTGTTTCTTTTCTTGCATGGTGGCAGTTTAAGCCTGGTAAAAATAGTCCACAACAGCTCCACATTTTGTAACATACCCGATTACTGGGTTTATAAATTCTGGGAATATCAAATTTTTCCTAACAGGTTACAAGTTTTATATAACCCAGCATCGGTTCATCAGCTAAATGATACGTTTCTAGACAAAGACAGAGATGGATGGATGCCACAAGAATGTATTTTAAGGCTTAATACTTTTCTTTATTTGTAATACCTAATATTACTCTAATGAACCAGTCTACTACCTGTTGATAATCATTAATCTAACAAAAACACTGTAGGTGACAGCAGCAGATTGCTTCCTATACTGTTTAACTCAACAAAATCAAAATCATTTCAGTTTAAATGGAAAAAAAGTATGGAAAGAAAAGCAGCTGTTGAACCACTCTGATTTCCACTTTCAATCAATAACTAGCTCTGATATCTACCACATCAGCCCTCATGAGAAAGGTTTGCCACATGTCATCGGAGCAGGGTTGCTAGGAGGCAGGATCACCTACCCAGGATTGGATTCCTTTGGTTCCCTGGTTTGCAGCACACCATGTCTGACTATACTCCTTGAGATGCACAGGGTGGCTGAACTCCCCTGAATGCTTACAAGTATCAATGGCCAAGACAGCAGTAAATAGTTCATGGGGGAATATCTCTTACAGGAGCATCAGTAATCTTAGGCACCACATTATTATCACTCACTAGTCAAGAGAATCTGGATGCTTTTTGTCACACGTTGCCTTGTCTGGTCAGCAAGAAATAATGACCACTGGGTTATATACAGTAAGATATGTGTATATGGGTGTCTCTGGGCGTGAGGTTCTCTTTTTCCCTTGCTAGTGGTTATTTTAATAGAAAAATTTCATGTCTGACCCTATACCTGGCTGCTGTCCAAGAATTAAATATAGCAATTTGTTACAGTAATATTCCTCCAGATCCTTCAGCAAGAACACAAACTATTTATTTTAAGTTATGCTTAAAGGTGTATTTCATTTTTAAGTCTCATCTCTGGCATACAACATATTCTAAGCAGCTTTCTCTCTCTTCAGTAGTGCAAGCAATTTTCTTCAATAACTTCTTTTCCAGCATGGCATAGTTCCCTCACTGGTGTTTACTATTTGAACAAGCACATCTGATTTTGGTTTGCAATAGTTTTATCTGAAAAATTAAAGAACATATTGTACACAAGGAAGGGTCTCTCCTCCCCCAGCAACCAGATCAAAACTACTACTACTTCTTTGTGTTAGAAAAAAAAAAAAAAAATATATATATATATATATATATATATTTTATATATACACATATATATAGGGTGGCTGGATGGTTCAATCAGTTGAGCATCTGACTTTGGCTCAGGTCATTATCTCATGGTTCATGGGTTCGAGCCCTGGGTCAGGCTCTGTGTTGACAGCTCAGAGCCTGGAGCCTGCTTCAGATTCTGTGTCTTTGCCCCTCTCCTGTTCCTCTCTGTCTCTCCAAAATGAATAAACATTAAAAAAAAAAAGAAAAAAGAAAGAAAATAATATATATGTGTGTGTGTCACAATAAAATTTTGAAAGTTTCATTTGTCCTTGAAAATGCACATCAATTTTAATAAGTTATTCTTTTTTTTTTTTTTTTAATTTTTTTTTTCAACGTTTATTTACTTTTGGGACAGAGAGAGACAGAGCATGAACGGGGAAGGGGCAGAGAGAGAGGGAGACACAGAATCGGAAACAGGCTCCAGGCTCTGAGCCATCAGCCCAGAGCCCGACGCGGGGCTCGAACTCACTGACCGTGAGATCGTGACCTGGCTGAAGTCGGACGCTTAACTGACTGCGCCACCCAGGCGCCCCAATAAGTTATTCTTAACTTCTTTTTTTTTTTTTTTCCAACGTTTATTTATTTTTGGGACAGAGAGAGACAGAGCATGAACGGGGGGAGGGGCAGAGAGAGAGGGAGACACAGAATCGGAAACAGGCTCCAGGCTCTGAGCCATCAGCCCAGAGCCTGACGCGGGGCTCGAACTCACGGATGGCGAGATTGTGACCTGGCTGAAGTCGGACACTTAACTGACTGCGCCACCCAGGCGCCCCATGTTATTCTTAACTTCTAACCAAATGCTTAAAATACTCTTTCAAGCAGTGTTGCATTTTTCTCTTTTGTTCCTATTTCCTGTGCCACTCCCTTTTTTATGACTCAGATGTATTGTATACATTGCCAATATTTGTACTGCAGCAATGTTTTTAGTATTTTCAGTTGTATAATCAGATTCCTGTGGCTGCCTTAGCAAATTACGACAAATAGGTTGGCTTAACACAACAGAAATTTATTCTTTCACGGTTCTGGTGGCAAGAAGTAATAATCCAAGGTAGTGGCGGGGCCATAGTCCAGCTGAAGGCGCTAGGGGAGAATCGTTACTTCCTTTGGTTTCTGAGGATTATTGGTGTTCTTCGACTTGTGACAGCGTAATCCAGATTCTCCCTCCATCTTTACATTGCCTTCTCCCGTTTGTATCTTAAAACTCTCTCTGCCTTTCTCTCATAAGGACATCAGTCATTGGATTTAGGACATGCCTTAAATCCAGGATGATCTTATCTTGAGATCCATTCCTAATTACATCTCCAAAGACACTTGTTCTGAATAAGGTCACATTCTGAGATTTCAGGTAGATATATCTTTTGGGGGTCACAATTCAAACAGATACAGGTTAATTTATATTAATTTTTTTAAGTACCAGTACTATATTTTTTCTCATATAACTTTTTTTCTTCTTCACATTAAAAAAGTTAGTTTTACAGAAGTTATAAGTGAGCTACAGCAAATAGGAATGTACATTATTTTTAGGATATTTTCTAGTTGCATTCAGTGGTAAAAATATGTTTTCAATAAGAAAAAAAATACAGGAACATACAAGTTTATAATTATATTTTATTATGCCCTGTATAAGATCTATCACATAATTAAAATGTGGGACCACAGGTGAGGGTAGGGGGAAAAGAACATATGAATGAGATTTAAAAATGATTATGTTCCGTATATCATGCTTAAGAAAGATTTCTAGCATGTCTAGGCTAACTGAATTATTATGTACTTTTTTAACTGAATACTGTGTAACTGTTAAATATCACAATTTTGAAGAATATTTAATGCTACTGGACAGTGTGAAGAACTTTAGATATAGAATTTAGTCTATGTGTTATGTTTGTGTATTTAAAAAAATTGTTATCTCTGGTTGATGGCACTGTTTTATAATTAGTAGTTTTTTTCTGCTTTCTGATTTTCTGCCATCAGCTAGTCTTATATTTATAACTTAAAACTATTATTTAAAACTTTATAGATATGAGGAAACCATTTCTAAAGTTCTTAATTTTTAGGCTGGAAATGTGTAGTGTTTTTTCCTCTCTCTTTTTACTATTATCTATCTACGTTGATTTAATAATGGGATAAATTGACAATTAGCTTTAATTTCCATAACATTTATCATTATTCTATTAGTTCATATTTATTTACTTACTCAGTATTTATAGTGTTCCCTCACTCTACCACATATAGGAAGATAAATATAAATAAATCATGCATCTGCCCTCAAGGGATTTGCTATAGATTTTAGAAGACAGTCAAGACAAATCACTAATTGCAAACAGCGTGATAGGTGGTATGATAGGGGTATATCCTAAAGTTCCGAAAGACTACAGAGGGAGAGCACATAATGCAGATTGGAAGAATAAGAGAGTTTCCGAAAGAAGACGTACATAGAACTGAGTGCTGAAGGAAACCACTTACATCAAGAAGGGAGGAGAGGAGCATTCCAAACAGAGAAAGCAACAAGTTCAAAGGCCAGAAAACCCTAAATTTCAGTTAAGGAGGTTTTGGGAAGTAGTGAGCTACAAAAAAGTCAGGGGACAGATCATGTATATGGACTTCATTTCGAAGTCGATGGAGAATGAATGAAGGCTTAAAAATAGAATGGGTGTGTGCATCTTGGCTTTTCTAAGAGATTACACTGGCAAGAAGCAGATAGGTGGATGGATGTAATGGCAGACAGAGCTTCAACTAAGTTGTTAGAATAATGCAGGAGGTAAGAAACGAGGTCTTCCACAGAGGCAGATGCAGTGCTGCACAAGGGAAATGCGTGGACTTGAAGGGTATTTAGAAGGTAGGCACTGCTATTGTAATGGTTTAAAAGAATGGAGATTAGGAAGAAATAGCATTTGAATCCTTATTTCTACCTTGGCCAACAATTTTTGTGAGGGTGCCATTCACTTAGATGGGAAACAGAGCAGAGCAATTTTGGTGAATAAGATGAAAAGTTCAGATGTGGAAATGCTTACCTTGAGATTGTTACGTAAGCTGAAGTTTAGGTGATTATAAGGTAGGTGAACTTTCAGGAGCTGAACCTCAGAAAAATGTTATAGACTGCAGGTTAGCTTTACGAAGATATTAAAATATCTCCGCAATATTTTAATATTGCAATACACATGCATCATATTTATGCACAAGGAAAACGGAGAGCACAAGGTTGCATGTGCATGATTTACCCATATGGTTTTTAGGAGGAAAGATTCCCTATTATTTTCTGTCGTATTTTAAAAAGTGGTAATTGCTCCCTACAACATTTACAAATCCCTGGTATGAAATAGATGTTGGAGGATAAAACCAAACTTATCACATAATTAAAATGTGGGTCCACAGGTGAGGGTAGGGGGAGAAGAACATATGAATGAGATTTAAAAATCAAGCGGCCAAAAGGAAGGTAGGAGTGGAACTAGAGATAGGCAGTTCTAAGGAGAAGACAGGCACAGGGTCAAACACTATGAAGAGGTTGTTAAAAAAGAAAAAAAAAAGAAAAAAGAAAAACAAAAATAAATTTTGGATACACAAACAAAAATCACTAGTATGTACAAAATTTTCCTCTATTTTAAAGAGATATACTGAAGTTTGTAGGGGTAATGTACCATGATGATCTGGGATTTGCCTTAAATTACATTAGAACAAGAAGAAATGAAACAAATATGGTGAAATGTTAGCAGCGATTCAATTCAGGTGATATGTTTACAGGGTTGATTATATTATTCTAACTTTATTCATGTTTGAAAAATTTCATAACAAAAGGTAATACAAACAAAAAGTTAAAAATAAAAAAAAATATATACTTTGCCAGAGCCAGTTCCCTACAAGGCATCAGTAATAGTGGAATTCAGATTCAAAAACAAAAAAAAAGTTTTCAAGTTCTATTTACATGACTTAGTTTATTTGCTATCTCTCTCTTTCTCTCATTCTCTTTCCTCCTTCCACTTCCACTTCCACCTGTCTCTTTCCAGGACATATTTGGGAAAAAAATAATTATTCTTGCTCTTCATATGCAAGAGTTCATATGAAAGAATTCATGTGCAAAAACCAACTTTGGAAAGCAAATCTCCCTAAGTTCCCCCAATGGAGAAGAAAAAGGGGGGTCTAGGTCTACCAGATTATGTTTTACTTAAACGTTTGAAAGTACTAAAAACACGTGCAAGAGCAAATATTACCACATTCATTGAAACTTGACTCAACCCAAGACTCCAAAGGTAAAAGTGTACGATGGGGTGGGCAGTAACTCCTCATGTGTCAGATGAAGGCTTCTGTCAACCACGGTGGAGATGTCACTTTCAAGAAAAAAACAGGTCCACTTCAAGAAGTACTTGAAAAAAACATGATGTTTTAAAATATTTGTCCCTTCCAAGCTGAAAAGTAGTTTTTTTTCCAGGCTCAAACTTCAAAACAGGCTGTGAGCATATCGGCTTGGCATGAGAATATGTAAAAGATTTTCTGCTTTCGCGCATAAGGTATACATAGACACACAGAGAGACATGATTTTTCCTTTTGCAAATAGCATTGCTTTATGGCAGATTGCCAGAACTCACAGAGGCATGTTATCACACTGTCAGGAGGCTTTGTACCAATGAAGAAAGATACCAGTTTGAGGTATTGTATAGAGTAATTGTGGTGTAGGTATTCCAATTGATAAAAGAGCAGAAATTTTGGCATTACATCAATAAGCAGTATAATTAAGGTAATAGGTAGCATGCCATCTAATCAAGTTACTACTGTAATACCAATGTGAGTTAACTTACTTTACACTCTCTGAATACTAATTACTATCACTGTCAAAATTTTACAAGATGCAATATATTTAACAGAATTTAACCTAGCTGGATAATTACTATTGTGCTAATAAATAAAAATTATTATTGAATAAACATACTGTAGCCAGTTTTTATGGATTTCCTCAAAAGTATTCTCTGGTTACAAGTACTATAATTAGAGGATATAGACTAAATCTCATTAAAAAAAAAAAAAGCTTTAAACATGGTATCCTCTACTTCAGGTTTGTGTAAGACTACTTTTATCACATAGAAATTGAAAAAAAGAAAAAAACAATGTTTGAAATTCAAAAAGGCATTTAAAAATCTCCATGGGGTCAATTGTCATCTCTATTTGTGTGAGGGAGTAGATCAAGGATGCATTTCCTAGCAAAGATTAATTTTGCAGTTTCAATTATAGCCGGCTAATTCCCACTTTTAATATAGATTCCTGCTTTCAGAGCCTTCTATCTCAAAATTATAATACTAAAATTAAAAGACTTGGGTAATTAATATTAATAATCCAAGTCCCTCTCTTAAATGCACAATCTCTCACACTTTCATTTTCATTTCTCCCTCTTTCTCACACTATCAGTTATTTGGTATTTACCTTCTTTTTCTACCTCCTTTAATTCTCATCTTCTCCCATCCCTACCTTCCATCATTCAACTTTCTTGGTTCAGTCATGCTTGCTTCCTTTCTCAAGTGTTGGCACTCACATGTTGAGTTCCAAAAGACTCAGTGCTCAGTCTCTTTCTGAATTTATTGACAGAATCAAATGTCAGCATGACATACATATGGAAGAAAACTCTACAATTTATCGTATAATACAAAGTGCTTCTAGCTTTTAAATACGACCCAAACCATTTTTTTAGCTACAAATATGTAGCTATATGTAAAAACACATATGTGTAGCTATATGTAAAAAACATATGTAACTACATATATAGACATATGTAAACACGGCATATTAAACGCAAACATATATACATCTTCCTACCTGAAATGTCACAAATACAATAGAAATGTAATTTGCATAAGCACATACCATGCATAGAATGGGTATTGTAATCACAGCAGTAACAGCGGGAAAAGCATAATGTTAAACCATGTAGGAAAAGTTGGAAATACACCAGATTGATACCACAAAACATGATATTCTTTAGACATAGGGATAAAAAGATGGCAGAAATTAAAGAAGACATCATCAAGATGGTGGATCGAGAAAATCCAGACCATTTTCCTAATGGATACATTAAATACACAACTGGAAACTGGCTAAAATAATCTCATAGTCGAAGGAAACAATCAGCAAAACTAAAAGGCAACCGACAGAATGGGAGAAGATATTTGCAAATGACATATCAGATAAAGGGTTAGTATCCAAAATCTATAAAGAACTTATCAAACTCGACACCCAAAAAACAAACAATCCAGTGAAGAAATGGGCAAAAGACATGAATAGACATTTCTCCAAAGAAGACATCCAGATGGCCAACCAACACACTCATCATCCAGGAAATACAAATCAAAACCACAATGAGATATCACCTTACACCTGTCAGAATGGCTAACATTGACAACTCAGGCAACAACAGATGTTGGCCAGGATGTGGAGAAATAGGATCTCCTTTGCATTGTTGATGGGAATGCAAGCTGGTGCAGCCACTCTGGAAAACAGTATGGAGGTTCCTCAAAAAACTAAAAATAGAACTACCCTACGACTCTGCAATTGCACTACTAGGCATTTATCCATGGGATAAAGGTGTGCTGTTTCGAAGGGACACATGCACCCCCATGTTTATAGCAGCACTCTCAACAATAGCCAAAGTATGGCAAGACCCCAAATGTCCATCGATGGATAAATGGATAAAGAAGATGTGGTATATATATACAATAGATTACTACTTGGCAATCAGAAAGAATGAAATCTCGCCATTTGCAACTATGTGGATGGAACTGGAGGGTATTATGATAAGTGAAATTAGAGAAAGACAAAAATCATATGACTTCACTCATATGAGGACTTTAAGAGACAAAACGGATGAACATAAGGGAAGGGAAACAAAAATAATACAAAAACAGGGAGGAGGACAAAACAGAAGAGACTCATAAATATGGAGAACAAACTGAGGGTTACTGGAGGGGTTGTGGGAGGGGGGATGGGTAAGCAGCACTAAGGAATCTACTCCTGAAATCATTGTTGCACTATATGCTAAATTGGATGTAAATTTTAAAAAATAAAAAATAAAATAAAATAAAAATAAAGAAAGAATATCAAAAAAATAATAATCTCATAGTATGGAAGTTCTAGTAATCAGTTAAAAATCTATAGCTACCAAGTGAAAGCCCAAACAAGGAAAAGCCACATACAAAATGGTAGATTTTGTGACATTTTTACTCCCCAGTTCAGCTCAGCACATTTTGGGGAAAGCAGTGGCTTCATCCCAGTTCTCTTCTGTGTGCAAGAAAGAACACAGAAAACTTAATTTGCAACATTGTAACTTGTCTAGGTGCTGATGGGTCTCTATGTCACTCAGCTGGCATGTCAGATGGCAAACACAGCAAAACTCTGATCTTAGGTTAGGGGCAACTGTGGGAAATAGTGGTTATGGCTTGTGAAAACCACAAGGATACTACAATACCTTGACTGTGACAAGAGAGGACTGACCAAAAGTGCTGTCATCCTTCCGAAAATAGGAGGGCTAATGCACATGTGTATACTGGAAGGTAATATAAATTGCCTCCTTCCTCCCCAAATCTAGAATTTAAACAACCATGCCTTAACCTGACAAGCAGTAGGTTCTCAGAGATTTTTCTGGGGAATGTTACTAGCACAAGAGGAAAAACTTAAAAAAAATGCAATTGAAGATCTCTAACTTATTGATAGAGATGAATCATATCAGAATAAAGATTATGGTCGGCATGCTATTCACTGAGGCTCTTGGTCATACGTTTTTAAAGCACAAGACTCAAAAGTTTTTTTAAGAACTTTCAGGGAAGGAGAGAAAATAGAAATGTGTTAAAATAAAAATTCATTTTTTCATACTTTTCAATATCTGAAAAGAAGAAGGCAATGGAACATTATCTTCAAAATTCAGAAGAACAATTATTTCAACTTACAATTTTATACCTAGCCAAACATTAAATAACTTCCCTCGTAGAAGAAACATTTTCAGACCTGTGTAGTCTCAAAATTCTTAATTTTCATAGATCTTTTCTAAGGAAGTTATTGCAGGTTAAGCTTCTCCCAAATAAAAGAGTAAATCGAGAAAGAAATCATGGTCTGCAAGAAATAAGCAATTTTCCATGGGAAATAAGTAACCAAGTACTCCCTAAAATGGTACTGAGAAAGGATTGTAGCATGGTAGCTGTGTAATGAATATACAGAGCTATGTATCCATGGGAGACTTTTGGAGGAAGATGAAATGTACAGAATAGCTGATGTGCCTGAGTATATGGAGAAGAGACTGACATAATTGTGACAAGTTTTGAGTGTTTTCTGAATTACATAGAAGACTGTTATGGACTGCATTTTGTCCACCATTCATGTTGAAGTCTTATAGCTCAGTGCCTCAGAATGTTACTTTATTTGAAAATAGGGTATTTAAAGAGGTGATTAAGTTAAAATGAAGTCATTAGGAGGGCAGTAATCTAATATGACTGGTGTCCTTATAAGAAGGAAATTGGACAAACATGTAGAGAGGACCATGAGAAGACACAGGGAGAAGACATTCATGTATAAGCCAAGAGAACTCTTAAGAACACAAGCCTTCTGACACCTTGATCTAAGACCTCTGGCCTCAAGAATTACAAGGAAATAAACTTCTGCTGTTTAAGTATCCTTGTCTGTGGTATTTTGGCAACCCTAGCAAACTATCACACTAACCCAACAATGATAAAAAAAAAATCAGGATTATTATTAAACTGTTATTCAGGAAAAAAAAAATAAAGGATTTGAGCTAACCATAAATATAATAAGGATATACTGGGGACAGGAAGATGGTCAGAAGGGTGAATGTTTGCTGGGCAGGGAGAGGCAGGGGGTGGGGGGAGAAGAAAGCAAATCATTCATCTTATTCAAAGGGAAGATAATAGACAATGAAACTGAAAATTAATTCTCAAAATAATTTAGGACAGAAGTATGTACTCAAATAATCAACTAAAAGAGCTGAAATATTGTTGCCAGAGATATGAAACTGATTAGGGGTAGGATATATTTTTGTGGAACTTTTAAACTAGCCAAATTAATATGTAACTTTGACTCATACCAAGCATAACATATATGATTTGTAGTATTTACTACATTATTTGCTACATGTTACAAATGAAATTTAACATAGTGGAAGAGATGAGTTATTTCTCTTGTTTCATAGAGTTTTATAAAGGCAGAACCAGAATTTAAAATTAAAACTTGAGAGTCCCAACTCAGTATTCATTTTCAAAATGACAACACTTGGAGGGCACCTGGGTGGCTCAGTCGGTTGGGCGTCCGACTTCAGCTCAGGTCACGATCTCGCGGTCCGTGAGTTCGAGCCCCGCGTCAGGCTCTGGGCTCAGGGCTCGGAGCCTGGAGCCTGCTTCCAATTCTGTGTCTCCCTCTCTCTCTGCCCCTCCCCCGTTCATGTTCTGTCTCTCTCTGTCCCAAAAATAAATAAGCGTTAAAAAAAAAAAAAAATTAAAAAAAAAATGACACCACTTGGGGCGCCTGGGTGGCTCAGTCGGTTAAGCGGCCGACTTCGGCTCAGGTCACGATCTCACACTCCCTGAGTTCTAGCCCCGCGTCGGGCTCTGTGCTGACCTCTCAGAGCCTGGAGCCTGTTTCAGATTCTGTGTCTCCTTCTCTCTCTGACCCTCCCCCGTTCATGCTCTGTCTCTCTCTGTCTCAAAAATAAATAAACATTAAATTTTTTTTTTTAAATGACACCATATGACCTTGACTTTTCAGATCCTTGAAAATGGAAAGTTATTTCTGCTCCTAACATCTGTGAGAGGGTTGACAACATTATGCCACAGGTATTAGACACTTCTGAGATGGCTGCTGCTTCTACTACAGAGGTTTTAAAGAGAGAGCAATTCCTTTTCAATTAAGAACTTTAAAAATTATCCAAGTCTTAAGTGGGGCTTAAGTGAAAATTTCAGTTCATTCCAGGGTAATTGACTTATTTTAGTATGAAAGCTGTAAGTAGTGAGAATACATACCTTTTGATATTAACAATAAATAACTGAACCCTTATAGATGGGAAACTATGATCTTTCTAGATTGAAACAGGAATGCTCAGGCGTAGCATCATACCATTCACTACAGGGATAGCTTATGATTTCAATCAACTGCACCAAATATGTACTAAATCAAAGAATACCTTCACTGTATTCTTTGTTAATTACAAATATTTAAAGTTGATTGAAATAATATTTGCATTTCTGTATATAATTATGTAATTGTGATGGAAAGAAGGAGTATGTCCAAACAGTAAAGAAAGTTGAGCTAAAGCCCTCTTAAATCCACAGGTCTTGTCTCTATTGTCAAAGGGTGGGTCTAAAACAGGGTGGGTCTAAAAAGGCACTAAATATCAGTAGTTGTCAGCAGTCCCTAGAACCCAAGGAATTTCGCCCAAGGTCAGGTTTACATTTCAGATCCCATATACCATCTATTAGCACAAATATCGAAGTGCATAATGAATTTGTAGCCTAACCATTCTGCAGGATTTTCACCTTAGTTTATTTATTTTAGGATTTCTCCTTTACCTCCTGCATCCAAGTCAGTCAAATATTCATTTAATCTGTTAACATCTTGTTTGCAATAAATTGTGATTCATTCCTAGTCATCAAAACAATTTAACTAACAATGGAGAACTTACCTTGGGCTAGGCTCTATGCTAGGTACCAAAACAAACAAACAAACAAACAAACAAACAAAACAATGATAGTTAACATAAATTGCATGTGCAAATCAGAGTCATGATGGACCATTGTACAACTTAAGAATATGGTGTTGTAGAGGACTGGGTTACAAACAGGATAAAAAATATGGCAAGATGTTAAAATATCAGGCTGCAACATAGCCTGACAGGCTTTGTATTTCATCCTTCAACTCTGATGTTTTCAGTCATGAAACTGTTACATATTGGCATCTCACATTTTTTTGTGAAGCGTGTTAACACTTAATGCTATCATTTTTTCCTTTTTTTAGTAAGTTTGAGTAGACTCATCTTCCTTCTTATATTATTCATATCCAATTGCTTTTCAGTAATAAAGAGCTGATATTTCAGTTGCTATAATGAAAATTATACATGGAAATATGTAAGGTATGTACCACATCATCTGCCACATGCTAAAGTGGAATTTGCTTTGTTTTGCTCCATTTCTGGCTTCTTCTAACAGAAGCAAATGCCTTCATTTAAAGGCTCTGTTCTTTGCACACTCCCTGTAGTTCTAGGAGATTCTCCTAACAGTATTCCACCTTGCTAGTCACAAGGGTATGTGTACTAGGTCTGGTCAACCATGCTAAACCATTCCTCTGGTCACAGTGCCTGGCAGAAGAAGGACTGTAACCAAAACTGGAATACATCTGATACGTCCTAAAGACAAGGATGTTCTACCAGAGAGAGAGAAGGGGGAAGTACATCTGAGAGATGCTGTGGTGGGGCCAGGTGGTGGAGGAAGACAGAAGGGGAAACAGAGAGAGGAAAGGAGGAAGGGAGAAAGAGAGTTGGGGGGTAGTCAGAAAGAGGTAGAAGGGGAAAAGGGGAAAGAAGGGGAAAGGGAGGGTGGGATGGGAGATCCAGAGAGTGTGGGGAATGAGAATATAAAGGCAATAATGTAATTTGAAAACCCCCAAACCCATTCTATATTTCAACAACCCAGTTATGGCTGCCAATATATTTTTAATTTTATTCTTGTAATTGTATGTGGATGTGTGTGTATTCAGAACAATATTTATATATTTGTGCATTTGTGGGGGGGGGAGAATTTAGGATTCAGTGATACAAAGTGTTTAAAATATTTAAACAAACAGTGATTTGGATTTTTAGAAAAAAACTAATTTTGATACTACTGAGAAATATAAACAAGCAAGACTAAAGCCAAAAGGTCTACAAAAAATAAGAATGGGGGGCCTGGGTGGCTCGGTTGGGGGTCGGACTTTGGCTCAGATCCTGATCTCCCGGTTCATGGGTTCGGGCCCTGAGTCAGGCTCTGTGCTGACAGCTCAGAGCCTGGAACCTGCTTCGGATTCTGTGTCTCCCCCTCTCTCAGCCCCTCCCTGCTCATGCTCAGTCTCTGTCTCTCAATAATGAATAAACGTTAAAAAAAATAATAAGAATAGGAATATCCTTACCATAGTCTAGGTGACGTTGATTTATAAGAATTTTTATAACCCTTATGTTATTGTTGGTTAATAATTACTAATTATTACTACTTATGGGAATAGTAACTATAATTTACTGAGTGTTTACAATATACATACTATACTTTTTTTAAAAATTTAAATCAGTGTCCAATTCTTTTTTTTTTTTTTTTTTTAGTGTTTATTTATTTTTGAGAGAGAGACAGAGCGTGAGCTGGGGGAGGGGCAGAGAGAGGGAGACACAGAATCCAAGGCAGCTCTAGGCTCTGAGCTGTCAGCACAGAGCCTTATGCGGGGCCTGAACTCACGAGCTGTGAGATGAGCCAAAGTGGGATGCGCTTAACCGTTGGAGCCACCCAGGTGCCTCGATATACATACTGTATGTTAACTTTCTTCATGCATCACCCCATTTAATCCTTAACACATTCTAAAAGTGACATATCATTATTATATTCATTTACCAGTTGAGGTTTAGGAAGATGAAGTGATTTGTCCAAACTCGTGCAAATATTAATTACTAAATTCAGGTTGCACAGTTAAGTGCACCTGACTGCAATACTCGTGATTGTAACACTTCTCATCATATTTCCCAGATTAACAGGATTTGAACCAAGAGAGTAAAATTGAGATTATGTAGACGAGAGGAGAAATACAGACTAGGAAGTACTTGTAGGAATAGCCAGCAAAGAATTGCGGATGATTCAAAGTTTTGAATTAAGTATATAAATGTAGTACCATTAAAAGAATACAGAAGAGAAGATTAAGGAAGGGAAAGCTTTATATATTGTACTACAAGAATCTAGTACATTCTTGGAGTTTCATGAATGTACAATTTTTTCTTGTGCTCTTTAATCAGGTGTTATTTATAGTATGGTACAAAAATGCCAATGTATGAGTGTTACTGGCCTTTTCTTGTAACCTCGCAAAAAAGGTTTTTGGCTTTATGCTTTCTGATTTTTTTCACTCACTATTACCCATTTGGTAGGTATCTGGGTTTGCCAGATAATTCTTTTGGACTTTTGTGATGAAGAATATAGAGGAAAGGGGTAAATATAGAAGGTTTTAATTATTAGAAACACGAAAAGAAAATTTTAGAAACTTTTTTACAGGGCACACCATAGGATTTGAGGTATAAATGAAGAAAGGTTTTATAATACCTCTTTGCAGTGGCTATCCCCTCGGTAGGAATCAAAGAAGTCCATTTTTTATGTGAGAACTCACGTGTGGCTGTAGGCCTTTGATTAGGACCCTTTGTGGTGACTAGACCACCTGAATTGTAATTCCAACAGAGTTAAAATGAAATACCCTTTCACCCTCCACGGCAAATAAAATTATTTAAGGTGAGTAATGAAAAAAGGTAATTATTATATGGTGAAAATAAATACATTTTTGGTGGCAATATAATTTTGACAAAACATGGACTGTAGGGTTTATGTTATCATATCCAAGGCTTAAATCAATACTGCAATTTTGGAAGCAAACCTGGAAGTTGAGTAAGAGCATCTGCCTATGAACAAGTCATGTGGAGGTACGTAAGTTTTAGAAATAAATTTGCAAACTAGTCTGTACTTAAAAAAATGAGACCCTTGTAATTTTATCCTTTCCCAAGTGTTCCTTCTCTTCTTCCTCTCTGACCCTTTTCTCATACCAAGACTTCTCCAAGCCTGTCTTCTGGACCATAAGTGAAATTGTTCATTTCTCTGAAGTAACTACAATTTATAACAATGAAGATAACCTCAAAATACTGTCTGTAAAATATCCTTAAAAGGGCTATCGTTTTTACATTTTCAAAGTGAAGGGCTTCCAAGCTAAAGTCTATGCCTCTGACCACTTCACCTATATATGAAGTTACCTCAAGGACGATAATAGATGTTAATAGTTTGCTGACTCACATAACATGTCTAAGATAGCTCACTGAAGTAACCCCTATGAGACCAAAGAAAGAGTCTGTCCCTAACACAAATGGCAAAGTTCACCTTTCAAGATCCAGGATACAAATGTTTGAAAGTTTTAGAACAATTATCAGATCTCTACCATCAGCTGTCAAAGATTCAAAATTACCAATGTCCATTCTCTTTGGACACTATTAAATAGTACTGAGAGTGAAAAGACATTTGCAAATCTATGTAAAAATATCATATAGGATCTAATAATCCAGCTGTTGTTTTGGCACTATAGACATAACAGCTCATAGGTGTTAGAACCTTAAAACAGAAACAGGTAGCCATCTAAGCAAAAGGGGCATTCTAGGATAGGAGTTCTTACACAGCAGTCCATATCAGCATGTGATAATGAGCTTAATCCTTAAAAAATGACCAACCCTACCCTAAACCAACTGAAACAGATGATCTAAGTTTGTGGCTTGGGTACATAGATTTTGGAGAAAGTTTCCCATAGGATTCTGAAGTGCACCATTATTAAAAGCCATTGGGCTCCTGGAACTGAAACTGAAATTGTCCCTAAGTGAGTAAGAAGTAACATACCAACAAAGACCCCCTGATGAGACAATCTCACACTCTCACTTGGGTACCATTATTATTGTTTAAAAAATCTTTACCATGTGAAACATTTTCAAGTTGCTTAGCTATTCCTGCTGCTGGCAGTGGATAGAAAAAGCCAGAAAAATGGTAGGAACTGTATTTTCTCACTCTGGACAACCTGCTAATGAGGTTTATCTCAGTCCCTACATTCAGAGAGAGTACTTAATGTTCAAAAGACTTGTGAATGGGATCCATGCAGCAATCCACATGCAAAATACAACTGTGCAGAAAAATGGCATTTTTCACACTTTCAAATGAATTTGCTTCTGAAAGTCATGTGAACTCAAACCAAATTTTCTGCTCCTCTGTCCTACATGGCTGCAAATTTGGCTGATGTGGAAATTTGCTTGAAGGTAGAATGTATTCTACCTACTACATTCTTTTCACAACTCATATTCAGATATATTTTTGCTTCTATCATTTCTTAGTAAGGTGTGTTAAGGTTCACCTTCTCAGTCATTTAGAATTTCCTGCTATACATTAGTAAATTGCTACCATATTAGTGGCAATTAAGTTTCTTATCAATATTTTTTAATTTACTTTAATTCCTTTTAATTTCCTAATCTTTCACAACATTTTGTGGTTTTTAGAAATTACTTCAAAATCACATCCAGTAATATTTCTCAAGAGGTTGTTCATATAATTATTGCCATGGTCCATACTGTCATATTCAAAATATTCTATCAGAGAAACATAGATACAATTCAATGATATCTTTCAATAAATGTGTTAAGATTAAACTCACGAATTCCCTAACCAGCATGCATAGTAAAATTATCTTTCTTTCAACACATTTATAAGAATATCATATTTATGAATATATAAATATATACTCAAATTCATGTAACTACTGTGTCTATCTTTTATCTTGTACCTTAGCTCCAAAATTTGATCCTCAATCCCTTGTCACCAATCTCAAGTTTTGAATTGTACCATTATATAGAAATTTGAATGTTTAAATTTTATATGAATGTTTAACAGATTAAGGTAATCATGCACATAATATAAATATAATGACAAACAAGAGTAGCAGTGAACTTGGAAAATGCAGAATAAATTTCACTTCTCTTTCCATTTGCTACTAGCAAGCTTTACAAGCAGGTTGGTTTTCAATTATCATACATCTACAAAATATTTTACTTATGTTCTTTTCTTGCTAGTCATTGAAATTTGAATATTTTCATTGCATAACATGTTTTCAGATCTTGAACGAGGTCAATACCCTCTATAAATAAGGTTGTATGTAGGAAAGATACAAAAGACTTTTTTGTCTCTATCTGTTCATACCATATTTATATTTAAAATAATAAAAGAGTTTCCAGTAACTAGCAAATAAAACCTCCATTCTAAATATCATAAAAACCTTTCTCTGTTTTTTTGTTTGTTTGTTTGCTTGCTTGCTTTGTTTTTGTTTTTGTTTTCTCTTTCATTGGGATGACTATCATACTATATTAGGATGGAGTGGGATTGTTAAGACAGAGTTTAGATAATTACTGTAACTTTGGAAAGTAGCAAGGTTTTATTACAGTTTCTTTAAATTACTCTGGGCCATTGCATGACTTCTAAGTTGAGGTGAATGCCAAGAGGACATCAAAATAGCCCAAGATTCCACTGACCACATTATTTCCCCCTGTCTTATTACCAATTTATGTTACTCAAAGGCTTTCAGGAGAAGAGGTGAAGAGAATGTTTGGAAGAAGTAAAAGACAAACCCACGCTAAGTGATTGACAAGTAGTTAGTTCTAAGTTCTACCACAAATGTGCATGGGCTATTCTTGTTGGTCTTTGAGTTTCCCTCTTATTAATTTTGGTTAATCATTTTGGAAACTTTCACCTAAATGGAATTTGTGATTTAAAATCTTGCCATTTTTTGTATATTTTTCAATTATCTAGTCACTCAAAAGCACTTGTCCTTCTTGTTAAGTACTAAAATTCTTCAAGTATTGTTGTATTTAACTTACTTTTCTAATAATCTGTGAAAATGGAAATATAAAAATCTAAAACATTGAAATAAATTGGTAACTTATAAATATGAATGTTTTATCCAACAGTAGGTCATAATTGAAGAGTTGTGTGGAGGTTTTCAGAATGAACAGAGCTCTGGAATACTCTACTGATGGGGAGGGAACAAAATACATAATTTCAGGGCCTTCCCAATTATGCCTGGGGAAGTCCTGCAAAAACTGTTGCTGACGTTAAGGTAAAATAGAGATGAGGGAGCTAAAATGGCAGTGTAGTAGGAGGACCCTAGGCTTGTCTTGTCTCTTGAACACAACTAGATAACCACCAAATCATTCTGAATACCTTGAAAATCAACCTGAGGACTGACTAAACAAACTACACAACTAGAGGGAGAGAGGAGGCTCCACTGAGGACGGTAGGAAGTGCAGAAACATGGTTTGGGGGAGAAACGGACTGCAGGTGCTGCAGAAGGGAGGGAGCCATGGTTGTAGAGAAAGGAGAGAGACAGAGAGAGAAGCATACAGGGGATCACAAAAGGTGAACACTTCACCAAAACCACTGGCTGGGATAATGAGAGGGACTGATTTTTGTGAGTTTTTGCAATCAGCGGGGTTTAAAGACTGGAGTTTTAAAGGTCAGAGGGTTTGGCTGGGATAGAGCCCTGAGGGCACTCCCCTACTTGTCCGGAGAAGGCAGACAAGCATCCCCAGGGCAGGCGACAGGATCACCTGGGGCCAACAGTGTGGGAGATTATTTGCTTTCCTTGGAGCATATCTCTGAGAGGCAGAGTTCAGGGAGACAGCTCTCCAGAGACAAAGTAGCCCATGGGAGCTACCCCCCTCCTCCATCCTTTGGCATAAATGCAGAACCACCAGCAAAGGGCAGCTTGGTCCTGACACTAGCTGCCCAGCTTGCTTGCTCCAGGTCCTACACCTCTGCGCTCTGGCACAACTGCCCTTCTGTGTCAAACCTGCATCTGTCCCAGTGTGGCAAGACTCCCCACCAGAAGACCAGTGCAGCCTCCCCCACATACCATGTCCCAAAATCCTGGAGTTTCAAAAGTCAGCAGGCTTGGCTGGAATAGGGCCTGGAGGGCACAGCACTGATCCTGGAGAGAGGGCAGGAAAACAATCCAGAGGCAGACAGCATGGAAATGGCAATCTGAAAAACACCTGGAGACCTGGGGGGATAATTCACTCTTCTTGGAGTGCTTCCCTGAGAGCATGGGCATGGGGACTCATCTCTGGGGACAAAGGATCTGGCTGGTACCATTTCCCTTCCTGCCCCTCAGCATAAACACAGAGCCACCTGTGAGAAGCAACAGAGAGCCAATGCTGGCTGCCTAACCTGTTTATACCAAATTCCACACCCTTGTGCTCTGCCCATTCTGTCATTCTCGGTCAAGTTTGCTTCAGTCCCCACACAGCAGGCCCCTTCCCCAGAAAGAGCAGCAAAAACTCCTTTCCATACCACATCTCCTGACCAGACAGTTCTGAGACCTTCAGTATTAGTAGAAGTAGTATCCAGTCTTATTTAACAAGCAGACCAGAGCCCTTCTAGTTAAAACTCACCACATTCTGGCCAAGGACAAAACACTGCCCGCTGCAGGCAAGGAGAGACTCTGGAGATGACTGGCCTGAAGGACAGAGCAGCCAAAACACAACAGCAGAGTTCACACAGCACCCACCAGCCACTCACTGAAACACAAGGCTCTGTGTTTCACTATATGACTATATGACTATATGACTATATGACACTATATCACTTCTTCTTCATGAAGCGATTACTCTCAGGAACAGGAAACATAACAGGCTTTCTTAACACACAGAAGACAACAGAAACTTAGATAAAATGTCAAGATGGAAGAAGTGACCCCAAATGAAAGAACAAGATAAAGTCATAGCCAGAGATCTAAGCAAAACAGATATAAGTAACATGCCTGATGGATATAAAGAAACAATCATAAGAATATGAAACATGAAAACAGGCTTAGGGAACTCAGTGACTCCATCAAATGTAATAACATACACATTATAGGAGTCCCTGAAGAATAAGAGAGAGAAAAACAAACAAAAGAAACAAACAAAAGACTCTGAATAGCCAAAGCAATCTTGAAAAAGGAAAGCAAAGCTGGAGGCATCACAATTCTATGCTTCAAGCTGTATTACAAAGCTATAGTCATCAAGACAGTATGGTATTGGCACAAAAATAGACACATAGGTCAGTAGAATAGAATAGAATACCCAGAAATGAAGCCACAACTATAGGACCAATTAATCTTTGAAAAAGCAGGAAAGAATATCCAATAGAAAAAAGACAATCTCTTCAACAAATGGTGTTGGGACAATTGGACAGCAACATGCAAAAGAATGAAACTGGACCACTTTCTTACACGTACACAAAAATAAACTCAAATGGATGAAAGACCTAAAAGTGAGACAGGAAAACATTAAAATCCTAGAGGAGAACCTCTGTGAAAACAGCTGTAGCAACTCCTATTAAAAGGGAAACAAAAGTCAAAGTAAACTACCGGGACTTTATCAAAATAAAAACCTGCACAGTGAAAGAAACAATCAATGAAACTAGAAGGCAACCTATGGAATGGGTGAAGATATTTTTTTGCAAATGACATATTGGATAAAGGGTTAGTATCCAAAATTTATAAAGAACTTATCAAACTCAACACCCAGAAAACAAATAATCCATTTAAGAAATGGGCACATGTCATGAATAAATATTTTTCTAAAGAAGACATCCAGATGGCTAACAGCCAAATGACAAAATGATCAACATCACTTATCATCAGGGAAATAGAAATAAAAACTACAATGAAATATCACCTCACACTTGTCAGAATGCCTAAAATTAACAACACAGGAAACAAGAGGTGTTGCTGATGATGTAGAGAAAGGGTAACCCTCCTGCACTGTTGATGGGAATGCAAACTGGTGCAGCCACTCTGGAAAACAGCATGGAGGATCCTCAAAAAATTGAAAATAGAACTACCCTATGATCCAGGAATTGCACTACTAGATATTTACCCAAAGGGTAGAAAAATACAGATTCAAAGTGATGCAAGCACCCTGATGTTTACAGCAGCATTATCAACAATAGCCAAACTATGGAAAAAGCCCAAATGTCCATTGACTGATAAATTGATAAAGAAGATGTGGTGTGTGTGTGTGTGTGTAATGGAATACTACTCAGCCATCGAAAAGAATGAAATCTTGCCATTTGCAACACTGTGGATGGAGCCAGAGTGTATTATGCTAAGCAAAGTAAGTCAGACAAACACAAATACAGTACATATGACTTCACTTTTGTGTGGCATTTAAGAAACAAAACAGATGAACATACGGGAGAGGGGAAAAAAGAGAGGAAACAAACCATAAAAGATTCTAACAACAGAGACAAAACCGAGGGTTGATGGAGGAAGATCGGGGGATGGGCTGGATGGGTGATGGATATTAAGGAGGGCACTTGTTATGATGAGCACTGGGTGTTGTATGTAAGTGATGAATCAATGACTTCTATTCCTGAAACCAATATTGCACTATATGTTAACTAACTAGAATTTAAATAAAAATTTGAAAAGAAAAAAAAGCAGTATGGAGTTTCCTCAGAAAGCTAAAATAGAACCGTCCTATGATTCAGCAATTGCACTACCAAGTATTTACTCAAAGGACACAAAAATACTAATTAAAAGGGTTATATGCACCCCGATGTTTATAGCAGCATTATGAACAACAACCAAATTACGGAAAGAGCCCGAATGTCCATTGACTAACGAATGGATAAAGATGTGGTATACATACACAATGGAATATTAGTCATAAAAATGAATGGAATCTTACCATCTGCAATGACATGGATGGAGGTAGAGAGTACTATGCTAAGCAAAATAAGTCTATTGCAGAAAGATAAATAGCATATGATTTCATTCATATGTGGAATTTAAGAAATAAAACAAATGAATATGGGTGGGGGAGAGGGGCAAATCAAGAAACAGACTCATGTTTTTAACGTTTATTTATTTTTGAGAGAGAGAGAGAGAGAGAGAGAGAACGAGTGGAAGAGCAGCAGAGAGAGGGAGACACAGAATCCAAAGCAGGCTCTAGGCTCTGAGCTATCAGCCCAGAGCCCCATGTGGGGCTCAAACTCATGAACTTCAAGATCAAGCCCTGTACTAAAGTTGGATGCTTAACTGACTGAGCCACCCAGGCACCCTCAGACAAACAAACTGATGGTTACCAGAAGGGAGCTGGGTAGGGGATGGGTTAAATAGGTGATGGGTGTTAAGAAGGGCGCTTGTTATGATGAGTACCCATTGTTGGAATTAAGTGTTGAATCACTAAATTCTACACCTGTTTTCACTATTACATTGTATGTTAACTAATTGGAATTTAAATAAAAACTTGAAAAAAAAAAGTCAAATAGAAACTTGAAAAAAAAATGTACCACAAATGGAGAATAAGTAAAAACAAAGACAGTTGACTTTAAATAACAGAAATAAAACATAAATATCATCTCTAAGATCAAAAAGGATGAAGGTGAAGAAAACAAAACTTTATTTTTCAATCACCAATAAATTATTTCTAAAAGCCCTTTCAATCAAAAGGGATTAGTACTATCAGTACTATTAATACTATTTAGCAAAAGGGATTCTTCTTTAGACTATGAAGCAAAAGCCAAAATATTGAATATCAAAAATTTAATGCTTAATGGATACTCAATACTGATCTGAAAAAAATGTTAAGTGGTTGCTTACACATACAAGTAACACTCTTTTTTGATAATTCTATTATGATATCATCACCAATTTGCTAGATCATTTTTATAAAATGAATTTAATAAAATATTTTAACCTCAGTACTTAAATTTATTTTCAAAGGATCACATGTAATAACTTTTACTTATTTACTGACTGTAGAGGCTTGGATAGTGTTCCCAAAAAGATACATCCAAGTCTTAACCCCTACTACCTGTGAATGTGACCCTATTTGGAAATACGGTCTTTGCTGATAGAATAAAAGGTCTGGAGATAAAATTACTCTGGATTTAGCAGGGCCTAAATCCAATGATTGGTATCCTTACAAGAGAAAAGGAAGGGAGATTTAGGACAAAGAGACAGAGAGAAAGGAAAGCTGTATTAAGATCCAATTAAAGATGGAGGCAGAGATTAGAATTATAGTAAACCATGGACTGAAAGTAACTTGTTAAAGGAGCAATGTCTTGCAATACGAGTAGCATGTGATGCTGAATGTCACATGATTAGAACTGAGCCAACAGTTCTCTCTCTCTCACTGAGGGATCATGGGTGATTATCTCCTATGCCTGGATCCTCAGTCTGAGGCCATGATGTCTGGCAGAAATCAGTGATTTTTCAGAGCATTGGAAGGTGCCCACAACTTACACTAGTGTATTTTTTTGTTACTTCAAAGCACTTACGGAGAGTCCTTTGCTTTTCCACCCAAGAGTAAGCTTAGGAATGCTTTACTTCATTCTAGGTCAGACTGCCTGCAGATATAGACCCTTTCCTCTGCTGCCTTATTGCCAGTTACATTAACTACAGTAGATGACAAAAGGTTATTAATACTGTACTGTAGTCAACATCTTTTAGTTATAGTGAACGTTGTCCTACACAATAACCCTCCTTTCTCTTGTCTCCCTCACACCAGCCATGAAGGTTTTCAAAGGTAAGCATGGGTTAATTCGTCTTTATACTTTGTATTTTAGGGGCGCCTGGGTGGCGCAGTCGGTTGAGCGTCCGACTTCAGCCAGGTCACGATCTCGCAGTCCGTGAGTTCGAGCCCCGCGTCAGGCTCTGGGCTGATGGCTCAGAGCCTGGAGCCTGTTTCCGATTCTGTGTCTCCCTCTCTCTCTGCCCCTCCCCCGTTCATGCTCTGTCTCTCTCTGTCCCAAAAATAAATAAACGTTGAAAAAAAAATTTATACTTTGTATTTTATTATTTTATAGTATATTACAGTATTGTAATCATTTTTATATGAATATTTTTGGGTTGTGGAACGAATCATCTGAATTTCCATTATTTCTTATGGAGAAATTCACTTTGATATACAAGTGCCTTGGATTACAAGAATTTTCCTGGAATCAATTATGTTTGCATACCAAGGTTTTACTGTATATTATACAGCTACAAGGCAGGGAATGCCAAGGTTTCCAGAAACAACAGAAACTAGGAGAAAAGCATGGAATAGCTTCTCCCTCAGAAACTTCAAAAAGAACTAACACTTGAGCACTATGAAAGAACAAATTTCAGTTGCATAAAGCCACCAAGTTAATGGCACTTTACCACAGTAGCCCTAGGAAACTAATACATTGACATATAAGTAAGTGTTAATAGCCTGGTATTCTGCTTGTTAAATCACATTCTCATCACAGGTGAAGTTATCAGGGAATGGATAGCTCCAGCTTGTATTTATACCTAAGAGGGTTATAAGTGTTAAACTGGCATCCTTTAGGTTGTCTTCAGAGTTTTTATTGAGAGTAGACCAGGTGCACAGTTTGGATTTTACCCTCACTCTACTGGTAATCAAAGGAAAACTACAAATTTCAGTCATTTGGCTAAGGCAAAGAAGATCCTGGTACTAAAAGTGAAAAATCCCAGTGCATGTCTCCATTTTAAAAATTTCTTTTCCACTATTAGTGCGTGCGCGCGCACACACACACACACACACTGGAAAATAATTTTTTTTTTTATTTTTTTTTAACGTTTACTTATTTTTGAGACAGAAAGAGACAGAGCATGAACAGGGGAGGGGCAGAGAGAGAGGGAGACACAGAATCTGAAACAGGCTCCAGGCTCTGAGCTGTCAGCACAGAGCCCGACGCAGGGCTCGAACTCAGGGACCGTGAGATCATGACCTGAGCCGAAGTCAGACGCTTAACTGACCAAGCCACCCAGGCGCCCCTGAAAAATAATTTTAAACAGTGTCAAAGATATGAACCTAAGAAAATGTATAACAAGTGATGTACAAGGCACATAAGACCCTAAAATATTTTTGAGCTAGTTTAGACCAAAAGAAAATAAGTGTAAAGAAATACTATCTATGTTCATGGATTAAAAAAATATTCCATATTGAAATGATATTGCTCATATCAGTTTGTATGTAGATTCAATGTAATCCCAAACAAAATCCCAACAGTTTTCTCTTTCTCTCTGTGTATGTGTGTGTATGTGTGTATGTGTGTGTATGTTTGAATGTGTATGTGAAACTGTTCAAGTTAATTCTAAAATTTATATAAAAATATAAAGGGCCAATACCCAAAACAGCCTCGAGCAGGGCAGGAAGAAGAAAGAGCTGCTCTACTGCATATCAAGACTCATTAAGAAGCTACTATAGCTAAGACATTTTGGTATTTGTTTACTTTTCATATATATCAATGGAACATTATTAGAACATTTAGAAAAGATCTACATCTTTAGGAACACTTGATTTATGATGAAGGTGGCATTGCAGAGTAGTGAGGAAAAGTCAGTTATTTCCATAAATGGTGTTTCGATTATATCTTATATGGAAATACAAAATTAAATTTGACTCCTACTTCACTCTATGCACAATGATGAATTCCAAGTGGATTGTAAACTTCTATTTAAAAGGCACAGCAAGCCTAGGTGGCTCAGTTGGTTAAGTGTCCTACTTTTGATTTGGGCCCAGGTCATGATCTCATATTTCATAGGATCGAGCCCCACTGTCGGGCTCCATGTCCCACTGGAGGGCTCCACAATGCACTGAGAGCACAAAGCCTGCTTGGGATTCTCTCTCTTCTTCTCTCTCTGTTCCTTTTCCGTTTGTGCACATGCACATGCTCGCGCTCTCTCTCTCTCTTTCTCTGAAAAAGAAATAAAATTTTTAAAAAAGTAAGGCACAAAAATATGCTTCCAAATGATAATATTCAAAGAATATTTTTATGGTCTTAAAGAGTAGGGAAAGAGTTTTTAAATGGTAAGCACTAACTGTAAACAAAAGATTGATAAATTAAACTACATTACATTAAAACTTATATTTGTCAGAAAATATCATCAAGAGGATAAACTACAGAATGGGAAAATATATCCATAAAATAAAATTGATAATGTATCAGTATTGAAAAAAAAGACATACAATCTAAAAGAAAAAAAAAGATCAAGTGATTTGTATGATACTTCACACACAGAAAAAGTATAATACACATATACAAATGTGATTAAGCCTCATTACCAATTAGGGAATTGTAATTTAAAATAAAAATAGAGGGGCGCCTGGGTGGCGCAGTCGGTTAAGCGTCCGGCTTCAGCCAGGTCACGATCTCGCGGTCCGTGAGTTCGAGCCCCGCGTCGGGCTCTGGGCTGATGGCTCAGAGCCTGGAGCCTGTTTCCGATTCTGTGTCTCCCTCTCTCTCTGCCCCTCCCCCGTTCATGCTCTGTCTCTCTCTGTCCCCAAAATAAATAAACGTTGAAAAAAAAAATTTAAAATAAAAATAGAATGTCACCCTATACCTATCAGAGTAAAACAAGAAGAGTCACAAGACGTAGTGTTGGAGATGAGAAACACCTGGAACTCATAAACCATTGTACCACTGTACATGGATAGAGCCACTTTGGAAAGCTGTTTGATATATTTGTAAAGTTTAACAAATAAATATTCTATGACCCAGTACCTGTCTAACTGAAATATATTTACATGTGCCCAAAAGTCATTTAACAAGAGTATTCATAAGATAGATAGGTAGACGGATATAGGTATTCAGTTCTCTGTGCAAAAAACGAAAGCTAGAGAAAACTCAAATGTCCATCTGCACTAAGATTGATAAATAGTGTATTCACACAATACTCTTATATTTTAAAGTATACTTCAAGGAAAATAACTGAAATATTGTTATATGCAATAACATGGATAAGCCACATAAACATAATGTTGAGCAAATAAGTCAGACACAAAAAAACAACGTGCATACGATTCCATTTATATAAAGCTCAACAAGAAGTGAACTAAACTAGAGTTAGAAGTTGGCATTTTCTGGGGCGCCTGGGTGGCGCAGTCGGTTAAGCGTCTGACTTCAGCCAGGTCATGATCTCGCGGTCCGTGGGTTCGAGCCCCGCGTCAGGCTCTGGGCTGATGGCTCAGAGCCTGGAGCCTGTTTCTGATTCTGTGTCTCCCTCTCTCTCTGCCCCTCCCCCGTTCATGCTCTGTCTCTCTCTGTCCCAAAAAAAAAAAAATAAATAAAAATAAATAAATAAATAAATAAATAAATAAATAAACGTTGAAAAAAAAGAAGTTGGCATTGTCTACTTTTAGAAAAGAAGAAAGGGACAATAACTAAGATGACAGATTCCAGAACACTGGCAACATCCTATATTTTGATCAACATGGTGGACACATGGGTAGTCACTATGTGACAATTCATTGAAATATATGCTTATCAGCATTTTCTATTATAATTAAATAAAAATATAAAAGATTGGAAAAAATATATACAGTAAACCCAAACCAAAGGAAACTAGTATAGTTTTCTTAACATCAGACAAAACACATTTTAAGGCAATTGGAATAACTAGAAAGAAAGAAGAGATACTTGCTTTTGTATATGTTACACTTGAAGCAGAATGTTAAAAAGCCAGCCAGATATACCACTTGGAATTTATGTCAGAAGCTAGTGTAAGAACTTCCAACCAAGAGTTGGGGGTCACCAGCTAGTCATGGGACTAGATGAGATCTGCCAGGGCAGAAACTGTATCAGGATAAAAGTCTGATATTAAAGCAGTGGGGATATAGGTTGTTAAAAAACGAAGTGACAAATGAGGTAAAATTACCCAGCCTTCCCCATCCATCAGCAAATAGAGTGCATTTGCCCCAAGTTTTGCTAACAGTTTCACTCAGACAACTTTTTAAAAATATATATATATATTTTTAAAGTTTATTCATTTATTTTGAGAGAGACAGAGACAGCATGAGTGGGAGACAGAGAATCCCGAGCAGGCTCTGTGCTGGCAGAGACATGGGGCCCAAACAGATGAAGCTGTGAGATCATGACCTGAGCCAAAACCAAGAGTTGGACACTTAACAGACTGAGCCATCCAGGCATCCCCTACTTAGACAACTTTTAACACATTTTGCAGATCTGTACTTGGAGGGAAATTTGACATGCCAAATTCCAATGTCTAATACAGTTCTACCATATTGAGGCTGACGGTCCTCCTATCACTACTTCCTGGTCCTACAATCAGCAAAATTCCAGAAACATACACTGTTACTAGAATCTGCCTGTATCGTTCCATGCCTGGGACCTGAAGCTCCGCAGAAGCAACGTGCCACACTCAGTATGTACCCTTTTCCTACATGCCCTTGGGAGGCTTTCTGTCCTATTTATTGTGTTTCAAAAGGAATGTATGAATGCTGGGCTGAGATGAATTCTAGCTTTCAAAAACCACAGCTATGCTCTATATAATAGGACAGCTGCATAGATGGCTCTGTTCTGATTTGGAATGATATTAAGTCTTTGAGTCAGATGGCAAAGTTATGAAGAGACTTCTTACCTTTTTCTAGTCATCTTTGATTTTAAAACGTGAGGCCTAGGTAGGTATTTCTTTAGCTAGATTCTCTGGCATTATATTTAATGGAATTCCTACTGGATTACTGATTAAAAAGATTTTATAAATACTTAGGACTTTTGATCTTTACCCTTACTCTTACCTATGCTACCCATTCTAATTTACTGCTTCTGAAATTCTGTTTCATATTTTCTCATTTGAACTGTACTGGACCTCATTTCTACCAAAGCAAACAGAGGCTTTTTATTTGTGTCACATCTGGCTCCTCATCCAGAAGGGGAATAAGCACAACTTAAATGCAATTTATAGATTAAATAAGGAGGAGCTGAGAAATTGTGATCAATAGTTTTGCCTCATATGAAAGAAAATGTCCACATAGTTGATTAACATGGGACATATGGGTAGTCACTGTGTGACAATTCATAGAAATAAAGGCTTATCATCATTTTCTGCCTGTTATAATATAAAACGTTGGAAAAATGTATAGAGTAAACACACACCAAAGGGAACTAGTATAGTTGTATTAACATCAGACAAAACATATTTTAAGGCAATTGGAATAACTAGAAAGAAACCAGATATGCAATAAGTAGTAAGTGGTTTACAAATCACTAAGACAAAACAAATGTTATCACATCCACAAGATGCCTGACTAGGCACCTATGGCCTGATGGAGATGTAAGACTTGGTATAAGTCTAGGCCCTCCTGCCAATAAGCTGCATGACCTTGGATTGGTAGCACAGCCTCCCTGAGCTGCTAACATTCAGAAACAACCTCTAAAAGATAACTCGAAAAGAATTTTGGGTTGTGAGCGCTGAATATGATAAAAGATATAAAATGACTTCAGAAATCATAAACCGTGTTAAAAACCATTAACTTGATTATGCTTACTATTCCTGGGCAACATGTAAGCATCCCGTTAACTTAATGTATTTAAGCCTCCCAAGAACCAGTCTAAATAATTATAGCAAACATTTGTTGGTTTTTCTGCCCAGCATCTATTAATAACCTTTCTTCTAACAACTCTTCAGAGTTCCTTCAGAGTAATATTCCTTTGCCCTAAGTGCTTCCTCTGGAGTTGACTTTGTATCAGCTTAATCACTTGGCTATATAAATTGTCTTGAGGGGCACCTGGGTGGCTCAGTCAGTTGGGCATCTGACTTCGGCTCAGGTCACAATCTCACAGTTTGTGGGTTCGAGCACCGCATCAGGTTCTGTGCTGACCACTTGCTCAGAGCCTGGAGCCTGCTATGGAGTCTGTGTCTCCTTCTCTCTCTGCCCCTACCCCGCTCACGCTTTGTCTCACTCTGTGTCTCAAAAATAAATAAATGTAAAAAAAAAAATTTATAAATTGTCTTGAGAATGAGCTTGTGACTAAATCATGGCAAAGGGGACATAATTTTGGATGGAATATTAACCCAAGACTCTTCCTCTTTTCCTGTCACATGAGAGCCTCAAAGTTTGCTATCCCAGAAGCAATTGGGAATTCTCTTACAGCCAGGCAGAAGAGGGGAGCTTACCCAAAGTAAGTTGGGATGAAGCATGGATCTTGGGACATAGCATAAATTCTGAATTGAATTGCATCTGAATATACAATTAAACCTGACGCCTAATGGGTAGAGATGGAAAGAGGCAATATCAATATCTTATGTATCACTTATGAGGAACCTGAAGCTCAGGAATGTCAAATAACTTTTCTGAATACTGTGTGTGTGTGTGCGTGTGTGTGTGCACTGAATAAAGTTACTGAATAAAGAAGTAGAATTTGAATTCCAAAGCCTATTTTTGGACTCCCTATCTGGATGTTTGTAATTTGTTGGTCCATAAATAATTGTGTGTGTGTGTGTGTATTCAATACTGAAGATAGCTTTGTTGCAATAACAGAACTTAAACACTGTTTCTCAGTTTGAGAATATTCTCCAAGGAAAGAATCCTAGAAATAAATAGAATAAGAAATTTTCTCTTTTTAAATAGATAAAATCTCTTCATGCAAACGTGCACAATGTCATTTACATGATACCCATCCTATATTTAATCCCAGGCTTTCAAGGACATAAATTCTGAGAAATGATAGGATATACTTAAAATACATTTGTAATTTTATATTTATACATAAATAGGTAAATATGTAGAAATGAAGAGTCATTTTATGGGACACTTGTAATATATATTCAACTGTATCATATTTGAATTTATTATATATGAAATTCATTGCTTATTAGACACAATAGGCCTCTTTTTGAGAGTTCTACAAAGCTGTTAATTTTTAAATTCTTGAGACTAGGCCAGATGGCTGTTACACATTTTAAATGGTCTACAAAGTTGATTGTAATGTAAGCAATATTTAAGTAAAAAGTATCAGTATTGAGTCCATTGGCATTTGTATTGATTGTGATTTAGCCGTTATTAATTTGATACCTTTCTCTGTGAATCTGTTCACTGCCTCCAGGAGAGACCTAACTGCTTAGGAATACAAAGCAGTATTATCTAACTCACCGTAACTTTTTAAATGACATGATGATGAGTTTCAGTAACACTGTGAAATAATGAAGAATGACCAAAAATATAATCACAGATGTTTTTCATTAATTTCAGCAAAAACTATAAATGCAAAGATAAACCAGGAAAGGTCTTTTGTGGATCATGAGATGCACAACCTTCTGTGTCCAAACTACACATCAACATCAGGTAAATCTCCGAAATCTCTACAGGAGCAGGTTCTGGCATTTAAAGAGATACTTTTGAAAGAGCAAGGTTGTGATTGTCAGTGCTATCAAAGGCTGTTCTTCCCAGAGTCATAAGTCAATAATCTGAAGAAAGGTTTATATTTCAGATGTTAGGTGTCAATTGTTTCTGTCAGCATTGTATTTCCCCGGAAAATATGTCAGGTACATATGATAATGTGACAGCTCTTAAGCATTGTTTCATGTATCAAGAAAAAAAAATGGGGTAGGGGTATGGATCAAATGGCAGTATTGTGTTTCTTAGAAAATATTAAAAGAAGAAGAAAAACAAAGAATAAAACTTTAACTAAATCCTGTGGATTTAATTTTATTTTCCCAATTAAAGCAAGAACAAGATAGTATTTTTCAATTATTTAAAGGAGAGTGAAAAGTTTAAAAGGGCCCTAACAAATCATTTCCCTCATTCTAGTGGGTAGACAGTGGTAAATACTGAAAATAATCTTGAATAACACAAACGCTTCCTCTAGTTTCTGACTGTGTAAAAGTGAGTTTGGGTAACAAAAGACTATGATGTTATTTGATGTTTCATATAGACAAAAATATGAAGAAATGAAGGACTGGGAAAGTCATCACCTGAAATTTTAGGTAGACATTTCTAGCTTTCAAGTAACAGAAAATCTAACTAATACTTGCTCTATTAATTTAGACATTATTTATTTCATTTTGAAGAAGCTTGAAAAAGGCCATTATGGGATTTATTCAACAATGTCCTGCTTTGTTGTCACTGGATTTTTATCTTGGGCTTAGGTTTGAGTCACATTACAGATGCCACATCCCTACATCATATCTTCACAACAGTGATCTGAGCACAGAAGAAGGAACCAGAAGTAAAGGACTTTCCTTTTACCAGAGAGGAAAACTTTTTTTTTTTTTTTTGGATATTGAAAAACAATATGCCATTTACATTCTATTGGTTATAACTATGTCACTGGGTATCCTGAATTGGAAGAAAGGCTGTAAAGTAAATATCAACGAAAGGATGGTCATACCTAAATTGTCCTAATTACCCTTCAATCTACTGCTGGGCATATTGCTGTACTGAATCAGACTGAGGCTCTGTGAACAAACATGAAAGTAAAAATGGCTATTGGGTGAACAACAAGAGTGTCTGTGACAGCTATCATGGACTTATTTAACTTCTACTTTCTCTTTTGCATTGTATCCCACATTTCAACTAGCCTGTTCATAAAACAGCCTAAAACTCTCAGCCTGATAACTTGGACATATGAAGGAAAAGATGAGAGTAAGAATGTGTGCATAATCTCTTTTTCTTAACTGATTCAGACTACTTTTTTTGTTTGATAAAAGTGCATATAACAATACTGCAGTGGGTTGAATGGTGACCCCCAAATGATATGTCCACATTCTAATTCCCAGAAACTGTGAATTTGTTTTTGTTTGGAAAAAGAGTCTTTGCAGATGGAATTAAGTACCATTTTTATTTAAAATAAAAAAAATAAGTTTATTTATTTATTTTGAGAGAGATAGAGAGATTGAGCAGGGGAGGGGCAGAAAGAGAGGGAGAGAGAGAATTCCAAGCAGACTCTATGCTGTCAGTGCAGAGCCTATGTGGGACTTGAGCTCAAGAACTGTGAGATCATGACCTGAGCCAAAACCTAGTGTCAGAGGCTTAACTGACTAAGTAATCCAGGCGCCCTTGGAATTAGGTATCTTAAGACAAGATCATTCTGAATGATCTAGGTGAATCCTATACCTAATGACAATTATTTAATTTTTTAAATTTTTATGTGTTTATTTATTTTTGAGAGAGACAGAGATAACATGAGCGGGGGAGGGAAGAGAGAGAGGGAAAGAATCCCAAGGAGTCTCTGTGCTGTCAGCACATAGCCTGACATGGGGCTCGAACCCATGAAACCATGAGATCATGACATGAGTCCAAACCAAGAGTGGGATGCTTAACTGACTGAGCCACCCCAGTGCCCCTAATGACAATTATTTTATAATAGATATATACAGAGGAGACTTGACAGAAGAGGAGGGTACAATGTTATCTATCCCACAGGCAGAGTGGGTGATAAGGTCAAAATCCAAGAAAACACTTGGAAATACCAGAAGCTGGAAAACATGAAGAAAAAAAATCTCTGTGAGAACCTTTAGAGAAAGCACAATTCTATTGACACTTTGATTTCAGACTCTCAGCTTTCAGAACCATGGGAAAATAAATTTCTATTGTTTTAAGCCACTGGGTTTAGGTTTATCCTTCTTCCCTCCTTCCCTCTTTCTTTCCTTCCTTCCTTCCTTCCTTCCTTCCTTCCTTCCTTCCTTCCTTCCTTCCTTCCTTCCTTCTCTGTTTTTACTTTTGCTGGAAGTCAATCAGTGCAATTTTCTTGGTACCACTTGAGTATATTTTGAGTATAACTACTGTCACAGAGAAAGAATTCCTGTCCCATTCATGACTCTTCTAGCCAGACTAAGAATCAAATGACATGAGATATATTAACAATCAAATTTAATAGCATATGTACAGGGAATCCACATAAACATGGAAATTCCAAAGGACAGTCAAATTCCAAAGACAGTCAAGAAAAATGAGGTATATGTGTTATCCTGAACTAAGGGAAAAAGGAGTAGGGGTCTGGAACTTCAAAGGGAAGGAATACAATCATCAGGTAGAACTAAAGGTTTGGTAAACAAATGTTTCCTGAACCACTCATAAACAATGCGACTTTGATCAGACTGGTCTTGCTACGTTCCTCCCTGCCTACCATACCTAGTTCCTATTATAATTCTACAGTGATAATTCTCTTCCTGGAGCAGGTCTTCTATCTAAATTCTTTTTAGGCAGTTAAACGAGAGGTAAAGAGCTTTTCCTAAATCTGATGGGTTTTGATTGCTTACAAATCAAAATAGTCTTCATGCTGAAGTGGCCCATTTTGGGGTGGCTTGTTTTTGCCCTATACATCACCTAAAAAATAATCTAGGTTTCAACTGCCCCACCTTGCTGAAGGACAAAGAGTTAGTTCCCTGAAATCTAAAAAAAACAAAACAAATGAACAAAGAAATAACAAAACAGACTCAAATACAGACAACAAACTAGGGGTTGTCAGAAGGGAGGGGGGTTGAGGGGAAGGCAAAATAGATGAAGGGAATTCAAAGGTACAAACTTCCACTTATTAAACAAATAAGTCATGGAAATTAAAAATTAAAAAAATACAGCATAGGGGATATCGTCAGTAATATTGTAATAACACTATATAGTGACTATACTTACCATGGTGAGCATTACATAATGTATAAAAGTGTCAAGTCACTATATTGTGCACTTGAAACTAATATAACATTGTATGTCAACTATACTTTAATAATAAAATTCTTTTAAGAAAGAGTTATTTCCCTGAAATCAGCACTGCTTTAGGCATTTTCCTTTAGATTGAATCTATCATATCCTCATGGATCTGGTTTGAGATTTATGATATTTTTTACATGTTTGGTATAGAGGAACCATAAAGGTGACTGTTACTTGTGTGAGCCCAGCAACACATTAATAATATATGCTGTCACTTCCATTCCCCAAATCTAGATGTTTTATTAAAAAAGGACTTCTCTGAGTGTCTACTCTGTCATATTATTAGAAGACAACTGTACTACTATTTTTCAACTATTTTTTTAAATTTTTAAAATTTTTATTTGAGAGAGAGAGAGAGAGCATGTGAGTGGGGGAGGGACGACAGGGGCAGAGGGAGGGAGGGAGGGAGAGAGAGAAAGAGAGTATCAAGCAGGCTGCACCCCCAGTGTGGAGCCTGATGCCAGGTCCTGTCCAATGACTGTGGGATCATGACCCAAGGTAAAATGAAGAGTCTGATGCTCAACCAACTGAGCCACCCAGGTACCCCCTACTTTTTAACTAGTATTTCACTTACCTGATTTAGGGAAATACTTTTATTTGATATTCTACAGCTCTAAACTAGCACTGTAACTCTACTGGTACATTTCCTACACCTACATTTTAATACATAAAAAATGTCCACATCCTTGAAATTCAATATTATGACAGTATACACTATATTATGATGGATTTATTGTTTCTTCCTTAGGATTAAAGGAAATTAAAACGCAAAGATTATGGTTTGCTCAGAATATGGGACTCACACTCATATTAATGCAGGGACAAAAATGTTAATGTTAATCAGTAAAATGGGTCTACCATTAACCTGGTGAAGGTATAGTCCTTCTACAGCAGGAGAGCTAGTACTCCATCCCAATTCATTGGTGCTGTGGTTCTAATTATTGGTACAATTTTGTCAGTCTTCCCATTAGTTTTTAAGATGGACTACATTTCTGATTTTCTTTTAGTAAGCTTTATTGTTTGTATGCATCAAGCATCAAAAAAAAAAAAAAGATTATTTCATGTATTTGAAAACCCTGTATTGAGCAAAACAAACAAAGAGGAAAACACACGCATGCGCGCGCGCACACACACACACACACACACACACACACACACACACAGGAAAGCAACCAACCAACTAACTAACCAACCAAAAAAATTGGGGACTTGACTTAGACTCGAGTCAAACAATATTTTCTATAATTTTACATTTTAGAACTTTGAAGATTCTTAGACATCATCTGTGTAGCATACACATTTCACATACAACATATCTAAAATTCAGCTACACTGAAAGATTTCAAGTCACACCACCACTTGGAGTCAAAATTCTTTCTAATATCTTGGAATGCTGACACCTTATCTGGTGTTTCAAAGTTTCCAGATCCAGTTCAGCAGAGTAAGTGAAATTTGAGATAACTGCTTAAAAATCTCCATTACCACAATGTTCTTAAAACTTTTTGTTTGTACCATGGGGCGCCTGGGTGGCGCAGTCGGTTGAGCGTCTGACTTCAGCCAGGTCACGATCTCGCGGTCCGTGAGTTTGAGCCCCGCGTCAGGCTCTGGGCTGATGGCTCGGAGCCTGGAGCCTGTTTCCGATTCTGTGTCTCCCTCTCTCTCTGCCCCTCCCCCGTTCATGCTCTGTCTCTCTCTGTCCCAAAAATAAAATAAAATAAAATAAAATAAATAAATAAATAAATAAATAAATAAATAAATACTTTTTGTTTGTACCATTTATAATGCCATTTAATTTAAATACAGCTAGGGGCGCCTGGGTGGCGCAGTCGGTTAAGCGTCCCACTTCAGCCAGGTCACGATCTCGCGGTCCGTGAGTTCGAGCCCCGTGTCAGGCTCTGGGCTGATGGCTCAGAGCCTGGAGCCTGTTTCCGATTCTGTGTCTCCCTCTCTCTCTGCCCCTTCCCCGTTCATGCTCTGTCTCTCTCTGTCCCAAAAATAAATAAACGTTAAATACAGCTTAAGAGCTAGTGTGTATAATAGATCTCTCTTCTCCAAAAGCACTAGTTCATAAAAAGAAGTTTAATAGTTAAATTTATAATCATAATAATAATCCTAAGATAAATGTTACTAACTGATAAGTCTAGGGTGAATGGTCGTCATTACTGAAGACCCTTAGCAATACCAGACATGTCTATAATAACCAGTTGGTTTCATTTCACAAAGTTTATCAAGTATTAATATCAACAAGATTTCTTTTAAAATACCTCTAAATCTTCTACTAGAATCTGAAATACAAAAATCACACTCTTGGTGTGACTTTATGATCTACATGAATTGCAATTTGTGATTAATGAGATTTGAAAGAACACATACTACTCAATAGCATAAAAGCCCAAACAATCTAATTAAAAAAGTTGGCACAGGAAGCTAACAGACATTTTTCCAAAGACATACAAATGGCCAACAGGTACATGAAAAGATCCACAATATCACTAATTATCAGGGAAGGACGAATCAAAACCACAATGAGATATCACCTCACAACTGTTAGAATGGCTATCATCAGAAAGACAAGAGCTAATTAGTGCTGTGAAGAGTGTGGAGAAAAGAGAACTCTTACGTAATGTTGGTGGGAATGTAAACAGGCATAGCAAAAGTGGAAAAAGACATGGAGATTGCTCAAAAAAATTAAAAACAGAACCATCATACGATCCAACAGTCCCACTTCTGAGTATTCATCCAAACAGAATGAAAGCAGGGTATCAAAAAGCTGTCTGTACATCTATGTTCACTGCAGCACTCCTCACAACGGCAAAGATATGGAAATAATCTAAGTGTCAGTCGATAGATGGAACTGATCGAGAAGATGTTAAATGCAGACATGTGCACACACACAGACACACAGACACACACAAAACAATATCATTCAGCAATGAGAAAGAAGAAAATCCTGCCATTTGCAACATCATAGATGGAACTTGAGGCATTATGCTAAGCGAAATAAGCCAGCTAGAGAAAGGTGAACACTGCATGGTATCACTCATATGAGAAATCTTAAAAACAACAACAAGCACAACAACAACAAAGAAAAGAAAAGTTACAGAAATACAGCGTAGAAAAGTTGCAGGGGCTAGGAGTGGGGAAAATAAGGAAAGGCCAGAAAAGGTATATAAATGTTCATTTATAAGATGGATAAGGCCTAAGGATCTAATATAAAACATGGTGATTACAGTTGTTAACGTTGGATTTCATAATGGACATTTTCTAAAAGGATTGAATGTAAATGTCCTCACAGAAATAAAATATAAATATATATTATGAATATATAAAGTGATGAATGTATTATTAACTAGATAATGGGAATGTTTTCATAATGTATCAAATCATCACAATGTACTCTTTAAATATCTTACAATTTTGTTTCTCAATTATATCTCAGTAAAGCTGAAAAAAACACATTTGAATATTCATTTATTTAATAGGTCCTACTCAGCAATGGTGGGTAAGATACAACAGTAGTCTCCACAGTGAGAATAAAAGAGGGAGACATCACGATATGGTGAAAGAATAATGTACCGTAACTTAGGAACTCAAAGTTCAGCTCTTCTATTATTCCTAGATTGTGCACCTTGACTGACTCACATTAACAACACAGGTTTCAAGGTTCTTACCTATCAAATGGGGATAATAATGACCTGTGCTGCCATGTTGTCTGAATCACATAATGAATAGAGCAGCCAGCCTCACGTAGAGAGACTGATCAACAAATGTTAGGTAAAATTACAAAAAAATTCTTCATGGATGTTCTCTCATTTATTTTATAACAGCAACCATACAATGAGTGCTATTATTTTACCATTTTATAGACAAGAAAAATGAGGCTTGGAGAGATTCATTAATTCATCAATTGTCCCACTAAGAGGTAGAAGAGTTGGCTTTGAACCTTGTCTAATTCCGGATCCCATACTTGGTGTTTTTTTGTTTTGTTTTGTTTTGTTTTCCCACTACTATAACCTCTGGTTACAAAGTACAATGTGTAAGATACATTTAAATACCAAATAACATTGATGATAAGTGACATCAAAAAGGTAAAGCAGTAATCAATAAAGCCTTCATAGAGGAGGTGGAATTTTCTTTGAAGAGGAGAAAAATATTGAAGTATTTGGTTTAATAACAGACAGGGGAGAATCACAAATCAGGACATGTGTTATGTGTCAGGTTGTATTTTGCAAAAATGACCTTGGCGAAATCGCCAGTTTGGGGGTTGCCATGGTCTCCCAGAACCTTGACACTCCCTATCAAGAGGTGAATCCTATTTCTCCTTTTCTTGAAACTCACGGTACCTTTGTGACTGCTTTAACAAATAAAATAAAAAGAGAAGTAAAACTGTTAGAATCTTTTCCTTCACATGTGTGTTACATGGTATGTTAGGGTTCTCCAGAGAAAGAGAACCAATCGATTGTGTAGATATATAGAGAGAAAGATTTATTTTAAGGAATTGGCTCATAATATTGTAGAAGCTGGAAAGTCTGAAATTTGCAGGGCAGGCCAGCAGGCTAGAGAACCAGGAAGAGTAGAAGGAAGTTACAGTCTTGAGTTCAAAAGTTCTTCCTCAGGGGACCTTGATTTTTTTCTCTTAAGACCTTCAACTGGTCCACCCTCATTATTGAGGCTAATCTCCTTTACACAAACTGTACTGATTTAAATGTTAATCATATCTAAAGACAACTTTCAAAGAAACATCTAGACTGGTGTTTGGCCAAACAACTGGGTACCATAGTGTAGCCAAGTTGACACATAAAATTAACCACCTCATGTGAATTGAATAAGTATGTCAACAGAACTGTGTAATAAAAATCAACTTGGGGCTTATGGCAATTAAAGAATTTTGCTGAATCCAAACTTTGCCAGTTCTGCTTTGGTCATTGAGCCCTGAAGAATTTCATTTATATCTATTTTTGAAAACTTATGCTGATATGTCCACCTAACAAAATCTTTGAGCACCCCTAGATTTAAAGAATAATCATGACAATATATTTTGCAAGTGAAGATTTCCTTTAAAACAATTCTTTGGAAATAAAGTCATCAACTCCCTGCCCTGAGACTTCCAAGAGAAATGCTCTAACGTCTTGTTGCATAATTTTGAATATAGTTTTTCTTTGCATGGTAGGAAAATCAATCATTACAAAGAAAGATTTGAAGGTACTACTGAAATCTTGAAGTACTTTCCTGGAAAATGACACAGTCACAGTGGGTGTAGACTCTCCTCCCACAGACCTGACTTTGCTTGCCTGAGTTGTGTTGTCTTGGGCAAATCACTTTGTTTCTCTTGGCATAACAATTCTCATTTGTAGAAAGAAATCACTTAAGTATCTATCTCACTGGGTATTGTAAGGACTAAATGAGATTATATAGCGAAAGAGTTTAGTACAGTACCTCCAACAAAGTAAGTGCTCAGTAAGTATCAAATACTAATAAAAAATACAGAAAGCAATACTACGCTGTATGTTAACTAACTTGAATTGAAATAAACTTTAAAAATATAAATTAATGATATAGGTAAGTGGCTCTCAGGAGTACTATCTGTTGAAGTTCTGCCATTAAAAGCTTTTATGAGAACCTGACAGATATATCAAGGGTATACACATCTTTTTCATTATTTCATCCACTCAAAATTGTTACAGAGTGCTAGGCACTGTCCTTGATCCAAGGAAATTTGTGAATAAAAAAAGACATGTTAACGTTCATGAGCTTACAGTTTAGTGAGTAAAAAATAATAAATACATGTGAGTATGTGAGTACATATTGTGATAAGTGCTATTTAAAAACTAGCAGATGGAAGCAGTCCCACTTAGACTGGGTGGTACCAATAAAGGTACAGAATAAGCAAGGACCTTGCCATATAGGACCTCACATGCAGTGAGAAAAACTATGGATTTTCTAGTAAGTACAAAATAAAGCCATTTTATGATTTTAGACAGGGTAATGACATTATCCAATTTATATTTTTAAAGATTTCTTTGGTTTCTGCATATGAAAGAGCTCTAGGAGGGACAAGAAACTAGGAAAACCAGTAAGGGAAGGGAGATACAGTAAAAAACAGAAAATATGTGTAGAAAATGGAGATGAGGAGAAATGAATTGATTTGAGAAATGTTTCTAAGTCATAAATCATAAGAGTGTTGACAAATTAGATACGGGGGTGGGGGCAGTTAAGACAAAAGAACATGAAGAATGATTCTAGTTGTCTCCTGACAATTGGAGAGATGTTCATGACAAACAGACATAAATAAGACTGAGAATAAAACTGTTTTTTTCTTTTTGGAAGGTTTAGTAATTAAGAGCTTTTGAAGACATATCAATTTTGAGTGATAAGACAGCCGAGTAGAAACACAAAGCAGATAGACATCTAAAGCACAAGGGAGAAGCTTATAATATAAGTAGAATTTCTAATTCCTCAGTATATACTTGATACATAAGGTTGGAGAAGCTAGAGAAAAAAGAAAGAAAAAAAGTAGAGGCATGGGGTGTATTAGTTTCTTAACATTCTCATAACCAATCACTGCAAAATGAGTGGCTTGAAATAGGCATTTATTCTCTTACAATTTCAGGGGACAAAAGGCAAAAGTGAAGGTGTTGCCAGGGTCATCCTCTCACTCAAGTCTTCAGAGACAGGTCATTCCTTGCCTCTTCTAGCTTCTGGTGGCTCCTGGCATTCATTGGCCTGTGGCCAATCTCTGCCTCTGTCCTCACAGGGTCTTTTTCTCTCTGTCTTAAATCTCCCTCTCCATTGTCTTACAAAAACAATAGTCATTAAATTTAGCATCCATCCTATTTCCAGTACAATACCAACATAAAATTCTTGTTTAAAAATAATACATTTATTCATTATTTTAGAAAGAGGCAAAGGGAGAGAGAGACAGAGAGAGAAAGTGGGGAGGGGCAGAGAGAGAGGGAGATAGAGAGCGGGTTCCAAGCCTCTTCATGCTGTCAGAAAAAAAGCCTGACATGGAGCTCGAACCCAGGAGCCATAAAATCATGACCTGAGCCAAAATCAAGAGTCAGATGGTCAGGCGACTGAGCCACACAGGCGAGCCCCTAACCTGAAATTCTTAGCTTAATTACATCTGCTAAGACCTTATTTCCAAATAGGTCATATTCACAAGTATAACATGTTAGGTTTTGGACATACCATGTTGGTGGCACTGTTCAACCCACCACACGGGGTTATGCCATGGGAATTCTAGAACTAAAAATCTGGGTAGAGAAGGAGGAGGCTGCAAAAGACATTAAGATGTTGCTTTCAGAGGAGAGGAAAATGAGGAGAGGGGTGCCCCAAGGCCAAGATCGGCAAGTATGTCAAGAAGGCGAATGTGGCCAGACTGAGTGAAACACTGTTTTGTCATAAATAGTAATTAAGAAATCCACACAAAACACACAGTGTAGTGCCTTTTAAGTACTCAAGTACTGATGTTGTTTTCACTCCTGTTGAACAGAAAGGCCCTAATTGTCTAGAAAAGCATTTTAACCCAGCATTGAAAATTATTCTAGTGGAACTGTCCTGTTATTTGGTTAAGTGATGAATGTTTAAAGGAACTTAAAAAAATGGTCATACTGAATAATGTAATTTTTATCATCTGCACAGAAAAAAATAGAGAACTTAATTGAAAGTCCATTTTAGGATACTCTCAATTAATATTTTAGCTTGCTTAAATTTACAATGTGTTTTATTTTTTTCAAATAGATCAAATAATGCCTTGATGTGTTAGTAGAAACTTTCTGCATCGGTAAATGGAACCTGGATTTTGAAGAATAATTTAAGGAATTACAATTTAAATTATTTTTTAAAAATGTCTCTAGCATATATGAGACATATTAAAATACACAAATATTGAAATATATTTCAGTTTCAAGGATTTTGCCTCCTATTGGGGTCATTTCAAATCTTGATTCTGTGCACAGGATTTCAAACTCATTCTGTGTTGCTAAAATTCTTAGGAATGTCTTAAGAGCTTATACAGATAGGATATCAGAATATTAAACAAATTAGCACTAAATATATTAAAATAGCCTAAAACTCCCTTGAACTAATTCTATTTCCAATACTTCAAACTTGATATTAACATACATTCATTTATTAAGTCACTTATACAATTTAGGCATATTTAGGCAAAGGCAATGAATGAAGTTCCTAAAGGAGAGCCTTAGAAGTAGGATGGATGGATGGATGGAGATATATATATATATATATATATATATATATATATATATATATATGAGAGAAAAGAAATGAGAAAGGGAGGGGAATGGAAGGGAGGGAAGGAGATGATTCACAGGTGGTGGTAGTTTCCATAATTTTTGGATCATGCATATCAGGAGTATTTTGTGCATGCAGCAAATATTTTCTGTATTTATTTTAAAATATACAGAGAACTTCCAAAATATAATATTTAAAGGATGAGGTGAAAAATTAATAGAAAAGATAAAGTTCATTTATTAGCACATTTGAGCCACATTCACCTAACTTTTTTTTTTTTTTTCAACGTTTATTTATTTTTGGGACAGAGAGAGACAGAGCGTGAATGGGGGAGGGGCAGAGAGAGAGGGAGACACAGAATCGGAAGCAGGCTCCAGGCTCCGAGCCATCAGCCCAGAGCCCGACGCGGGGCTCGAACTCACGGACCGTGAGATCGTGACCTGAGCTGAAGTTGGACGCTCAACCGACTGAGCCACCCAGGCGCCCCATACATTCACCTAACTTTTGAGAAAAGTTAACTTTGAGGCATTAGAGGAGTCATTGGCCTAGGAGAGTAGTTAAGATGGAGGGCTTGAAAGCCAGGGGACGTAAGTTCAAATTATGGCTCTGTCTACCAGTTAGTCTGTGAATATTAGACAGATATAAAATTATCAGAGATTGTTCAGTAACCTGCTTCTGTAAACCGAATTCACTCCCACATCTTCTGACATACAGCATAACACTAACAGTAGTCATCTCACTAGAATGTATATCCAGGTTAGGACAGGATTTCCCTCCATAACAGATGGAAGTACACACGCTTGCAGGATGATAAAATCATCCCAATTTGTTTGGTATTGACTCAGTTTATCACTGAATGTCCTGCATCCACTTTCTTAACCTGTTCCAGGTAGAACAAGATGGTTGGTCAGTAACCATATAATAGGGGAAAACAATAGCTAAAATGCTAACACAGTGTGCTAGAGTACTTAGAATTCCTTTAGAAGGGTTTTAAAAATGAATTTAAGCTCTTCATTTTATGGTCATTAAATGTAAGGTAATGTATGAGAAAATGAGAAGTTATAGGGTAAATTAAATCCTTGTTACTTAATGTTAATGTGTGTTTTCAGACACAGTATCAACATCAATGGGAAGCTTGATAGAAATGCAACATCTTAGACCCTAACTGAGACTTAGTAGAATGGGATCTAATTTTAATAACATCCCCTGGGTATTCCAAAGTTTGGGGAAGCACTGATCTAGACTAGCAAGGGACTGTCCCTGATTAATTTCTGTACTTAACCCAATTCTGGCAATGCATTAAAATCACCTGTAGCTTTTCTATCAGGCCTCACCTAAGGCTTTGGAGGGTCATCTTGGTGTTTTAAGAACTCCATGAGTGTTTCTGATTTAAAATAAAAGTTGAGATCTCTAATTGTGAACAAATAGGTGATTATTTCCTTTAACCCAGTCACCTTCTTAGACTTCTCTACCATATACTGGTATTATTTCAATTTATTTGAATTTCAGTGAATGAAACTAGAGGTTCTTATACTGCAGTGTTAGATTATTGTGGGAGGTTTGCTAAAGCACAGAGTACTGAGCTCCACCTCTATGGCTGCTGACTCATGGGACTGAATTTGTATTTCTAATAAGTTCCCTGGCAATGCTAATTTTTCTGGTCCAGAGATCATGCTTTGAGAAGTAATGACTAGGTGACCTGGCTGTGAACTTAAAGGATCTAGGTTTAAACTGTAGTATTCCCATCAAGTAGTTCTGTGGCCTTTGGAGAGCTGCCTTACTTCTTCCAGTTTTGTTTCTGCACCTGTAACATGGGAATAATTTCAGTGTGCACCATATATATATATATATATATATATATATATATATATATATATGAGATAATTCATATAAAGAATAGCAACTGGCATTTAGTAATGTTATGAAGAATTTGTCACTTTTATTGTTCAAAATCAAAGAATACTGAATACTTAATGTTATACATTTTGACCATTGAATAAGCCTATTCCTATGACACTAGACCTAAGACTTGTACTTTAAATTTTTTTAATGTTTTTATTTTATTTTTGAGAGACAGAGACACACAGTGAGAGCAGGGGAGAGGCAGAGAGAGATGAAGACAGAATCTGAAGCTGGCTTCAGGCTCTGAGCTGTCAGTGCAGAGCCCGACATGTGGCTTGAACTCACAGACTGCAAGATCATGACCTGAGCCGAAGTTGGACGCCCAACCAACTGAACCACCCAGGCGCCCTGTAAGACTTGTACTTTAAAAACAAGATTTGAAGACCGGTGCCTGGGTGGCTCAGTATGTTAGTCATCTGGTTCTTGGTTTTGGCTCAGGTCATATCTCACGGTTTGTGAGTTCAACCCCTACATCAGGCTCCATGCTGGCAGTTCAGAGACTGTGTGGGATTCCCTCTCTCCCTCTCTTTCTTCTCCCGCTCACGTGTGCATGCTCCCTCACTCTCAAAATAAATGAACTTAAAAAAAAAAAAAAAAAGATTCGAAGACCAATTAGAGATGACAAAAAAACTACCCTTAGCTTCTTTTATTTTCTGTAGACTCAAGGCTCATTAGTTTATTAAAGGACCTGAGAAGTGATGCAGTATAAAAACCTGTTTAGTTTAATATTTTCCAGATTTAAATACTCAGAAATTAATGCTATTTGGAATATGCTTTGAAAAACTTCGCCTTAAACAGTTAACTTCCTTTTAAAATGAAATGCTGTGCATTGATATATCAACTCCAGAAAATACTCCCACAAACTAATCAGTATTTCACTGTAAAGGCAGTGTTCTATCTGATAAGCAATCTTTTGAGGATGGATGAAAGAATGTCACACAACTGAAGTGGGGTTAAAAACAATGGACAGAAGACAATGTTCTATTTCTGTACACAAGACTAAGTGAAAAATGCTCTAACCAGATTTCTTGTAAAGTCCAGATAATGGTGCTATAACTCATTGTCTGAAGTTTGATAAACTATAGAAATGATTCCCAAGACCTTAAGCCTCGAATATATTATAAATACATCTCCAATCGATTGTTAAGACTATTTTTATTAGATTTTGAGGAATCAAAGGGCTTAGAGATAACCTCTTATTTATGGTTTATTAATAAATAACTTCATTCAGAATACCAACTTGCTTACTTCTTAGGTGAACTCACTCAGATTCTTGGCTTTAAACCCATCTATAGATTGATGATGCATCGATTTACAAAACTAGCCTTGACTTGTTCTTTAAACTCAATTCATATATCTGGCCACTGATTTTATATCTCTACTTGGAAATCTAATAGAATTTCAAATTTAAGTTGTCCAAACTTGAAATCCTAGTTCTTATGAACCTTGCCACTCCCATGCTCCCCAAATCCATTTCTTTCACAGTCTTTTCCAACTTAGTGAATGGCAAGTCCATCTTACCACTTCCTTGGGCCAAAAGCCTTGGTATCATTCTCTATTCTTCCTTCTCTCGCCTCATATTCAATGTGTCATCATCAGATAGATCTTTTATACATATACCCAGAATCACCCTTCATATAAGTGTTCTCATTGCTACCAGCTAGCTGAAAAAACACCTGTATCTATTGCCTAGAATGATATATTTATATCCTTACTGGTCTCACTGCTTTCTATCCTGGGAATCCAACAATCTAGTCTCATAGAACAGGCAGAAAAATCCTTTTAAAAGGCAAATAGGATCACAAATTTCCTTGGTAGATACTTTAAAACAGTTTAAAACCCTCCCACCTCACTCCGAGTAGAACCCAAAATGCTTGTAATAACCTCTAAGGTACTTCATGTTCTGGCCCCCTCCTACCTCTCACATCAGTCCTACCATTTTCCTGAATACTCACTGTGCCTACTGCTCTCTGTATTCCTCCTGAAATACATCAAGGATATTTCCATTTCAATGACTCTGCATGCCCCATTCCAGTGCCTAAAACATTCCTTCCCCAGGTAGGATGTATACACCTCATTCCTGAACTTTGCTTAAGTCTTTGCCCAATACTATCAAGCAAGACTTCCATCATTACGCTTTCTGAGCTAAAATCACTTCCACTACCTGTCCTTAACCCTCATAGCTGTGAGCACTGTCTGATATATACATTTATATGGTTGTTATCTATCCACCCCCCCCCACACACAGAAGGCAATCTCTACAACTATTTGTTCTCTCTACTCCATGATCTAAAGCATACAGTAGACATCAATAAATATTTGTTGAGTGAATGGATGGAATATCTAATTTATTCATGCCTCTAGGTCAAATGCTCACCTATATTTCAATTTAAATTTTTACCAAATCATCATCTACCATAAAAGACATATTACTGTGATATAAGACTGCTGTAAGCTAAGTACTCCCACTAGATTACCAGAGATCTCAATGCAATCGAAACCTTCCTAGTTCTTACTCTACTATCCAACATGCTCTTCTTTGAAGCTAGAAATTGACAAAACTCCTTTTTCTTACATTTTCTCTGTTCATGTCATGGGATGGGAAAAAGTAATGATATTTCCTGAGATGAACGTTCTGGTTAGGACACTAATGTCTTGCTTTTTTTTTTTCTTTAATTCCTTGTAGAACCTTTGACATTGTGCTCAATTTTGTAACCAGGGATCTAATTATACACTGATGAGGACAGCCAAAAACAAAATCCCAAAGAATAAGAATAAAATTGCATGTTCCTATAATAATAATTATTAAAAACCACTGTTACTATATATTGCAATAATTCATATGAAACTACTTTGCATATTTATTGAGTTCAGCTCTCTTTTACTTGAAGCTTCTCAAAAGGTGGATGGTTTAAAATCTTGATATATGATTAAAGAGGAGGGAAACTGTATGAGCTGAAGCTAAAAATAGGCAAATCTTGTTTTATTCTTTTTTTTTTTATTTTTTATTTTTTTTTTCAACGTTTATTTATTTTTGGGACAGAGAGAGACAGAGCATGAACGGGGGAGGGGCAGAGAGAGAGGGAGACACAGAATCGGAAACAGGCTCCAGGCTCTGAGCCATCAGCCCAGAGCCTGACGCGGGGCTCGAACTCACGGACCGCGAGATCGTGACCTGGCTGAAGTCGGGCGCTTAACCGACTGCGCCACCCAGGCGCCCCAAATCTTGTTTTATTCTGACATTTCAGCCAGCAGTTCCAGCTCTCTTCTGGGAAAACAAGTATCAAATAGGAGGACAGTGGCTCTGGTCCTTGTTTATAATCTACAGGGAACTGCTGATGGTTGGCAACACTTGAACAATTGAAAAAGCCCGACCTCTATGTTCTAAAAACATTTCAGTGAATATGTAAAAGTCTCCATGAGGACTCCAGTGTTTGGAAACATAATGGTAAATTTTGATTGAGGCTCAGTATTGATCAACCTCTTTAAAGTTCTGGCAGTAACATTTCTGCCATTAAGCAGTTTGTCCATGCACTTAATACGGGGAGAACCGAACACCAGAGGTCAAGGGCTTAATAAGAAAAATCCCCTTTGTCTTTTTCACATTCCACCTTCCGCAGAATATACTTTCTGTAGTGTTCATACAAGGGGCTATCAAAAATGCATATAAGGTCCAGGAGCAACAGGAAGTCCTCAAAAAGAATCCTGAAAGAAGAGACAAGAGACCAAATTTCCTTTTTTCCCTCTTCTAACATTTACCTGCTGCTTCATAAATCACTTGAGCACTCGGTGATTTCATTTCTTATCTGTATAATGTGAAAGATTAAGTCTGTATCCTACCTCTCAAAGATATTTGCTAAGAACGACAAAGTTAGCATTGCCTCATGGCTTGAGATAGTCTAAAATAGACATTTCAGCTGTGACCTTGGCAAAAAGACAGTTTCATTCCCACATCTTGTATTCCCCAGCTCGAAACAGGTAACATGAGAAGTCCCCATCTCCCGCCCCTACTTATGTAAAAATAAAAAGACACCAATCTTCCAACTTTGCAGTAGAGACAGTGATAAGAGAGCAAAAAGTGGAAAAAATGGTTTTTTTGCTATCTTACTAGAATCACAGATTTTAGTAAGAAGTGACTTCAGCAAGTTGTTTTTAGAATTCCCATTTATATTTGAAGCAATCAAACCCAAAGGAGTTAAATATTCCACCTAAGATTACAATATAATTATTAGAAATAAAATTCCACAGTTAATGCAGAGTTATTTCTACTTCACTTCTTTCATCATGTTTCTGTGTAACTTTTTTCTTATGGTCTGATCTTGCATTTAATGTCCCCCTCCCCTTTATTACCTTCATCTATAGTCAAATCTAACATGAAACCACTGTAAATAAATGTATAAACTTTGATAAACTTTGGCCAAAGGTAATCCAAGTCTTAAGCTTATAAATCTCATCTTCAAATGTCAATATCCCATATCTTTATTTTGCTACTTATAATCAAGCAAGTTTTTAGCCCTAAACTTAGATAAAACTGTTCAAGAAATAAGTTATATAATCTCTCAAATACCAACAGTAACAGAGAAAATATGTAGGATACTTTTGGGAGAAGGTAGGAACTGAGATAAGTGTGAGCACAGGAAACTTTCTGAGGATTGTGATCATGGTCTGCATGTTAATGAAGACACTTCCTACATAGGTATGTTCATTTTTTAAAATCTTATCATTTTAGAACTTTTCTGTATATATGTTACTCATAAAATATTTTTAAATTTATATAATAGTCTCTTCTTAAATTTTAAGATTTGAAATGAGAGAGTGCAAGGAATATAGTTTTCTCCAAAAGCAGTAGGGTTCGTGTGTGTGTGTGTGTGTGTGTGTGTGTGTGTGTGTGTGTGATTGTGTAATTAATACTCATGAAAGTCCATCTATTTAAATTTTTCAAACTGCATTTTTAGGGTCTTTTAACTTTGGGGAGTAAGCTATTTTAAATCGACTGAAAAGAGCAGAATATTCATCTCCAAGTGATCTTCCTTGGACAGAACATAGATAAAGTATCAGAGGCATTTTGTCTGGGGATAGCACCTGAGACAGCATTTTCTCTCCCTTGTTGGCAGAGGCAGAAAAGCTTCAGACTGCCCTAAGGGGATAAATTCACTGGTTGCTAATCAGGACGGGTTTTGTGTGATATGGACATCTGTCTAACAAGAGCTAAATGAAGACTGCCATGTCTTTGACAAGCAGGAGACAACTCAACAGCCTTTAAATAGTAATGATTTCTGTCAAGTTGACCTACCACAAACAGATGGCAAGAAGTGACTTAGAGTTGAAAGGTTCCATTGCCCACCCTTAATCCCCTAAACTATCTGGTTCTTTCCTCCTCTTTTGACAAATATGATGTTTCATTCTTTATTGATGCAAGACAGTACATAGGGTCATTTTATTTAAATCTGTGGTGATCCAGGTGAGCAAGTGTTGAGAAGTTACTTTAGATACATTCAAGCTAAGGGATTAAATTTACACTACAAAATATTTTTTTAATCCCATATCAAATAGGCAACACATGGGGAAAAAAATAGGAGTATCATGAAGAAAAAAACATACTGCTAAAGCCAGAGAATGTTTACAAGCAATTCCCAAATCTAGAGATCATTTAGTTTTCTTGAATACATGAATATTTTATAAACTGGTAATATCAGGGCTTTCTACCCTTAAATATCTGTCCATAATGTTTTATGTCATCTGTTGGTAAATGATTTTAACATTCACTTTTCACCTGATATATCTTCCCGCTCATACAATTCATTTCAGAGGCATAACTTGTTTTCTTTGCTAAGATTTCATTTCCTCCCATCTCAGAATTTGATGAAATCTATTTCTTAGTTCCTCGTCTCCCAGTGAAAGCTGACAACAAGTATCAGACCAAATGTAGCTGTCCCATATGAAGTAATTTATTTCTGTCAAATATTAGACATTATTTTTTTCTTGACATAAGATGACTGATATTGTTCTGTGAGATCCCAGAGGTGCAACTTAACCACTTAAGGACTAAGACTCATTTTAAAAAAAATGTATTCCATTCAGAGGATTAGGTTTTGATTTGGGGAGTTAGAAAGAAAGCAGAAAGACTCAGGAAGAGGGGTAACAGCAAGAGTTGAAAAATAATCACTTACAATTAATACCATATTAGGTCAAAATCAGCTATAGAGTAGTGCTGGCATTAAAAGAAGTTTAAATTATTTGTCCATTCTGTATTGTGCCCAAGACATGGCTGTCCTCAGAATGTGCATTTAGCATCTCTATCAACAAGAAGGCAGGTATCATTTTGGTGCACCCAAAGTAATATAAAAAATTATTAATCTTTAACAATACACTGAAGTTGATGGACAGTGCTTTAATGCAAAAGCAGATTTCAAAGAGAGGGAACCCAAGTAGGGCAAGGCCACCTAGAAGTTGGCAGGTGCTCTTTTCTATTTATTTTACAGCATTTTAGCAAGCTTTATTAGGTGGAAGGAAATGGGATTCCTTAAAGCTACTAGCTGCTTCCTCTCACCTACTCAGGTCATTTTGGGAGATGCAAAGGGGAAGTCCAGTAAATTGGCCATTGTATCTACCTTCCTAACTTGACCACAATAGTTCAGCTTGACTCTATTTTTTAGGGGGGACTTCATTATAATATGTAATTTAAAGAAGTCCTACTATCAAAAGAAAACAAGTAAGCAGATATCTGGGAAAAATACCAAAAATCAAAAATCTTGGAAATGGCACTCCGTTACATAATAGTTGTGCAAACTGATGGAGTCAGCTATTAGATGACATTGGCCCTTTTTTTCATGGTTACTAACAAGCCAGTTTCTTCATGTTTCAAATGATAATAATAAATATAGCCTCTTCCTTGGTCCCTGTAACAATGGATTTGCAAATCAAATTAGACTATAGGCATAGAGTACTTTGGAAAATAAAGAAGTGGTAATCAGTAATGAGTCCTTTGTCAGAGAGATCTCAGGCAGCTTCATGCTTTCTGCTTAGCCGTTAAGTTCCACATTTTCCATAGATAGTAAAAAAGAATGGGATTATTCTAGACGTAGAATGGTCATTTTGATTTTTTTTTTTTTTTTTTTTTTTTGCTACTAAGTATAGCATTGTATGGGGGCATAAAATGATATCCTGATTACTGGTTTAAACTGTGAATAGGCCATGTAAGGGTACTAGGGAAAAACAATCTAACTGAGGGCCCACTATGTTCAGATACTGTATTAGACACTTGCATAGATTATCTCATTTAATCTTCTGAAGAAATGAGAGAAGGCTAAGACAGACAAAGCTAAGGCTAGATAACTGAGGTTCTTTGGGAACACAGTGAAAAGGAATCAAATACTGGTATCTAAATTCCAATCCAAGTATGATTTCTAACTTCCTGGATGGCCAGAGTATCCACAGCATACTTCCCTTCCAAGGTTACATTGTGCTACTAATGAAAGTCCATGACAAAGGAAATCTAGATCTGATGGTGGCTGTCTAGCTTATTTCCTGGTGACTGCCTGGTTATGGCTTTCTGACTAGTTTGGTAGCACCTCCAGCAGGTGGCTCCCCAGAGCATTTCTCTGGATCCCAGCCAGCCTCTGCCCATGGACTACTGACCAACTCTGCTTTGGGACAATTCAGTCAACTTCCCCTGCAATAAATGAGCTACAACCACCCTCTCTCCAATAAGTCTGAATCGAAAATATGAAGAAGATTCATTTCCCCAAACATTTGTTCCTTCTTTGACTACTATTCTCCTTCAGCCCTAGAGTTTTCTTTAGTGTACTTGTTTATTCTCTTAGCTCATTTCCTATAAATTGTTAATAATTTTTATACTAAGCCTGCCATGTTCATATTTTAAAAATCTAGAGTATTTATTAATACCTGGGCAATATGGAAGCAGGAATTCATTCATTTATCCAATCATCCATCATTCATTCAACAAATAGTTACTGAGCAGCTGTGTCACGCACTGTTGTAGAAGTCTGAGAAAGAACAGTGAACTGGATAAAAACAAGATTCATGTGTTCATACTATAGAAGATACAAAACAAGAAAGAGTATCAACAAAAGAGTATTTTAGTACTTTATCAATTAGCTTAGTACACATAAAGAGTAATACATTTTGGATAGATTATCAGTGTTATAGGCACATTGTAAGACACCAATTTTTGCTTTTATTTGACCAAAAGGTACACATGCAACATTCCAAATCAGCCTATATGAACCTGAAGTTAAACACCTCTCAACTATTATCACCAACTATTAACACCTCTCAACTCTGTGTTTTTAGGAATCTTTTTAATAAAGTTTTTAATAAAACTTTTTTAGCACTTTTTTATCTTAATTAAAAATTTTTTTTTCCTGATGTTTAGTTTTGAGAGAGAGAGAGAGAGAGAGAGTGAGTGAGTGAGAAGGGGAGGGGCAGAGAGAGCCGGAGACATAAAATTGGAAGCAGGATCCAGGCTCTGAGCTGTCAGCATGAAGCCCGATGTGGGGCTTGAACTCATGAACCATGGTTGTGGTTCCTAAGCTGAAAGAACCTGAGCTGAAGTTGGATGCTTAACTGACTGAGCCACCCAGGCACTCCTGTCTTAACTCAATTTTAAAGACTAGTTAAATACTTAACAGTTATTGGACTTTTTTTTTTTGGAGAAATAATGATGTTGTTATATGCAAAACTCAGTAAATGTGTCTATAAAAAAACTTTTAAACTTAATTGTATATTTCTGAAAAAATGAAGCAGCAAAACTTTACTATATATCCCAGATTTGGTCTAATTCCCATGAAACAAGGGAGCACAACATCCTTGGGATAAAACATTGGTCTTGGTAAAAGTCAGCCTCTTATTAGCTTTCTTGGCTCCTGTATAATGCAATGAAAATTCAGATGTCGGATCTAGTTATTTGTCCTTATCTCTTCACCCCTGTTAACTAATTCACTGCCATTTAAATTGAACTTAGCTTGGTGCTTTCCCTGCACATGCATGACTTGACATTTACACTTATTAAAGTTCATATTCCACCCCTGAACCCTTTAGCAAAGGACTTTCTACAAAACAACTCGACTTTTTGTTGTTGTCGTTGTCACTCCATTAATTTTATTTCCAACTGTACGTCTGACAACATTTATTTAAACAACATATTACTATAAGCTATTACAATTAGGTGTCATCTGAACTTCAGTCTTCAAGTGCAGGGGGCTTCGTTTTAAACACAGAGAAAAATTCAATGAGTCATAAAACCACAATAAATTGTCCCCATTTTAGAAGTTTAGAAGATTGTATAAAATTCAGACTTGCAAAAGTTTGGGAGCAAAAAATGAGAAAGGCCTTGCATCTAAATTCAGTTAATTTTAATAGTCATAACATGATTTATTTCCCATGAATCTATGCTATGCTCTATCTAATGAACTATACTGAACAATCATTTTGAAAATACATTACTGAGGCCTGTGTGTATTATCCAATAAATGCTGTGGTTACAACATATTTTTTTAATGTGACATTTAGCATTGTTTAATTTTTAAAAATTTTAATAAAAAATAATTGAAATGTGGTTTATACTTACATTTTATTCTTGCTGAGCAGCCGTTTGCCAGCAAAAAGACTTACAACCCATGAAAATGTAGGCTTAGTCTTTTTGGTATTTATGAGATTGGAGATTATGTTATCTGGGTATCTGAAAATCCTTTACCCAATACATTTAAAATTAATCTTAATCATATTCAGCTAAGTGAGATCTTGCCCTCATTATTCCTAAAAACATACATGCATATACTTGTATTTTTTTTCAAATGGCAAAATGAAGAAAAATTTCATTTTCCCCTCTAGTAAAGATGGCTATTGTATGATATTCATTCTTAGTTGAACATTTTTTGTTCCAAGGTTTTGGTCCTATAATTCATATTTAAAATATTTTCATACCAAGCTAAATATTGCATGCTATTGGTACTATATTTTCCATCAATTCTCTTTGAATACATTATATACACTAGCCAAATTTTATTTTACAATGCTCTTAATACTGGAGCAGTTTATTGCCCCTTAGAGGTTTTTTGTGGAGCTAGGGTTTACTAACAATTAGCTTTAAAAATCTGCCACACATAAAAATATTTATGCTTAGTTTACATATACTCCCCTGGAGATAGACAGATAAGACTGTATGTACTCCCCCTGAGATAACTCTGCATGTCATTACATTTTAACCATCTTTATGTTGATAGCAATTCTTCTCTGGCTTATTCTGAAGGAAAACACGCGCGCGAGCGCGCGCGCACACACACACACACACACACACACACACATTCTTTTATTAAAAGAGCATCAGCATATGCTGATTTACCTATAGCTTTGCTTCTAGTCATTCATATGCACACCCACATTCATACCTTCACTCTACTGACTACTGTCAAAAGGACATTATTTTCAGCAGGAAGAACAAGCATAGATCATTTTTAAGAATTTCTCCAGTTCTGTTTGGAAAGGAAGACATATGTTGGTCCAAGCAAATGAAATCCCCTTCCAGTAGCATTATCTTAAAATACTGATGGAGAAGGCAAACAATGACAAATTTAAAAACAAACAAACAAACAAACAAACAAACAAACAAACAAACAAAAACCAGACAACCTTCAAGCATACCACCATCCAGTGGAAACATTTGTGACCCTCTGTGACTCTTCTATGAGAGAGAAGATACGTTATAGGGATTACTCACCACAGATTTTAAAATTTACAGAGTAAATGTATTCATTATTCAATCTGCTTCTTCCCCATGTACAGGCATGAGCAGGATTAAGTGCCTCTATTTTAAAAAAAATATGTTATTAAAAATATGTTACATGCTAAATTAATAGTTAAATGCAGAATGCTACTATTCAAATGATAGTTAATTTGAGAACCTTTATAGTTTCAAACATCACTCTTTAAATATATTTCAAAAATGGGACATCTCATTATCAATAAAGAAACAAATGGAATATTTATGAATCCCCCCACAAGCCAAATTAGAAAAAAATCGAACTTATCAATTGGAAAGTTGAAAATAAATAATTAAAAAGATAGTTGTCATCAAACTGGAATACTCATGATTTTGTGTGTGTGTTTCTACTCTAATTTAAAGAAAAAAGAAAAAAAAACTGTTGGAGAAAAAAATGAAGCATCTATCCAAATCCTGGCGTGTTTTTTATAACATGCAGACTGTAACCACATAGGAGAGGCAGTGCCTCATATAGTGGAGAGGAACTGAAACATGAGTATATCACTTGATCGGCCATTCTGGGTCTATCACTCACTGGTTGTGCGATGTGGGGCCAGTGCCTCAATGTTTCTTTTTATAATTAGTCAAAAGCAGTGATCCTAGGGCATAATGTATGCTCAATCATTACATTAAAGGAATTACTTTGTGTGAGGAAAGAAATGGAGGAAATTTGAGAAAATATGGAGGATATTTTTTTAAATGTTTATTTATTTTTGAGAGAGACAGAGAAAGAGAACACACATGCAGAAGTGGGGGAGGGGCAGAGAGAGAGAGAGAGAGACCGAGGATTCTAAGCAGGCTCTACGCTGAGAGTGGAAAGCCTGATGCGGGGCTCCAACTCATGAACCTGAGCCACCCAAGATGCCCTATCGAGGACATTTTAAAAGTCACATCTGTTGTTTTGAAGATTTGATTTTATTGGGCTTTATGAAATGGCAGCTGTGTTCAGGGAAGTGACTTTTACATGTTTAAAGTAGACTCTCCTGCCAAAAGTTGAGGGATTATCTGGTAAGATTTTATCTAAAGAATATGAAGATTTTTAAAACCTATGAATTTCTAACTGTTCAATTTGAACACAGGAAAATATAAAGAGGTATCATGAGCCAGCATCAATTCCGGAGCTCATTCTTGCTCCCCAGGACTATTTCTGAGGCAGAAAACAGAGACACCGATAGTGACATGAAGCTGGAAAAGCATGGAATAGATTATCAAAGATCTTGAATTCCATCCTCGGGCTTTAAGATTTAATTCTGAAGGTAATAGAAACTTCTCTCCTCACTGGAGAAATACTCAAACTGACCCAACTTCTAAAATGTAAACATTTCGCCCAGGAACAGGGTGGCTTAAAGAGGGTTAAGAGTTCAATCCTAAGGTGTGGTGAATTTAAAAGGACACTGAAGGCCTAAATGAAAGCAGTTTGTAAATATCAAAGGAAAACTTTAAATAAGAGACAGCCGCTAAGATAGCTCCTAATGACTACTGCCCTCTGACTGACATCCACGCTTTTATGTAATACTGTCTCCTGAAGAGAGAGCCGAACTTCCTGAATCTTTTCTATAAACAGAATATGGCAGGTATGACTGGATGGATTAGAAAAGAGTATGAATTTTGTCCTGGGTGCCCACTTTTGCTCTTTCTTGGACTCTTGCCCTGAGGGAAGGCGATTGCCATGCTGTGATGCAACCCTGTGAAGAGGCCCAGGTAAGAAAGGAATGAGATTTGCCAACAATCACGCATGCAAATGTGGAAGAAACTTCTCCTAACCCTGGTTGAACCTTCAGAGGAGACCACAGTTCAGGTGACATGACAGCTGAATTGCAACCTTAAGAGAGAACTTGAGCCAGAGGCATCATGTTATGATATACTGGCTTCCTTTACTCACAGAAACTGTGAGATAACATGGAGTGGTTGTTTTAAGCCAGTAAGTTTGGAGGTGATTTGTTTTGCAGCAATAGATAACCGATACAGAGAGAAATTTAACACTGAAAACGTAAAGATAATAACAATGATAAGGGCTAACATTTCTTAATTTCTACTCTGTTGCATGTATCATATGAAGGGAAATAGAAACAATAGGTAAACATTACAGGGATTATACAAATAAAAATGTTATAAGTAATGTAAAGCCAGTGATGCTCCAAGAGTCAAGGGAAGAGAGGAGGAGAAGGGTTGATTCTCACACCCATTCTTATGTGTGGGTTTTTTCCCACCACACCAAGCAAATTGGTGATACTAGCTGGGTGTCCTACAATCTGACTCACTTCTGAAGCGCTCTACCTGGAGACAGCATCAGATTGCACAGGTTAAGGGTTCAGTTCCACTGGACCTCCCTCCTATACTGCAGATACCCATCACAAGTCCAAATTGTCACCTGTGTTTCTGACCTACTGGCTGCTGATTAGAGGTTCCAAGGACACCCTGTGTGGGTTTGATGAATTTGCTAGAACAGCTTACAGAACTCACAGAAACATTTTACTTCCTACATTTCTGATTTATTATAAAAGGGTATTGCTTAGGAATACCCAGAAAGAACAGATGCAGACGGCAAGTTATGGAAAAATGAGTGCGGAGTTCCCAACCTATTTGAGTAAGGCTCTGTCCCTGATCTTCTGTGTGTTCACTAACCCAGAAACTTTCCAAGTCTTGTCCTTTTGGCTATTTATGGAGGCTTTAATACACAGACATGCTTGATCAAATCATTGACAGGGGGCAATCGGTTTAACTTCCAGCCCTTCGGCCCTGAGGTCAGAGAGGTGAGACAGAAAGACGCAACTCTCCAGTCACATGGTTGGTTCTCCTGATGACAAGACCCCATCCTTGGGTGCTTTCCAAAAATGACCTCATTAGCATAAACTCAGGTATGATTATAAGGGTTTATTATGAGTATTAAGACATCTTTATCCCTGTAATTGCTTAGGAAATTCCAACTGTTTTAGGAGCTCTATGCTAGAAAAGGGGACCAAGACCAAACAAATATGTATTTATTACAAATCACCATATCATAGAAAGATTAAACACATTATAGAGAAGAAGAAAATGGGGTAGGCAAATAAAAACAGGAGGTAAAGAAAAACTATTTCAGTGCATGAGTTTATAATAAATTAATTTCTTAAGTTTATTTATTTTGAGAGAGAGAGTGAATGCATGTGCACATGAGCTGGGGAGAGGCAGAGAAACGGAGAGAATCCCAAGCAGCCTCTGCCCTGTCAGCATATAGCCCAACGTGAGGCATGATCCCAGGAACCATGATATCCTGACCTCAGCTGAAATCAACAGTTGGAGGCCTAACTGACTGAGCCACGCTGGCACCCCTATAAGAAATTAATTTAAAGCTTATTGAAGCAATGTGATTTTATTTCATTATTGGAAAAAATTAAGTGTATATGTATAAAATATGTAACTATAAAAATACTTTATATAATTTAAAAAGCTGAAAATCAAATGGAGATTATTTGAAGAAATTAAAAAGTTAAATGCTCTATAACAGGCAAAGCATTATACATTTTTTTACTTTATGTCTTTCCAACATTTTCCTATTTCCTCTAACTTGAACTTTATTATCTTGATTTGAAAAGAATAAATCTGTTAGCAGCAGGTCATTTATTATTTTATGAGCCAAGAGAATGACAAGAAGAGCCAACATTTTGACCACTTCCAATGTGCCAGGCACAGCCTTGACTGGTTTAAATATCATCTCATTTATTTCTCCCTTCAATGAACTATGGGTTTGGTATATTATCCCCATTGTAAAGATAAGAAAACAAAAAGTTGCGGATTTTAAATACTATGCCTGAGGTCTCATAGTTACCAAAGGTCGAATGTACTGAAAATCTTGGCCTGTGATTTCCAAACACTCCTTCCAATCCACCATGTCGCCTCATTCCGCAACTGAGATGAATGATCTATAACTTCTGTTTGAGCAGCGAAGGGCTATGGTCACCTATCTTTCTACATCATGTTTTCTCATGCAGTTCTAATAATTTTTAAGGGAACTTTCATCTTGCTGAATCACTTCTTCACCTAAACAATGTCCCTATTCCATGGATTGCTTCCTGAGTTATTTTGCTTTATATACACCATTCACAGTCCTCTAAACCCATTTAATATATTTTCTTAAGAAAGTAGCCATCATCTTAAAGATCATAGCCTGATTCTACGTTCTATGTCACTTAATCCACTGACTCATGTATCACTCTCATGAGTGAGAATGACTTGCGAGAATGCTTGATATTTGAACTGGCCTCCCATTTTTCAGAGTCACAAGTGATCTCTCTTTAGATTTAAAAGTAATCACTTAATATGCAGGGCTTACTAAAACCTCCTACTTTCTAAGTTGCACATTTTGTAATCCTAACTCCCGGTGTGCTGACCAAACCACAAGCGATCTTCACCTTTCTACCTTCATTAAGCTCAGGCACATTCTGGGCAATTTCTGCCTAATTGCTCTTCCTCTCCTGATTACTGTCAGCTGGTGATGTTCCTTTGCTGAAGTGCAATATCAAACAGCAAACAGCACAATATACCTATTTTTTTTTTTACATAATCACTTTCTCTCCACCAGAATCAAGAACATAACATGCTAAATTACCATGATTGTTGGAATATCATTTGGGAAATATAGGCTAAAAAAATGCTGGGTTTGGAGGACTACTACTGTCCAAATTGCATTTTTTTTCTTTTTGTCTTTTTGTTTTAGCACATAACTATGCTACTGAGTGGAGGGAACAGCAATTCTACCTCATTGCTAGTAGTAGGAAATCATGCAAACGCCAAGAATCTGGGGTGGATGACAATCTCTCATTTGCTTTTCTCCCACTAAAATATGTAAGTACAGAATAAGAATGTTTTATGCAAAGTGGACTAGCAATCCATGGGGTCAGTTTAGAAGAAGTAACTGTAGTTGAAGGGAAACATGTTCATTTCCAAGAATAGTCTTTTCTCCCCTACCCCCCCCCATTCTTTGTTGCCTTGCTCCCTTTGTTTCAACCTAGATACTATAATCTGACATTTGTCCAACCACTGAATGCTCTCTGATGTAGCCTTTCTGCTCTGGTAGACATTTGTCCCTTTGGTTATTACTGCACCTTCTAACCCAATTCAACACCATTTAGCGATTCCTCCATATAATGCTGGTATACAAGTGTCTATCATTGTATCACTTCATGAAGATCTGCATCAATAATTGGGAAATAAGAATGTGGGAAAAGACAAAAAGAGAGTTGAGCCTGGATCTGTAAGAGACAAATAACAGTATTATTGTGTAATATAACACATGAGAATAGAATAGTGGATAAAATAAAATAGTGGATAAAATAGAATAGTGGATAAAATAATAGAACTCAAAAAAATCTGAGTTCAGGGGCACCTAGTTGGCTCAGTCAGTTAAGCATCTGACTTTGGGGCGGGTCGTGGGTTTCAGTCACGATTCTCTCTCTTTCTCTGCCCTACCCTCTCGTACTTTCTCTCAAAAATAAATAAACTTAAAAAATGAGTTCAAGTGGTGGCTCTGCCAATATCTTCTTTAAATATTAGTTTACTCATATGAAATATAGGCATAATAATATACTGTGCACCATGAGGTTATAAGAATTCAGCGAGATTAAATGAGGTAATATTTATAAAATGCTTACAGTGCCTGATGCACAGTATATGGTCAATAAATGCTAGCTTCTATTATTTTTATTAATTTTCATTAGTAACAACTAACAATTATATAAAGAACACTTATAATCATTTGATCATTATATCTTCACACTAAGCCTCAGAGGCATTAATATATTCCTTTTGCCAGATTTGAAACATGAGATTTTTGGAGAATGTATACACTAACACTTTTTTAATGATGATGATAAATATAATTGTTCTTCCCAAAATAACTTCCTTCTGAAAGTAAATGTAAGAGATCTTATGACTAGACCTTAAGTGAGTGTTGAAATTCTTGCATTTTATCATATATCACACATTCATTTATCAGGTGTAACTCATTCATTCATTCATTCATTCATTCATTCATTCAACTAGTATTTAGGCACTGGTCTAGGTACTTTGGGAAGACCAATGACCAAAAAAAAGACATCTATTTTTGCCTTCACATGTATTCTAGAAAGCCAAACAGATGATAAACAATAAACAGAATATATCTACAAAGAATACAGTTTGGAAATAAGTGCTATAGCCAATATAGCAAAAAAAACCCACAAAAGTTGATCATAATTAGGAGACTTGTGAGTAGTGGGGGTGGGGAGAACAAGTTGCTCTATAAAGCAGGTAGGTAATCAAAGTAAGCCTTTGAAAAAGTCAGATCTGAACAGAGCAAGATGGGGGTCAAAAATAGCTGAGGGAAGACTGTTCAAGCTGGAGAAAAGGCTCTTAATCTGGATCTCACCTGGCATGTTTGAATAACAATAAGTAGAACAATGGGTGGGAACAAAGTAAGTGAGGACACAGTTGGCGATATGTTTAGAAATGTTACCAGTGATCCTTATGGACCAGTGGTAGGGATTTGGTTTTCACTCTGAATAAAACAGACATCTCTTGGGAATTTTTGAGCAGAGAAATGCTATTACTTGGCATTCCACAAATGGTAATAGATTGTGTGATGGCAATAGTTTGTCCACTGGGGCAATGTGTGGGAAGAGAAAACCTACAAATTCAAATCCAAAAAGAATAGTAGAAACATAGCCAACACTTTAAATACAGTTCCAAGCAGAGTGGAAGAAGACACCTAGGCAGCACTACAGGAGACAAGGTACAAGCCTAAAATAACTTAGGAATAAGGTGAACAGCCATAAAAGTTAAGCTCTGATTTAAAGTTTCAAAGTTCTTCAGAGGCCGGGTATATGAGAGTGTTGAGGACTGCATCAAACTAAATGTTTGCTTGCCCTACCTGCACATGCTTCCCTTATCCTGCTGCAGCCAATCTCTTTCATAAAGAAATGGATGACCAGTGTTGCCAGCACTTCAGATTTCTTACAGAAAACTAGGAATTGAGATTTTTTTTCATGATAATTTCAAGACTTTTAAATGATGGCTGAAAAATAAATGTATCAGTGTGGGGTTAAAACCAAATACACCTCTAAGCAGCTTATAAATGGTGAGTTGTTCATAGTCACAAGTATGGAACTCCTGTTGTACACATAAGTATAAAAAGTGAGGTGTGGAAAGGGGGGGTGGGGTACCCATTCTGAAGACTGACTCCCTACTCTGTGCTGTTCCACAAAGAGCTCTTATTTTTCAATAAATATGACCAGAAGGCAATGCTCACTGCCTTTATTACAACATCCCTCCATTGTTCCTCCAGTATTTTTCTAATGGACTATCTCTGTCTCAAAAAAAATATTATGTTGTTTTCTGTGAACATGAATTTCACATAGGGTATAAGCCACTTAGAAATGCTTTTGTTCTGGATAGACGGATACAAAAAAAAATGTGTGCTTTACTTATGACATAATTTCTGTCTGTGTTATAATGTAATTCCTGATTTTTCTTTCACCCTGATTTCTTTTCATATTTCTGCTCGGGTTCCATCATATCCATAATTAATTTCTCTCATTTATTAGGCAGGCCATCTCTCTGCCTTTCCCTCTCTTTCTTTCTGTTTCTCCAACATTGGACATTTGCTATACGCTACATTCTCTATCAGAACATTTCTAGTCCCTCTATCTGGTGAATTTCTATTCATGCTTCAGTCTTGACTCTTCAGGCTGGAAATTCTGTCTTGCTTCACAGCATTATTACTTATCACACATATTATAACTGCCTATTTTCTTATATGTATTTCCCACCATTGTATAAGCTCTGAAAGAGCTAAATCTATGTCTGTTTTCTCACTTTGTTCATCATACTAGTTTGATCTCATGACTCAGTATCTGTACATAGTATATGCTGAATTAGTATTAAATCTAGACAGATCGAGACTAACTGCTTTCTAAAATGACTTTTTTAAATTTATTAGTAAAGTGTACTAAAGAGGATATATTAATTTGGAGTTAAAAAAAACACTAAGTGTAGTAATTTATCTATTGCATTCATTTTTGTAACCAACCATACACTACCTTGTCTCACTCTAGCGTGTCATTGTTTGAAGGCACTCTCATCACTATGTAATTGCAAATCCCTTAAGTATAAAATGTTCAACACAAGGCCAAACACACAGTAGGGGCTCAATAATGTAGAATTAATAAAATAATTTGATTTAAAACACTGGAATTTTAAGAGTTGAGGTTTAGTTTGTTGCTTATTACTAGGTGATTTACATTCGGGGAGAGGGGTTATATCATGATCTTTTAAGGTTTTCTTTACGGTATCTCTTTTGCTTGAGCAATCCTATTTATTAAACCTGAGACATCATGGATTCAGTAGATATTTACACTCAGATCATAACATATACATCAAAAGAAAGACTGAGTAGCTAACATGAAGACCAACTAGAATACAAGCATCATATTTGTGTGTTTCGGGTTGTATTTTTATTACTAGATTTTTAAAGGATGGAAGAAATATTTTCAGAAATCATTCATTGTACTGCTAGGGTTTCATCCAGTATTGAGTATTATAATGCATTGTAGACGAGTAAGTACTAAAAGCAAAAGAACAGTTATTTTACTCCTACAGAGTCAACATGTGCTTATAAGAATCATATCCATAATTCTTCTGAAAGCAAAAATTTCCCCTTAATTAAGTTCCTATTCTTTCAGTTAGAGATATAAAACACTGGCTCTATTTTACCACAGCAGAAGAAATAAACTGAGAACTAGAAATCTGTCTACATATGAAAGCTCAAGCTTACAGTTGACTCCTTTAAAAATCATTAAAGGAACTATAATAAATTGCATCCTTTGAAATGGAAATTACCTAACTTCCAAATTCACTTTTCAGGAACTTTTTTTTTTTCTTTTGGATGATATGTTCTCAATATGATTTCTTCCAGACCACAATTTTCCTTTTCTTTTACCTCCAGGTTTAATCCCAATCAAAGCTAGCAAGTTCCATCCCTGTGGGGCACTAAAGAGAATTGTTTCACATTGTTACTGGGAGGATTTGTGACTTTAATTATTTTTGCAATTATTTGCTACAATTCAACTGTGATTTTATTCTATAATCACAGTTTTACTTCCTGATCAATTATTTGATGCCTCTTCAAAACAATTTGGTTAATCTAACTTTGGGCCTTACACATTATGTTGTTTCATAAGTGCTCATAGTTTGGTTTCTTGTTGGAATACTTCAGAAAAGCAATAAACCTTCCCATGGGGCAGACAGAGCTTTGCAACTTTTTTGTAACAATTTAATTAGCAAAATTATCAGAAATGTACTTTATACCATTGTGATATTTCAGCCTATTTTATGTTTCCAACCAGCAACCCCCCTACTTGGCTACTTAAATATGAAAATCTAGATCATGATTAAGTTACTGAGCAAAATAGTTCATTTATTTAGGGAGATACTTAAAAGTCACAGTCATTTTTATGTTATGTCTGATAAGATAATTTTCTTCATTTTTTTGCATACTTTCATTGAAACTGTCCAAAAATATGTTTTTCCTTACCTACTGTCCTTTTTTTTTCTCCCCTAGTCAGGTTTATTTTCCTTTCCTATTTTTTTTATTAATGTTTATTATTTATTTTAGAGAGAGAGAGACAGAGTGCAAGCAGGAGAGGGGCAGAGAGAAAGGGAGACACAGAATCCGAAGCAGGTTCAAGGCTCTGAGCTGTCAGCACAGAGCCCAACACAGGGCTCGAACCAGTGAAACGTGAGATTATGACCTGAGCCGAAGTTGGACACTTAACCGACTGAGCCACCCAGGGTCCCCCTTCCTTTCCTATCTTAATAAAAATGCAATACATGTTTTCAGTGAAGAGAAACCATTTTTTTAATTGAGAGGGAAACAAATAAACTAATACATATGAATTTAGATTTTACATGAATGTTAAATTGTTTTTAAGAAATGAGAATTACTTCTAAGCTGAATTTCAAAATGAGCTATTTTAGAATAAAAAATAGTGAATCTTTTCCTCTGGGGTGAGTTGTTTTTTTTTTTTTTTTTTTTTTTTTTTTGCTATCTCTACCTCATCAGTGTGACCATTCAGGTTTACTATTAACCAAGATTTATCTTGGCATCTCACATGAACAGATTTTTTTTCAAATGGGCCAATAAACACCTATTGCTAATTATGGCAGAAATGTAATCTAATTGGTTAGAACCAATAGCAAATAAAACAACACTTATGATCAGACAATTCAATTACACACCTTTAGACTTTCAAACTACTGGTCTCATGTTGATCAGCTCCATAGTTCTACAGGAGTTGGGAAAAATGTAGATTTCATAGACTAGAAAACTTTTGGTTTACTGAGTATTTTAGTTTCCTATTGCTGCATTCACAGCAATATGCTGTGAAACAACATATGCTTAAAACAACATAAAAGTATTTATGCTTAAAAAAGTGTTTCATGCTTAAAACAACATAAAAATGTTATCTTGTTGTTATGGAGATTAGAAGGCCAAAATGAGTCTTAGTAGGCTAAAATCAAAGTGTCTGCATGGCTGCACTCCTTTCTGGAAATTCTAAGGGAGAATTTATTTTTTCACTTCCCCCGACTTTTGGAGGTTATCCGTATTGTTTGGCTCATAACTCCTTTCCTCTATCTTCAAAGTCAGCAATGACCATTTGAGTCTTTCTGACATTACTTCACTGTGACACTGACATTTCTACCTTTCTCTTCACATTTAGGGACTCTTTTGATTACATCAGGTCCATCTGGATAATCTAGGATAATCCCTCCATTTTAAGGTCAGCTGAGGGCTACCTTAATTTCATCTGCAGCCTTAGTTCTTCTTTGACATGTGATATAACATATTCACAGATTCTGGGGATTTGAACATGCATGTCTGCGGATCACACTGAGGAATACTAAAAACCTTAAAAAGATTCTGCATAAACTTCAAAGCACAGCTATCCAAAGTCTGGATGAAGTTTAACATTGGAGCATTTTGGGGGTCTTCTTGCAGTTGGTTCACATTCCTGTTTATTTCTTCATTACAAATGACATAAAAGCAGAATAAATTCTTTGAACTTTTTACAAACCTTTACAATTTCATCATCGATTTTATGGACAATTTCACATTTATATTTTGAAAAGTGCTTTGCCTAAATCCAACCAAATATGTACTTGGAAGCTGTTTCCTATTAACTTTATCATATTGCATGTGGAAATCTCTCTCAATCAGAATAAGAAAAAAATGTGGGAAAGAAAAAAATCAGAGCAATGGTGAAATTAAAGTTGGAATAGAATCCAGTGAATTTTTTCTTTTCTTTTTTATGTTTGTCTATACGCAAAGTCTCACATTCATCCATTACTATTAGTGAGAAGAAAACTAAGAAAAGAATATGCTATAGTATAAGATGAATAGTTGTACTAATTTGCCTACCTTATCTACCTGTCATTTCTGATCCATCCAGCCACCTTTTCATCCATTATTGTTTCAATAAGATAAACAATTATCTATCTATTTTGTCTTTTAGCTCATTCATCAAAGATTTACTAAATTGCCTATCAATTCTTAGGCTCAATCTTAAAAAAATATTAAGCTAAGAAAGAGCTATATAAAATTTTTTAATATGTCTATGGCAGCATGAAATACCAAGTGACTTCTTTCCAGCATTCTCCTCTGGTAGAGATGGTTATTTGATCATCACTCTCCTGTTCCTGTCCTACTGAACTTATGGCTAAACTATATGCCAGTCTCCCTGCATGAGGGTAAGACCATATGACTCTATTTCCGTCAATAAAAATGTCATGAGAATAGTGTATACCCTTCAATGTCGCATCCCTTAACGCTTCTTTTCACCTTTTGCTTCCAGATGTCTGGAATAGAGACTCACCCACAAAGTGATGGCAGGCATCACATTTAAGAGAGTGAAGCTGTAATAAAAAATGCCTGTGTTCCATATCACTGATTGGAAGAGTGCAGCCCCATCAGTCCTTCCAAACAGAAGTGCTACCTTTGGACTGTTTAAGATAAAAATAAACTTTTACTAGGGTAAGCCATTGAACTTTCGGCATTTATAGTCACTAGTGTAATTGAACAGATATAAAACCAAAAATGTGAATTAAGTATCAGAACTACAAAATCAGCTAAAGTCTTCATAGACATCTATGTAGGATGAAATACAGTAGTAACCATAGAGAGAAAAGTGAAAATGAGGAGGCTCAATATCAGTAGATTTCTAGAAATGCAAGCCAAACAGCACTCTCTAGATGTAATGGGCTCATCCTGAAATTACATAATCCTGTAGCCTGCGCATCAAACAAAAGCTGTCAGATTTGAAATTATTGGTACTGTAATCTATGGAACAGAAACCATAGGGGCAACACCATAAAAGATGCTTGGAGAACAGACTAAAAAAACAAAACAAAAAACAAACAAAAAAACAAAAAACAACAACAACAAAAACAACAAAACAAAACAACAGGCATTCTGCAAAAAGCTGAACCAGGAAAACTAAACTAATTCCATGAAACAATAAAAAGGAAGCTAACACCAGATAAATACAAAAAATATTATAAAACTAAAAGGTAGAAAGCCAGGAAAACTAGCAAAAGTTTTGATAAGAAAAATGTTGCTAAAGAACACATGAAAATTTTGACTAAACATATCTCTGAGGATTAGAAGAATATGTATGAGGCAATGCCTCCTCAAGGTAAAGCACACAGCAAATATACAGAAGAATAAAATTAAAATTAAACTGACAGAAACCAAAGGATACATGGGAGTGGGGAGAAAGGAAAACTAGAACCTTTACAAACAAAGAAAAAAAATGGAAGAAAAATATCAAAGAGCAGACACTGTGGAAAATACCATAAGGGATATAGTGGATGCGAACTAAGAAGAACAATTAAAATGAATGAAAAAAAGAAGTTATAAGTTAAAATATTTATAGAAAAAAAAGATAATTTTAGATATAAGGCAAAAATAGATATAATATTCTTAATTGACTCTGCCATAGAGGTAAATAAAATATTTGAATGGGAAAATTACATGAAGATACATTCAAGGACATATTCTTGAATAAATTGAAACATGAATCTGTATGGTTAAAAGGCACACCATATGCCAAGAAAAATTGACCCAGAATGGTTAACATGGGATATACTTTGCTGAAATACTGGATCTTAATGATACGGAAAAAATCCTTTGAGCAGATCTAATAAGAAGACCAAATCTTTTACTAAAACATCAAATTGACATCAAATTGAAAATACCAATATTCAAAACCAGAGAAGCACATAAAAGATTAAATAAAATGAAAGGTGATAAAATTATACCTATTAGAAAAAGAAATGTGATCTAAGGAATTATTTATCCAACCATGCTGTTCCCTATGTAAAGAGTCAACAAATATTTTTTGAATATGGAAGACTCAATGGACAGATTTCCCTTGAGCCCTTATTTAGAAAAACAGAAAACCATTACATGACTTTAGCCAAACAAGAGATTTTTTTGTGGGGGTGGGGGATCAGAGTGAAAAGGATTAGTGATAAGTATTGAGTATTTTAAATAACAGAATTAAAAATAAAATAGATTCACAGATTATAGTTAGAGATCACACTTTAAATTATATGCCCTGACAAGACAGAAACAATATGACCAAGAGAGTAATTAGAGTAAATAAGGATAAGAAAATGGAAAATTCGAACAAAAAGAAAGATCAGGGCAAGGGGAACTGGTGTATTTATTGCTATAACCAATAATAGTCTGTTTTGATTGAGAAATCTTGTGTTTAGTTTCAGACATGAATATATACATATGTGATTTCACATATATGTGAACATATATATTTATACACATACACACAAACATCAGAGTCCAAATCACCAATTATAAGAAACAAAAAATACAAAACTTTCCCATTGGATCACAGAGCAAAACCCAAATCTACACTGTGTATAAAAGACATCCCTAAACAAACTTCTTGAGGGAGTATGAAAATGAATGGATGTGAAAAACTGTATCAGGAAAATAAAATATTAAAGCATGCATCATGGTCTTAATATCAGTACAATATATACAAATAAATGCAGTATTATTATGTGAAACAAATAAGAGTGTTTTATAATGATATAGTATGTGAATTATACTGACCCTAAGTTCACAAATTATAAATAATAGAAAATACAAGGAGAAATAGAAATACACTAATTGTGGGAAAAATGATAATATAGTCTATTAATGAATTCCTACAGTAGTGCTCATAGAATATTCACCAAAAAATTACTGTGTATTACAAAAGAAAGCTTCAATCGGTGCTGAAACAGGGAAAAAAGTATTGAAAAATGTATCATATGTCAATGTAATAATCTAGAATTTAAAAACCAAAATAGAAACAAAAACAGAAAAGATCATTCTTCTTGTATTAAGAAAAAAAATGTGTATTCTATTAGTGCAGGATAAAGGAATAACTCAATCAGTGAATAATATATATATTATTAATCAATTGTGTTGGCACAATAATGTAAAAAATACATACATCAAACACTAATTTTAGGATAAATGACAAACTGAGAAAAAAATTTTGCAACCCACAGCACAAGGTGATCATACACCAAAATGTATAAATATAGATCTAGGAAATCGGTGCACTAAGCACTAAAACTAGTACCAAAAAAAAAAAAAAAAAAAAAAAAAAAAAAAGAATGAGTAAGAAATGTGAACATTCAACTCACAGAAAAGAATTTAAAAACATTTTTAAACATATGCCCAGATGATAATCCTGAACAATATTAATAGAACAAAATTGCTACTACACTGAATTATTCTTTTTCACCTATTCTATTAATCAAAAGGAAATTCAGTAACAAATTCTGTTGGAAAGACTATGGGGGAAATGAGTTTTCAAACATAACTGCTAGGAATATAAGTTAATTTAATCTCTGTATAAGACAATTTAGCAATAGTTATCAATATTAGAAACCCTGACCTGTAAATTTCACCATTGTGAACATATCCCACAAACATACTTATGTGTCAAATGTCCTCTGTAATAACTATTCACTATAGTAATATTTTTAATAGCAAGAAATGAAAAATGTCCATTGATAGAAGATTGTTTTAATATATGCAAATGATATATCCAATAAGGGGTTAATATACAAAATACACAAAGAACCTGTATAAGTCAATACCAAAAAATCAATCAATCAATAATCTGATTTATATATAGGCAGACGCCCGGAATAGACATTTTTCCAAAGAAGACATATAGGTGGCCAGCAGACAAATGAAAATACGGTCAACATCATCATCATCAGGGAAATGCAAATCAAAACCACAATGTGATATCATCTCACACCTGTCAGAATGGATAAAATAAAAAATACAAGAAACAAGTGCTGACGAAGATGTGGAGAAAAAGGAACCCTCATGCACTGCTGGTGGGAATGCAAATTGGTGCAGCCACCTTACAAAACAGCCACCTTAGAAAATTAAAAATACTGTTACTGTATAATCCAGTATTTCCATTACTGGTGTCTACTCAAAGAAAACAAAAACACTAATTCAGAGGCACATATACACCCCTATGTTTATCGCAGCATTACTTACAATAGTCAAGATTTGAAAGCAACCCATGTATCTGTGAATGGATGAATATATAAAGAAGACATGGTATATACATACAATAAAATATTACCCATCCATAAAACACAATGAGATCTTGCCATTTGCAACAACATGGATAGACCTACAGGATATAATCCTAAATGAAATAAGTCAGACACAGAAAGAAAAATACCATGTGATTTTACTCATATGTTGAATTTAAGAAACAAAACAAAGGAACACAGAAAAAAGACTTAATAAAACAAACTCTTAAATACAGACAGCAAACTTGTGGTTGTCAGAGGGGAGGTGGATAGGGGCATGGCTGAAATGGATTAAGAATACACTTATCTTTAAGAGCACTGAATAATAAATAGAACTGTTGAATCATATTGCATATCTGAAACTAATAGAACACTGTTAGTTATACTTCAATAAAAAAGAAAAAAATATATTTGTGTATACATGTATATAATAAGTAAAAAAGATAAAGAAACAATGCATATGGCTTCCTATATTTTGACTAGAAAAGAAGGTTAAATGAAGAATCTATATTAATGTTTGTGTGTGCAGCATAAAGGTGCTCTGGATGGATATAAAATAAACAATAGTGGCTTTTAATGGATAGATAGGAGAAAAAATGGGAGGGAAACATTTCCATTGTTTCATATACCATTTATAATTATTTTGTTTTTTTAATATTATAAATATAATTTTATCTAAGCATTGAGTGAAAACAAAATAAGGAAAAGCCTCCAACACTCATTTCCCCCAATCACTCATCTGGTACTCAAATTCCCCATAGAGCCCACTTTTCCTAATGAAAGAATTTGATGATGCTTTTGATGCCTTGAATGAAGACAACAGTAAACCTAGAACCAAATACTAATTTAAAGATACCAGCCAGTTGAGATTTGGCTATTCCAGGTATAGATAAATATGACCTAGTAATTTGTAAGCATAACACCATTAAAAGTATTCTATATTTTCTGTTCTTTGGGAGAGTTAATGTTTTTTTTACTTTTTTCAGTTCAGGAAGAAAACATCTCTCTCTATCTTGAAAAGACAACAAATGGAAATCCCAGTCCAAATTTTATTTTGAAGTTATGTTAGTTTGTCCAGCTTGACAATAAGAACTGTTTTCTTTTTTGTCATCATCAATCTTGTCTGTGATATATTGTATTTTAAGAACATGAAGGCAAGCTACACAGGAACAGAACTGCAATGTAAGTCAACCTGCCATTCAATGCACTAATCCTCTAAACATCTCAACTGTCAAGTGACAGATACCTGGGAGCTCCTGTGCAGCAGATAAAGAAAATCACTGGGCAACAAATGAAAAATGTTCAAAGAAAACTAGATGCACATGCCTTGATACAGTTTTCCATCCCAAATGTGGAAATGAATGATACAGTCGTGTTTTAACCTTACATAGTATGTGTATAATACAAATATTATAACCTAGTTACTCTACTAAACACTTGACATCAGTTAAATTCCACAGTAACTATGTAGAGTGAGCATTATTATCCCCATTTTTCTATTGAGAAAAATAGAAGCTCAAGATGGTACGGAAACCTATCCAAGGTCCAAGGGATCACAGCTGAGATTCAAAACTAGGCTGTTTGATTTCAAAGTATTATTATTCTCATTAAATTGCCAGTTTTAGGGGTGCCTGGGGGCTCGGTCGGTTAAATGTCCAACTCCTAATTTCGGCTCAGGTCATGATCTTGCAGTCATGAGATGAAGCACCGCGAAGGCCTGCTTGCTGAGTGTGGAGCCTTCTTGGGATTCATTCATTCATTCACTTATTCATTCATTCTCTCTCTCTCTCTCTCTCTCTCTCTCTCTCCCCCCCCTCTCCCTCTCCCTCTCTCTTCCCCTCTCTCCCCCTCTCTCTCCTGCTCACTCTGACTCTTTGAAAACAAATAAATAAATAAATCTTTTTTTTTTTTTTAAACAATTACCAGTTTATAGAGATCTACATCTGGAATAGCCACACTTGGGGCGCCTGGGTGGCGCAGTCGGTTAAGCGTCCGACTTCAGCCAGGTCACGATCTCGCGGTCCGGGAGTTCGAGCCCCGCGTCAGGCTCTGGGCTGATGGCTCAGAGCCTGGAGCCTGTTTCCGATTCTGTGTCTCCCTCTCTCTCTGCCCCTCCCCCGTTCATGCTCTGTCTCTCTCTGTCCCAAAAATAAATAAACGTTGAAAAAAAATTAAAATTAAAAAATGGAATAGCCACACTTGATTTGGCTAGTGACTCTTTAAATCACTATTTGATTCTCTGTTTACTACTGTTTTCCTTTTACTCAAGGTGTTAAAAGCATTCCTAATTACTTTGCTCTCCTATGCAAGGCATCACATAAACACTGCTTTTATACTTAACCTCTGATGCACAATAAACAATCTTAGGTAACTGAGCAGATTGATGAATTGGAAGAGGTTCAACAGAAATAGCAACACTTTATACATGTGTATATAACAATTCAATTAAAAACACTCATGTCTTATGTTATACTTACAGGTAATCTGAATTAATTTAAAATTTGGAAAGACAGAAAGTCAGAAAACATTACATTACTTGGTTATCTTTACGGTAATAATTACATTGGTTATCTTTTCCTTTGACACACAGGTTATATTTTACCTATGGTTCTGGAAAACACAAATTATTTCAAAGGGTAAGAAATAACCCAAATATCTGCATGGGGAATTCCATTATTAGTGCTGAAATAATACAGATAATCTTTTTAGATACATTTTTATCTGATTATCTCTGTTTTTAGAAGTTTGTACTGTGTCTAGATGCTGTTTCTCTACATGAAAATGATATACAGTTTGAAAATAAAAATTATTGCAAATAAGAGAAAATTCTTAGTCTGTACTTTGTTAGAATACATAAGGATATTTTCCTGTACCTGATGTTCAATATTATTTAAAATTCTGAATCTGAAAGGAAGTAATCCAATTCACTGGGTCATAGGCATGGGCAGCTATCAAGTTAGAATTCTTTCAGTGGATTTTTAAGGAAAAATGCTTGTAGTCTAAAGTCCAGATATGTCTTCATGGACTTCAGGGCCCTAGGTTATCTCACTCCTTTCTGCTTTACCTTCATCTACCAACATTTCAGCTATGTTGGACTGATCATATGGTGTCATATGAACCTCAATCTGATAAACTCACTCTCATCTCAAGGCCTTAGCATATATTTGCTACATGTAATTCTTACAACACTAATCCCCAGTTATTCATTCCTATGTTTGGTTCCTGATCTCTTTAATCAGTTCTCCACTTCTTCAGAGATACTATTCTGACCACCCAATAAACCAAAAACCACCAACAATGGACTCTGCTCACTCTCTTAATACATCATTTTTGGTTTCTTTATCACATATCCATGAATTTATATTGTTTATATACTTGTGTAATATTTTTATTTTCACTAAAAATGTAAATTTTTTATCCTGTGCATCACTAAAGCCTCAGCATTTTGAATAGATGATGACATATAATAAGTATACAATAGGTATGTGTTCCATCAACATTTTTTTTTTAAGTTTTTCTAGTAGAGTACTACATAAATGTATAGGATTAAAGAAAATAAATGCTTTTAATATTTCTATTCCAAGGGAGCTTGGGTGGCTCAGTCAGTTAAGCATCCAACTCTTGATTTCAGCTCAGGTCATAATCCCAGGGTCATGGGATCAAGCCCTGCATCAGACTCTGTGCTGAGCAAGGAGCCTGCTTAAGATTCTTGCTCTCTACCTGTCTGCCCCTCTCCCCAACTCTCTCTCTAAAACAAACAAACAAACAAACAAAACAAACAAACAAACAAACAACAACAAAAAAAATAGGGACACCCGGGTAGCTCCGTCAGAGCCTGGAGACTTCTTCTGATTCTGGGTGTGTGTCTCTCTCTTTCTGCCACTCCCTAACTCATGCTCTGTCTCTCTCTCTTGCAAAAAAAAAATAAATAAATAAACATTAAAAAAATTAAAGTAAAAAATAAAATAAATAAAAATATGTCTATTCCCATCCTTTCCTTTATGTCCCCCTATTACTGGTATCTCAAGTAGCAGAATGAGCACTAATGTACAGAACATCCATGCTCCTATTAGTTCCGTGTTTAGCTAGCTGTGTAACCATGGGCCATCACACATTCACCAGTTTTGGTTTCTTTATTTGTAAATGAGCCTGGAATTCTTCTTTAACTCTGAACACCATTTTATAAAAATGGGATTTCATAAAGAAGGAAAACTTATTTAATAATATTTAAATAACTGGGTGAATACACACATTTATATATACTGCTTTAGAGAAGAAATAGGTTGGCATATTTGGGATAAAAAAACTAAGACCGCAACATATACTTAAGTTAATTCCTATTTAAATAAATCTTGCAACATCAAAGCTTGGTAGTCTATTTTTTGCACATGCATTCAAAACCCCTAGAGCAATAAGCAGGTTTTTAATGACTCAAAAAGTAGAAACTGCCAATTTATTTTTCCTCAAATAATTAAATCTTTAATTAATTTCACATATAGTTAGTAATAAGCATCATTCTAGTTTTGAACTTTCAAGTATTCCTCAGTTTGCTTTTAGCATGCTTCTGTGCTTACTGGAGCTACTTAAGTCTCACGATCAGTTTGAGAATAGCTCTTAAACTTTCACTTAAAAAAAATAAAACACATTCCAAATGATGTGGGGAACTGTTGAGTCAAGAGATATAAATTATATGAAACCATAAAGTGGCATAATTGAGCAAAGCAATTTTGGTGAGAAACTAAAAAGGAGGGGGAAATCATGTAAATGTGATTATTTCTAATTAGAAACAATGAGTAACCAAATCAAATTATACAATGAGGATTTGATTTAGATCCCTGGAGGAAAGCAACACATGCATTTGCATTCATCTCCAGCATTTCCTTTTCTCTTATTCCTTTTTGAATGCTTTCTTAGACCCTTAATTGTAAGTGAGATGGTTGTTAGTAAAGATCGTTAGAATAGCTGTGTGTATGAAGGTAGATATTCCAGTAAAGATTTATGTTCTTTCTTCATATTCACCAAAAACTTCTCAGGTGTGTGACACAAAGAAGGCGCAAACCTTTTCCAAATTCACTGCTTAGTGTTCTTACATAAACTGTAAGAAGTGAGATTTACTGTGAGATCCAAGTATTGGGTCTAGATTTGTGATAACTCATGAAGTAATCTTGAATAAGTAATCTAATTGTTAATTACCTAAAGCCCTTCTCTACAAAATTAAAGTCTGTGTTGGAGTGGGGGTAAATAGATTAGACAAAATTTATGCAACCTATGTTAAGAAATTACTTCTGCTACGTGTTTGGAGGAAAGCCAGATTATGTACTTAAGACCCTAGCAAAGTAAGAGCACAATGTAAAATAGCATAGTGTAGACCTCAATGAACTTATCTAGAAATTTAAAATTAAAAAAACTAAGGGGTGGGGGGTTAAGTGATGAATCACTAAATTCTACACCTAAAACTAATATTACACTCTATGTTAACTGACTGGAATTTAAATAAAAATGTGATCCTTTCACAACGTAAAATATATGCATTTATCAAATCATCATGTGGTATGCTTAAAATCTTACAACTGCATTTGTCAATTAGATTTCATTAAGGCTGAAAAAAAATCATATTTGTTGAGACAGAAAACAAATTGGTGGCTTTCAGGTCCCACAGTGAGTGGTAGGTAGGAGAGCAACTGCTTAATGTGTAAAGAGCTTCCTTTTGGGTGAGGAAAATGCTTTGGAACTAGATACAGGTGGTGACTGCACAGCACTGTGAATGTCCTGAACGTCACTGAAGTGTTTGCTGACAACGGTTAAATTTTTGTTGTGTAAATTTCACCTCAGTGAAAAGTTTTTTTAAGGAGAAAAAAAAATAGTTGCTTCCATTTTACCAGGTTATTAGTCTCTACAACTGACACTGAGTTAGAGGAGAGAATGGCCAACCAGCTTCTTTACTGGATGACGAGTATATTAAATTCAAACAAAACAAAAGAAAACAAACCCTACTAAGGTTATTTTAAATTTATCTTACATCTAAATTCTATGTAACTTTAGTTCAAATATGAATTAACATATGACCCTTATTAATTTGTTCTGATTTATTTTCATGGTTCTCTTCTTTAATCCTTCTTTTTTTTTTTTTAAGACTTATCTGCTAATCTTTGAACACAATACACCCCCTCTCTCATCTTAGGGTCTCTGTACTTAACTATTTCTTCAAATGGAGTATTTTTACTTAGAGGGAGCCCTTACTAAATCACTCGTAATCTTTTTATTCTGCTCTATTTTCCTTTATAAAGGTATTATCCCATGCCATTATATTGCATATTTATTTACCACTTTGCTTATTGTCTGACTCACCTACTGTAACATAAACTCCATGATAGTAGATACATTGTTTGTCCCCCCCCCTCCCCGCCTTTGGCAACCCCCCAGTGTCTAGAAAAGTGCTTTGCTCTTAAGATGAGCACAGTGAATGTAAATATTTGAATGTATATGGGGGATGGGCCTTCTGGGTTTGGTACTTAGAGCCTCTGAAAGTAATTCAGCATTGCATACAAAGAAAACATAAGCATGGCCCTTGACTTCATAACACAAGGGGCTGTAGGCATAAACTTATTCCCAGTCTCAGATGACTCTGATGCATGCCATGATGCCCATTATAGCATAGCTTCAGATTGAATGGAACTGTAGGACGAATAGACCAACCTGGGATGGATGCCACTGTGAAGATAGCTTTTTGAATTGGCTCATAAATAGTGTGTATAAAGTAGAGGCAAAGGTTGGGAAAAGGGCATAGTGATTAAATGATCTTTAAGTGACCCTCAAGTACCAACATTGTAATTGTAAAAATTTCATTACATTAACTTGTTCATTGGCTAAATGACTGTCAGCATGATATTGAAGTTGTAATTTACTGGGTAGATGGTAGCGTAACATCACACTAGCACTTCTTAATGACGAATAATATTCTAAAACTCTCAAGTGAATAAATGTTTCTTGATCAAATAAGTTTAGACAATGCTTTTTTTATTTATCAAGTCTTTGGAAAGTCAAAATATTCTACAGCTTATAAAGCCTTTGAGATGTCTTATAGCAAGGAAGTATTATTAATGTTTTGATTATCCAGTTTATATCCTCAGTACACCTATTTTCATCTTCGGACACAATATACCTTTGACCTCAGTTTAGAAAGTAGTACTCTAGAGATTATTCTTCTTTAGGGCAGGAGACTATTTCTCACGTATTGCTTTATAATTCACACATAACCTGGTGTAGGGGGTGAATATAAGAAGGCTGAATGGATGAATGTTGAAAAAGTTAATAAATTATATTCTGTTTTCCTAGAAACAAGGACACATATAAAACATTTTGGAGGCCAAAAAAGAAAAATAAATACATATATGAACAGTATTAATATTAATAACAATAATATTAATTATTCATATTTATTATTATAAATATTTCTTAATGGTAGACTTGCATCAGGAGACCTCAGGCCATTTTTCTAAGCCTGTGACTAGCTTGCTTTGGCTGAAAGGAAAACATTTCCATCCTAAGTAGGAGACAAAGTCTTCAACTGGAGAAGAAAATCAATTTTAATAAAGGCAATCACTTTCATAAAATAATTTAGAGATAGCATAGTATGTCTGGATTTGATCGATAAGATGCATGCTCTAAAATATCTACTGATTTATATAATTAGTGCTGAAAGAGGGATGTAGTGTTTATGACTCATATATAATATCTAGGCCCCCATGTTAAACAAAATTGTTTCCAGTTGGGCTAGATTTCAACCAGAAGACCAGGAAAATTATATTGTGATTACATATTTTTTCCAGTCTTTTACACGTTTAAAAAACAAGTTGATAAATTCATGAGCAGCCATAAAATAATTATATAAACTCAGCAAAGTGTAGTATTTTAATATGCCTTAAAGGGGCTCGACAAATATGCAACAGGTAGTCTTTAATTTCAACCAAATGACAAAGTTTATAATAGTTATAATAATGAGAGTAGCTTCTACTTATTAAGCATCTGACTAGTGCTAGACACCAATTTATTTACTGATGTTAGAAATTACTTAATTTCACACAAGGAATGCTATATCTTTGTAGAAAGAAGATACTTGTGCCACAATGAGTTACCTTAGGTGAGAGCACAGAATATGACTCTTAAAAACCTATACTATGACTATCTTCTTGAAACCACCTTATCTTCCAAACTGATAGCAGGTGTCTTCTCAACAATCTACTTGAAAACTTCCCATTTCAACATACAGGGAAATGGAGACTTTGAGGTCAGAAAAACCTGCATATGCATGAGATCTCTGCCACTTATTGGTCAGGTTAGTTTTCTGATTTCTAGAAAGACATAGCATTTTTCGTGTGTCTGAAAAGCAATTAGCAAATGGTTCCTTTTCCTTTTCTTTCGTGGTTTCCTCCTTTGGAATTCAACTGTAGATAGCCATTTTATTTTTTTTTTCCACTTACTCAAGACAAATACCTAGGAATTTTGTGTGGCTTCTCTCCTTCTCTCAACCCCTTTTGAGACTTATCAACAAATTATGTTGCTGCTACTTTCAGAACATATACACAATTTGAACACTTTACTGCCAGTGTTTCCATGTTTCCATCCTGGTCCAGTCTGCTATCATCAGTCCCTGGTTATTTTAATCGCCCGCTAAATGCTCACCTTTCCCCCATGCTGCTTCCACATGAATCCATGCAATATACTATTCTGAATATTACTTAAATATTACACGGTCTTATAGCCACTATAAAGCCTTTAGTTTTTATTCTGTGTAAAATGGAATGCCGTTGGATGTTTTTCAAGGGAGATGGGCCATCAAGAAACCACTCTTCTGTGCTTTGAACATTACGCATAGTCTGCTGCTTCAAGGCCTCATCACAGTCGGCCCTCTGCTCTCAGAACACTCTTCCTCTGAGTGCGCAGGTCTCCCTGCCTCAGCTCCTGCCTCCTTATTGAAATGTCCCTTTCTCAGTGTGGCCTCCCTGGCCATCACATACAAGATTATATCCTCCCTCAGTCCCTTCAGGCAACTTCCATCCTTTCTCCTTTTCTCCATGGCACTTATTGATGTCTATCACAGATATATATTGTGCTTCGTTACTTTCTTTCCTTTTTATCTCTCCCCACTAGAAGGTAAACGTTATGAAAGCAGGGATATCTGTCTGTTTTGTTCACGGCTGTATCCACATCCACATCAACTACAAGAGGACCTGAAACATAGTAAAGACTCTTGGTAAATATTTGCTTGAATGAAATGGATAAATTGACCTGACACAAAATACCGGTCACTAAACTTATTTAGATAAGAATTCCTCCAGAACCTAAATTTTATTCTTTTATTCTTCTTTCTTGAAAAAAAAAATGAATACAATATCCAGCCTTAAGAGTGCTTCATTTATCTTTTACAGGTAGGGGATTATTATATACTTGCCAGATGCCAAATTCAGGTGCCACACTATTAATCATATGGCAGCTTAAAAACCCCATGGCTCTTAGTCTATGCCCCCATATAACAGAGAACTGAAGAAGAGAAAATATTAATAAACCTCACAAAGTTGAACTGTATGGCATTAATTGAATGGCTTTAATTTAGAGTAATAAATTATTAGAAATAACTGCCAGAATTTGCAAGCTACAAAGTGCAGAGCAATGACAGGACTTTGAACTAGAAAATGTTTAAATCTCCCTTAGAAGAGATTGAACAGGGCTTAGTTGGTACTGTAGTAGAAATTAATTTGTAAAAAAACAAAGCACACACAAAAAACCCCTCTCACATATATGCAAGCAATTGTGTGCCATGCATACACATGGTCACAGGTTTATTCTATGCACGTCTATTGTACTACTTTATATATACATACATGTGTGTGTGTGTGTGTGTGTGTGTGTGTGTATATATATACATATGTATATAATTAAAACATTAAAGATTATAAACATTATAAATAACATAAATAAAATTGATTAATTTGTACGAATTTCATAGGAAACATTTTTTTTTTAACGTTTATTTACTTTTGGGACAGAGAGAGACAGAGCATGAACAGGGGAGGGGCAGAGAGAGAGGGAGACACAGAATCGGAAACAGGCTCCAGGCTCTGAGCCATCAGCCCAGAGCCTGATGCGGGGCTCGAACTCCCGGACCGCGAGATCGTGACCTGGCTGAAGTCGGACGCTTAACCGACTGCGCCACCCAGGCGCCCGGAAACATTTTTAAATAAAAATCCCAATGTAAATAAATACCTGCAAACAGTCCTTCAAGTTTCCAATATCCAATGAAACAGGGCCCAGTTTTATGGCTAAATGCAAGACCTTACTATCCAAAAAAATTACATTTTAAAGAAATTTTTGTTTAACGTCAATCCAAAAGGACTGAAGCAATAGGTTGACACCATAGCACGATGGGAATTAGGCTGGACCCCCAATATAACTTGCTGAATAAGGGTCATGGGCCATGAAAGAGAGTGCTGAGATACAATGGAAGTTTTTCTTTTTTTAATTTTAATTTTTTAAATGTTTGTTTATTTTTGAGACACACACACACACACACACACACACACACACACACACACACACAGAGCATGAGAGGGGGAGGGTCAGAGAGAGAGGGAGACGCAGAATCCGCAGCAGGCTCCTGGCTGTATGCTGTCAGCACAGAGCCCGATGTGGGGCTCAAACTCACAAACCATGAGATCACGACCTGAGCCGAAGTCAGATGCTTAACCAACTGAGCCACTGAGGTACCCCTACTGTTGGTATCTTAGTTGACAATTTAAGAATACTCCATATCTTGGAGAAGATGACACAATTCACTTATAAACTCAAAACAGTGTAGTCTAATGGTTATAAAGAGTGAGAGATTCCTAGGACCGGATTTCTGGTCCTAGTACTTGTGCCAAGCTGCTTTCCCACCTTTCCAAAACTATAGAAGGATAATATGAATGAAGCAGTTTTGGAACTTTCCTTCAAAATGGAGGACTAATGTGAAATCATTCCCAACCCTCTCAACCTCTCTAAGCACATGTCAGACAATATTTAAAAAAATAAAATATATTGCCATGCTTGAAAACAATCATTGGTATTATCCAGAATTTAAGAACAAATTAGAAAGTCACAGATTAAAGCAATCACAACTATCCAAAGCTCCGACTCGCAAGTCCCAAAGAAAAAACTTCCACTCCTGAAGTTACTTATCTTGGACTTAAGAAGGAAATATTAATTATCTTTATACCAAGTTTAAAATATAAAGACAGTTGTTTTCTCTAAACCAATTGCTACCCCTACCCCTCTTTTTTTAATTCTCTAAAAAACAGCTTCCATTCTTTTCACTGTCCCTCCTGAAAGATGGTTTGTCAGCTTTGTGTCTATCTCTGCTCTATGCCAACTGTCAGTGCTGTTTCTCAAGTATGTGACCCCGTCTGCATGCCAGGTTTCCAAGTGGGGTATGAACACTTCAGAGTGAAGCAGGGCCAGACTAACTCCTTTCTTGCTCCAGAAACCATAGTTTAATTAATAAAAGGAAATCCTGTATTTGATGTTTAGTTATGCAGATTTGTTAACTCTTGCTAATTGAGTTTTTAATTAAGACCTGTTTTTTCACATGATATTATTTACAACACACCCGATCGAAAGTAATGTTTCACAGGTAAAAAACACACCCACACTCACACGTACATATAATGACTTTGGTGACAGAAAGATCTATTCTTGAATTCCTTCTCTACTTACTAGCTCTGTGACCCTGATGAGTTATTTAACTTTTTAAAAGACTTATCTGTTTTTTTTAATAGATAATAATTGATTGCAAAGCTTAAAATACTTCATTTAGTGAAAGTACCTACTGATATGTGAGCACACTCAAACATTTTGTTTATTTTGAACAGCTAACTTTTATAATTTTTCTGACCCAAGTTAAAAACTTATTATAATTAAGATAAAATATGCTAGAATATGTTTACTGTTTTAAATTGTGTGACAGCCACCCTGGTGTTTGTTATCTCCTCATAATCATCTATTTAGAGATATACACTCTATATAGAGATATACATCTATATAGAGATATATAGAGTTGTCAAGTGGCTTAGAGATTTATAGCATTCTATTAAAGACTGCTCTATGCTTATGATCATTGAAGTATCAGTAATCCATTTCATCCCTGTGCCAAACTACTACCCAAACTTGGTGCCTTTTGGGAATATGCAAAAGTATTTTTTTTGTTTGTTTTGTTTATTAATAGAATGTAAATTAGGGAAAACTAAAATTAAAAATTGGGTCTGAAGAAAATAACTAGATTTAAAAAAAAATTTTTTTAACGTTTATTTATTTTTGAGACAGAGAGAAACAGCATGAATGGGGGGAAGGTCAGAGAGATAGGGAGACACAGAATCCGAAACAGGATCCAGGCTCTGAGCTGTCAGCACAAAGCCCGACGCGGGGCTCGAACTCATGGACCACGAGATCATGACCTGAGCTGAAGTCGATGCTTAACCGACTGAGCCACCCAGGTGCCCCTAACTAGATTTTTTTTAAATCTCTGATCTTCCACGTGTTTTTGCCCCAAAACATCAAACAAATGCTTAAGATTTAATTTCCTATCCTGTAAAATGGGAATAATAATATCTCTACCTCATAGTTTTGGTAAGGACTAAAAGAGAAGATACATGAAAAGTACTTAGCACAGTGTCAGGCACATATGAAGCACCCCAAATTAACTACTGTAATTCTAACAGTTCTTTTAATTCCACCAATTTTTCCAGTATCATTTGTTTTAATTAATCATATAATTTTTGAAGTTATCAAAATAAAAGTGTGCTAGTTCTCATATATACAACATGAAAAACTATCATTGAGGAGCCATTGGCAAACCGATATGGCAATGTTCTACGTGGAAAAGACACTCGTAATTTGTGCTTTACTTTTTTTTCCTGATTAAATGTGTGATTCTCATGCTGTCACAGAACCAATAGAACCACAGTTTATATTTTTAAAATATAGATTTGTGTTCATCCCACTTCCCAACTCAAATATTATTGAGAAGGGAAGTGTCATTTCTTTTTTTATTTTTAAAAAAATTTTTTTTAATGTTTACTTACTTTTGAGAGAAAGAGAGAGAAAATGGGGGAGGGACAAAGAGAGAGAAGGACAGAGGATCCAAAGCTGGCTCTGTGCAGACAGCACAGAGCTCCATGTGGAGCTTGAATTCATGAACCATGAGATCATGACCTGAGCCAAAACTGGACACATAAAAGACTCAGCCACCCAAATGCCCCGGCAAGTGTCATTTCTTGTGAATTTATCCCTCACTCCTCTGGTGATACACAAAGATACCTACAAAATCAGAACACTTTATTTTTTGAATACTACTGTGCCTCCAAAGGAGGTTTTACTCCTTCAATTATAGTGAGTGTTAGAGGCAAGAGGACTCTACAGAAAATTCCTTGTTGAAGAGACAAGATGCAAATTATTTCTCATTCCAGGCAAATTGTTCTAGAGCCAATAGTCATCAAAGGACCCGGTTCTTACTTGGGTCCTTATAGGAAGTGTTTGTAAGAAAGTGATGTGTGGGCAAAATTTAGGATTAACTTTAGTTGGGAAAAGAATCCATAGAATTGCATTTAGAATCTTAGCAATCTCATAAACTTGAACTGTGGATTTTAGAACATTCTTTATAGCTCATGCTGAATACAAATAATAAAATGATCTCCAAATAACAAAAGATATCACCTACTTACAAAGAGAAATGAAAACTATTTTCAGCTGTCATAAAATTCTTGTCAGATATGCAGGCTATAATTAACCTGATATATGTATATAAGAATTGTTATAAAAGGTGTGATTGCACTGTGGATGAGTTATGTTGTTTAGCTAGTCATGAAAACATCAAAATCACATTTGTAATTTCACATATATTATTTGGACCTCCATGATTTATTACCTAGTATTTACAAAATTTACACCTAAGAGTCAACCAAAAAATGTTATTTTCCTGTTTCGTAAAAATCCATCTCTTTAACAGATAAAAGCTCTATGGCACCTGAAGAGAAAAAGGGAATGAAAACAAGAGAACAAACATGGGCTTTCTTTCAGGACAGAATGGTTCCATAAGCTAAATTTTATAGCAAGGAAAACAAAAGAGGCTCCTGATACAGTTCTTCATCATTAATCTCTGTCTCCTTACTAGTGCATAATCTATATGAACAGGGATAGGTCTGGGGGGATTTGTGGCAAGTATTAGGTTGAATTTCTCAAGGAAATAACTTTTCGGCTTATGTGTATGGCTTAATCTCTTTAATAGAATAATTCTCTTTATTAATTCTTATAACTGTTTTATGACCTTCAGTGGCAAAATAATTATTTTTTTTTCATACCCATAAATGAGATGGCAAAGAAATTCATAATAAAAAAAGAAAGAATTTCATCTGGGCTTACCTGACATAGACAAATTCTCCAATCCATTCTCTGCTCAGAAGGTAATGTGGTTCTTTTACAACATAAATGAAACGATGTCCTGTGTTTCAAACCTTTCACTGACTGCCAATTGAATAATATTCAAACATACACAGAGCTTAGAAGTCCCTGCCTGATCTTTCTCCTGAATTCTGCCTTAATCGCATCTTACTCCACTTTTCCTATAACTTATTGGTCTTCTTTGATTCTTGGAACACATCAAAGCTTTACTTTTTTGTTTTTTTCACCTTCTCAAATCCTGCTTCCTCTGTCAGATCCTGTTTCCTCATTACTTGCCTGCCTCATTCTCTATCTTCACGTTTCAGATTAAATATAACTTTCTCAGAAATACTTCTCTGATGGAGCGAATATTATCAGTCCTCAACAATTTCTGGACTTCCATTCCTTCTGACTCATCTGGGAGATACTTCCCAGTTCTCTGAAGTTAAACACAACCATATGACAAGTACTGGCCAATGACATGTGAACAAATGACACATGTCACTTCTAGGCTGGGTCAGTGAAAACCTATTACATGATTCTTTCAGACTTTCTTCCTTTTTAACAGTGAACTTGTTGAAACAGTGGAGCCAGAGGACCTAGGGATCACTGAAGTACCACAAGGACAGATGCCCTAGGGAGTTGGCTGGACGACAGCTGGTTTTATGTGAACAAAAAACAAACTTCTATTGTGTTAGGACACTGAGATTGGGGGTTTTATCCATGTTATTGTAATGGAAGCCTAACAACACCACTCAAATTAGGTCTGCCATATTATTTTCTTTACTAGCACTTGCCATGATTTCATTAAAATTAAATGTGCATCCATTTCTTTATTCAATGTCTATTTCTACCTGTAGACCAGGGGTTAACAAATACTTTTGGCAAAGGGACAGACAGAAAATATTTTAGGTTTCGCTGCACCCAGGTCTCTGTGGGAACTACTGAAGTCTCCCTTTCCAGGGCAAAAGCTGTCACGACAATATTTTAAATAATTATTGTGGCTGTGGTCCAAAACTAGGTAATGGACTACACAGATATAATCTGTAGCCTACAGTTTTCCAACCACTTCTCTAGACTATTAAATCCACAGATGTAAGATGCATTTTTCATTTATGATGATATACCTTTCATTAAGAGAGTTCTTGGTACATGGTAATGAAATTTTTCTTAAAAAAAAATAAATGAGTGAGGTATGCTAAGATCAGTCAGCACAAAAGTGGGTGTTGGTTAAGTTTCTCTACTGCAGGCTGATAAACTATTTAGAATATCACCAAATTCCAGATTATAGCCCCCCCCCCATACTATGGGTGAGTCTTAGCCATTATGTCTAGATGCATCTTTATATAAACTTTTTATTACCCTATTTCTTCTATTTCTATAGAAGAGATATGAATAAATGCATGAACTGTATAGGATGAAAAAGAATAGTATACAATACCCTGAATCCTAGAATACATTCATCCCAGACTATTTTTTTAATATAGATTGAAGCACATGCAATGAGAAGGTGCAAACCTAGTATGCACTTAAATAGTTCATTATCTCCACTCACCCAACTATGTCTTTCTTCTTGAAAACTATTGAAATTTTCCTCAACCATGCCATTGAGATCGCATTAACTATGCCTAATTTGCCAAATATTAAGTGAACATGTATTATGTGCAAGGCATTCTGACAAACTCAGAATGTAGGACTTCCTTCAATCCTTACATTAACACCATAGAAATATTGCTTTTACTGTTTATATTCTAGAATAAGGAAATAGAGAGTTATGAAAGGATTATTGTAGTGACCAATACCTAGTGACACCAAGATTTGAAATCTAATTTTGAGTGATTCCAAAATGATTATTGTGTCACAGTATTTCATTTAAATTGTTGATTAAATAAATAGTGGTGATGATATTGATAAGTTGAGAAATGCTTTTCTTAAGGAAGAAAATATCCTAGTTTTCTTGAGGCTAAGGTGGGGACTTGAAAGACTCTAGGCAGACTGACCAACTACTAAATGTTTTCTGGTTTGATACACTAATGACAACTCCAGCAAATCAAGCTGGCTGTTCACATCTAATTTGGCACCAATAAAATGTAAGCATAAGTAACTAGGAAGTTGCTAAAAATTTAACTACTGTTCTCCATTATGCAAGTAATGAGTGAATAAAATAAACAGAAACATGAAAGAACAAATTCCAGTATTATAATTTGCTAATGGAAATGTATATTCTCATCATTCCAACATGATATTTATTAACTTAGGGTGTCTGCATAAAAGAAAGAAATTTATTAGAAGATTAACATTTTCTTAACATTCAGTTTGTATTTTGACAAATATTTGTGAGAATAGATTTGAAGACTCAGTTGATTTCTAATGAAAAATTTTCTAGCCATCCAGCTTCTGCACCATTTTTTTGGAAATAAAAGGTCATGAACATTTTCTAGATATTATTCATTCTGAATAAATCTATTATAATTACTAATAATAGGCAATAGTTTCTTTCAAAATTATATGCCATTCTTAATCTTTTCCCGTTTTAAAGGGTTTGAAAGTTCATACTATTGGGACTGTGTAAAAAAAAAAGACATTAAGAATATTCAAATCTCTTAAGTTTTAGTTTATAGAAACTGCTCAACACTATGTCCCACTTGCTTAAAATAAAACGTTTTTCCAAGTAGGGAAGATTCAGGCCCTTGTTAAGTAAATCTTTCAGTTAAGTGGTTCTGCAGTGTTTTATTTCTGGTTTTAGTACAAATAAAATGTTGTAAGCTATATATTTTTAAAATTTTTGTTCACTGACGGGGGAAAAATACTTTAACTGATTACCCAGGATTGATTGTCTTATACATATACGTATATATGTACATGTGAGTGTACACACACACACACACACACACACACACACACATATATATATATATATATATATATATATATATGTTTTCATCAAAGAGGAGAAATCTAACCTGTAATAAATATTTAAAGAAAAATGTTTTGTGACACTGTGGAAATAAGAATGTATACAACTATTCCAATTCTTGAGCTGGAAGGACCTCACGATCATCTTTCTCATTTGATAGTTGAAACTCAGATTCAGAGAAGAGAAATGGCAGCTTCACTATTTAAAAATGAGATAAAGCGATCAAACAAAACCGGGTTGAAATCTAGGCTGTATTGCTACCTGGCAAGTTGCCTAAAGTTCTCTACTTTTTTCTATTAAAAGGGCTAGTGAGTCTTACATATAAGCTATTTTTAGGGTTGAATATTAGGGTTATATATTCATGGTGTCATGTTGAAATAAGGCTTAGAAAGAATACCCAGAACCCTGCCTAGAATCTAGCAGGCACTCAGGAAATAACTATAATTTTTATTATATTATCACCAACATCATAAATATCTTGCTCTAGGTATACATCTAATCACTGAAATAGAAATGAATAGAAAGCTGTTTCCCAGTTTCTAATTTAGTGCTCTTTCTGATATACCTTATAGGAGTTTGATCTTTTGTTGAGTGATAGGCAGAAACATAGCTTATGGGAGGAGATGAAGTCAGTCAGCCCATAAAGAAGTAGTACTGAAAAAGAAGACTGACGGCATAATCCAGCAGGTGGAAAGGAATGGGGTGGGCAGAGGTAACAGAATTAAATGCTCAGGTATTTAAAAAGTATGCTGTGTGGCAAGTTTTCCTGACTAATTAGAAAGTTACTAGCTGTAGAAAAGAAAAATAAATACAAAAGTTTTGTAAGTTGCAACTTGCAATTCAGGAATATTTGGATCTATTGCAGAACAGACAACAAAGAAGCATCATTACAGGTTTTTAATTAATGGAGTAACATGGTGAAATCTCTCTAAAATTAGTCTTTTGGTGAGTAAAATACAGTTAGAACATGGTATGAGGGGACAGTGGAAACTACTGTCAGACCCTTGTATAAAGGGGTTATAAAGACACGCAAAAACAATATTGTTTTACTTTTAGGTATTTGTAGCACAGTGATGATTATGGAGAGAAATAGGAATACTTTTTTTTTTTTCATCCCATGAGACAGTGTACTGACTTTTTTTGTTTTTGTTTTTGTTTTCCCTCAGAAGGGAAACTAGTCAGAACCCAAAATCAAATGCCCATGTTTCATATTTTTTTCTCAGTTTCATGAATGAAACCTCAAGTCGAAGATGGATATAAAAACAGCTCCAAGTCTGGTTCGAAGAGAAACTAGGCTTCATGCTCTTTGAGAGCAATCCGCCCATGGAGGATTATTGGACATCTTGGTCGGGACTGAATTTGAACCAGGTTCCAAGGATGAAAGCCCACAGACTAATCTGCTGAGCTACCAAGCCCACTGTCATAGAGGTTTATAGAAATCCTATTAACTGAGAGATTGAAGGGAAAGAAGATAAGATAGCAAGGTGTTGGGAATCAAGCTTCAGTAGTTTTAACAGAAAAGGTACTTTCAAACCATACTATAGTATATAGATAGGAACTAAACGCTACACACACACACACACACACACACACACAATGTACACGTGAATGTGTGTTACTATATACATGAAATTGTACATTTTCACAGATTCTATTTTGCACGTCTTATATGGTATATAAAATGTGCAATATATTTAATATGGAAATATTTATCTTAAGACTGGTGTTCATGTTGAAATCCAACTTCTTATTCTAGCTCTTCCAAGACAACAATAATGAATATCACAAACTACCCTTCTATTGTGTGCTAATAGTCATATTAATAGTTTTAGGATCTACTGCAATAATGACAATTTTATCACTCAGTACCATTTATTTCTCTCCTGATTCTGAAAATACCTGCCACAAACAGTATTTGCTGGCGATTAATCCAATATAACTGAAATGGAGCAAGAGAGATGCTTTAACTGACCCTTATAAAATTGGAGTTTATATTTGCAGATAAGTTAGGCAGCTAAAATCATCACAAAGAGAATTTGCTATACATATTACGATATGGCTGGGCCATACTGGGAAACTTATACGACCACACTGGGTTTTGTTCTCTTATCCAGGATTGAAGACATTAGATTGGATTTGGTGGCCAACAGCATTCTTTACTCTTCTAAATAATTTAAAACCCTATGATAGTAAAATGGCTGGTCAATGTGGACAGAAAAGACGAGACAAGCAAAAGAAAAAAAGAAAGAAAACTGCAAAATTAAGGCAGTAAATCCTAAGAAAATAGGAAAAGCTCATAACCCATGGGTCACAAATCTGGAACTAGAATGTTAAGGCTGTTTCTAAGAGGTTAAGATGGTGGGGATGGGGGTGGGGTGGGGTAATGCTGAAGAATGACTAGACATGTCTCAGCTTTTATCACATTTCATCTGATCAGATCAGATGATATTTGGACCTCCTCCTAGCATTAAAACATACACATTTAATTATTTCTCTAAACTATTAGGTTCTACATATAGTTCAGTTTGTTCATGAAATCAGGTTAGAATTCTGGTTACCAGATGACATAGGGTATCTTTTCTAAGCTTTGATTTCTTTTCCTAGAAAAGGAGTATATTAATTCTGACTATTCACATGGGTATGTTGTAAAAACTCTATGAATCAAAGGGTGTGAATATGCTTTTTCTACTATAAGGGACTATAAATGATAAATGAAGATAGACAATCATTATAGTTAAGTTGATTATTAGCAAATGGCCATAGAAATACTAAGCTGATAGCAAATTTTCAAAATTCCAGGTAACTATTTAGGATAGATGCATTTAGTTCTTCTAATTTTGAAGTATTTTTATCTTTAGTGTGACATTAATTAGACATTTGTGGCACGAAGATTTTCCTTTGCTGTAAGGATAAGATTGTTAGAAACAGCATACTTTTGGAGTTACATGGTTGGAACCAAGCCAATTCTATACATTTTATAGACAAAACAATGAAAAAATAAAATAATAATACAGAGAAAACCAAAAAAAGGAATAGCAAAAGTTTTCTAAATTTTATTTCTAAACTACAGCCATAGTGATGTGCACAGACATAGAAAATTAATTCTGGGGCGCCTGGGTGGCGCAGTCGGTTAAGCGTCCGACTTCAGCCAGGTCACGATCTCGCGGTCAGTGAGTTCGAGCCCCGCGTGGGGCTCTGGGCTGATGGCTCGGAGCCTGGAGCCTGCTTCCGATTCTGTGTCTCCCTCTCTCTCTGCCCCTCCCCCGTTCATGCTCTGTCTCTCTCTGTCTCAAAAATGAATAAAACATTAAAAAAAAAAAAAAAGAAAATTAATTCTGAGTTGTTATTATCTTAAATGAAAAATAGAAGTGATGCTTTGTGTATCGTTGCTGAGAATATTTTAATTTTTTCCAAGCACTTTTAATAGTCATGGAATAATTATAGGCAAACAATGGGATATACATTCATCCTGGATTATTCTAATGATCAAGATATAAAAGAAATCAGACATTTGTATCTCAAAATTGTTAAGTATGTACTATTCTCCCTTCTTGTGAGTATCTGTAGGCTTTGAACACCAGGAGGGGAATGCTCCATTGAGAACAGAAAAATGAAACTGAACCAGGCAAATAGAGATACTCTGCCTTAAACTCTTAATTTATAACTATTTCTAAGGGCCTGCAGGAGGAAGGGCCATTACAGATATTTACTTCATTGTTTTTTCAAGTGGAGAGTTCATCATTTGTCTCAGTTAATACATGCAGGCAGACTTACACCCAGTTTGCCCTTAAATTCAAACCCAGAACTGTGGCTGTGAACCCATCCATTCAGAACAAACTTTCTGCAAGCACATCCTCACAACGTATCATATCTGTGTAGCTTTCTATCTCAGGGCCACCGAGCCGTCACTCAAGCTTGCTCCTCAGTTAGCATCTAGGAGCTTGTTATTTAAGAGGGGTTCTCCTTCACAAAGGCCTCCCTTCCTTTAACATCTTACTTTCAAGAGCAGGATTTCAATTTTGAGGACAAATGTTATTCACACCCTCCCAGCTATTTTCATTAGAGTAGGGGGTTCCCTATCTTCCATCACTAGCAACCCTCAGGTACTACCTTTGAAGATTTCTGGGAATTTAGGTCTCAGGATGAAAACATCTGGGTGGATACATGATTTGATTAAAATTATGGCAATGATCAAACATTTTTAAATGATGTGGATACAGCTTGAGCTTCTCAGTTTAGAAATCTGCAAGACAGAGATGAATTTTCTAATAGGCCATTTTTCATGTTTCTATCTTGTAACAACATTTCCCTGAGTACTATGGAACACTATCCATACCATAAGGTACTCTAATTTTTTTAAAAAAAAAATTTCAGCCAAATATAAATGTAAGAGAAAATATATTCCCTTCTCTGAATATTCCTAGTGCACATATTAAAGGTACTATGAAGTTATTTATGAAAGAAATCTCCTATGTTTAACCCTGTACTGCCCAAATCATTTAAACATGTGACACTTTTCTCTTATAAAGTCTCTGATACCTCCCATGGCACACTGTGCAATTTGAGTTTTAGAAAGGACCTGGGAAAATACTCATCAGAAAGAGACCGTAGGGTTGGCATTTGGACATCATGACTCTGATATTTGCATATTTGGTGGAAATGTTGCCTCAGTGCTGTGTAACCTATCCTCACATTACCCCTTCCCAAATTTCTTCCCCAATCCCAAATTAGAGTATTCTTGGCCTTCTGTTGCTCATAGTGTAATATTTAAACTCCTAACGTACTATGAAAAGTTTGACGTCTGATGCAAATGTTTCTTTCTTATTCCTCATACCCCTCTTATCACTGAACTTACTGTCTGGCAAAATGATCTACTTACCACCTGCTAAACACAGAATGCTCCCTGTGCTTGCCATTTCTTTCTGCATGGAAGTCCCTCTTTCTCCATGTTTTCATTGACTTGTATCATTTTTCTAGATAGAACTGAAGTGTCACCACCTCTATAAAGATTTATTTTCTTACACTTCTTAGGTCTTTTTTGCTTCATTATCATCTGCATCTTCTTAGACCCATCTGTGTCTAGTACTTTCAAAGAGTATCAAAATTTTCTCTTTAAATGTCTCTTTACAAGTAAATCTAATCTGGGAGGCTAGAAGTCAGAGTAACTGTTCTCTCTAGATAGGGACTTAGTGACTGGGGAAGGACATAAACAAGCTTTCTGTAATACCTTATTTTTCTTGCCATAGATGGTGATTACATGGATGTATGAATAAGTAAAAATTCAAGTTGTAAATTTAAGATTAATTTAGCAAATCTATTGTTATTTATTGCATACCATAAGAGCGAAATTTTTAAAGATTTTTGATTTAGAGAGAGAGAGAGAGAGAGAGAGAGCATAAAAATGAAGGAGAGAGAGAATCTCAAGAGGCTCCAGGCCCAGCACAGAGCCTGACACGGGGCTCGATCCTATGACCCTGGGATCGAGTTGAAATCAAGAGTCGGGTGCTCAATTGACAGAGCTACCCAGGGGCATCATACAAGAGCAAAATTTTTTAAATATGTGTTGCCCTACTAGTGTTTTAATCACCAGAGTGGAGACATTTTATTCATCTTTTTTATTTCCAAGTGATAATGGTGCCAGCACAATGGGGATATGCACATTCCGTGAAGAATGAGTAAGTGACTGAAGAGACATGCAGTCCCCTTTCCTGGGTGCAGCCTTCACTTGTCAAGAGAGGAACACATTTCAGGTAGATGGAGGCTATTTAATAGACTATAATTAGAGCAATCAGAAGACACGGATGATGGTATGTAGCTGATAAGTTTGCAGATGAAAAGAGTGTATGCAGACTGATTAAGAATTCTGAATAGAACTTTAGAGCTTGGCAACATTTCAACAATGTAGTTCACTGAACAGCTCAGCAAATACCTGTGCCACATATGTCTTCTATTTTCCCTCACACTTAAGACATTTCCCTAAAGGCTAATAAACAATAGATACATCCCTGAAGAACAGTATATATATATATAATTGACTCAAATATTATTACTTAACATTAACTGCCAGCTGTATGCAACTTACAACTAGCATAAACTCTTTGCCCTTGAGAATCCTATGTTTAAAAAAAAAAGTTACAATGTTAGGCAAAAAGGCAAGAGTAAAAGATTAATTGTTTTCTTAGTTAATGTCTTCTGTCCATTCTTGAGACATATAAGATGTCTATTAGGAGTCAGGAACCATGTTAGGATATGGCAAAAAAATGGTGAGGAAAACAAGGCTCATGACTTCATGAAAGTCCAGCAAAAGAATAAAAAGTATAAATTGCTTCATTTACAGTTTTCCCTCTGCTAACTATTCCTCATGCATGTATTTATTGTTCATAGCAGTCAAATGAAAGACATATCATTATCATCCTTGCATTATAAATGAAGAGGTTCAAGTAAGATAAATAAGAGGTTCACTTAGATAATAAAAATCCACATATATGATTTTCCAATCTCTATTTGTCAAGTTCTGGAGAGGAGGAAACTGGGCTTGGACTTCTGTGTTTCTTCCTCAGCATATCCAGTGCAGGGCTGGAAACATAGTAGGGTGTCAGATATCAATTGATTTACTGTGACGGGATTTGCCCTACAATTTCTTTCCTGTTCTTGGGCAGCAGGAAAAGGAGGGTATTTCTTTCCTGTGCAAGAGAGATGCCACCATATTAAATTCTACGTTTAACCCATCATTGTATCCTTTGCCTCTGTACATTATCAGAGTAACTGGCATACGGTATGGCATGGCTTAGGCCAAATCAACCAAATTTGTTAACTGTCTGTGTAGCGTGATTGTCCATGCTTCACTCCCATTACTGCAAATCAAGCTCAGTAGTAGTGTCTGTGTGTCTGTGTGCTCTGCTTCTAACAAATGGCACCAGCAGTACAGAAAGCCAGAAGTATGTAGAGTTAAGGCCCTACTAATCCCTATCCAATGATTAACTTCTGCCGGATATGAAACTTGAGCTTCTTTCCTCAAGGTAGGACCAACTCTCAGATACAATTCGCTCCCCATAAAACCAGGATAGGGCTAAAACCTTGCCTGAAATTATACTATGGATGGAACACATCCTTTCCCTCTCCTTTTCCCTCCACTCCTTTTCTAGCTTCTTACTGGAAGTACCTCTTTGCTCAATCATTTACACATGAAGTTTCAGTTCAGAGTTTGCTTCTAAGGAAACCAACTGCAGATAATCTATTTAATCTATTTTGTAGTAGTTAATAGTATATCAGATAGGATTCTCAAAGGAAGCAGAAGTGATAGGATATTTATATAGAGAGAGTAAAATGTATTTTAATGAATTGGCTCACAAGATTGTAGGGCTTGGAAAGTCTAAAATCTATAGGGTAGCCTGGCAGGCTGGAAATCCAAGTCAGGGTTCATTATGCAGCCTTGAGTCTGAAATCCATATGACAGGCCAACAGGCTGAAAACTGAGGCAGAATTTCTATGTTACAGTCTTGAGGGAGAATTCTTTCTTCCCCATGAAATGGAGTTTGAGCCTTAAGACCTTCAACTGATTGATGAGGCCCACCCACATTATGGAGTATAATCTACTTTGCTTAAAGTCAAATGATTGTAAATGTTCAAGTACATCTAGAAGAGACCATCACAGCAACATCTAAATTGATGTTTGGCCAAACAACTGGGCACCAGAGCCTAGCCAAGCTATTACATGAATTAACCATCAGAAGAAGGGGATTTTGGAATGGTGGAATAAGCCATGGCCTAAGCTGGAGGAGACCACTCACAAGGATTCTGGAACAGCCTATAGTTTTGTTATGTGCCTCAGCTTTTTATTTTTATTTTTGTCTCCTATGCAGGAGGGTCTTAAGAGTACCTGACGATACATGAGGTGAAAAACAATATTGTACTAGTGGCTTAGCACTTCTGAGATACTAGGCTGGCTCACTGATCAATTCAGAAGTCCAGGCAGAAGTCGAAAGGTCCAAATGATTAGGTTTACTATGAGAACCGGAGAGCGAGAAAGCACAATTATTAATTATACATCAATTTGTGTATTTGATTAACAACTTTCTCATAACCCAATGAGGATATAAGTTCCATGAGATGAAAGCTGATTCTATTATCGTATGCCCAAACCTAGCAGAGTACCTGGTACAATGGATATTTACTGAATCAATGCCAATGACATTAAATTAGTATAAACATCATTGCATTTACATAAATTATATAGACCAATTATATGTAATATACAAATTATACATAAATATATATTTATATATGTGTATACATGTGTGCGTATACACACATACCCTCATATACTTTTATTAGTTTGTGGATGTCCTGACAAAACTGTGCTACGGGGCGCCTGGGTGGCGCAGTCGGTTGAGCGTCCGACTTCAGCCAGGTCACGATCTCGCGGTCCGTGAGTTCAAGCCCCGTGTCAGGCTCTGGGCTGATGGCTCAGAGCCTGGAGCCTGTTTCCGATTCTGTGTCTCCCTCTCTCTCTGCCCCTCCCCCGTTCATGCTCTGACTCTCTCTGTCCCAAAAATAAAAAAAAAAAAAAAAAAAAAACTGTGCTTATACTTTATGCGTTTTCTGTTTTTATGTTTATGATACTCCTTTTATAGGGAAAATATCTTTGAGTCTGTCACACAATGAGATCCTCCTTGTGGTCTTTTTGCAGAAGGTGAGGTAACATTCAACCATTGAAATCATCTTTGCTGTAAATCTCTCAACATCAGTTTACTGTTAATAACTCCAAACAGGGGGGAAAAAAAATAAGACAGACAATCAGACAAGGGGACCCGAGCAGCGGAAAATAATTGGACTCTCTAAATTGTACCATTCTCAAGAGAAATTACTGGAGCACACTGTTTCTTCCGCAGACCACGCTGTGCATCCCTCGGAATCGCTACAGAGGCATTTTATTGCTCATTAAATATTTTTTAATGTGAATCCACTCTTGGCATTTCTATTTTATAGTTTTTCTCACAATCCTTCCTGTGTTGAATACCTCCTTCCCGACTATGTGTAATTTAAAAGAAATTATGTAAGCTTATTTCTCTGATTAAGAAAGCCTAATGCGCAAACACACAAAGGATATGACCAGTGTAGCTCAAGTAGCTAATGAATCTGGCAGTTTTAAGCTCGTTCCCAATAAAAATGGGCCCCACAAATCACTATAAAAAATGTTTTTTGTACCTCAAGAGCCATAATTGTCACACATTTACAATTCATAAGCAGTGACTGCAGGGTGCTTACTCTAGTTAATCCTCCATAGAATAGTGGATATTGATGCTGTGGAGAAGGGGCACAACAAAATCATCTGTCACTTGAAATACTCATTTGGGAAGCCTCACACACTAATGAAATCCTGAAATGTAGCAATGGGAAGCCTGAATGCGTTCTTCTGCCTAAACTGTAAGTGGTGACAAAGGTGTAAGTCTGAGATGCCCAGGTATAGCCTGGCGTAGCTTGCCTCTGGTTTACTGACTCTAAAATAGTAAAGATAAAACCTGCATTTGGATTGTCCAAAAACCTATGTCTCAAGACTTTACTGTACACCTATCTGGACCTAAAGAAACAGGACGGAGACATATAAATTCTAAGAAGCTTCCTTGCCATGACTGATTTGGTTAAAGTGTAACCAGTATATGATGAATAGCTAGACTTAATAATGACTTGATGAACATATTCAATATATTTACAATTCTTTTAGCAAGGGAGAATACTTTCTGTGACTATTACATTCAAATGATTTCCAAATCTTAAAAGTAGTATTTGAATTCAACCAAAACACGTAGATTGTCCCTAAAGCTTGTAGTAAATGGCTATAAACCTACATAATTGAATCTTTGGAGTGTGAGGCCTCCCTCTGGTACATCATGAGTACTTGAAATAGACTCTTGGTCTGGTTTCAAATTCAATTTTTGTTTTGTTTTTAAAGAACATTGATAAAATCAGAGAAAGCATATTGTTTATTCAATCTAATCCATCTGCAAGGTAAGGGAATTACTCAGAATAATGTGAAGACAAATGAAATGGATTAAGTGAATCTTGGATGACCTTCAACATTTTTCTGCCTCTAAAGGCTGGGTTTCCAATAATCACTCAGTCATTTAAACATAAGACACCTGGATGTACGTAGGCATTGTGTGTATAATTGAATGTGTATAATTGTGTGAATAATTGTACATATGTACATTGAATGTACATATGTATGTATAAAAATAAATGTATGTATGTATAAAAATAAATGTATGTATGTATAAAAAATAAAATAAAATAAAATAATAAAATAATAAAATAAAATAAAATCAGCTATCCTTGCTTTGGCTCCTCTTTAACATGCCACTTTAACATCTTTATTTTGTTCTCTCCAGCCCCCACTCTATAACCCATTGCTTACAGTAGCCACTTATATTTCCTTGTATAAAATCACCTCAGTTTGTGATTGAAATAATGATTCCTCACTTCCTGGGTTTGCATTTTTAACCATACAAGCTTTTTAAGTTCAAGAAGAAGAATCAAAATGCATTTATATTCTATATTACAATAAATGTGAATATCAAAAGTTTCTCCTTGAGTTGTGTGACTGCTGACATTTGAAAAAAAGCCAGAGAATCTTAGAATTGGAAGAAGCAGAAATATGTTTAGTATTTCAATTGACTCCTGATGGAGAGGGAGAGAGGGGAAAAATTATAAGTTCTCTTTGCAAAGTTTTATGTTTTTTTTTTAAACTATTTATTTTCCTAGGACCTAGATTAATTACAATTCTTGTTTCAAGACACGAATGGTTCATTCTATTTATTTGTTTGCTTATTTTATTTTATTTTATTTTATTTTTTCAATATATGAAGTTTATTAAAAATATGGAACACTTCACGAATTTGCATGTCATCCTTGCGCAGGGGCCATGCTAATCTTCTCTGTATCGTTCCAATTTTAGTATATGTGCTGCCGAAGCGAGCACTTGTTTGCTTATTTTAAATAACATAGTGAACCTGCATCAATTATGAAAAGTAGAGCCCTGATGGTAACTTAAATGAGCTCACGTGGTCTTCTATTCTTTTCTCTTCCTTCCCCAACCCAAAGTAACAATCATCCTGAATGATCACGCTCTTGGGGGTATATGTGTGCAGAGTTCCTTAATACAGTGTATGCCCTAAAAACACACATCATTTTAGATGTTTTTAACTTTATAAAAAGGCACACACTCTATATAATCTTTTTAAAGTTACTGTTATAAAACAGTATGATAATGCTAAGATTTATATAATTTACTGAAAGTAACGGTAGTTTATTTTTATTGATATATAGTATTCTATTGTGGTATGTACGGTAAAACCTTGCATTTGTAGTAACTTGCTCTGCAAGTGTTCTGCAAGACAAGCAAACATTTCTAATAAATTTTAACTTGATAAATGAGCGATGTCTTACAATATAAGTAGTTTGAAACACAGAACATCACATCTCACAACTGAGTCAAGGCTCTTCTCTCTCTCTATATATATATCTCTCTCTCACTGCGGGATTGTGGGTGGTCATCTCCCATGCTTGAATGCTCCGTCTCAGGCCATGCTGTTTGGTAGAAATCAGGGATTTCTCAGAATGTTGGAAGGTGCCCTCAACTGGCACTAGTTTATTTTTTGCCACTTAAAAGCACCTATGGACAGTCCTTTGCTCTTCCATACAAGAGTAAGCTTAGGAATGCTTTGCTTCATTCTAGGTCAGGCTGCCTGTAGATACAGACCCTTTCCTCTACTGCCTTATTGCCAGTTACATTAAATACAGTATATGACAAGAGTTCATTAATACTGTACTGTAGTCAACATCCATGAGAGCATATACAATGGCCCCCATGCAGAAAAAGATTCCATTAAGCCAATAGATCACAGTGATTCTGTTAGTGATAGTGAAAGGCATCCCATACAATAATGCTCCTCTCTCTTGTCTCCCTCACAACAGCCACTAAGGTTTTCAAAGCTAAGTGTGGGTTGTTTATTTTTCTTTATAGTTTGTATTTTCTTTATTATTTTGTATTACATTACAGTATTGCGATTTTGTATATGAATGTTTTTGGGTTGTGGAACAAATCATCTGAGTTTCCATTATTTCTTATAGGGAAATTTGCTTTGATATACAAGTGCTTTATCTTACAAGCATGTTTCCAGAACAAATTATGCTTGCAAACCAAGGGTTTACTGTACTATGTTTATACTTTTAATTCATGAATTGATTCATGAATTCAGTCAACCACTTATATTGAGCCAAGGAAATAACAAAAATAGTGTAGCACATCTTTAAAAGCTTTGGTCCTTTTTAGGAAACTCTAAAATTAAGGGCACCTGGGTGGTTCAGTTGATTAAGCAGCTGACTCCTGGGTTCAGCTCAGGTCATGATCTCATGGTTTCATAAGTTCAAGCCCCGTGTCAAGCTCTGTGCTGGCAGCACAGATCCTGTCTTGGATTCTCTGTCTCCTCTCTCTCTGATCCTCCTCAACTCGTGCTGTCTCTGTTTCTCTCAAAATAGATGAATAAACTTAAAAAAAAAAAAAAACTCTGTAAAATTAATGAGTTGTAAGTAGGTGGTTTCAACCTTCTTTTGAGCTCTAAGGCAGTCCAGTTTTCTGAGTGGTGAACTTTCCAGGGCATACTCTTAATGAAGATGTTGATAAACTTCTAACATCAGCACTCTTAGGAACAATTCTTTTGCATCCTTTACCTAAGCCTTGCCTTGAAGAAAGACAAAAAGAGCATCCCTCATATATGAACATGCCTGATGTAAGTAAATATGTGTGGGGGAGTCTTTCCAATCTTGGAACAACAGTTCTGTTAGAGGTAGCATTTTGGTTTCCATTTTTATAGTGTTTACCTAGTTGAGTAAATACTTTGGCCAGTGAGCTCATAAAGCCAAAAAAAAAAAAAAAAAAAATCAGTAATAACTCCCCTCCCCTCAATCTCTGAAGTACAATCATTATAGGGAAAACTAAAATGGTAGGTAAAAGAAAAAGTATCCAGAGGTGAGAATATCTTTGAGGAGTACTTTATTCTACCCTCATACTGATGTCTTTTGTTCTCTGAATTTAAAGAAATGTTTTGGGATACTATTCTTCAGATACCAAGATATCTGGGAATATTTATGGTTTATTTGTTGTCTGGTATAACCTGGTAGTTTATTTTATTTCTTTTAATAACACAATTGACATTTTAGAGCACTTACTATATCCCAGGCATGACAGCATTTTCTGTGCATTTTTTTCATATATTACAATAATTTTATAAGATTTATTATCATTATTACCCTCACCATTTTACAGCTGAGGGAAAATTTCCAAGTTCACAGGTGAGCCCTCAAATCCCAACCTTTAACTATGGCTATTATATTCTTTGTGATTCAGTCACCTTTATGTTACTTTATGTTATGTTATTGACTTTAGCTAATAATGTTCTACTTCATTATCTCTACATAAAATGGAGATAATAAAACACACAAAGGATTATATGTATAGACATGAAAAGTTTCCAATATAATACTTTTGAAATAGTAATATGTGCAATATAATTTTTATTTATGTGAAAATAAAATAGAAAATATTTATTTATATACCTGCATACATATCTATATGAAAAACTACCAAAGTAAATTACCCCTCAGAAGATAAGAAGTGAGTAGGATTAGAGTGAAATTAAAAGATAAATTCTTTTTATGATAAACACTTTTTAAAATATTTTCTAACATAAGCATGTTTTTCTTGTTATTAAAAAAATACAAAAAAAAAAATGGAGACCTATGACAGGTTTCAAGTAAGTTAGAAACCTAAAAATTAGTTAAAATGGTGACTGAATGAATATTGACATTTATCAATACTCTTCTAAATTACCCCTGTACCAAATCTCACATAAATGCAGAGAAGAATTTATCAGTGAAAAATACCAGAATTATAAAATAAGTTATAGAATTAGTAAGTGAGAAATTTGGGGGATCTTCTGAAAGAGGGAAGATTGGTCTTATGTACAGGAAAGTGACCAGAGGCAACCATTATCAAAAATACTCTTTTTTTTAAGAGCCAGAATGAATGTAGAGGAGAACCAGGCTCCAGGAGTAAATGCCCAGGCAAAGGCGACCATTAAGCAAATATCAGGGTGACCAATCAGACAGCTACCATCAGAGCTTTTGGAATGTAGCCCCTATCTCTCAAGCAAAAGTGTAGGAAGTGTGTACCAAGAGAGGAATAATGAGAATCAGCCCTGTGATAGGAGAAGCCAATCAGTGTTCTGAATAATAACAAACCCAGGAGGGAAAGGGATCCCGCATCACCCTGCGAACACTACCAGATCTCCTCTAGCAGCTCTCATTCGAGCGTGGCTCTGATAAAAAGCAGGAGTTCTCAAACACAGACATGAATGGGAAACCAATGATCCCCAAATATTTAAGGAAAATAAACACCATGAAATAGAGCTATGGTAAAATACATATGGAAAGATCACTACCCAAAATTATGTTAATTGTAATGAGTATAATTGATATAATCAGAGGAAATTAAGAAGGTTTAAATTTTTAAAAAGAGAAAAATACTACCTCATTAGTAGACATACATCTTCAACGTGGGCTTATCAAACGGGTAAGAGACAGGCAAAATTTTAAGTTCTTTGACCTTTCCTATCCTGTATGTGAGAGATAGGAGTGCAAGGAAGACACATGATTGCAGGGACTTCTTTTTTTTTTTTAACAACTTTTTTTTTTTTAATGTTTGTTTATTTTTGAGAGAGAGAGAGAGAGGGGCAGAGAGAGGGAGACATAGAATCTGAAGCAGGCTCCAGGCTCTGAGCTCTCAGCACAGAGCTCAATGTGGGACTCGGACTCACAAACTGTGACATCATGACCTGAGCTGAAGTCAGATGCTTAACTGACTGAGCCACCCATGCACCCTGATTGCAAGGACTTTTGGCAGAAAACAGGCAATGCTTCTCCAACCATAATAAGACGTGTACATTGCCCCTTGTGAAATACACAGAGACATAAATCAAGTAAAAGTCTTCTCTTTTAGTACCTTTCTCCATTTTTGGACTGGATCTAAACCCCTTTGGTTTACTCAAAGGCAAAAATTCAAGAATTTTATCTTTCAATTTTTCCATTCTGGACATTGTCTCATGTCAAGTTTATAGGAATTCCTTGAAAACAATGGTATGTACACATTGGTCTCTTTTGAACTGACTCCATCAGGCATTCATCCCTACCAAGGGACATCATCAGCCCTTGTCTGTGTCACTAATGACATCAACATTGCTAAATTCAATGTAAACTTTCCACTCTTCATCCTTCTTGACCTAGTATATCTGACAGAACTGATTGCTCCCTGCCTATTGACATTTTTGGCTCCTGTGAAATCACAGTATCTTGATCCTTCTACTTCCTTACCAAACACTCCTTCTCAGGCTCTTTGAATGGTTTATTTTCATTTCCTCTACAATTAAACACAGAAGTGCCCAAATGGTTTCACTTCTCAGTCTTATCTCTAATCTTTTTAATATCCAGTCTTTAGGATACCTCATGTAGGCCCATGGCTTTTTTAATCTCTCCAAAAAATCTCAAAGGTCTACACAGAGTCCAAATAATTCCCCTGATCTAAAGACTTTTTTTTTTTTTTATCCAACTGCTATTCAGCCTCCTCTCTGTATCATTAGCAACTCAAATGTAAAATGTCTAAAAATAAACATACAAACCCACTCCATCCACAGATTTTCCTGTCTCTAAGTGGTAAATTCCATCCTCCCACTGCTCACTCCAAAAACTTTAACATCATCCTTGGGTCCTCTCTTTCTTTCATACTACTTTCCCAGTCTGTTTTTAAATCCTGACTCTACCCTCAAAACACACCATGAATCCAACTACTTTTCACTATGTTAAGTGCTACACCCTGCTCGATGCCACCTTTAAATCTCCCCTAAATCCTAATTGGCCTCCAGTTGTCCTTGCTCAGTTCTTCCCCACATCCAAGCTTATTCTCAACCCAGCAACACAGAGGGATTCTTTTAACAAAATTTCCTGTAAGATCACAGTGTTTCTATGTTCAAAGCCCACCAAAGGTTTCCCATTTCATTCAGAATAAAAGCTGATGTTGCTTGCATGGCTCCCAAGCCACTGTGTGATCTGCCCACCACCCCCATCTGACCAATACTTTTCCCTTACTTAAAGTTCTCCAGCCACTTTGACCTCCTTGCTATTACTGGAATACACCAGGAATGTTGTTGCCTTGGGCTGTTTCTATTAACACTCCCTTATGTAGAACAATGGCTTCCCAGATATTCACAAGGTTGTTCCTTACTTCTTTGAGGTCCTGCCTCAAATGTCATCTCATTTGATGACCTGTCTGACGTTTATAAAATAACAACCTTCTGGTTTCCCTTCCTGGTACTCTCCATCGACTGAGCACTACTTTAGTATCTCTACTCAATTTATCAGGTATTGATACATAATAGTTTTACTTGCTTGTTTACTTTCTGTTTTCTGATTAGACCCAATGAGAACAGAAATTTTATTTTCATTGCAATATCTTTACTGCCTTGTACAGTGCTTGGCACATTACAAATATAAATATTTATTCAGTCTTTAATAGATTATTGGCTTACTGTTATTAACCAGATTTGTCTAAAGTGGGTCTCTGTGTTTAAAATTGTCGAAGTAATTCATTTTAAGTACGTATGGAACTTTCACACAAATGGACTATTATACAAACCACTGAGGAAAATTTCAAGAAATCTCAAAAAGGAGAGATCATAAAGGCTATAGAAGACAAGGCAATAATAATAGAAAGGAACAATACAAGACCTTGAACATAACAGCGGAAAATAAATGTTTTTGCTTGGAAACATCCATTTAAATAACTCTTGATTACAATAGGAAAAAAAAATCACTAAAGTTTAGAAGAGTTACAAATAAAAGTACACTATGAGATGCCACCAGAGCAGCATTCGGAAATAAACGTGGGGCTCAACATGTATACATTGGACAAAACCTTGAAATTTAAAAATTAACGCTCATAACTCAAGAGGCTGAAAAGAAAAAAAAAAAAAACAAAAGAGAAGGAGGGAAATGAGTCAATAAAGATGAAAGCACAATTTATTGAAATATAAATTCAAGGAAACAGAGTTGATCCACAAAACCAAAATTCTCCTAAAAGACTAACCACATTAAAATGATGTCTGAGCAGGAAAGAGAGAAAACTAGAAAGAATAAATAAAACGAGAGATATGAAAAAAACTATAAATAGGAATCCAGTGTATTTCAATGTGACAATTTCAATAGCTATATTTATGATAGGCAAAAATAGAGAGAAAGCAAAGGCAGAGCAAGCAAGTAGGAAGCTATTTCAAACTCTGAGAGAAGTGATTTTTGACACCTATACATGAGCAGTATCTCTAAGGATGAGTTTACGGGTGAGCTAGAAAAACTAAGTAGAAGTGGGTGATTGATTGGGTAAGAGGTTAAAGAGAGATTCATCTGTTTACTTCTCACCTTTGTATTAATTGTGTGAGAGGGGTGAAGGTAAGGGCTGGTAATTTATTTTCATCATTTTTTTTTAATTTGCTCAACACCCACTATTAACATGAATATTTCAATTACCCTAATTCATTAGGCATTAAAATAGGAGAAATGATGAGACTTGGCCTTATTAAAACTTTTAAAGTTGTATTTTTCTTCGTGTGTGATTTAGATTGTGTTTGAATTTCTGTGTCTGGAATAACTTTCCAATGAAGTTTAAGAAGTCAATGATAACTCTGCTAGGTACGTAGGAAGTTCATTGATTTAATTAATGACATTACTACTAAAATCTAAATTTGAGATAAAGGTTACCAAATTCTTGACAGGATATTTGACTTCCAACTTTTGCAAGCCCTTATATGATAGGAATTCTTCATAAAACCATGAGGAGAATGACTTGGGAGTAAGGGTTTAAAGTTTTAAGATGATGTAATGTAAAAAAACAAAAAAAAAAAACAACAACAAAAAAAGCATTAGAAATTCCAACAATGACACTACCTTCCAGGATACTACCTGTTTCTGAATTTATTCCATAACTGGCTTCTCTTTGATCCACTTTACCATTCTTTCCCAGTCCTCAGCCCCCAAATTCCATGATCCTTGTTCAGACCTTGAACCTCATCTCTTTTTGATCTATGCATTTACTCCCTTAGCATACTTATTCAGTGTCATGAATTTAAGTATTCTGCACAATAATATCTTCTACATCTACAATTCTAACCTGTCCCTTGAACTTCAGAATCACATACCTAACTGTCCGCCTGACATACCTCCCATGAATTTAGTTGGCATTTCAAATGTAGTATATCTGAAATTTACCTTCTGGTCTTTCCCCCTAGACCTATTCTTCCCACAGTATTCTCATCTCTTTAAATGACAATTCAACTTTCTAGGTTTCAGAACAAAAGTATTGGAGTCATTCTTGATTCCTATCTTTTTCACGACTGACATTTAATCCTTAGTAAGTCTTATTGTTTTTTACCTTCAAAATGTATGCCTTTTCAGACTTCCCACGCTAAATACTCTGTTCCAAGACACCATTCTCTCTTATGTTATTTAATAGTCTTTCCACTGGTTTTTCTGCCCCTACATTCACCTTACTATGTCTATTCTCCTATAGTTTTAGGAAAACAGCCAGAGCTATCCTGGTAAGATAGAAGACATTTCATTGAATTATTCTGAACTCACTTTCAGGAAAACTGAAATCTTCATAATCGTGCACAAACCCTATATAATCCAGCTCTACAATATGTCTCTGACTTTATTTTCAACCAATTCACCCCTGGTCTTCTTGCAGCTCCTCAGTTCAGAACATTCCCAGAACATATCCCCTTTCCTAAAACTCTTGCCCAGATTTCTTACATGGTTCACTTACTCTACTCATCTGGTTCGTCGCTCAGAAGCGATTTCTAAGCATCACTCTTGTATTCTGTCCTTTGAAAAATTGTACCTCTTACACTCCAGGTTTCTCTGACTCCCCTCCCTACTTTATTACTCTCCACAATAATTATCACCACCCACATTGTTCTGTTGTATAAATTTGTTCTCTTTTTTAAATGTTTGTTTGTTTGTTTAGAGAGAGAAAGAGAGAGAGAGAGAAAGAGAACAGCGGAAGGGCAGAGAGAGAAGAGGGAAAGAACTCGAGCAGGCTCCGCACTGACAGCACAACACAGGACTCCATCCTACCAACTGTGAGGTCATGACCTGAGCCAAAATCAAGAGTAAGATGCTCAACCAAATAAGCCACCCAGGCGCCCCTGTCATATAAATCAATAAATGTAATGATTGGGCTCATTCATTCTTAGATTCGCCAACAAAAGCTATATGGCTCCGTAAGGCTCCTTTTAGCTTAGTGTGGCTTGGTCTATTTAGGTGGTACTGAGTTGCAAAATATAAAATAATCATTATACTGTGTGAGTACTGCCATATTAACCACAGCAAAATTTACTTCTTCTCCCTGTCATATAAGAAAATGTGTACAAAATTTTCATTGTATAATATTTAGTTTTTCTGATGACAGTAATGATATTTCACTACAAGAATTTCCAACGTGGAAAAACTGCCCCATGAATCATTCCTAAATGAATGATTCAGGGACTCAGTTGTGAGTCCCTTGGGAAGAGCAATTTTTTGATAACTTTTAACTACATGCAAGCTTAATCAATATTTATAGAATGAAATGTAATATATGCAGAAAAGGCAATGACATGAGACTCCCATATAACAGTTACCTTCCTTCTCTGGGTCGACTTTATTCAGGTTAGGATCCCAAACAAAAGAATCCTTTAATCATGGAGAGACACACCAAAAGTGGCCATACTATGACCTATATAAATAGGTTCAGTATATAAATAGTTCAGTAAACTTGGTCAGTGAGTATGCTGATGTTTCTAAAGCATTTACAACTCAACCAAAAGAATTTGCAGAAGTAGCTGCAGTCTGATCTTACCTGACTCAAAGTAGGAGAAACAGCAAAGACGGAATTAATCCAACATATATTCCTCATTTTCAGATGTTGATTTCAGTCATCTCAGGAATGTTCAAATGGGTTTTATTTTAAAAATGAGAGGACTTGTAACAACAAGTTTATGTTTCTGCAGGACTCTCTAAATACTTCCAAATTCTGAGATCTGAAGTAATGTACCAACTCTGTTTAACCTAAGATTCAGTTTGCTCAACTTAGACATGAGAGGGGTAGACTTGATAGCCATTTGATTCTAGAATGAGGAATATGTTGGCCTGAAAGCTCCCTAATACGAATTTTTTTCAAATTCCCTTTATCCTCCCATGCCGTGTTTACATCCTTCAGACATTACATGTAGATAATCCAAACATTTGCAAATTCAGCAATGTTATCTTATTGTGTCCTTCCTACTCTCTACTTAATAAAACTTCATGGGCCTGAAGGTTGCTATGAAGTTACTCCCAAGACTTTGCTCTTCTTCTGGTAATTTAATCTTCTTTGCTCTTCTTCATAATTCAATTTTGTCAACCTTTTCTTCAGGGGAATTTAAAATTTACTACCATAACTACTTAATAGGCTGCTTCTTGTGATAAGGGGATAAGAAATTTACTTTTGGGGACATATGCTGACGTCCTCATGGGTACCATTTAGTCTGCTTACTGCTGACCTCAGGATTCTGTAACTTCAAAATGTTAATGGTTTCTAAAATGTGAAGAATTCTTAACTCTTCACTGAAGATTCACCTGCAAAGTGTGTCACAACAGCTACTTGTATAATGGATGTTACTTACATTTTTTTTTCTTTTCTAACAAATGTAACTTTCAACTTTCTTGTTAATTATTTTGATTTAAGTATACTAAGACAAAAATGTTTTGCAGCTAGATATACAACTACTCATTTTCAGATGTTGATTTCAGTCATCTCAGGAATGTTCAAATGGGTTTTATTTTTAAAAAGAGAGGACTTGTAACAACAAGTTTATGTTTCTGCAGGACTCTCTAAATAGTTCCTTCTAAATACTTCCTCTCTAAATACTTCTCTAGCTGTATTTAGCATACAGCTAGAGAATACAAAACATATTAATAGATTTCTGAATGGATATGAGCCTGGTGGGGCATCAGTATTTTGCTTTATACACCTACGTGTTCCAAGTATTAGACTAATTGATAAGGGATATATAAGAATATGTTGGCTGCTATAAAAAATTAAATGTATTATGACATAAAGAGGGATATAAGACATGTAATAAGTTCCGTGGTGATTGTAAAGTCCTGCCATGAATATGGGAGAGGAGAATTTGAATCAGAACTTAAATAAACAAAAGAGATTAGTACATAGAGTTGGGTGTTAGAGGACAGAGGACATGTCAGGATTCGGGAGAACATGGACAAAGTATGAAAATAATTTACTGTGGCTAAAGTTTTCATATCTATATATATATTTTTAATTTTTTTTCAACGTTTATTTATTTTGGGGACAGAGAGAGACAGAGCATGAACGGGGGAGGGGCAGAGAGAGAGGGAGACACAGAATCGGAAACAGGCTCCAGGTTCTGAGCCATCAGCCCAGAGCCCGATGCGGGGCTCGAACTCACGGACCGCGAGATCGTGACCTGGCTGAAGTCGGACGCTTAACCGACTGCGCCACCCAGGCGCCCCTCTATATTTTTAATAGTAAGGACTGCTAGTTGTAGTAGTCAACAACCAAACTACTTATTTTTCATGTCACAGTCTAAGGTGGCTCACCACGGGATTTCTCTTCCACACAGTCCTTTAGACTCCTTTACCACATGTGCCATGTGCTAATTCGACATGTCACCATTCAGGAGCCTTAGGATCTGTCCTTGGATTTTCTACATGCAACTAGATTAGTTTGTAAGCAAAGATATAATATTGTAAGAATGATCGTGTGAAAACTTACAGAGGTCAAATCTGGAGGTAGTTTTACCATTTTTACCCACTTCCCTTGGGATTGCACTAAAAGGTGTTTCTCCATTCGACAGTCAAGAGGCTGACTGATGTTGGCTACCAGCATGCTGAGGATAAAAGGAGGTCCCAATATATTAATAAGTACAGCGTTTTATACTATGGTGCATTCATGTAAAGAACAGATATTTAGTAGAAAAGACCAAAAAAGCAGTTTCTAGTCAAATCATGGAAGGGATTTAGAAATTAGTCTGCAAGATGTAGAAAAAACAACCATCGCCTAAGAGAGTAAATCAACTACCAGATCTGCTTCTCTTAAAGTATGCCCAATTATAATTCTTTGCTTCACTTTAGGCAACAAAGATATTAAAAAAAAAAAAAAAAAGGAGGAGAAAGAGAATTAAGCTATTTTTAGACCATCATCAAATGTATATAAACTGCTCTAAATCTGCATATCTAAGGCATTCATGTTATTAGACCAAAGGCACTGAAATATAAGATATATTGGCGTGAGACCTTGGTATTTGGGATCCAAGGTGATTTATTTTCATAGTTTGTATCACATTGTAAATGAGTGTGAGTCAGTAATGGAATATGCAGCACAGTGGATTGTAACTCTACTCAAAGTGGATTCATAATTGTGCCATTTAAAAATCCCCTATTTAGTTGCAAGATTCAGTTAAAAGGGGAAATGACACTTACTTGTGAGGTGTTACATATCTATCAACGATTTCATACCAGTTTAGACGCTTCTATCTGACGTAAATGAATTTCTGGGTAATAATATGACAAATTCTGTAACAGCAAGAGACTAATTTCAACCTTTTTACATGATAGAACCAATTACATTGGAGAAGGATGAAAGGAAAGAGATGTGAGTTATACCAACAGAGAGGGGCAAGAGAAGAAATTTGCTGTGTTTTCTTCTCTTTCTCTGAGTTTTTCTCCAGTCTTCAGTGTAAGAGGAAACATTGTCTAGTCTGTAACCAGTTTATTGAATGGGCTAGATTTCTTAGGGCATAAGCAGAAGACAGCTTTATTTTCTCTCCCACCACTGCTTCAAACATGCTCTCTTGTTCCCTGTATTAGTCAGAGTTCTCCAGAGAAAGAAAACCAATAGGATGTGTAAATATATAGAGAGAAGTTTATTTTAAGGAATTGGCTCAGGTAATGAAAGAGACTGTCAAGCCCAAAAGTGTAGGGTGAGCCAGTAGGCTGCAGACCCAGAGACAAGCCATTATTGTTCAAGTCCAAAGGCTGCCTGTTGCAGAATTCACTCTTGCTCAGGGAGGTCAAGTCTTTTTATTCTAAGGCTGACCTTCAACTAATTGGATGAGGCCCACCACCTCATGGAAGACATCGGCTTTACTCCAAGTCCACTGATCAAAATGCTAATCTCATCCAAAAACACTCCCACAGAAATACCCAGAATAATGTTTGACACATATTGAGGCATGTGGCTCAGCCAAGTTGACACATAAAATTAACCATCACATTTCTCTTCCCCATTACCTACAATAACTGATAATTTACAGTCATGTACAGTTCTAAGACACTGTAATTTTCAGGTAGTCAGACTCTAGTTCTATTTCATATTCTCCTTCCCCTGACTTCAGTCTGGGTAGTGTTGTGAGGAAGCACACTAAGGAAGTGAGTCAAGTAGAACAGGAGCTGTCTATTTTCCTACTTTCCCATGATTCTTTAGGAATCACCCTTCCATCTCTTTTCCACATTTGCTACACCCCCATCCATCTTTTAGGAAGTCTTGCTACCTTACCTACATTTAGAGCTGGGCTGCAGGCATCTTGCTACTTATTTTCCAAAGCTTTTCAATCTTAGCCTACAATTTGCAATAACATTCTAGTTTTCATTTTCAATAGTGTTACATTTATTACCACATTGTTATACATGCAGCTGTACATTCTTGCACAGGGGCATACACATCGCAGTCTCTAGAAGGAACATGTGAGAGACCCAACCTGGTAAATCATGCATAAATAACTTGCCTAAGAAAGCAACTAATTCTTTGGAAGTAAATCCACACCACTGATACTATCCCTGCTTGGATAAATCCCAATTACCGCATTATTTAACACCAGCCAGAAACTATTAAATACTATGTAACTCATAAAATTTATTTTAGTGCAAAGACCCAGTTGTTCCATCACATCATATTTCTATCACACATCTCATATAATTCTATAATATTATTAGATCTCTTCTCCTATAGAAAGGGTAATAAATTAAAAGTAGTAACAATGTTATGAATCATCTGTAAGAAGAGTAATCTTGTTCAATAGTCAAATACTCTAATGTAGATTGATTTAGAATAATTTACATATCATGCTGCTTTGTCATGTGTTGCTAATAACTTTCATCATTTCAAAGGCAGATTAAGTATATTCAAGTCAGAAGGTCATGGAAATACTCAGTCTCAGAAAGACTGTCTCTTATACTTCCAACTACCTTTTGGTGCAGTGTTCCTCTCCTTACCACTTTTTACTCCCAATATTCGCCATGCACAGAGGAAGATGCATTTTCTCTAAGATATTGCCCCTCATGTGGGCATCTGCATTATCCTTCTACTGCTAATTTTGTTTAAATATAGCATCAGGTTTTGTATCACTTTATAAATTATAAGAACAGAACCAAAAGATCCACATCCATTACTTGGTTGAAACCTGATAACTTAAATTTAGATAAAAAGTATTACAGTCATAGGTAAATATTAGAACAAAAAGTTACAAAAGCAAAATAAAATGATCTTTACCCCATTTCTTAGGCCTTTTTCCCAAAGATGAGCACTTTTAAACTAATCTATGTATTTCCATTTAGCATGTATTTCCATTTAGAAGTGCTCATGAGGTATGCTCACTCATCATCAGAATGTACAAGCCAAAACCACCATGAGATACCACCTCACACCTATCAGAATGGCTAAAATTAACAACAGAGGAAACAACAGATGTTGGTGAGGATGTGGAAAAAGGGGAACCCTCTCACACTCTTGGTGAGAAAGCAAACTGGTGCAGCCACTCTGGAAAACAGTATGGAGGTTCCTCAAAAAGTTAAAAATAGAATTATCCTACAACAGGGCAATTGCACTACTAGGAATTTACACAAAAGATACAAAAATACAGATTAAAGGGGCACGTGCACCCTGATATTTATTGCAGCATTAACAACAACCAAACTATGGAAAGAGCCCAAATGCCCATTGACTGATGAATGGATAAAGAAGATGTGGTATCTATCAACCTACCTACCTACCTACCTATCTATCATCTATCATCTATCATCATGGGATATTACTCTGTCATCAAAAATAATGAAATCTTGCCATTTGCAAAAATGTGTATGGAGCTAGAGTGTACTAGTGAAACCAGAGAAAGTCAAATGCCATATGATTTCACTCATATGTGGAATTTAAGAAACAAAACAGATGAACATAGGGTAAGGAAAAAAATTGAGAGGGAAAGAAACTCTAAGAGGCTCTTAACTCTACAGAACAAACTGAGGATTGATGGAGGGAGGGAGAGTGGGGGATGGGCTAGATGAGTGATGGGTACTAAGGAGAGCACTTGTGATGAGCACTGGGTGTTGTATGTAAGTGATCAATCACTGAAATTTACTCCTGAAACAAATATTACCATATATGTTAACTAACTAGAATTTAAATAAAAACTTGAAAAGGAAAAAAAAAAAAAGGAACTATGATGAAGATTGAATGAGTTCTATAAAAAGCATTTAGAACAATGTCTAAAACATGTTTCATGCTTAAGAAATACGTCATTATTAAATATTCTATTAAAATATTTTTGTGTGTCCTTCTGTAAAATGATATTGATATTGTAGTATAATTATCCTTTTAAAATTTACACAAAATTTATACAGATGTCAACCTACTATATACATTGGTCTGCCATTTATATATTTTTATTTAATAGTATAGCTTGGAAAGCATTCCATATCAGTGGATAAAAGTATACCTTAATCTTTTTTTTTTTTTTTTTTTTTTTTTACAGATGCAAGCATTCTATTATATGGAATTATGGACCATATTGTATTTAGACAGCCCCTCACTGATATGCATTTAAATTGCTTCCAATTTTTTAATATTATGAACAATGCTTCAGTCAACATACTTGTACAAATAACTTCATGTACTTTGGGAAATATTTCTACAAGGTAAATTCCTAGCTGTGTAATTGCAAGGTCAAAAGATATTCTCATAAATTTTTATAGATTAAAAAAAATAAGTCCCATGGAATTATCACATGTAATTACATTTTCAAGAAAACTATATGAAAATATATTGCTCACATGAAAGAAATGTTAAAATTCAACTAAGGACATGAGAGAAGACAGATAAACAGAAAAAAAAAAATCTTATTTCTTGATAGAAAGATTTAATATTGCATAGGCACATTATAAAAGTGTTTATATTAAATTAATACTCTAATTAAAATATCGACTGGAATTTATAGTAACATGATAAAATATTATAATGCTTTTTAATTTAAAAATTAAGATTATCCAGAAATACTGTTTTTTTTTTTTAAATAAAATTAAAAATAGAAAGAAACATAAGTGGCAGGTAGCGAAGATAATCCTCACAGGGATTAAATGCCTGAAGAGGCTACAATAGTTAAAATGGCAAGTTTGTACTGGGGCAGGAGGGGCACATAGAAGATCATTTCATACTGTAGGAGAAAATATATTATAACTAAATATCTGAGTATTCAGCCAACAATGAGTATAGCAGTTTCAACTGAGGGAATGGTGGATTTAAAAAAAATAAAATAAGTACTACTGCTTTAAATGCTAAATATTTGGAATATAATGAATATGAATCCCTATTTATTTGTTGCATGAAAATCTCAGGTATACCAACATAAATACGAAAACAGGAAATCATAGAACATCAGGAAAAAAAAATGTCCAGTTTTATCTATAAAACTAAACCAGGGAAGGCTATCAAAGATAAGGTAAACATTTCACCACACAAAAATCCTCAACTGTGTGGAGTGGAAAACAATGCTAGTGATTCTGCAAGACCAATTAGGTGTAAATACAAAGGGAAACAATAAACTAGTATTTGTTTGTTTGTTTGTGTTTTAGATTAGGTGAATAGAGAGCTTATTCTGCAACTATACAATTCTGACTCTGATATTATAATGGGATAGAGGAAACATATTTGTGCATGGTGAACACAAACCTGGGACCCTCATAAAAGTTTTTTTTTTTTTTTTTTTTTTTTTTTTTTTTCGGTCATGTCATGTTATATACCAAGCTTCTGTAATCGTAAATCTTGTGCGTGATTGGATTCTTAAGCCTCCTCTTCTAGGAAAGATCCAGGATTTGTGCTCAATCCATTTAAATGTAGGGTTTACAAAAGTTAACTGCTTAATATAATACATTCTAGGTCAGATGATGACCATTTTCAAAAATTTCCACTTAATTAGTTTCACTGATATGTAACATAAACAAATACCTCTTTCTTTCTTTCTTTCTTTCTCTTTCTTTCTTTCTTTCTTTCTTTCTTTCTTTCTTTCTTTCTTTCTTTCTTTCCTTCTTTCTTTCTCTTTATGAAAAAAGAAAGCTTCATTGTTGCAGAACATTACTATTGTTATGGCTACCTGAGTCAGAATCCATTTGAGAGTAACTGCTGGCTGTGAGTTCAAGCAAAATAAAATACCTTAACCCTTTGTCTGGGAGTTCAGTTGGAAATGTTTTAATTTGCTGAAAAAAAGATGTATAATTATAAATACCAAACTAAGCACAAGTCATTTCTTCTTTGGATCCTACCAGAAGGAAATCTACTGAAGTAAACCAAAAATATTTTGGAAAAAAAAATCAACATGTTTCTTCTAAAATGAGAGCTGAGAGATAAAAAATAAATGTTCTTTAGATTAAATCTTTAAGCTTTAGCCTTATTTTTTTATTATTATTTTATATCCACTTTATGAAGACCCTGTAGGAGTCTAAAGCCTGAATCAGCTTTTATGAAACAGAATGTATCAAACTGAGATGCTCTCAGTGGGCAGATCATTTGAAGCTGGTGCTGCCAGAGGAGACACTGGTCTTTTTAGAAACGTTTGCATTTTAGAAAACTCTGTTTTCCCACCTGACCACCAATAAATTGTGAAGTCTTCAAAACTTACATCTGACAGAGGAAAAGAAAAAGCCGTTGTGTATTTTTGAGGTCTTTCTTTTGTGTGTGGGGAGGGGAGAATGAAGAGTGTGTATGGGGGGAAAAAAACCACTATTTGTAAAGAAAGATTTCCTGTTCTCAACCTAAATGTATAACAAACTCTCAAGAAGAATGATGTCCTATTATGGACAAATGAATGAATTTGCCCTACTGGGTTAATTTGCAAAACATATTGGTTTAAATGGATTATGCTCTGCCCAGTGCCATAGTTTAAATAACTATTTTAACAACAACAAAATAGGAGAAAATCAACAAGCATGGGCTACGAAGTCCCTGGACTGTGTTTTGTCACTTCAGGTGTGCATAAGGCAGTGGGCTGAAGCCATTAGTAGCAAACACCTTCCCGTTCATTGTTCAATGGGTGCTAACACTGTTCTAATGTGCCTTAAATGTGTCAAATGCTCATCATGACCTTTGAGGCCAGTGCTCTAATATCCCCACTTTACTGTTCAGAGAACAGAGGCACACAGAAGTTGAGGAAACAGCCCAAGTTTGCAATTAGCAAGTGGTAGAGTGTGAATTCAGAGTTCCTATCTTCTGAATTTGAGCACACCCTGAAAAACCCTCTGTGCTGTTTCTGCAACATCTACTGATGTGTTTATTCTTCTTACTGGGGCTTGCTCCTTTAAAACCTCTTAATATCCAAAAGAAAAAAAAATCCAGGAACCTTTTAAACCTCAAATTGAAATTTATTCCAGAATTTCTGCCAGTTATACTGTTTGGTACACCCATAGTTGTATAACTAACAGGGCTCAATATCAACATCCAAAAGTTGAGTTTTTTACTTCTCAGCTATAGCGTAAGAATGGTTAACCTGTCCCTTTTTTTGCAACTTTGGATATGAGAGGGCATTTACATGTTGTTTAGTATCTACAGTATCATTCATTATGGTACGTGTAACTCATTTAGTACCACCATGTTAACTTTGCTTTGAGCTCTTGCTTGGTAGTGTGATCAAAACAGTATCAAGATGGCAGGGAGGGGGAGGAGGTAAAAGAATGCCAGGCTCCTTAAACCTCACCCCCTGGTTGGCAGAAATGTGCTTTATTCACTCCTATGTCGATAAGAGTGCCTAAAACTATAACGGTTTTCTGTCTAACTTTTAAAAATAATTAGTCCAGGGAGGATACTTAGCTACATGGTCGAATGTTGGCTGTGTTTTACAGCAGAGCATTTTACAGTTAAAGTATTATGATTGCATTAGTGTAGTTTGTGTCAAGTGACCTTGCTATTTTACATCTTGAGTAATACTAGTCGTTTGTGCCTCTTACAGATGAGCTAAATGCAATGCCCTAGAGTGTAGGAAATTGTTTGCTGTTTAAGAACACTTCTATTTGGAATGTATGTTCTCTCTCCATTTCCTTTGCTGCTTTTTTTCCCCTACCCCTGAAACTTTCTTTAACATCCTATTGCCAGCCCCAACCCGACTTGTCAAAAAGGCTTTAAAGAGCAAATCTTTAGACGAGAGGTCTACCTCTGCCACTTAATAACAATATGATATTGGGCAAGTTCCTTAACCTCTTGAAGCCTCAGTTTTCCTTTCTGTACAGTATGGATAATGACGTATTTCCTCAATTCTAAATTGTATTTTATGTTTTCCCTGACATTTTAACATTAGTGAAAGTGTAATCCATCTTACAACTACTGGATATTTATTGTAAACATACTTTTTTTTTGCTTCATACATCTATTTTATCATTACAACAAATTAAATTGACAAGTGTCATAAAAAAAATAAGTAATTTAAGGAGGTAGAGATGAAGTGGTGAGAGCTATTATTTTAGATAAGGTAATCTGGAAACGTCTCACTAAACAGGTGACATTTCAGGAGAGCCCTGAAGAAAAGAGGAAAGAAATAAGCAATCTGGGGAAAGATCTCTGTCTAGACTAGAATTTTTCAAACTCACTGCTATTGATGATGGGGATGGAAAATCCTTGTTTTAAGGGACTATTCCAGGCATTTTAAGACGTTTGACAGTAATCCTGGCCTCTCCCCACCAATGCCAATAGCATCTCCCTTGTTGTGACAGACAAAAATATCTGCAAATATTTCCAAAGTGGCAAAAATACCCCCAGTTGAAAAGCACAGGTCTAGATAGAGGAAAGAGTAAACAAAAGCCCTTGGGGTCGATAATGAGCTTGGTTTGTTCAAGAAAGGAGGCAAAGGAGGGGAGAGTAAGAACACGAAGTGGAAAGAGAATAGATGTAGGTAGAACCACACTGGTGCCTAAAGTTTTTGTGGGCCACAATGTAGAGGTTGGATTTTATTCTGATTCAAGGGAGAATGTTGGTTTTGATCAAAGACTATGATTTCATTTAATTTCCCCTCCATCTGTTCCTTCATCCTTCTCCCTTCCTTCTTCCCTTCTCACTTGTTTCTATCAATCTCTCTGGCCATCATCATCAAACTAATCACTCAGCTGTTCCCTAAATTAATCATTCAGTATGCCAAAATTCCAAAGGGATAAATTTGCATAATAAAAAACCAGGAAGACAAGAAAATAACTTAGATTTCTGGAGCTGTATGATGACAGATGCTTCATGAAGGTGATAGGGAGTGCAAGATGGCTCAGAGAAAGGTCTGGATGGGGATGGATGGATATGGTGGTGAGACTATTCTTAGGGAAAAGGGAAAGTTTTGAACAATGTTCTCTTGTTGTTGTTGTTGTTGTTGTTGTTGTTTATGAGGGGGCGATTGAGGGAAAGAGTGAGTACTGGTTCTTTGTGATATGCACTATAAGCCTTTGAGGTGCCCTTTTAAGAAAACATACAGTAATGATCTATATCATTTCCTGTTTTGTATTTAGATTTTGTTTCTTTTTTTGTTTACAAAGAAGCAGGCAGATATTGAGGTAGTTTACCTATACTGGGGAACTTTATCTATCTCATCCATTACTTTTCTTGATATCAACAGCACTGCAAAGAGAACCTTGTGGCTTTTAGCAAGTGAGATATGATGCTACACTTTAGTTATAACAAAAAATACATTTTACTTTGTAATATAATGACTCCAACCTATTTTTTATGTTTGAATATATCATTTAACTTCCAATTAAATTATTTTTACCTTTATATCAAACTTTTCAATTGGAAACTATTGGTTCTCAAATTTGGCTACACAATGGAATAGCCTGAAAACTTGAATAAATCATCAGTGGCTGGAGTTCTGATCTCAGAGAATTTAATGTAATTGGTGTATACTGTGGCCTGACCATCATATTTTTTTAAGCTCTTCACGTTACTGTAATGTACCACCTAGATTAAGAATCCCTGGATTAATCATTGCAGGACAGGGTCTAGAATATTATAAATATTATGCTGACGTCTTGTTTCTGTTTTTCCACATCTTCTTCATTAAATGAGAAAATCATACAAAAACACATCATAAATCATAAGAAAACACACAAGTGTTAATTTTTCTTCCTTATCTAATACTTTCAATAATGCACTGAACACAAAAATGCTTTTAGTTTTGGTAACATTTTTAAATGAGTCTACCTTTAATGACTATGCCACACCACCAAGCGAAATTTTATCTATACGTGGGAAAAATTTATTTCACATGGAAAATTTCATTCAGAGGGGCAAGGTAATGTTGACGTACTATAAGCCTTTAAATAGTTTCCACACTAGAACACTGCAGAATAAGGTGCTTACTGGTGTTGGCTGTTACAGTAATGGCACTGGAACGTGCCATTTTATTAGAATGATTATTGTAATATGGCTATTAATAACTCTTAAAACCTGAAGTTTACAATAATATGATGAATAAGATTAAAGTGATTTAGAATGGCTGGTTATTTGGAACTCTATATGGATTTCACAGGAGTAGTACCAAATTCACTAATACAGCCAGCTAGCATTGGGATTCACAGCAGCAACTGCATGTGAACTAACCATTTGTTTCCTGGCCCATATGAGTTAGGTGTAATTCATACTAGAGTAATGACTTTCTTCACTTTATATGCTTTTCCAAGTCTCTGTTCTTGCTAAAGGACAAAATATTTCTAGAAAGCTATCCAATATATATTAGCAAATATGAAAAAAGAGCAGTGGTTGAACACATATGATATCCCACTTTAATGAATATCTAGAGAGAGATGTTGCTACATAAAATAATAACAGTGATTACCTCTGGATTTGTGGGATTATGGTGAAATCAAGTTTATTATTTTTCCTTGATTATGTAATTTTTATAAACAAGATATAATGCAACTATAAAAATAAATATAAAATCCAAATACCATAAGCTCACAGATAATGTGTTATTTTTCAAGCATAATGTACCATTCTATTCTGACAAAATGTAAAATTCAAACATAGAAAACAAAATAAAAAAACAAAAAAACTAATTCACACATTCTTTTTTTTTTTTTTTTTTTTTTTAATTTTTTTTTTTCAACGTTTATTTATTTTTGGGACAGAGAGAGACAGAGCATGAACGGGGGAGGGGCAGAGAGAGAGGGAGACACAGAATCGGAAACAGGCTCCAGGCTCTGAGCCATCAGCCCGACGCGGGGCTCGAACTCACGGGGCCGCGAGATCGTGACCTGGCTGAAGCCGGACGCTTAACCGACTGCGCCACCCAGGCGCCCCTCACACATTCTTAATTTAATGTTTTAAGGATGTGTTCAGCTATTGGTGCTTCAGTTACAAGTGTTGGGTGAGATATTTTAAAATTAAAAATTAAAAAAAAAAGTCAGAGAATAAGGGGAAAGGGTCCTGTAGAAGTATCTATTTTTTAAAAATAGATTCCTAATATATCAGTGTTAAAGGAACTGTATTGCTGGGAATTACATATATTTACCTTTCACCCCAAGGAAATAACTATATTGTTAACCTGTAATGCCATTTAACACATCATGTTTCTTTTCACTTGGTTTTTAGAAATATATTTTAATGTAACTTCATGTCATCTTTTAGCCTTCACTATTTATTTAATGTATCCTCAAAAATGTAAGATTACAGCCATGAAAGCTTTTACAAAAATGACCCATGCTTTCGAGCTCTCCAATTTGGTCATAATTTTGGCAACAAAAGGAAATAAAAAATGCCCATCTATAATAACATTATTATTAACGTCATAGAATCTCTATTCCAGTTCTTCTCTTGGTCATGAATCTAGTTAATAACTTATTTGTATTTCTATCATTACCTTTCCTCATCACTTCTACTAATTTTGATATATATTCATTCCAAATCTCTGCTTCATATATTCATTCACTTTTTGCTCATCTTTATTGAGTACTTGTTCGTATTAATATCCTACATTTTGTTTCTGTATAGCGTTTGTTTCTATCATATAAGTGATATTTATCATGTATTGGAATAATTTTCAATATGGACCATATATAAAAGAATCATCTTGATTTTTTTAAAATGTTTTTATTTTCTTTTTGAGAGACAGACAGACTGCAAGTAGCGGGTGGGAGGGGCAGAGAGAGAAGGAGACACAGAACATGAAGCAGGCTCCAGGCTCCGAGCTGTCAGCACAGAGCCCAATGCGGGGCTTGAACCCATGAATTGTGAGATCATGACCTGAAGTCAGACACAACTGACTGAGCTACCCGGGCACCCCAAGAATCACTTTGATTTTGATACCAGTGGTCAGAGGAACACACTTTAAGGGACATTTACATATTACCTTTTAAAGCTAATTATAATTTTATGAGAAATTTTCTTGGCTCAACCAAATTGTCATTTTTATTATGACAAGAATTGTATCTTAGAAATCTTAGCTTCTTTTTAGTGCCTTTTCAACATCGTTCACCCACTGTAGGTGTTCAATAAATATTTGATTCACTGGTAAGTTATCCACTTTGTAAAGACATATCAAGAGAATAAAGTTTCTTATTATCCATCAAGAGAATGTGAGTGGGAGAGGCCTCCCCTGGAGAAAAGCATTATGAGTCTTGTGAGAAAACAGGAAGAACACAGGCCCTGGGAGGCAGACCACATTCCAGTTACAAGGTACTAGACAGCACCCAAATCCGTAGTGCCTTAATGTGTGCACCAGATACTACCACCTGACCTGACTCAGTTCAGGAGTCTGAGTTTGAGGATAGTCTCAAGTTCCTTCCTATTCCTGGATATCAGACTCTACAGATTCCTTTTGGTAATAGGAATGCATCAGACTCCTTATGTGCAATTGGCAATTGTGCTTAATCTTTATCCTACCCGTATGTAGTAGCAGAATATTTTCTCCCTGAAATAGGCAGTGTACCAAAAAAGCAGTCTAATAAATCTGTAGGCAAGATGCCATTGAACTAAAGATAAAGAAATCTTTAATGATCTTAATCAAGAGAGCTTATCTGTGATGCTCACTGAACTTTAATGTAAAACCCATAATTGAAAGCTGAGGATATGATGAGTGGGGAATGTTCCCATCCTGATTAAGCTTGAAGCCCATATGGCCAGTATGACAGCTTGCTAGATTTCATTTTGAACTTGTACCTCAATAGATAATTTGACCTGGTCTAGGACAAGGCTGAAAGAGAATGGCATAGAAATATACTCTAGATATTTGTGATACTTTATAGCAAGTGTTGATTATTTTATTATAAATTATATGAATTAATTTAAGGTGCATTGTATGCACCTGCACTGGGAACAATGTATATGTAGGATCTCTTAATTTGAAAAACAAAGCCTTCTTGGATATCAAATGTGTTATGTACTTAACACAACTGTGGCTCAATGAGATTAAGTATATTTTGCAAATTCCTGTAGCTTTCTGTGGAAGGGCTTGAAATCAACCCCTGGTTCCAATGATTACCTATTTACCCATGACTTAATGGCTCCATGGCTTTTTTTCTCTGAATTTGTTGAGTCATTATAGTAAAATAAATAATTTCTCTTGTTTAATGTTGTATAAATTGAAATGAAGCAACTATTTTATTTGTTATATAATGTTAATTCATTAAAGATTTGTAGCACTTTGTTCACAATTAATTTTTTATATTCTATCTTATTTGATTATCATAACAATATGGAATATATGGAGTTAGAGATTTTATTTGAAAATATAAGAAAATTCAGGCTTTGAGAACCCATGGCATTGGCTTACAGTCTTAGAGCTAGTAAGTAGTGTAAGTAGTAGGGCATTATTGCCCTAGGTTTCTATCATGTAACAAATTACCATAAATGTAATAGCTTAAAACAGCATCTATTTATTAGCTCACAGTTCTGGAGCTCACGAGTCTGGGTACAAAGCAACTGGGTTTAGAGTGTGAGAAGGCTAAATCAAAGTGTTAGTGGGGCTGCATTCCTCTCTGTAGGCTCTGGAGAGGAACATGCTTTGAAGTGCCCTTGACCAAATTCAGTTACTTGTGCTTGTAGAACTCAGGTCCCATTCCCTTGCTGGTTGTCATCCTATAACCTCTTCCAGCTCTTAGAAACCACCTAGATTTCTTGCCATCTGACCCTCTTTGTCTTCAAGCCAGCAACTGAGAACATTTCTCATTAAATCCTCCTTGCACTTCTAATCTCTCCCTCTATCTCTAGACCCAAGTTTTAAGGGGTTATGTGATTAGGTCGGGCTGTCTTGGATAATTTTCTGGTCTTAAAATCAACTGTGCTCTGTGATATAATTTAATTATGGGAGTAAAATAGATCATACTCACTGTCCCTGGGATTATTTATGGGGTTGGGGATGAGAGAGGGCCATTTTAGAATTTCATCTGTAATAACTACTAACACCCAGGGATCTTGTCCGTAAAACAAGCATTACAGCTGTCATTTACTAACCTCATGATAGATTTATACTTCTATAGGCTATTACCATTAGGCTTGGTCATGTCACTAATTTTGACCAAGGAACCATAACATGAAGTAACCTATTGCTACTTGATAACAGAAGCTTTGAAAGCCCCTATGTGTTTTCTGTATTTCTTTGCCTCCTATCACAAGGCCAGTAAAACCCAGCTAACGAGCTGCTTTTTCAGCATGGGTCTGGCAATAAACAGGACTCATGGAGAAGAACCATAGCAGATGTGAAGCATATATCATGGGCAAGAAATTAACCATCTTGGTTGTAGGCAACTGATAATTTGGAGGTTTTTGCCACTTCAGCATAACCTTGCTTAAAAATAACTGATACAAAAATTGGAATCAAAAAGTAAGATTGTTATAAATAACAAAGAAAGATATAAATAAAATAAAATTTGGTATGGGCTTTACAGCCAGATGGTAGGTGGCAATGAAACTCGGTAAATATTAAGAGGGTGGAAAAATACTGACTGATGTTATCTAATTGTAAAACCAAAAGAAAATTGAATGATATGGATAAATCATGTACATATTTTTGAGCCTCACTTTTTACATCTATAGCATCAGATACTACCTATATTCTAACTTCACAGTTATGACTTTTTAAATTTTTATTATTTTTTACTGTTTATTTTTAAGAGAGAGCACAAGCAGGGGAGGGGCAGAGAGAGAGGGAGATAGAGAATCTGAAGCAGGCTCCAGGTTCTGAACTGTCAGCACAAAGTCCTATGCGGGGCTCGAACTCACAAACCTTGAGATCGTGACCTGAGCCGAAGTCAGACGCTTAACTGACTGAGGCACCCAGCCCCCCCAGAGTTATGACCTTTTTAAAATGTGCAAAATAGAGCTCTGCTTTTTTAGTTCCTGAAGTATGTTTCTCTGATTACAAGCAGGAAAACAAAACAAAACAAACAAACAAACAAACAAAAAAAAACAAAAAACCCAAAACAAACAAAATAAAAACACTCTATTTCCCCAAACCGTTGTCACTTTATGAACAGTAATAATAATAATACCTTATGATTCTTAGGCTCTCATTATATAATAGAAACTTTGCTAAACAATTGAGCATGTCTTCTCATATTGGATCTTCACAACTATCTTGCAAAGAAATAGATAAAGGAAAAGAAACGTGAATCGCTTCTTCATGCCCACAGATCTAGTCTGGAATTTAGCCCGTAAGCTTTTACTCCCAAGTCCAATGCATAATTCAGATTTTTAATTGACATTTTCCCATACTCCTCTCTCTAATGTGGTAGATTTGGAAATAAAGATTTCTCAAAGACAGCTTAAAAACTAAAAATGAAATAATTCTAATTTTTCAAATAAGATTCTTGATTTAGAGGCATAAATGTGGTTTTTTTGGGATAGGGTAACCCATAAGATCATAGGCTTTCTGAAAACAAACTCTTTTTTTCCTCTGTGGAACATAAACAACTCTCACATCTTTTCCTCATCCTATACATCTCATATTTAAGTTCTTCCTATTTTTCTCTGTCACAAATGTCTCCATTCTTTGCATCACTTTTTGTTAAAATCTGAGGAATCCTGGGGCGCCTGCATAGCTCAGTCGGTTAAGCATCCGAATTCAGCTCAGGTCATGATCTCACAGTCTGTGGGTTCGAGCCCCACGTCGGGCTCTGTGCTGACAGCTCAGAGCCTGGAGCCTGCTTTGGATTCTCTGTCTCCCTCTCTCTCTCTGCCCCTCCCCTGCTCATGCTCTGTCTCTCTCTGTCTCAAAATAAATAAAAAGCATTAAAGAAAACTTAAAAAAAAAATCTGAGGAATCCCTTGACATTCATTTCTAAAGCTGCCTCCTGCTAAATTCTAAATCTGTCTCTCTTTCCTTTGAGTTCCCACAGCACTTGGAACTCTATTGGCACCTTGGGTCAATAGAACAGAGTAAGGACTTTGGAGTCAGACTATGGCCAGTCCCTCAAGATATTGAACTGTTTAGAGCCTCAGTTACTTGATCTGTGAAATGGAGGTAATATCATGTATCTTCCAGAATCGTTCTGACAGTCAAATAATACATCTAAAGCTTCTGGTGCAATTTCTGAAATTTCCTATTTAGCAACATTAGTAAAAGTTTGTCAACAGTAGTAGTAGTATGATAATGATCAAAATCAGAAGGGTTTTGAGAAAACAGACACTGAATGTAATCACTAGTTAAGAAATCAACTCCCCACTCCTGTTACAGACAGTAACTGTGTCTTTTCTCTTCTGCTACTATGACACCGCTCTACTTAGTAGGTTACCCTGAATAAACACTGATGTCATTTTGCCCTCAAGTAGCAAAGACTCTCAAAGTAGAGTTTGGGAAGTCAGAGGAAAGAGATCAAAAGGAGGTTTACAATTCACAATTCAGAATCTTGTTTTTCCTCAGAATAACTTTAATTATAATCTCTTCTGGCTTCTGCTCAACAGAGAAATTGGAGAGAAAAAGAGGAATGGGCATATTATTTAGTGAATCCCATTTGCCACTGCATTCATAGATCACCATATGTTCATCATATATGTAAAGCCTATTTTAAGCTCATTTTTGCACATGTGCCCCCAAATTATCTCCACCTTATATATCTTTATGACGACCCCAGAAATTTAGTTTTTAACAAACCCTTTTGAGAGTAGAGCTTGTAACCTTTTACTATTCTAAGTCTAGTTTGCTTATTTTGTTTTAATTTTTGACAATTCTTATTAATGGCTTTTGAAATATTATTTTCAAGCAACCTGGACTGGTTTTCCATGATTACTATTTTTACATGTCATGGTGAACACATATATAAGAATCTGCAAATAATTAGCAGTTTGAAAAAAATGCAGGTAACATTCAAGAGAAATTCGAAACATTAACTGGCACTGTGACCTAAGAGTTGGCTATTTTTCAACACTATGAAATGTGGGTAAGAAAAAGCCTTGATGTGAAATCTCATCTGTCACAAAACCAAACTTAAATTTGAATTTTCCTTCATTTTCATTCATTTCAAGAACATACATATACCTCTCAAACTAATTTATCTCATGTCTTCTTCAAATATGGAGAAAAGAAAAAAAACAAAACAAAACAAACTGTGTGCTGTAGTTAGAATACATTGTTTATATTCTGGACATCTGTCATATAGATTCATCTATGTCTTGAGCTCCAAACAACAGTTACGTTGTTTTAAACCCTACTTTATTTTTAAAATATGGATTTGTCCTTTCCAGGAATTCTGGAATCATTAAGGCGTTTAACAGTCCAGTATTAAATTATCTCCACGAAAATTGACTCAAATTCTATTTAAGACGAAAGAGAAAATCAACAATTTTTTTTAATTATTGCTAAAATTATTGAATTTCCCCCTAATAATATATGCAGGTTTAATTTAAATTTCATAAACATGAAGGTCACTAAGTCAGGCACCCCAAATGGAAGCCCAGATCATGTTCATTTCAGTAGGTCACAAAATCTCATTTTGGTAGACACGCATCATCTGTGATAATGCCTTGATTAAAGTGACCCTAAAGGGGCAAATGTGCATTTGGGCTTTGGAAATGAGCTTATCATTACTTCTGAAGAAGTGAAGCAATCAAGAGTTTTATCACTTCTTCTCCCTCCCATGGATCTTTAGAGGGAACATTGTGGATAGTGGATATTTATATTAAAACAGAAAAGACAGAAAATAAAGACCACCAAAAGAAAGAAATACATTCTAGCTAACTTTTACTGTATCTAAATAGAAAGCCATGAAGCTTAATGCTGTAAGACAGTATTAGTATTTCAGTATTTCAAAACACATATGTATAATTACGTCATTTAACCCTGCGAGAAGGAAGAAGTCAGGTAAAAGTATGGAGAAACCAAAACACAAACAAGATTTCCTTATGTCCGATCACACAAGTTTCTCAGTTTCTAAGGATGACACGAGACCCTGTCTGTTCCAAATGATTTGTGCAGGATGTTAGGATCATGGGTTTCCTGTACTTGCTAACACCGTCCAGTGGCCTAATAAGTACCAGTGGACCAGGAGGCATTCACACACCTTTCGACAGTAACTGTTGGAACTACTAAGAGACACAGAACATGAACGCCCACGTTTGCAAATTCTGCTTCACTGCAATGTTCATTTGGTCAGGGCAATGACTATACACTTCAGCAATGCCTGGCAGACACTGTTCACACCCAAGAACTACTTGCCAGTGCTTCAAGAAAAGCTCTTCTTTTCCACGATGCATGTACAGTCTAAAATCCCATGACCTCTGGCAGGATACACTATCCTTGATACCTGAGTTTCTTCATCCAGTAGATTTGAATGCAGCTATGTGACTTTCCAAGACCACATGCAGAATATTACACGTTAAATCATAAAACGGAACTCAGATTAATTATGAATGAGAGTCGGTGAAGGACAATACCACAAGAAGCTGCAAACTGAGTGACATTTTAAACAGACTCCTTGATTCTAATGCTTTATGTAGAAAAGGTGGAAAGATATACTACTTCTAAACCCTTAACACAGCAATGCTTAAATAAGCAGCTTTGAAAGACTAACAATAGATTTTAGCTCTACCCCAGCAACAGCATAACAATGTCACGCACACAAAAAGCTGAAGACCCCGTTGAAACATTTGCATCTTAGATATCTTCTAAAAAGCAATGTGAGCACAAAAGATGCCACTGTTGCTCCAACACACGAGCCTTTGATGTTCCCTCATCTTTACATCATAGAAGGAGCTCAAAGGGTTAATTAAAATTTAATGATATCGGCAGTACTTTGAAAAAGTTATGAACTTGGGCGAGATCAATCACTTTCTTGGACTGCCTGACTTCAAAGCCGACATTATGCAAAAGGAGAGAGGGGAAAACTGCTCCCATTCTGAACTGAATTCATAAGCAAGGATTTTCTCATTAGTGGTCTGTACATGGAGGAGATTCCAAGTTCAAACTAAAAAGAGGTAAGATGCCAAAAAGTGGTTAATCTGAATGTTAAGCCTTTGATGCTGATCGCGTTTATGTTTGAATGAACACGTTACCCGAAGCATCAGAACTGAAAGACCCCAAATCAGGAAATTTAGGATTAGGGGGGATAAACAGCTTTTTCTTTTCTTTATTGCTGCTTTTGGAATCACAGTTCGTTTGGCTCAGTTTAGCAAAAGAAGAAAACAAAGAAAACCAACCTAATTAACTTGTTTATTCATTCTCAGTGACATTCTATAGAATGACATTTTCAATGACTAATTTAACTTCTGTCAAAATGTAAACTTTCAGCTGTCTCTTAGGTCTTTTCTTTACCTGTGTCATCCTTGCCGAAGTCCCCTAACCGTACCTCCACTCTCCCTCTGAATGAAGTCCATTTATTTACAAGTATAAAGGGTGATGTTTTTTCAACCAAAGGAAGGTATTTTTTTCTTCCCTCAGACACAGGGTTACACTTCATTTGGGGTTATACAGTGAGGTGGGTATGGTCATTTTAGAACAAGTTATAAAAATAGTAGAAATGCCTGTTTTGAAACAATTATGAATTCTCACTGAAAGCCAGGAAAAGTTCCCAGCCTGGCCCTGAAAAGACCAAATGCAATCAAATGCTGCTATCTGGTAACATCTTGTCTTAAACACGTGGGTACTGAACGTTTGTGGTGAAATAGGAAGGGGAAATTAGCAGCATCATATAGATTTGGAAGTGAGATTTAGATTGGATGCCCATTTATAAAAGATTGTGAGAAAATGAAAAATTGTTGTAAATATTCTCATCTGCCACAATGTTAATAGAGAAATTGAATCATAGCGCTTAATTTGGGAAAAGTTGAAAATATGCTGGATTGCCTCCAATACATCTTTCCCTCCAAATAGCTCTTTCAAGATAGAAGAATAGGATTTCCATAAGATCCTAAACTTAAATGGTCTGCCAGATTTTGTTGGAGAATCACAACCTGATTATGAATTCGTTTGAAAGAAGGTCTGGGTACATGCTTGCTTGTATATTCTCAGGTAATTATCTTGCTTTTATAAATGTATTTAATCCATTTGTAAACTGCAGAATCTCCCCTGGACTGTTACAGATCCAATAATTAAAAACAGCCTATTCGTGCCATTTTTTACCTGACTGAGTAAAACAGAAATTAACAACATCATTCGGGATTTCGACTCCCTTTTTATTCAAAATGTCAGTCCAAAGCAAGGAAGGAATAGCCTATGGTGACTCAACAGGTAGAGGTGGGGTGACCTATTCAAAGGCACAGAGGGGTCCTGAAGGTAATAAGCATGAACAGAAGGTCAGGCACAGGACAGTTGCAAGTATGAGAAGAGCTGCGAGGTCAGCTCAAGTCTTCCACATTCTATCCATTTTAACCCACCATCGTCACCTAATGAAACAGCTGGTAGTGTGATTCAGCCAGAAGTCACTTGTTCAAAACTTCTGAACTACATTAAATTTTTGTGAATTAAACATAATGATTATGGGAGATGCCAACGTGGATGCTCTCCAAATTTTCAGAAACTTAATAAAACACTCCCTCTTCTCATATAATGTGCATGCATGCCTATTCTCTGGTTTATTGGGAAGCAATAGCAAGTTGTCTTTTAAATATCCCTTCTTCATAATCTCAAAAAAAAAATTAACCTAGCACCATACATTTTCGTTTCCTGTTTTTTGTCTTCCTTTTTTCTATTTGATTTTTTAAATAACAAAATGAAATAAATCCTGCATCCTTTCCTCTCATCCCTTTTTTTTCACACATTGAAGAAAGCATGCTTGAATGATATTTACCTTATTCTTTCATTTCTTTCTGAACATTTTTTAACCTCTTACATAATATACGGGTAAATGATAGAGTAGGCAGAAGGTACTATGAAAAATAACACAGGGTAAAGAGAAGTTTGACATTTTCAGAGGTGGGTATACAGTTACAGTTTTTAATTGGATGAACATGGTGGAACACACTGAGAAGGTGATATTTAAGTCAAGACCTGAAAACAGTGAAGAAGTGGATGAGGATTCAAGGAGAATAGTATCCCAGATGAAAAGAGCCATGCGAAGCCCTGAGGGAGACAATGGCTGTCATAAACAAAATGAAGGAGGTGGTGTGGTATGGTAGTCAAGAAGAGGTTCTCTACATCATGACTATGGATCAAGTCCTATTTCAATGCACCTATAGCAGAGCTATTTGATAGAGTTCTATTAGCTCCTTTATTCTTTCCCTGTCTTCTCACCATGGAGTGTTCTCCCATTTCTCTACCTTAACCCTATTCTCTCTTTCTTATATTTTCTTCTAACACGAACCTCAACCACAGTATCAGGATTAGGTATTTTTTCTAAGTCTCTTTTTATTATTTTTGCTTCTATAAAGAAAAGTATCAACATAGAACAATGTCTAAAAACAAACAAATAAATGTAGTAGGACATTTTGCTGATGATATAGAAGATAACCAACAGCCTTCTCATCTTAACACACACTTTTGCAATCCTTGTGGTGCTGATAAATATTTATTACACATACATTGCCAAGCCATACTTGAACTCTCAGTTTGGGGTTCATTTCATAATCCTTCCTGTCGGTACTGCTTTTGTACTCAAAATTATGAAGTTGTCAAATGAGTGTGGCACCAAATTTCACTGGGGGACAGGGAAGAGGAGAGACTTTTTTTATTTAATTATTCCTAAAACTTTTGGCTCATTTATATATTATAATTTGTTTCTTGGAATCACCTGCCTCCATCTTGACTGGGAGGGAAATAGACTGTAACAGTTTGACAAGTAGAGTACTTGAAAAATGATTTTACTTTACACTCAGAATAAATTAGCTGGGTGCTTTTGAAGCTACTTTGGTAATACCACTTCATACCACACATTTCATGAGAAAAAAAGACAATATATGTCAGTATTGACCAGTTATGATATTCTTCTAGTTCCACAGTATGGCATTTCTCCAGTTTGCATACAAGTCTCTCTCTGTAATTAAGAAAATACTATTTTGATTCTACTTTAAGTTTTTGACATAAAGAAGAAAACTGTACTAAGCTCATTTCACTGGGACTAATCAAAACAAGGCATTGGAGACTGGTATTTTCCATTTTACACAATTAATACTTAAAAACTATTTTTGGAACTTGGGGCTCAGTTTTCATTTCTGGCCTATACTGTCAAGGATATCCAAGAAGGTGACCAGATTTAATAATACTGATGCAGATAAAGGAAGGAATAAATTTGGAGCTTGTAAATACCAATGGCCATAGAGAGTTTCCTGTAGATGATCATCAGTGGGGAAGTCCTATGTTTGAAGCTTATAGCTTAGAAAACCAAACTGAGATGATGGGTATGTAATCAGAAAAAGGAAGAGATTAATCAACGGAGACAGATAACATTAGGTGCAAAAGTCATACAAAGCAGGAGAAATAAAGGCTTTAAATTTAGCAGGCTCAATGAGCAAAGAAAAATTGGGGAGGAGGGGATAAAATAGAGCAAGGGAGACAGTAAAGAAGGAAGAAGAAAGAATTTAAAGTTATGGTAAAAAAAGGCAATGGAAAGCCAGACTAAGTCACTTTACCTGGTCACCCAAGATATATAAAAGGGTACGTTTGTTACAGCACACTTACATTAAAACAAGTAGGTAGTGTGGCATAAAAGCAAACTCTGAATTCCAATGACCTGCATTGAAGCCCTGTTTACATTTGGCAATAACTAATTTTCTTATTAGTTATTACTCATCCCTAACTCTGAAATCCTCAGTTTTCTTATCTGTAAAATATAATACAAGATCTTTAGCCCACTGAGTTATTGTCAGAATTAATGAAATTATGTCCATAAAATATTTATTACAGTATCCAGAATAATACAATACAAATAAGTAATATAAAAAATCACTATTCTTTTTTCAAGCTTAAAAAGCGTTTAATAAAGTTTATGCCACTTAACCCAATTCACTTTTTTCTGTAAACTACCGTATTTCATATTTAACTTCACATGATATCATTTAAGTATCAACTCCATAATTAGCAAGCTTGTTTCTCCATGTCACCCCTAAGCATAATTAACTGTAGGTAAACTCTGAGGAAAATTCGGTCATTTCACTGAAATTAATGTCTCATCTCCAAATTTTGCTACCACTTTCATTCCAATGTAACCAAAGTTCTTAAACTAAGGATATAATATGGCAAAATCAATTCACACAATGCTACACCTTTATGAGGTATTTCCCCACAGAAGACCCTACTAAATGAATGTCAGATTGATAGCCTCCAGAATTGGTGTAGTATGGGATATGGAAAAGCGGGAGTTTCCTTTACTCATTGGGATCCTTTCTACATCACTAAGTTAGAGCTGTAAGACATTTACCTAGTTAGCAACTTCTCTCTTCTCTGGTCTCCTCTCACCAGTTCAGGTACCACCATCCCTCAGAGGGAAATCATATAACTTGACCCTATCAAGTCTCCACATCTTTTAGACTCTCCTTCCTAGCATTCCTGACAGACAATTTTTTTCCAAATAGGTATGGACAACACAACTGGTCTGAAGAAAACCTGCTATTATCATTGCAATAAACATTAATTTTCTAGAATGGGCTATAGGGCTTTACCTACAACCTCAGTTTCCTTCATTCTCTGTACATTCTCTCCTCATACCCTAATCACACTGTCTTTCTTACAGTCTAACAAAGGCACCTAGCCTTTTCCTGCCCCTGAACCTAACCACAGGCTTCTATTCTCCATCTTCTTGTCCAATGGGACTTAGGCTACTTTTCTCCCCATATTCTGCCACTTTTTCAAGGTAACCCTTGCTCATTCTTCAGATCTCAATGCAGTGCCATCTCAGTAGATCTTTACTCATCATTCCACTTCTGTTCTGTTTCTATTAATTCAAATGCCCTCCTTATCACTTTCCCAGAACTTTGTATCTTCTTTTCATAGCAGTAAAATATCAAATATATCCTGTCATAAATATTCTGTAATCTTCCTCAGGACTTTTCTATAAATATCCTATTTAAATGATACCTGCCATTTTACACACACACACACACACACACACACACACACACACACACCCTTTGTTATTGTTATTTAATATCTGTCTCCCTATTAGAATTTAAAACTGGGACTTTGTGTTATCTTACCATTATATCCATAGCACCTACTGCAGAGATGAGGAGCATAAATGTTTTACGTACCAATAAATAAACGTAAGTTCCCGGAAGCATATTTGGCTCATTGACTTATGTGACTTTCTGCCAACCAGGAGAAGTAGATACTGTGTTGCTATGTTCCTATTCACAATTGATGAAATCAGCTCCATGAGATTAAACATGTTGTCATAATCACACACCTAGTAGATAACCGATAAGATCAAAACGTAGCTTGAATTTAAAAACGCAAGGCTTTATTCTCAAGTTCAGTTTCAACCTCAGTTTCTTGACTTTTGATCCCACAAGTGCCCAAGTGAACTTACTTCCTATTACTTGCTGGACCTGGTCTCGTTGTTTTGTCGGCTATATTTCATTAACCTTAGACACCATTTAATTCATTTTTGAGTGAAAGAAAATAGGACTCCTACATTCTTGCACAATTATCCACTAGTGAACTATACATTATGTGTTTCTCTCTTACCCTACCTACAAATGTTATGAGTGTTGATACTGTCAAAACCCAAACATAATGTCAGATAGAGATGCCAGCATCCTTAGATTCCATCTTCGTTGCATTATTTATCTCCAGTTGATACTAGTGCTACGTGACAGATTAGTTTCAATAAATACATCTTCTCTCTGCTCAAGTGAATGTAGTAATAAGATGTTTTGTTCATACAAATTGTACACGTGAAGGTAGTTTGAAATAACACCAGGGGAAGGGAGAGAAGGGAATTAAATGCTTTCGTTTGCTTGTTGTTTTTCCTTCGATATATATGCATCCATGGGTCTTTCCACTGGCAACTAAAATAGCCCAGATAATTGACTGTCTGAAATGTGGGAACTGTAATATGTTGTTTCTTGACCCCTTTCCTCTTCACCAACAGCACCATGTACCTCCCATAGGCATAGCAAAGGCTGGGCACTACATCCTCTTTTACCTATGTGACGGAAAACACAGCTTCCTATATGCATAACTGAGGCAAAAACGGCTTATTTTTAGATATCAAAATGACTTTAAACGCTGATCCTTTGATGTCCTTAAGGGATACTACCAAGAAATGCCAAATATTAAGAACAAGGCATGAATATGTATGTCCAGATTATATATAAATGATATATAATCACTTGTTAACCTTTATATTCCTTTTAGAATAGGTGTTAAATGAATAAGGCTGGGAGGAATAAGCTGTCTTTTGCCCTTTCCCTTCCCCAGCAGTTATATAGTTCAACATGCCCCACACCATTTTAAAAATATGGTTTTAATATTATTTTCAGAATGGGTTTTACAGTTTAGTATTAGCTCACATAATATCCAAACACATTCTACGTGCATGTTTTCATTGTGAGTGTTCAATTATTGTTGTTAGATCAGAAGTCATAGAAAGGAATAAAATCCTACTCTGCCATGTTTATCACATTTGACACTTGAGGAATGGGGTGGACGCAAGACCATCTTAATCCATTTTCAAAGTATAGAAAATAGCATCCATAGATATTTCTATATGGTCAGAATATTTGAGAGCCAAATCACAAAGGATGTAATTATTCTGGCTTAAGGGAAGGGGACAGAGCCCTGCCCCCTCAGGAACTTGGTTTCTGTGGGACCACTGAGAAAAATCTTGGGAGCTCAGCTAGAAATTTAACAATCCCTTCCAACCTCCCTGGGTTAAACTGAAGAAACAAAGGTCCAATGTATCATTACGACTTGCCAAAGGGAATGAGGCCCTAGTAGTGAAACTAAACTATAGAAGGCAGTTTGTTCTTTCACTGTCTCCTCAGGGCTCCGGGGCACTGACCTCCCACTCATCAAATAGGTTAACTTATTTTCTTAAATACTCATAGATTTGAGTTTGCAACACCCACCTTGATGCAAGTATTTTGATGCTGCTTTTAAGAGGACATAAAGTGTTGGGGCGCTCAGTCTGTTGAACATCCAACTTCAGATCAGGTCATGATCTTGCTGTTCGAGAGTTTGGCCCTATTTTGGGATCGCTTCTATCAGCATGAAGCTGGCTTTGGATCCTCTGTCCCCTCCTTCTCTCTGCCCCTCCCCCAGTCACACTCTCCCTTTCATAAATGAGTAAACATAAAAAAAGAAGACATAAAATGTCTTAAAAAAGATGAAAACATACATTAAAAGATCATTGGGACATTAACTGAATAGCTATTTATTTCTGTTATATGTTCCACGTTGTGTTAGAAACACAGGACTAAATCATGATCCAAAAAAAAAAAAAAACAGTATCTCTGCTCTTACAGAACTTAAAAGAGTCTAGGGAAGGACACTAGTATTAAGTAAACATCAAAATAAATGCAAAATGGCAACTGCGATGAGAATGAGAGTTGAGTGGCACATGGCAGTAGAAATACCTAAGCAGGGTCTTCTCTCGAGCACCAGGGAGAGTGTTAGGGATATTGTGGACTGGAGTAAATAGTTTATGAAAACAAATTTTGTTGACGTGATGCAAAACAATTGAAAAACAGTTAATTGCCTTGTTTCATTTAAAAAGATTTCATAGTTTTACATAAGTCTAAATTGAGACTTTTGCTTCAGCTTTATGGCAAAATACACCATAAGCATAATAGCTCAATATTCATAATGGTATGCTCTTACAAAATAAAGAACCATCTATTTCCATGATCTCACCAAAGATAGCTATACAAATACTGTATTTCCATGAACATTCTATATTCTAATGTATGATGTATGACCTATCCCAGGCATGCAAATGCTTTCTTTTTATTAGCAGTAAACTCTTTTTATTATATTGAAGGAGAATATCTTCAATAAAAACTAAACAAAAAAGAATAAAACTAGTTTCTTTTGAATAAATGGCCTTGGGATAAAATTCTTTCTGCAACAGGTAATATATATGTCCAATGTTATCATTTCAGTTGCTGATAATTACACTTCACTAACAAATCATAGAAATAAACAATACATATATTTCTTCCTGACAGAGAGAAAGAGACAGGGTATGCGAAAAAGACTGAACATGTGTATTAGGAAGCCTGGATATATTGGCAGGAAAGGTACTCCATCATGGAAATGATTCTATTGCTTGAAATAATAAAGTGGATATTTCAATAAAGATATGCTTATTAAAAAATCAAAATAAGATGAACTATTTGACTTAAAATACTTTATTTTTTGAAGAGTGAAATGTGACACAATGGTTCTGTGTATTAATCATTATTAAGCAATATGGTATTTGGAAGTGGCTGTACTTGGTAAACTCCTCTAAGATTCTTAAAAGGATGAAGAAAGTCAACACAGCAGTTGATGGGTAATTGGTATGAAACATGTCAAAATATCTATAGATTCCGTGTTTTATTTTATTTTATTTTTTTTTTTTAATTTTTTTTCCAACGTTTATTTATTTTTGGGACAGAGAGAGACAGAGCATGAACAGGGGAGGGGCAGAGAGAGAGGGAGACACAGAATCGGAAACAGGCTCCAGGCTCTGAGCCATCAGCCCAGAGCCTGACGCGGGGCTCGAACTCACGGACCGCGAGATCGTGACCTGGCTGAAGTCGGACGCCTAACCGACTGCGCCACCCAGGCGCCCAATAGATTCCGTGTTTTAATTTAAAAGTGTATTTTAACCTTCCAATTTGTACAAAATACAAAAATCCTTGATTTCTTATATATACTGTTAACAGACTTTCTCTTCTTCCTAATTTCACCCTAGAGAAGAATTCTAACTTCTATACACAACGAGGAAGTATCCTTTGAACTGAGAAGGAACTAAAAATAGGTTGCCAGTTACCTTCAAATTTCAGCTTATATAGACTGTCTCTATAAGAAATAGAATATGCACCTTTTTAGAAATGCTTAAAACTTCGGGTAGAGGAGAAGGCAAATGTTAGAAAACCTTGTTTTAAAGTAAATGAGAAGTAAGCCTTAAATTGAAACTCTTCATAATCTTTCCTTTTACTGGAAGGTCTTTGGTGTTGGCGTTAGTCAGGCTTCGCTTAAATATGTCTTTATATTTGTCTACTCTGTTCCCACTGCACACATTATTTGTTCTTTAAGGTAATCACTTTTCACTGTTGTCTCAAATATCATTTTCTTTTAAATAATAAAGAAAAAGACAAATTTCAAGTCAGGATATTAAAACGATGACCCTACTATATTCAGAGTCTGATTGCCCTGCTTATATGTATGAAGCCATATTCAAGGCTCTAGTTGGTCTGTGTTGATGTCACTTCCTGGGAGTAAGTTATCTGTACAGAACTCTCCATAGTTCTCTAAGAAACTACCAATATTAATGCATCTTCCTCTGTGTCTCACATTACCGGGAAAAGATGTTTGCATTGCAGAGATCCTCACTGTGGAATAATATAAAACACTGCATGCCTATTGAGATACAAAGACACAGTGGCCAAGAGACTCACAGTTGGTCATCTGAATTCTATTTTCATTTTCTGATTCTGGCTATAAAAAAGATAAAATAAGCAGAGCATTGCCTGCTGCATCTATACGCCCTACCTGTTCATAGGCTAAGCTGTCTAGAAGTTTGAACTGTCTTTGCTACCCTGTTTCTTATTTCTATCAGTCCTAAGTCAGGAAAGGTAGATCTCATCCAGAGAGTTTCTCTACCTGGTTTGCAAACGCTGGGGAGGTAGTATGTAGTATGGAGTGTGTTTATGATTTTTTTTTGCATTAAATAAAACTGATTCAACTACTTCATGGCTTTGGGTATTAGCAGGGGCTAAATGATAGGTTGCTGCAATGAGATTAAAAAATTCAGTGTTCCAAGTGAGATAATGGTTTATTTATATTTCATGTAGGAGACGATGCTCCACAAAGTCATTTATGGCTACAGTCACGTGCAATAGCTTTGACATGATCCTCCATACACAGCTTCCCTAGTTCCTTCAGACCTCAGTCTTTCCAATAAGCAAGAAAGAAGGTGGAAAGTGAGGACGTGACCCTTTAAAGAAAGAAAGAAAGAAAGAAAGAAAGAAAGAAAGAAAGAAAGAAAGAAAGAAAGAAAGAAAGAAAATAAATAAATATTTATACTTATAGTTAATTATTAATATTCAAATTATTTTTATTTTTCGTAATAATATTCAGTTATTAAATGATTTACAAAATACATCCTGAATTCATAGTTTTGTCAGCAGTGATCAGGCCCTGGTCATAGAAAAAGGTTTGGGCTTCGTTAATACAAGCAAGATTAAGCTGGTTCCCGAATGAGAGTGCAATGTTATTGACACTGTTGAGGATGGTGATTGCCTCTGTGATGGGGGTTCTCATCTCCTCTGGTTTTCTATGGTCACCTGTGGTATGATTCCTGTCTTACATCAGGTTTCCAGAGAAAGTCTCAGCGGCAGAGACAGGAGCCAGAAGAGCCCCGGGAACTGCCCATGGGATATACCCCTACTGGGGAGTGAAGGTAGTAACATTAGATGGAAAGCTGAACATAGGAGCTGTAGCAAATTCCACGGGAAACCTTTGATCTGGTGTGGTTTTTAACAGTTAATTTAAAATGAGACAAAAGGAATAGGCTTTTGTAATTCATTTACACCAATCAGCTACTGGATATAGGATTCTTCCTGAAGGGAAGTATGCCTGGGTGAGTAAGCTCCTTTTTGCCCACGGCAAATTTGGGAGAGGGAATCATTGTACTAAGGACTCTACGTTCACTAATCTCACTATCCTCACAAAAACACCTTACAAGAAATTAATATTATCACATCTGAAATCTCTGTATGGGCTCAGCTAGGGTTGGTCACACACACACACACACACACACACACACACACACACACACACACATTTAAAAGGTGAAAATGGATAGGCAGCCATTTTGACACTCCAGAGTTCTGTGTGGGGTAGTAGCTGTTTAGCCCATGTACTTTGTCACTGATCAGCTGGCAAATCCAGCTGAGGCGGGTCAGTATCCACATATGTGCAGCTAGTCCACGTCCTGCCAATCTCTTTCAGCTTCTCTGAATCCTCAGTCAGGTGTGTGCAGTGATATGCTGACAGGCACCAATTTATCCAGCAAGTCAACCACATCATCAAGGCTGGGGCTGGTGTGAGATCAACGTGGGTATCAACTGACCGTGTATATTCCAGTTTGCTCACACGGGTCCCAGTTCGTCCTCATTCTCCCTTATTTCATCTCAATTTTCAATCCTGATTGCCCGTCCAGCTGATTTCAGATCCCATACTGGAGGTAATATTCTTATACAGACTATTCTCATAACTATAAGATCTAATTCCTATTAATTATTCTCTGAGATGTCTGCTTCACTAATCAAACTGTCACTTGAAATGACGTGGATTTGGCAGAACAAACTGTGGCCCTGAGAAGTTAAGGAACATGACCACGCTCACTTCATAAATTTGCAAACAGCAAATAAATAAAGGTGCTAACAGCATCCTGAGGATGCTATTTGCAACTCTTACAGGATTGTCATAAGGATAGAATCGTATCTGTATTTAATATTTGTAAAGTGCTAAACCAGTGTTTGGCACATAGTTGGCTTTATCGAAGAATTTTCTATTTATTACTATTTCTACTGAAATCCAAAGGTTATGCTGTTAACCACCACATAAACTGCCTCCCATAGACAAAGGATACAAAACAAATGTCTCACTTTATTTCTACTCAAGCATTCTCCGAGGAATCAAAATACAACTTCTAGGATTCGCTAGAGATAATAGACAATATATATAAGCAAATTATATGAATGCTTTAGAGACTTGGAAGAAGATTGGAAGGGGACATAAATTGAACTCAAAATGGACATACGGTAGTGAAAACATGCTTTGCTAAGTTAATCAACTAATATCAGTTGATCACTTTGAGAGATAGGACTTTTTAGAGGTGAAGAGAAGCCCAGGACACAGACAAGTTTATGGCTTTTGTAAACATTTTCTCTCATTCACAAATATCAGGATATTTCTGATTGTACCCAGAGCTTCCTTTGGAGATAATATCAAGAATGTATTTTATTTTTTAACATGTTGATTGAGATGCAACACATATAAAGTATAAAAAGCACACTAATCTTAAATGTATATAGTCAATAGATATGTGCATATTTAGTTTCTCACTTTGATCAAGATATTGGCCACATTAAGCACACATTTACTATTCTAGTATATATAGCTTTACTTTCTAATCTTTTATCTTTTACAAATTGAAAAATTGCACTGGGAGTAGAAAAGAGCTCCTTTTCCTGAGTGCCATCATTGTTTTCTTTATTATCGTCATCATCTTCATAGTAGCTACCATTTATGGACTACCTACCACATATCAGGCTGCGCTCTATTTACCCTTGTCATTTCATTTCATTGTAACCACAGTCTTAGGCCAGAGGTATTGTTACCCCTTTACATAGATTAGGAATTTGAGGCTAAGAAAGATTAAGTAAATTGCCTAAAGTTAAAAATATTTAAATATTTGTAAGTGTTGGAGCCAGAAAAAATACACATTTTATCTGGCCTCAAAATCTCTGGTTATAACTATTATACTAAGTTATACTATACTATACTATACTATACTATACTATACTATACTATGTTATACTATACTATTAAGCTACATTGATTAGCAAAAAAAAAAAAAAGGTAAAGTAAAATGAGAGAAGTTAGAAACAGGAGGAGTTTGGCAATTGAAGGAAGAGGTAGCATGTATAGAAGAGAAGGCGTGAAGGTCTTTACAGGGAAGCATTAGAAGAGAGAAAACACAGAGGATTCTCAATCCTTAGACAATCCAACATGAACTAGCTAAAAAGCATTTAAGAAAAGCCAATAGCATATCTTGGGGGACTGTTTCATTTTGGGGACCATGAAGCAATCAGGGATGTGGGAAAGTACATATAGATACCGTTTGGAAAAATTCCTTTTAGATTAGTATTATTTGCCAGTAAAGCAAACTTTCAAGTTTTCAAGTATCTTGTGGAAACTTGGAGGAAGATAAATTTTAGAAGAAGCAGAGATTTAAATGGACATATTTCTCATCATTTATATTTAAAATATAATAGAATTGATACTTTGTTTAATGTATTACATAATTTTATTTTCATTAAATGGAAATAAGGGATTTTTCAATCCCATTTTTCTTGATTTTTTTTAACTCTTCAGTGATGAATGATAGCCTCTTCTCACAGGGTTTTTTGGATCTCTACTCCATTTCTCAAAGTATATTTATAAGAAATATGGACAGCTTTGTAGTAGAGGCTAAAGTCTGGGATTGTGATGCCTCCCACTTTGGTTTTCTTCTTCAATATTACTTTGGCTATTTGGGGTCTTTTCTGGTTCCATACAAATTTTAGGATTGCTTGTCCTAGCTTTGAGAAGAATGCTCGTGCAATTTTGATTGGGATTGCATTGAATGTGCAGACTGCTTTGGGTAGTACTGACATTTTAACATTTATTCTTCCAATCCATGAGCATGGAATGTTTTTCCATTTCTTTGTATCTTCTTCAATTTCCTTCATAAGCTTTCTATAGTTTTCACCAGACAGATCTTTTACATTTTTGGTTAGGTTTATTCCTAGGTATTTTATGATTCTAGGTGCAATTGTGAATGGGATCAGTTTCTTTGTTTGTCTTTCTGTTGCCTCATTATTGGTGTATAAAAATGCTACAAAGCTGTAATCATCCAGACAGTATGGCATTGGCACAAAAAAACAGACACATAGACCAATGGAATAGAATAGAGACTCCAGAATTGGACCCACAAAAGTATGGCCAACTAATCTTTGACAAAGCAGGAAAGAATATCCAGTGGAAAAAAGACAGTCTCTTTAACAAATGGTGCTGGGAGAACTGGACAGCAACATGCAGAAGAATGAAACTAGACCACTTTCTTACACCATTCACAAAAAGAAACTCAAAATGGATGAAGGCCCTGAATGTGACACAGGAAACCATCAAAACCCTAGAGGAGAAAGCAGGAAAAAACCTCTCTGACCTCAGCTGCAGCAATTTCTTACTTGACACATCCCCAAAGGCAAGGGAATTAGAAGCAAAAATGAACCACTGGGACCTCATCAAGATAAAAACTTCTGCACTGCAAAGGAAACAATTAACAAAACTAAAAGGCACCGACAAAATGGGAAAAGATATCTGCAAATGACATATCAGACAAAGGTCTAGTATCCAAAATCTATAAAGAGCTCACCAAACTCCACACCTGAAAAACAAATAATCCAGTGAAGAAATGGGTAGAAAACATGAATAGACACTTCTCTAAAGAAGACATCCAGATGGCTAACAGGCACATGAAAAGATGCTCAACGTCACTCTTCAACAGGGAAATACAAATCAAAACCATAGTCAGATACCATCTCATGCCAGTCAGAGTGGCTAAAATGAACATCAGGAGGCTATAGATGCTAGTGAGGATGTGGAGAAATGGGAACCCTCTTGCACTGTTGGTGGGAATGCAAACTGGTACAGCTTCTCAGGAAAACAGTGTGGAGGATCCTCAAAAAATTAAAAATAGATCTACCCTATGACCCAGCAATAACACTGCTAGGAATTTACCCAAGGGATACAGGAGTGCTGACGCATAGGGGCACTTGTACCCCAATGTTTATAGCAGCACTTTCAACAATAGGAAAATTATGCAAGAGCATAAATGTCCATCAACTGATGAATGGATAAAGAAGATGTGGTTTATATATACAATGGAATACTAGTTGGCAATGAGAAAGAATGAAATCTGGCCATTTGTAGCAATGTGGATGGAACTGGAGAGTGTTAGGCTAAGTGAAATAAGTCAGGCAGAGAAAGATACCATATGTTTACACTCATATGTGGATCCTGAGAAACTCAACAGAAGACCGGTAGGGGAGGCGAAGGGTGGAAAAAGGTTTACAGAGAGGGAAGGAAGGAAACCATAAGAGACTCTTAAATACTGAGAACAAATTGAAGGTTGATGGGGGGTAGGGGAGAGGGGAAAGTGGGTGATGGGCATTGAGGAGGACACCTGTTGGGATGAGCACTGGGTGTTGTATGGAAACCAATTTGACAATAAATTATATTTAAAAAAATAATAAATAAAAATGTGATGTGATTATAAAAAAAAGGAATATGTGCAAAGTAAAAATGGCCTTTTTTGACCCACGGTATTATTAAAGCATAGATATTTTAACTTATATGTCTTATAAATTGATGGCTTACATATTTTATAAACATGTATTTGTATACTCTGTTCCTTCTGTTTGGAAAATTCTTTCTTCAAATAAGTTCTTGGCCACGTAATTTCTGCTAACTCCATCATATTTGAATATAAATTCAATCTACCATTCTGTAATTATGATTTTGTATAATTTTTACAATTTAAAATTATTGTGCATTTAATTAATAACTGTCTGATGGTTCTTGAATCATCTACCTGATGTTCTTAGGAAAAATCATGAATCCCACTCTATAATGTTCAGCAACCCATAGTGATGAAAAATGGAAACTGACTTCACAGCAGAATGTAAGAGGTATTTACTTAAAATAGACACGATGAGCAACATTATATAAATGTAGGTATTCAAATTTTCCTCCAATCTATCACCAATGGAGATCCAAATGCATATCATGCCTGATAAATACCATTAGACTGACACGGGTATTTGACTGTCATTGCACAGGGGTAAAGTTTGGTGGCAGAAATCAGATGTTGGGTATAGGAACATATTATGTCAGTTGTTGACAGTCTGAATCAAGGGGCAGCAAGAAAGTGACAAACAGAAATGAGCATAGAAGAAAACTGAAATGAGAATTGCTATGAAACTAAATTGATTTGGGGCCCTTGTAATTAAGAATAGACATTTTATTGGCAAAGCCTCTTACGTTAACTTCTTTTGAGCTTTTTAAACTCTTCTTGAGAGAATAGACATAAACACATCTGTGTGTGAATGTATGTCACCACATGCTAGGGCTGGGGAAGACGCTGAGAAATGAGAAAAGGAAGTTTTCTAAATGAGCACAGCTAATATCCTTTACCCTGCAACATCATGTAGTTTTCTACTTTACTTGAGTTTATATACACATTTATTTCGAAGGTGAAAAACATTCCTAAATGATTACTTTTTCATAATTACACATGGATGATCTCCCTAAAATTTACCAGAAAAGGGTGAAATGGACACACAATTCTTAGCACCAATATTAACTGTTTAGAAATCCTGTACTAACCAATACCTAGCAACAGACCACATACAAAAATTATTACTCTTTACTGAAATATGAAAAAGCAGGTGGATGGTTTCTAGAAAGGAAAGATGATCTTTCTAGGAGTATATAAAGGAGATCAAGGAAGAAATTTAAACTTGTTAGTAAATATAATTAATATCTAATGCTATAACTATTTAATAATATTTATTATGTGGTAGGTAACTTCTGATATGGTCTGCAATAATCTTATTTCCTGGTACTCAGGTCTTGGGAAATCCCTTTTCTTGCCTGTGACCTGGGTCTACCGACTTGTTTCTAATGAATAGACTATGACAAAGTAATGGGATAAGACTTCCTGGATTAGATTACAAAAAGTATGACTCTTGTTTCCCTTTCTTCCCCGTCCCCATCTGGGCCTCTTTTCACGTGCTTGCTTTGAAGAGGAAGAAACTTCTAAAGGCCCTGTGGCAAGGAAATGAGTATGGCATCTAGAAGAAATACGACCCCCAGATCAAATATGACTGAGACACTGTACCCTGTCAACAACCTTGTGAAGGAGATGTGAATATTCTTCCTCATCTTGAGACTTCAGATGAGAATGTACCTTTGGTTGATACCTTAACTGCTACCTTGTGATAGACCCTAGAGCAGAGGATTCATCTCTGCCAGACCCACAAATACTCAGGTAATAAATGTCTGTTGTTTTAGGCCACTAAGTTTTATGCAGCAATAGATACAGGTTTCGATGAGAAATAATTTTTAAGCAATGCTCCCAGAAAACTTGCTAACGGTCTCAGTAAAAAGTTCACCCACCTCTGTTTTCTGATTTACATACTAAAGATTAACAAATCAGAGCTGGGGAGAGGCCTAAGTATTTTTTTCTGTGCTACCAGGGAGAACAATCTAAAACAATCATCTGATTTGTTATGTTTTTACAAAACATAAAACCTATCTTTCCCTAACTAGACCCTCTCCATAATTTCATTTAGTCATACAGCTTTAAATACCATCTATATGCAAACAACTTCCAAATTTTTATTTTCAACTAGACTTAATTCCAAAAGTCAAAATATATATCTTACTACTGACTTGACATTCCACTTGAATGCCTGATAGCACATCTCAATCACTAATCCCAAACTGAATTGGCCTCATCCCCACTCTTAACATGCTACACTTACAGTCTTCATAGTTTAATTACTGGCAATTCCTTTCTTCCAGTTGCTCAGAGCCAAAGTCTTCGTCATTCTTGACACCTCTCTTTAATATACTACTTCCAGTTCACCAGGAAATCCTAGATGTATCATCAAAATATATTTGGAATCCACCAGTTTCACTACACATTTCCAAGCTACCATAATCTTCCACCTAATCGGCAACAGGCTCTTCATTGGTTTGACTGTGTATGCTACCCCCCCCCCATCCCCTGTCAGCTCTCAATAAAGTCAATAGGGTAATCTTTTAATACCACTCAGATCATCACCCTCCCCTACTCAAACCATGCAGTCACTCCTCTTTTCATTCAGAGCAAGAGATAAATTGCCTTCAGTGGCCTATAAGGTCTATATGATCTTGATCCTGTTATCCCTTTGATATCATGTACTGATTCTCTCTCTTCTGTACTTACTCTTCTCCACAAGACTAACTTCCTCACTCTTCCATTAATATATTAGTCATGTCAGTTGCTCAGTACAACTCCTTCAAGTCTTTACTCAGACGTCATCTTCCCAATGAGACCTACTCTACCCACCCTCTTTGGAAATATAACCTCCTAGCACTTTCTGACATCCTCATGCTATTTTTTTCTTTCTTCTCAAGCATTTGTCACCACCTAACATACTACATATTTTATTTATGTATTTTGTTTCTTGCTTATTGTCTGGACTTCTTTATTATAAGCCACAAGTACAGTGATCTTTATTTAGATCAATGATGCATGTTTTATTCACTTTTTAAAATAGTGCCTGGTATGTGAAAACAAACAAAAAACAACCCTCAGTAAACATTACTTGAGTGAATGAATGGGTGAGTGAATGAATCCCAAAGTAATGCATCCTTAACATGACTCATTGACCTCTAAACTTTCTCTCTCTCAGGGTCAATTCTCTAATGACTTTTCTTCCTTTTACACCTGCTGCTCTCTCTGCCTTTCACACTCTTTGTTCATCCCTATATTTCTGTAAAATAAGTCTTCTCATTGAACCACGCCTTGAGAGAGCACAGACACTGAACTCCTTTAGTTTTTCCTACTATCCTTTCAAGGGTCATGCCCCCCACCAAAGCTAGGCTTGATGCCCACCTGTAAATTCTTGAAAATTTTTCATTTACCCTTACTACTTATTCAGTTCTGACTGTTCCAGGGACTCTGTAAATGTTATATGTGTTTATTTTATTCAGTCATCATAAAATTTATGTTGAAGATACATAGAGGAAATGTCTAGTGCTTCTTCAGATCATCTTGTACCTTTTTCACAGTTTATGTACATCCCTTTTCACCACTTCAAATGTTGAATCGCCTTCAACAACCTTCACCTGTGACTTTTCTATTGCAGTCAGCCTTCAAGCTATTGGAACCACTTTGCGTTCAGGGCATAGAGTTAGAACTTCTTGGGAACCTCTTTCCTTTGGGCAAGCTGTTAGTCAATGACTGTGGCCTAGAGGATTAGAAGGACCTAACTCCCTTTATTCAGATAGAGACAACTCTTAGGTTTAATATGTATCCCAGATTTCCCTGAAGGGGGTGGCTTTCAGGCTGAAAGAACCCTCTGCTGGACTTCGTTTGAAATTTCATTCTGGCTGACTTACTCTTCTGTGTACCACCCATGGCTAGCATTCTACCAAGTATGGAGTAAACACCCAACAAATATGTGTTGAATTAATATGTTTTAATTGTACTAGCAGGCTTTTACTCTAGAAATTGACTTTTCTGGTTTAAAATATTTTAATAAAGCATTAGTGATAATCAAGAGTAAAAAATACCAAGGATGACTTTAAGAAATTAATATCCTTGACCAATTTCAAACATTTCATAGAATTGACCTATAAAAGAAACCATTCCTTAAAATGCAAGGCATGAAACAGTTTATTTTGCGAATAAAGAATAAAATCTCCCTACTAAAAATCCTCCTTATTTTTCCCTTCAGAGTTTTTCAGTGAAATTGAACAATCTCTTTAAGAAGTGAAATCATATAGGAAAAAAAAATCGTTCTGAGACGATTTCTCTTTAGTGTCTTCTGTGTGATAACGTGGTAATCATAAAGCTAAGTGCATTACAGATACTGTCTCATTAAATCCCGATAAATATCCTCCTTATAGAAGTACTACTTACAGCTTCATTTTGCAGATAGGAAAGCAAAAGTACAAGGGGAGGAAATAACCTGGCCAAGTTACGCAAATAATTGTGCAGACAAAGCTAGAAGTAAAATGGAGTACTAAGATAGAAGTAAACTGTAAGCAGCACTTCAAGGCTGCTCCTCCCATTCTCCATTCATAGTTGATAATCTGTTTTCAATCACTTGTCTGGTTCTCTCTTTCTCTCTCTCTTTCCCCCTCCCATTCTTTTTCTCTTTCTTAATACTTCCTTCTATCAAAGTATCAGAGACCAGCAAAGCAGACAGAATAAAATTAAAGGAACTATTTCCCCCCTTAGAGAAAATCACTTTTATGTATGGCATTAAAAAAGAATACAATTACTTAAGACTTAATATGCTTAAGCACAGTTAATGTAGTTAAGTGATCCATTATTTTTAATTTTTTTAATGTTTATTTGTTTTTGAGAGAGAGAGAGAGAGTAAGTGGGGGAGGGGCAGAGAGAGAGAGAGAAAGACGGACAGACAGACAGACAGACAGACAGAATCTGAAGCAGGGTCCAGGATCCTAGCTGTCAGCACAGAGCCTCATATGGGGCTTGAATTCAGGAGCCGTGAGATCATGACTTGAGCCAAAGTCAAAAGCTTAACCGACTGAGCCACCCAGGTGTCCCAAATGATCTATTATCTTTATGGCAGGGAAAAGTTTTATTTGATGTGTACCACTTATGTGGTTAATATCAGTGATATATGCACAATATTCAACTCTTTTGTATAATTACTTTAAATCATGCAATCAACTCTAAGAATAATGTTCATAACAGACACTGCCTCATTTTAAGAGAATCTTATTTTACTTTCATTTAATGCAATCTTTCAAAATGCAAACTTTCTGTAGCCCACAAAATCACTACAAGGAATAGAGGAATGTTCTTTATATAGATATGACTTTTCAAAAAATACACAAAATGTTTTAATTTCAAATGAAATATATCCATCTTGAAGACAGGTTGATCATCTATGATTCCTGTTTGAAAACAGTTCTAATAGGGTAAGTAATAAATGCTTTGGCTAAAAACCTTTCAAAGTAAAATGCTATTGTCCTAGACAACAATTATGTCTGGTATCAGGTGCAATTTATTCCTAAATAGTTCATTTAATGGCAATTCCTTTAATATTTGCCAAAGGAAAATGTTAAAATATTAATAAACAAGTAACCTATTCTTTGACAGTGAATCACTTGTTTGAACTTCCAGTTCAATAACTTACAAAACAACTCCTAATTTTTAATATAAATAAGGAAATGGAAGTGGATATGTCATGAAAGAAGAAATACCTAGACATATATTTTTCCAGTCAGCAGTGGCAAGTGGAGAAAGTTTTATTACATTTACATGTAACAAAAGTAAAGGTAATGCCTGTGAAAATTAAACAGAAAAAGTTGTCAAAAATGAGAATATCTTCAGTTTAAAATGTTCAACAGGCTTCAAGTTGTAGTCTTCTGTATTAATCATGGATTTAAAATTAGTTCTTTTTAATCAAAAAGGATGTGAAGCATATTTTAGAACATTTCATTACAGAAATTATATATATCATTATCTGAGAGGAACATATGTAAAACATTCAACTCCTCTGCATAACTTCTATAGATTTAGACATTACTGAAGAGAGCATTAACAGTCTGTTAAACGTGCACAAACGTAAAACACAAGTCCCCTTCATTTTGGCCCTTGTAATTACATAATTGATGATATGTTTCGCATAATTTATTCAACACAGTAAGTGAAATAACTTAAACAACCTGCTGATTGAAATGTAACTATTGCACCTACATCTGTAATTTATCAGTTCTGAGCAATTTAGCTAACCCTCTTCTCTGTGTTTAAATAGTAGTATGTATGTTTGAGCACTTCCCACATGCTATATTTCCAAATAAAAGGCTGCAATTCTTTGAAAATAAACATAAACTATTTCTGACAAGAGAAGCAAAAGGAAGATTGTAAGACTCAGAGTTGTTATCCTTAGATACTCAAAAAACAATTGCTTTGCTCTGATTCATTTTTAATATTGTTTAATATCTGGACCTCATTTGGCATTTATTTGCACATTTTTTTGTGTGCTTTAACACCAAGATGTTAATTTGTTATAGTGATTTACTTATGTAGTCTTTAGCATCCATACCCTTCTTATAATTTTCTTCTACTGCCTGATTCCAGTACACACCATCTTCCTGAAACTTTTGCAAGGGTTTGATCATTATTATTCTTGTCATAACATCCTACAACTTATGACTGACATTCAAACTGCTAATCAAGTAATTGTAACCTTATTGTTCCACTGCTGGGGATTTTTCTTAGTTTTCTGCTGCTTACGCATAATTTACAGCCTCTAGCAGTGCATTCATGGTTCTTAATCTGACCCAATCTTACCCACCTAATTGATTATTTTAATGTTTTATATACATGCAGTGATTTGACAATATAATTTGTATAAGATTTAACATTAATGCTGCAATAAGTGAATACCTGAATAATTACCTGAATAAGTTGTGTTGTATTACAGTTTTGAACCTGTGACAAAAATAGGCATTCTATATATACGTAAGTCTATTATTTATAGGTTGTGAGCTTTAAGACTCTATTTGAGATGCTTAATATCAATCAAGACAAATTTTCTCAACAAAAAGTTTAAGGAAGCAATATATGCTTAAATTATAGACACCATATATAATGTATAGTAAAAATGTGTACATGTACTAGCATGAGTAAAAATGGAATATAGTAAGCACAAAATAAATGTTAGGTTTTGTGGTGAAGAAGATGATAATGAAGGTCAGAATGATGTGGACAGAAGTCAAAAAATAATGATAAAGAAATAATGTCAGAATAAGATTTAGCATAATGTCAGTGTTTGCAAACACACACAAACACGAACATCTTATTTTGTAAAGTAAAACGTGAGTACAGATATAATTCTAGAACTATATAAACGAATATATTAATAGTTAATCTCAGTGAAGGTGGCGGTGTACCTCTATGTATATGTGTGTGTGGTTTCACTTATGTGGATATATATCTTAGTAGGACTTTGTTTTAATAGAGATTAATATTGGGGCACCTGGGAGGCTCAGTTGGTTGAGCGTCCTACTGCAGCTCAGGTCATGATCTCGCAGTTCCTGGGTTTGAGCCCCAGGTTGGCTCTGGGCTGACAGCTCAGAGCCTGGAGCTCACATTCCGTGTCTCCCTCTCTCTCTCTCCCTCTCTGCCACTCTCTCTCTCTCTCAAAAAATAAATAAATAAATAAACATTAATTTAAAAAAATAGAGATTAATGCTTTTATAGATTTTACAAAGCATATTATCCTTAAAATTAAGAGGTATAAACTTCCAGTTATAAAATAAATAAGTCATGGAGATAAAAAGTACGGCAAAAGGAATATAGTCAAGAATATTGTAATAATGTATGCTGACAGGTGACTACACTTATTGCAGTGAGCATTGAATAATGTACAGAAATTTTAAATCACTATGTTGTACACCTGAAACTAATACAACATCGTATGCCAGCTATACTTCAGTAACTACGAAAAATATGTCAATACTTTACAAAAAATAATAAAGGCACAATGGAGAGTTATAAGCAACATTTATGGTGATATTCCTTCCACAGATAACAAATATATACTGGACATTACATGAAACCTAACTCAAGGTACTGGAGAGTGAACAAAAGCAGACACATACTAATGGGGTATTGACATAGGAAGAAATAAATGGCCTTATTTTAGCTTCACCTATTTTGCAGTTTGCACTCTGAGGATAGGTTCCAGTTTTGGCCATGTGGAGTGTTTCGTTTGGGGATGGAAACGCTTAAAAAAATGGAGGAGAGAATTGAGGGAAACCACACTAGTTGGAAAGTGAAAGAGGAAAACCAAGAGGGACAGTGTCACCATTCGGAAACCCATATAACGTGGAAAATTTCTGCCCAAACCACTGACTGAACAATTAACCTGATATGCATGAGGCACAATCAAAGAAGTATAGTGCGGACTGAAGGACTGAAGAAATTTCAGTTGGTGTCTGCCTTGGTGGAGATAGTCTTTGAAGTTTGAGTTCAGCCAAGCTAATTGCATATTTTTAACAAGTGTAGTTTTCAGATAAACAAAATTCAGAATCTTTACAATTCATTATGCAGTGTCCAGCATATAATCCAAAAATTAAAGAACACCCAAAGAAAGAAATGTGTGATAAATCATCAGGAGAGGAGACCATCCCCCAAATGATATGTGAGAAATAATAAACAAAATTTTAAGGTAGGTTTTTTTTTTCAATTATGCTGAATGAAAATATGTTTGAAATGGATGACAGGGTAGAAACACCCAATCAAGAATTAGAAATGAAATAAAGAAGAAAATAGAATTTTGTAACTAAAACATGAAATATCTATTTTTTGATATAATAGATCAGATTAATATCAGATTCATGTTGAAAGAAGAATTTGTAAACTTGTTATTGATGAACATAAATAAATGATTCAATCTTTATTAAAAACATAACGAGACAGAAAAATATAAACAGCTTCATGAACTGCTGGGACAATATTAAAATGTCTAACATTTGGAGTCCCAGAGAGGGGAGAGAAAATGTAGCATATAATTTATTGAAGAAGTATGGCTGAAAATCCCTCCAATGTAGACAGGTATAGAAATAGATATATATCTCCATAGATAGAGATATAAATTTACAAATTCAAAAAGTTCAGGCAACCTCAAAGAGGAAAAATACAAAAGTATTCATATTTAGGCCCACTAAAGTCAAATTAGTGAAATTAAAACAAAGAGAAAATCCTGAAATCAACTAGAAAAAAAATGAAAAATTACCTAAATGAATGAATCAAATTGGCTACGAACTCATTAGAGGCTTTGAAGACAGAAGACAATGAAATAACATCTATATAATATTGGAAGGAAAAAAAATGTCAACCCAAAATCGCATATGGAGCAATAGTAATATATGAAAAAAAATTAAAACAAAGCTATATTCCATTAAAATAAACTAATATAGTTTGTGCCCCAAAGACTTTCTCTGCAACAAAGCTATAGAAACTTTTTCAGATTGAAGAGGTGTATCACATGACATTTTAGAATGTAGGTAAAAAAGAGAATCAGAAACGATGGATATAGGTAAATTTTTTAAAACACTATGTCTTCATCTGAAGTTTCTATGAAATACATAAAATTATTTAAAATAACAAATTTAATATTATATTAGTTTTATAATGTCTATTGATATGATGCATATATAATTCTACATATTAGAAACAGAATAAATATTCCTACATATTTGAAAATTTTCTACATTTTATATATACTGATACATTATTAATGTTAAGTAAACTACAAAGTGTGAAGGAAATATACCGTAATCTTTAGAGAAACTCTAAAAATTGAATGCAATGACAAATGGACATATCAAAATAAAATTCAAAAGAAAAATGTTTAGTTAATAAAAAAATAATGCAGGTAAAGGTAAACAGAGAAACAAGGATAAAGGAGAATCAAAAATGTAAAATAAATTTTAAAATATAAAAAGAGTACAAAACAAATTAAAAATTTTTTAAGATGTAAAATAGAAATATAAAATCTCACCTACATAAAAATAACATATACTAATGGAAAAAGCCAAGGTCTAAGAACACGCTGTATGCCAAAGGGAAAATTGATATATATAATTAGATATATTGAACCTTACTAGATGGGGAAAAATATATATGAAATACAGATGGTAGGCAAAGGAAAGTTATAAGCGTATATAAATATTTCTATTATTTGAAGCAAACTAGTATGACCCAAGATATATATGGACATTATAAAATGACAAATAGTCAATTATTCAGGAAGATATAACAATTTAAATTTTTATTTGACTAATAACAGGCCTTCATAATATATAAAGCAAAAATTGACAAAATTAAAGAAATAGATCATTTCACAGGTTTTTACAATCTTTTCTCAAAAATTAAAAGAACAATTAAAGAAGAAGCCAGAAGATATCTAGAAGATTTGAATAATGCTATCAAACTACTAGACCTAATGAACATTGATAGAATACTTCTTACATAAATAGCAAAATACACATCCTTTTCAACTGCAACAGAAACATCAATGAAGACAGATCATATTTGGGGTGATAAAATATACTCAATAAATTTAATAGGATTGAAATCATACAATGTATGTTCTCTAGCAATAGTAAAATTCAATTAGAAATAAATAATAAGATGTCTTAGAAAATAAAACCCAAATATGGGGAAATTAAAGAACATATTTTTAAATAAGCTACTGATCAAATAATAAAGCACATGGGTTCATGAGAAAATAAATCTTATTGATTATAAAAAATATATCCAATTATATGTGACGCAGCTAAAGCAGTATTTGGAGGGAAATTTATAGCATTAAGATGCTAATGTTGGAAACTAAAAGAAAGTCTAGAATCAAAATCTAAGGTTAACTCTTGATAACACTGAAATACAAGAATAAGGCCAAAGTATGTAAAAGAGAGTAAAAAGAACACAAATCAATAAATTAAATACAGCAAGCAAGTGAGGAAATTTTTACATTCGAAAGTTGGTTCACTGAAAAGACTAATGGATTTGACTAACACCTAGCAAGAATGAGGAAGTGAGAGAACACAAATTACCAGCGCTGAAAATGAAAGCAGAGCATCATTAGACATTGCCGACATTAAAAGATAATAAGCAATTTTATGGCAAGAAGTTTGGCAATTTACATAAAACGTACACCTTAAAAAAACACACAACTTACTAAAACAAACAAGATATAGCAGAGATTTCTGAATGCCCTCTACCTATTAAATAAATTTAACTTAAAAAAAAAATCCTACAAAGAAAAGTCCAAGTCCAGATAATTTTACTGTTGAATTTAACCAAATATTTAATAAAAAAAATAATTACGTTTTATAAACACGCTTTTGAAAACTAGAACAGGAAACAGTTTTTAATTCATTTTTCAAGGCTATCCCAATCCAATTTTCAAAACTTGATACCAATTTCTTTTAAATGAAAGAATTTAGAGACTAATGTCTTATAAACAATACATCATTATATCAAATCTAGCAATATAGAATAAGTATGACACATCATTTCCAGCTGTCATTCATCCAAGGAGCACATAGTTAATTTAACATTTAAAAATTCATCAGTGTAATTAACCATGTTAATAAAACAATTGAAAAAATCTGTAGATTCATTTCAATACATGCAGGGAGTTAGAAATATTCAACTGAATTCATGATTTAAAAACAAGATGCAAATTAGAAAAATAAACTCCCACAGCCTTAAAAAGAGCACCTTCAAAAATCCTCTAGATTACATATTTAATGGTTAAATATTGAATACTTTCATCCTAAGATTTCAACGTTTATTTATTTTTGGGACAGAGAGAGACAGAGCATGAACGGGGGAGGGGCAGAGAGAGAGGGAGACACAGAATCGGAAGCAGGCTCCAGGCTCTGAGCCATCAGCCCAGAGCCCGACGCGGGGCTCGAACTCGCGGACCGCGAGATCGTGACCTGGCTGAAGTCGGACGCTTAACCGACTGCGCCACCCAGGCGCCCCTCATCCTAAGATTTAAACAAACTAGCATACCCGGTCTCATACTCTCCATTCAACTTTGTACTGGAATATCTAGCTATTATAACAATGGAAATAAGCAAACAGTATAAAGATGTAAATTTCTCTCAATACACACATAAAATGATTGTTTACATAAGAAATCTTAAGGAATCTATAACACACCTCCTAGAATAAGTGAATTTAGCAAAATCGCAGTATGTTAGTTTAATATAATGATTAAAATATTTTTATATATGAATGGCATACTATTAGAAAATAAAATTCAAAAGATATTCTATTTACATTAGCATCAAGAAACAAATGAATAGGGATAAGTTTCAAATATATATGCAAAACTGTGATAGTGAAAATTCAAAAACATTCAAGAGAGAAATTTTAAGACTTAATGAAGAGGTATACCATGCTTATAAGGAGAGTTAATAATGTTTGGATGTCAATTATCCCTAAATAATTCTATAGATTCAATTTCAATCATAACCACAACAAGCTATTTTGCAGCAATTACTATTCTGACAAGTTAGCTATTTTGACAAATTACTTATAAAATTCACATGACATTCAAAGTAGCTAGAATGTCTGAAGCAATATTAAAAGTTAAGTAGAAGTAAAAGGAATTGAACTACCTGCCTGTAAAACTTATTACAAGACATTAACAATCAAACAATTAAGAAATGATAAATAGGTCAGTGGAACAGTATAGAGCCCCTATATGTATGTTCTTATCTGATTTTTGATACTGAGGACAGAACAATCCAATCAAGAAAAGCTACAATGTAATGTTAGTGCTCAAAAATAATGAAATTTACAACAGTATGAATGGAACTAGAGTGTATTATGGTCAGCGAAATAAGTCACTCAGAGAAAGAAATACCATATGATTACACTCATATGTGGAATTCAAGAAACAAAATAAATGAGGGAAGAAAAAATAAAATAAGATAGAAACAGAGAGGAAGGCAAACCATGAGAGACTCTTAACTATAGAGAACAAACTAAGGGTTACTGGAGGGGAGATGGAGGGATGGACTAAACGGGTGATGGGCATTAAGGAGAGCACTTGTGATGAGCACTGGGTATTATATGTAAGCGTTGAATCACTAAATTCTACTCTTGAAACCAATACTACACTACACATTAACTAAATTGAATTTAAATAAAGTCTAGGAAGAAAAAATAACCCACACACAATTAAAAAAAATGGCAAGTGCTTTTACCAAAAGTTACTGAGACATTTGGATATTCATTTAAAAAAAAATCCTCAAAGGTTTCTATACACCCTTAATAAAAACTAATTCACAGTGGGTCATAAGCCTAATTTTATATAAAAGCTAAGAATAGGAGTATATACGCTTAAACTTTGCTGTTAAAAAACTGCTTCCCTCTCACTCCATTTTGTCTTAGTAGGCCGACCACTTGGTCATTCATGATACCTGAGTACAATGTTTAAGAGGTGGGCACATGATCTGGACTAACTTCTCAGAACCCCATCCATCATTCCAAAGAGATGTGTTCACTGAGGAGTATGAGGCTCAAACGGACTAATGTCTCCTCTTCCTCTTCAATTTCTCTTGAGATCTTGATATTGTCTATTTGTAAAGATATTTCATCTACATATTTACTTACCTACCTTCTTACATATCATACACATCTTCCATCAGAAGCAGAAATGAGAAACTAGGAAAGGTACTGTTTGGGTCCCTGCATATAAGTCTGTCTAAAATCCTCTTTATACTTGCCTTTCCCCAAAATACTTATTTTTCTTAAATAATTCTGAGATATGTTTCTCTCCCTGGCATCCCTAAGTGTACTGGTTAATACAAATAATAAGAGAATAGTTATCAAAAGACACAACATGATCAAAAGTAAAGCAGTACAAAAGAGGATATGATGTGCAGGGTACTGTATAAATAGGTGTGCAAGGGTAGGAAGAGCAGGAGTGAAGTGGCTTAAAAATGAGCCTACATAGGAAGATTTCAGCAAATTTGTGAGGGGTTCACTGTATCATATCAGTTATCATTAATGCCATCATTGGAAGAATGATATGGCCAGACTTCTATGGCAGCAGAATAATGGATAAAGGCAGCTTGTAGAATAGATTTGAATATAGGAGAGTGTGGAAATAGAGGAGAAGGTCATCAGTAGGAAAATGCTGCCATGATTAATAGATGAGTTTCTTTAAAGTTTATTTATTTAGAGAGAGACAGAGTGTGCACACATCCTCATGGAAGTGGGGGAGGGTCAGAGAGAGAGGGAGAGAGAGAATCTGTGCTGTCAGTGCAGAGGGCCAAGGCAGAGCTTTATCTCATGGTTGGTGAGATCCCGACCTGAACAGAAATCAAGAGTTAGTTGCCTAACCCACTGAGCCACCCAGGTGCCCAGAGTTACTCTAAATGGTAATGAAAGTGAAGGTAGAAATGAGAACAGTGAATAAGAACAAAACAAAAACAAAACAAAAACCAAAACCTCTGAAACCAAAGACACTAAATTCTGTAAAAATATGTAGTATGTTGAGTGAAAGAAGGACCAATCATTTTGAGATTTCTAATTTGAGTAACTTAGTGGATGGCAGAATCATTTACCAGAAAAGGAAACAGATTTGTTAAGAAAACGTACTAAAAAAAGCATAAATGTTCATTTTATTTCCCTTTTCCCTGTCTTCTGTCTTCTTTCCCCAACCTCCACAATTACTGTTGTTATTATGATTATCATTATGATCATTATCATTTTAGAATTAGAAGCCTAATTGGCTTTTTTGCAGAGATGTATTTCATTATAACATATAATTTACCTTTTAAAGTTTATGTGTCGGTGGTTTTAGTATACTTATAAGACTGTGGAGCCAATCATCACTATCTACTTCACAGAATTTTCATCATTCTGTAAACGCCCCATGCCCATTAGAAGTCCCTCCCCATTCGTCCCTGGCCCAGCTTCTGCGAACCACACATGCATCTATTCTGGAAATACGTATAAATGGAGTCCTATAATATGTCACCAATAGTATCTGACTTCCTTTACTTAGCATATATTTCAAGGATCATCCCTGATATGGCATGGATCAACATTTCATCCTCTGTATAGCTGAATGTTTTCCATTGTATGAACATACCACATGTTGTCTACCTATTCATCAATTGATGGACATAATCAAAAAGATAAGAGAATAACAAGTATAGACAAAGATGAGGCAAAACTATACCCTTATGTATTGTTGGTGACAATATAAAATGATGTACCTGCTTTGATAAACAGCTTAGCAGCTTCTCAGAAGGCTAAAGAGAGTTACCATATAACTCATCAAAAGCACTCCTAGGTATTCACTTAAGATTACTGAAGACATATGTTCATACAAAAACTTGTATGTGAATATTCAGGGTAGTATTAATTCAAAATAGGCAAAAAGTGGAAATCACCCAAATGTCCATCAACTAATTGGCTTTTTAAATTTGATAATGATAAGATTGGCAAGGCATGTCTATTAAAGAGAATTTTAAAAATAAAATGTGATGTAGATATTATAAAAATAAATTTAAATGAAATTAAGATGAGTCAAAGTAAGAGAAAAGTGACTGGGAGAATGAATGGGCCTTCAGGGTGGTAGATGGAAGAGGACAATTTTGTGAGGCTGCTGCTCATCACGTCATTTCCCTCAGCACCCTTTATTGTGACCTAATCATCATCAGACCTTGCATTGCTTTTCAAGACCTCAGTTTCCACCTTAAAATGGAGACAATGGTTGTATATATTTCTGAGGTTTTGTCAAGATAATATATCTATAATGCTTAACGCACACTGTTTTCATTGGTATTGTAGTTAAGAATTAACATTATCTTTTTGATATTATTATCATATTTACTGTGGCCAACACAACAGAGATCTTATAAAGGATCTCACTAAGGGAGAGGTATAACTGCTCTGTGATAATCCTGGTATCTTCACATCTTCCATGACCTTTCATGATTTAGAAGGTCAATCCATTTCTTGAATTTCATTGTATTTTCTGACAGACTTTTTCAGAAGAGAAGAAAAATGTAATGTTGAGACAGAGATAGAAGGAGAGGGTAAGTCCCCCTGACATAAACAAAATTAAATGCTGTGCATGTTGCCAGGTAGCCCAGCCCTACTCCATCCCAGGACATTCTAATTACTGAATGTTAAGACCTTCTTGAAGAGAAATTTCAACATCAGTGGAGATACATATGCACAAGGAGTCTTGGACATAGCTCTTAATTTGGGGAACTGATATTGGATTGGAAACTAAGAATTCGGTGAAAATGTGTATACATTAATGCCATTTACAAACTGGTATTATAGAGCTTCATGCAGAGATAGTAGAAATAGAACAAGTGAAAAATGACATTTATGAGCCTCAAAGAGGTTTCAAATGTAGTTTCATTTAGTTATAGAAAATGTTTTCTTTTTTCCTGAATTGAAAGGATTCACCTCTCTTTTGAGATTACATGTGAGAAAAAAAATTATAATGAAATTAACACTTTAATAGGTAAGTGTAAAGGGAAAGAAGGGAAGATAGAAATAGATGAATTTAGCATGAAGAAGCCTAATTAATTACAGCAACTGATATCTGTATTTTTATTACATTCTAGACCAAGCACCCTTCCAGCAAGGTGAGCACCAAATATTTACAAATCATGTATTGCATAAATTTTGACTGCTTCCATTCCAAAGATCCATCTCATTCTTGTGTATCACAGCAAACAGCAATATTTATACTGTATCCTCTCAGTATAAATCTGGAAAAATCAATGGCTCTTGATTAGTTACCTAAATGCTAAATCTTTCATAAAATTAAATAATAGTTTGACCCTAAATTATAGTCCAAAATCCTAAAATAAGATTTTAATAGTTAAAAAATACAAACTTCAAATATTTCAGTAATGCTTACTAACATTCTATCAATTAGAAACCAATGCCTATCAAAACTAGAAAGGAAAAATAATAGATGCAAAATCTAGTTCAATTCAGTATTGCTAAGAATGAATAAAAGTAACAATTATTTTTACCTCTACTACTATTGACCCTGGGCTAACTTCTCCCTAATTGAGCGCAATAGCTTTCTAGTGGACATTCTGCATCAATTTGTGCCTCCCCTGACCGATCCATTTTCCATACTGTATTCACAGTATTCTGATATTGATGAAAATCTTGTAATGTCAACTCCAAATGGCTCCCCCTTTTCTTCAGAAAAAACAACGACAACAACAACAATGACAAAACAACTTTGATATGACCTACTCAGACCAAACATGAAACCCTTTTACTCCTCACTTTCTGAGATCCAGCCATACCAAATCCCCTTCCAGTTTCTCAATTCACTCTAGTACTTTCCTGCTTCAAAGTCTTTGTCCATCTTCATCCTTAATGCCTGGGACCTTCTTCATCCCTCTCTTCCACCATCACTGGGTCACTAATAATGAGTTCATCATTCAAGTTTCAGCTTCAAGTACCACTGGGAGAAATTTTCTCTGACTTACCAGATCTGCTCCTCTTACAATATAATCTCATGACATTCCATCCATAATTCTTTGCAGAAGCATTTCTTCTCTTCTATTTTCTTCTATAACTATTTTCACTCTGATTTCCCATCTCTTACAGTTATAGGTATAGATTAGAGTGACCAAATGAATCTTGGGATTGTACCAAAGGAGAGGCTGTATTGAGGATACATTTAGTTTTGGTTTAGAAAAATTTATTTATTTGTTGTCACTTCCATAATAGTGGTTGTTCCTGCCTGTCCCTGTGAAGAAATGGTTTCCTGTAATAACCCTGAAGAGTACTATGCCATTATGACTTGAAAGTAAAGGACTAAATGCTATATGCTGAAATGAATATGTCCTACAAAATCTGGCACCAAAACTCTGTGGATGGTGGCAAAGGAACAAGGTTCGAAATATAAAAAGCCAGAAGCCAATCTGTGGAATTTGTTTTTCCAAATCTTGCATCTTAAATATGAAAGGTTTTATCATATTTGATAACACTCTAAATATTTACATGGCATTGCCTACAGCAAGTTGTGATGCTGAAATTAGCTTTTTTAAAAGAAAATCACCCACATTAGGAGAATAAAATTAATTACCTGTTTGTTACTCCTATAGAAGAAAAATTACAAAAGCTGTGTTATGTGAAGAGATAATACAGTATTCAGTCAGAATATAGGAAATGGCTACATATACTTTTTTTAAAAATCATGAGTGTGTTTGATAGATTATATTGATAAATTTTAGGAAGCTTAATACAATTTCAGTTTTTTGCTTTCTGAGTACTATATGCATTCATTATAACTGTACAGGAAGATGCTATATTACATATGAAATAACAACATGCTAAAAAATGCCAGATCCTTTTAGAAGAGAATGATCAGGATTCCACTATCAGTATCATCATCATTATTGTTTGCCATCTTCACAGCAGGAAGTGAGAATTATTTCTGTATTTTCTACCAAAGTTCCCATTCCAAACAGGCATTCCAGAAGCATGGTGTATGGGCATGTTTAAAGTTACCTTTAGTTTTTATAGGGGCTGTAGTCTGAGTTTTTTTTTTTTTTTTTTTTTTTTCATCTACTTCACAGACAGCATTCAGAGAATACTGGTTAATAAAAAGCAAGATGGAACACCCAATATTATTGTGTTCATGGTGATCATATTTTTTTTTGAGAGAGAGAGAAAGAGAGAGTACAAGCAGGTGAGGGCCAGAGAGAGAGAGAGAGGGAGACAGAATCAAAAGTAGGCTCCAAGCTGTCACAGCAAAGAGCGTGACATGGGGCTCAAACTCACAAAAGGTGAGATCATGACCTGAGATGAAGTCAGACACTCAACCAACTGAGCCAGATGGTGATCATTCTTTTCCCTACTTTTAAAGTGATCATTTAGTAAGGAAACTGTTTATCCATTTACTATATGTTAGTCCCTATTGTTAGAGCTCTCTAACTAGCAATTCGTCTCAAAGCTAGTTACAACTGTCATGGCAAAGGAAACAACCAATAAAGTAAAAATGCAAACTATAAAATGGGAGAAAAATATTTGCAAACCATACATTCAAAAAGGTTAATATCTAAAATATGAAAGGAACTCCTAAAACTCATTAAAAAAAACCCCAAATAACCTAATTTTAATACAGGCTTGAAGAGATATTTCTCCAAAAAAGACATACAAATGACATTATTGTATATGAAAAGATATGAAGACATCACTAATCATCAAAAAATGCAAAAAATAACCACAATGAGATATCACCTCACACCTGTTAGGATGGCTACTATTACAGGAAAAAAAAAAGACAACATCTGTTGGTGATGATGTGGAGAAATTGAAACCCTTGTACACTCTTGTTAGAAACGAAAAATGTGTGGTAAAAAAAAAAAGTATGGAGCTCCCTCAAAAAATTAAAAATACAAATACCTTAAGATCCACCAATCTTATTTCTGGGTATATATTCAACAGAATTGATATCAGGATGTTAAAGATATAGCTACACTCCCCTGTACACTACAGCATTATCCACAGTAGGCAAGACATGAAAACAATGTAAATTTCATGGATGGGTAAATAAAAAAAGAAAATGTACTATACACATACAATGAAATCTGATTCAACCTTAAAAATCCAAAGCAAGTTTCTGCTATATGTGACAACATAGAATCTGCAGCATATTATGTAAAGTGAAACAAGCCAGTCACAAGACAAATACTTCATGATTCCACTTATATGAGAAATAAAAAGTAATCAAACTCATAGAAAGAAAGAGTAGGCATGGTGTTTGCCAGGAAATGGGAGGAGACAGGATTGAGGATGTGCTGTTCAAAGTGTATTTGTAGTTATGCATGATGAACAGAGATGTGCCGTTCAGCATTGTTTTGACAGATAACAAAACCATATTGTGCACTTAAGAATTGGTTGAGGATAGGGGTGTCTGGGTGGCTCAGTCGGTTAAGCATCTGACTCCCGATTTTGGCTCAAATCATGATCTCATGGTTCCTGGGATTAAGGCTCTGTGCTGACAGGTCAGAGCCTGCTTAGGATTCTCTCTCTCCCTCTCTCTCTCTGACTCTTCCCCACTTGTGCATGCACACACACACACACTCTAAGTAAGTAAGTAAGTAAATAAATAAATAAATAAATAAAGTTTAAAAAATGTGTTGATGATAGCTGTCATGTTAAATGTTTCTACCACAGAGAAGGAGAAGGAGAAAGAGAAGAAGAAGAAAAAGAGAGAGAGAAGGAGGAGGAAGAAGAGGAGGAGAGAGATGGGAGGGAGGAGGAAGAGTAGGAGGAGAGGAAGAAGTAGAAATCCTTAAGAGGCAGAGAGGTGCAATAGAGGAAAAAGTCATGTCCTCTCCTTCTACTCCAGATTCCTGGGAATCCTTGCTGTAGAGGGACTATGTACACTTGTAGGTTGGTGGTTTGTTCTATGTCACTCAAGTATCAGAGGCTTTGTGGGAAACATTGAGGAAGAGTGATCCTGCATCCAAACAGAAGGGAGAAAAAAAATCTAATGTAGCTCTTGAACTTGGAGGATCTGACTCAACACTAACATATATACAAATAAGACTAGCTGAATGAGCCAAGCACTATTTTTTTTAACTGTGAGCATTTTCATCATTATATTCAGCAAATTGTTGGGTAAACTGTATTACATCTTTAGCTTTCTGTAATTATAGTATTACTCTTATGTACTTCTGAATTCCATAGCAATTTATTTCTAGAAATGCTTTGTAAATTAATGTGATGCTAAGTAGGATGTAAGTTCAGAAAAGACTCCTTAGATTTCTAAAATGAAAATTCAACTCTTCTGAAACCAAAGCCTGTCTTTTAAGAAAACAAAGCAAGTAGACACCAACCTGGGTAAATATGAGGGCTAACAGATGGCTCCTGTTCTATATGAAATATTTTCCTCACAGAAATCTGCATTTTTAATATGAGATTCTCCTTGCCAAACCTGGAGGATCAAGTGGAGGGAGAAGACCACTGAGGTTTATCTCTAGAAATCCATTTAACATATTGTGACCCAGGACCCGGAACAACATGGGTGGGGGACAGGGGGATTTATTTCAGTAATACTTCTATACATTTTTTGTTGTCAGATTAGCTAGTGATAATACTGGAAAAGAGAGAACAATGAGAGATAAAGGGTTGGCAAATTTTGGTTGTTTCCATCCTGAAGGTTAGAAGGAAGGAGAAAGGAAAGGAAGACAGGAGAAAGGAAATGTCTGATCATACTGTCTAGAAGAGGAGAACTATCATAAATGAATTGTACCTGTATCAAAACTACACTTTAATCACCACCTAGGGCAAGGTGATGAAGGTAGCAGATATATTTTTAAAAGCACAAAATATTCCTAAAGCAACCCAAAGAGCAAGACGAATAAACAGTATATTATTTGACTTTGAGAAGTTGTTCATGCATATTTATGCTCCTTTAAGTCTTCCAAATGAGTAAATAACATTATAGTAATTATTGGATTCCAATATTTATAGAAAACTGACCACCATGAATACATAATTATTCTATTATGTCCACTCTAATAAATAGAAAGACTATCTATTCATTTACCACGACACAAAAAAATTTGTTTTCTTCCTTGCCGTACAGAAGTCAACCAAAACACTTGGTGACAAAACATGTGGGTTGAATTTCTACCTTAGCAAAATTATATCTGTATAAGATAATATAGTTAATTTTGATTAAAGTATACAGAAATGCATAATCTGCTTCCTTAACAACTAAACCATATTTGGCTTAAAATGGAAGGATTTAATAAAGTAACTTTATGGACATAAATACACTTATTATTCTCACAGACTTCACTCAGAGAATCTGAGTATTTGCAACAATATTTACCCAGGTCTTTATAAGAATAATTGCATATTTGATTGGGTCATTTATTCTTGATGGAGTGATGGGAATATTGTGATTACTATCTTGAGTAGTAATTGGAAAACTTTAACAAAACATGTAATAAGAATTATTTTTCTTAGATTATTTTATCAAAATGAGATAAAGTAATGGAGTCATTTTTATCCATACTTCAAAATTAAAATTGATGCGTATGTATTTTTTAAAACAAAACAAAACAGAACATGATTCATAATTTTGGGGGGGAAGAATGTTCTAGTTATTTATGTCACATATAGTAAAATAGGCAAATGGAGATTTTAGAAGAGCTGAATAAAACAATTCACACATTTTTTCTTAGTATGTCAACAACTAACTACTGACACTCACACATCACTTGCTGTGTGCCACTGTTCTTAGTGCCTTACATACATTAATTCACTTAATGCTAGGATGCAGGCTTCAGGATTACATTTATGTTTAGGTAAAGACAGTGAGTCACAGGGTAACTACCCTACGCCACATGGCTGAACTAAAATTCAGGCCTCTGCAGACTAGAGTCTGAGTGCTTAACCGCTATGCTATAGCACTTTTCACAGCACAGTTTCAGTTGATCAAAGATTAAGCAGAAGGCAGAAATGGAACCAGAATTGGCCCATAAGATAGAACAACTCCACACTAGTTCCAAATGGGAAAACAGAGGCTTATGACAACCCTCAAACATACAAATTTCTATTAAAATTCCTTAACATGGTATCCTTCTTCCACTGTAATCTTTAGTATAAAATAAGCTTCTAAATACTATTATTAGCTCTATTTTACATATAAAGAAAGTAAGCTTCAAGATGGTTAGTCAACTTGCCCAAGATTACACAGTAAGTGCCAGAGCTCAGGTTTAAAACATGACGACAGATCAGTGAATACTCTTAACCATGATAATACACACTTTTTTTGCAAATAATTTCATCTTTCTGATCCTTGGTTTCTCCTCAGTGTGTGGAAAATACTAATTTAGAGTATCTCAATATTTCAGGATGACATTTCCGTGGTTACAAATGTCATGTATTTAATGGCCACATGGAGCACAGTTAGTTTTGTGGGGATCTTGCAAAGGCATGTCCTCAGTTACAAGGGAGGAGTGTACAAATGGACTTACTAATCAAACTCATTTTTACCAGATTACCTATTTGAAATGTACCCTTCCCAGTAAGAATGGTACATAAAAATTAAGAGCCCAAAGAACTGAGTCATGACATAGTTTTTAAATCTCATATTTATTTATCCAAATAGAAAATATTGATCTTTTGAAAATATAATTTCCTTAAATACATTTAAAATCTAATTAACATTATATCTTATTAGAGATAGCTGTGATCTAGAAGATCAGCATTCTACCAAGGATTAGATGCTTATTTGGTGATTGTAGAGCTTAAAGATTTTGATCTAAAGAATTAACCTTTGTATTAGATGCACGAAGCATCTTTTTTTTTCTCTCTGTCCCACCTTAAACCTCTTACAATCTTTTATATGCTTTTGAAAGAAAAAAATCATTGAAAATAATGAAATATTCCTGGAGTAGTATGGTGAGTCAAGAATGAGGACTTGTTTTTCTTTTTTCCAAAGTCAATATGAAATGTGCTGAACTCCTTAGAGAAAACAACTGCCTAAAAGCAAGGGCTATTATATCTTTAAGCATATAATTTACTTTATAAACATATGCAATGCATATTCACCATCCTAGGGGAATGAAACTAAACACATACACTAGGGAATTTTGTTTCATTTCAGCAGAAACGTGGAATATTGATATGTATTCAAATTATTCGTTACAAAAAGGTCTCCAAATAAGACTAGAAACACATATAATTCTTACAGTCAACAGTGATGAAAGCATTCCAAAGCACATTCTTTGATAAATGGTGCCAAAAGTTTCAGTTATTTGTCTCACATACAGTAAAATTGGCAAGTAGAGATTTTAGAAAAGCTGAATAAAACAATTCACACATTGTCTTAAATACCTTTGCACTTGTGCAGTTTGCTTATTCATCTGATGTATTTCTCTACTTATACATGCATATGGACAATCTCCACCCCTTTCTTTTTTAATATTACACCTTTTCATTTAAATATACAGAGCTATAGAGTCATCCTCCCTATTACTAGAGGATCAGTCATAATCACAGACTCAAATATTGCTAAGTTTCATGAAACAAGGAGAATCACGAGGCCTTGTTGTTTAACCATACTGAACCGGTGAAATCCTGCTGAGGAAAGTCAATATGACGTCACATTCAGTAATGTTCTAAAAATGTGATTAACATATTGGTAAAACCCATAATTCACTACTTATGTTGGCCACAGAAAAAGAATTACCCTTGAGAAAGAAAGAAAAAAAAAAGATATGTGAGATGCAAAGTGTTTAATCCTGTCTTCTTTAGTAAGTCTATGAATTTAAAAGAGATAAAAATTATATTATCATTGGTAATAAGACTAAAATTTAAGGGCTTATTATATATCAGGGCTTGTGTTAAGACCTTTAAATGTATAATATAATTACATTTAATCCTTACAATGACCCAGTGAGTTATCTGCTCTTACTGAGAGAAACATTTATAAAAAATAAAACAAAAACTGAAGTAAATTGGGCAATTCGTCTATGGTCTCATGATTTTCATCAAAAGAGTTGTGATTAAAATTCAAATCTGTCTGGCTCTAAAATCTAAGCTCTCATTCTAACTTTGTTTTAGTTAATAACCATGTAGGTAAATTAAATTAAGTCTTTTATGGCTAATCAGTGTTTCATAAGATATAGTGAGCTATCACAAATAGAAAGGAGTGACAGGTTCAAGTTATTGTCCTTTAATCAAATGTAGTTATTTGAAAAGAGTTTAGTGATATAAGGCAGTGTATGATTAAGCATAAAACTGAGTGATAAAATAAGCAGTATGGACTTAAAAAAATAGTATATGGAGCATACTGATTTATTTAGTTGAGAGGGGATAGTGTTATTATTCTAAGTTATAACTCACATATCCACAGAGAAATTTCATATTTAAAAATGGATTAATAGTATATTGGAAAGGGCAGAAAATTTTTAAACTGTCCTTCCACTGCATTTCAGTGCTGATACTCATCATAACATAGAATGTTTTTAAATAACTAATAATATGCCTAGTCAGTTAAAAAATTTAGAATTTCTTTATTTAAAAAAAAAAAAACAACATTATTTTGATCCTGAAACATTAGGATATCTCACCTATCATATACTCCCTGTCCCCAAGCAAGGCTATATATCATAAAAGGTAACATATGTGTTATTTGACTGGGCCTTACTGACGGGTGACTTGAACAATAGGACCAAGGACTGAAGGAAGCAGAGTGGTACTTAAAAAGTGAATCACATGGCTAAAAACAGGTACATTTCAAAAAGCTTAGAAGGAAGATGGGGACTGAGGCATCTCTAAAAACTGAATGAATGAATGAATGGTAAAGAAAAAGAAAGGAAAGGAAGGCAAGGCAAGGGAAGGGAAGGGAAGGGAAGGGAAGGGAAGGGAAGGGAAGGGAAGGGAAGGGAAGGGAAAGGAAAGGAAAGGAAAGGAAAGGAAAGGAAAGGAAAGGAAAGGAAAGGAAAGGGGACCTTACATAAAACAATGAACAAATGCATGCAAAGAACTAGATACCTCAATTCTCTGCACCTGAAATCCCATCATTTCCCCTGTCCCACCCACAAGGAGACTAATGATGGTGATTGTCTTCATTCCAACAGGATTTACAGATTTAATAAATAAAACTTCAGGATGCTAAACTTTTCATTTCAGGTAAGTAACAAATACAAGATTGTGTAAAATTATCATAAGTGTGTCCCATGCCTTACATTTTTGTTGTAAATGGAAATGAAACAACAACATTAAAATAATAAAATAGAAATTACTCATTGTTTATCTGAAATTCTCATTTAACTGCGTGTCCTATATTTTATCATTCAAGCCTGTAGTCCAATGCCTTACCCATTTCACCCCTTGGTTTTGCTAAATGTCTCCAATGCCCTTTGCCACACTTTCTTCTATGTTATACTGAAAGCATGTTGGCAATGAAAGAAGAAAACTTTGAGAAACTATTTTTGAGTTTAGGATAGTTTTATAAAACCTCATTCTGAGTTAGGCTTGACATTTAATTACTTGTGGATAAAAATGAATACAAATTTAAAAACATAATAATAAAGAGCAGACCTGAATTGAATGATAGAGCATAGAAGGCTGTAAAAGCTCTAAGATGCAAGTTTATTTCGGCAGATTTTCATGTAGAGGATACACAATGTTATCACAATTTCCCTTCTCGACTGAAGTAAAATGAAAGGAAGGAAGCAAAGAAGGTAGGCAGCAGGGAAGAAAGTAAAGAAGGAAAGAATGACAGAAGGAAAGAAGGAGAGAAGAAACAAATGAATTGAGAATAAATGTTGGATTTGGAAAGGTATTTACTGATAATCTTATAGAGCAGCATTCTCCAATAAAAATATAACGCAAGTCACAACTGTAAGTTTCAATTTTATATTCATCACATGAATAAAAATAGAAAGAAATAGGTAAAATAGTTTTTATCAGTATCTTATTTAGCTTAATATATCCAAAATATTATTATTTTAATATGTCATCAATATAAAAATTATTAATCAAAGTTTTACCTTTTTTGGTACAAACTGTTAAAAAATGCAATGTGTTTTTTATACTAACTTTATATGTAAGTTTAAACTAAGCTTCATTTAAAGTGGTTAGATATCCATGGGAGGCTAGTGGTTACCATATCAGACAGTGCAGCTCGAGAGAAACATTGTAACTGGAGATAAAATTGATACATAGGAGACTAAAAGTGGTGGGGAATGAAAGACAGTGTTTTTTTTTTTAAAGTAGAGAATCTAATAAGAGCTTTTAACAAATAGACATCAATGAGATTTATAATTCTGATATTTCAGAAGCAACTTTTTGCCATAAGGAATAACACCAAAAATGAACAACTATGTACAGTGACTAGAAGGACATAAATGTCCTGAGAAGAACATTTGACATTTGTTTTTTACTTATTAGATTGGCAAAAAATAAGAAATATGACTGGTTAGGCTGTGGGTCCACCTGAGCTCAAATACATTTTGTAAATGAGAATGAAAACTGATGCCATCACTTTGAAAAATAATTGGATATGAGTTGAAAAATTTAAAGATACTCATACTATAAGGCCCAGTAATCTCATCATTAAAATAGGTCACTGCACCTTTTACATATTGCTCCTTGTACAATTTATTTTGCTAGATCAGCTCTCTCTTTTTCTTCAAAAACTTTAAGCACAAATGCCTTCTCTCTACCTCTGTTCATGTTGTTCCTCATCATTTCTTTGCTTTTTTTTTCCCTTTTATTCCCTTTCTCTATGCTCAAATCCTATGCATACATAAGTCAATTTAGTCCATAAAAGAAGTATTCATTCATTCAAAACCATGTAATGTTTAGCCACTATGTGTGTCACATGTTTGCAGCAAAACAGTAGACTGAATAAACATGTCTCCTACCCCTGTGCCTTTTGCTTTCTGTCTGTCTGTCTGTTTCTCTCTCTCTCTCTCTCTCTCTCTCTCTCTCTCTCTCTCTCTCTCTCACACACACACACACACACACACACACAACCCTCTCCTATTCTACATTCTTGGTTTCCATACATATGGCCTATGTTTGACTTATCGCTTAATGATACTCTGTTGGTAGCCAAGCACCTCACTATGCTATTAATAGGGCATGAATAAATGCTACCAGCTGAACAGACATAGGCAGTCATCAGCTGCTAAATGCCTTTCTCCTGTGTTGCTAAGGTTGTAATGCCCCAAGGTGATTTTGAGCTGGAACTCCTCTGCCATCTACACCATCCTCTTCCCTGCACAAAAGCCTGATTGCTCCCCCGTCTTTCTCCATATTGACTAATTTGGAGGACGTGGGCATTTTTCATAAGAAATCACTGTGACACTTACATAGACCTTGCGAATCTGAAGGCAGATTATAAATCAAGGGTGGGGACAAGCCACTTCCAGTCAGTGTAAATATGGAGAGAAAACATACTGTTTATGCTACTTGATTAACAGCAACATTTTAAAAATGCAGAGGGTAAAAATAATTGAAGTTTTTCTTGGTTACAGCAGTACTTTCTTCTATGCAATTTTCTGAATTTCTAATCATTTATACAGGATTTTTTTTAACTAGTAGTGTTTTTTCTAGAAGATTGTCAAGCTCTCATTCCATGGTAGTAAAACCTGTTTTTCAGAAAGTTGATGCTAATTTACACATACACACTGGTTGTCTGTGAGACTGCTTATGTCTCCCAAAACACCCAGAGATAATTTTCATCTTTTTAGAATGTTGGTTATGTTAGACAGCAAAAAGCAAAAAAAGAAAAAGAAACCATACCAAAAATAAGGGCTCTTTTATGTTTTTTTAAAAAATTTATTCCCGGGGCGCCTGGGTGGCCCAGTCGGTTAAGCGTCCGACTTCAGCCAGGTCACGATCTCGCGGTCCGTGAGTTCGAGCCCCGCGTCGGGCTCTGGGCTGATGGCTCAGAGCCTGGAGCCTGTTTCCGATTCTGTGTCTCCCTCTCTCTCTGCCCCTCCCCCGTTCATGCTCTGTCTCTCTGTCCCAAAAAAAATAAATAAACGTTGAAAAAAAATTAAAAAAAAAAATTATTCCCTTATAACTGAAGTTCAACTATTTTCATATGCTTATTTTTCTTTTGTAGTTCTTACACTTTGAAATTTCCTTACCACTATTGACCATTAAAAAAAAAGACCTGAGTGTTTTAAAAATTCTTTAACTTCTGTACCTTTGAAAAGTACTTCCCCAGTTTATCATTTTTATTTTGCTAATAATGACTTTTTCATGTATAAACGTTTGTAAATCTTAATTCAAGTATATTGATCTTTTCCTTGGTGATTGTCTCTGTTGCTTTCATACTTTAAAAGTTTGTTTATGCTTAGAAGTCCACAGATCACAAAAAGTAATTATCCAAATTGTCATTACGTTATAAGATTTTAGCTTTAAATTTACCCTACATTGACTTTCCATTAATCTATGATTTTAGCTTCTATGTTTCCCTCTTGAATTTATTTTGGTGTATGATGTGAAATAAGGATATAAATTATTGTCCCCTCCTAAAAATACTCGATATGTTCAACTCTTATTTATTAAGTAATCCTTCTTTTGAGGAGGATTGTGGTATTTTCTTAATTCTATGCATTGAATTTATATGCATGCAATTACACATATGTTTCTGATGGTTCTCTTCATTCTTATTTATCTGTCTGGATATTTTTGTGCATACGGCTGTTTAATGTATTGTGTCCTTCTAATATGTTCCAAAATTTATGAAATGTTTCAATGTATTTTAAATGCATTTAAAAATACATTTTAAAGCATGTTTAGAGTCACCTAAGTTCTATTCATCTTTTATGCCATGTTGACATGTTTTAGTGTCTGATTTTGAAGAGCATCAGCATTTTAGATAGTTTTCTCTTTTTTTGTAATTTTCTCCTCAACTGAGTCATCTACATATTTAATTATTAACACAAAGGATCATAAACAATTTTTTAAAGCTTCTTTAGGCAATTTAAAACAATAATGATTCATATCATTATAAAATAGCATATAGCCTTAAAAATAAACCTTTCTTCAACAAAGAATCACTACATTAAACTTTCCTACCCACTAACCTATAAAACAACTTAAAGTTTGACTTATGGATTTAAAATAGGACCATAAACAGGTCACTTGAAACCCATGGTGAGCCTAGCAGCACTCTGGCATTCATGCAACAATGTTTTTAAAAACACTAACATGTAATTCTCCAATATTTTTCCAACAATGATTACTTATAGGTGTTAAGGAGTGAATGAACAGAGCCCAGTGCCAATGCTCCTTAAATGACATGGGACCCCCTATGATGGGAAAAGAGTCATTGCTTTTATTTAGACCATTCCTAGGAACAGAGGAGAATCAAGAGGGAAAAGGTAAGGGTGGGGCACAAAACTAAGGAAAGGGGTCTAGAAGAGATGGGAAAATGACAGGTGAGCAGGAGTGAACTGTAGAGGTGGATGTTTGAAAGGAATTGAAGACATATCAACCCCAACACTTTCTGTGTCTTTCACAACTTGAGACATCTATGCCCGTCCACGGAAGGGAGAAGAATTAAAAAACCAGGCATAGTATCATGTTATGTAGATGTTTTATTCTAACAAGGAGTGCTTCATTTAAATATAATGCTGTTTGCTTTGTGCAAAACTGAAAGTGAAACATTTGTAAAGGTTTCTTTGTACTGTTTCTAATCTATAATTTAACAGATTTGTTCCACCAGAATAAACATTTGCTGAATGTCATGGAAATGGTTTTGAAAAGTATAATGTCAGCAAGATCGCCGCTGAACACAACAGTTGAACAAGGCAGCACCTGTACGCTGAAATACACAGACATACCCACAAAACGGGCAATGTTTCAGATACAGTCAGTGTCACAGCCATAGTTGTATTCTTTCAAACACTTTTATTTTTTTCAGTCCTTAAGACATGCCCTCACACTTTCACTCATATTCTGTGCAAGCAAGGGGCATTAATCACACAAGTCTGCATGCCCATTTGTCCCGAATTGTTGCCTATGATCCATCCTTTGAATAACTTATACTCCTGACCTTTCTGATCAATAAGATGAACGATAAAGGCAAAGGCTTGTGGTTTACATCTTCGTAGAAGTTGCCATCTCCTCTGAGTAGTTAAAATAAATAATTCCTTTAGTGTTATTCACTGCCTCCTGCAAGCAATATTTGTGTGTGTGTGGGCGCGAGATGTACTGCATCTTCTTACCTTTGATGTTTGGTCTTGTTTTGGGGCTGCTCTTTTGACAAGCTTTCAAAAGCCCCCTACTATGAATGTCGAATTAAGTACCCTTATGAATATGCATGAATATAAGCCTCATATACTCATTTTGGTGGCTACTCACTGTGCTGGGTTGCCCTGGAAGCCATTCCAAATGGTTTTGATTTTGCGTTTGAGATTCTTAATGGTGGTAATTATCTGTTGCAGCCATGCAGTACCAAATATGATGCGTGTTAGAGATACTTTAAAAAATAATAATAAAAACGACTAAAGATGCTAATTCCCACATTTTACTTCCTACAGGGCAATTAGCCCCTAGTAATGATGTTTATATTTATATGCAAATGTTTCAGGAAAAATGATTCTTAACAGAGACTTCATTTCATATCAATACGATTGGGGGATGAGAGCATTCCATCTGTCTGTAGAAAATGCCTGCCATTAGCTCTACATGTAGCCTATTTCTGTAATAGAAACTATTTAATCTTAAGTAATTCATTCTTCATTTTGTGTTATTTTCCCTTCCTTCTGTTCTTTTATTAAGACTCTTAACTAATGTACAGTATCTGCAGCTCTTCAGGGCCCACACATAGGTGACTTGCCACAGTTCCTTTCGAGCATAATCTGTTCTTTGAGTTATTACCTAATAGCCTCACCATTCCTCATTTTGGGATAATAATTGAGTAACCAGAGCAGGCTTCTCAGGGGACACTCAGTTGTTAATATCCTCTATCTTAGGGATTGCTACAACACGCAAGACAGAAATAGGATGAAGAAGCAAAGTTCTTCATTGTAGCTGTAGCTTTTGATTAGCTTCTGATCTGCAGAAGCTAAAACTTACAGCTGTTGCATGAACTCCCTGTTCAGAGTTAGGGAACAGGCTCAGTCTAGAGTCAACCTCCTATTGCAATGCCCCATCTACTCTACGACAATATCTTAGTGCAGAGGCTCCCTTAATAACAACTACTTTTTTTTTTTTTCTGCAAGCATGTTAAACTATCAATTGATAATTCAGCTATTTAATGTCATTTGATATACTGCTTGCTTATCTTAGATGTTCTTTTGCAGAGAAATAAAGTGCACATCCATGATCTCATTTAAGAGTTGTTATTTGTCACACATTTTAAAGACAGAAAATATTAGTTTCTTTTTAGCTATCAGAAATGGAGAATTTCTGAATCCATGATGACGTAAAACAAATTGTTAAGTGAATACACAACTCTAAAGGTCTACCCATTACTGCAAAAGCACCAGAGATTTAGTTGAGGATAATGAAAAAAAGGGGGGGAACCCACAAAGAGCAGTATAGTAAGAAAATTCTGTCATATTGACACCACCTCTATAATAGAAATTCCTTAAGTATGGTAATGGGTAAAGGCAAGGGTAGAATTTGGTGAATCCATTCTTCTTTATCAAATTTGGGTATATGGTAGTCACCCACAACTTTCCATAGGGAAAGATGAACTCACTCGACATCTGCATATACATTCTCCCCCTTTAACCTAGAGCAAATAAGTGATGAAGCCAACTCAATTTCTAAGTGAGAATCAAATGACACAAATAACAACCTATTTCAAACCACAGATGCTCACTGTCACTCACAGTCAAAATCTGGAATGAAGGAATCTGGGAAAGGGGGAAATTCAGAATCCCGCCAGGGGAAAATCTCATTAGAATCTCTTGAGATTTATCTGTCACTCTGACAGGATAATTTGATTTTAAATTCCATCACGGCTAGCCCTAATTTTTAAAATTAAATTGGAAAAAAAGTGACTTCTCTTTCTCCCATATAATGAATAATAGGGTAATATAAATCAAAATCAAGGGTGCTATTAATCAAAAATTACAAGAAAAAGATCTGAAAATTTTTAAGGTTTGAAAGAAGTAGAAAAGTTCCCCTCCCTCATTCCTACCCACCCATCGTGGAACCAGAAGGAAGATCCGTTAAAAGAGGCTCTTTAGGAGGCTCAGTTTAGAGAGACAAAAGGTTTCTTATCAATGCAGTGTAATACTTTCTCAAAAAGTCTGGTCTCTTTCAACAGAGCAGCACTTATCGAACCCGTCGCAGAGCCCACTGAGTGCATAATTATAATTCATTCTTGAATAAGAGTTTTTCAGAGTGTAGACAAAACAGAGTAAAATGCCATAAACATGCCCTTACTTTTAGGTGTCATAGTTAGCATTTATAATCATAGAAGTCTTACAAAAGTCCAGTTCCTTCACATCCTCCGTTTCAATAAAAGACGAATAAACAAGTTAATGCCAGTGATGGGTGAAAATAATGCCACTTTCAGAAGCTGATCTACTTGAAGATCATCGCTTGCTTTTTCATATTTCTGTATAGAACCTCAGAATTCAGGTATTCTCTCAGTTCCATAGTGATAATCAAACTACTCATTAAAAAGAACAGAATTATATCCTGACCAAAATGGAATAGAGTGCCATATCTTCACAATTGCTTTTTACATTTTCAGGTGACATACTCTACATACTTTCCAAATATTAAAATTTCTAAAGAATGAAGGACTTAATGTCAACGTGCTTGTTAGGGAATCAGGTTCGTAAAAGGTGAGGAGAATTTTTTAATATGAAGTCGAGAAGTCAGAAGCGCCTCTCTTTTAGCCTCTTCATTTAGCACATCCAGCTCTGATTGGCTTACCTTCCAATAGCGTTCTCTCTTGTAACATTTACTTTCTCTTTAGGGAGCTTTGTTTCTCATGCCCCGGTACCTGTCACACTTTTAGTCCTACTTCTAAGTTTCTCCCTGCCACATTTCTTCTTCTAGGTAAATGAATGAAAAGACACACTGTATCCCATTACTTATTAAAACATCATTGTGGCTTCCTAGGAAATAGGCCAAGGCCAAAAGAGTCTCTCTGTTATTTAAAAGAATCGAAATGCCTCACACAATTTCCTATTTGTATATGGTGGAATATCACGATTCCATTTGGGACATCAAGATGTTGAAACATTAAGCATATTCATATCATTCAAAAATGATCACATTTTCTACTTGTTAGCCTAGTAGTCATTTGATAAAGCTTTTCTATATTTAATATGTGTGTATATTCACACATTACATAATATGTATTATATATGTATATATGTGTGTATGCATGTGTGTGTTTTATATAAAATCTCATAAAAGTGGTAATGGCCCCATCACCAAAATATGAATTAAGGACATTTGAGTGAGAAATGTGAATTAACTTTACTCCAACTTATCAAGAAAAAATCAACTGTAATTATTTTAAATGATGGCTTCTTTACATTGTCTAGATTTTAAAAGCCTAAGGCACCTACCTTACCAAGTTACTGAGATTCCTCTCTAATTGACGTGATTCCTCAGGACACGTGCCTGATTCCTCATCAACAGTGCAGCTTTAGAAGCAACTTCCCACCTGTTGCAAATTTAAAATTGAGATCTTTTTGATACAGAAACAAAAAGTTTTCAAGTTTTCTATTCATTTACTTGATAAACTTCCAAAAATATAAGTACATACATACGCGCGCGCGCACACACACACACACACACACACACAAGATTTGGGGTATTAACATAACCTTTGCAAACTTTTTAATCTTTTTTTCTAAATAATTGCCATATGTAATGAAACTCAAATGACAGAAAAGTACTATGAAAAAATTTCATAAAGATATACACTCTTAATATTACTTCATCAGAAATGTTCGGCTCTTGTTTTCAGGAACAAACTCCTCAAAGATTTCACCTTCACCCTGAATACAGCTGTGACAAGCCAGTCAAGGTCCACCGAATCCAATTAGAGAAGTTTTCTGGGAAAAAAAGTGTGATCCTTGACAATATTAGGGCAAAATACTGGAAGCTGTTTTAACTTTAAGGAGGGCAGTGGTAGCTACAGTCATCTTTAGTGTGTGGCTTAAAACTGTGTCATCAAGCCATGAGAGGCCCAAAATATTCAGCAAGCTCTATTGGAAGCAGCCATTGGTTGTTCTACAAAATGATCCATATTCTATTGCATAGTATCAGGGAAATGTTTAGCGGTTAGAAAAATTCAGAGCAGGGGATGGAAAAGTCACTGTCATCTGACATAATGTAAGAAGGGATGGTGTTTTGTGAAACTTAGGAAAAATAATTTAGAAGATTTACCAATTTGAAGGTATATGAGTTACTTCTTTATTCTATCAGTTCAATAAACACTGACAAATCCATCTCCTGAACATCTCTTTGTTTGTGTCTCTTATTACAGGTTTTCTGCCATTTCCTCCATTACCTAAAGTAACAGTGCAGTGAAGTTCCCCCTAATAGTCACCCCTACATAGGCCTCTCTGCAGTCCACTCTGTATTCTGCTGGAAGCACCTTTCCAAACATAAATATGATCATGCAAGGGTACCTGGGAGGCTCAATCAGTCAAGCATGTAACTCTTGATTTTGGCTCAGGTCATGATCCCATGGTCATGGGATCTCATGAGCACTGTGCTGGGTGTGGAGCCTGCTTAAGATTCTCTCTCTCCCTCTGCCCCTCCTCCACACATGCAGGAGCACTCACACTCTCCTCCCGACAAAAAATAAAATAAATAAAAATTTTAAAAACATCCAACTTTTGACTAATTTCACACCAATAGTGTTTATACCCTGAGAGCCTTAAGGAAAGATGAAATCTTCATTATCTGGCTTTTGATTCTTTTGCAGACTCATCTTTTGAGTGTCCATACCTTCTTCCAGTTTATTTTGAGCCCCAGCACTATGAAACTTCATTTAAACTACAGTCACACTTTGTATATATGGTTCATTCTGCCTTTTAATCCACCTAGAAAAGGTCTATTCTTCTAAGTCCTGCTGAAAGCTGTTACCTTCTCGGAGGCCTTCCCTATTTTACTTCCTGAAGGAATTAATCATTCTCTCCTCAAAGATGCATCTATACCTGGGTGTTAGTCACTGATCTATTTACCTATCATCCCTCCTGGAACGTGACTTTCAGTAGAAATCCCATACATCATTTGATCCTTAAACACCTAGCATAGTACCTGATTTATACAGTAAATGCATGCTGGGCTGAGCATACAGATTTTTTTTTTTTTTACTTTCTTTCTCATGTACTACTGGAAATAAGAATTTCTTTTTTTTTTTTTTTAATTTTTTTTTTCAACGTTTATTTATTTTTGGGACAGAGAGAGACAGAGCATGAACGGGGGAGGGGCAGAGAGAGAGGGAGACAGAGAATCGGAAACAGGCTCCAGGCTCCGAGCCATCAGCCCAGAGCCTGACGCCCAGAGCCTGACGCGGGGCTCGAACTCACGGACCGCGAGATCGTGACCTGGCTGAAGTCGGACGCTTAACCGACTGCGCCACCCAGGCGCCCCAAGAAGAATTTCTTAACACTGGCAGTCACCAATCCTTGAAGATCTTTTGCACCTAAATTCAAAGTTGAGGCGGTTGTTGGCTCATGAGGCCCTAGTACTTTGATTCTGCAATTTCACATAGTATGTCTCTAAGTGACTGACTATATTAACTCACCTTTATCATACCATAGCCTGCCCGCCTCCACCCCCCACCCCAGGCAAAATGCTCAAAATCATCTCAAAACAGCATTCCGGGTTCTTTAAAGTACTTTACAAGAGTTACCAGATTCTAGTCCTCATGTTTAACTGAATTCTTGCCATTCAATAAATAATTTGTCAAGTATGCATGCGGCTTACTAGACCATAATTAATTGGCTAGCATAGATGTTGTTTTTAGCAGTTCATGTGGCATTGAGAAAGAGAAAGAAAAAAAAAGGAAAAGGAAAGGGAAGGGAAAAAGAAGGAAGGAAGGAAGGAAGGAAGGAAGGGAGGGAGGGAGGGAGGGAGGGAGGGAGGGAAGGGAAAGGTAAGAAGAAAGAAAGAAGGAAAAAGAAGGAAAGAGAAGGAAAGAAGGAAAGAAAGAAAGAAAAAGAAAAGAAAAGAAAAGAAAAGAAAAGAAAAGAAAAGAAAAGAAAAGAAAAGAAAAGAAAAGAAAAAAGGAGGAAGGAAGGTGCTTTATTCCTGAATGTCCAATAGCCACCCAACTATACATAGATAAGTTCAATATATAAATTTCTTCCTCCCTGGATTTAATCTCCATAGGTACTACTAGATAGATATTTGTTCCCATAAGGTTAATATTTTCACAGCTAATATTTGGTAAATAAAATCAATGAAACATCTGTGCTGGGTTTTGTTTGTCAATGTTAAAGGAGACCGGACGGAGTGAATTGCATAATTATACCAATCCCTTTACTTGCTATAACATGCTGGACATGAAGCTGTAATATCAATATAAACTGCATTTGATCAACATGCAGGAGGAATGCAAAGGCACTCTCAGGTTTTTCTAATGCTCTTTTCTACCTTTCAAAATTGAGTGGCTTTATATAATCCTCCTGAAACTTCACACCTCACACCCCTTCAAAGCCCAATGCTCGCACATGGTAGCATTAGAGAAAGGATTATTAAAGACCCCCATTGGAACTGTGGCCTATTCATTTTCTGTGTAAACCATGGGGTTCCTGTGCAGACAGTGATGTGCCAACACGAACCCAAACAGCTGCTGTACTAAAGCTGCTCTGAGTGCAGGTGGGGAAACAGCTTGTGATATTAACAAGACTAGATCCTTCTTGTGGCTTTCTATAGCCTTTATTTAAAATACAGGAAAATGCTTTCAAAGACTTATTTATAACTGTATCAAGCACAGATTGCACCAACATTATGCTGCAATGAGCACATGTGTTATTCATACTGATATTAAGTATTTTTTTTCATTTTTGAAATAGCCAAAAAGAAAAATATATATATATTTCCTGAGGATGATTTCAGATAGGAACTACTAAAACCATATCAGCAAAGCGAACTTGGGTGAAAATAGCTTTTCTGAAATTAAAAAAAAATCATGAAAAGAAACAAACAAAAAGACTGAGTGTAAACAGATAAATTGAGACATAAGAAACAACATTTTTTAAACAAAGTTTTTATGGCTATCACAGCTGTCACATGCATTTTTTCTTCCTTCATATAAAGATCATAATTAAATTAGATTCAAATGTTCCACATCACCATGGGCTTGTATTCTAATTTTTCTTTTTAACTCTGCAATAAAACTTACCAGAGTCCTTAATATTGAAGGCTTATTCATTATTTTCCCTGAGCTTTTATTAAGCTCCTACTGTGTGTTGCTGCTCTGTTAAGTGTTATGACCAATGTAAAAATATCCATGTGGTTGGTTTTAAGGAAAGTACACCTCTTTGGTAAGGCAAAATGTTCATTAAGTGTCAATGAAGATGAAAAGTGGCAATAATAATTAGTTACGAGCCAAACAACACAGGCTTAGCCAAGTAATAGATATGCAACCTTCAGAAATTTACTTAGTCTCTGGCCTCAACCCACCCATCTGTAAAATGAAGATCAAAATATTACCTATCTTTTAGACTTTTCCTGAGAAATTAAGCAGATATCACAAGCACAACACTTAAACACAATCAGCCACACAGTAAACACTCAAAAAATAAGAGTTGTTATCATAACGTGGTAATTCATAGGAAGCAGGTTATTTGGAGATGGCATTGACTAAAGACCTTCACAGAAAAAAAATGATCTTTTGCATTCAGAGCACTGGAAATATTTTATTTAATAATTGAAGAGGAGAGAGGATGTATCGGGTCTGGGGAAAATAGAGCGAAATTATAAAACTGTGAAGGAACAAAGTATGTAATTTAGAATGTGATAGAGTCATGGCAGATATATTTGAAAGGGAGGAATGAATGTGTACTAAATCTTGATGTTAGCTTGGTAAATAGATATCAAAGACGGACATCCATGAATAGAGGGAAGGTCAACATTCCAATGATTTCCTACCTAGTAGCATTTTAACTCAACCATTTTCACGTATAATGAAACAAATCATTTTTACTAAAGTTATCAATTTTATTTGGCATTCAAATTATATTCACTCCCAGTTCAAAACTCTGAGTTGTCTACTTCTCTGTTCCACTGTATCCACATATTCACATTGCTTTAATTCTATTGAATCTCCATAACATTCCATTTTTCTACAACTCTACCTTTATCCCCTTCTCTTTAAAGAAATGCGTTTTTATATTTGGTCATTCCAAGTATTCCAAATGTCTATCTTAGCCTAAACACACACACACACTCAACAATAAGGAAAACTCTGGTTTTCCATTGGGGATTGGCTTTGGAATCTTGGGCAGTCATTTATTCTCTTTGAGTATCAGTTTTCGCAATTTTAGAAAAATTAAAAATAATGCCTCCTTTATTTGCAAATAGTAGTGAAGATAACAGGCAATAAATAGATCAAACCCATAAAATTACTAAAAAATATGAAGCAAAATTATTACTATTTTAATATTCTTAATGTTATTGCTTTGTAAATACTCTTTAGGAAAAATCTTTCAATTTGTGTATCAGTCAAAAAATGTTGAAATATTTTTTAAATGGATAGCTAAGCCAACCAAAATCATATCCTTATAGAAAGCTCATCTTATTAGGTAATACTGACACACTGTTCTTCTTACAAATAAAGGAGAAACAATTGCCTCAATATTTTTGTTTATTTCAATGCTTAAACCAAATATTTTCAAGGTGGAAAAAATAAAAAGTAGAATGTGATCACATTAAGCACATCTAAAAGCTCGTTTAAAGTAATTGTGAAAATAATAATTTTGAATATTATTGACTGGAAAGTTTTAATTTTTTTTTTCAACGTTTATTTATTTTTGGGACAGAGAGAGACAGAGCATGAACGGGGGAGGGGCAGAGAGAGAGGGAGACACAGAATCGGAAACAGGCTCCAGGCTCTGAGCCATCAGCCCAGAGCCCGACGCGGGGCTCGAACTCACGGACCGCGAGATCGTGACCTGGCTGAAGTCGGACGCTCAACCGACTGCGCCACCCAGGCGCCCCTTGACTGGAAAGTTTTAAATATCTAGATACAATTATCAAAACTTTATATTTTCCTTTGTTAATCTGCTTTATTAAATTATCTTACTATCAAAATTGATTGCCATTATCAGATTCCAAAATTAAGATTTTTAGTTTAAATTTTAGATACCATATGGTATTGCATCACTTATGCAAAACTATATTATATTTTGTGGTGTGAGATCTGTCACATCTCATGTAGATTAGGATAAACTTAGAGATAATTCTGCTATTTTCTAGGCATGAAATATTGAGAAGTAGAAAGCTTGCATAGAGAACAAGTACAATGCCCTCTGAATAACAAAACCAAAAGAATACTTCAAAAGTAGCACTTAGGTCTTCAAATTTTTTTTACAAACAAGGTAGCCAGACAAAAAAAAAAAAAAAAAAAAAAAAAAAAGAACCAAGTTTGTTCTTTAGTAGTTATTTTCTACTGAGAGAAATTGTGTTGTTTATTTTTCACATATTTATATAATTTCACTTAAAATATTTAATGAAAATATGCTTAGCTTGAAACATAAAAGTAAACTGGAATGCTACAAAATCAAGATAACATTTAAAATATTTGCTACATTTTCGATATTTATAAATCAACATAAACCTCTAGAAAGATATAGGAGGAAAGGCTATAGTAGTTAGATTAGAGTTGATTAGGCACCAAATTTTTTATTTGTATCTATTATACAAACTTATATGCATTATAATCAACAGTAAAATCGTTTTACTATGTGTCATTGCATAGTAATGGGCACTGTACAAGTGTCAGAGATTTCAGAGATTCCTAGTATCGCATGCCATTTGTACAGAATAGGGGAAATGGGCACTTTTATACAGTGTAGATGAAGTCCAAGTTGATATGGCCTTTAAAATGCATATTTTAAAGCATTCTTTTTTTTCAATGTTTATTTATTTTTGAGAGAGGGAGAGTACAAGCAGGGGAGGGGCAGAGAGAGAGAGAGAGAGAGAGAGAGAGAGACAGACAGAATCTGAAGTAGGCTCCAGGCTCTGAGCTGTCAGCACAGAGCCTGATGCGGAGCTCGAACTCACGAGCCGTCAGATTATGACCTGAGCCCAAGTCAGACACGTAATCAACTGAGCCACCCAGGTGCCCCTATAAAACTAACATTATAAGTCTATGAATTTCACCAAGGAAATGCTCAAAAATATAGACATACACATAGATGTTCTAGAATATATGGAGCAGTACTGTTTAAAATAATCAATAATTTAGAAGATATTCCAATGTCAGCCAGGTGAAAATGTGTTAAAAATTTCCCCATACATACAATGAAATGCCATACAGCCAGGTAAATGATTGCATAGTCAATATGTGTTAAGAAAAAGAAAATTATACAGAGGCATATTATTAATTAAATAATAATTAAATGTGCAAATATGTTAATATAAGTATAGGGCTTTATTTTGTAGATTATACAATTTGTCTTACTGATTCCCTTCTATAGGAAAAAATGAAAATAAACACAAGCTCCTCAAAATAATTTTAACAGACACATTTATAATTACTCCAATGTCCTATATTTTGCTTCATTCACTTCAGACAATCCTTAGAGTATTTGAGGGAAATGATTGTGTTTATAGATATCATTTCACTTTTGTTCAGAGAGCTAAGAGGAAAGTACATAACCAATGTTTAATGTTTTGCTTGTAACTTTTGGCCTATCAGTGATAAAGAAGGAAGAGTGAAAGTAATGAAAAAATATTTTCTAGGAGGGTGTTATACTCGATATCTTAGAAAAAGAACAAATAATTAATTGTAAAACAGTAACAGGCCCTCTCTGCCATCATCCAAGATTTGCCTTTCTTTTCCAGCATACAAGTAACCTAATATAAAATGTAAGAATTGTATTACATATCAAATTAATTCAGAACATGACAGGAAGGGCAGACAAGTGGCGGTTTTAGAAATGAATAGAGTTCATGAAGTATTTAATAAGTATTGATCCTGATTTCACCAGAGGGTAAGCTACTCCTTGCTACCAAGTTAAACACTTTTGAAAGCTCCATCAACTGCGGGGTCAGCAGTTCAACTAAGATCCAGTCATGAGCTATTGGCTCAACACACTTCATGAAATGGAGGCAGGTCTTTTCCCAAATCCTCCTCCATTGGTTACCAACCCCATTTGGGAATTAGAAAGAACATATATTTAAATATAGGGCAAAGAGTGGAGGTCATCATTGACAAGCACTGAATAATGGTATAGAAATGAGCCTGTAATTTGCAACTGCTATCAATAGGCAAAAAGAAGGACATTTTCTGCAGATGTTTTAACGCCCTCAAGAAAGCCACTGAAGTTACTTAGCGAAACTTGATTCCAGCCTGGTTTTCTTTTCTGTCTCTTTTGTTTTTTGTTTTCTTTCAGTTTTTATCACAATATTATAGAAACTAGCTACAGTCTCAGAATAACTACAAGAAAGATCTTAAGGTATACTTCTTTTTCTAAATTTTTAAACTGTGCTTATATGTCAGTCTCTTTGGACTTTGCTTTTCCATCTGGGCTTTGATGCTTATCAGACTCAAAAGCTAACTGAACAGGAAAAGGTGATTTAATATCCTATGCTTCAAAATGTTCCATAAAAGAATTAGCTAATGTATTACCAACTTTAGAGTTGAACTCTTCTTTCCCTTTCTCTTTCATTCTAGGTTTCCAGATTGGCACATCTAACAGGAAACTTGAAATCCATTTTTAAGTGGAAGAGAGTAAAGATATCTTGAAAAGTTGTTGTTGCTTTAATTTAAAGTGTGCCTTATGCTATGGACAATGTAACTGCTGCCTAGAAACAATTTCTTATGCTTTAAAAAGACCTTAGTTTCATCAATGTGCATCCCAGAAGGTAAGAATAATCACTTACCCCTATGGTTTCATGTATTTTGCAGCTCTGTGAGATATTTTCCTAAAACCTAATACTTAATTAAGCCAGCTGGATGGCACAGATTTTTTTTTTTAAGTAAAACCTATGCTAGTATGGGAGAATATAAATACAATGATAGGATGAGCCATTTTGCTACCATTACTTCAGTTGATAGAGTTCAAATTCAGGTTAATTTGCCTAATACCTCAAATGCAGATTGGTCACAGTTGTAATCATCATCTCCATTCCTTACGTGGTCAAGATGAGGACTAGAAATAACCTACATTTTCCAGCCAGCTAGAGAAGAGCTCCCTTTTTCTTATTATTCTCTATCCTGTGCTTTCTATGCTTGAGATAAGTATCAAGCCCCAAATTATTTTGCTTAATTTGAAGTTTACTATAAAGCTAATAATATTTATTCAAGAGGAATCTTAAGTTCTGAAACATCCTTAAGCAATGGTATCCTCCTTCATTAAGTCACTTTGGGTTTTTTGTTTGTGATTTCCTTTGAAAGCAATCCCCTAGGTATGGCTTAGCAGTTAAAATGGCATAGCTCTCAGAGGGAAAACATGCATTTCACTTGTGAATGCTGTTTATTTGTAAATCAGCAGTTTCCTTAGTGATTCCAATAAAAAAATTTGAACTATAAATAAAAGTGGGCACCATATTATACATCTTCCTTCTTGTTCTGGTTAACAGAATTCTCCAAATTCACTCAGGTACAGGTAGTCTCTTTGATGAATCTGATGAAGATTCTTACAAATTTTCAAAATTACATAGTGGTGATAAACATTGAAAATAAGTCAGAAATTTAATCCACCTAGAGCAAGGCAGGCATTGTGTATAAAGCAAATGAAATATTCTCCTCAAAAACAGGTAACATGTTCCAGCCAAAGACCCCAAAACGTATTTTATAGCAAGGTAACAAACATACTTTAAGATGCCCCTTTGATAATAACAAGACAAGGTTATCAAAAATTTTAATGTAGAAGAGTATTGAAAACCCACTTTGTCATCTAATAATTAAAGCTATGAAGGGCTAGCACAGATATTGACACTTCTATCTGCAAAGTCGAATAAGAATTCAGAATTTTATCTCTAGTAGAAATTTTAAAATATAGAAATAATCACAAAGGAGAAGAAACAAGGACTATACACAACTGGTTTGGGAGAATTTATTCATTGTTGGAGGAATTAAATATGTATCTCATACCAAATAATAAAATTAATTTTAGGTGGATTTAAAACTATTCATAGTAATTATTAGGTCATTAAAAATGAATAGGTGCTAAAGAAGAGAAAATAGAGAAGGTGACGTAGGAAACAAAACAGCCAAGTTTTTACTATAACATCAGGAAAGAGCCAAGAATCTGAAGGAGCTCTTTGGGTCTCTATCTTTGAATCTCTTGGAGAAACAGGAACTGTGGCATGGGTGTAAGGGTGGATTTGAGTTGAGATAACAAGTCCGGCTATATATGAACATCTAACAGGCACTTATCATAGGCTGATTTGAAGTTACTTATCATAGAATATACAAAGCCTTATGTAATGGAGAAAAGTTAAACTACCCTGAACAGAGGGTACTTTAAATAAATTTACACCAAGTATTTTCCATCTCGTTAAGACACAGGTGAGTTAAGCAAATATTCCAGGACATATTGTAAAGTGGTTACCCCAAAACTGTCCCTGAAATTAGAATCATCTATCGTTTTTCCAAAATGCCATGTATTATAGAGCATAATCACAATTATTATATTTTGAACAAAACACATTTTCCAGCTAATATATTTGGCCTAAAATAAAGTCAATAAGTGAAAACTTTTGATACATTTATATGTCACCTGATATAATTAAAAGAAAGAACCAAATATATGTAGAGTTGGCAATTTTTTATAGGGAAGTGACCACAATTAGACGTCTAGATACTGTCATTAATCCTTTTAGAGGCTTGATATAACTACTTAAGGATCATGGAAATAAACCTACAGGACAAGAGAAGCAAGCACGGAAACAAGTAAATGAACTAACACCAATCCATACATTTTGTAAATGGATATTTATGCATCATAATAAAACGCTAGGAACAGCAGCATGTGCAAATTAAAAAGGAGATTTATCTTAAAGAACTTGGGCAGCAGTGTAAATGAGGTGTTCAGGAAATGACTCAGAGGGCAGAAATTAGTGATGATAAAAGACAGTGGTAGAAAAGTAGGGGCGCCTGGGTGGCTCAGAGGGTGAGCTTCTCACTCTTGATTTAGCCTCCGGTCACGATCTCAGGATCAAGGAATTGAGCTCCATGTTGGGCTTCACATAGAGCATGGAGCCTGTTTAAGAGTCTCTTCTCTACTTCTGACCTTCACCCCACTTGTACTCTCTCTCCCCCACCCCCCAAAAAAAGGATACAGGTAAGGTTTTTTGACCCATTACTTGAAATGAGGAATGAAAACACTACAGTATTTCCCAATATGTTAGTTATTTTTGGTAATGTTATTTTAATGTATAATTTGCCATGTGCATATCCATTTAATATTTTAAGTAGAGATTTGACTACTTTAACTACATCCCCAAGAATTTACATATTCAATTGCCTAACACCCAAAAGCAAACACTGAAAATCCAGTAGAAAGAAACTCAGAGTATTTGTCTGATATTTGAGGGCATTAAGCCTTTCTAAAATTTGAGCTGAGAAAAGGTAATTCAAATAAACTAAACATCAACATAAGTGTATGTATAAAATTATAATAAATAACAATAACTAATTAAAAAGGGAAACAGGAGGCTTCAGGTTTGGTAATAGTTGGGTTCTTTTTTTTTTTTTGTTTTTAATTTTTTTTAATGTTTATTTTTGAGAGAGACAGAGAGACAGAACGTGAGCAAGGGAGGGGCAGAGAGAGAGGGAGACACAGAATCTGAAGCAGGCTTCAGCCTCTGAGCTGTCAGCACAGCTCCTGATGTGGGGCTCAAACTCACCAACTATGAGATCATGACCTGAGCTGAAGGCAGACACTCAACCAAATGAGCCACCCAGGCGCCCCAGTTGGCGTCTTTATTTGGTTGCAAGTTACACAGAAATCTTTGTTTTGTGAAAATACATCAAGGTGTGTTGTTACTATGATTTGTGCTGTCTCTGTATGTATGCTTTATTAAATAATGGGGGATAAAGAGAAAAGTAATTCTAAAAGTGATAATAACGACATTAATATTGCTATATAATAATGGCTTTATATAAATATAAAATAGCAATTATATATATAATATAGCAATATGTAATAGTAATAATTTTTAATGAAAAAGCAGATACAATTGAAAACTAAGACATTATAACAATTAAATCAGTAATATTTCTATTACATTCATATAATTTGATAACTATGATACTAAGACTTCCTCAAATAAGAAAAAAAAATCCCAGAAGAAATATGTTTGAACACCACAAATTTGGATATTTTCCACTTTGAAAGTAAAAAGGACTGTGAATTAAATACCAATAGATGTCATTTATAAATTTTCACGTCAGAAAAAGAAAATAAGAAAGTTAGTAATTATATCCAATGTTTGCTAAATTAGTTTGAAAATAATAGGTAATGTGTTCATATTCTACTTCCGGAAATATAAATTGCTGGAGTACTTTTGGAGAGTTAACCGACAAAACATTTATAGCTTTTGACCAATATTCCTACCCCTCAGAGTGTTGTAAAAATATTTCAAAATATAAATGATTATATTTACTAACATGTTTATTCTGGCATTTCAAAGTGTGTCAAAAACAGAAATATAAATGTTAAAAATAAAAAACATTTTAAGAAACATCTATTTAATGAAGTAAAATGAAATGATTAATACTATACACACTAACATTACATAACTTTGCATTTATATGTATAATTTTGTAATATATGGACAAAGATGATAAATAAAAATTATTTACTCTTAAAGTATGATGGATTGGAAAATTTAGTTTAACTTAAAATTTAACTCCTTATAGTATTTCCAACAGTTGGTATAATGCTGATTTTCTACTCACAACTGTAAATAAACTCAATATAAATTTATAATCAACATGGGAAATACTAGTTTTAGTGAGATGTGTTTTGGATTTGGTTTGTTTTCTTCAAATACATATTTTATTATTTTTTTTCATAGTAGCTGGACAGATTCATTTAGCAGGATGTATGAGACCTCAATTTTATTATTCTTGGAAATTACTTTATGCCGCATATTTTATCACTGAACAATATATCTAGAAAATATCTCTATTTCCTATAGACGCATATGTGTATGTGTATATAGATTTTACTTAACCACAACATAAATATTCCACAGTACAGATTTAGTACTATTCATTCAGTAAAATGGTTATGAACACTAGAATGTTTTTAACTCATCTTGCAAAACAAAACTATAATCAAAGTCTTTGTTTATGACTTCTTATGAACAAATTATAATAAATAAATTTTGCCTTTCCAGGCAAAATACTAAGACTTCCATTGTTGGGTTATCAGCAGTTTCCGTATTAAGAGTTAATGAGTGTTTTCCTTCCACAGGCAGCACTCTCTTGAGCAAAAGGACAATTTGCATTCAACAAGCTTATTGGTACTTAATTTCATCAATCTGTATTTTTTGTGTTTTCCTAATCTGATGAGTAAATAAAAATCTCATTGTTTTAATTTGCATTTTTCTGATTACTTTTAAGATTACATATGTGTATTTTATATGAATATTTCTCAGTTGCATCTATCCTGTTCTATCTATTCTATGTATCTATGTTTTTTACTGTTTTAAAGCATACATAAAATTTACCATTTTGCATTTTAAGTGTACAGTTTGAGGGCATTGAGTACATTTGCACTGTTGGCAATCATCACCACTACTTGCCTCTGCAATTTTTTTAATTTCCCAAATTGAAACCTCAGAGCCTATCAAGAAGGACTCACCATCCTTACTCCGCTCCCTTCCCCACCCCTGACAATTACCCTTCTACTTTGTTTCTATAAATTTTACTATCCTGGGTACCTGGGTAGGAAAAACCTACACTACCCTTGTGTTTCTCCATTACTCACACTGCTACCAAACTCACAATGCTTCTGACACCAGACATGTGAGGATTTTCTTCAACAAGCATCTTTCCATGATACCAGCAGAGTATCCTACAATTTGGGTTTTGGTTTGTTGTTGTTGTGTTGTGGGGTTCTTTAAATATTCTGGATATTAATTCTGTAAGCTGTCTCGTGTGTGTGTGTGTGTGTGTGTGTGTGTGTGTGTGTGTGTGTATGTGTGTTTCACATTTTTGATAATGTCCTTTAATGCACAAAAGGTTTTATTTTGAAGTCCAACTTATCTAAATTTTATTTTTTTTGTCTGTGTTTCTGGTTCCATATCCAAAAAAAACTGTTGCCAAATCCAATGTCTTGAAGCTTTCTCCCTATGTTTTCTTCAAAGAATTTATAGTTTTAATCTTATTTTTAGATCTTTGATTCATTTTGACTTTATTTTTGCAAAGGGTATAAGGTATGGGTCCAACTTAATTATTTTATATGTGAATATCCAGTTTTCCCAACACCATTTGTTGGAAAAAAAAAAAAAAACAACAACAAAAGAAAGAAAAACGTCCTTTCCACAGTGAGTGTTCTTGGCACCTTGGTCAAAAATCATTTCAGTTATGGATGACAGCTTATTACTGGGCTATTTCATTCTATAGATCTATATATTTGTCTGTCTTTATGCCAGTACCACACTGTTTTCATTACTACAGCTTTGTAGTAAGTTTTGAAATCAGGATGTGTGAGACCTCAACTTTATTATTCTTGGAAATTACTTTAAACCTCATATTCCATTTATGTGTGTTACTGGATTATAAATGTCTTGAAGTCTTGAACTGTCTAGTTTTTAACAGTGACTTGAACACATCAGATTCCTTGCAAGTGGTTGGCAAGTGACTAACTTATTAGCATTCATGGATCTAATTTCTAATTTAATTCTTGTTACATTTTACCTTAATTCCACCTCTCTATTTTCCTTTCTATCTCTGTTCTTTAACAAAAATGCCTTGATTTTATATTTTACAAAAATTTTCAGCTAATTTAAAAAGTGATCAAGTTGTGTTATTTTATGATGTTAACATTCATTTTAAAAAGTCATTGCCATCATAAATTAAGGCATATTATACTAATATATATTATCATCTGAGGAACAAAACTGAAATATTGACAGTGATATTAGGAAAACGGTAGGCTCAAATAAATTAGAACTTTAAGTTACAAAGTTAAAATCCCTGGCAGGGAGGAATGAAAATATATAAGGAAGGAAGGAAGAGAATATTTTTAGCTGAGTTTTAAGGAGAATTAATGAAATGGAGAGTACTGGAAGGCTGTTCTAGATGGCAGATGGCCGATGGCAGGAACTACAGAGCTGTCCTGATGCAGTTCTGGCTGTGACATTAGTTGAAGAAGTTGGGACTGGAGTAGAAGCTTAGAAAAAGGAGTGATTCCTGAATTTGAAGTGATTTCCAAAGTGAATCTGTGAGAGTTATATAAAATTCTGTCACGTTATCAATAAAAAGGAAAACCCTCTCGATATATCCTCAGATGGAAAACAGTTATCAAAAAACCTAAAGGGATATTATGTCAGAAATGATAAAATATTAGTACCTGACTGTATGATATGCTTACTAGTTGGGGGTGGGGGTGCAGGGCTAATGACATTCTAAGTATTTCCTTGTCAGCTAGAAAATGGCAGAGGTCAACTGGCATCCAGGTCAGCCTGACTCCAAAGGCAGTCAGTGCTCTTGACCTCTCTCCTCAACTGTTTCCCTTCAGCTATTTGATAACAGTGCACCAAAGAAAACAGCAAGGACTCTTTCCCTGTATCCTTATTTTCCATTTTTTCTTTAATTTTTTTAAAGACTCGCCTTTTTTTAAAGACTCGCCTTTTTTTAAAGACTTGCCTCATGAGTCTACATAGGGAACATATAGAAATAAGAATAAAAGACAAAAATATTTTATCATACATGCATGCTTTAGGACAATGTAGCTGAAAAAAACATCCTAGCACAGCTTTTGTTTTGTTTTTGTGTTTTGCCTTCAAGAATTCATTTCAAAATGGGAATTTTTACAGCAAGATTTTGTTCTTAAATAGAACCAAAAAGTAATTTTTTTCTATTCAATAGCCTATCTTAAATGTTATTTTTCTCTGAATATGAATTTATGTACTTATTATTAGGAAATAATTAATTTCAAGAGTAATGATCATTCTGGGGTAGCCTAGTGTTATAGTTATCACTTTTGAGTCCCTCCTTTCCCAATTAGACAACGGTTTGCCTCGCTAGATATGTGTAACAATCATTAAGAGCTGTCAATGTACAGGGCACTCTACTCATTGCTGGGAGAGTACAATATCTAAGAATAATTCCTGACCTTATGGTTTAGTTGAGAACATGAGACATAAATAAAATAAAGTTAAATTGATAAATGTATGGTGCAAATGATAAATGCTTTGAATCTTGAGTGGAGAAAAATCACTGTGAAATTTTTCTGTCTGATGCTTAAAATTTGGAAAAGCTTCTCTTTGTGTGCGTATGTGTATATGAGCATTTGGTGATAAATTACATATTTCACTAAGGATTTCAGCAGCTATATGTACTCAATACTTACATGTAACTGACAACAAGTACTGGGAATTCTAAACAACATATATGTCAGAACATGGACCTTTTTCATTGTTAAACTATGTCAGTTTTACTTTTGGTTTTCCTTCCTTAAATTTTGGAAAATATTCCTAACCTTAATTTCATAGCATAGACCAGATTTTATCTATTCGCATATGATATAAACATAAGAAATAAAATACATTTTATAGAAAAATAGCTTTGACTAGAAAATAAAAATATATTTCTATTAAATATTCACATTGATTTATACTAAGCTTATTTTCAAGTGGATTTTTCTACCTATGTGTTATATACTTATTTGTCATCTTTTACTGAATTCAGTTCCATTATAGAATTTCTCTAGGGTCTGTTAAGTCAGTATTCCTTTTTGTGTTTCATGACAGCCAAGATTGACATAGTGGAGGCCATTGCTTGATTAAAATAAATGGTAGTCAGTGTATTTAAAATCTCAATGTCAGCATGAGTACTTTTACAGATCTTGAAAAAATATATAATCTTCTCCCAAAGCAGAAAAATATACAAATTTATTTACTTAAGGCATTCAGGTTTAGCAGATAGTTTTTAAAATAAAAGTTTCTAGCTCATACTCATTTCAGAATGGAAACAAGTTATAGTGTGTGTTAATATTATTCTAATGGCAGAGCAGACTGAGCAGGTCAAAATGAAATCCTAGAGTCTATGTGATTTATTTGGCTATATCTTTAAAACAACCTCATACGACCTAATCCCACACCACTAAGTAGGGTCAGTATGAACAGAAATCAAGGCATTAATCTTGGTATCAAGATCCAACTGGGAATTGACATCAACTAGACAAGTGTCCTTGAGAAAGTAACAATTGTGTCTCAGTTTTGGAATGATCTTAATAGTCACATACATAATCCTTCTAAATCCTGGTTCGCAGTTCCTTGACCTCTCTTAAAATGAGTATTCTCTACCCCATAGCACACTGTGGTACTACTCAGTAGTTTTGTTTTGTTTTGTTTTAAACCAGAAATGTTTTCTCCATTACCACCATTTCAGGCATTCTACTCTCCAAACATCACCTCCTATATTTCAAGGTCTTCCTATTAACTCCCCAGCTTCAACTGTTGCTGTTGTGTCCTAGGACCTGAAGCCATTATTCTAGAATGAGTCCACTCCAAGGTCTTTCATCCTTTAATATGCTAACTTCCATCCTTAGCCAATTTGAATACCATGGTCCTTTCCAGAGGTTCATGTCTCCAGTCTCAACTCTACCACTTTCCTTCCTACTACTTATAATTGTCTGGAAATACCCAAATCCCAGTTCAACTGAATACTCTCCTTTGTCTACTCCTATCACAGGACAGATCAGTGAGGCTAGAGCAAACACAATGATGTTGACCTTATGTTCCACTGAACACTAAGCATTATGATTTGTGATAGACCAAATTTTATATCATGATTCAAGGACATAAAACCAACAAGTTTCTCTTTTCTTTTAAACAATTTGATTTGCCCTCTTTACTACATCACTCTGATTAGCATACCCTATGTGATGATATCTGTGATTTTTCTTAAATCACTTTATCGCTAATTTTCATCTTATCACTCTAGCAAAACAAATTTTATGAAAGTCATGACATTCACTTTGCTAAATTAAATAGGTAGTTCTCAGTTCTCCTTTTACTCAATATATGAGTGGAATTTTGTAATGATGCTTATTCATCCCTTGAAATATTTCTTGCTTTGCCTTTGGGGACCTGACTCTTTAGCTCTCTTCCAAACACAAGGGCCATCTCCTTTCACTGCCTTTTGTTATTTATCCTCATTTTCCTAGGCTCAGTTCTTATTTGTCTATAATCATTCTCTTTGGGATCTCATGCAGTCTTATGACTTTAAATATAATTTATGTCCTGGCAGCTCCCAAATTCATATCTCCAGCCCACAGTTCCCCCCAAACTTGATTATTCAATTACCTGCTTACCATCTTCCTTTGGAAATCTCATTCTAAACCTATTTATTCCATAGAATCATTTAACAGTAAGTCTATCCTTCAATTGCTCAGATCAGAAACAGTGTCTTCAACTTCAACTCATTTTTTCCCCTCTCACAGCCCATATCCATTAACAATTTCTATTCATTCTACCTTCAAAATAAACCCCAGATTTGTTAACTTCCAACCATTTCCCCTGCTGTCATGGTAATTTGAGTCAGCATCACTTCCCCCCTGGATTATTGCCACAGTTTCTTAACTTGCCTCCTTGCCTCCATCTATATCCACCTGTAAGCTATACAAAACAAAGCAGCAAATATTGTAAAGTTTGAGTCATAATTTTTATATGAGAATTAAGTATAAAGGCAAGTTAAAATTAAAAGATAAACTCATTTTTTACCTCTTAAATTACAGTCTAGCTGTCTCTCAAACATTGGACAACCACCCCTGAAAATATAGCCTGAATCTACTCAGACAAACTATCTTTTTCCCTGTGAAAACTCATAGTATCTTGATACCACAGCCAAATAATACTTCTGAGATTGCCCATTGTAATTACTAACTGTTAATATATAAATCTTAAAACTGTGTATGTATAACAGTGTCAAGAAAATTGTATTTAAAATACAAGTGCTTTGGGGCGCCTGGGTGGCTCAGTCGGTTAAGTGTCCGACTTTGGCTCAGGTCATGATCTTGCAGTCCATGAGTTTGAGCCCCGTGTCAGGCTCTGTGCTGACCTCTCAGAGCCTGGAGCCTGTTTCAGATTCTGTGTCTCCCTCTCTCTCTGACCCTCCCCTGTTCATGCTCTGTCTCTCTCTGTCTCAAAAATAAATAAACGTTAAAAATAAATAAATTAAATACAAGTGATTTGTGTTTATCATTTAACTATACATTTAAAAATAACCTAATGGTTGCTCTATACCTCTTGAGTGAGTTACACTACATGCTGAATAAGAGAGGCAGGTTTTTCCCTGTTCCTTAAGGCCCCCACTGCTGGATGATACCTTGTTTTTGTGATTTTGCCTTAGTTTGAGTAGTAGGCAAATAATTCTTCTATTTCACTTGGCATTCCAAATGAAATAGTGTGAATCTTCCTTAAACTGCCTCTTGCCTTCAGTTATATCTGCATAACATTGCCCAAGACTTGCTTCAGCCCTCTTATTCCAGATCTCTATGTGCTTTACCAACTGTCTTTAAAGAGTTCACATTCCATGTAACCCCAGTTCTTTCACATGGGGTTGCCTACAGTTTCCTGAAGGATTTGTCTATCCTGCATTTTTTTCTCAAAGAATCCTCATTCTTCTTTCACTCCTTTCAATTTTCTTCTTTTTTCCCGTCTTTGCTCTTCAACCAAGTAAGCCTGACTTTATCAAAATTCTGTTGTTTTTTCCCCTAGTTTCTACCCCCAACCCTCTTCAGTTAATCTCCCTATTCTCTTTGTCTGCCATCAACCACACTTTCAAGTATAACCCAAAATGGTGAAGGGCTAAGAAGCATAAGTAGATACAGGTCATATAAATTAAGGAACCGGATCCAAGGAAAATAAATTTGCACTTTTTTTTTTTTTTAACTCTGGGCCTTTCAATTGTTCCTTTTGCCCAAAATGCTTTTTTTGTTAGCTCTTCTCTTGCTCACTCTTATCCTTTAGATCAGCACAAATATCATCTCCTCAGAGAACCTTTTACTGGTCACTCTATCTCAAGTTATTCTATTTTATTACTCAGTATATTGATTTCCTGTGTAACACTTACCAAAATATATAAGCATATTGCTTATCTATTTGACTTCTTTATTATTCTCTATCTCCCCCACTAGACTGTCATTTCCTAGAGAAATGGGATCTTGCTTGTCTTTTTAACACTTTCCCCATTGCATTCAGGTCTAATTCAGATGAGCACTAATTACTCAATAAACATTTATTGATTAAATTAGTTGATTTTGTTTTCCTTTTCCTCTTATGACCATACATACCACCTCAATCTCATCATTCAAAACATTATTTTTTCCCCTAGCATTTGGAGATATATTTCTATTCTTTTAGAATTATTTTTAATTTTGGTAAAAAAAAACACATAAAATGCACCATCTTAAACATTTTAAACGTACAGTTTTGTGGTATTAAATACATTTCATAATTGTGTGTAACCATCACCACCATCCATCTCTATGACTTTTTCATCTTGCAAAACTGAAACTCTACACTTACTAAACTATAAAACCTCATCCTTCTCTCCTAGCTTCTGGCAACCAATATTCTTGCTGTCTATGATTTTAACTACTCTAGGTATCTTATCAGAGTGGAGGCATACCATATTGGTGTTTGTTTGTTTGTTTTTGTGACAGCCTTGTTTCACTTAACATGGAGTCCTCAAGGCTCATCTTGTTATAGCATATATTGAACTTACCTTTCTTTTTAAAGCTGAAAAATATTCCATGGCATATAGCCATATATACCACATTTTGCTTATTCCTTCATCCATCAGTAGACACTTGGGTTTGTTAAAAACAAGATGAAATATGCCTCCTAAATGGAGTTGCTTATGCAAGCCTTACAACATCAAACCAAGACTTAGTGACAGTTTCAACTTTTCCAAAAATGCATCTTAAACCAGTCAATCAGCAATTGCCTGATCAACACTAGTTAGGTACTGTGCCAAATACACCCCTGCCATCCCCTAAAACTAACTTTGCAATATCCAAACCACTTTTTTATGTAATATAACTTCCTTATTTCTGCTCCCTTTTGCCTATAAAAACATCTTTCACTGAATACAGCTCCTTAGAGCTCTTTTCATTCTGCTAGAATGGATGCTGCTTGACTCAAATCAATTTTTGCTCAAATAAAGTCTTAAGAACTTTAACATGCCTCAGTTTATCTTTTCTCAATTCTGATTTCAGAAAAGGAAACCAAAGCAGACCCTAAAGGACAACCCCAAGGAACAATTAGCAACCAGCCATTCGTACCCGTTGAGCCTCTTGAGCTCACTACTTTCTTACTAACTTCATAGGTAAGTTTCTCTGGGATCCTAGTTCTGGAGCTTTTGCCATGTGAGCTTTCAAACTTTACTTGAGCATTTCTTTTCCTGTACTGGGTCTGGAAACCTGCTGGAGTCAGACTAGATCCAATTTAGAAACTGGACCTGATCTAAGTCAGACTGGATCCAACTTAGCAAAGTTAGTCTGGGTCTGACTTAAGCTGGATTGGGTCCAGTGCAAGGCCTTGTGTGAAAAAATTTTGTTTTATGGCTAAAAAGGTAGGTAGCCTTACCAAAGATAATCTTGAATTACAGTGGCTACAGTGGAGAAATTTTAATCTAGATAAGCTTATCCATTTATGAGGTGTCCAAGAGAAAAAAGGAGTCTCAGCCAAGCACTCATCATAAAGGGTAGAGGGAAAGTTATCTTTTTCTTCTCTACAGGTTTTAGTGACCAGGATGAGACCCTGTAGAACACCCCATTCACTACAGAACCTAGATGGAATCCTGGTAAAAGTGGCAGAAGTCAGCAAAGGGTGAAAATTGTAAGTAAAGTCAGCTCTCTCACGTCTCTCCCTGTTGTGTCTGTTTAAATGAACAACGTAAATTTTATGTTATCCTTTACTTTCCAAATTCAGATTATCAAGCAAATAAATAAATAATAAAAAAATACAAAATACAAACGAACAAAAAACATACTTAAGTATTAGATCTTTGAATTCTGACTCATGATTTTGCCTTTGGGTCTCCATTGGTCATTGATCCCTCCTCTCCCAGGACAGTTATTGCCTTATTGCCTGTCATGAGAACTTGACTTGGCAACTGTCAGGTTAGGGAACCAAAGATATGGTTCAACAGAAATGTCAATTGTACCCTATTTGCTGCTAGATATGGTTGGACACAAATGTAGATTATACTCCATTTGCAGCTATGGTCCCTCTCGCTGTTGCCAACTTGCAAAGGAATTTTCTGACTCTTTCTTTCTTACGGTTTTCTTTGGGAGTGTCTCTGGATCTTGAGAGGGTACTATTTTTTGCACTCTTTAAGAATGTCTCTTATGTCCAAATGATTACTCAATTCTGCCAGAAATATTTACTGTTTGTCTCAGCTGGAACTTGACAACATATTTAAAAGGATTTTTCACCAGATCACATGGTGATTCTGATTTTATAAAGATCTGCCATATTGCTTTTTATAGCAGCTATCCTGTTTTATATCACCACCAACAGTACACAAGAGTTCCAATTCCTCTGAATCCTTGCCAACATGTATTATACTGTTTTTTTTATATATTAACCATTTTAATTAGTACAAAGTGGTATCTTATTGTAGTTGCTTTTTTTTTTAAAATGTTTACTTATTTATCTTGAGAGAGAGAATGAGCAAGAAGGGGGAGGCAGAGAGAGGGAGATAGAGAATCCCAAACAAGCTCCACACTGTCAGTGCAGAGCCCAACACAGGGCTCGGATGCACCAACTATGAGATTATGACCTGAGCCAAAATCAAGAGTTAGATGCTTAACCAACTGAGACACCAGGTGCCCCTTATTGTAGTTTTGATTTTCATTTCCCTATTTATTAGTGATGTTGAACATCCTTTAATGTGCCTCATAGCCATCAGCTCTTTGAGAAAATGTCTATTCAAGTCTTTGGCCTAATTTTTTTTTTTTTAATATTGGGTTCTTTGCTTGCATTGTGGTTGAGTTTAGGAGTTCTAGCTTCTATATATTAATCTCTTATAAGATATGATATGCAAATATTTTCACCCATTCTGTGTATTCCCTTTTTACTTTGTTGATATTTCTTTGAAGGTGTACATTTAAAATTTTTTTTTTTAAAAATCAAATCCAATTTGTCAACTTCTTATTTTGCTGCCTGTCTTTGAAAGAATTTGCATGTTGATCTTTTCTAAAACTTACAACATAAAGAGTAAGCATTCAATTATTTAATTTACAATTAATTTATATTTTTCTGCACCAGATTTTTTAGATCTATCTTTACGCTGTAAAGACTAATCTTTGAAATTGTTCTGCATTTATTTTCTAAACTCATATTGTCTACTATGACACGAATAGGGAGTGTTTCACTTATAAATGTAGTTTACATGCTATTTTGTACTAGGTAAATACTAAGGTTTGTTGTTATCATGTATCTTTTATAATTTTTTAATGTTTATTTATTTTTGAGGGAGAGAGAGTGGGAGAGGGGCAGTGAGAGAGGGAGACGCAGGATCTGAAGCAGGCTCCAGGCTCTGAGCTGTCAAACTCACAAACCGTGAGATCATGACCTGAGCCAAAGTCGGACACTGAACTGACCAAGCCACCTAGGCGCCCATCATGTATCTTTTAACATGTTCATACTTCAGTGATTTTGGTCAAATATGATCACAGTTACATCAGAGCATGATTTAAAACATACTTAAATTGGGGCGCCTGGGTGGCTCAGTCGGTTGGACGTCCGACTTCGGCTCAGGTCATGATCTCGCGGTCTGTGAGTTTGAGCCCCGCGTCGGGCTCTGTGCTGACAGCTCAGAGCCTGGAGCCTGTTTCGGATTCTGCGTCTCCCTCTCTCTCTGACCTTCCCCCGTTCATGCTCTGTCTCTCTCTGTCTCAAAAATGAATAAATGTTAAAAAAAAAAAATACTTAAATACACCTATCACATAAAACTTAAAAAAAAACATATTTAATGTGTGTACTCTCAGCACTATTACATGTTGAGTTTGTAGTGTTTTGGCATCTTATTTTCTAGCATTTAAAGAATAGTAGGGAAATTTAGTGATATATCAGCCAAATACAGAGATCTATATGCTCTGTTGTTAGGCTGAGGTTGTTGCCACAGAATCTTCTAAAAAACTTGCTAAGAATTAATAATAAAGGACAAGTAATGCTTTAAGGATATTACGTAACCCAGTAAATTATTTTATGATTTGGACAATGTTTTTATTATATATTGCATAACTGATTCATAAAGTAATTGCATAGTTTTAATTCCTGGCTTATTAATGATATATTGGCATTTTTAGAAGCTTGTAATTTTAAAAGGGCTTGGGATACAATTTGTACATTTTTAAAGTAAAGTATTTATTTTGATTTCATTTTCTTTCATTGCTAAGTGCTATTTTTATTTAATTTTTATGTTTTTCAAGTAATCTCTACACCCGATGTGAGGCTCAAACTCACAACCCCAAGATCAAGAGTTAAAGGCTCTACTAACAGCTACCCAGGCAACCCAGTTAAATGCTATTTTTAAATTAACTACCTAAAAATCACTTTTAGATAGACAGAAAATATATTCCTACCTATGTTACCTTTAACATAAAGCTATTGAATATTATTTAATAATGTTGCAAATGGAGCATACTTACAGATTCTTTGACATTTCACAGAACATCCATAATTCAATGAATTATGAATTCCACCCTTAATTCAATGAAGGGTTAAAAGCACAGGCTTCAATTTTTTTTCTTTCCCATTTATTAACTATGTGATGTGGGGCATTTAATCTAAAATCTCTAAGCCTTTTTTTCCTTACCTGCTCAAGGTTCTGACGCCACAAAGTTGTCCACAATTCAATGGCTTGACGTGTGGAAACCACTAGGCCCAGAGTTTGTTATATGCTCAAAATGTCAGTTATTGTTTTTATTGACATTGCTATGGTTATAATTACTACAGAATTCTAGTTGTTACTCTTTCTAAGCAAATACCATTAATAAATGACAAACTTCTCCTTTTCTTTCTTCACAATTCAGTCTATGTGTGAGAAGCTGGCCATTTGAAGGTGGTGTTCCCCATAACTTCTCTACCTAAGTTCAACAGGCCTAACATGCTTTGTGGAGTTCCTTATTTCTAAAATCAGCTTAAAGCCAAGGTTTATTGCTTTCCTACTATTTAGAAGATTTAGAAGTAGGTGGTTTGAGGGGATACAAAGATGAACAAGCCACAATTATTTGTTGAGGGAAGATCAAATCTAGCCGAAGAGATAAAATGTCCTCAAAGAACTACAGTGGACAACATAATGTGCTAAATACTACCATAGAGCAACAAAGGACCTCAGGCATATAGCAAACAGAGCTTAACTGCTGAGTGCTCAAGGCAAGTAGGGCTGAGAAACTCTTAGGATAACCCTTTCTATTCAAAAATGACTGAGTCTTCTTATGAGCTGCATCATGTCTTTGGGGGAGAGGGGCCGAAAAGACATATTGAAATCCTAACCCTCAATACCTCACATGTGACTTTTTTGGAAACAGGGTCTTTATAGAGGTATATTAAAAGAAGTCATTAGAGTGGGCCCTAATGCAATGTGACTACTATCCTTACAAAAAGTGAAATTTGGACACAGAGACAACATGCACACAAAGAAGATAATGTGAAGATATAGGGAGAAGATCCCATGTATGTGGGGGTGCGAAGGAATGTCAGAAATTGCCTACAACTAAATTAAGCTAGAAGAGGGAAAGGGATTTTCCCTAGAGCCATCAGAGAAAACACAGTCCAGCTGACACCTTGGTTTCAGACTTCTAGACTCTTAGAAGGGTGAGACAAGAAATCCTGCTGATTTAAGCCACTAAGTTTTCATACACTGTATTGGCAGCTCCAGGAAGCTGACACAGTTCTAAATTACTTGATACTGGAGAAACAGAAAAATACCACATGCCAGGCAGGGAACTGGAAGCTAATAACCATATTCTGAGTATATGCATCTAATGTTAAAGCCTTTTAAACCATTTGACTTGTGGAAGAAAAAAAAAAACTATACAGCATAAGACCTTAATATAAGCCCTTGTACAAGACCATTTTTTAAAATATTTATTTGAGAGAGAGAGAGAGAGAGAGAGAGAGAGAGAGAGAGAGAGAGAATATATGAATGCATGTGCAAGTGGGGCAGGGGCAGAGGGAGACAGAACCCCAAGCAGGCTCCATCCTGTCAGTACAGAGTCCACGTGGGGCTCCATCTGATGACAGTGAGATCATGACCTGAACTGAAATCAAGAGTCTGATGCTTAACCCACTGAGCCACCCAGTCACCCCAAGAGCATTTTTAAACATTCCATTTTGAAAGCATCTACCTGCCATATTAATATTTCTATTAGAAATAAACATATCTACTACTTACCTACTTTTTTGCCTGCACAAAAAAATTCTTGTATTTGCAGTGCTATACAGATGGTAGGCTTTGAAAATTGTTTTTTGTCGATTAACCCGTAAAAACAGCATAAATTATTCTTTCTTTCAAATGGGGAAATGCTTGCCCCAACTAACTCAAGTGTGTTGTTAAAAACAAAGAAAATAACGAGTATTAAAGTGTTTAAATTTTTCACAAATCACCAAGAAAATATATAAAGTATTATTAGTGAACCATTTAATATGTGGAATTAAAAACCACACTTTTAAAATAATTTAAGTCTTGGGGCACCTCGGTGGCTCAGTCAGTTGAGGGTCTGACTTCGGCTCAGTTTTTGAGTTTGAGCCCCGCACCGGGCTCTGTGCTGACAGCTCAGAGCCTGGAGCCTGTTTCAGATTCTGTGTCTCCCTCTCTCTGCCCCTTCCCCACTCATGCTCTGTCTCTCTCTCTGTCTCTCAAAAATGAGTAAATGTTAAAACAATTTTTTTAATAAAAATAAAATAAATAATTTAAGTCTATAATAAAATATATGTTTGTTTTAAATTTTGACCATCTCTTTAAAATGGCATTTTACTTGAAAGGGAAATAATTATTGGATAAGGTATACTTTCATGATTTATCTTCATCTATTTCTCACTAAAACAAAAACAAAAAACAAAAATAAAGACAAAAAAAATCCTCTTATTACTTGGAGGAGGGATTTGTTCTGACATGAAATAAGTTAGAAATGGTACGAATGTGAAAGACTAAAACTCACAGAAAAACAGGATGGAAATGTAATTCCCAAAGCACTGTCATTTACAGAGAGATCTTTATTTTGGCTTCTCTGAGTTTTTCATTAATTGTATCTCAAATACTCAGAAAATCAAAACAAAAATACCTAGAAAAGCAAAATCAGGAAATACTAATTTTATTTATCTGTTTAGGCAAGAATTGGAACCCTACAATCCACTTTCTGAATTATTTATTCCAGTCTGATTCAAAGAGTAAAAAGTGGAAATTCTTCCCCAGGTTACACATTAGAGTCATTAGCAAACCTTGACACATTCCATCATTAACTGGGAAAGTTGGAAACACCTGGAACTTGTTTTCCTCCTTTCTTTCTTTCGTTCTTTCTTTCTTTCAAAACCTAGTCATGTGTAATTCATGCTAGAGACCTGGAATACTGGTCTCTTAGAACTTTTGGACTTACTGGTCACACCTATTTCATGTTTCTGATGATTACCTCTCAACTAACTCCCTGTCTTGTTCTAATTTAGTACCTCCAAGAAATACAACTATCTTCTTAACTTCTCTGGTGAATATTTCTAAAAATAAACACTTGAACCATCACCAATCACTAACTCTTCGTCCCCTCATCTTGTATATGCTCCCATCCTCCATGTTCACATACCCTTTTCAAGAAAATCTAAGGTAAAAACCATCTTTCTTTTGATAGCAGAGTTCCCTTGGAGCAGGTTATCTCTTCTCTGCAGTCCCCAGATTCCTGGCCAAGGAGGAAGAGTTGACAAGTCTGGGAGTCCCCATTGTCAATTCTAGATAATCATGCAAAGTTTTATTAGAAATAATAAGGTAAATACTGGTAGGATATGGTCAGTTTGCTTAAAAATATTTTCTTCCAAAATTGTTTCATTCTCATTTCTATCCTCTAAAAGAATGATAGTTTAATAGCTAAGATTGAGAAACTCATATTTTTTCTAGTAACTACTGATGATATAAAATGCACATGAATTTTCAGGCAAAACACAAGCTAGTCTGTTAAGATAAACAAAAAGAAAGGGATTGAGAGCAAAATTTTATTAACGTATTGCTGACAAAATAAAAAGGGGGAAATAATTTTGATCTCAATCTCTGTAAAAGGGTTCAGAGAATTTGTTTCATTTCATTGGAGCTGAATCCAAGCTAATCTAAGATCTTGCAAAATCTGATCTAAGTCACATGAATATCTAATGTAGCAGGAAAAATACATATTTGTGTAATTTACATGTTGTTTTAATCATTGCATAATTGTTTTATTTGTAAGAATTGTTCTGACATCCGGGTTTAACACAAATAGATATAGATATAGATATACTAATATATAAATATATTGATATATATCAATGTGATCTTTTCAAAGATATAGCCCAAAAGTCCTAATAAAAATACTTATTTGATTATTTAAAGTGATGAACATTGGGTAGGCCTCAAAGTGCACACAGGATTTTGTTTAAAAATAAATTAAAATATAACCAACAGACTATACAACAACCCAAGAAGTAAAATAATTTTACACCAAGCTTATTTTAGGTGTTGACGGGAGAAATTCATTGGCAAGCTGGTACCCTACACAGTTACTGAACAACAGAGTCTTGGTGTTTTGTATATATCTCTTAAGTCCTTTTGCAATGATGAAGGGATGTAGCTAAGTATATTTCTCATATTGTCAATGCATTAAACTATTTCCTGAATTAAATAGCTTACCAATAACAAACAGTTGTCAAATAAAAGAAAACAATAATGCTAGCCATCGGTCTGTATGTTTGATAAATAGTACCTGTTAGCTCTTGTAACAATCTCAGGAGGTGTTATTTTTATTATTATTATCTCAAGTGGTTTCTTTTCATTTATACAAATAATAGGACTTTAGCTATCAACACAAACAACACCAGGCCTTATTCTGAAAAGGAAGAAAACAGGAATAAGTGGTGCCAAGTCTTACTCAAGGTCACACGGCTTGGAGTTCAGTTTAGTGTCCATTTAACAATGGCCATCTTGGTAGTGTTTTTCTAGATATTTTGGCATTGTAGAAACTTAACAAAAAGTGTCCAAACACGATTGAATGTAACTAGAGACAATGTGAGGCGTTAGGCTTAAATGAGAAAGATTTGGGGAAGGGGTGATAGAACAGGGCAAAAAATAAAACTCACCCTGTGAATCATATAAATGAGTAACAAATAGAGCAAGTGTGCTTCTCACTTTTGTAAAATTTAAGGATATAGCTATCTTTTATGAGAGCGTGCATGAAGTACTTCCAATTTGTGACCTCTCAAAGTCCCTTTTATCTCATACAGTCTCTGATTCTATAATGACTACTGCTACAAATAATATTAGTAGACAGATAAGAAACAGACAGGGGAAAAGAGGGGAAATCACCTCAAACAGCGATAACAGAAGGTGGAATTAAGTCATTGTTATACATGGCAGTTGTGCCTTTCAAGACATCACTTTTGTAAAGCTCCTAAGAGAAAAGGGGATTTAAAAAAATATTTCATATTAATTAAATTCCATATTGCATCAACCCATCATCCAGTGTATTACGATCATATTACGGGAAACAATTTGTCATTCAAGAACTTGCTAACCATCTCAATAGCAATGGTCTCTTAGAAACAGATCTTAGGAAGGTGAATAACAACAGGCATGTGTTGCTTGGGAACAGAAGATTTTTCATTTCCCTACTAGTCTGAATAGCCAGTTGATTTATTTAGGAACAAAAGCACAACATTCAATATCTTATGAAAGACACCTACATAAAACCCCTTAAGAACTAATGATTTTTAGGTATAATTTGAAAGATGTGTTCAAGTACTAAACCAGAGTAAAAAATCAGCCACTTTATCAATTCATACTAGTGGTTAGCTCTGAAAATTTAATGGAATACTAGGAAGCAGAAAGGTGGCAAAATGTCTTTAGGGAAGAAAATGTCTTTGGGAAGAAAAACTGTGTAAATCTTCAAGGGCAGAATTTGGGAAGTATGGTATGAAGGGGTTTGGAAATGTATACAAATTATTTTAAGCCACATGTGCACAGATGTATAGGTTATTACTATTTTCCCCACAAATGATATCATAATCCAGATAATTGACTGAAGTTCATTTTAGACCTCACAAAGGAATACTGAGTGAGTTGTGTCTGAGGGCAAAACACAGTGACCACACCTAACTGGGAACTCCTTAATAATTGTGTCTATGTATAAATGACATTGAGGCCTGACTCAGCACCATTTAACAGTAGTTAAGAACAAGGTCTCTGAAGTTACACTAGCTGTGTTTAAAATTTCTGACCACAGTGCTACTTATTTTGGCACTGTAGAGATTTATTTATTACTCCACTAATGCACTTGTTACCATTTACGCAACAAGGGGTGGGGTGGGGAGAAAAGATCTAATTACAACCTTCAAGGAGGTTCTAGTGGGTCCTAGGCACTTCTGCCTTGTGGGCCTCCCTCATATATATAAGTGTAAAATTCTACTTTATGACCATGTTGGTGTAAAAAGACTATAATAACATGTTAAGACACTTTTATCTCCGTATTTTTTCTTCTGATTTTAAAATTAATTAGAATTTTTGTGTGTGCGTGAGCCTTAGATACTGTGCCCACTGTACCTAAATAGAGACATCAGCCCATTCTGTTTCCACTTAATACATTTATGACCTTTGGCAACTTAACCAATTCTCTATGCCTCAGCTTTGTCATTTATAAAAGGAAAAGACAGTAATAGTACTTATTCAATTTCATTGGATTGCTGTGATAATTGAATGACATAATCTACCTTGAAAGATGGAGGGTGTGCAGGCTGGAGCAGAGGTGAGGATTGATGGGGCAGAGAAGTGTAAGAGGCAAACTTATGAGACAAGGATGAGAAGTGGGAGCAAAGTGGCTTTAAGGAGGGGGAAATTTCTAACCACAGTAGCTCCTCGTGCTTTAATGACTATCCTTCATCCATTTATGTGCCACTATTTTTCAAATATAGCTTACACCGAATTAAATAAAATATAAGTTGATTTAAACTTATCAACTCCATATGTTTAGCTTTAGTACATTTTATCAAGCAAACCTGAAAAAAGCACTCTTTTTTTTTTTAAAGTGCAGTTATTCTTAACATAGTATTTAAGGGAAAATTTATAGCAAAAGAAGGTAATCATTGGTGTAAAGGAGATTAGCTGGAAGATTAAAGAGTCAAAGTGCATGAATAAAAGTTCAGAACTAAAGGCATCACTGGGGTGCCTGGGTGGCTCAGTTGGTTAAGCGTCTGACTCCTGATTTCTTCTCGAGTCATGATCTCACGGTTGGTGGGATGGAGCCCTGTGTCAGGCTCTGTGCTGACAGCATGGAGCCTGCTTGGGATTCTCTCTCCCTCTCGACTCCTCCCCAGCTCGCACACCTGGGTGCATGTGCACACACACCCTCTCAAAATAAACAAACATTAAAATACACAACTTTTAGAACTGATATACATCAAAATTTTAAAGTGAAAGTCACATATTTTGCAGCAGATATAATGTGAGTCTCAGAGAAGTTGTGTAATTCCATAAATGGGTTATAACCCCAATCCATGATTCTTCCCTTTGGGGCCCCACCTCACTCCACACCAACTGTAGAGTAGTTCTGAGATGATGATTTACAAAATAAGCATTATTATAGATTGTGTGCTTTTGATAGAAGGAAAATACTGTTTTCATTAATTCAAAAATATTTATTATATTGCTAATGTGCCTGATAATGTTTATACAGTGGGGGAAAAGACATAGTATAACTTTTAAGGAGCTTCTAGTTTAGTCAATAGATTGCACATTCCATAAGTGAGTCAAGTAATGTGTGTACCATTGTGTAAGCTTTACAAAAGAGAAGCAAAGTTCCAGCAGAGTGGAAAATGGGAGCACAGGGTATAGCTGAAGCATTCAGGAAATGCTTCCTTGAGAAAGAATGAGTAGGATGAGACACAAAGTTGAGATCAGGCAAAGAAGGTAGGAGAGGGTATTACAGTCAGAGATTACGAAGGCGTATCAAAGTGGCATTGCACTCCAATCACTTCATGGACACAAGGAAAATCAATTTGACTGTCACCTTAGGAGTAAGGAGGAGACTGGAGCAACATGAGGGAGGGGGGAGTTAGACGCAGGCCTGAACATTCAGGAATTTTCATAATAAAGGAAGGATTGTGCAGTTTATTGTAAGGGCAATGGGCTGCCAGTGAGTGTTGAAGTGATTTGAGAGTAGAATGGATGAAAAGTGACAGTCGTTTGTGGTAGGCTGGTGGGAGAGGATGGCGAGAGAGAAGGAATGAAAATATCTTTAAAGGTAAAATACACAGGACTTGGATTCTGATTGTAAGAGATGAGGGGTGTGAAGGAGTTATCTAGGATGGTTTTGGTTGCCTGATACAAGTAACCGATGACTCAGGACATGCTATTTAAGAGGGTTTGTACTGTGTTAGAAGTGGGGAATAAATGTCTTTTTCCTTTGTGGCTCTTTTCCTTCTAGTTCATCCTACAACGTTAGTTTAATAGGATTACAAGGGGCGAATAAATCTAAGATGGAGTCTAGAAACACAAATATACAATCAGGTAGTTTAATAATTTTTCACACCACTAGCTTGTATATACAGTGTCTGCCATATGCTCGACCCTTTTCTAAGATATTTATCTGAATATTACCGTGTATAGTCATTTAAATCCTTTATCAATATGAAGTAGATACTACTCTCTCTTTCTTTCTTTCCTTCTTTCTTTCTTTCTTTCTTTCTTTCTTTCTTTCTTTCTTTCTTTCTTTCTTTCTTTTTTCTTTCTTTCTTTCTCTCTCTTTCTATTTATCTATCTGTATTTTATAGAGGAAGAGACTCAAGTACAGAGAGGTCACAGTTATTTAAGCAGCATGGAAATGACCGCAATTTCATTGAAAGCTTGAACAGATTTTCAGGTCAGGCTTTGAACTATCAAGTGGTGCTGCCTCTCTTAACAGATCCTTCAGGTTTAATCTTAAACAAAAGGTGTAAAGCAGGCCTTATAAATCCACCTGTGGCCTAAATCCTCTGTGTTAAGAGGCTGGATAAGAATTTGGGGCCAAAACTGTAGATCACATTAGTTTTACTGACCTGATATCCTCTTGGGAATAAGAACCCCTATAGTATGTCTCCCAGGTTGAAGTTGGAAACTGAGAGATTTGTGTGATTGGCTCAGATTCTCATAACACATATAACCAAAATGAGTTTTTTCAATTTGTCTTTCAGCCTTTTTCAACTGCTTTGCCATTAAGAGACTTCAGTTTTATGACAGAAATAAGCACCAGAATGAACTCGGCTTTTATGAATAAAGAAGATATATTATATTGCTATTATTTGGCAACATTTATAAAATCATTAATCCTGCGAAAGCATGAAAAGCAGAGACCTGTGATCTCTGCTCTCCAAAGGAGATACATGAAGCATTAGCTTGCTTAGAAGAGTAAGTGATGTCTTAAGTTACTGAATTGTTCAGTTTTATTGCCACACAAATTCCATGTAATCAGTTCTTAGCAAAGCACATTGCCATAACACATTTCATGGTTCATTGACAAAAATGATCCTTCATCCCAGGTAAATAACAGTATGTGTCATATGTGTGTTATCAGATTCTGAGTCAAGCTCGGAGCACCTGAGGTAGTTAAATTTTTAGTGGGAAAATGTAATTCATAAGTCAGATTAAAAAAAAAAAAGTCTGAGTAATAGGTCTGACTACAGTAACTTACACTGTTCTTACACTCTGAAAAAGTCAAAATGAACAGAATGGAGATGTAAGAATGCACTGGTACAATGATGAATCCTTTCTTGTTAACGGTTTTTAATGCAGTGGCTGCGATAGCTCATCAACAATTATCAGGTATAAAGCACAATGTAAACGAATCCTACTTTAAATTTACATTATTTAACTTAACTTGGGGATTATGAATAAATTTATCTGACGTGGAACAGCATACTTTAGTGAATGCTGATAAGAATCCTAGTGAGACCTTGCTGTTCATAGAAATCTGTCTCTCAAGGACATAACCTTTTCTGTCATGATTGCAACTCTCATTGCAAAATGAGAAAATTAAATCACTTGGGAATGCTAGAAAAGACAGAAAACTTTAAACTAAATGCCACTCATAACACTAGAAAGCGGAGTAAATGATGTGTTGACTTTGATACAAGAGAACATCTATGACATTATCTATCATTAAGTCGAGAAATCTGTCAGGTATGTTTTCCTTACGATGATGGTTTTTTAACTAAGTCTGGGATTGAGCTGTTTAAATAATAATTGGCACATATATCAATTTAAACAAACTTCTTGGCCGTCCTATAAAACTTAAACCAATGAGAGCTTCAGAGTTCTGGATCCCTTAGAGGTTTTAAGCCTAAATAAATAATAAGCCTAAATAAACCTTTAGCACCACTCTAACCGTCTGTCCTACCTCAATTCACCATAGCCAAATGGTCTCTGCTCAGGGGTATCCGTGATTCACTAAAATACAGTTATGTAATATAGTTAGCAGTAGTCTTTCCAAAGGTAAAAGGTGGTATATGGATAGAAAAAGTAAATTAACGTTATAGGGAAAAAATAATTTGGAGGGAAATTGTTTGTTGCCAATACCTATATCATTTTCTGCACACATACAGAAAAAAAAGAAAGAAAGAGATCCTGCTTTAAATTTAACTACATCTTAAGTCACTTATTAGAAATTTAGCAATAAGTTGTCCTTTAGATATTTTTCTCTAGGAAGATAAGACCCAATTACTTGTTCTCTTATTTATAAAATATTAAAAGTTATTTTCATGTGTGTTTATGTTTTCTCTGCTCATAGTTCATATTTTTATAACAACATATAAAAGATCCATGATTTAGATCTATCAGAAAATCTAATGGTTCAGACAAATAAATCTATATTCAGAACAAGAGGGAATATGAAAAATTTTAGACTTCTACTTGAAAGCGTTTCTCAGAAGCATTGTATAATAGGTTAACTTTGAAACATTCATACAAAAACGTGTGTGTGTGTGTGTGTGTGTGTGTGTGTGTGTGTGTGTATGTATGCTTTGCCAAATACCGGATTGTAGATCATGTGTGAGACTATAGGAAATCCCTGATTTCCTTATTACCTTATTTATTCATTTATTTATTTAGGAAATCCCTGATTGATTGATTTAGGAAATCCCTGATTTATTTATTCATTTATTTATTTATTAGGAGTAATTGGTACTTCATGATATACCTACTTAAAATGAATCTGCTAGTCTGTAGTAAAAAGTGAAAGAGAACATTGTCTCAATTATGATAGTTTAGGGTTTTTTTTTTAACTTTTTAATATTTATTTTTGAGAGAGAGAGAGAGGCAAAGTGTGAGCGGTGAGGGGGTGGGGGGCAGGAGTGCAGACAAAGAGGGAGACACAGAATCTGAAACAGGCTCCAGGCTCTGAGCTGTTAGCACAGAGCTCGACGCAGGACTCAAACTCATAGACTGTGAGATCATGACCTGAGCCGAAGTCAGACGTTTAACCGACTGAGCCACACAGGCTCCCCAATAGTTTGTTTTTCTTAACAATATTTACAGTTATATTCATCTACTCATTTGTGGAGTTAATACTCAGATCAGTTGTTTTCAGGACATAATTTTCCTGGCAAAAATCTGTTATACCAAGAAAACAATATCTCTCACTTTGAAACTATTATAAAACCATTAAATGGGTCTTTATCCAAAAATATTTCAGAGTTCAGAAACTTTCCCAAGGACCTCTCAACTCTGATGCTGAAATCATAAATTACATGTGTTTGAAGCACCAAACATTTCCGTGTTCTTGTTAATTTTTCCTTAAGAGTTAACTTTGGAGTTTGGTAAATGTTCTAATTGCCAGATGCTCCCATGTTAATCAATGGCTTTACAAGTTATTAGGACAGTTTTCCAATATTGCTCTCATCTACTTCATGAAATCCTGTGGCTGTTTTTAAGATTTACTATGTAAGTTTGCAACCCTGCTGCTCTGTATCTATATAACATTGCCATATTTCAAAACTAAAAATCAGAGAGAGATCTAAACTGTTCAATCGATCAATAGTATTGTTCTGTGAGAAGATATGATTAAATAGAAATAAATTTTGTTAAGTAGTCATGTTTTAGTGAACTTGATTCATATTATGACGGAATGTGAGCCTCCAATTCAGGAGACAGCAAAGTTATTCTATACAGAGCCCAGGAATAAATATTTTTTTTTTTGTTTCTGTCGCAGCTAAGCTTAGTCACGGTAGCATCAAAGCAGTCAAAGACAATACATAAAAGAATGACATGCCTACAGTCAAATAAAACTTTATTTACAGAAACAGTGAGCAGGGTGAGTTTTTTTTGTTGACCCCCTCTCTAATTTAATAAATATTTGGATAACGAGGATCACTCTATAAGAAAAATATTTCTCCCCAAAAAATGGAAATAAAGGACTTCCTCTATAATGCCCCCCAAAATCTAAGAACTTTTGAAATTAAATATAATTTGCATGTTTTCTTTAACACAATCCCCAAATATCACTATTAATCATTCGATTCTGTTATTTCTCTCTCATTGTAGTACTTTAAACTATGTGAAAAGAAATTTCTTTGAAAATATATGAAAATGTATGTATTTCTCAAATTTGCAGGTTTTTAACTCTCTAATATTAGCATTATTACAAATTAGAAACCCAGATAACCCAAAGATAATATGATAATCACATGTAAAACAAAATGATGATGAAAATGGAAAAAAAAATACTTCAGAGATAAAAGTAAAAAAAAAAAAACATTGTTTACTTCAATCAATTGTATATAATTATTTGCCCTTCATGAAATACCTCAATTAAGGACTTCACCTGGGAAAGTTCTCACGGTACCAAGTCATTAGCTAGCTATAAGTAATACAATGATCTATGTGTTTTAAAAATGTTGAAATAATGCGGCTGGTCATCTGTAGCCCTCTGGTCCCTTTCAATAGTATGAGCAATCTAGTCAACAATAAAAAAAAAAAAAAAAAAAAAAAGTTCACTAAGGTGTTACCACCTTATACACAGAAAGCACTCCTGACTTGTGTGCATACAGTGTTACATATGTCTCTTTATGCTATATGTAATTTTTATTAACATGTCCATTTACTATACTGCAGACTAAATTCACGGACATGCAATTGATTTTTAAAAGAAAAGCTAGGCCTTCTTTATCCATTCCAAACCATGTGAATCTGATGTCCAAAATTTCTCCTTTTAGACTTGGTGGTATGATGGTAAGCATAGCTATCTTCCACAATTCCTACCTTTCTTCAGTGTTTTAAGATCTTTTTTTTTTCTCCTTTCCTACACATGATTTTGAAAGAGTAATTAGATGTTATTGGTTAATTTAAAGGAGCTGAGCAACCTAAAATGTGTAATATTTATAAATGTCTCCTTATAATTCATTCATGTAAACTTTTTTTTTACAAAATATAAATGATGTCATATTTCTAAAGAATTGTCACATCTTGCCCTGTTGATATTTTCTTCATAGTATTTTGTTTTAGTGGTAAAAAATAGAACATTTGAACTGGATGGCTATAAATAGATATCAGAAAAAAAATCAGTGAATCTACTTTTTAAAATAATTTCTGTAAATAACCAGAGTTTTCTATATGAATATTTCTTCTTGTTACTGAAAGAAAAAAGATTATTCCAGATAGACCATATATCTGAACCATTATGGTATTTTTGGTTTTCTACAATGAACCTTAGGACAATCTTTGTGGGATGAAAAATAAAATTCTCTATACCATTAACACATTTAGGATACACATTTCACTGAAACCCAATTAAGTCAGAGGATATCAGAATATGGACAGTGGAAAAGTAACCATTCCAAAATTAGATGGTGTGTGTGTGTGTGTGTGTGTGTGTGTGTGTGTGTATTCAACACATACTGACTTTTGGATAATAGAACTAGCATTTGGAATGTTCCAGCATATGGACTGCCCATCAAAGAAGCCATTGACTACTGCTAGTTAAGGTATAGTTAACTAGTTTTTCTATTTACCAATTTTAAACAGTTTCTCTATTTTCCAGTATAGAAAGAGATTCTTCTCTATCAAGGACTCCTTTCCCCCTTTTGTCTGTAACTTATAGGAACCAAAGATTGTGACACACAATACTGACAAAAAGAAATTATCATCAGTGTTATCAAGTTGTATCGTTTATTATGATTAAACAATTTACTTCATATATGTTATACTTTATACAACCTATAATTCCAAAACCAAAATAATTGAAAATAGATAAAACTTATATAGCCTTTATGATATGTCAGACCATGCTTTATGATACAGAAGTTATAAAAATCCATATATATATTTAAGGCCAATTCTATTATTTGATGCATTCTATAGATATTGAAAATAAGTCACTAAGTGTTGATTTGCTCCAACTCACAGAGCTATTAATTGGCAGTTTCAGGATTGGAACTCACGGAGTCCAGCCTCAGTACTCATGCTTTCACTACTCTTTTCACAATGCTATTAAAGAAGCATTGCTTTCTCTTCCTAAGCCCTATTTCATTGAAGGTATTATTTTCAAAGGCAATACTCAAAATTTGCCTAAGCCAGGCCATTACAGCTTTATAAAGTTCATTTATAAGTCATTCCGTATATACTAGATGTTATGTCAATGCAAAGCCTGATCTGGGGAGTGACCATCGTTTATGCATCTACCATCTACAATTGACAGATTATTTTCAGTTCGCCCCATCTCCTACCAGAGACCCTCAGAAGACTTTTTAAAAATTAAAATGATGAATAAATCAGCAAATCAGTCATCAGAAACAAACGCTAATCTATTATTCCCCTGCACTTGGCTTTATCAAAAAGACACAACTCATGAGAACAGAAGTAATATGTAAAGTCTTCTCCAAACAACTAAATGGCAATATATATTCTAAAGTCAATATACATTTCAGATTCATCATCTCTCCTTTCAGTTAAACCAGTAAATTTACATAACCTAAACAACCCTTTTCTATATGTTTTCCAATTAATAGGGTTTTAATATGTTTAGAAAATATCTGGTTGAATTTAGTGGAACAGCAAATTATGAACCAGGTGTTTCAATTGTATAAACAGCCTAATATGTGGACTGCATTAATTATGGCAAGTCTTCATCTTAGCTCCAAACCACCCAACTAAAAGTGGAATGAAGATTATTGCCTATTTCCTTATATCTAGATTGTGTTTTAATATCTCATTATATATTTAAAGGATAGACTCAAGGTCTCCAAGGCACACAGAGCTCATTGGTAATTATAAATACAAGATGGTGTTAATAATAAACTTTTATTTCCATTCATTATTCTCATTAATTCATTCTTTTAAATTTTGTACATTGTGGTGGATTTTTTTTCTTCCCCTGTTACAGATGTTTGGATTCTGTAATCCCTTGAGGTATGAGGAGCCTGCATATCCCATCTGCAGTGATAAACATATCCGGTGATTAGAATTTCATACAAAGCAAAATACTAAGACATCATTAAGCCTACAAAATATTTAGTCTCCCATATGTTGTTTGTGCTTCAGATTCCTCAAACATTTTGCTATAAAATACAATTCAGAATAAATAATAGATAAAAGTAAAGTCAAAGAAAAGAAAAAAAAATATCTGGGTTTTTCAACTTCTTTGTTGTATATTTTATTTACACCAAGTATACAGCTCAACTCTCAGTCTTCTTTACTAAGTTGACATGAAACCTGAGTATTCGGTGTATGAGGTTTATAGAAGTTACTGGTTTTAATAACACATTTGGCATTTAATTGAGCTTAGTTTAAGATGGGTGGGTAAAATTCATTAGAAGTTCCCTGATTGGGCATTAATTGCTAGCCATCTTGTGCTAAGTAAACTATTGTCCACAGTCTGTGCAATGCAGTGAGGATTCTGTTTTGCTACAGAGCCTAAGTGCAGCTTCATGTCTTGCTCCAACATTTAAGAAATAAATCAGTTGTTAAGCAAAACCTACATACATTTTATTGCACATAATAGGTGAGCAAAGCCCAAAGGTGAAATGAACCCACAATGAGAAATTTCGACATGAAGTGAGCAGAAAGCTAAAAAGAAAATTTTTTCCTTGGTAGTCTAGGGTTTGTTTTACACCTGGCAACTGTGCCAAACAAGCAATGGAAGCAAAACCACATCAATTGTGGGAAAAAGGAATACAGAATCAACTCTTAAATTTGGACTCTCTGGTAATTATCAGCAAGTTAATGGGTGTTAATTTTTCAACCTCAACATTAGAGCCATTTATGTTTCCAGTAGCTTTCTTGGCTACTGTGTTATATAAATTCTGCTCACCCCTTTCTTTCCTGAGTTCATTTCATCTAGGATTACTTCAATCTGAGACTAGAATAGTAAATACTAGAGGGACTAAACAAGTCAGTCTCCTCTATTGAAAAGATGTAAATGATACAATATTTCACCCAGCCAACAAACAAAATCAAAGTACTAGATGCAGCACAGCTTGAGACCTGTATATTTTAGTTTGAAATGTAAACATAAATATGACCCCGGAGATTAAACAATTTAATATTTTTCTCATTTAATAAAGACTGGGGGCCTCTTGAGTGTTTCCTGAGTACAAACATCTTAGAAGTTTATTTTTCATAAAACTATATTAACCCAAAATGGAAAAGACCTTTGGGTCAGTCAGACCATCCCTTGGAGAACACAGAGGGCAGTTGCCTCGAATAAATACTCCAGTGATTGGTCCCCTCGAGTGCTAGAGTTCCCTAGTGTTAGGCCAGCTCCTGACCTTTTATTTACAGTGATATTTATTATTCATATTTTATTAAATATTTAAAATGCCACCTATTGTATCTGATGACTATTATAAGAAAAGGTCCCTGTTCTTCAGATCTAGCTAGTTAATATCCGGGACTTGGCATTAATTATCTGACATTTCCTTTCAAAAATTCCTGAAGCTCCATGGTTATATTTAGCAACCAATAGTCAGAAACCACTTTGGCAAAAACCAAACATGGTCATGAAGATAGCCAGAGTCAGGAGATAGTCCTTCTTGATCACTTCATTCATAAATGAATTCATTCTTTATGTCACTTCTTTATGAGTACCACTGATAACTAATATTTATTGTAAAGTATATACAATAAGTGACAAGAAGGATATTTGTTAAAAATAAAATAAAATAAAATAAAATAAAATAAAATAAAATAAAAGTAAAATATAAAATGATTTTCCAAATTCAGTATGGGTTCTTCCACAGAGTTGGTTTTAGGCACTTCCCTGGTTATCACTTAATCACTTATTTGGAATTAAACCAACACAGTCGGTGCTTGTCTGTTTTTGTCAGTCTCTCTCTTTTCAATAGGTTCAGCATTTGAAAGAAAGTGAAGGGGTACATTACCCTGATTATTTAACTGCTTAGTTAGTGTCTAGTTCTTTCTGCAGAGTTTTCTATTCTCACAGTAAGAGAAAGGATAAAATATCCAAACTTTATTGTTGAGTAAATTAATCCTGGGACTATGCTTAAGAATTCTACAAGGAAAGATGCATATCATTTGAGTGAACAGTGAACCAACAACAAAAAGTAAATCCAAAACCAAACCAATAAAAAACCCAAAGCATCACTTTTCTTTAATGCCGAGAATCAATTCAGTCCAGTTGCAGAGAAACAGAGGTACCTGGTAGATTTTATTGGTGGGGAAGAGCTGTCCCTGGCCATGAAGAAGCAGTTCGGAAACAAGGCTCATAACTGGTGGAATAAGGGAACCTGTCATAGACCTAAACCTAGTTCCCGAAGTGCACCTTCCTCTTAATTATTTCTCTAAAATTTTATTTAAAGTGATAGTCTATCCTTGGTTATGTTGTATGTGATGCATGAAAGATCTGGGAAGGAGAGCAGCATTTTTGTTGTAGTGGAAGGTGTGACCGTAGAAAGGACAAGCCCAAGAGGTCATCAGAAGTAGGGTGACAGTGAAGAACTTTGAGGACAAGGCCAGGATGAAGAAGCAGATAAAATAGTTAGCATATGTGCCTGGGGAAAACCTGGGCAGAGAATAATGCCCCTCTCCTCAACTTAAGTCCATGCAGGTTCATGCCACCATGATTTGGATTATGCTAAATCTCATCCTGCTGCTTACAGCTAATTTCCATTCCTTAAATCCTTGCTACATGCCTCTCCAAATTCATGTTTTTGTTGTCCTCCTTATTTATTTCCTTACTCCACATCCCTCAACAATTTCAAAGGATCATAACATCAAGTTTGATTTCTGACTCAATAGAGAACAGATGTTAATAAAAGAAGTTGGACTTCCTGAGATTAAATCTTAGATCTGCCACTGATTATTTGTGTGACCTTGGAAAAAGAAACTCATCTGAAACTAAGATTCTTTATGTATAATATGGGAAAAAATAGTATATACGTAGATTTTTCTGATGAGTAAATGAGGTTATTTGGGAAAATCACTTGGCAGAGCGCCTGGCCTACAGTATTTTTATATTAGCTCTAATTATTATTAATTATAATTAACCAGGTGATTCTAAATAGGTTTTTCCAGCCATGATACTTTTAAAGTTTTTTTTAATGTTTATTCATTTTTGAGAGAGAGATGGAGACAGAGCATGAATGGGGAAGGGGCAGAGAGAGACCGGGGACGGGGGGTGGCACAAAATCTTTAGCAGGCTCCAGGCTCTGAGCGGTTAGCACAGAGCCCAACGTAGCACTGGAACCCACAAACTGCGAGATCATGACCTGAGCTGAAGTCAGACGCTTAAGTGACTAAGCCACCGAGGCACCCTCCAGCCATGATACTTATTCTCAGCTCCATTTTTCTATTTTCAACTATTTACTCATTGTGTTTTCCTATTATTGCATATTCAACACTTGTTAAACTCAACTCATACTGTTTTTTTTTTTTCCTTTCAAACTAAGGCATTTCTTATGGTATTATCCTCTTGTTCCCTATGTATCAGCCTATTCAGTTATGAAATTCTCTAGCTGCTGCTGATATACTTCAGCACTCTTCCTTCCTTTTTATTCCCAAAGTAGTCTTCTAGTGGAAACCCTCAACCTTGGTTTCTTAATGTTACAATTATTTCAACTGCCTCCTAACTTTTCTTTTTTCTTTCAACTTTCTGCTCCAATCACTTGGAATTTTGTAGACCAGGCAATATTCCTAAATCACAGATATTAATACATAGACTATCCAAGTGTACAATGAACCTGTAATTTGGGTCCTTTACAGACACTTCCAGCATTTACTACCTTCATACCAAAATTTAAGCTCTAAAAAAAATATATTTAATTTCTCTTCCTTGAATATTCTACATGTTTCTCTACCTATCAGTCAACACCAATTCTTTCTTAAATGTATTCAACATTACTATACTTTGTGTAAAATAGTAAATACTCATCAAGAGTCAACTCTAATGAAATGTCATGTACTAAAACTTTTCTTGATTATGATGTTCCTTTTATCTAACCTTTCTAACATTTGATGTATCTATTTCTCCTGCCATTATAACATGGGAAATGATAGGTGTTTATATATTATATCTTTCATTTATTTCCTCTAGTTTTAAGGTTCCTTGGGGAAGGTTTATAGGCATAATTTAGCCTTACATTTACATTAGTGCCCTGAACAATGTGGCTGTCCCACTGGCTGATGTTCAGATGCACGGTTAAGTGATACTAAGTCATTTCAAAAAGTAGACACAAAAATAATTTCTCATATCATCTGGTTAAATTAGTACAAAGTAAGGAAAAAAAAATTACAAACTGGTTTCATTATGGGTATAAGCTCCAAGTAGCAATCTAGCCAAAAGTTTATTAATTTTTATTTCTTAAAGAAATTCAGGTCAATAAGAAATACAGTTATGTTTTTAACAAAGCAGAGTATGTTAGAAATACCCATATATACTTATGTTTACATTATGCTTATAGAATTAAGTACTAAAACCTAATAATAGAGATTCTGATTCTGGATGGCCAGAAAACATCCTACCAACCAAACAAAAATCAACATTTAAAAAAAAAAACGAATCCAAAATCATCAAAAATCACAGTGAAAATATCTCGAGTACAATTCATATAATTTTTAGGGGTTTTATTTATCTGTGTTTGATAGAGACAATGACAGCATAAGAAAGGGAGGGAGGGAGGGAGAGAGAGGGGAAGAGGAAGAGAAGGAGAGAGATTCCCAAGCAGGCTCCATGCTGCCAGCACAGAACCCAATGCGGGGCTTGAACCCATGAAACCGTGAGATCATGACCTGAGCTGAAAGAAAGAGTAGGACACTTAACCAACTGAGTACCCAGGAGCCCCTCTAGAGTACAATTCAAAATTGCATGACATATGAAGTACCAGGAAGACATTTACAATTCTCAAACAAAAAGCCACATGAGACAAGACAATGTTCCAAATAATAGAGCCATAACTATACTATAAAATGTAAAGAATGACATGTCTGCAAAGAACGAATGTTAGAATATTTTCAGCAAATAAACAAAAATGATGAGGCTTGAGCTCAGATTATAATCTTGAGGTTTGTGGGTTTGAGTCCTGCACTGGAGTCTGGTGCTGACAGGTCAGACCTAGAGCCTGCTTCAGATTCTCTATCTCCATCTCTCTCTGCCCCTCCCCCACTCACACTCTGTCCCTCTCAATAATAAACATTAAAAAAAGAAATAAAACTGATAGATAACAAAATGGAAATTCTGAAACAACTGAAATTTAAACATTACTGGATGTGCTTAACAGCCTAGTAGAGGAAATAAAGGAAAAGTCAATGAATGTGTAGATTGATAGTAATTATTCAATTTGAAGTACAGAGAGAAAAATCATTGGGGAAAAAATCAACTAAGACCTGAAGAAAAGTTTTAAAAGGTTTAAAATATGTGTAATTGGAATCTCAGAAAAACAGGATAGAACTGAGTAGAAAAAAATATTTTAATCGGTGAAAGTTATAAATTTATAGATTTGAGAAGCTCCTTAAACTATAAGCAGAAATGGGAATTAAAAAAAAAAAACTGTAAATGCATCAAAATCAAAATGTTGAAAACCAAAGAGAAACAAAGTCTTAAAAGCAGCTAGAGAAAAAATAACATCTTAATTTTAGGACACAATTTGAATTTTTGCTAACTTCTCATCAGAAAATGTGGATATCAGAAGACAGTGAAACAAGTTTAAAATATTAAAAGGAAAAAATCTGTCCATCTAGACATCTATATTAAGCCAACACACATATCAAGAATAATAAATAAATACATTTTCAGATTAGAAAAGAGAAAAGCTGTCAGAACTCATTGCCAGCAGATATCAAATACAAGAAAGACAAAGAGTTTTTCTAACAGAAGTTGAACACAGATGGATAGGGGGTGACTGGGTGGCTCAATCATTTAAGCATCTGACTCTTGGTTTCTGCTCAGGTCATGATCTCATGGTTCATGGGTTCAAGTACTGCATTGGGCTATGCACTGACTGTAGGGCTTTCTTGGGATACTGTCTCCCTCCCTGCCCCTCTTACTCACTCACTATCCTTCTCTCAAAATAAATAAATCCCCTTAAAAAAAAAGTTAACAGATGGATACATAGATCCTTAGGAAAGAACAAAGGATCAAAAGATAGTAAATATCTGGGCAAATGTTAAAAAACAAAACAAACTTTTTTTTTCCCCTATTAATTGCTTTAAAAGAAAGTATAGGGGCATCTGGGTGGCTCAGTTGGTTAAGCGCCTGACTTTGGCTCAGGTCATGATCTCACAGTTCATAAGTTCGGGCCCCACATCAGGCTCCGTGCTGACTCACTCCTTCTCTCCCTCTCTCTGCCCCACCCCTGCTCTTGTGCCTGTGTGCACATGCTCCCCTCTCAAAATAAACATTTATATATATGGTTTTTTATATAGATATAGATACTATACATACAACAACTATAACATGGAGGAAATGGAGTTAGACTTATAAAGCTGTACTATTACCTTATTTTATATGAAACAATATTAATTCCATACCGACTATGAAAGGAGGTACACTGCAATCCCAAGAGCAACCACATGAGACAATGCAAAATGGATAACAAAATATTAACATAGAATTCTTAACATATACTTAAATAAATAATTTTATTTTTTAAATCTTTTTGAAAGATAAAGGATTTCTTTGAATTTATATTCTATGAGATATAAATGCTGATTACGTGAGTCAGTAAACAAGAAAGGACCCTCTTCAATGAACACTAATTATTTTTCCCAAGTCGGGATTTCCTGGAAGTCACATCACTCACAGTTCAGTCTATCTTCCACTTCTGCCATCTGAAGGCTGATCTACTTCCAACCTAAACCCCAGGAAAGGTGCAGAGCCCACCACAGTTTGTCCAATACCCTAATAGTGTTTTATGTAAACCCCTTATCCCTGGCTTTTAATTAAAAAGGGAATTCTGCCAGTTTTCTCCTAAGAGTCTCTGCTGCAGGATAAAAAAAGTATCTGCATCATACTTTGCTTAAGACTCAGAAGTCAGACATACAATTTCAAAAGGAAGAAGAAGAATTGGTTCATGGCTGTGCCTATCAGCCACCCATGTGGGCCCAGCCATCAGCTGTGGTTGCCAAGCAGACAGCTAAAAACACCTAAGCAGGACAGGACCGGACAAAGGTAGATCTTTCTATGACATCATGGAGAGATGACTGACTTCAGAGCTCCCAGACTCCACAGCTTCCAGCTGCGTCATTGTCCATGTGTCACCCCTAGAGTCATTTTTGCCATCAGGATAGCTGAAGCTTATGGGCCTCTCCTTGTGGCACTTCCTAGTCTTCCCAGGGTTTTAGCTGAGGCCCAGGGATCATCACTGCCTTAAGGGCAGGCTGCTTAGGGGGTACCCATGGGGGATGATCTTGCCATGCATTCTCCAGCTCCATAGGGCTTTACCAGGGGCTTTTCAAACCCAACATACTCCAGGATATCCCTGAGCACATCTTCCTGTCCATACACCAACCTACCAAAATGGTCATAAATGGCCAGAGTATGCTGGGTGTGCATGCAGATGATGAGCTGGCCATACATGTTGCTCTGGTGCAATAGACTTGAACAGTGAAGTTGAACCACCAGGCGTGGATCTAAAGATCCTATGAAGCTCCAGCAGATAATCATATATTTGATGTCCCAGACCATGTCCGGAAAAAAAAATTTTTTTTCAGTCACCAAGGTGTGAAACCAGTCATGGTCTGAGTTATTTAGACAAAGGTGAGCTTCAGTAAAGATATCCTTAGCTTTTTCAGGATTAGGATTACGTTCTCTAATCCTCCATATTGAGAAATTTGATGCCAATCTCTTCTTCAATCTCTCACTTCTCTGTGCCAATCGTTCCTTTGAAAGAGAGGACAAGTGAGTATCACCCTCTCGAGGAACAACGATGTCAAAGATACCAGCCGTACAGGCGAAACGTAGGGGATGCTCCAAACATTCTGGAGGAGTGGCCAGTCCTGCTTTCCGGGCATGTTTTATAAACTCCATTTCTGATTTGTATTTGGGTTCATAAGTAGAAGGTGTGAAATGTTTCTTAACCCTCACTGGAACTACAACTGTGGACTGAACCACCAGGACTGGCTGCCAAGACCACCACACTAAAGCTTTGGATAAACAAAGCAAACCCCATGGTGTGAGGGCTGCCACTTTTTTCCTTAAAATATACTTTAATACTTTTAAAAAGCAGAAAGGAGGAACAATCAAAGATCAGAGGGACAAAGAACAATCATGACAAAATTATATAAAATGTTAATGAACTAAATGCTGTCAGTAAAAGTCAGAAATTGTCAAAATACACACACAAGAAAGACTCAATAATATAATGTATGTTGTACATTATAAATAATGCATATGTAATACAAATCTACAAATATAACTTAAATAAAAAGACAGGTTAAAAGCAAATAGACGGTAATAGACATCATGCAAAGAGTAAGCAAGTAGACTAAATGGCTAAATTAAGAGCAGGAAAAAAAAATTCAAGACAAAAAATATTACTGTAGAAAAGACATTTAAAAATGATAAAAGATTTAATTCATGAAGATGATATAATAATTTTAAGTATGGGCACATCTAGTGATGGAAATTCAACATATGTGAGATACAAATTAACTGAATTAAAAATAGGAAAAGATAATACCAAACATATAGCCAGAGATTTAAACAGAATTCTCAGCACTAAATAGAACATAAAAACAAAACAAAACAAACAAAAAAACAGTAAAAATGGAGATTATTTCAATAGTACTAGCAACCATATTCAGCTAATATTTTTTTCAACTTATAAAATAAACCAACTGCAGAAAATACATTTCTTAATTGTATGTACTGTATTCTCTAAATAGTCAAATCTGTTGTCTCATACAAGAAACTTAAGTTTTAAAAATTGCATCTATATAGAGTATGTTGCTACTACAAAGGAATTAAATTTTAAAAACCAGCATATTTAAGAATGCTAAACTATTTCTATATTAAGCAACACACATTTTTTTAAATTTTAATGTTTATTTTTGAGAGAGAGAGAGACAGCGCATGAGCAGGGGAGGGGCAAAGAGAGGTAGACGCAGAATGTGAAGCAGGCTCCAGGCTCTGAGCTGTCAGCACAGAGCCTGACATGGGGTTTTAACCCATGGACTACAAGATCATGACTTGAGCCAAAGCCAGTTGCTTAACTGACTGAGCCACCTGGGTGTCCCTAAACAACACATTCCTTAAATATCAAGGATCAAATAATAAAAAATAATAATGAAAAATAAAGTATTTTAAACCGAAAATATTTTGTTATTTATAATAAAAGTATATAAAAATTTAGGATGCCAGTAAAGCAGTGCTTTGAGGAAAATTTATAGCATTTAAGGTTTACTTTAGAAAATAAGAAATATTTTAAAATGATGACCTATGGTTTTACTTTAAGCATTTAGAAAAAAATAAAGAAATGCAAACTACAAGAAGCCAACGGAAAGAGATAATAAAGATATAAGCTAAAGAAAGAAAATTTTATATGCCACAAGTAATTTTTTGCAAAGAATTTCGAAAAGAATCACAACACAACTAATTAGTTCAGCCAGACTAATCAAGGGGATAAAAGAGTGTAAGTGAGTGAGAGAACACACAATTATCAGTATCAGGAATGAAAGAAATGTTATCATTAGTAAAATTATAGACAAAAGACATCAAATGGATGAAATAATTATGAACAATTTCATTACCACAAATTTGACAATCTAGATAATGTGAAAATAATCCCTTAAAAATTACAAAAATAAGACAAATTTAAATGGAAAAGATAGATCACTTAGTATAAAAAAAAATGGGATTTGTTACAGTAGATATTTTTTAAAAGATCCACAAAGAAAATTCCAGGTGCAGAATTGAATTCTGCCCAAATTTTAAGGTAAAAATAAAAGCTATTTTATACAAAATCTTATTGAAACTTGAGAAAGAACACTTCCCAACCATATTTATGAGGAGAGTGTAATTTTAATACCGAAATCTGTCAAAAATAGTACAAAATAAGACAATTACAGCCCTCCGTCTTTCATGAAAATAGATCAAGTTATTTCACATTATTAGAAAGTCAAACCAATAAATATATACTAGGGTAATACAGCAAGATCTGGTAGAGTTTATCAGGAAGGCCAAACCGGCTTCAATATTGAAAAATAATGTAATTTACCATTTAACAGAATGAAGCACTAAAAACACAATAGGTAAATAAAATATATTGATAAAATTCAGATTTATGATTAACAACAAGATTTATGATTAACAACAACAACAACCAACACCTCTTAACCCACTACTAATAGAAGGAAACTTCCTCAATGTGATAAAGAGCATCTATTTGTTTCTTTAGAACTACAGCCAACACCCCTGCAATCAGGGTCAAGGGCAAGGATGCCCACTCTCACTAGTTCTTACAACATTGTCCTGGATATCTTAGCTCTAAATATGATGCATTAACATAAAAGTTATCAAGATTCCAAAGAATGAAACAAACTGTTTTTATTTGCTGATGAAATAAGCATTTACAAAGAAAATCCTAAAGTATTGACAAAACAACTGTTAAAATTAATATCTTAGGATCCAAGGTTAAAAAAGTCAACTGTCTTCTAATATGCCAGCAAGAGATAACTTGTAAATCAAAGTTTAAAGATTTATCTTACAATAGTTTCCAAAAATTGTAAAACATTTAGGTTAAATATAAATTAACAGATCTCTTCCCAGAAAATTAAACATTGCTGGGAGAAAATAAAGAAGAATCTAAATGAATGGGACAGTGTACTATATTCATGGGTTTTAAAACTCAACATTGTTGACATGTATTTTTCCCCAAATTGATCCATGAGAACAATCTCAATCATTATCCCAAAAGCCTATTTTGTAAAACTCGTCATGCTAATTCTTAAATTCATGACATTGCAAATAACTAAAATATCTAAAACAATCTTCAAATAAACGAATAATGTGGAAAGACTTCCACTACTTGACATCAAGACTAAAAATAAAGCTACAGTAATCAACACAGTATGATACTGAAATAAATACTGCTGAATAGATAAATGGAAAAAAAAAAGTCCAGAAATTGTTGCACACAAATGGTCATTTTTCTTAAAGAAAGGTACTAAATCATTCCATTTCAGAAAAGAAACTCTTTCCAAAAAATAGTTCTGGAAAAACTGAATACTGACATAATAAAGAAATATCATTATCTCCTACAGTACACAAAAATAATTCAGGATTCATCAGCGATCTTATTACAAAGTGTAAACTGTAAACCTTTACAAGAAACCATAGACAAATATCTTCATCATTTGGAGCAGGCAAATGTTTTTATATGGATTATAGAAGGCAAGAGATTTAATAGGAAAGAAGAAGTTAGACTGTACCAAACTAAATAAGCTGTATTTTCTCTAAAGACATTGTTAATAAAGTTAATAAGCTACAAACTTGGAGAAATTATATATATATTATGTAAATATATATAAATGTCATGCCTGCATGACATATATAAAACTTATAACACAATAATAAAAAAGAAACCTCCTTCCCTAAAATAAGCAAAATATTTTAACAGACCTTTCAGAAAGGGAGATATAGGAATGGCCCACAGGCACAGGAAAAAAAATTTCAATGTTGTTATTCGTTAGAGAAATGCACATATCAATCACAAAGAGATAAAATTTCATACCTACTAGAATGGCTAAAACTGAAAGGTAACATACAACAAATGTGCCATGAACGTGCAACAACTAAAACTCTAGTGTTTTGTTAATAGAAATGTTAAATAATATCTTTAGTTTTAACCAAGACAAATAAAAATGTTATATATGTACATAAATGAATTTTATAATAATGTCCAAAATAGTTGATCCCTGACAGCCAAGTATTATAAATGTCCTAGGTATACATCAACTGAAAAGTTTATAAGAAACCTATTTCATATTTATACAGTAGAATACTATCCGGCAATAAAAAGAAGACAGACCAAGCAACTTGGACATTTAGATATAGGTATTCATATATACACACATTATACATTTTTATGTATTTAAAATGAGATAAAAGTACATAATATATGCTTCAATTTATATGAACTCCAGAACAAGAAAAAAATGTTCTTCATTGAAAAAATAAACCCGAACAATATTTGTCTCTGGAGGGTGTAAATGGAAATTGACAGAAATCAAACTTAAGGACACTTTCTAGACTGACGAATGCAAACGTTCTTTTGAATCTTTGACAGGGGTTTGGGTTACAGAGTTAATTTGTACTTAGCAAAACTCAGTGAATCTATACTTATGAGACATCAATACTTGTTTTATTGCATGTAAATTTTAATTAAAAAAATACACATTGCACACAAATCTTGGACTCTAATGATGTGCCAGCTGAACAATTTAGTACATAGTATATTGATGTCTGAAATTTAGTGTGAAATTCACCCAAAATAGGATGAACTAATAGAGGGACGGAGATATGGATGCATAGGTACAAATGTGTTGATGTTTTTTTCTTAAAGATTATAGTTAAATATTAATGGTAAAGTTTGAGAAGAAGTGTGTGTGTGTGTGTGTGTGTGTGTGTGTGTCTGTGACTCAGCCATAAAATGAATGGCTGCCACAAGAATGAAATCTCACCATTTGTGACAACACAGATGGACCTAAGTATAATGCTGTATGAAATAGGTCCGAGAAAGACAAGCACTGTATGATTTCACTTATATGTGGAATTTAAAAAACAAACAAACCAACAAGCAAAATGAAACACAGAACTGGTGGTTGCCAGAAGAGATGGGGTCAGGGGATGGGCGAGATAGGTTAAGGGAATTGAAAGGTACAAACTTCCAGTTATAAAAATAAATAAGCCCGATGGATGTAAAGGATGACATAGGAAATATAGTTAATAATACTGTAGTAGCTTTGTATGGTAGCAATAAGTAGACTTACAGCAGTGATCATTTCATAACGTATATAAATGTTGAATCAATATGCTGTACACGTGATACTAATATAATATTGTATGTCAACTATACTTCCATCATATTAAGTTGGGAGGTGGGCATACAGATTCTCTGTCAATTTCTCCAACTTTGTTATGTGTTTGAGTACTTCTTAATAAAACATTGGAGGGGCACCTGGGTGGCTCAGTAGGTTAAGCGTCTGACTTCGGCTCAGGTCATGATCTCACGGTCTGTGAGTTTGAGCCCCGCATCGGGATCTGTGCTGACGGCTTGGAGCCTGGACCCTGCTTTGGATTCTGTGTCTCCCTCTCTCTCTGACCCTCCCCTGTCCATGCTCTGTCTGTCTCTGTCTCAAAAATAAATAAACGTTAAAAAAATTTATAAAAAAAGTAAAATATTGGAAAAAAGGAAGAAATCAATGGTAATAGGCATTTATATATTATAATTTTATAATTACTTACATACATATTAAATTTTAGAATTATTTTCCTTATTATCTAATTTTCACATACTGTATATTTGCATATCATTAAACACATACACACGTTTCCATATAGTGTACAGTAGCATCAATCAGCCAAATCTTTCAACTTAGATCAATCTCAGAAGCTCCATCAAATTAAAAAACAACAACAACAATCAAACCCCAAACAAAAGAGCTAACAGAAGCTGTTGAGAACATGGGAACATCCAAGGCAACCAGGACTTGAGGAACCAAGTTTTCCGAATAAAAGAAAAAGCTCCAAGATGAGCAAACGTTGTCAGTTTTTGTATTGAGCTCTTTGCTGAGCCTTAAGCTGTCTGGGATGAGGGACGGTGCCTTCAGTTTAGGACTTTCTGTGATCTGACAGGGATACAGGTATAAAACTGCATTTCAAGTTTACCAAGGAGGCCATGTCTTGAGGGGCCAAGATCCCAGAGCAATAAAGGATTGCAGAGTTTAGCATTATTTTTCCCCTCAAGCTATTTGTCAATTTCCAAGTCAGTGGGGAAGAGATTAAGAATCCAATGAGAAAACTGCATCTAAGAAGGAAGGAAACATAACAGCACTTTTGGTACTCTCGCTTTCCTGTGGCCACAAAAACTGGAGTTTGAAAATGCCAAAAAGGAGGAAATCTGCCAAACATCCTCCTTCTAGGCTTTCAGCTGAGAGCCCTGAGGGCTGTGCTTGAAATATATGTGCAAAGTGGAAATAGTTTAGACCTCAAAAGACTGAAGCACAGACTTAGACCATCTCAAACTCTGATTGCCTTTTGTCTAATGCCTGCCAGAAGAAAACTAAGTCCTCCCTGGAGGAAAACATCATACTCAAGAACCTCTATTTTTTTCCACACACTATCTTCAGAAATGAATTTTTAAATACTGGATGCACCACTTCCATTCAACATTGTACTGGAATTATCAGTTTAATAATAAGAAGGAGAAATCAAAATGTAAGGACTTGAACGAAAGAATACTGTCATTATTCTGAAAAAATAATTATGTGCATAAAAAATCTAAAGGAATCTAATTATTAGTAAGTAAATTTAGGTAGTTTGCAAAGGAGAATGTCAGGATACAAAAATCAAATATATTTCCATACACAAGCAACACACAACCAAAATTGAAAACTTAACACTTATGGCAGAGCACAGAGGAATTTTAGGGCAGTTAAAATACTCTGTATGATACTATAGTGGTGGATACATGTCATTATACACTTGCCCAAACCAGCATAATGTACAGAGTCAAGTGTGAACCATAATATAAACTATGGCCTTTGGGTGAGAATAATCTGTCAATGTAGGCTGATCAATTACAACCAATGTACCACTCTGTTGCTGGAAATGTTCATAATGTGGAGGACTATACATGTGTGGGGATAGAGGATATATGAAAAATCTGTGTCTTCCACTCACTTCTGCAATGAACCTAAAATTTCTCTAAAAATATAAAGATTTTTGGGGGCACTTGGGTGGCTCAGTCGGTTAGGCATCCGACTTCGGCTCAGGTCATGATCTCACAGTTCATGGTTCAAGCCCCGCATTGGGCTCTGTGCTGACAGCTCAGAGCCTGGAGCCTGTTTCAGATTCTGTGTCTGCCTCTCTCTCTGCCCCTCCTCTGTTCATGCTCTGTTTCTGTCTCTAAAATAAACATTTAAAAAATCTCTCTCTCTCTCTCTCTCTCTCTCTCTCTACATATATATATAAATCAATATATATATAATTAAATGTTTACACTAAGAGCATAAAACATCAAACATCTTTTTAAAACTCTGCAAGAGATGTGGGAAACCTCAACATAACTTTCTACAAAACACCAATGAAAAACTTAAAGCATTAAAACAAATTGAGCATTAGCTAAGATAATTTTGAATATGAACAAACTCAACAGCTTATGCTATCAGACATCAAGCTTTGCCATACTACAAAGCCACAGTATTAATAAAGTGTTGGTCTTATAAATGAATAGGAAAAAATAGTAATTTTTTAGACCTTTTATAAAGGTACTACTGACTAAAATGGGAAAAGGATGGTCTTTTCCATCAGTTGTGCTGGGTCAGTCCAAAACAAATATAAAAATGAATCTTGTTTATTTTAAATTATACATAAAAATAAATTACAGATAGTTTTTAGACTTGCATATGAATCTAAAATGATAATTTTTTTAGAAGATCACGAAAGTAACTAATTTCTAACTGTGGCATGAAAAGGTATTTCTTTATTTGGGTCCTAAGTCACTGACCATAAAGGAAAGACTGAAAAATTGTATTTCATTAACATTAGAAACTTCAATTCATCATGCCTCTCTTTCTGGGGGAAAAAAAAAGAAAAGTAGCTATTAACAGAGTGAAAAGACAGGAACGAAATATAGCCAACAATAAAAAAAGACTCTTGGTACAGTTAATCATCAGAAAGAGATAAATTAAAACTTTAATGGGAACAGATCTGCTGGAATGGCTAAAATATAAGCTTGACGATATCAAGTGTGGGTAAAAATATGGTTTAACTGGAATCCTAATACTTTGCTGGTGTGAATGTTAATTGGTAAAAGTCAATTGTTGTAAATTCCATCTCCTTACAATTCCATGCTTAGGTATATACCAAACAGAAAGGTGTATATTTAAGCACCATAAGACATATGAAAAGATGTCCATAGCAGTGTAATTTACAATACTTTTAAACAATAGAATGAATCAATTATGGCATATTTATCTAATGGTATTCTATAAACAAATGGAATGAAATCAATTTGTTTTACTCTATAACCTGGATGAATTTCAAAAACATACTGTTAAATTTAAAAAAAAAAAAAACAAAAAAGAGTACTCACTATAATCATTTCTTTATCTTCAAAAGCATATGAAGCAAACCAATGTTGAAATAACTCGGGAAAGTGGTTATTAACAGGGTGAGATTCATAGGACTGATAGGGAACACAGGTAGATTTCTGGGCTTATGGTAATATTCTATTTCTCCATCAGGACTGAAGTTACACAGATGTGTCCTCTTTTCATTTTTTTTTTAACATTTATTTATTTTTGAGAGAGACAGAGAGTGAGAAGGGAAGCGGCAGAGGGAGAGGAACACACAGAATGTGAAGCAGGCTCCAGGCTCTGAGCTGTCAGTACAGAGCCCGACACGGGGCTCAAACCCACAGACTGAGAGATCATGACCCGAACCGAAGTCGGAAGCCTAACTGACTGAGTCACCCAGGCACCTGTGTCCTCTTTTTAAAAAGTCATTGAGTTGATAAATATGGTATACAACTTTTCAGTAAGTATATTATACTTCAAGACAATTTTCCTAAAAATCAATGGTGTAAATGATATAGGTAAACCTCTAGAGAGAGGATTTATTTATTCATTCATTCATTCATTCATTCATTCAGAGAGAGCCACATGAGAGTAAGGGAGGATCAGAGAGAGAGAGAGAGAGAGAGAATCACCATCAGGCTCCATGCTGTCGGCACAGAGCCCAATATGGGGTTTGATCTCACAAACTATGAGATCAAGACCTGAGCTGAAATCAAGAGTTGGACACTTATCTGACTGAGCCACCCAGGCACCCCAGGTTAGGATTCCTATTTCTTACTACCAAAAGACAGAATGGTTTGAATATCTAGTCATCTGCATGTGAACTTTCTTTTAGTCTCTACAGATTAAATAAGAAATCAATGTAAATATTTTAGCATATTCCTGTAATTATTCATGCTTTCTCACCTATATATTTTTATACACCAAACAGGGTTCTAGAGTCTTTTTGAGAGCTTGGTCTTGCAATAGTAAGTTCTGTCTAGGCCCCTATAAATCTGATAAATGAACAATTCCAGAGGTGCTATTTGAATGGATGTTATTAAGAATATATGGTTCTAGAATGGGCATCAAAAGCTTTCTCACTTTCCATATAGGCCACAAGAAACACTTGCTCATTGCCTCATGTTGATATGCTTGTTAATTAGATCTTGCATTGTTGAACTTACTTTAAATTGAGATATGATTATTTGTATATATATACACACACATATTTGTATGTATATATATTATTTGTATATATATGTCGGCATGAGATAAAATGATCTGTATATGTGTATATATATATATATATATATATATATACATATATATGTATGTATGCATTATATATATGTAAATATATGTGTACTTTACTTATATATATGAATAGGCCTGTTTTCTTGGAATATACTATGCCAGATTACTAAAAGTTTTTAAAAATTTTGGTTTGAGGCTATGTAATTAACTAAACTATGGCACACTAATAGCCAAACAATGTGCCCTCAGTGTAAATGTGCCCTTTTATTTCATTTTCTGTCCTTAAGTAACTTGTAAACTGTGATACTTGGATACAAATTATTACAAATTTATTTTTAATTTTGTTTTGTTTATTCCCAAATGCAAAGCAACTAGGATCATAGTGATGCTACCTGTGGTTAAGAGTGACTGGTCATAGCCAGGCTCCTGGAATATATTATTACTACATTTGTGATATGATTTGTAATGGGAAAAAATAAATAGCAAAAGCATATGATTATTTCTGTAATTTAACTTACATTTTCTAAAACCGGTAATAACTAGTGTAATTTAGATCTCATAAAAGAAACAGAGATGCTCTACTGAATCTAAAATCAAAGCCCATGAAAACCTTTTATACACAATGTAAACAGACATGTTTAATATAAGCATCTGCCAATCTAATCTGATAATTTTGCTCATGTTGTATTTTTTGCCCATTTGGCATGTTTTTATGCAGCAATTTATATACAACACTGTATCAGCATATATGGGGTATACAACCAGCTGTGTCCTATTATATAATTTACAGGAAAAAAAATAACAAAGAAAATTGCTTTATAATGAAATATGAGGGAAAATTCTAAGATGAGAAACCTGTTGACCTATTTTCCAGTTGAGCCGACAAGGGCATATCCTGTACCTAGACCTTGGCCTGTAATGTTGACTACTCTTACCCAGATTGGCCTATCTGCTCCAAAGCAAAACTTACAACATTTGCTTCACAAATGAGCCTACCACTTTAAGCCAATCTTTGCAAAACAGGAAACAGCAGCATGCACTTTACTCCCCAAAAGAGTATTGTTTCTGGAAAATTTTCCCCCCAATCAGAAAATTGTAGTTCATAGTAAACAGAGTAAACAGTGATGGTGAGTAACAATGTACAATCAGAAACATGCATGAGATGAGCAGCTGCCAGTCGTTAGCACAGTTTCTGTTCACTGTTTTCCAAAGTACTGTTTATATTACTGTGGTGGGGGGGGGCGGTGGATCAAGAGAATAAAATTGTACAAAATGAGTATGGGTCATAGTCCTCCTCTAAGTGCCGTTCCTCCCATCTTCCACCTCCAATTAATTTCTCCCATATGTTTATTTGGTGAGCTTTTTCAAGTAAGAATCCTTTGATCAGCTATCAGTCCATCAGCTCCATTCACGAGTAAACATCTCCTGCATCTTTCTTAGGTTTTAGTAGTCCATTGTCTTACAATATTTTAGACATCTTGTCAAGATTTTCTCTTCTGCAAGATGACCACAAAGTAATTCATTTTTCTGATGACATTTAATTTTTGTGTAACTCTCTTTATTTTTGTGCAAGTCTCATCAGTCAAGTTTGTTCTATTTGATGGCCTATGTCATTATACCTACAGTATGGTGTTACACCCCTCTGTAACTGTTGTCTGTATCCAGAGGTTAATAAATGTGTTTTCAAAAAGCTCCAAGGTGGCTCTAATACACATTCTATCAGATTCGAGTCAATGACTTAATAGATAGAATGCACTTGTCTAATGGACTACCAGTGTTTCTGGTTACGGACTGTGATTTGCCCTCAAGGATTAACACAGCAGTTTCCCTCTATGAGTTAACCTCCTATGTGGTTTGATCACAGACACAATGCTGATCATAGTGGTTGTAAGTATTTCGGTTCATGATTGTGGATCCCAGAGTATATTAATATCATGGCATTCTGAGACATTTCTTTTGAGTGTGCCTTTTGGTTAACATGGTTCTGTCTTGCAATTTGTAAGACTTTTTAAGAAGAGGATCAGATTCTGGAGTATAATAACTTCCTTGCCATATGGCTCTGAGTTGACTAGCTTTGTTTAACCTTTCATCATTTGAAAACAGCACCATTTTATCTTCTACTGTCAAGAGATTAACTCTAGGGGTGCCTGGGTGGCTCAGTCGGTTAAGTGTCTGGCTCTTGGCTTCGGCTCAGGCCATGATCTCAGGGTTTGTGGGCTTGAGTCTGCACCAGGCTCCATGCTGACAATGCAGGGCCAGCTTGTATTCTCTCTCTCCTTCTCTCTCTCTCTGCCCCTATCCTGCTTGCTCTCCCTCCCTCTAAATAAATAAATAAACTTAAAACAAAACAAAACAAAAAGATTAACTCTCAATTAACTGCTCTTTCTACTAAAACCATCAAGTTTTTATAACATTTATCCTTAAGTCACGGGGCAGGCCACACACTAACCAGATTTGTGCAATGGTGGACATTTTTAGTGCCCTTTACACCTATCTAGTTCCCTTCTAGTATTCCCTACCTTCTCATAATCATACCCAGAATTTTACAATTGCAAATAATAATTACTAATAAAAATAGTACAATAGAAGTTAATATGTTGAACAATTTTCTATGTTCCAAAACTATATGCGCTCAGCACTCTGCAATATTTAATTTCCACAAAACCCTCTAGTGGAGGTACTCTTATTTCCCCTGTTTTATAGATAACAAAACCGAGGCACAGAGAGGTTAAGCAACTTTCAGGAAGTAATGTAGTTCAACAGGTCTAGCCCAGGCTTGCTTGTTATCACCTTCATTGCAGCACTGTGCTGATTCAGAGGCCAATATTACTAAGCAAACACACTCACAGGTCAACGTGCTACTATTCACAAAGATGCTTTGAGACTTAGGTTTTGGTTTAGAAGGGGCATCTTAAAGGGAGGGGGTGTTAGGTATTGCTGGAAGATCAGGAAAGTAGTAAGTTTTAGATAAACAGAATTACTAGTCACCTTTCATACCAGATTATGTTAAACTGTTGCCCAATTTACCCACAGCATAGGAGATCAGCCATATGTGGTGATTTCAGTGTAGGGAATTAAAATGCTGTTTTATCATCTCCCATAGGAAAATAACAATTCTTCTGATAACTATTATCACCGAACATGTACTATTTACCAGTTACTGTCCAAAGCATTTTAGCTTCATATAAAAATTTGGTGTGTGGAGACAATGGTGAGGGTCACTAATAGTGGATATAATATCATCTTTGGGGAAGTAAGCTATTAAAATCCATACACAATGGATGTGACAGATATTTCTTACAAATTCATGAATGGAACAATCAGGAATATTCTTACCTATGACACCCGTGAACTGAGGAAAAAATTTCAAGGATACAGGACAGGAATGTTATCACAATTGAAAAACTGAATCATGTAGAGTATGCTCTGTTCTGAGCAAGGTTGTGATCAGGCAGAGGAAAATTTAGACTGCTTCAGCCACAGAGCTTGAACAAACAACAAACATAGTGACACATGGAAACATTGGCAGGCCCCACCCCAGTACCATGAGGGAGGTGGTGGCCAGTGACAGACCTCCTTGAATTGCTACCCACCTGACATACATATGTGTTACAGAGATTTGAGTCCAGCAAGCTATCAGAGCCAAAAGGCAAACATCTGAAATATATAAATGGCATCTACTTTTCTGATTTAATACTTAATGGGCAAACATGATTATACACTTTTAACATGTGGCTTTCTTTTTAGAGAATGTGCTATTTAGATTGATACTAACATCTGGTGTGTTTGATAGTTGTTTTCCCTATTGTAGATTAATATACGGGCATGTTGACATATATATGTAGTTAAGGCTCTACTGGCAAGTAGGTTTAGACGGATAATTTGAGTCAATCCATAGGTAACCAGTAAGTTCAAGAAAACAAAATTCTGAGCCAGCAGGAAAGCAGGTCAGATTAGTTCCTAGGGTGAATGTCATTTAGTGAGACATAATGGCTTGCCCTCACCTGGATAAGACTCCTTCTGCACATCTGGTTTCCATTAGCCATTGCATTTTAACTGTAATGCTTTGTAATTATCACTGCATAGGACTCATTAGCTTTGTTTTTACTCAAGAGGAGACTGAGGATCACAGAGATAAAATAACTTCCTCCAGGTTAATCAACTAGGAAGGACAGAACCAAATACTGAACACAGAACTGTTGGGCTGAAAATTCCACATTCTTTTCACTCTTAGATAGGGTGCATTCCCTGAAAGAAACAAAGTTACACATCATTGATGTGGAGAGAATAATATGCCTTAAAAAGGATTCATTGTGAAAACTCTGGCAAAAGCCAAAAGCAACCAAATCAGAGAACTTAACTAATAGGTATATTTTCAAGAGTTTCCATTTCCTATTTTTTTGTCAGTTTCCAGGAGGATTAAAAAAAAAATCTTAAAGCTGTGTTCATAACAGACACCCACAGGGGAAACACAGTGCCCCCTTACTGCTCACACAAGTGGGTTTACTTATCAGAAGGCTGTTGCCTAAATAAGGAAATGCAAGCTGATAGCCCCTTCTCATATCCAGTGTCTACAATTATTCTAGACATAGGCAAGAAGCAACAAATTGGCAGAAGACTCATAAGGAAAAAATACATTTGTAAGAAGAGATTATTCATTATGCTAAATTGCATTTGTCTTTCATGAAAAAAGGAGGGAGTATTAATATCACAACTCAAATGACTCTCTCCCTTCACATAAAGCTTATTTTTCAGATTTTTTGAGCCAAATTGCACTGTCAGAGAATCGCTCCAAATTTCATAACCATTATTATGACTCAGGAACATTATGAACTACTCAAAGTAGAGTTTGCCTTAGGCACAATTGTGAAATAAGTGAAATACATCTTCTGGGTCCTTACTGTTCTTTCTCTAGATTTTCCCACGCCTTCTGGCACTGCCTGCTGCTGCCTCTGTTTTATTGTTTCTGTTAATGGAAGAGTTATCAGTCATTTACACTTTAGCATGAATACATGTGAATTAGCATAATGAGTGCCCTTCTTTATTTAGGGTAAGCTCATTTTAAGAATTATCTCAGGTTGTGAAATAAAAAGCTGTGTTAAAAATTTTAAGACATCAGGGACAAGATGGAAGAGCTCTTGAAGAAATCATGAAGAGATCTTTTGTATCGTTCCTGAAATGATACTATAAAGGCAATCATCTACAGAAATGATGATAAATAACTGGTGAATATTTTAACTGCAATGTCTCTTAAATTAACTCTGTATCTAAAAACTAAGACTTTCAAGGAAAGATAAAGGCAGGTGTTATCTTGCAATAACACAACTTTAGGTAGAAATTTAAACCTACCATTAGTCCTTTCTATTTTTCATGTTTGCCCCTTCCTCTTCTGTTAGGAGCACAGAGCCCTTTCTTTCCATTCCACACACAGTTTCTGCCTTGTCAAGCATTGGTCACTGATTCCCATTATTTCTTATTCTCAGTGATGCATTCCCTACCAACCAAGTTTTCCATTTCTCAGGGACATATTTTCAACAAATGACTATGTTAGATAGCAATCTGATAAATTACTGTTTACCAAAATGGGCATGACTTAAAACTGCTTAAGGTTTAGCCATCCATATTCTTAAAGCTGTTCCTTTGTCAATATGGTCTTGCTAACCAAATGAAATGGGGCCTACCTTAAGGTTTTCAACTACAGGCATATAGCAGATATTCATTAACAGGTATATGGGCAAGTCACCTTCCCTACTTCATACCAGCAACAAAAATAGCAAGACCGAGACCAACAAGAGTAAGAGCACTGGAGAAGCAGTACGACCACTAAGACAGGACATGCGATTTTCTACTCTAGGTATGTGCAAGATTGAAGCCACTTTGATGGGACTGTGGCAAGAATGGTATAAATTAAACTCTCTGTTTGCCACACAGTCATTTTATGCATGGCGTGCAGTATTCCATAAACATCTGCGAAGCTCCCAGTCATTAGGAGGGTTAGAGGATGCAGAAATGACTGTCAACATCAAATGGTACTGGAATGATTGGATTTGCAGACAACCCCCACCTATTCATCACAGTCGGGTGCTTTAGAATTATTCCAATCACATTTTAAGTCCATCACTGCTAAAGCTTCCTGGAACAATCTGTAGGATTCTACCTCTCTTCTAGTAGATACATTGTCTCTCACTTCCATAACCCAGCAATGTCTAGAGTTTTTGATCTCAACTGCTGAAAGGAAGTTTGGATTAAAATCTTTAAGCACTTACAGAAAATGAAGTGAATCCTTTTCCTATACGGGCATAACAAAAAGTAGCTGTGTGCATGCAGATACAATTCTCTTTCTCAGTCTAGCAGTTCAGATCCCATGACCATTCCTCTTTGATCTTCCTCATGGTCTTGCTATCACTTTGAAGCAGCATGGCACGCACTCTGGGTACCAGCTTATTAAATACAGGTTATTGTTAAAAGAAAATTCCGACTGAGACTGAGCTGATTCATGTATGGTCTCCCTTGTTTACTAAGAATACTTTTGACTGGAAAATATTAAAAGGAAGCCTGCTTTTCATTTTTTTTAAAGAAGTTTTAACTCCCTTTTATTTAGGAAAAAGAAAATCTTTGAAGTAAAATTTCACCGATCACTTCCCAAATTTGTTTAATCCCAAAGCCTTTGTACTTGAAGATAGTTCTGCACACAAGTGACTCAGTTAAATATATATCCTACAGTCCCATTAACTAATATTGTCATATTTTTCTTAAAAACAGAGCTTGCATAACCTATGTGTCATTGGAAAGAGTGGAGGGATTTGGAAACACTGATTGTCTTACCTGCATCAATCAGGTTTTATAGCTTATCATTTTTCATAAAAGCAAAACATGAAAAATTACATATAATTATAAAATGCTATTTGTTCAAATTCCCAAATAGATATAATAATCAAATTATCATACTTCAAAAATCACATTACATATGCATACAGAGAGAGATGTATATATAGGTATGTACTCACACTTGTGAAAGTTTGGATTCTGAGTCAAACAGACCTGTGTTTTAGGCATTTTATATACTATATGACCTTGAAAAGGTTTTTTTTTTTTTTTTTTTAACATCGCTGGACCTCCATTTCCTCTTCTATAATGTAAGATTGCTGAACGTATCCTGAAAAGCTGTCGTGAGGGTGACAAATCAGGAACATGACTACTGGCGTACCTGACATTGAATAGGTAGGTTCTAATAAATAGGTGCTGCTGCTGCTGCTGCTGCTATACATGCTGCTTGCGAGGTCATTAAGCAGCCTGAAGTAAATAAATACCCTTATCCACTCACACAGGTTGTTTCTGTGTGAAGTAGCACCACAGGAAAACATATCTTTAATGCAGAACACCTGCCCCTAAGACTTTCAATTTGGGGTCTGTATCGTATAGCCTGTTTTCCTTTGTCCTTCCCACCTTAATAACTATGGTTTGTGTTGCCTATGGAGGTCTCATAAGCTTCTAGTTATACCTGTTTTGGCTATTCTGGAGCAGGCTGACCTACCCTTTGGAACTCTCCAATTTGAATTTCAATTATGGTACAGTCCTTTAATTAAAGTCAAACTATCTCAAATACATTTTAGATATTTTATGATCATCCATCTAGATACTCTATTGAGGCAGTCAGCAACCACAGGTGAATAATTTTACTAACGTAACTAATGATAATTCTCTTACCAGATGCCTTCTGGAAAAAAAAAATCCTAAAGAAAATACACTATGGTGAAGACATAGATTTATATAATTAGTATATTCTCATATCCAACAAATACACGGCTTAGTTATTCCTATCATTATACTGAGATTATAAACCTCATGGTGTCATGCTCTGCCTCACCCTATTCATTGACAAAATAACATGGGCTATATCAACCCATCTATATCCCAAATCAATTATTTATTAAACCCTTGCTATGTGTGTCCCATTATGGTAAGTGTTGTGGCTGCATCTGTAATGCTTTATGCCATTAAAATGGTTCTAGTAAAGGCTTGCAGATTCTCACATTACATGCCAGGCTTGGACTCTCATCCCCCATATGCCATTCATTAAGTGTGAAGGTTTGAACAGTATCTGGAGTTTATTTGCTTCCATTTTCTCATCTGTGTAACAAGGAGACTGAATCAGATGATGTCTCAGATTCTATGATCCTCCTCCTCTTTCCTGAGATGCTAGGTGAGATTTCCTGCATGGTTCATGGAACACACTCCTTGCTCTAGCCATCGCCAACTACATTCATATTTATCTCACTTCCAGGATTTTGCTAGTGTTAAAACTTTCCATGGAGCATATCCCTCTGCCCTTTACCAGGGTAACTCCCAACTCATCCTTTAGGTTCCGATTCAAAGGTCATTGGTTTGCCCAGTGTCTTCCATAATCCCCTCTCACCACACTAAGTTAAATGCTCCTCTTTTGTGCCCACAGCATCTTAAACTCCATCCATTGCTTATAATATTCATTACACAGGGCTGTCGTATTCATTTGTCTAACTGAATTCTTCCCTCAGTGGTTGGTTTTGTGCCTTACTTATACATTAGGTTTTTGCCTTTAGGGTAGGATCAGGCTTATACTAGATGTTCAAAGATTATTTCTTAAATGAATTCAGAGTTGAATTTTGTTTTAAATCCTTCAATGGCTGCCACATGGACACTGTGCTACTCTTTCCAGACTCTCCTTTAGAAAGGAGGAGCTCACCCCGTTAGTTGAAGACAACACAAGAACTGTCAGTAGTATCTCTCTCCAGGAACTGCCCTGGCAGATGGCTACCATGCCTTCCCACGTACAGCCTGCATGCAATGATTGGTTGACACAGGGTTATAAAAGCCCAGCCACTTTGCCTAAATGCAAAACAATTTAAAGAGCAATTTTAGTCTCACATTGCCCTATGGGAAAAGCTGAGGGAAACATGTGAGGCAAAAGCACTGCAGTTCATTTCCTGTAAGTGCCCAACCCTATTCTCATCACTTTAAGTGTTGTGCTCTAAAGCAATCTGCAACACACTTCCTGCCTGCAAAACTCCATTTCAGAGCTTGTTGTCCAAAGAATCTGACTTTTGACACCCTAAGTCTGAGAATAAAATCTCAAACCCTGTACAACCATGACTGATTTCTTTCCTTCTTCTATAACCTAGTCTCATCACCATGTCACTCTTTTTTCAATCATACTGTTTGTCCTTCTTTACATTCTGAAACTTTTTCACCTTACCTGGATCTTTTACTTTTAGTCCCTAGGATTCTAGTATACTATCTCAAGGATGGCTTGTTCACAGCCCTGTGGTATCACTTCTGACACACTTCTCACAGTCCTAGGTATTCAGATGATAGCATTTTTTATAACTAGAGATTATCACACTTCCTGATTGATTGTCCCCATTAACATATAAGCATTTTAAGTTAGAATAATAGCAACAACACACTCATTATTAACTAGGCACAATTTTAAGGGTTTTGCATAGTTAATTCTTATAATTACCCTGTAAGTATTATTATTTCATCACTTTTATAGATGAGGAAACTGAAGAGCAGAGAACCCATAATTAGCAGGAAGGGACAAGGAGATCCAAACTCAGGCAATCTAACTACCAAGTTTGTGCTGGTAATCCCTACTATAGGTACTAACTACATAAAACCTCTTGTATGAGGTAGAAGAAATTAACAAATTAATTGTATAGTATAAAACCCCCCATTTTTAAGGTAACTTTTTATAGAGGGTATTACAGTCACACACAAGAACTTTAAATGTAATTTTAATTGCATGCTCCTTTGGAAAGAGAAGCAAACATTTATGATTTCGGTCTCACCTACTAGGTGGAATCTGTAGTTCTGCTGCTGCTACAGAAAGAAGCATATTTTACACCACTGCCAAATCTGTTATGTTGCCTTATATGCACTCTGGTACTTGTATTCCTAACTTCTTAATAAGCAAGCAGTTCAAATAGGAGTAAGCCATTCAACAGAAGACATATACAGAAATATTACACTTTATTATGTTAGGATAAACGTTAAGCTTGGCCCTAAATGTGAGAGCACAGGTTCTCCTTTTATATCACTATAGATATTATAGTATATTTAGCTTTATACAATATAGAATGATTAATTCCAATTAATTCACTACATAAGAAATGTCAGCTCTAATAAAATGTTCCACTCTTTAAATTTCTTTAGTCAGACGCTTTGTCTATAAGATGCCAAATTTCTGGAAGCAAACTGAAAAATGCGGCCACTCATCTGAAAGTTTTGTCTACATTACATTGAACATGTTGTTACTTATAAATCAGAAGGCTGGATTTTTTTTTTTTTACTTAGTATCCAGAATACTTGGCAAAGACACCAAGTCAATGGAATCTGGCTCCTTTTGTGTAGAATAAGAATCTAATACTACATTCTTCTTCCCCTAGCTTTTTGCATAGGTATATTTAAAATCACAACATACCATACTATGTATAAACTGTCTTTGCATTTATATTATTCTTAACTAAAAAGCACAATTAGAAATACTTTTAATAGGTTAATTACTGGTGCATTATCACAAAATGTAATCATCTTCTTTGGCTTAACAATTTTGGAACCCATTTGGCAAGATAAAGCATTGCAAAGGAGATTAGTGTTTTCCAGAAAAATGTCTATTACTGGTTTTCTACTTTTATTCCCAAAACTTTGAGTATCAGTTATGAAATAATCTCTTCATAAACCTATATATTTCCATTTCTGAAACAGTGTTATAATTCATAAAAAATAATCTTCCCCTTAGAGTCCATGCATTTAAGAGAACAATCTTGCTGCGAATAAGCAAAGTCAGTCATAGTAATTTTCCTAAACAATTATAATACAACCAATCTGGTCACAACAGCATATGTAGAATCAGTACTGATTTTCTATTTTTTTTTTTCCTTTTAGAGCCATTACCATATACAAAGAGCACTTGTGGTACTTTACATTTATTTCAAGAGAATATTTTCTGGGGCAAGCGCCAGTTAAATTTTTAGTGCCTAAATGAGGCACTCAATGCAAGTTGGAATAAACCACCTTTACAAAACTTCCAAATAAAATATAAAACTTAAAAAATCCTTCAAGATTTCAGGAACTGTGTTTTATCTGCCTATCAATGTCATTGCTCCATTCTCTATTTTCAAGGAAAGAGTCAATCTGAAGCAGATCTTGTGGACACTTAGACCTTATATTTGCAAAAAATGAATTATTTAACATATAACCACCAGCCTGATCATGACATTAATTTAAAATTTCTTTCCCCTCTAATTAAGATAACCATTAGATAAGCATGAACAAGATTTTTTTTAAAAAAATCTTTGACAATTTAAGAGTTTGGGAAGTATTTGACTAACTTGAAACCTAATTATTTAACTCAGCATTAACCAGAATATCTTAAAAAAATATTTTAACTGTGGAAAACATCTTCTTCCAAAGTATGTGATAACTTGTAAAAGAAAAATTAAACTCTTCTCCCATCTGTACACTATCTACTACTTCCATGAATGGAAATTATGCAATTAATAATGCCCATTTTTGTGCCAGTCTGAAGCCAGATCTAGAACAAAAAATATGATAACCCGATACTGGTAATAATTAAATGTATGTTCCTTGAAGGCCCCAAAGTCATTGGCAACAACTGTTGATTCACTATCATAGTATGCTATTATTCAATTACGCCAAAGGTACACCCAGGCATTTATACCAATTTGAAAGTTAAAATGAGGAGAGTATGTCTGGGTCCAAGAGTATGTGCTATTATTTAGTCATTTTTTATAAGGTGAATTCTGATTCATTAGGAAAAAAATTCTTTGGGACTTTTAAATAGTAAATTAAAAAATTCACTTCAGAAATCAGTCATACATATTTATTTCAATTTAAATCTTTTGAAGTGAGAAATTATAAGCAACTCTGAGCAAATAACATTACATGTCATCATGAATAATATTGAATAAGTGAACTGGGAAACTCATGTCTAAAGAGCTGTACAGTAGTAACTGCAAATTTAAATTTCCAAAATTTTTACCTTTCAAACCACCCTAACTCTGAGAGTGTTTTCTTATTCTTCTTCTATAAGAATAAGCATAGAACTTGCATTAACAAATGGCCATCTTCATCATTATATATTGTGTATCTATCTGAGTTGACTAATGATTTTAAGAGAAATTGGACATTTTGGCTTAAGAGATTTTAACAGTTTCCAGGTATAAGTGAAAAGAAAAATCTCAATGGCATAGTCAAGAAGAGTCAACCCTAAATCGTGATTAATCTTAGAACACATTTCATAGTGATAATATGAATTTTATCTTTTCTTTTGTGAATTATACTCCTGAGATATGTCCATACAGGGTTGTTTTTTTTTTTTTTTTTTGTCATTTATAGATTTTTAGGTATTTATAAGTCATTGCAAAGAAAATCCTTTTGTAATGACAGGGTCTTAAAATTAAATTTTAAACAGAAGCCATATAAAATGTTTTAACATAACAGTATCTAGCATATTTCCCTGTTTTCACTCTATTTCAAAAATTAAAGTCATCACTCAATTTCCCTGTCAACGTTGCCTCATGTGAGAATTGCCTCTTCTGTGGCAGGCATCTTTGGAGTCTTCCCCCAGACAAGGCTTCCTTCTGTGAGATTTGTAGTCCCACCCATAAGGCGGGGCACTGTCACAATAACCATATTTTTGCTACATGACCCTGCTCCCTGGAAACACCCTCAGGGATTGGGGATGGATATGTGGCCCAAGTAGGACCTTCCTATTCACTCTGTCAGAGTTGAAATTGGACTGGGAGAAGTAAGTTCAGTATTAATGACCCGCCCCACCCCCATGAACAAAAAAGTACTTCCTTTGCATCTATGGGGAGGACTCTTGCCAGTGAAGTATAATACAGACAGCAGAGAAAGGAACAAGTGAAGATGAAGATTGTGTATGCATCCTAAAGGAGATTGAGAGTCATGGTGCTAGAGACTGAATGCTGTCTAAGCCTCCGTCTTCGTTCCTCCTAAGGTGGGGGTGTCTTTCTTCCCCTCCCACACTATGAGCTGCCTTTGTATTTCTTACTCAATTCCTCATCTTTGTCTCAGCAAGGGGCAGTAAGTTTCTTTGGCACGAATTCCAAAGAGCATTGATTAGGACATCCATTCTTTGGTGTTATACGCCATTTTCCAACATTATTATATGAATAAAAATACTTGGATATGTGTTTTATCATGGTGAAAATATATACAATTTTGTTTGTTTTCTTACCAACAAATTCAATAATTATTAGCCCCCATCATAGGTTTCCTCCCAATGCTATGTAAACATCAAAAAAATGCTTTTCAACTTGGCAGTTTCTTGATACATTTTTTCCTACTAGTTAGTCACCATGCCATTCTTTGGACTTGATACCATACCTGCAAAGTTAACAAGTGTATCACTTGTACAGTGTGTCTATTTTTATCCAGTGTGATGACCATATCTGGACCTCTATCTTAAAACCACAAGCCCCTGTGCCGGGTGGCTCAGGGTGGCTCAGTCGGTTAAGTGGCCAACTTCGGCTCAGGTCATGATCTCAGTTTGTAGGTTCAAGCGCCTCATCCAGCTCTGTGCTGACAGCTTGGAGCCTTGAAGCCTGCTTCAGATTTCCTATCTCCCTCCCTCTCTACCTTTTTCCTGCTTGCACTCTGTCTCCCTCTCTAAAATAAGTAAACATTAAATTTCTTTTTCCAAAAGCAATCTACTGTGAAAGTAAAAATTTTCTATGATGGAGTGGGAGGGAGAGAGAGAGATGAAGAACAAAAGAGAGAGACAGGGAGAGAGACCTGATTAAGGACTAACTTCTGTGCTTCAACATATTTTAATGTGGTTTCACATGTTTAACTTCCATTACATATTCTAATTGCAGAGTAAGGGCATATTTATCATTAGAAAATCATTTCATAGTTTTTTTTTGGGGGGTGGGGGGTAAAGATAATATTGTTCTTGGGGCGCCTGAGTAGCTCAGTCGGTTAAGCATCTGACTTAGGCTCAAGTCATGACCTCACAGTTTGACTTCGAGCCCCGCGTAGGGCTCTGTGCTGACAGCTCAGAGCCTGGAAACTGTTTCAGATTCTGTGTCTCCCTCTCTCTGACCGTTCCCCATTCATGCTGTCTCTCTCTCTCAAAAATAAATACACGTTAAAAAAAATTAGAAAAATAAAAGATAACACTGTTCTCACTGATCATGAGAGGAGTTAATGTTAAAATGGTTTTCCAATTAGTCAGTTACTTGTAGTCAGTTAGCAGCAGTTATTCAATATCGAGTCAGTTAACCATGAACAGTGTGTAAGGAACACTAGACTAGGCACAGACAGGTGATATTAAAAACTAAATAAAATAAAATTTTCCTTCATGGAGATTTGGAGGAAAATGAACAAGATGAGGTAGGTTGTGATTAAACCTAAGGAGCTTTCTAACATCGTCAAAAAATAAATCAAGTCCTGTCATATGCCACAGCAGGAATGAATCTTGAGGGTACTACGCTCAGTGAAATAAGCCAGTTATGAAAGAACAGATACTGCATGATTCCCCTTTACATGAGGCACCTAAGATAGTCAAACACACAGCAGCAGAACAGATGGTGACTGCCCCCAGCTCGGAGGAGGTAAAAATAGTGGCATTTTCAATGGGTAGGAAAGTTTTTGCTATGCAAGGTGATTAAGTTACAGAGATCTACTGTACGACACTGTGCTGACAGACCACAACGGTGTACTATTATGCACTTAATGTGTTAAGCGGGTAGATCTCATGTTAAGTGTTCTTGCCACAGTAATGAGAAAGAAAACATCCTAACTCTGCGGAAAAACCAACTGAGAGCTTGTAGCAAACCTATCGGCATGGGGAAAGGTGCCTATGTCCACGAGCCAGATGAGCACAGCAGAGAGCTGCCCACTGTTGCTTGGTTGAGACAAGAGGGAGGTGATTTGTGTGTGTTCATATCATCTCTGCTCTGGGTGGCAGGTGGTGGCAGCGGCACCTGGGCGCAGGGTCTGTGCGCTGCCCAGTTATGCAGAGAGCACTGCCTGGGGCGCCGGGTGCTGGGAGATGTGGCTCCTCTCCTCAGTTGGTCTCAGGCAGCTATTCAAATGCAAGTTAAATCCGTTAGGTTTAGCTTTGCAAAACACCTCTAAGCAAGAACTCCCACTGAACTTAAAATGGAAATTCTGCTCTTGAAAACCTCCAGAATTAGGTTTCATTTTTGACACCTTGGATAACAATGGAGAAAGATTTTGTCTTCCTGCATTAAAAATGCCTCACGTGCATTATTTACGCTTTCAACATTTGTGAAGGGGGGGGGTGGAGAACACATATGAAAAATAAAGCCCAGAAATGCTCAGTGATTCTCCAAAAGCCACACTGATGACAATAATTTCTACTACAACTACTGCCCTTGCCACTAACACCTCTATCTTCCCAGGGAATTTGCTATGTGTCAAGAACTTGCCAAAAGACTTTACAAATCATCTTTGTCTAATTTTTACAGCATGCCCGGAGGGGCTCCTCACCCCCATTTTCTTGGCGAGGGACACAAGGCTCATAGAGTTAAGGAAGTGTCCAAGCACACAAAGCTACTGAAGACATGGGACAGGAGTATCTATGGCTGAAGCCCACATTCCTAACTACTTCACCATCAGCCTTCAGTATCTCATGCAAGACTTTCCAGTACATACTGTTATTATGCTTCTCTGTATTTATGTACTATTTTCCAAATTATTTCACACATTTTATTCCTACTTAGTGTGCATAAAACAGGTCTTCTCCAACACTATTTCTAAGGTCAGATATCCTACATGACTGTTCGTTGAAGCACTACCATGACATGATATGCTGGTGTGTGTGTGTGTGTGTGTGTGTGTGTTCATCTGTTTATTGTCTGCCTCCATCCCTAGAACTTAAAAATCTAGAACAGGGACTTTCTGTTTGAACCATACTCTAGACCCAGTTGCTAGAAGAGTATAGACATTCCATATGTATACAGTCAATGAATGAATTATCATCTAGACCCAAAATATCAAGGGCTGCATCTACTATTATAGATCAAAGCTATAGTTATTTTTTAGATGTAATCATCATCAACAGCTCATTAGGATTATGTTTTTACTTGAGTTACTACACCTGATTCTGTAAGTACCCCAACATCATACAGGAAGCATGCAATAGTCAGAAACTGCTAAACTGATTTTAAATGAAGGACCAATGAAGTAGGAGAATTAATATTCAAGAAGCGATACCTTGTTGCAGAGAAAAATCAGGCTTTGAAGTTTCAGAAAATGAAATCCACATCCTGATTCTGTCACGTATGTGACTAGAGGTACGATATTTCTGTTTACGTATAAAAGTGGGAAGTAACGTGGACATTGTAGGGATTACTACAAGGATGACATGAGGTAAAATATTAGTCTATGACTTTTAAAACAGAGTTTTCCGGACTTCTTCTAAAATGCTGCCTAACAACAGAGTTTTCTATTAAAAAAAAAAAAGAAAAAGAAATGAAATTGCAACCCTCTACCAAATCATCCATGGCAAGAAAACAGGAAAGGAGAAGAAAAAAGATGTTGCAAGGCCCTCACAGACCTGGAGGTCAGCTGAGAAAACATCAGACAGAACATGGCATCCTGGGTGATACCTAAACAGAATGGCAAAGCCGACAGACGAAAGAGGAGCATGAAAAGCAGCACAAAAAAGAAAGTGGACAACGTGGCTTTAGAACTTAGAACTGCGTGGGGGGCAAACTTCAGAAGCAGCTTAGTGCGATAGTGAGGTAGTGAATAGAACTAAATTCAGACTAAAAAGCAGAGCTTTTCATTTCAAAGAAGGGGACAGAAGGGCCAGGCTGGCTTATGTTTCAAGAAAGCTCCATAGAACTTCACAATCTTTGGGAATTCCCCAGGGTGTAAAAGTTCAATAAAAGAAAATTGGTTTAAAGGACTCAGCACTAAGTGAATATCTCAAGATTAGTTAGGTAGTCCACTTCTCTCCCTCCTTGGCTCTTTAGACTGGACACAGTGAGAGAATCAGAAACACAACTAAATAGTTATTAAGGAGATAGAAAAGCTTACAGGCAAGTACTATGTGAAACACTCATGATAAGACTAGAAACAGAGTTTGAAAGGACCCCTCCTCCTTTTTTAAAAGCAAAGTTTACGAGGTGATTAACACTTGGTAACACGGACATGGGAGATGGGAATACAAATTTTTTAAAAATGATTTTTTGGCTGTATTTTCAGGATTCTTAAATTCTATGTGATGCTGGGTTTATACAATTTATGAGGAAGAAAATCTAATTGAATATTTATAATAGCCCCTCAATAGCATTAGCCATGCCTTTTTCTTGAAAGCACAAGATTTATCTGACCCTTTGATAAATACTGTGAAGATATTTAAGACAGATACAAGAAAGAAAGGAATACAATTCTTTCTTGGAATATGAACATTTGGTCTTTGAGTTCAAAGTCTTCAGGCAGACAATACATATTACATGAGGACTATTCTTACCAGTTGGTATATGAAGCATAATGTATTTTGTAATAATAGTGTTTTTCATAAGTCTGAGGAGTACCTTTTTAATAAAAATAAATAAATAAAAGCAAACACTTAAGCAGAAAGCACAATGTTCGAGTTACTGTCTATAGTGCTTTGTATATATTAAAATATTTCATCCCCCAGGAATTCTGTAAGGTAGGAACTATTATACCAATTATATAAATGAAGAAATTGAGGCACATAACAAGTTATATAAGCTTCCTGAAATCACTCACCTGGTAAGCAGCAGAGATGAGATTTAAACACAGACAGCTTAGCTGCATGTAGCATACAGTTACTCAAGTCTTATTTGATTTAGTTCGGAACAAAATGCCAGAGGAAGCAAGTCTGTCTGCTGTTGATCAGACAGACAATAAAATCTTAAAATGTAAATATATTTACTATACTTATAGTAAGATATAACATTTACTCTCTCCTCTCAAATGAATTTTTTCTCGTCCAAATTTTTACCAAACTAGCAATATCCGTAACCATATATTGTCATTATTTTAATGCAGTTATTCTTTTGATACAAAAGGAAGATTTGATCTAGGAATAAATGAGGTCCAAGGAGATTGAACATGGGGAGAGAAATGAGATCAAAGAGTACTACAGTTGGAAATGGGGTTTGATGACATTGAGCGAATATTGTTGAGATACAGAAATGAGCCTTATAACTGAACAAGGTCAGAAAAGCAGATAGATAGAAAGCCCAGGGTTTGAGGGAGATCTGGGTTGACATCTCAGGACATCTTGTATAAGTCACTAATCTCTCTCAAGCTTCTAGTTTCTTCGTCTATAAAGTGGGAATAATCACAGAAGCTCCCTTATGGGGTAGTTTTAAAAATTAGAGAACTCAATAAATTGTAGCTAGTATTAACATTATATATATTATAAATGGAATAAGGGATAGTAATTATACTTGATTAAAAAAAGTGTTAGTAAATGAATAAAACAATTCATTATAAAAAATTGAGGACCACGACAGGCGTTGGTACAACTCCAAAATTAGAGAAATACAGATGTTAATTCTATTACTTTTAAGGGCAAAACTAATTGCTTTTGTTAGTTCATTTGCCAAACCTATTTGAATTCTTCATGAAACAGGATCATAACAATAACTAGGGTATTATAGATCTTTATGTATCCATAAGTCTAGATGTATATATATATATATATATATATATATATATATACACACATATATATATGTGTATATAAATGTATGTATGTGTGTATATATGTGTATGTATATATATATATGGAAAACAATAGTTTCCATTATACAATTAACCAGTTTAAAATTTATTATATGACCACATAGTCACAACCGTAAGCTCATTTTTATATACAGAACTTTAAAAATTTAAAATTATAGAAATTAGTAATAGAGATCTTTATGATTTTATGGATATTTTTGTTGGTTTTTAAATGATATTTCTCAAAATTTATAATAAATGTATATAAAACACTGAAGATCACTTGTCTTTGTAAACAGCTTAAGCAAAGCATAACTAAGAGATACTTGACTTCACACCTAGAATTCGTGTGCACATTGTTTAAAAAGGTATAGAATGGGTCCTCTGGTGATTATATGTTGATAGATGATACATGAAACATGTTTTATTGTTTCCATTACTTACATCTCACAAGAATAGTTTCTTTTCTTTTTTTTTTTTTAAGTGTTTATTTTTGAGAGGGAGAGAGAGAAAGAGCATGAGCAGGGAAGGGGCAGAGAGAATGGGAGACAGAGGATCCGATGCAGGCTCCAGGCTATGAGCTATCAGCACAAAGCCCAATGTTGGTCCCCAGTAAAAGTTTCCTTTTTAAAGGAAGGATATAAAATTTTATTTCGAAGCATTTTTGAATTTTTAAAGGCTAAATTTTTAAAATTTATTATTTAAAAAGTGCATTGAAATTGTTACATAAGCAATTGTTAAAATCTACAAATAACAGAAAATTAGGGAGAGTGAAAATACCAAGCATTTAAACTTTAAATAAATATAAGTCACTTTTCCAAGTTTTCTTAAAAACATTATTTTCTATCATGTAATTTTCTATGGTAGCTCAAGAGTTTGGGGCACCTGGGTGGTTCAGTCGGTTGACTGTCCAACTTCAGCTCAAGGTCATGATCTCAAGATGTGTGGGTTTGAGCCCCAGGTTGGGCTCTATGCTGACAGCTCAGAGTTGGAGCCTGATAGAGATTCTGTGTCTCCCTCACTCTGCCCCTCCCCTGTTCACCGTCTGTCTGTCTGTCTGTCTCTCTCTCTCTCTCTCCCTCAAAAATAAATAAAACACTTTAAAATATTAAAAAAAGAGTTTCATAAAACACAATTATCATGAAATATTTCAATTGGGTATTCAATGTATGTAGGTAAAAATGACCTGTTTAATTTTCTTTGAATGTGTATTTATGTATATTTGTGTTCCTCAGCTCATATTTAAAGAGATATGTTGACACTAATTACAATCAAACTATCATTCATTATTAAAATCATAACCTGTGTGTCCTTCCTTTTTGCCTTTCAACTAGGACAAACTGAGAAACAGTTGGGGCACCTTGGTGGCTCAGTCAGTTGAGCATCCAACTTTGGCTCAGGTCATGATCTCACATTTGTGGGTTTGAGCCCCACATTTGGCTCTGGGCTGACAGCTCAGACAGAGAGCTCGAGCCCACATTGGATCCTGTGTTTCCCCCTCTCTCTGCCCCTCCCCTGCTCTTGTTCTGTCTCTGTCTCTCAAAAACTAAAATACAACGATAAAAAAAAAAATTAAAGGAAACCAAGAAACAGTTGAAGAAGGAAAGTGTAACTACTAGGGCATTTTATCTTTTGAATTAAAATCTTTTGACTTCTCAGATTCCAACACTACCCTCTCCACACGTATTTCCAAACCAACAGAAAGTACACGCGCAGACATGCAGACACACAGACATACACACGCACACACTCAAAGCACCACCTTGCCCCAACAGTTCCACAGTTCTAATTAAAAGCTACATTTTGTTAAGCAAATTAGGAGCTACAATAAAGTGGAGGGAGCATGTGAAATGAATAATTAACATTGTATAGACTTCAGCATCATAATTAAGATTAAACGCCGCATATATTCAAACTAGATTAGCACAGCCATTGAAAGCAGGGATGTGCTCAGTGGGAGAGTATGCTTTTGCTAAATAATGTTTTATGAAGAATATTCTAAAAACATTAAGCACAAGGTTGTCATATATAAAATGATTAAAGTTTTATACAAAAGCAGCTGTAATTCCAGTAAATGAAGTAATTTCATTTTCCTGCTGTTTTCACCTTTAGGAACATACTGTAAATGGAAAGGAACTCCATGTGATATCTTATTAAATAGAGTATGAATCCCCTTGTTTGAGATTAATGAACTCTCACTACATAAATTTGGGTAACGGACAGTTCTAGGCACTTAGCGGTACTTACTTCTTTGATACCCCTTAGAAAGATTTATTTTGTTTAACTTTTATTTAATGTGTCCCTCAATCTTGTCAGCAAGTGTTTTGGGGGGCATTATTCACAATTAACTTTCTTATCTTTAACTTATCTTTACCTGAAATCTTTCTTGCGTCATGGAATAATTCCTGAAAACTCAGACTTGGCAAAGGTCATATATTTTCTTTGCATGTGCATTTCATTTATGCTAATAACTAGTAACCTTTATGGTGAGATCAGACTCTATTCTCAATACTTTTATTCCCCTTTCTTCCTGTTATTTGCCACTAAGTTTCAACAAATTAGAATTTTAAACCAAAACCAAAGCAAAATGTGATTTTTATGCTAGTTTTATTGGTTATAGTCTTTTCCTGACTATCCTACTCCTGCGTTTTGTTCTTGACCTGGAATTAAAAAAAAAAAAAAATCCTCAATCTAATCCCATGCTGATGATATTATCAGTTTTTTTTTTTTTTTAAGTAAGCTCTATGCCCAATGTGGGGCTCAAACTTGCGACCCCAAGATCAAGAGTTTCATGCTCTACCAACTGAGCCAGCCAGGCACTCCAGTATTTATTATCAAATTAAAAGAATAAAATGAATAAAAAGATTCAAAACTTCTGTTTACACTACATATAATTTTATGGACATAAATTTATTTTGAAATCAGAAAATCTACATCCTGAATCAGCAAAAATCTTATGTTCAATGTGATCAATAATGAATAAGTAATTCATTGAAAATACTGCAAGAATAAGATAGCAAGATTTATACACATACAAAGTTATAGTATTGGCGGATATCTATTCAGAAGAGAAAAGGGGAAAGCATGATTTTTATTTGTTTTATATTTATTTTTTCTTCCTATAATTACTGGAATATGTTGCAACATAGAATATTCCAAACAGAGGCACCTGGGTGGCCCAACCCATTAAGCAACCAACTCTTGATTTCAGCTCAGGTCATGATCTCACAGTTCCTGTTACCCAGCCCTGCATTGGGCTCTATGCTGTCCATGTAGAGCCTGCTTGGGATTGTCTCTCCCTCTCTCTCAGTCCCTCCCCCACTCACTCTGTCTCTCTCTCTCTCTGTCTCTGTCTCTCTCTCTCTCTCCAAATAAATATACATTTAAAATAAAATAAACTGGAAAAAATATTCTAAATAGCTCTTAGAAATATAAAATTCATGGAATGTATGTATATATGTATGTATGTATGTATGTATGTCAGTCCTTTATGGAATGGGGTGGAGTGAAATGAGATAAAGCACAATTTCCCATAAAAAATAATATGATGAGACAGCATGATTATTTAAAACAGAGATGGATATGAGGTTTAATTCACCTTATTCAGATGCTTGTTTTATCAAAATCATACTGTGAATTTGATTTCAGGATAGGGTCACTCCTATAAACTGAGGGACAGATTGTAAAAAACAAAAAACAAAAAACAAACAAAAAAAACTTCTCCTTCTTTCCTTGTTACTAAGTTATTCTCTGAAAATAGCATTTGGTACTCTAAAAACAAAACAAACCAAAAGAGAAAAAAGATTTTGAATATCAGATCAGAAGTTGGCAATCTATGTCATAACATTATAAATAAGCCAAGGGAAAATCCTAAAACATAATTTATTATATATCTACTAAATATATCCCAGGCAAAACATAAAGAAAAAACTGAAGTCATGAAACTACTAAGATCTCATCAGTTTTGTTTTGTTTTATTTTACTTTTATACCAAGTAATGCTAGGATAATCTTGCAAATAATGGAGAGAATAGGTAACAATAAAGAAAATTGAGGTGATAAAGCCTAAAGAGTAAAAAAATACAGTTATTATATTTGCCAATTAAATTCTTTTTTTCAATTGTATTGGTCAACAGTTTCAATGTAAAAAAAAACCACTGTTTTATGGATTCAAGCATTAAGATGAAAGTTAGATACTATCACTATAACTATAAATTACGATTATAGCAATATAATTGCAGGTCCTACAAGTAGGTAGCACTAATGGTCTTATCAATTATAGTGCTATAAACATTGTTTATGGCAGCATAAATATTGATATTAATGTAATCAAGAATCAATAGTGCTTATTCAAAGTGTCATGCAAAATATAACTAACTTGTAAGATGAAATACTTAACTTTTAGCCTATATGGAATGTATACTGCCATGCAAGGAAATTCTCTTGTATCAAGTCGAATGTAATTTAAATATTGATTAAAAATTCAAAGAAAAACTGTATTCAGGACATCCTGCACATGGCAAAAGTTTTATAATATATTCTTTTTTTAAAAAAGTTATTTTGTATTAAAAAAAACATATAAATCACACAACAGTGATTTTCAAATCAATGTGAATGCCTCATGAAGCAATCAAACCCAAATACAGTATTCCATTTTACTCTTGGTAAAAGTAATGAGTAAAACACGAACAACATTGTTGGGATTCCTATAGCAAGATTCTACTTAATTCTACCACAGTATAAAAGCAGAATTCTACTATGGACACCAAAATTCTTGCTGCTTGGTGGGGATGTCCTGTATAATCTTCCTTTGAGTATAGGTGGGTCTCATCTAATCAGATGACCTTTAAAAGATGATCTAGAGGTCAGAGAAGGAGAAAAGTCAGAGTTTTTACACTGCAACCAATGCTCTCCTTTTGGCCCTAAAACAAGTAAAATGACATGTTTTGGGGAGTGTCACGTGACACAGAACAGGCAGCAAGCTGCTTCTAGAAGTTGAAAACCAGCAGTAAATAAATGGAGTCCTAACTAATGCAATTGAAAGGAAATGAATTCTGCCAAACAGTAAGATTTCAAGGAAACTTTGAGCCTCAGATGGAAATACAAATCCAATCAGCACCATCACTGTAGCCTGATAAAACTCTGAATAAAACCCAATTGGCCTACACACAGACTTCTGATCTATAGAACTGTGATGTAATACGTGAATGTTCTTTTTAGTCTCAAGACTGTGGTACTGTATCACTGTGTAATAAATTAAGAAAAACTAATATGCCTGCTTTACCCCTTCTGTCTAAAAATCTCCTTATTTCTTCTGCCTATCTGTTCTAGTGTGAAAGCAATTGAAAAGTTGAGAAACCACCCTGTTTTCCCTGCATCTCCAAACGAGTTCCCACTCACAATGATATTTAAGATTCCATACCTGAAGTTTGAAATGTGGGTGCCCATTGTTGACTGCACCATCAGAAGCCAAACACCTATGATGTTTGCACATGCATGATATATATAAATGTAAACTTCATTTCATTTAATAAACATAGCCATTTAGCATTGAAAAAAATCAAGTTGGAAGAATCATAGCATAAAACCTATGTAAACTTTAAATTCAAGTATAAATTGGAGAAACAAGCCAGATGTATGTCACCATATTAGTGGGTAACTGAGTAACTAATTGTTTTAAAACTCAAACAGGATTTCCTCTCTCCAAGTCTCCATTTTACCAGAAAGCAGGCCTGAGAGTTAAAGTATATTCCCCAATTTCATGCAAATAGTAACATGGTTTAGAAGTATCCTGCTTTCAAGGATAGAGGGAGAAAAACTTATTACCTATCATATGCCATGTACAGACTAGATGCTTTTACTGTTTAATATCCTATGATCATCTGCCACATTTTTAGGGCAGATTACAAAGAGGCAACAACAGTCTGAGGTCAGGTAGCATCAATGTATGAACCAAGGAGATGTAAAGAAGAGGGAGTACTAGGAATACTCCAAGTGCATGCTTACACAGATGCTGAAATAAAACAAATTTTGAAAAATTCTCTGTTGGCCAATTGAAAGATACTGCTCCCATGGGCTGATAAGAAAAACATAGTGAAATGGTTAGGAACAGAGACTTTGTAATTTGTGTTCTGCAAACCTTATTAGTAAATTACCCAATCTTGCTAAACCTTATTTTCCTCAACCTTAAAATGGGATAAAATAGTGTCTATTCTTAGGTTGTCATAAGAATTAAATCTGATAATACAGGTAAAACACTGAGAACATTTACAGACTAAAAGCATGACCTCAATATAACTAGTAGAAAGTAATCAGAATAGTGGTGATTGAGTAGTAAATAGTATCGACCTTGAAGTCTACTTTCTCGACTCCAATTATTTCTTAATACTGGGGTTGTATACTATACAATTTTCTAGTTTCATACACACACAAACACACAGATATATGTATATGGATACACATATATCTCAACCACTAGATTGTTGCTGTTTGTACTCCTTATATCTGTCCTCGCTTTCCAGCTTGTGGATGGAAGTATCGATATTGAAATTCTGATTATAATCACCTTGATCTCATATAGTTTAGAAGGCAACTCTCCCACTCCTCACCCCCAACACACATACCACATACAGGCAGGTGCAGCAAGGAATCAAGACTTATTAGGTATCTTTTATTCCTTCCTCATGGGAAGGGTATCACATTAGTCTAAATCAGAGGTTTTCAACTTGTAGTCCATAGACCAGAATTGACTAATGGATATCTTATTGGCTAGAACAGTGTTAGTTCTTGCTGTGATATAGAAAATTGATACATATCTTTTTAAAGAATTTTAAATTTTCTACCCTTTTAGAAGATGGTTTCATTCTTAAAATTTTAACTCCTGTATAGTTAACACACATTACTATGTTTAGTACAATATAGTGATTCAACAATTCTATACATTTTTCAGGGATCATCTTAAGTGTACTCTTAATTTCCTTCACCTATTTCACCTCTTCACTCCACCCCCTCTCCTCTGGTAAACATCAGTTTTATTCCCTATAGTTAAGGGTCTGTTCCTTGGTTTGTCTCTTTTTTCTTTGTTTCCTTTGTTTCTTAAATTCCATATATGAGTGCAATCACATAGTATTTGTCTTACCTGATTGACTTATTTCACTTAACATTATACCCTCTAGAGCCAACCCTGTTGCTGCAAATGGTAACATCTCATTCTTTTTTATGGCTGAGTAATTTATATATATTATATAATGAAATATTACTCAGCCATAAAAGAGAATCACACACACACACACACACACACACACACACACAGAGCTACCACATTCTCTTCATCTATTGATGAGTATTTGGGCTGCATCTATAATTTGCCTATTGTAAATGCTGTAATAAACATAGAGGTACATGTATCTTTTCAAATTAATGTTTTTGAATTCTTTGGGTAAAATTCCAGTAGGAGAATTACTGGAACATAAGGTAATTCTATGTTTTTAAATTTTTTGTGGAAGCTCTATACTATTTTCCACAGTAATTCCACCAGTTTCCAATTCCCACCAACTATGCAGGACAGTTCCTTTTTCTCTACATTCACACTAACACTTTTTTGTGTTTCTGATTTTAGCCATTCTGACAAGTGTGAACTGATACCTCACTGAGGTTCTAATTTTCATTACTCTGATGATGAGTGATATTGAGGATCTTTTCACACATCTGTTGTCCATGTGTGTATCTTCTTTGGAGAAATGTGTTCATGGCTTCTGTCCTTTTGTTTTAAACTGGATTATATGATTTTTGGTATTGAGTTGTGTAAGTTCTTTATATATTTTGGATACTAACCCTTTATCAGATATATCATTTGGAAGTATTTTCTCCTGTCCTGTAGGATGTCTTTTAGTTTTGTTGACGTTTCCTTTGTTATGCAGAAGTTTATGTTGTTATTTTTATTTTGATTTAGTCCCTACAGTTTATTTTTGCTTTTGTTTCCATTGCCTCAGGAGACATATCTAGAAAAATGTTGCTTTGGCCAAGGTCAGAGAGATTACTGCCTCTGCTCTCTTCTAGGATTTTTATGGTTTCAAGCCTCACATTTAGGTCCTTAATCAGTTCTGAGTTTATTTTTGTATACCTGTCAGAAAATGGTCCAGTTTCATTATTTTGCATGTAACTATACAATTTTCCCAACACCATTTGTTGAAGAGAGTTTTTCCCAGTGTACATTCTGACCTCCTTTGTCAAAGATTAAATGACCATATAATCATGGGTTTATTTCTGGGCTCTTGATTATGTTCTATTGATTTTTGTGTTTATTTTTGTGCCAGTACCATAATGTTTTGATTACTACAGCTTTGTACTGTATCTTGAAAGCTGGGATTATGATACATATATATTTAAAAACCATTAATTATTTGCCAAGATTTATAGTTGAAAGAGTCATATTTAAACATTGATTTCTGGTTTTTTCTTCCTATTAGTAATTTAAAAGTAGGTATTACATCACATGGATCAAATCCCCTTTACAACCATGTTCCTCAGACTTTTAAACTTATATAATTTATAATGCATATATTCAGAAAGAGGGCTTACTTCATTGTATTTGTCATGTTTTATCTAAGCACTCACATTTTCAAAGATTTAGAAATCATCTGACCTTAACAACATTTTGTTCTGAAGATTTGTAACTACAAGTAACTTTTCATATTGCTGAAAAGTTTCATTCTTTTACGACATTTGACTCCAGTTACCTTATAATGAAGAATTTTTTCCCAACCAAATCAAATAGAATTCAATCATTAATTATCTGAAAGTTGGATTAAAGTTCAGAGAAAAAGTTTCTGCTGATACAACAAAAAGTTTTCCCAAATACTGTGGTTTTCTGTGAATACGTCTACTGCTACTGCATTCTCTGCATTGTCATCCAGTTTAAAAAATCATTATGAAATATTTTTGTTGTTGTGGTTTGGAACAGAATAATGTATTCTCTATAACTCATGGCTGAAATTTAGGCAACATTCTTTTATGAATATTGGATTGGGTCCTAATTACTACTAAGGTGACTTCTCACCCACATTTTTAATGACTATATTGATATGTTGGTGGATACTCAATGCCCATGATTTTAAAATGTTAAATATAAAGGGACATTTTAATCACCCATGAACAAAACAAAACAAAACAAAACAAAAAACATAGTTTCCAACATAATAAGTGTCAAAAGTGCAGGGAAGTTTAACACCAGTTAATAACAATCAGGTAATTTATGCTAGTTTCACTGTTAGGGTTAAGTACTCTAGCAAAAGCACTTGTTCACCTTGGAGATTATGTTTCATTTCCAACATAATCCTCAAATTAAAAAGATACACATGTTGCCATCATCCCTGTTTCTTATGCACAGTAGCTCCTATTGTCCTAAAGTGTCCCCTAGGGTCATCTTGCTACGGAAGCAGTTAATGTTTTTTTCCAACATTTGTAACCTGCAACTGCATCGCTGGAATTCAGTACACAGCTCTGCATTCTTAGTGTGTTTAATTACAGATTCAAAAATTTTAAGTCACTGGCGTCAAGATTATCCCAGAACAAATCATGAAATTGACAAAACTTGAGGCTACAGTACTTTGAGGTAGTCCATATGTTTACTTATGCAACTCCTATAGATATAAATATAGAAATGATATATAGATCTCTTACAGCAGACCAAGATTTGGAAAATAAGAGCTTTTGTTGTTGTTGTTGTTTCCCACTAAGAATCCTAGTTTGGGGCCATGTTAATACTTCCCTTTAGAAATCTACAGAGAGGTTTAACCTTCAGATTAACTTCAATACTCAATGGTATCTGGGCTGTCAGGAAAGGTTGGAGAAAAACTCTGTTAATAAAGTATTCAAGGAGGTTATTTGCATAAACTGTCTTCCTTAAACTAAATATTAAAAATGGTATTGTTACTCAAAGCCAAAGTGGTAAGCAATTAAAATCTGAATCCTATTTCCACAGCTACTACTCTATAAAGAAGCTGTCTTGTTTATATAACTGTCTACAATTCTTGCTTCAAGCATCTCTTTAGAGGGCCCTAGATCCAAACAATTGGAATTGTACACCCAAAATACAAACTGGGATTTGTGTTGAGGACCTCAAAAGGATATATGTTCTGTTTATTGGTTTGTTAGGGTGGCCCTAACAAAGACTAACTAGCTTAAACAATAGACTAGGTAGTTTAAACAAGATAAATTTATTTTCTCATAATTCTAGTAGATACAAATCCAAAATTAAGGTACTCAGCAGGGCTGACTTCTTTTGAAGCCTTTCTCCCTGGCTTATAGATGGCCATCTTCTCCATATGTCTTCACTTGGTCGTGTGTGTGTGTGTGTGTGTGTGTGTGATATTTCCTTTAATAAGGACACCCATCACATTGGATTAGGGCCCACCATCCTAATTTCATTTTAACTTCATTACCTCTTTAAAGACCTTGTCTCTGGGGTTCCCGGGTGGCTCAGTCAGTTAAGCGTCTGACATCGGCTCAAATCATGATCTCATGTTTCATGGGTTTGAGTCCCACAACCGGCTCTGTGCTGACAGTTCAGAGCTTAGAGCCTGCTTCAGATTCTTTGTCTCCCTCTTTCTCTGCCCCTCCCCACTCGCACACTATTTTGCTCTCAAAAATAAGTAATATTGGAAAAAAAAAAGCCTTGTCTCTAATACAGTCATATTCTGAGGTACTGGGGTTGGGGACATCAACATATGATTTTGAGAGGACTTAATTAAGCCTATAATAGTCTCTAAAAAAAACCTGTGATAATTGGAGATTATAGCTCAAAGATTTTTAAATTGATGATTGCACTTACAATTCACATTATTTTTATTCTTACTTTGGCTCATTACCACATAATATATATAAAGTGTTTTTCTATTTACAATGAATGAGCTGATAACTTGGCCTTTCTTCTCAGTATCCTGAACACTGAATCTTGCTAAAGAGCCTGTTAAGATACTTTTAACAGGCTTTCCAAAAACAAACAAACAAAACCCCAAAAACAAACAAAAACTCTTGTAGCTCAAGATACCTGGACAGTAATATTGCCTTAATACTTTCTATCTTTGGATTATAATTACAGATGTAACTTCAAGACCATGAAATTCTAGCAGTATTCATGATAGGATGCTCCCATCTTGGATATCATAATACAGAGGAAAAAGCAGCCACAATATGCATTTTGTTCAGCAGTAAATCTTCTTGAGGTTTTCAGTGAGAATGTTTAGTGATTCCCAGAACAAAATCAGTCTGTACTTGCTGTATATAGAAAGGCATTTGGCTCTGAGGGCATTGAGTTAATTGGCAACTTGTAGAAAGAAATTTTCTTTCTACATGCCAGAGACCTTAGGGTATATAGTAACTACTGGACAAAAGACTTACAGGTCTGAAACTCCAAAAACTTTAAGAAAATTAATTATACCACACAAATATTCAGTGAAAATATAGATATGCAGGCTCTTGTCACTACTTTTCCTAAACACTCAAACTTGTTATAGAGAATACCTTGTTTTATATGACTCTAGTTAATGATCAACTTGCTATTTGTGTTACAAAAGATAAATGAAGTTAAATCATATTTAGATGATTTAATAGATAATTATATATTTCTAAATTATTAATGCAAACATAATGCCAGGAAAATGTAAATAATTAATGATGTACTTATAAATAATTTCTATTAGGGAAATAGATTAGGAAAATGATTTGTCCTTACGAGTGGGCTCATAAATATTTAACAATAAATACTACTGACATCTTTTAGATTCACCTCAAAACCGTAACATTTAACCCTCTGTTTATAATATGAGTACATTTTTAAATGCAAAAAAAAATATGCTCTTAGGTATAATCTTTATTTACTTCAGAACATTTAAAAATTATTTTAAATGGCTGCGATATCAGTAGTAGTTCCATTGTATTTAATAAAGATAGGGCATTTTTTTTCTTTTAAATTTGAAGTCTAGAAGATGTTAAAATACAGGGGTTCATTGAAACATCAGTTAATTTTATAGTTCCAATCCATAGCATGCTCAGTTTATGTATTCCCTAACATTATCTATCATGTTTAAGAAAAAAAATAACTATGTTTCAGGAACCTATTTATATAGTTGCTTTTCCAAAAGACCCAAAACATACACAGCAGGGGGGATAGCATTTGTGGATTCTTTACTTACAGTTCGCTGATCCTTGTAGGTCACAAGCAGGGATTTGCTGGGGAAGTTAAGTAGCAGTTACCTGTAAAAACAAAGGGTGGGTGGAGGGAAGCTATCATGTAACCAGTTTCTCCAGAAAACCTCTTACTTGAGGAGTCAGATATCCTTAGCAATGGCAATGGCCAGCTCTACCCTTGCCCCTTGAACTGGTAAGTCTTTAAGTCCACGCTAGAGGAGGCATTCTTCTCATCTGATCCAACAGTTTCTGAATCTTAACCACTACAAAGACCTTATGTCCTTTAACTGGGTTTTTTTTTTTTGTTTGTTTTTCTACCATTTAACATCAATGTTGTGGTGATCTCATATGCATGGACCCATATAAATAATATATGTAAATATATATAAATCTTTATTACTCATAATAACTAGTACGCACCTGAATAGTATACATGTAACTATATATTATAAACTACATTTAAGTATTAAATGTAAATACTAAAATGTATACATTAATATAAATGTGTAGAAATATCTTTATCTTAATATGTTCAGATCATGAACTCCTCCATATATTTCCAATTGCCCCTTCAATAATTTCATCTATTTCATGTTACAGTCATTCTTTATATATTCAAAGAGTCCAATCAGTCTTAGAGATTCAATGGGAATTCTCTTTAAGATTTCTCTGCTCTTTAAGATTTTTTATTTCTCTGTCCTAATTCATGATTTACTCATCTCTATTCAGATCCATTATATGTTGGCTTAATAATTTACTTATAGTTTTCTTTCAGCTAGCAACCTTTTTTTCAAGGACTTTTTTCCATAGGCCAGGTTGGGGAAGTCAGCATTCTCCTCCTCTCAATTACCAAAATATTACCAGTCCACTATTATTAAGAAATTTGGTTTTTGTTCTTTTACCTTGTTATACTAACAGAAGCCTGTGCTGTTCTTGTTATTGATGCATTTATTTTTGTATCTTTTATGATTTTATAATCAGGTAGTATTCAATCTATCCATTAGGAGACATATGGAGACTGGAAATTCATTGAAGTCATGACTTTCATTATATACATATTCTATGCCCTTTTCATAGCAAAGCAACCATTTGATAAGGATTTGTTAAGCAACAAAAAAGAAGAGGTGTTGATTATTATACAGGACAAAACAGAATTAGTCCCAGTAAGCTACATTTCACAAGGGAGATATCATACTTATGAAATTCAGCAGCCATTATGAAGCAAAACTACAGGAGATCCAAGGAGAGTTAGCAGAAACATAGTAATAATAGAATAAGAGATTTTAATATACTACTCTCAGCACACAGATCAAAGCAGAAAAAAATTTAGATAAATAAACATGAGAGGGAAAAATCTAAACGACATTAATAAATCTTATGAATATATTTTCAAATTTACACCCTTATAACAGAGAATACATCTCCTTAAGAACAGTGACACTTTCCCCATTGGTCATATTCTAGGGTCACATTAAGTTCTAAGTTCCATGAGGCACAAGTAATGTAGACAACTCTCCCCATCACAAAAACGATTAAAACTAGAAAACACTAAAAATAACTCTTCAGTTGAAAATTAACACAAAATAAACCTCTATCAAAAGACTTCAATAGAAAAGGAAGCCAAAATTCTAAAAATTCTAACAAAAGAAAGCTACATAATAGAATCTATGTGCTCCATTTAAAGCAGTGATGAGAGGAAAATTCATAGTACTTAACAGTTTTGTTATGATAAATTAAGGAATAAAAATAAATGAATTAGGAGCAACTGTTTGGTTTAGTCAGTTAAGTGTCTGACTCTTGATTTTGGCTCAGGTCATGATCTCAAGGTCCTGAGATGGAGCCCCACATCAATTGGGGCTCTCTCTTCCTCTCTCTCTGCCGCTCCCCTGTGTGCTCATGAGTGCTCTCTCTCAAATAAACATTTTTTAAAAAATAAAATATAAAATAAATGAATTAAATATTCAGCTTAAAAAATAATAAAATATTAAAAAACAACAAAGTAAGCCAAAGACAGTACAAGAAGAGAAATAAAGGGCCAAGATTAAGGGGGAAAAAAAAAACACAAAAAACAAAAAAACAGTAATATGTAACAAATCACAGTAAGTAGTAATTTAAATAAATCCAAATCCCTTTATTACAATATAATTAACAAAATAGATTACTAGTAAACCTAATTCAAGAAAATGAGGAGAAATTACACCTATATGCATCAAGAAATGAAAAGAGGAAGATACTAAAAGAGACAACATTCTGAAAAATCTTGAGACTCACTTTCAGACCACTAACCAAAAAGAAAAATAAAGAAAAAAGTGAAAACTTTTATGAAATGCATAATTAATTTTCTAGGTAAAATCAGATTACAAAAAATGACCCCATTACAGACAGAAAGCTTAAACAGACCAATTTCCATGGAAGACACAGTGTTATTAAGGAAGTACTTTTTGCCAACCAAGCACCCGGTTCAGATGATTTTTCAGAGGAACTCTACCAAAACTCCATGTCCTAAAGAGTTCCAATGCTTTGTTGTTCTATGGGCTTAAAAATACAGATTTTCTAGTATCTTTTTATAAAGTTAATAGAACACCAAAATTTTATGGAGATAATACTTCCCTACAAAAAAAAAAAAAAACTATAAATATTACTTTAAAATATCAATGCAAAAATTGAACATGAAACAGTCAACAACTCTAATACTACATTAAGAAATAATATATCATGACTAAGTGGAATTTACTCCAGAAGTACAAAATTAGTCCAGCATAATGAAATCTGTTAGTATTACACAATTGTATAAACAAGAAAACGGGTCCCAAATTGAATCACTTACATTAAGCCCCCCATCACCAAACCAACAGTACATAGTTTCAGCCCTCCCAGTAATAGAATCCTCAGTCAGTTAATCAGGAATCGCCTGATCCAAGATAGTTAGGTAATCTACCTGATAGACCCCTTGTCCCAAATGGGGAAGGGACTGCAATAACCAACTAGCATTTTTTTTTTTTTTTTACCTAATATAACTTTGTTGTCCTCGTTCCATTCTTCCTACACTGTTCTCATCCCGAAAGATGAAAGCTCCTTAGAGCTCTTTTCTCTGTTACATTGATGCTGCCAGATTCAGACTAATTTTACTCCAACTCTCAAACTTTTAAATATGCCCTAGTTTATCTTTTAACAGAACGGATATTAATATATATTAATCTAGTAAGATATTTTAAAAATCATATGCCTATCCCTATAGATGCTGTAAAAGCTGTGGACAAAATAACACTTACTCCTGATTAAAAAATACTGAAGAAATACAAACTGATTGACATGTTAACACATTATAATGTTAATTGTTAGCCCTAATGCCAGTATTTTGCTTTGTTTAGAAACACTAGGACATTTCCATTAAGATCAGAAAAGAAGGCAAAAATGTCCCCTATTTCCATATTTGAGAAATCATATAGAGGTATTAAGTTGCTAAGAAGAAACCATCTCTATTTTATACGTGATTGTATAATCACACACTTAACAAGCTTTTTTTTCTTTTTACTTAATACACTCTGAAAGACAAAGCAATAGACTTTAATAATTATATGAAATGTTAATAAATATGTCAAAAATATTTTATAGAGTTAGGTAAGTTGATATGAAAGTTCCTATGGAAATAAACATGCAGAAACAATCAGGAAACAATTAAAAAGAAAAACTACCTTGAGATACTAACTCTACTAGTTGCAAAAATATACTGTAAAACCTCTTACAACAATGTGTCATTGGTGCATCAACAAATAGTTCAGTGAAATGGAATGCAAAAATCCAGAAATAGACCCAGATACGTAAAAAAGTTCACATGCAATGAAGATAGAATCTCAAATTACTATGGCAAAGATAAACTTCTTAATAATTATTGTTGGGACAACTGGGTAGTCACTTTAATAAAATCAAACTAGACTCATACTTTACACCATATATAAGAATCAATTTTAAGTGAATCAAAAATCTAAATATAAAATAAAATATAAGTAAAGTAAACCTTAGATGTACTCCAAGAAGAAAACAGGAGTGATTCCTTCTTAATCTAAGTGTAGGAAAGGTTTTGTAATTATGAACCCAAAATACAGAGACAATAAACAAATTTATCAATCTGCCTACATAAGAAGTATTATTTTTGCATTGCAACAAAACATCATGAAAAAATTCAAAAGATGAGTGAAAACATGGGAGAAAACATTTGTCACATATATCCCAGACAAAAAGTTAATAACGTCCTTAATATACAAAGAATTCTTAAAATTTGAGATAAAGGCACCAAAAACCCAAGAGAAAAATGAGAAAAAGTAACGCATAATTGACAACAAAGTTATAAAATGGTCTTTAGACTCAGGAATAAATGTTGAAGACCACTGATAATGAGAAAGATTCACAATGATACACTATTTCTTGGCTATTTAGACATGTTAAGATTTTCTTTTCTTTATCTTTTCTTTCTTTTCTTTCTTCTTAATGTTAATGTGAAAATATATCCTGTGGGGAGGACTGTGGACAATTAGGCATTTTCATACACTGCTGGTTAACAATCAAAATCATAATACTCTTTGTAGATGAACATTACAATACCAACTGAAATTACATATGCTCTTAATTTTTGATCTAGCAGTCCCACCTCCAGGAATATACCATGATGGTACATCCTCAATAAAAAATTTTAAAAAACTATATAGCAAAAACAACGACAATGACAACGACAATATGCACAGTGTTACTCACTGCAGTGTTATTTCTAACTGCAAAATATGAAAATCTCCCTAAAGTCCATACATGGGAGAGTGCTTAATAAAGAAATAGAGTAGGTGTGCCAGCATGGCTCAGTTGGTTAAGCGTCTGATTCCAGCTTCCCTCATGATTTCAAGGTTTGCGAGCTTGACCCCCACATCTGGCTGTCCACTCTCAGCACAGTGCGTGTTTCAAATCCTCTGTCTCCCTCTCTCTCTGCCCCTCCTCTGCTCCTGCTCTCTCTCTCTCTCTCTAAAAAATAAAAATCTAAAAGATAAAGAAATAGAGTATAATACATTTACAAAATAAAGTACAATATGACATTTTAAAAAAAGTTCAATACAACAATTAAAAAATGAGGAGGGTCTTACAATTGATATGAAACAATTTATAAGATATATTTAAATTTTAAAGAAAGCAAAAGAAAAAATCCATAAATTATTAACTTTTGTGTTTGCTGATAAGAGATTAGACATATGCATCTGCTAAATTGGGCAAAGCAAAAACAAAAAACAGAAAGAAACTAAAAACATCTTAACATCTGAAGCAAAAACTACAGAGGGTGGGTAGGAATGAGGGAAAAATGAAGGAATGGGAATTGGGCAGAAAAGATGAGAGGGAGTGACATTTCTTGAAAATACTTTTTAAAATGTAGTTCTTATGTTTAGAACCATGATAATAGCTCACATCCTCAAACAGTACATAAAAATTATCATCAACCAGGATGTGAGGGAGACCCCAACATGAATAGTACGAGTAACAAACGACCCTAACTATATTGCAGATGGAAAACATAACCACACTTGGGGACTTGGCTAAGGTGGTAGGGGACTAAACTATGTTACTGTAGAAAACTGTATGTCGATATGATACAGTAAGTCCAAAGACCAGAACCATTATATACAAATATTGTGTTCAGTTAGTAAATTTGTTTTCCACAGAGATATGGGTTCACAACAATCAAATTGCTTTAGTAATTCTAAAGTTATTTTATGGGAGTTGAGCAAATCAAATGTGTGGTCAATATCATCCAGATTCTTACTTTTGGAGGAAAGATTTAACCAATAAAAAGCAAGTAATACAAAATCACTTCCGTGATAGTCTTGCTAAGAAGTACATTATCCTATTTTAATCATGAAGAAACATTAGAAAATCCCAAATTGAGGGACAGGCCACAAAATAAGTGGCTAATATTGGTCAAAATTGTAAAGCTCAAGAAAGACAAAGACCAAGGAACTACCCTAAATTGGAGAAGAGTAGGTATATAAGAGAACTAAGTGTATAATGGGATTCTGAATTTGATCTTAGACCAGAAAAGAGCATTAGTGGAACAACTGGTAAAATTACACTAAGATTTGGATATGAGTGAAAAGAATGGTGTCAATGTTCATTTCCTGGTTTTGATAATTTAATTGCATAATGGTTAATTGTATAATGGTTATATAAAATATTAAAATTGTGGCAATTTGTGTAAACAGTAAACAGGACATACTTTTTATAGTATTTTTGCAGGTTTCTAAAGCTGAAATCATTTAAAAAAAAATAAGAAGAGTGCCTGGGTGGCTCAGTCAGTTAAGCATCTGACTGTTGATTTCAGTTCAGGTCATGATCTCACAGTTTGTAAGATCAAGCCCACATTGGGCTCTGCGTGGACAGTGTGGAGCCTGCTTGGAATTCTCTCTCTCCCTCTTTCCCTGCCCCTCCCCAGTTTGAGCTCTTTCTCTCTCTCTTTCTCAAATAAATAAATCAACTTAAAAAATTTAAAAAAATGTTGGATTGCAATGTCAGAGAAACAAAACAATAAGCATAAACAGAAGGTAAATAAAATATTTATCCCATTACTGGTTTAGGGTACTGAGCAAGTCATAAAATGTACCTGTATTCCCCTAGGTCTTCTCTTTGTTTCTAAGCCACTTCTGAAACTAAGGCACCTGCATCAATTTTTTAAAAATCCTAATAAACTTGTCCCTGTCTCTAAAGGCATGTCCTTCAGGATGACACATTAAAGGTCAAACCACATCACTGGGTCAGGTTATAATAATGCACAGGGTAGAAGCATATAGGGATAACTCAGTTGTTTCTAAAGGCAACTAAAACTGTCAACATCAACAAAATCAAAATCACATTACAAAGACATTTAAGTGCACAGAAATCGTTAATTGCTATTATTAAAAAACCATATTCATATAGATGCCACCATTTAACACAAATTCTAGAATACCTTATATCTACAAACTTCTAAATACATATAATTTCAGGTTTTAAAAAAGATTATTTCTCAGAAGTCTTCAATATGTGTATTTGTGTATATACATATATACACATTTTGTTGAAGTCTCTTTCGTCAGAATTCTACCTAGGTTTTAATCTTCTATATTTACATTCATCTATATGAACTTAAGTCCTCTGATCCCTTCAGTTTCTTCATGTACTGCATTTATGATACCTATGCTACAGGACCAATTTAAATCTAAAAATCCTATGTTTCCAATTTATTTTATTTTATTTATTTATTTTTTTTTTTTTAATTTTTTTTTTTCAACGTTTATTTATTTTTGGGACAGAGAGAAACAGAGCATGAACGGGGGAGGGGCAGAGAGAGAGGGAGACACAGAATCGGAAACAGGCTCCAGGCTCTGAGCCATCAGCCCAGAGCCCGACGCGGGGCTCGAACTCCCGGACCGCGAGATCGTGACCTGGCTGAAGTCGGACGCTTAACCGACTGCGCCACCCAGGCGCCCCCTATGTTTCCAATTTAAATCTTCCCATTCTATATCATAGAGCTATTTCTGGGAGCTTCGCTTGAGACAATAAACTTGAAAGTACTTGGTAAAAAGAGGTTTATTTTAGTATTGGTTGGTATGGATTGAGTAAGCTACTTGACAATTTAGTAAGCTTACTCTAAAAATAAAAAAAAAAATGCATTCTTTCTTTCCTGGGAACATCACCATGAAAAAAAAAGCAGTGGAATATGACCCCTGATATCATAATAATCATATAATATAAAATGATAATCAATTGATTGTAGTTCAGGTAATGCTTTCATTAATCTAACAGGAAAAAAGAAGTCTATTTCAACTAGTTCAAATATCCACCCCAACAAAATAATCCTGAGTTCTGTTTGATTGCATAAACATGGTTTTCCACTTACATCCATAATACTACTACCATTACAGGCATTCCATGATGGCTTTCAGACTATTTATTTTCTGTTAGAAAGAGAATGAGCTATTCTAACACAATTTAATCACATTTCTTCCACAGTTCTATAGATGATTTTCATATCAACAGGTCTAGAGCCTGCTTACCAGATAGAGAGATGGAAATAAAATACTGATTCTGAATGGCCAGACATGGGCCATGGAAAGACCATGATAAGAGAGAATGAGCTTTCACTCTTTTTTAACCAGTTCTATTCTCCTCTTTATCCTCCCCTGTCTACTTGACACATCACTGCCACTCAGGAAGACCCATGAGTTTCAAAGAAGATTGTTTTGTTACTGACAGGAGAGAGGAGGCTTGCATTCAACTCCTTATGTTTATGAAGAGCACAAAGCTATACTTTCATTAAACATAAGCATCAACTCTGTGCTAGGCCTAGGGTATACCATGGTCAACAGAAAGGAATACTCCTCACCATAAATCAACTTATGATCTTATGCATTAAGGCAGAATACAAATAGATACAAAAGTACTTAAGTATAATTTCAAGGGGGAAAACACTCTTAGGGTGAGGAATATCTTGTTTCAACAGAGAGCAACACACCTGAAATGGCATAGCCAGCAACATCTGAGAAGGCAGTATTTAAGAGAGATCAGAAGGATCTACCCATGTGATATTTGGGAGTTATTTTGTAGGCCAATGTAATAGCATTTGAAATTGCTATAAGGAATGGTCTATAAGTGGAAAGCAGTGATCATGGGAAAGACTAATTTTATACATGGTTGGGACAATAAACAGTGCCAAATAATGCAGATTCTCCTAAGCTGTGGCATGGAACTTTTTTATTTCTTCTCCATGAAATGGCAGAAAGTTGTGGGTCTTAAGCAGTAGACCATCACTATTTTATTTATTAAAATTACTATTAAATTTATTTTTTGAATTTTGGCTGCTGTGTATATAGAATATGGATTAAATGAGACAAATAATGAATATTAAAGCAATAGATTAGGTGAGAAATGATGTTGGACTGGATTAGGCTGGCAATAGCAGAGATATGGAAAAGTATAGTTATTCAAGATCCTTTAGCATTACATGTAGCAGAACTTGCTGATGGTTTAGATCATAGAAATTCAGGAGAAGAAAATGTCCAGGATGATTCAAAGATTCTGGCTTAAGCAATAGGTCTGAAGTGATGCCATTTCCTAAAATATCTCTAAACGTCATTAAAGAGAAAACAGATTTGTTCTTTGAGTTTTATTACTTTTTTTCCTCTCGGAAGAATCTCAGGGAAATAGCCAAAAACCATATAAAAATATTTGCATCATCATTAGTCATTAGGGGAATGCAAATCAAAACCACAGTGAGGTATTACTTCACATCCTCTAGGATGACTATTTAAAAACAGTAATAATAAGGAAAACAACGGTTAGCTAGGATATAGAGAAATTAGAACCCTCATACATTACTGATGGGGTAGGAAAATAGCTTAGCCATGGTGGGAAACAGTTTGGCAATTCTTCAAAACGTTAGACATAGTGGAGGCACTTGGGTGGTTCGGTTGATTAAGCATCTGACTCTTGATTTTGGCTCAGGTCATGATCTCATGGTTCATGAGATTGAGCCACGCGTGGGGCTCTGCACTTAGAGTGTGGAGAGTGCTTTGAGTTCTCTCTCTCTCTCTCTCTCTCTCTCTCTCTCTCTCTCTCTTGCTGCCCCTTCCCCTCTTGTGTTTTCTCTGTCAAAAATAAATAAATAAACCTAAAGAAATGTTAAACATAGGATCACCAAAGAATCTAGCATATCCACTTCTGGGAATATATTCCAAACAACTGAAAATAGGTACTCAAACACAAACACATGCACGTGTACACACACACACACACACACACACACACACACACATTCATAGCAGCACTGTTCACAACACTCAAAAGGTAGAAATAGCCCAAATGCTCATCAGTGGGTGAATGGGTCAATTGTGTAATATACATGCATTATGATGTTATTCACCCACACAAAGAGTAAGTACTGATTCATGCTAATGTGGATTAATCTCAAAAATGTGATGCTAAGTGAAAGAAGCCAGACAGCACAGGTCACAGATAATACAATTCCCTTGGTATCCAGCATGGAGAAAGAAAATAAGTTTTAGTTATCAGAAGCAGAAAGTAAGCAGGAATGGGAGACAGCTGCTTAATGGGTAGAGGATTTCATTTTAGGGTGTTGAAAATGTTTTAGAAATAGATAAATGTGGAAGTGAGTGCAAAACATTGTGAATGTACTAAACGCCACTCAATTGTTCACTTTAAAAAGGTAAATTTTATGTTACATAAATTTTATCTCAACAAAAAAACTCTTGAAAATGTGATTTTTATACTTAAAGCTAATTTTCCAAGGCATACACACACAAAAAAAAATATTCTTAGAATAATAAGATTTTTTCATAGTCCAAGTATTACAAAGGCATTAATTAAGTGGCCTAGAGGTCATCAGTACATCATCCACTGACTATTCCTTTAACAAATATTTAAAAAATTAAAAATAAATATATTTATTTTGAGAGAGAGAGACAGAGTGACGGAGAGCAAGCATGACCATGTTTACAATTATAAAATAAAGAAAAACAAACCCCAAATATTTTAGAAAAATTTGGAAATACAGAAATGTGTAAAGGAAAAATTAAATAGCATATAACTAAGAAGTGGCCTCTAATGGCATTTTGGTAGGTTTCCTTCCTGTTTTTCATACTGAAGTTCATCCTTCAAGTTGCAGCTCCAGGATGAAATAAATAGTTTGATCCAGTCTGTATTCCATGTCTCCTTTGGAACTTTTAACAAAAAACAAAAGAGACTGTAACTAATCTTTAGCACATCTGGCCTCTAGGCACCCAGACTTTAATTCCATCCTTGCCATGCCAATTTTACTAAAAATAGATGACTGAACCCTCCCTTGACTTCTCCCTCCCTTCCAGATGTACTAGCCCTCTTGCTCGCATCCCAGGGCTATTAATTAAAATGAACAAATATAGTTGAACACATATCTCTAAATGATCTCCATGGTCTTTTGCTCCAGGGATGGCAGATTCAGATATTGGAAGTATTTCCTACTAAGGAAGATACGAGTAGAATGAGAAAAGTATTCCTGCATTCAACATTCACCAGGCAATTCTAGCATACTCAACGGGGGTGCTAGAGCTATGCTGAGTTTGGGGACTAGAAAGATTAGAGTCCTGCCCAATGTACTACTCAGCTTGGTTGGGGAGAAAAAAATGCAAACCCATGATAGTTCCACTGATAACTACAAGGATATTGTATAGGTGATGGGGGACCCCAGTTGGAAGTGCTGAAGAGTGAGCAGATGGGGGAAGGTAACGAGATGGGAGGGGAGAAGAATGGGAGTATTCCAAACAGGAACAGAATGTGTGCAGCCAGGGGGCCTAGACAGAGTATGCAGACCTATTCTAGGAACTCTAAGAAGTTCATGATTTTTTAAAAAATCTTTTAATGTTTATTTATTATTGAGAGACAGAGAGAGAGACAGAGCATGAGCACGGGAGGGGCCGAGAGACAGGGAGACAGGGAGACCGGCAGACACAGAATCGGAAGCAGGCTCCAGGCTCTGAGATGTCAGCACAGAGCCAGATGCCTGGCTCCAACTCACAAACCTAGAGATCATGACCAGAGCCTAAGTCAGATGCTTAACCAACTAAGCCACCCAGGTGCTCCTAAGTAGTTCATGATTAACCTGTACTTTATCTTCTGATAAAGGGAACAGAATGTCTGGAGATGAATTGAAGGGATACAATTAAGGTCTTGAGAGTGGCCTTGGTTTGGGCCCTACTCATAGTTTTTAGACTTCTTTCTTGGTAAATACTTCCTAAACGCCAATTTTGTGATAAGGAATGGCGACTGTCAGGATCAAGAATAAAAAACAACAGACGTTTTCCATGACTTCCAGGAGGCTTAGAATTTATTAGTGGAGAGAACCAAGTTTATAAACAGTTACAAAACTGTATGGCTAATGCCTAGAGGAGACAGAGGGTTATGTGGTGAGGGCAGAGGGAGGGTGAAAGAGGTTTAGTGAGACTGAAGGTTAAGTGAGCCATTTTCATAGAGCTTGCCACAACGGACATGCCACTGTCCCACCTACAGGAGGGCCCCTAGAGATCCAGTCCTGCTCATAGTGCCCTGGGGCTATGGAGGACTACAAGGACCTTGCAATGGTCAAGAAAACCAGGGTTGAAGGGTCAAACTGAACACCTCCTCTCCACACCCACCCAGGTACCCACTGTGGCTCCTCTCCTCCCTTCCCTATCGCTGTCCCCTCCTTAAGTCCTTCCTCTCCTCTGACTTCCCACCCCATGCTCATTACCCCCACCTGTGCTCTTCTCTCCCACTACCTAGCTCTGCTTTTTCTGACTCTCTACTTCTGTCTCCCTTCAATAATGCACACCAGCTAGGAACAATTTCTTTCACTTCAAGGAATTTATATTCCTGAGTTTCTTTTTTTGGGGGGAAAAAAAGATTTGTTATACATTTTTCCCCAAAGGGGGGGGGAGAGGGGGAGGGGGCAAGCATTCTTCTTGTATGTGACTCTGCAAAGATTTTTTGATGCAGATTGAGACTTAAAGGGCAAAACAAAAAAATGGAAATGAAAATGTTTTCCTCTCTCTTAGATGGCTATCCTCTGTGGTTTGTCCCCTGACTTTAATAACAAGCAATGTGTTTATAATTAGTGATGAGTTACAAATGGCCTCCTTACATTAAAATAGGCCTCACAAGTAGGAATGGTATTTCATAATCCCAATGTCACCTAAAATACATGTCCTCTTAACACATGGGTCAATATTATGGTTTTAATGCCCGAGTTTAACATATTATAGTGATATTTTCATGGCTGAATCATGCACAAAGCTGCCTATTTGCTGAGGATGTGCTAAAGTACATGTAATATGGGATGCAGAGATTTCTGGTAAAAAGAACACAGATTAAGCCTCAGAAGATTTGCAGATAAATCCCATCTGTGCCACTTGCCAGTTTTGCCACTTTGGGCAGGTTTTTTGACCTCTGCAAGCTTCTTTCCCCATTTGTAGAAGGGGGATAACTCCTTCCTTGAGATCCCCCTGACCAGCCTGCTTGACTGCCTTCTGTCCTCTCTTCCTTCCAATGCTATCTATTGAGTGTGAATAGGTACTGACTAGAGGGCTTACTCTGAAGTTTAAACGAGATCTATGAAGCACTGCTTCTAGCACAGGCACATAGTAAGCACCTGACACACCATTAGCCTCCAATAAAGGTCAATTTATTATCATTGCCTGTATGGTTTAATCAAATATTTTCCTAAGCAAACACCTTTATACCTTCTGTAAAATGAGGGATGCTTACTTGTTATGGTGTACAGATGTCACATACCAGTTTTTTTCATTTATTGCTAACTATAGATTCTTACAAGCTAAAAATACATTGGCACAAGCCAGTTACTTGTCACCTGTAGAAGACACCACATTAGCAATTAAAAAAAAAAAGTTCTTGGTTGATTTTTAAGTGATGGAGGTAAAAATCCTTGTTAAACTACAGAAGGGTGGAGCTGATAAATTTTTAAATCATTGCTTTTTAATGTTAACAGCTCACTCTTTAAAATTTTAATGTGTATTACAAAGACAATATAAAAAATGGCACACATCAGTCTAAAATGATAAAAATGTCATTATGACCTTCATGGATTTTTGTCTAGCCTAAGTAATCCCAGTAAACCCTACAGATTGAAGAATGCATCTTCAATCATTTCACTGCTTTTGTCCTTGATTGTGGGTTGTTTTTTTTTTTTTTTTTTTTTTTTTTTACATTTCTAATACATCTTTTCTTTCTTAAAAGGATGACATTAAAATGAGAAAGCTTTAAATGAAAGTTAGTGACTTGTCAAGGGGACTGGCTTAGATCCTGATACTATAGATTTTACTTGTTTTAATTATACTGGATGTGTCTAGTGTGTGCTTTGCTGTTTTAAAAGAATCAGCATCTCTATTTTGAACGCTTTACAGTTTTGTTTTAAGAAACCCCTTGTGGTAATTTTTGTCATGCAAATTTCTGTTTGAAAGAACAGACTCACAAGGTACTAAAATTAAAGTGGCCCTATTTCTGGCCAATATATCTGAGATTGATGCAGGAACAAAAAAAAAAAAAAAAAAGTCATGGAATGAGAACATGAAGAAAAACCTGAGGGCCTGATGACAGCATTTCTGCCTGCGTGCTTAGGACAAGCCTGATCTTAGATCTTCCTGTCCATCAAGGGGTACACTACTACACCTGACCCAGCAGTAGGAATGAGGTGGACTTACATCATACTGAAAAAGGGAGGGAACACTGAAAAAGCATAGACTGTCTTCAATTTGTATGCTGGTAACAATGCCAAATTCTCCAAGACCATAGGAATGACATCATTTATTTTATGGAAAGGGCTCCATTAAGGATACTGTACTAAATATTACTATTATGTCAGGCAAGAGATTGGTGAAAAGAGTGGCAAAGAGGTAGTGTTGGAGGAGGGCTATGTGGTAAAGGAGGCTACTGAAGGTTAAATGCTGGGGAAGTGCTGAGACGGTCCCCCAAAACAAATCTTACCTGCTTTGCCATTTTCCCAGAGGCCAGTCCTATAGTTTGAGAAAGAGAAGACACTCCTGCCCTTGTTTGCTCTACTGCCCACACATTTTGTCTCCCCCAAAGCAACCCAAACAATGTACCTTTCCAACCCAGAGCAAATCATCATCTGTTGAGGCAGATGATCTGACTATTTTTCTCCTTACTTCACACTCAGTTATGGTGGCAGATATCCCATCAATATTATCTCTTCCAAAAGAGGAGTCTAGTTATCCAAAACAGAGCGGAAGAGAGAAATTCAAGCAACTGTGGTAGATGAGTTTCTAATTTTGAGTAGGGGGCCACTATGTGTAAGGCAAGCCAGAATTGCTGGAGAGCTGCCTTCTGCTCTTGCTGAAATGTCTATAGCTGATACTAATGTGTTACTCCAAAACCTTTAGTTCTCCCAGATTGCAAAGTTATTTTCCTCATCTTGGCTTTGATTTGGGGAATGGTGGAGGTAGGAAGAGGGTGGGGGGTGTTAGCTAAGTGCTACCTGCCATTGGTACATTCACAGAAGCCATTTTTTCCCCAGAGCTTTCTTTCTTTTACCAATACGTGACAAACTGCTCGATATAAAAAGTCAATTTATATATTAAAAAAAAAAAAAAAAAAAACTACTGCTATTACTACTGCTAACACTAATAATAGTGGGATCTGAAGTGAGGCAGAAATCTTCAGAGGAAAAAAAAAATCATTTCAACTGTTAGTGGTTTGTAATGAAGAAAAGAGGAATTCGCTCATGATTTCTAATCATTTTTTGGTATAGATTACATATTATACGTATTTATGAAATGAAAAACTAGAAAGGCCATTTTCCCTTACATTCAACGTCATGATCACAAGGGAGAGAGATAAATGTTTAATAGCCTCTATGTTTTATGTCCTATAAAACTCATGTTATTAAATTGCAAGATCACCCAAGGAACACTTTATTTACACAAATAGTATCTATTGTTTTTTTTTTTTAATTTTTTTTTTAATTTTTTTTTCAACGTTTATTTATTTTTGGGACAGAGAGAGACAGAGCATGAACTGGGGAGGGGCAGAGAGAGAGGGAGACACAGAATCGGAAACAGGCTCCAGGCTCTGAGCCATCAGCCCAGAGCCCGACGCGGGGCTCAAACTCGCGGACCGCGAGATCGTGACCTGGCTGAAGTCGGACGCTTAACCGACTGCGCCACCCAGGCGCCCCATAGTATCTATTGTTTTTGAGAAGAGCCGAGGCCATGATGTATTCTCATACCAAGTATTCCAGAGTCATCAGTTAAGAAACCCTTAAATCTCTGCAGATAGTTATTAGGAGGCAGGAACAGGACTTCGATAACGATAGAAGATGCTACTCTTTTTCCCTCTGAGAAATATGCCAAAGTAAAGATGTCTAATACCCAGTTAATTTTGCCTTTCTGTGTACAATCTTAAATCAAGTTTGTAAATCAGTACCAATTAGAGTCAGCTAGGTCTTAGCTACATTTGGGGAGAGAAGAGCAGAGACTATGAACACATTTGAAGGCAACATGGGGTGCAGGAAACTGGAATAGATAGAGAGTTCAAGCAGCTTCCAAGAACTGCTCACTGAAACATGGGTGCTATCTCAGACACTTCTGAATACTCAAGAGAAGGCCAAAATTTCTATGAATCATTTAGCATGATCATTTCCATGATTCTATAGAGACAGGGAAATTACCAGTGATCCTAGGAACTCATGTCCATCAACTTATACGTGGATAAAGGAAATGTGGTTTATATATACAATGGACAACTACTTGGCAATGAGAAAGAATGAAATCATGCCATTTGCAGCAACATGGATGGAACTGAAAGTATTATGCTGAGTGAAGTCAGTCAGTCAGAGAAGGACAGATAGATGTTTTCACTCATATGTGGATCTTGAGAAACTTAACAGAAGATCATGGGGGAAGGGAAGGGGAAAAATAGTTTTAAACACAGAGGGAGGGAGGCAAACCATAAGAGACTATTAAATACAGAGAACAAACTGAAGGTTGATGGGGAGGGGAGGGGAAAATGGGTGATGGGCATTGAGGAGGGCACTTGTTGGGATAAGCACTGGTGTTGTATGTAAGCCAATCTGACCATAAGTTACATTCATAAAAAACAAACAAACGTATTTTGGGGTGCCTGTGTGGCTCAGTCAGTTGAGCATCTGACCCTTGGTTTCACCTCAGGTCATGATCTTGCAGTTAATGAGTGTGAGCCCCATGTCAGGCTCTACACTGAGAGTGCAGGGCCTGGTTAGGATTCTCTCCCTCTGACTCACTCTCTCAATAAACAAACTTAAACAAACAAACAAAACACACCTATTTTTCCAGCATTTCCATGAACCAGAAATCCTGCTACACAGATCCGGTCTCAGTTATGTTTCACCGTAACTCAATGAAATGGCTCTAATCATTATCTTATAATGAGTGAACAATCTTAGATGAGTGAACAAAGGTTGCAAGAGACTCAGTATTTTGCCCAAGGTTATATAATGATTAGGGAGAAAATCTAATTCATTCTCAGGTATGTCTCAACTTTTAACCATCATCATACACTAATTTTAGCAGGACAAACAATCTAGAAAATTTTATAGTTTTCTTATGAGAGAAAATGAAACACCATGCCTTCTCAGGACAACTCCAAATCTTGGCCATGAGTAAATCAACCCTCAATTCATGTAATTCATTAACTTTTACCCTGAATTATAAGATCAAGGTCATATATACAATTTCCTCCAAAGATGGGGTTCTGTATGGTAAGGCATGACGAGGGCCCAGGACACCAGGCTGAGGTGCTCAGTTTCCCCTTTAGAGGTCATTAAATATCTACCCGCCATTAAATACTGCTATACCCCATGATAAAAGGCCAATTGTGGGGTCTCTGTTATGAAGGATGTTAATCAGCAGCACATGCTAATTCCATAATTCCCAAGCAGTTCAACTACCTGATGCACACATCTATGCAATTATGGTTCTATGCTTTTATTTCAAGGATCTTGAACAGTATCAAGCAATCATTCTTCACTAGGAATAATTTGAATAATAGATTTCTAAAGCAAATGTTTTCTAAAAAAAAAAAAAAACACCTTTCTATTATCTCATTATTAGACAGTGATACAAAGTTATTCTTTAAATGTAATAAAGATACTAAGATTACTGAGCTTGTCCCAAGTCACAGAGGGAAGAGGGTAAGGAAATGGTTGAGAAAAAAGTGAGGCAAAGTGGATGGGAAATAGTAAATACAGCAGTTAATTCTAAAACAATGGGTTATTTCGTTTTTGTGGTCTGCTCTTCATAAAAGTAGATTCATAATTCTTGGTTTCCAAATGCAGATAATGACCTTTATATTTCTTTCTAACTTTTTTAGGGTTTATAGATTTTTTTTTTCTCATTTAGCCAGTTTTAAAGTTTGAAATCTTGCTTGTATTTCCTTTTGGGTATACCCAGAGTGGCTAGATGAGATGTAAAAACTACTATTTATTACAGTAAAAAAGCTAATTTAAAAAGACAATGATAAGAATTATAATTACTTTTCACTAAAGATGTAATTATACATAGATAACTTCCAATTACACAAATAGTAGAGAGATGGGAAAGAAAAGAGAAAAAAAACTCAAGGCACCCACCAATTATTTTCTCAATGACGATAGAATCTCAGGTCCTTTGAGACTGTGTGAATCAGAACTTCGTTGGATTCACATGAAGTCTGTAAGCATTTTTTATCACCTAAAATTAAAAAGCAGTAGCCAAAATCTGGGTTCAAAATTCTGTTTTTAATCAGTCATTTCCTCCTATGGGGACCTTTAAACTCTAGACTGTACCTCTCTTGGTTATAGGAAGCATACCTTGTCCCTAATCACAGTATCCTTAGCTCCAAGGAGAAAATGTCCTCAACTTTAATGCATCACCATTGAATAATTAAATATTAAATATTGTGATGATTTATAAAAGGCACTAATGTTCTAGCAATTTATTGTTACAGATTTCATATTCTCTTTATGAAATGCAGTACTATCCAGGCCATATTCCCTCACCTTCAAAATCATGCTCACAAGGAATAAATATGTTTGTAAAGCCATATAATGGTATGTCATACATAACTCATTTTTTGTGCATTTTTTTTTGAGTAGGCTAAAATTTATACAGGAGACAATATGAACTTGATGGGCAATTTCAAGTTAAATGACCAAAGCATATTTTCATCATTTTGTTACATAAAGTACACTGAAGTTATTGGCAGATGTTTAATTTCCAAATCAATAAGCTTCTTTCTCAGCCTTTTAAGTCTGATGACTATTAAGCTTGTGGAATTCATACTTTGAACACATGGAGCACTGACCTAAGTTTATTCATAAGTCTATTTTCCTCTCTTTTTTTTTTCCCCAAGGCAAATGATATATTTTTTTTTTAATTGAAAATAATGTTTAACTTAACAACCTGAATCTGACTATGCAGGTCACATATTGACCCCAACAAATGGCAGATGAGAAAGCCTTTTAGTCATGGGACCAAATTGGATAGATGGCTATTATCATCAGGTCAAACAATATTAATCCACCATTAAATTAAGTAAGTGCCAAGAATGATAATGGTTATTTAAAAAAAAAAAAAAAAAACAATCGCAGTCCAAATGATGGCATCCATTTAAGATACCCATTTCTCGCTTCCTAAAAAGTTGATCTATTTTCATGTCTTAGCACTAAAGTGATAGAAAATCACAGACTGAGGATCCTCAGAGATGTACATCAGGTATTTCAAGGAGTATAAAACAAAAAACCAACTGTATTCAGGAACTTGTGGCCTTCAAAATCGTTATATTTATAGCAAGTGACTATCTTTTTATGGTTAATTGGGGGTGTTTAAGCATTTAGCTTTCCTGACCAATTTTGTGACCACATTTAGCCTCTGACATCAGCTCTTGTGGCAACCATCTTTAAAATTAGGAGATCCCCCAGGATGACCTGTTTATACCTTTTGACTACGAAAATATCAAACATTTCTAAAAATAATTACATTACTTATGAACATGTCACCTAACTCCAACCACTACTAATTTTCCGCTCTTCTACTTTATATATCCATACACACCATTCCCACCGCAGTCTCCAGCACACACACACACACACACACACCCTTTCGTTTGCTTCTTGCTGCAGTTAATGAAAGCATATCTCAAGCATCTTATTATTTCATCTTTATTACTTTTGTAATTTTTTTCAGATTTAAAAATTAAACAAAAATGTATTCTCACATCCAAGGAGATTAACAAAAATTCACAACTATCATCTAAAGTTCCACAAGTTTTGAATTGTTTCCAAATGCCTTAGAGTAACTGTTCCCAAAAAGTTTGTCTGAATGGATTTCCTAAGTTTCTAGTGGAATGACATCACTATTTTCGTGATATGATGTTATATAAGATCCACAATCAGCCTCAGTGTAAATAGTATTTCTTAAACATATCAACATTAATTTTCTAATTATTTTTATCCTCATAAATTCCTCAGGTATGAAAACAACAAAAACCCAAAAACCAAACTTTGTGTAGGATATAACAACATAAATAATAATCTCTCAAGTTTATTTTTTTTTTATTTTTTAGTGTTTATTTATATTTAAGAGAGCAAGAAAAAAAGAGGGAGAGAGAGAGAGCGTGCGCATGAGCAGGAGTGGGGCAGAGAGAGAGAGAGCCACAAAATCTGAAGCAGGCTCCAGGCTATGAGCTGTCAGCACACAGCTGGATGTGGGGCTCAAACTCATGAACTGTGTGATCATGACCTAAGCCAAAGTTGGACGCTTAACCAGTTGGGCCACCCAGGTGCCCCAGTAATCTCTCAAGTTTAAATTAATATTAAAGATCGGTAGAAATCAGGGGCACCTGGGGGGCTCAGTCGGTTAAGCATCCGACTTCGGCTCAGGTCATGATCTCACGGTTCATGAGTTCAAGCCCTGGGTCGGGCCCTGTGCTGACAGCTCAGAGCCTGGAGCCTGTTTCAGATTCTGTGTCTCCCTCTGTCTCTCTGACCCTCTCCCATTCATGCTCTGTCTATCTCAAAAATAAATAAACGTTAAAAAAAAAAATCAGTAGAAATCATAGGGCACACTAAGTTTTTATGTAAAGAGACACTCCGTGAAGACTTGATTATGTAAAACGGTTTGAGGGTAACACAAACTTAAAGATGAAGAATTGAAATTTAACTGAAGCTTTTGAATATCATAGCTATTTTGGATAAGTTTGAATCTATATTGCTTCACAGTCTCATATGAGGAACAGCACGCAGTGCTTCTGCACAAAAATTTGTGAGGATCAAGTGAAAATATGCTAGAAACCACTCAGCACACAATGTAAGCAGCCACAAAATGTTGGCTCAATATGTTCTATGTAAATTTGATCTTAGCTGTAGTCAAAATTCTTTGATTCTCCCTTCCCAGGGGTGGGGGTGGGGGGAGGGTTCCTACTCCTTTCGTTCTATGAACTTTTCATAAGCCCTCATCTGCTTGATCTCCTCATTTCCCACCTTCCCAGCTAAGAAGCCAGGGTCCCTCATCATCTCTCCTTTGTAAACACCCTTCCGTTCCTTGCCCTTCTCCAACTTTGATACAAAGTTTAACAAGATCACATCCTGATGAGCTTCAACATTCCACCTACTCTACATCTGCACCCATGAAGCTAGCTGCAAGTGCCTAAAGAAAAGTTCATGTTGTCACTAGTTGGTTTCACTTTAACTTTGTATACAGGAATTTCAAAATGAGTCCTTACTGCTGCAAGGCAATTAAGGGAAAACTTCTCAGCCCATTCACACTCTCTTAGTTACCTTTCTTCCTTAAACCCCTATTATCTCCTCCTCTGCCCTCACTTTCCACTGGTGTCCTTGCTGGTTGTTACACAAACCAACTTAGAACAATGTGAAGACTATCACCACCATGCACCTACACCCTCTCCCTCTACATTCTTTTCCTGTTTCTCTTAATCTCCCATCTTTTAACTACAGGACTGTCTTTGGAACTGTGTAACTCACTTTCTTGGTGAGCTCATCCATTTTCTCCATTTTAAAAACGTCAATATGCCGACTCAGATTTATAGCTCTGGCTCAGACCTCTCTTTGAGAGCTCAACATTGTCTGCCCACAGACACTAATGTATCCATACCAAAGGTGAACTTACACCAAAACCTATTATGTTAATAGGCGTCCCTATCTCAGTATATACAAAGGTCAGCTTTTCAGATGCTCACACCATCCTTCTCTTGCCTTTGTCTCTCATATCGTATATCCAATCCAGCAGAGGATAGCATTGGCTCTAACTTGAAATATATGCAGGGGCGTCTGGGTGGCTCAGTCGGTCGTGCATCCAACTTCAGCTCACGTAATGATCTCACGGTCTGTGAGTTCAAGCCCCACATCGGACTCTGTGCTGACAGCTCAGAGCCTGGAGCCTGCTTCGGATTCTTTGTCTCCTTCTCTCTCTGACCCTCCCCTGTTCATGCTCTGTCTCTGTCTCAAAAATAAACATTAAAAACATTAATAAAAAAAGAAATATATGCAGACTTGGACAACTTCTTCCCAACTCCACTGTGAGGTCTACTCTGCTCTGAATCACCATATTCTCTGGTGTAGACACTCTACAGCCTCCTTCCCCCCCAACTATTTCTCCCCTCACTGACTTATTTGCCATGTATTACTTTTCAAACTTAAATCATTTCACTCTTCAGTCTGATCTTACCAGAAACACCCCATTTCTCTCAGTTTAGAAGTAGTCTCCAAGGGTGTCTATACACTGGACCTATATACATGTACATCCTCATGTGTGGTTTTACTACTTGCTCATGCTGCTTGGACACATTGGCCTCTTGTTTTTCCTTTGACATGCCAAGCACACACACTTTAGGGCCTTTCCTCCAGCTGTTTCTCTCCCCGGAATGGTCTCCCAGATTATTTGCTTGGCTTACTGCCTCCGTCCTATGTATTGCTTGTTCATTTTTGGTGGCCATGAAAAATCTCTGCTGCCAAGCAATCCTGCCTTCATTTACCATCCTCTTTAGGTTGACAAATGGGCTCTGCTTGTCCTACATGAACAAAGAATTGTCCAGGCTAAGTTGCTACTTAGATTGGTCTCCTCTCATGTTTGTCATTTTGAATATGCTGGCATAATGACAGGCATTCTAATACCTCCATGTACTGTGTTCCAAGCGAATTTAGGGCAGGTACTTTGCATACATCCCCGATCCTCACAGAACCCCTATACAGTAAGTTTTAGCTTATCTATCCATCCATCAATTTACAGAGCTATAGTAAGAGAGAGATACAGAGACAATCAGAATATTCCATGATATAAATAGGAGTTATTGTTTCATTCCAAGGTTGTAGGTGACTTTTTTCTTTCCTTTTTTTTTTTTTGTATTCTCCAGTTATCATATACTCCCAAATTGTTTTTTTAGATACACAAAATATTTTAAAAAATGAAGTTTTAGAATTCTTGGCTGTCTAAACCAGATTAATAAGTCTCATAATGGGAAAACAACGGATTCTAAATTCTAGCACTTTCAATTCTATTTATTAAAACCAGGGTTCCAGCATACCTGCTCTCACAGATTACAGGACATCTACACTTCCCCTAAGTTTTCTTCAAAGCTTCTGTGCATTTGCCCTAATGCTCAACCATTTATGACCACAGGAGCTCATAATGACAAGGACTGGCTTAGGAAGGTAAAGTGACAAGGGGAGGTGGGGAGGGTCCAACCTCAGCTATATTCTGTGACTTATTGGGCAAATCACTTAACCCTTTCAGGTCTCCTTTGTGTATTTCAGAGTTAGACTAGGTGACTTCCAATCTCCCTTCCAGCTCTAAAGCCTATGAAATAGCTGCCTCTTTCTCATCCCTGTCAATGCTGTCCTGGGAGGTCACCACTAAATAAACTGCAGTTGGAACATGGTAGTCCTCAATTGTTTCTGAGTGAAAAAATGTCCAATAACTCTAAGGGACAAGAATGGCCAACCACAAACCCTTCGGCCATTGAACAGTCTTCCTCCCATCTCATCCCCTGGCTTCTGGACCTTAACAACGTAAGCTGCTTAGGGTTCTGTGCGCCCCTCCCAAAGTATGTTTTTTAATTATTATAAATTATTCAATATATTTAAACAAACAAACACACAGAAAGATAGTTCACCCATTTCTCTATTCCCCTGCCTCTGGCAAGTACCAAACTGTTCTTTTTATTTATCAGTTTTTGATGTTGTTAAAGATTCCACATATAAAGCAGATCATAAGGTATTTTTATGGCTATATTAGATACAGTTATAGATATATAGCTCACAATTTCTTTATCCATTCATCATTCATCAGTTAGGTTGTTTCCACATCTTGGCTATTGTAAATCATGTGTAATAACACAGGGGTAGAGGTAACTTTTTAAGTTAGTATTTTTGTTTTTTATAGATCAATACCCAGAAGTAGAATTGCCGGATTATATGGCAGCTCTATTTTTTTGAGAAGCCTCCATACTGTTTTCATGATGATTATACCAATTTTCATTCCCAGCAACAGTGCACAAGGTTTCTGTCTTCACATCCTTGCCAACACCCCTCCTGTTCTTTGCCCAGATTTCACTTTTTCAATGAGCACCCCCCCCTTACCTTAGACCATTACTTTACTTCCAACTTCATCCCATGCCCTGGCATCTCCAATCTGCTATTATTTTTTTCCCATTTCACCATCCTTGTTTATCAGTATGTCCACATCTCCATAATGTATACTCGGGAGAAACTGTAATCTTTACCTGCTTTTCTATCTGATACATTCTCAGTACCTAGAACAGAACCTAGAATATACTAAGACCTCAATAAACATATTTGAATAAATTTCCAAATATTTGTCTACATACCTTTTCCTTAGTAACATATTAAGTGAATTTTCTAAATGAGACCTAATATGTACCGAGGTAAACATATAGCATATTAAGACTTGACCATACCAGTATTTGTTCAAATGGTTGATATTGCCCCTTAATTGCTGGCAGAAATTCTCAGTTTACATATGGCAGTTAATATAAAAAAAAAAAAAAGAAAAGAAAAAAAATGAGATTTAAGTCAATATTCCTTTACCTTAAGTATTTAAAAGGATGTAAAGTAAAATTTAGGAAAAAAAACCCCTGCATTTTCTATTTCAAGAGTTTACACTGATTGTTTATTATAGGAGCCACTAAGCAGTTGTTTTTAATTAACTAATTGTTTTTGAGAGAATGCATGTGTGCAAGTGGGGGAAGGGTAGAGAGCGATGGAGTAAGAGAAACCCAAACAGGCTCCATGCCCAGTGCAGAGCCCAATATGGGCCTTGATCCCAGAACCTCGGGATCATGACCTGAGCTGATATCAAGAGTCAGATGCTTAACCAACTGAGCCACTCAGGTGCCGCAGGTAGTCACTACGTAGTTTTAAAAAAATTACATCTGTAGCTCTTATAGACAAAATAAGAAATCAGCATCGAAGGATTGAGCTGATAAATTAATAAACTATTGGGTGGGACTTTTTACAGTTAATAATCTTTAATTAATTTAATCATTGTTTATCCTTCAAGAAAAAAAGTGGGTATTCATTCTTAGGTCATTATTTTATTTAACACAATGAACTTAAGTTTAAACTCTTGTGAGGGGCAAACCTTATTATATCCACCTCACAGATTAATAACAAATAACATCTTGCACAAGGAGACTGAAGAAATGTAAAGGCCCCAAGCAATGAAAAATCATGGCCTCATCATTCCCCCAATCTTGTATTTAGTTGAAAATAGGAACATATTTGAATTAAGGATAAAGAATTCAAAGAATTTGTTTTCCCTATGTTGACAATTTTACTTAAATGACTTTTAAAAGTAGGTAATTTCACATAACATATGATTCTACCACTAAATTGAAGAAGTTTCCTCCAATCTTATGACCGACTCCCCTGGATTGCAAGCTTACTTGTCTGCTCTTACACGGCGAGCCTATTACTCAGATATCAACAGTTTTACACACGTTTCTTAACAGGTTATTGGCTCTCTTGAGAGAAACATACAAGGATCTCCTCTTCCAATTTCTTTCGGGCATATCCAGCCTCTCCCCCTGCCCCGGCTGAGGTCAAATAAAACTTGCTCACACCAGCATGCTCAATGCATTAACTCATCAAATATTTTTGCTCTGCACATCAATCCCTCTACTTTGGGGAGCACCATGCTTTATACAAGAAAATCGATGTTCTTCTAAACCAAAGTTGCCAAACACGCTACTAACCTTGAGTAAATTTACCTTCAGCAGCGAGTCTCTTTCCTCATTTGTGACCAGCACCTTCCTTCTGAAGCTGGGGAAAACACCTTTATTATAAGCGCTCCCAGACACTTTATTTATAACACCTGGAGATTGTAGTCAATTAGCTACACACTGCAAGCAAAGCCCATCAGGTGTATTTTATAACTTTACATGCAGTGCAGTGATGAAAAGTATATATATCTATTTTTCCAGCTGAGGGGAGCAAAACTGAAGGCTAACAGGGAGAAAAAAGAAAGGAAGGAGACAAAAGCATTGTTTTTTGATGGTTCCACTATCCTGTTGATAACTAATAGAAAAAGGAACCTCAAAAGCTGCAATTCTTCCCCTACCCCATGACTGGAATGGAAACTAGTGGAACACTGCGCTTCATTTCAACCTAATGTTCCAGAGGATTTTAGGAAAAGGTATAATACACATTCTTATTTAAAGATTTTTTAAAGGCATGAAATATAATCTCTGAATTAACTTCAAAGAAACTGAATCCTGATACAGATAAGAGGCGCTTAGCTTCAGCAGTCAAGTGGCCCTTTGAAGACCTTCAATTGTATTTCATATGATGTACCCACCTCTCTCCTACTTGGGGAAATAGAAAAAGGGACAAAGATGAATGTTTTTTACCTGCATTAGATATAAGAACTAAGAGGAAGCTGAAGTATTCATGAGGATAATAAACTATTGTTTGTGACTGGCAAAACTTACTCAGATATCAAAGGACTCAATGAGAAAAAAGAGTGACGAGGGAGTGTGTGTTATCAAATATTTTCCTATTTTATCTCCATTCCAGCGTCTCTTCCCCTCCTTTTAAATAAGAACCCGGAATCACTACTAAGCATTTAAAAAATTGCTTTGTTGATTTTATCTTATTAGAGAACAAATATACTTTCCAATCCCTGTGATACTTAAACTATTTTTTTCTTTTTACGTATTTTCAGAGTCTATAACTAAAATTATAAAAGCTTATGCAAACAAAATGGGAAAAGAGTTTTGTAGATTGTAGGCCACACACAATGCAGTGATTGAGCTACTTTATGTAACAAAGTTATCTTATGTCAAAATATTAATTCAGTGAAATTGGAATTTAAGAATTTTCCTCACCTCCAAAATAATTGAATCAAATGGGGAAAATGCATCTGTATTTGTCCTTTAATTAAAAGCACAATCAGAAACACAACTGCGGACTATCACCTAAGAATTAAAATGCTAATTCTTCCAAAAGAAGAATTTATTTGATGTTCCCCTTTGAAATGTAAGAAATATACAACAAAGAAAGGAGGAGAAAAATGCCATAGGAAGTCAAACACACATTTGCAAAGCTAATGGAACAAATTCACCACCATTTGACATTTTGTTAAAGAAAAGCAGTCTTGCAGCTGGATAAAAGAACAATGCAAACAAAGGCAGAAAAATACACAGTCTAAATTGATCTGTTGAACCCCAAAGCACTAAGATAGCCTTGTATAAAGTGTGCAGTTGAACCCTGAGCAACAGAGAAAATTTTTGTCATAACTCTTCCCAGGATCAGAGGGAACTGTAGGTGATCTTTCCCTCTGCTTTTGTTTTCCTTTGTAAGAAACTAACCTAGTTGAAGGACAAGAGTTTAAATCCCTAAACCCTCTTCAGGGTTAACAGATAAAATGCACAAATGTGAATTAAGATTTCCCATCAGAAATGGTGTAAAGGAGACTGATGAACTGTTGCGGGGGTCGTGGGAGAGCCTAAGAGCAACCGTGGAAGTAATTACCTTTTCAGACCGTAATTAGCGCAGTACACTAATTTGCTAGACTTGGCTTATTTTTGGATCTAAAACTTTTCGTCAACATGCCACTTTCGAAGGGAAAAGTGAAAACCAGATTCATATTTTGTGCTTCCTAATAATAACGGAGCCCCTACATCATCCCTCCACAGCCAGCTTTCCACTGAACCGATTACTGAAATGAAAATGCTGTGATTAATATCCGGGATCGTATTGGCATGGAGCACAGTGTGTTAGGAATGCCGGATCCACATGGAAAATAAAGAACTTCTTATAAGCTCTGCATGGGATGCCAAACAGCTGTCAAGTTAGAGGACCAATCACACTTTCCCTTTGCAAACATCCCCTTGGACCTCATCAAATTCCAACAAAATATTGAATCCATAACTGATAGGAACCTGGCTTCAGGTGATACTGTTAACCTCCTAAGGTACTTATGAGCCCTTTTCAATTTAACCTGTATGTCCTGCAGCTCCTTTCCTGTACCATTGGAAAAATAATGGCTCTTTCCTCTAAAAATGTGGCCTTGGGCATGGGCAGATGCCTGGTGTGCTTATAAAGTTACCTGTCTGCTTTGATATTGGCTTCTTCTTTAATTGCAGTAGTGTTGTGGGTAGAAAGGCCACAGCAGGATTTTTTCCTTTCACTGGCCTGATGAGTACTTTGGGGTCTGTCTTAATAAAGTCCTGTAGGAATATTTTCACCACTGTTCAGAGGAAATGGGGATATCTTGTTAAATTAGTTTCACTCTACAGTGAGAATTTGCAGGGAGGAGGCAGAGCGAGAGATGTTTGCTCAGGAAGAATTGTTTCTGAAGAATACAGCTTCTCCTTACATTCAGCCCAGGTGGCCTGTGTGCTTTCGCTCTTCATCAGTTCTTTCTGGGGAGGTTTTCCCACAGCTTCCAGGCAGGGGGAAAGCAATGAAGGCGCTATCTCATGTGGATCTTACTTCCTGTGTCTGAGTGCATCATCTCCCTTTCTGAACATGCCCATGTCAGAGTACATTAAATTCAGAGAGGTAGATTGACTTAGCTCAAGACACAGTAGGGAAGCTGCACACAGAAAACAGTATCAAATGACTGCAAGGGGACCTTTAAAAGAAGTAAATTAACTCAACAACCAGCTGTGTGGATAGGAGTCCTGTTCGCACAGCTATCACAATTCTGCCACCAAGGCTTGATTAATATTAAAATAACAATTATACATATGTAAGATTCTGGAACGAGGAATCGCTTCTGTTCCTGAAATCTGTTTCTTTTCCCCAACACCTACTCAGCCTTTTTCCTCCTATACTGTATCAGTTAGAGCCAGAATAAGGAGTTCTGTAGGGAACCTCATTCTTTGCAGAACTGCAGGCTTCTTATGCAGCAAATCCCAGTAGCCAGGAAGCAGTGATTTCATGATTTATTAGCATTCAAACAAACTCTGTATAGATTCTCCCATTCCCAGTTCTTTCCTTAATATTCTACACCAACCCAAATCTTGTACGTGTCTGGGTTTTGGTCTCAATAAAGATCCATGTGTGAGGCTCCTAGACCCTACAGGCTCACTCTAAAGGTACTTTTTATTTTTACATGGTCAGTTCTGCATTTCAGCCAGCAAAACTGATAAATTATTAAGCGAATATAGCATTAAAAGGGAAATGGCAGGAACTCAAGAATACATAAATGACAAAACAAACTTCTTTACATATTATGAAATGACAACATTTACCAAAATCACTTTGATTCAGGAAAAGGGTACATTGAGCACCAACAGTGTGCCAAGTTGTATTCTGAGCACTAAGGTGCATTTTTAAATTACAAAACAAATGTTCCTTAACTATTTCTATTGAAATAAAACTCCGCACACTGAAAAATTAATTGACTTTTCCAAGGTCACACAGCTAATAGAGCAGCAGAGTCAAGTCTGAAACCAAATCTCCTTATTCCCAATCCAATTTCCTTTTAACTCCACCACACTCCTTATATCTCAGTGTCTAATTTCAAAGTCCAGGTTTTTGAAAGTCCAAAGATACAACACTGAAGCTTTGATTGTGGCAGAATGTCTCAGCCGTATTATCAGACCTCTGGGGAAATTACAATCTCCCCAAGTGCTAAACCAATTATCTTTATTTCCCCCCCACCTCATTTTCAAAAGGCATAGTCTTTGGAGAAAACCTTTGCACTAAATTACTTGGATCATTATATGGAATCACAACTTCTCTCCCAGTAAAACCAGTCTACTTTCCAAATTCTTTGAGATGATGGATAGTTTATGCCTTCTAATAAGATATGTCACTTAAGTATTTTATTTTTTCTCCTGACCTTTCTCCTTATTATTCCTTTAGTTTGGTTTTGTGTAATGTTGTTTTTGTTTTTATTGGGGTTGTTCTCAAACTTAAGCAGAAGATTTCATTACAAATATTTTTAAAGGAGCCAGTTAAAAAGAGCTATTTTCTGTGGTATTTATTCTCCCATGAAGGAAGACTGTCTGCATTTATACAGGTTCCTTTTCTAAAATGAAGGTTTATTTTCTGAAAATTGCCACTTATCTGCAGACTCCATTTCAAAAGTATTCGTTTGAGAAATAGACAATTAGAACATTAGAAAGATGGTACATGGATAGATAGAATCTGTGATGTTTAACGTAATCTGCTGCCATTAATTCTTTACTTTTAAAATGTTAGCCATTTGTGAACATTGACATGTCTATTTTCATTGCACATGCAACTGTCAACACGCACACTTTATCTTCCCTTCCAAATAACCAAATTTTCTGAAATTCATTGTTCTCCAAGAAACACTTAGAATTTTTAAATTATCATTATTTAATTCTTTCTATATTCATGTCTCAAGTAATTCCCACTTTCAGAAATATATTCTAAGAATATCTTCATGGATATATGAATGGATTCTGAGAATATCTATCTAAACATTGTTTGTACTAGCAAACTATTGACAAATAAATACCCTATAATAAAGGATCAAACACATTTATTATGGTATTTTATATTATGGTAATAGTATATGACACAGCTATTTAAAATTATGTGGTAAAACCCTGAAAAGATGCAGTTGATTTACTTTTGTAAGGAAGAAAATGGGATTACAAAATGGCATGAAGATTAAGATATCATTTTTGTAAAAGAATGTATGAATTGGGGCATTTGGGTGGCTCAGTCAGCTGAGCATCTGATTCATGATTTCGGCTCAGGTCATGACCTCACGATTGAGACTGAGCCCTACTTCAGGCTCTGTGTTGAAAGCATGGAACCTGCTTGGGATTCTCTCTCTCTCCTTCTCTCTACCTCTTGCTATCTCTCTTTCTCAAAAATAAATAAACATTAAAAAAATTTAAGGGGCACCTGGGTGGCTTAGTCAGTTAAGCATACAACCGGCTCAAGTCATGATCTCACGGTTCATGGGTTCAAGCTGTGCATCAGGCTCTGTGCCAATAGCTCAGAGCCTGGAGCCTGCCTTTGGATTCTGTATCTCCTTCTTGGCCCCTCCCTTGCTCTCATTCTGCCTCTCTCTCTCTCTATCTCTCTCAAAAATAAAATAATATTAAAAAAAATTTTAATTAGAAAAAAAGAATATGAATGGACGAAATAGTTGAAGGTATTGTTTTTAAGATTCTATCTGATCCTATTTTGATCAACTCTTGAAATCCTACAGATAGAGTCAGTCAGACGAAAAGAAAGCTGAAACCTATATGGAATTTGGGTTTTAAGAGTTATTTCACTATATTCTTCTTTCCTTCCTACCTTCTTTCCCTCCTCATCTTTATACAAATTTGTGTTCTTTTCTTTAGCTTACTGTCATTGATTTTGCCAAAATAATAAATACCACAGTTTAAATAAATTTATATTTTGTCAGTCATATATATCTTTTTTTCTTTTTTTTCTGTTTATTTACTTTTGAGAGAGAGAGTGCACACATGCAAGCAAGGTAGGGGCAGAGCGGGACGGAGACAGAGAATCTGAAGCAGGCTCTATGCTGACTGCAGAGAGCCTGACACAGGGCTCAAACTCATGAACCTGAGAAAGAGAGAGACACACAGAACCTGAAGCAGGCTCCAGGCTCTGAGCTGTTAGCATATTTCCCGATGCGGGTCTTGAACTCCCAAACCGTGAGATCGTGACCTGAGCCAAAGTCAAATGTTCAACTGACTGAGCCACCTAGGCTCCCCGTCAGTCATTTGTATCTTGAAACTGAGTTCACCAGAATATTTCCAAAGACAGGCTCAAGAAAAAGAGAGGCAGAGAGGGTGCGCAGTAAACTGAGTACACAGCAAATGAATCTCTATTTCTCTCAACATCAGTTTCCCTCTGAGTAATGAGATTACACTAAATCATTTCAAAAACCTTTCTTGCACAGGCCTTCTATGTCTATGGAAGGATGTAATTCATATCAAAGGAAGAAAAAGAGATAAGAACAAACAATAGCAGCCCAGAACAACGCCCTATCTAGAGCGCAATTTTATTGTAATCTTTTCCAAATCTGTCTGCCATCCAAATCGCCTGAAACTTTTGCTAAAGTTACACCAGTCTTCCTTTCTGATTCCAAATATCTGACCTTGGACTTAAGTGTCTGTATTTTGGAAACTCAAAGTGGCTTGGTACTTTGAACCAGTATTTGGGAACCAATGGTCAAGGCAGGATATTCTGAGCATATTTCGACCCTGGAGTTAGGTAAACAAAACAAGTAAGAAAGCATTTGATCTTTTTATTGGTTGTGCATTAATGTTTGTTACCCCTTCTATGCAAGAAAGGCAGACAGTGGAGTCAAGCTAGTGATATTAATATGACTAGCAGCATAGAATACTTTGCCACCATGTTTTGAAAATATTTATATTTATAGCTATTTCTCAATAAACATTTTCCAATAAGGGTCTTAAAGTTGAAAGTCTCTTTGTTAATTTGATAAGGCACTGAATTACTTAATATTATATCTGTTGAAAATATCAGCTTTTTATGTGACCACTACATACTGAAGAAAGCAATGATTTCATCAGCTTAATAAGGCTATTGCTCCTGTATTCAATTTATTATGTGGAGCTACAAGGATGCCAATGGAGATGGCTTTGAACATTTCAAACAGATTCAATGTTAGTTTTTGATTCAAAATTCAGTGGATGCTCTGGAAGGGCCACTGTGTGTAATGGAAGATATACATCAAAATTGTATAAGGGAAAAAAAAAAATCAGAAGAAGAGTGATAATAGGGGGAATCTAATCCGGAAATTAAAATCTAGGGCATTAAAAAGGCAAATGCCTTTAAATCTAGGCTCTATCTCTATTTGGGGACGCTGTCATTAAGGTAAAATTTCTGATTTCCTTTCTGCCAGACACATCTCAAACTTGAAAGGGCTTTTCCAGTTGGTAACTGAGAGTAGGGATCAGTCATGCAAGGCTCAGCCCATTCCCAGTTTGCTTTTTAGGTCTGATGCAGAAAACACAAATCGTTGTTTGTTGTCTCCCCCCCCCCGCCCCCCCCGTGAGAAATTTTGGTGGGGCAGGCTCTGGTATGAGTAGCATGGGAGGTAAGTTGTCCACTGCAATATAAGAAGGGGTGGGTGGGCATATCTAAATTTGGGGAGAATTATCAAGTCCATATGACTTCACACATCAGCCACATCTTCCAGTTCATTAGGCTTCCAGTCTTACGGAATAATAAGGTTGATATGTTGATCTTCATTTCTCTGAATTATATGCCTATGTCTAAACTGGATCTAGAGTGAAAGGAGGTTGCTGCTTATGGACCTTATAGAATCTCATCTAGGGAATCCATGCAGCACCTTTAGGGATTTCAGGAGGCCTCTCCAAATTATATAAAAAATATCTACTCAAAGAGTTACAACTGAGTTTTCTAATTTCAATGAACATCTCCCCTCTTAGTCTATACATAATTGTTTTATGACTCAGCTCCAGGTCCCTATCTAAAAACAAAAACAACCCCAGGAATCTCTTCATAAAAGGTGACTTAAAAGTTGCAGGGCTGAGGCACCTGGGTGGCTCAGTTGGTCAAGCAACAGACTCTTGATTTCAGCTCAGGCCATGATCTCACAGTTTGTGAGTTCAAGCTCTACATCAGGCTTGACGCTCACAGAGTCAGTGCAGAGCCTGCTTTGCATTCTTCCTCTCCTTCCCTCTCCCTGTCCCTCCTCTGCTCGCTTGTTCTCTCTCTCTGTCTCTGTCTCTCTCTCAAAATAAATAAATAAACTTACAAAAAAAAAGTTGTGGGGGCATTTTGAACTAGTGGTGTAAAGCGTTTGATGACTAGTGTTTATCGACAGTCTCACAACCTACTGTAACTCTCACCTTTCCAATAGGGATGGGCACATGATCCTTGCAAAAGAACAATTTGTTCTGAGATGGATATCCAGGCCTGCCCCATGAGAGTCATTTCCATAGATTTGTGTTTTTTGTGAAAGCTAGTAGAAAAGAGATTTCCTTTTGTATCTCTGTTTTAAATTTAACCCCGATTTTAATTTCAAGTAGAAAATGTGAATCTGAAAGCTTTTATCAGTCATATGCTCCATCTCTTGGAGGAAGTTTTGTTAAAATACAAAATAAAAGACCAAATAGGTGAAAGCTCTTGTCACCCTTGACCTTTGGGCAAAATAGTTGCACAATCCAATATATGCTTTGATCTGCTTGATCCAGTTGAGTTAGTATGTTTGCAGAATCTTGGGTAAAGCAGAAGGCATATAGACTTAAAATCACTTTTTACAACAGAAGGAATATATATTTACTGTCATGAAAATTAAGACAATACAGGAACAGAAATAATTATGCAAATTGAGGTCAAATGTCAATGTATATTTTCTTTCAGTATATTTCCTAGATGTTTTATTTTATTTTTTTTATTATTTAAAAAAAATTTTTTTTCAACGTTTATTTATTTTTGGGACAGAGAGAGACAGAGCATGAACGGGGGAGGGGCAGAGAGAGAGGGAGACACAGAATCGGAAACAGGCTCCAGGCTCTGAGCCATCAGCCCAGAGCCCGACGCGGGGCTCGAACTCACGGACCGCGAGATCGTGACCTGGCTGAAGTCGGACGCCCAACCGACTGCGCCACCCAGGCGCCCCCCTAGATGTTTTATAAAACAGAAACATATGCATGCATGCAAGTGTCCAATGCAGTTACTATACAGTTTTTCTTTACACTTTTTCTGTTCACCAAGAAATTTATCATGAAAAATTACTTAATGCATTATAATTTTATGGAGCAGATCTTATTATACAGCAAAGACTGACTCTTAATCCTTCTTCCCATCTTTTTTACCCTTCTTTCCAATACATTTGTTAACCTTAGAATGTTCCAGGAATTGTCCTGTGTGCTGGGGATATAGCAGTGAACAAGAGAGGTAAAGCACTTCTTTACATGAAAATATATTTTTAGTGGGTGAGACTGATATTAAACATGTAAACAAAATAAATCCAGATAGTATAAATAGCACTAGGAACACAGACAAGGTTGTGTGATAAATTTAACAAGGGAGGGGAAGTGACAATATTAAGTTGGAATGCTAAGTCAAGGTCCTTTGAGAAGGTAAGAATTGAACTAGCAATTGAGAAAAAAAGCCTGTTATTGAACATCGGGATCTGAGTTTTCCAGGCAGAAGGAATAGATAGTGCCTGGGCTCTGCAGTGGGAGTGAACTTGGTGTGTCTCAGGAATAGAAGACAGTAATGGTGCCTCAAATATAATGTATGGAGAGAACAATAGAAAACTGTCAAAAAATAGTCTGTGGCCAGGATATACAGGGTTTTGGAGGCCATGTAAAAGACTATGGATTTTATTCTAAAATGTTTTAAAAAGAAGAGTCATGCAATCTGTTTAGGAGATTTAGTTCACTGGAGACGCCTGTGGCTTACATTATTCTGGTAGCAGTTGAGATGCAGTAGACATATTTGTGTACGTTTTTGAAGGAGAAGCATAAGACTTGCATTTGGTCACTTAGAGATGAACACCCGGAGCCTCTGTCCCTCATGTATAGATTGAATTAATGACATGAAATTATTCTTGAGCTGCTTTTCATGATACCTGTCATGTTTCCACAAATAGCATACAAAGTTTAATAGCACTCTGATGCATAAAAAACTCTGAGGAGGTAACCTCTTTTCTTTTTTCAACTGACTACTGTTTAGTTTCTGGAAAATTATATGGGTGGAAGGGGAAATGACTGATGAAGTTAAACTCCTTTGCAGAGAAGCTATCCTGTTGGAGGGTGGAGAGTTGGCTTAGTAGGCTTAGCAGCTGGTTCAAACATTTTGAATCCCTGGACAGAGAGGCTTAGATCTCAGCAGGACTCACTCGACCATTCATCCTTCCAAGGTAGATAAATTGAGTGTTGCACAATTTAGAATGTGTGCGTCTTTCAGATAATGCCTTAAAAAGCAAATTCTGTGTGAACATTAAAGACTACATAGCACTATAGAACAGTAGGGGCCACCCCTGTGTCCTTGGCCTAAATTTCCTCCTTCATAATGTGGTAGGGTGAATGATTTCAGTTACCAATATTTTACTGTTATTAACTCAATGCAGTTTGTCTGAGTCTTTGGAATCTTTCAGAATGAATGAGCTTTATTAACCAAAAACCTCGTTTGACTAACTGTAAGTGTCTCCAAAGTTGACTGTAGCTTCTCTGTGCTTTTTAATGATGTCTCCATTACAGAGGCTTGTAGGTGAAAGGTAGCTTGATCTTTCCTAGGAGAGGTCTATAGTCAGGGAAGTTCTACAACTGAGGGCTCCCTGCCCTGAAAATAACCCATCTAAAGGTACTGAAAGATGTGGAAAGGAACATCATGAGTGGCTGAAGGGTATGGCACCCAGAGAGTCATTAGACTGCTGTACCTTTTTTTTTTTTTTCTTCTTTTGCAGATTACCGTACTCTACAATGAATCTGGTAGGTCTCAATTAGCAATTCAACACTGAAGTCTTGGTCACGTACTTGGCTATAAAAACTAATGGATTTTAAAAGACCTTTTGTATATATAAAACTTTCAACAATATATTATATATTCTTGTTGTTAAAGTTATAAAATTTTTTATCCATTCAATAGTAATATAATGGTGTGTGTGTATATATATATATATATATATATATATATATATATACACATATATAGTATATAATGGTATATAATGGTATATAATGGTGTATATATCCTCAGTCCCATGTCCCCCAATTCCTTGTTACTTAGTGAGCTGTTCCTCTCTAAGAAACTAGTCAAGTGGATTCCATTACCAGACAGTAAAACCAAAGAAGAAATCATTTTTGTTTTGTTTTGTTTTGTTTTAAGTTCCAAAACAAGAAGTGCATGTGTGAGGCAAAAAGACTTGGAGAAATATTAATCCTGATAGAATATGCAATTTTTGCCCTTTGGAATCTGAGTAGAATTGTCCTGATAGGAGAAAGGAGTAAGATGTAGTGTAGTGAAGATGTAAAATCAGGAGTTCATGGAGCAAGATTTGAAAAAAGTAGAGCCAACATCCAGGAATATCTCAGTATCACCTTAGGTGAACAATGAAGAGTCATACAAGAAGTGAATCAACCTTGCATGCCAACACACAATTAATCCATACTATTAGATTTATTAGGTGCCTACCATGGTGCTAAATTTTGTGTCAAGAGATTTTTAAAAATCTGGCTGGATAGCTAATTGTGGAGAAGTTCAAAATTGAGTGGGAAGAAAACATAATAATTATAATACAGAGTAAAAGCATCTGGGAGGTCTGAGAAGGTTATATTTGATTTTAGGACTGGTTTTCTGTAATAAAATTTTATTTGTTAGGTCTCTCTTTAGCTACCATAGAAGCAGTTGTACGAAATTTTGTTTATTAAAAAAAAATAGAACCTCTTTTGGACTGCATGTTCAAAAATAGCACAAGATCACCCTGCTCCTCACTCATGAAAATAGAGAAACAGAAACAAGTAATCTCTGTATAATGGTAGAACATAGATGAAAATTGTATCACTAAGAAAGACCATGCTTTCTTAAGAAGCTAGAGAGAATTTAGGAAACATGCGATTTTTTAAACTGTAATCTTCAGGAAATTTCATGATTCACATGTGAATGCAAATCACCACATTAAGCATTCTTTTGGCGTGACCTGGGGCCCAAATTTCCAATATGTGCTTGTACAGGTGGTTTTCCCATGCCAACAAGCAATCCTTAAACACCCTGCCGGTGTCTGAAAATTTGACTCAATTCTGACACTATTCAACTCAATTCTGATACCATCTACCCAGAGATAGCATCAGATCCCACAGGTTAAAGGTTTAGTCCTACAAGATTTCCCCCACCCCAACCTCCCCCCCAACTTCAGATGCAAGTCACAAGGGCAGATTGTCACCTATACTTCTGGTTATAAAGCAGAGGTTCCCATAAACCCATCCTCTGATTTGATTAATTTACCCACAGAACTCTGAGAAACACTTTAGCCACTAGAATACTGCTTTATTATAAAATTATATAACTTGGAAACAGTCAGACAGAAGAGATACATAGGGCAAAGTATGTAGAAAGAGTGTGGGACTTCTTCTGTGCTCTTTCTCAGAGCTGGCTATTCTCTACAAATCTCCACATACTCACCAAGCCAGACGCTCTCCAAACCCTGTCCTGTTGGGTTTATGGAGGCTTCACATCATAGACATGACTGATCAAATCATTTGCCATCGGAAAGTGATTCTACTTTTAGCCCCTCTCACCTCACATGAGGTCAGGGAGTGAGACTAAAAGTTCCAACTCTCTTATCACATGGATGGCTCCATTGGCTACCAGCTCCCATCCTTAGATAGTTTCCAAAAGTCACCTCATTAACATAACAAATGACACCTTTATCAATCTTAACCCATAAGAAATCCCAATGGTTTTGGGAGCTATGAACCAGGAATTGTAGAAGGAGACCAAATATATATGGAAAATATATTTTGGTTATTTGAATGTCCAAATGAACATTTCTTATAAATCACAATATTGGAAGCATCGAGTAAAACTATTTCTTTGGTACTGATTCAAACAGACACAAGTGAAAATGAAATGTAAAGTAAATGAAAGTTAACTTTTTGGTATGATTTGGTTTAAGTTGCTCTTAAAACCAAAATTTACCACTGAAAGAATTGAAAGAAAGGAGGGAAGGAAACTGCAGAAGTTATAAATACTTTGGAAATGAAGTAACAGATAAAGGAGTCTAACATACTTGTATTTGGGATGACAAAAGAGTGTGGTGTTTGCAGGAGGAGGATATCAGATCAGAACTCAAATATTTTCATTCTATGATAATAGAATTATTAAGATGAATTTGATAATTATCAATTCAATATTTTGTATCTATCTACCTATCATCTATGTATCTATGTAGTCTTTACGACATATACACTATTCAGTTGATTCCCTTTCTTATTCAATCATGGGCATAGAATATAGTAGGATAGAATTCTATAGAAGAATAAAGAAATGTATTGGTCTAAATGTGCATCTTCTAGCTTGAAATATTTAATAAAAATCATGCACAATTTTTATCAATTTGACCTAAGAAAATTTTTAAAATGAAAAAACAAATATTTGCAAATTAAGTCAACTTTCCCTCCACTCTGACAGGAAGCTATTTTAGAGGCTGTAAGATGCTCCAAGAATTCATGCTGGATGTCTTTACGTGGACTACCATGATAACTTCTCCTGATAAATTTTAGCTAATATTCTCAGAGCTAAGTCACTAGTGACTCCATCTGAAGGATGAGTTATTCAGCCCTCTCAAAGGCAAAAAATTACATATATCAAAGGTCTCACAAACCCACCATTTTAAGAAACTTTGAAATTGCCATGTAATCCAGACCTGGGCTCCACCAAGAGGAGATTTCCTACAGATACATTAAGTATCTGTACTCATGTACTCATGTATCATGTACAATGACACATCCTCACACACCTCTCTTTCTCACATCTTATCCCCTCCATCCTGGGTGCCCTAAATGAACAATGAGTCCTAGCTTATATTAGACTCTACAATTGCTAGATTTTGAATTCAATGGGTCTTGGGTTATATTGTTATTCCAGAATTATCATTGCCCACATGACTTGACCTGTGTAATTCTTTGCTTCTACCTGATTAGACTGCCTCTTCTCTAAGTCTCTGTCCAAAAGCAGTCTCCTTCTATAAACCCCTTCTATTGGTAGCTAGAGACCCTGCTTTCCTATATAACTCATGCCAGGTCTTAGTCCCTCTGGGTTACATTCTTATTCTTTACTAGTGGAACCAGATAAGTCAATTTGCATGGTCTCTTACCCATTTTTAGCTGAAGTAGAGATAATCACTAAAACATATTGCCAGCTTCCATCCACCAGATTGAACCTCTAGACATCACAATTGCCTATATTTTGCCTGTTTTCAGACATTATTTTCTAAGATTTTTCTTTATGGTCATTTCAGTTTGATCTACTCCTTATTCTGCTGTAGGAACTTCACATTGATGCACATGTATAAGTAACTTGTGACATGAAAACTAACTAAAGATATACAGACAAACTGCATGAGCAGGACTGTAAAGATCTTGAGCACACCTAAAATATGCAGCTGGCTGAAAAAAAAAACAAAAACAAACAAATAAACAGGAAGTCTTTGGGCAACAGATAGAGGACATGATGAGCAATTATGGCAAGCAAGTGAAGAAAAGGCATTCACTTTCCATGCCTATTTTTCTAACAAGACAATATACAGAGAGTAGGGACATCTAAAACTCTAGTAAAACAGACTTTTTAGAGTCTTTTAACACTCTTCATGATTGGACTTCTCGTATGTTCCTACCACATACCACCTTGGTCATCTAGGAACAATATACTACAGAAAAGTCTATCAGATATATGTCATACTTCTTGCTATTGGTTAACTGACAAAGTAAATTACACAGACATTTAAAACATGACCTCTTCCCTGAAGTTCTACATAGTCTATTTAGGGAGGCATGACTAAAACTTATAAAATATCAAACAATATAAAATATAGGATTACAGTTGTTAGAAATACAAACAAAAAGCTTTGGAAAGTAAGACACAGTATGGACTATGATGGAAGGATAAAATGTGTAAAAGCAAACTGGCAGGGACCTGAGTGGTTCAAATTTCAGACTCTTAAATCAAACCCACCAGAATTTATTTGGATGTTGATGCTTCCATTTACTTATACTTGGGCCAACTATTTCAACTGTTGTTGCCTCAATTTTCTTATTGGTAAAACAAGAATAATGAGACAACCATAGGTGTTGGGAGTATATTTGAAAATGAAGTCTCTAGCACATAAGAAGTACTTATGTGGACCAAAGGAAGTACAATGTTCCCTGAGGAAATACCTCGAAGATTGAACAAAGTCTTCTAGGTCTAAATTCCTCACATGTTATTAGACACTGCCAATTTCCATGTATTGTGTTAAGAAATTTCATGTGTGCAATTCCATTTAAACTTCATGACAAATTATGAGTCAGTAATATTATTAGGCTTTTCTAGATGAGAAAACTGGCATGCAAAAAGTAAAGTGATTTTCCCCAGGTCCCCTATTTATAAGAAAGATTATAATCTGGATACCCTGAGTCACAGCCTGGGACTTTGTAACATATTTACTCCTCATTAAGGAAATAGAAAAAATGACAAACAAGCAACAGAATAAAAAATATAGAGAGATGTAAGAGATGGAGTGAATCATCCTGAAAGAGAAAATGCAGTGCTTAACCACCAACAGAAAAGAGTCTGCAAAAGAGCAGTTAATTTAAAAATTAAAAGAGAAAGATAAAAAAAAAAGGACTCTCCAGGTTACAGGTTAATATATGTGAACAGGATTGAAAGGATTTCAGCAAATGCATCAGATTTTGCCATTATGTGAATGAACAGCAAAATGTTTAAAAATATAATCTTTAAATGGAAAGGATAATGATTTTTATGGATAGGTTCACATTTGCTTAGAATGGCCTATTATAAGCAGAGTTTTATTGGTATTAAGGAACTGCTTTACTCAAGTTCAGGAAAAATATGCTTATGCTAAGAATAGACTTGTCTTAAAATTTGCCAGGACCCTGGAGAGCAGACATTTTTGGTCATGGCATCTCTGCTTTTATCTGTACATATACTCTATCTACTAAATGATTAGCTACCCATTGATTAGTCTACCTCCAATGCCATTACTGGTCCTTCAAAATATGGGTATTTAGTTTGCCTGGCCAGCTCCAACTCAAAATCAAGGAATTCTCATTGATTATACTCTAGTAGTCCATTTCTACCTTGCAAATTCTCCAGAGAGAGAAAAAATGTCTCTTGGAGCTAATCTTTTTTTTTTTTTTTTTAATCAAGGAGGTCTTGGGTTAGCCTTTGCACACTGATCCTCCCTTTTGCTAAATAATGTGCTGGGGAAATCTCACAATGTAAAACAGAGTCACTTAGACAGTAGTTGTGCTTCAGAACAATTCCCTTAGAAGTCAGTATATGTGGGACATATATACTGTTGACATATATCTGTTGAATCTTGTGTCAGAAAGAAAAAGAGGATATAACATTTAGGGGGGTGCACTTGGTCATACAGATAGAAACTGTATTAAATACAATGCAGTGATTTTAACAAAGTGTCTTATTTTTAAAAAGTCACAGATTAAAGGTTTATTACAGAAGTTAGATGAACATTAACTGTTGGCATTATACCCTAGATGCCATAAAATCTCAATTAAACAAAACCCAAATACTTTTTTCTTTTAGAAGTAGTTTCAAAGGTATACAGAGAAAGACATATAAATCATCCTAGAATGAACTACATACTGATTTATAGTTACTAATTTGTGATGGGGAGGAGAACCTGAAAAAAGTGATTTTAAGAGTAAGACTTATCTGAAAATTTTATAATAGGAATACTAGGAGAGTTATATAACATTTTCTTCTTTCCTCTTTTTTATTTTATTTTATTTTGTTTTTGTTTTGTTTTGTTTTGTTTTGTTTTTGGTATCAAGTTCAGATTTAAAAAAATGAAATAATTTTATCCTCAATAATTTGACTTCACAATGTTGTAGTATTTGTTTTTCTTCCTGGGCTAAACTGTGTATCTGCAAACATTCAAAACTGAAGTGAAGTTAGTAGAAGATCTTGGCATCACTAACATATTTTATACAGTCCGTTTGTCTGCATGACCATTTCCCATAGTTTATCACAGCTAACCTACATTCTTACTCCATTTATTGCTAGTATTCTTAAAGTCACAGTTACTGACCTATTTTTTCCTTGCTCCCTTGCTGGTGTCTGCATGCCAAAACCTTTTAGTTTTGAACAAGGCACTAACTATTCACTGGTTCCAAACTCAAGGTCACTTCATTAATTACTTCGGATTTATAGATGCCCATTCTCAATCAAAGAAGGTTAATGTCAAATAAAAGAAGCAGTTCAGATACTTTTTATCAAATCTGGCTTATCCAAACTATATTTTATTTGATATGCAACTGTAAGTAAGCCACTTAAAATTTAAACCAATTCAGGGAAAAATTATTTAATTTCGATCTTGTAAAAAGTAAGGAGTCTTCTTATTTAAGAAGTTCTTCAGTCAGTAACTGCAGTTCGTTTGCTAGGAGACTTTGAAATATACCAGAAAACAGGCTGGCTGGCAGGTTGGTTTGTGCTGCAAGATATTCTGACAACCTGTCAAAGTTCCACTTTTCTCACATTCTACCAACTTCTCTTTTCTAAAGAAAGCATGAAATGTCAAAATGACAGGTGCCAAAGCGCAGCAGCATCCAGCTTCTGGGCCTATTACCTTAGGAAGGAAAGAGTTGAAAAGTTGTGCAAGTGACATATGCTGAAGAGTGATATAATTTGCCAGGTAAAGGAGTGGCTTGATGGTGCTTGTGTTAACCCTTTGGAGCTGACTAATTTGAATTACATCCTCTGGGAATAATTTCTGTGTGTATTTATCGGAAAAAAAAATACAGCTTTTGAGCAGTAACTTCAATAAGTGATTGGGCACCATTTTCTTTAGTGTTGGTGACTTTCTTCAGTTAATTTATTGAATGTAATCAACATTGCACAGTTACAGGGAGCTGATGTTGTAATTTTGTTATATTTAAATGGATGAAGAAAGCAATATTGCCAGAGAAAAATTAAGACATGGGAAACCATTGCAATTATATCTGCATAAAATTTGTTTGTTGATATGTGTGTGTGAGTGTGCATGTGTGTACATACCTATAAGGAGAGTTAAGTACGATTCAGTTAATTTATATTAATTAGGGAAAAGTCGGTCTAAATTAATGGGCATGGCTGAGTTATGAAATAAAGTTTAAAAATTCTATCTTATTACTTTCAAGTTCAGGTCCTGTCTGATGAATATATATGACTAACTTGCAACTTCCAGCTACTTCTTTATCATTTGCAAAGAAGACCTAAAAAACAGTATTTTTTCCTAAGTGATAAATGTCTTTATTATTTGCATTAATTATTATTACTTTATGTTGTATATATTTATGTTTGAGGAAATGGAAATAAATGTGTAATAATTTTGTGATCATACTGTTTGGCCAGGACAGGGATGAACAAAGAATCTAATAAAAACTGAAAAATGGCTGAGAGAAGGAAAAACAAATTGAATGCCCAGAAAGAAGGTAGGAAGTCTTTACAAAATTAAGAATGAGAATAGGAAAGGATTCTTTAGTGGAGAGTTAAAGGTAGAGATAAAGAAAGAGAAAGAACTAGAGATGAAAGAGAGAGAGAGAGAGAGTGACAGAGAGAGAGAAAGGGAGAGAGAGGAAATGAGATTTATTCTACATTCTAGGAGAAAACAATATTTGATGCTACAAGTCTGGAGATGTAATCCTATCTGTACTCTGAGAAGTAACATCATGTAGCAGCAGTTGGGAGTTCAGACTCCACAGTTGTACTGTTTAATAACTGTGAGTTTTTACCTCCTACTCAATTCAAGTGGTCCACAATTTATCTACCTATAAAAGATAGGCACTTGAAATGTCTGCCTCATAATATTGTTGTGACAAATTAAATTGATTATGTGTATAAAGTGGCCAGCATTCCATGATTGTATCTTTGGAAAACCATTTTTAAAGGACTCTCCTTCCTATGTCTTCAGAAATTAAAAAGGGATATTGAATTACATTGGAATGAGAAATTAGAGAATTCTCAGCCTCAGGGAAGTTAAAAATCACTACTACAAGAGCAAGGGGCTTTAATTAACCAATCTATTTGTGGTATACTTTGAGAATCTTTGTACTACAGTAGATATATGCACTTATAACAGTTATAGACATATTTAATTATGTGTGATACTACTGATAAAGATTTATAATGGCAACAACTAGTGAGGAGTAAGCATTTTTTAAACCAATTGCCAGTCAGTATATTAAGAGTTAAAGAGTACATGTAATGTGGTATAACCCACTTATAACTCATTTGGGAATACTTTGGCAGCAGGTGTCTAGCTTATCTTCTACCAATGCAATTCATACAAATTAGACTGAAAGTTGAAAGATAGACACTAGTGATATTATTGCTACTCCAGCAACAATAAGCAGGTGAGTAGATTCAAATCCTGAAAAATTTGCAGAATCCTTTTAGCAAATCACCTGATTGTAGGCCCAAAGCAATAGTGATTATTGCTTTGGCTTCTGCAATCTCTTTACTCTCTGAATGAAAATGGAAATGAAATTTAGTAGCAAATATGAGATATTAGCAATTTCCCTGATCTTAGATTCTCCTTTTTTGCCAGTGGGTCTATAGCACCCAATTTCTTGTATTATATCCTATCCACCCTTCTAGGAATAATTAGAGGAGTATATGGTCTTGTTTTGATCAATCTCAAAAACAGCATTTGTTACCAGAAGTAATTCCAGAAAATAGAGCTTCAAAGATGGTGATGTAAGATGGCTAATCTTTAATGGTTAGTGTTGAAGGAATCCCTAGAAATGGAAAACAGAACATAGGGTAGTGATGTTCCAAAGCATACAGTGTCAAACATCTATTTAGATTATTACTTGTATAAGACTTAATGAAGCAAATCAAGTAGTTTCCGCAATACAATATTATGTAGGGTGTGAGGCACTCAAGAATTAACTGTAAAGTAGCATGGCTGATTCTGATTGTCCTGGAGAGCATTCAGGAAGACAATGTCAAGATCAGCACTTTGAATTTTCAGTTAAAATATGGTGAGAAAGCCATAGAACTTCTATAATTGCCCTTTTAAAAAGTCTATCCATCCGTTTATAGCTGTAGAATGGACCTATCTGAAAAAAAAATAGAGCTAACAAGTAATTCTTCAGGAAGGAAAACCAATTGAATTTATGGATGCACAAGGTCTCATATGAAAGCTAGGACAGTGTTTGGAAAATGGTGGGACCTAAGGATTGAAATGGGGATATTTGGATAGATGTAGATGCATATGAGTACCTTAACTCTCTAAATGTCATAGAACTTCCCTTACTGGTAGATGCAGCTCTCCTGAATCCCCCCTCTAAAGAGACAATGTACTTTGCTTGAATGGCTACAATGAGCTAATTTGAGGCAGTATTCTTTCAAAGGGATATTAATTCTTTCAGTATCCAATACCAGTACCCAACTTTGCTTCCAGACCCTTGACTAGAATCAGATTTCAGAATAATTTCAGGAAAGAATTACAGACTTACACACAAAAAGCTAGTATATTACATGAGATGGATTTCAGTATTTTGAAATATGAGACTATCTATCTATCTACAAATGGATTCTAAGAGTGCTAGGTTAGGGAAGAAAGAACATAACATTGGATTTGCCTATTTGCCTAAAGCCATTAATAACTGTACATATACCAGAGCTTCTGAATTTGAAGAGTTAACATGAACAGCTGGTCATGTTTTTCACAGTTCCCCTAGTTGGTTGACTGAACCATGGACTCAGTGTTGGCCTATATTAGAATGTAGAGAAAAGAATCCAAAGGCTTAGGACAATAGGAATGCTGGACCAACCTATGCATTCCTTTCACTCACTCCCTCACTATTTTTTCTAGAAGGACTCCAAACAGTCTCTGTTCACCAAAGCATTGGTAATTACATTAAAGATGTTTAAAATGCAGTTATAAGAATCTCTATAATTGCCATCTTCTACTGTTTGGGGTAACAATCACACTATTATTTACCAGCTATTTCCCCTGGGTCAAATTACTTAAAGTCTCTGAGACTCAGTTTCCCAAACTGTAATATGAGAATAATAATCATTTTGTTCAGTCATTGATTGACCTGACACAAAATAACTGTTAATGTTTTGTTGAGTGTTCTATATACAAGATACTTTGCCAAAACCTTACATGCATCGCATTCTTTAATCTTCTCAGTGATCAAATGAAGTATACACTTTGTCTAATCCCTTTTTCTAGGTAAAACGGTTGATGCTTAGCTAAGTCACAGTAATGAACCTGTAATTTGAACTAAAATAGTCTGACTCTAGAACTTATATTTTTAACTACTATGCTGTACTGCATACAGATTATCCATAAATGTAAATTATTACCATCATCGACATCCCACTATAATTAGCATCAGTATTATTATATGATCATTTATCTGTAATTTTTGTCATACTTCTATTACAGTAAAGTCCTTGAGATCATTGATAGATGTAGGAAGGTTTTTAATAACAAACATCTGATTATCAGAGTATAAACATCAGAGACCCAAATAATAACCGCTATAGACTTTCCTGATCTAAAAAGTAAGATGTACACTTGCACACATCCTGAGGTCTCTTTTAGTTCTATTTAACAAGTTTTAGCAAGATCAATCTTTGAAGATTGTCAGCTCATAATGCATGGATATATGCATGGCTTCAGTTATAAGAATCATTGGTGGTAGCAATATCAAAGTCCTTCAGTAAACATTAGCTATACTGAGCCTCATCAGAAGCCCAGGATATGCTGCTTTTGCTTTTACTTGACTAAATATAAATTATCCGTAGAGGGTATCCTTCTACCTAGTCGAAACTAAGTGTCACAGACTATTTTTTGTTTTTATTGAGATACTATACATTCATTGAAGTTACATACTTAGAATAATGGTGACTTAAAAAGTCAGGGGGCACCCGGGTGGCTCAGTCTGTGAAAGATCCAAATCTTGATATCAGCTTAGGGTGCAATCTTGCTGTCATGAGATCAAACCCCCCCACTGGGCTCCACACTGAACACAGCCTGTTTGGGATTCTCTCTCTCCCTGTCTCTCTCTCTGCCCCACACCCCAAATAAATAAATAAATAAACATCAAAAACTGTCAGAAGTGTGCTATTTCCTTAATTTTTATACAATGATTTTCATACAACCTGATAAGAGAATCTTCTTAGATCTATTGAGAAATTGTGGTGCCTTCTGAAAACTCAATGAAGAGAGTTTACTTGCATCATTCAAATGTAAAACTCAGTAAAATTACAAAATGAAATGCAAGTTGAAAGAGGATCATCTCTATCATTTAGACTTTTGAGATCTTAGGTTTAGAATTTTAACCAAAGCATTATAAAACTTAACTCTTTCAGCACTAATCATCATCATCCTAAGATATACAAAAGATCATTTTTATTAATTATTGTAAGACATAGATAATAAAAAGCAAAAAGTCTAGTTTGAAAATTTACAAAAAACAAACCAAAGATTATAAGACCTTCACATGTGGATTCCACATCAGTCCAAATCAATCAGCTGAAAAATAATAATTCAGCCAGGAAGTTCATTGTTTGATGGACACAATACCAATTAGCTAATTTGACACAATGCAATTAACAAGTTTGACTGTTTTTTAAAATGAATTGACTGACTTGGCTTCTTGTTTCAGTGTCATGTAGATATAGCATCAGACAACAGTAACAATATTGAACTGGGAGGTTAAGTGATTTAATTTTGAAGGCATTACTGTTGCAGAGGCCACATTTAATAAATCAATGTGTTTAAGATGTTTGGAGATCTATGGATTAAAGATTACTTTGCTAGTGGAGTGCCTAGTAATCATTATACATTGTAAAACCATGCACAATACTAAGATTTTGTCTTTGCTAGTTGTCAATAATACTATGCATCTCCAAGTAGCTTCAAACCTCCTCTCCACTAGCTGGTTTTCTTCAATAGATATTACTGCTCTATAGTAATAGATCATACCCCACACCTGTCTACCTCAGCTTTAGTTCAGGGTGCATGATAAGTTTAGTTTGAAATGTTAATAGTAATAGTAAGCAGTACACAAGTCATTCATTATTTGAGCCTAAAATGATATTGTGTTTGGGAATTATTTTTTCCCCAAGCAACTGAGTTACTTGCGTGAAAAAGGAAAAAAAAAATTCAAATGTTGTTCCTGTGCAGAGAAATGCAATGTCAAATCAGACCTCATGGCCCTTTAGGCAATTGTTCAGCGCTGCTCGTTAATTGTAACTTGCAGGCTATTAAACAGTGCTAACCTCAGTGCATTATATGAAATGTATAGGAATAGTGGGAGGTGTCCTGTTACGACATAAGGAATACTATATTTAAAAAAAATAATAAAAACTTTATTCATTCCCAGAGATAAATCTCCAGTTATTTAAATCCATCTTGCCAATTGATACATTTTAGTAGTCGATCATTTTTCATAATAAATTCTAGTGGAAAAAGATGTGAATATTTAATTTGAGTAAACTATCAGGAATAACTATAGTGGTAACTAGAATCATAAAATTACAGAAGATGAGATATAGATCAGATATTAGGAATGTCTAGTTCAATCTTTGATAAAAAAAAAAATACTAAAGTCTAGGGATTTTTCTAAGACTAAAAACTTATCAGGAGCAAAGTTGAGTCTAGACTCTGTTTCTTCCTTCAATGTTCTTTCCAGTCCTACTTTCCAGTATTCTCTGAAATAACTTTAGGGGAACCTGGGTAGCTTAGTCACTTAAGTGTCTGACTTTTGCTTGGGTCATGATCTCTCTGTTCGTGAGTTCAAGCCCCACATTGGGCTCTGTGCTGACAGCTCAAAGCCTGGAGCCTGCTTCAAATTCTATGCCTCCCTCTCTCTCTGTCCCTCCCCTGCTAGCTCTCTCTCTCTCTCTCAAAGAAAATAAACATTAAAACAATTTAAATAACTTTAAAATTTAGGAAATTAAGGGGCACCTGGTGGCTCAGTCAGTTAAGCCTCTGACTTTCAGCCCAGGTCACAATCTCACAGTTCATGAGTTTGAGCCCCACCATAGGGTTCTTTGCTGATAGCTCAGAGTCTGGAGGCTACTTTGTATTCTGTTCTCCTTTTCTCTCTGCCTCTCCAGCTCTCCCTCTCTCTCAAATAAATAAACATTTCTAAAAATTAAAAAATAAATAAATAAATAAAATGTAGGAAGTTTTAGACCAATAAAGATTTTTGGGTTTCTGCCCAAATTGCAGCTGTGTTGTATCATTACTTTGGGGTAAACTCTAAGGAATTTTATTCAAAGCATTCTCCATCCACATCCTGACCCACCACAAGCAATTATATCCTCCCATTCTTGGATGAAGTTCATCTCAGTTAATCCTGGTTTCCCCACCCCTTACTGTCTGATGGAGGCCAGGGCCTCCATATTCTTTGCTGCCCATTGTTACCTAGTGGCCAGCCAGGTAGACAGAAAGTGTTCAATAAAAGTGGATTGACTGCATTAAAATACTCTAATATTCTGACTCTCATGTTAGCACTTTTTCTTCACATGCTGCTGTACTCTGATATATCTATGACATTCTCTGATGTAACCATGAAATTATATTAAGATGATCTGATACCCATTCCCACCCACACCCATACAGAATGTTAGTTACAGGCTTTCTTCTCCTCTGAGTCAATAAGGAGTGTTCTTGTTCTTCAGAGAGCTAGAAAGAACCCCAGTGAAAGTATTACTAACTTTGACAAGAAAAAAGAAAGCCATTTAATCCTATGATTTTTTTAATGTAACCTTTAAGGTTGTTTTGAGAATACATCTGGAGGACATTCCTATCCTAGCACAGCTTACAATATGATGTGAATTTTTCATTCACAAAATGAGATGCTAATATCACCAGATGGGTATATAGTGTTTTTATACAACTCTTTTAGTTTAGTGGATCAGGTCTGAGATATATACCCCTCCTCTTCCCTGTTTTCTTTGGTTCAATTAAAATGAAGTATTGTTTCTAACCCCACTACACTATTGATAATTATTCTGACCAAATATTACAAGGCAACGTTTCTTCCTGAGAACAAATTTGATAAGTAATAAGATACCAGTTTTGTCATCTATCCCATACAATAATAATAGAGACTTATGTTTGTAAAGCACTATACACAGTTTCTCCATATGCTACTGATTACCTTTGAGATCATAGAGACACTCTGTGGTAGGCAGAGAGGCTCTGATGGACCCCATTTGGCTGGTGTTGTGAGGCCTCAGATAAGGCAGGTGATTAGAACAAGATCACACAACCAAAAAGGAAGCAGAATAGGAAATCACATCATGGATTTCCAATTAAATCTGTTCTCTTGTCTCTGCCGGCTTTGCATTTCCCCAAATTTATGAAGGTCCACGTTACCAGATAAATATGATGTATTTCTATGAATTATACACTTTCTTCACTTTTTGAAGGGCATGACACCTAAGTTTTGAAGGAAATATAATTTCATGTGAAATTATAATTTCACAAATATAATTTCACATGAAAACAAATGTTAGAGAGGAATGCAGAATTACAATATAAATATATTAAGTGCGATAGTTACAGTTTCTGTCTTTAGTTTGCATACATGGAACTCTGCTTACAAGTTCATTTTCTGTCATGAAGGATTCTTAAATATGAACATGGAAGCAGCTCAGAGCATTTCCTCACAAGTACAGAGGGAAGTCCTGATCAGAGCTCCCTACCCCCATCTTCCTCTCTGTAGTGTCCATTGATTCATTCACAGGTATGCATACCTAGAAAATAAGAGGCTTCTGATAATGACAGGAAACATAGGTTCTGATCATAAAATCAGTTATATTGGAACTAAATCACATGGATGTTGGTATATAATCCTTAAGGAAAAAAAAATCCAAGTGATTTAGCAATAATTGGTTAAATAGTGGTAAACGTTTTTCTCTACTGTAGAACTTATTAAAGTCTTAAGTTTGCTACATGATTAGTGGATCCCATGTAAAGTGAATATGTAGTATTTCCTTGCATTTTATTAAAGAAAAAAAGTATCCTGACACTTCTTATGGTATGGAAGAATTTATTCAATATTTTTGCAATGACAGCATTGTAACAGGGGAGAGAGATTGAGTTCAACTCTAAATAAATGAAAGATAGCTAAGGATTTAGAGTCAAGGAACAGAGGGAAGGGAACAGTGGATGGAAAAATAATAAGAGGAGACATCACGGGCAGGAGATTCTAGCTAAACTGACTTTACAGGATTCTTCCTGAAGTCAGGCCACAGTGTTCAGACTCAAAGGTGGGAAATTATCACTAAACTGACTTAGGAGTATTTTTGCTACAACTGAGCTAGTAAGTTAAATAAAGATAGACCTCTGTGGTTGGGAGGGTGAGAAAGGTTGAGGCCTACTTGAGAGAAGGACTTAAAAAAATGTGGCTAAAGATTGTTCAAGAACAGAGTCTGCGTCAACTTACTTGATGGAGAGCCCTTTTGGTGGGTCCACTTCATTGGACTAATTACCAGGGAAAACATTATGGAAGCCTCTGCTCTACTCCATCCTTTGTATTATAGTTCAGTTATGACACTATCGGGTATACTTTACAATTTTCTTTGCATTATTTCTACTTGCCAGCCATATAGATCCCATCTTGCAGACGTCATGTTATGCGTGGGTCAAAATATTGGGGTTATATAGGTAGAGAAAATAAAGAATGGATTTAGCCCTTTCTTTGTTCAAGTTGAGCTTCCTCCTGAAACAATATTTTCACTCATTTGCTGAATAACCTTGGGTAAACCACTTAACCTCTGGGTCTTCAATTTCTCATTGGTGTAATAAAAAGAGTTTAACTGAAAGATCTCTGATGCTTTTCCACAGTATATATATATACATATATATACACATATACATATATATATATATGTGTGTGTGTGTGTGTGTGTGTGTGTGTGTGGTTTTCTATGCTTCTATGTGTTCAATTAATGTTTTACAAAAACAGATTAGAACAGAAGAATTTGAATCAAACAGATCAGGACGGGAAGGCAGGATATCAATTTCTAATATCTTCTGACAAAAGATGTATTCATTCTGATTTTAGAGCAAAAGAAAATTGAATGTTCTAAAAATAAAAGAATTTTGTTTAAGGATATAAAACTGAGGCATAGGCATGAAAAAAGAATCACCAATAAACTGTAAATAGAAAATATTCACATTTCTCAGTGAAAAGCAACTTTTACATCAGATTTGCAACCTAGCAGTATTAATTCACCACAATAGAAAAAGATGTTATGCAGGTCATATATATATATATATATATATATATATATATATGTGTGTGTGTGTGTGTGTGTATATGCATATATATATATATATATATATATATGTATATATATATATATGTGTGTGTGTGGACACTTAACCAAACAAAGTAAGTTTGCTAGGCAAGTTTGTTTAGAGGAGAGCAGTTACGAGTAAATTCATTCCAAGAAAGCCACCGTTTTGCCTTTACATTTACAAAATCAACATCTTAAATTTAGAGTTGGAAATCTCCTACTTGGTCCTATCTTTTAAATTAAATAAAAGTGGGAAAAAATATTCTAATATGTATTTTACAACTGTATATAGATATAGATAGAGACAGACTTTAACTCAGAAGACTTGAAGAGCAGATATTTAAACTTACACCTTCCCCCGTTTTTATTAAAAAAATGTTGCAGTTTGATTACAATATTTATAGTAAAATCCAGAGTTACAGTTGGAAGAGACCCTCAGAGTCCTGTGCTCTAACCCTTTCATTTTATAGATATGAACACGGAGTTTCAGAAACATAAAGCCCGCAGCTGGTGAGTGGCAGAGTTGGGTTAAGAACCCAGCTTCCTGACTTGGTGCAGAGTTTCCCACCCCCCCCCCCCCCACTACTACAAACCAAACAGGAATTAGTCAAGCAATTCAGGAGGCCTAACACAGGGCTCGCTTGTGGAATCAACGTGCATTTGTCCCATGGAATTTGTTATCTCCAATTGTGCTCCTGTTATGGGATTTGTTGTTCTGTTTTCTGACTCTGCACTTGATTTGCAATTCTGGGCCATAGCAATATGCTTCCCCAGAGTACTGAGCAGTGGTCAGTGAATTTAATCTGTCTCACACTGTGATCTGTGAGCTAAATTGTTACATCTCCACCTAGTGGACAAATTCACATAGATGGGAATTGCAAAGGAGATGTGGCCCACTGAGGATGGATCTGCAGGCAAGGGGCAGGATGTATCACAGAGAGGTTAAAGCTGCAAAAAAGTTTTAGTGACAACTGGCAATAAACTAAAGACTGTTATGGAGAAATCAAAGTATAATTATTAGACAGGGAAAAAAATCAGCTTTCTCATTACTTCAAGGACCTCTAGAGATTTTTTTTTTAGCTTCTGGAGGATGCTGTGCAGTATGAAGAGAGACAAGTCAGAGGATGGAATTAATAGAACTCTCAAGTGAAAACTAATTCTTGAAATTTTCCTAAAAGTGCACACAGACAAATGTACTCCGCCTTCAGAATCTGACTGTCCCCCTAGAATCTCTTAAAGCCTAAAAAGAAAGATGAATCCTGGGCCATAGTCAGATGAACAACCCTACCTGCCTCCAAAATTCATAACAGGTTTACTACGCTCTGTGTTTTAGAGGAGTCCTGACTAGTTTGTACCATCTGCCTTTTGCGGCTTTTTAAAAAGTAATGAGAACAAAGGGTTGAGTTAATTTGCTATGATCCTCTGAAATCAGAGGTAACATTGTCTCTGAGAAATGAGATCTCCAAAACAAGTGTGCACATGTGTGGGAGGGACCAACAAAAAATTAGTATTCTTTTAGTATAATTTTCCACACTGGGCCCTTCTCCGTCTCCTCTCTACCCCTTTCTTACATTTTTTCTTTTCATTACCAAGGAGCCAAGCCACTTATCGCAACTATTTCCTCTCCATGCAAACATCCCTGGGACATTTTGTTCCGTATTAAGTATAACTGCTTTCTGAAAAGAACTGACAAAACAACTGCTGCTAATTTTCTTTTATTCAAATCAAGTTCATTTTTTTTCTTTTTAACATCTATATGCTGTATTCAGAAAGCTTTTGCATTGATAACAATTTTAAGAATGCCCTTGACATTAATGATTTCTGTATTTGAGAGACAGTATCTTCTGAAGAGTGTATAATACTCTAAGGCTGAGTTAGCATAAACACTGCAAAATCACAGGTGAATGACACCAGGCTTGTAGTATACATTCAGGAAATACTTCTTGAATTGAATTGAATTGAATTGAGTTGAATTGAATTGAATTGAAAAAAGCAGTTGGTAGCCTGATAGGTTTGATTTGATGTGGTCCCAAGGCGGCTGATTGAGCAACTGAAGTGAATATCCTAGAAGTCCAGGACCTACAGCTCATACTAAAGCTCATACTTTTGGGGTTTGTGATAGAAAGGTCAATCCTCACTCTGTCCCTTACTTGCTGTGTAATCATAAATAGTTACTCAAAATCTCTGTGACTCAGTTTACCTGATTAAAAATTACAGTGTAGGAATAACATTTAATTCCGAAACTTCTTGTTATAATACAAAGGTATGTAAAGTTTTAGCACAGTGTTAAGCACAGTATAGCAAGTCCTAAAAATCTGTGGGTACTTTACTGAGAGTTGTGTTGTTTTGATCAACAATGGATTCTATGAAAGGCTTCACTTAGAAAGGATGGAAAAATAATGAGAATAAAGGATTGTGTATTATTCAATTAATTATAAAGTACTCTCAAGAACTACATTTTAAAGTATAACTTTGTGTGTCACATGAATTTCAGAAAACTTTTAGGCAAAAATAAACACTCTGCATTAGAGACTAATAGAAACTAAAGAGGCACAGCTTGTACTTTATCCTTGGGAAGTGGATAGCATTAGTAAGGGAAGGACAAGAAACACACAATAAAGTAGCAAAATGCCCACATATCACACACACACACACACACACACACACACACACACAAGAAATCTAGTAATAGGTGTTGTTAAGCAGAAAGAAGTGTGTAAATGAGTCCTGGATACTTAGCCAAAGATACTGATGGTAGAGAAATGTGGAATGAATGCAGCTGGATGGGAGTGGGGTATCATGGAAATCTCACAGGATGTGAGATTTGGAGCCAGAAGTACTACACAGATTGATAGAGAAAAAATTAAATGATATTTTGGGATGTTTGGGAACATACAGCCATTTTCATTAGAGATGTAGCTTGATTAAGAGATTAATAAGCAAGTTCATGTGACTTGCAATTCTATACTCACAACAAATGTGTCTGCTTTTGTAAAACCATATATCGTGTTCAGTAAAATAATGAAATTTACCATTCTGAGTTGGTCAATATGGTAGGCAGAATACCATCCCCCAACCCATCCAAAGATGTCAACACCTTAATCTCCAGAATCTGTGACTTTGCTACATTACATGGAAAGGGAGTATTAAGATTGCAGATAAATCAAGATTGCTTACTAGCTGGATTTTAAAATAGGAGATTACCCTAGATTATGAACTATAGCCAATGTAATCACAGAGAATAAAGAAGCATAAAAGCTAGTGTCCAAGATGAGATTTGAAAAATTGTCTATTGCTGGCTTTGAAGACAGAAGACAGTGATGAGCCAAGGAATGCAGGCAGCTTCTAGAAGCTGGAAAGAACAAGAAACAGATTTCCCCTGGAGTCTCCAGAAAGGAGAAAAGCCCTGCCAACATCTTGATTTTAGCCCAGTGGTACCTATGTCATGTTTCTCACTTCTAGAACTATAAAATAATACATTTATGTTGTTTTATGCTACTAGGTTTGTGGTTATTTGTTATAGCAACAATAGGAAATTAACACATATAGCCTTTTTAGTTTCAGGAGGGTAAATACAGAACCCACACTATTGATGTGTAGTTGTACAAAACAACTTAGGGAGCATTTAGACATAAGGGAGGAGATATTAGAGCAAAGACCAATTTTTTTTTCAACGTTTATTTATTTTTGGGACAGAGAGAGACAGAGCATGAATGGGGGAGGGGCAGAGAGAGAGTGAGACACAGAATCGGAAACAGGCTCCAGGCTCCGAGCCATCAGCCCAGAGCCTGACGCGGGGCTCGAACTCATGGACCGTGAGATCGTGACCTGGCTGAAGTCGGACACTTAACCGACTGCGCCACCCAGGCGCCCCAAGCAAAGACCAATTTTAACTGCTAAAGATTAAGGTAGGTTCTGCCTTCCTAGAAGCACCCTTGGAAGTCCTGAAGAATAAGTTTTCTACAAGTTGCACTATTACACCTCCTCACTGCATGCTTGTAGTAATCCAAGAATTAAAGAATTGGGACAGTTTTGACAAAGTACAACCAGAGAGGTTGCCCCTGGAAACAGCAGCAGAAGGATGTAGTAATGAAGTCTATCAAATATGCAAAATGTGGGGGATTAGGAAAGGAAAATGGAACAAAGCTTGAGAATAGGGCCAATGGGTAGACTTGTATCTCTACAGACGAGGACACTCAATCCCTGTATGTAGACACATTACAAGAAAAATGGCAAATGTAGGTTGAATTAAGTCTTACTGAGGAAAATAAATTGACCTTAAAACCCCTACTCTGAAACTATACTTATTAGGTTTCTATATTAGCTAATTTTCTCATAAATCCTCTGATTTATCCTGTTGATGCTTAGGTAGGTTATTGTGTAAAGTGGAAATAACAAGAAGATCTATGTCATATAATTATTTTGAGAATTGTACCGTGTCAGACAGTAAGTATAGTATATAGAACATAATAAGCTATTATTATCATTGCTATTAGATCTAGCTAACTATCACAAATACACTAAAAAGGAGAGATTTATGGTTTGAATTCTATTTATATTTGTATTTATATATTTATATTTCTATATTTTTGTACCTTTATAGCACTCACAGACTAGAACAATGTTTCTCAAATTCTAGCATACATTCAAACATTGGAGAACTTGTTGAAACAGATTTCTAAGCCTCACCCCAGAATGAGGCAGGGCTAAGATTTTGAGTTTCTAACAAGAAGCTAGATGATGCTAATGTCACTGGTCCAGGTATCACACTTTTTTTTTAAATGTTCATTTATTTATTTTGAGAGATAGAAATAGAGAGAGTGCATATGTGGAGGAGAAGGACAGAGAGAGAGAGAGAGGGAGGGAGAGAGAGAATCCCAAGCAAACTCCATACTCAGGGCAGAGCCCAATGCAAGGCTCAATCTCATTGGACTGAAGTGGATCAAAATCAGGAGTTGGATGCTCAACTGACTAAGCCACCCAGGCACCCTGAGTCCAGGTGGCATACTTTGATAAAACTTGCCCTAGATCATACAGCTTGAATTTTCACTATGAGTTACTCTATATTGTGTTATTTTCAAATAAGTCCTTTTAGTCTAAGATCCTATAGCAGGTGACTTTATGTCTCAGTGAAAACCCACATATAGGGAGGGGGATAAGAGTTTATATGACTGCTTCCATTCAATGAGATTAGAGAAAAAGCCATGTGTTTTACTGCCATGCTAAATAATTTAAGAGCTGATGTGTGATCCTCAGTGCCAAGGGAGCCATCATGGGGGCTTTGTGTTCTAGATGGTGTATCCACCAACCGAAGAAACATTATACACCTGTGTTCTTTAGCAGAGTACCTCCACTAACCTAAATAAATATGTAATGTGAGTGAGAAATAAGCTTTCATCTACTGTTCATTAAAGAAGTAATATTAATATGTTCCTTCTCTTCATAATCTCAGTGCCTTCTACCCAGCAGGAGTCCATATATGTTTCTTTTGTTCCCACAGCTATAATATTTTAAAATGTACCACAGTGAATTGCTATATCATGTGAGTTTTTATAAATGTAGACACACCCAACACATGCTTATTTTGATACACATCACATTTTCCTTTCTCTTTGTCTTCTTCCATTCACTTTTCTTCTTTCTTCCCTTGAGAACTGTGTAGTCTGTTCTACACAAAGAAGAACAGAAAACTGTTTACAGAGAATAGAAACAAGAGAGTGGATGACCTTGGAGAGACCCTGACTAAGTATTTTCCTGGATTCCTGAGCAAATGAAGTCTGTGACAGTGAATCCTTGCAATAACTTTCTTTTCTATTATAACCAGCATGAGGATTTTCTCATCCCGACCTCCAAATGATCCCTATCAGAGTTCTCCAGATGTTCCACACACCTATCCAAAATTTAAGTCACACAAATGTACAATATGTTTTCCAGAGCTGATATGAAGCAAAAGATGGAAGAAAAGGAAGCAGAGAGTAAATGTAATTACTACAATGTTTATTTAAATATTTATAAAATAATCATTTTAAAATTGTTGTGTTTGTATGGCATGTTAACATTATTGAAGAAGCTAACATTTGGAATATATCTTCTTTGAAATAAAGAAGCAAGTATTCTGTATATAGTACACACACACACACACACACACACACACACTTCCATGACCTTTTATTCTCATGATATGCTTTAGAAACAAGAAAAATCCCAAATACAAAATCTAACAGCACACCTAAAGGAAATAGAAGCAGAACAAAAAAGACACCCCAAACCCAGCAGAAGAAGAGAAATAATAAAGATCAGAGCAGAAATAAACAATATAGAGTCTAAAAAAAACTGTAGAGCAGATCATGATATGCTTTAATACATAGAAAGCTAAAATTCTAGCATGAAATATTTACAGTCCTCGAAACAGTCTCTTTCTTTCTCCCTACCCAATGGTCTATATTTTAGATTCTTAAAACAAAAACAAAACAAAACCCCACACTTTCTTAAAGTTACTTCCCCAAGTAAGTCTCTTTTTCAGTAGCTGTATGAAGATGTAAAGTCACAACTAATCAAAATCCCTTTGTGTAGTGTTTTTTTTTTTCATTCATTTTATGATTTCACCTTCCCTTTTCCTTAATGCCATGTCTACTTTCTACTCTAGATTGTAATTTGCTTGAGGGCAGAGGCTGTACTTTCCCTTTGTTGAGCACAAGTATTTTGAAGAAGCCTGGAGTATTGTGAGCACTCAGTAGAATTTTGTTGATGATAGTGATGTTTCTGAAAACGTCTAAGAATAAAAGCAGACAATTCTGGCCTCTGTGGCCTTCACTTATTTAATCTAAAGTACCTTTCCTTCCTCCCATAAACAGTAATGCACCCAGGCAGCACATATGAAGGGAAGTGAGTCAGAAGAGCAATTCATTTTTCCAGTGCCCTTATGTGACTCCATCAATGCCTTAGGAATCTGCTTGAGGATTTATTTTAAGCACATCAGCCATGCAGTTTCCAGACTCCATAAGTACAAGATCTGATTCCACTCTCTTCTCAATCCTCATATTCTTAATGCTTAAAAACTGTGCCCTTGCGACTTTTCTGTTAGTTAAGAGATGTACAACATAGGGGCAAAAATCAATCTTAATTAAGGCGAACTCTGGAATTATGATCGAAGGAAGGTACATTAGCCCAGTGCTTCCAGACCCCCATACACTGTTGTTATTGATGTTTGGACAGATGGGGAAAGTGAAACAGGAGTCAATACTTCGATCTACTGTGCTCTCTAAGGATCTGAATTTTTAACACATCCATAATGAGTGCTGGTGGTGTTTAATAAATACACAGCAGCCCCTAAGAGTGGCTCTGCGTGTAAAAGACACCAGCAAAGTCCCTGAAGCTTCTGGTTGGTAGATAAAAGTAGGCTCAGCCTGGTAGAATTTAGAAGAAACATCTTTTCCCAATGACTTTAACATCTAGAGATCCTTTTCACCAAGGTGATTAACTGCTATTCACATAACCTTAGGCTTTTCTCTTAAGCAAAATTATTTCCTTTAAGATGTTATGACTTCACTTACTTCTCCTATCTAGATATAGTAGACAGGTGTTGCCCCATCCAGTAGACCCTCCCCTCTTTGTCTACAACTATTATCAGTACAATAATGTCATCTCAGAAGTAATCTACCTGAAGTCTCCAAATCCCCAAATAATGTTAATTAGTTTATGAATGTCTATCAATTCTCTCTCTTGCAAAACACTTGTTAAAATTCAAGAAGCCTAGGGGCACCTGAGTTGCTCAGTAGGTTAAGCCTCCAGCTCTTGGTTTCAGTTCAGGTCATGATATCATGATGTGTGAGTTCGAGCCTTGCACTGGGCTCTGTATTGACAGTGCAGAGCCTGCTTGGGATTATTTCTCTTTCCCTCTCTCTCTGGCCCTCCCCTGCTCATGCTCTCTGTCTCTCTCAAAATAAATAAATAAACTTAAAAAAAAAGAATTCAAAAAGCCTAGTTGTTCTTTATAATATAATTGAATGGAAGAGGCATTTAATCAGATGGTCCTGTTGAGGTATCTATCCTTGTCCCTTTTGTATTTGAGATGCAGAGAAACCAACCTAAAGAGAGAAAAAATGAAAATGTTTCCAGAATGACAAAGAAAATTTCCAGTGGTGAGACAGTGATTCACCTATATCACTAACAACAGCTGAACTGAGGTTTGGCTCTACTTTCTAATCCTTGGTTTATGAATTGCTCCCATATCCCTTTCATAAATTTTAATTTTCACTTAAATTGATTTGAATCAGTGTTTGTTTACTGGAACTGAAATATTCCTAAATCCATTGCTTCCTTTGTCAAAATTTGCTGAGCTTTCAGCAATCTTTGAGTCACTGTGCTGCTGTCAGGGATATGGAGATAGGAAAGACACACTTCTGTGTAGTTGGGTAGATCACTTGGGTAGTTGGTAAGCCAGATAGTAACACTAAATTTAAAAATAATAATAATAAATTAACACAATGTTGTAAGTGAAATAAAAGGATCAATACAACATCTGGAAGTTGTTTAGAAAATGAATAGGTTGACAATTTGGAGAAGAGATTTAGAGAGGGAGGTAGTATCTGATACAGGTTTTTAATGGTCAATAGATGTTTTATAGGTGGATAAAAAGTCTAAGAGCATTCTTTGAAGAAGGAACAGAAGGTGTAAAAACAGAGGCTTAAGAAGGTAATATGTATTCAACAATATATATATATTATATTATAAATATATATTATATGTATAATATATATTTCTAGCTGTTGAACACAAATTGTCAGTCAATATAAAAAACTATGAAAGAGAGAAGGGTCAGATCTTAGCCCATCCTAAAAGGCTTAGACTTATGTTATATTTTAATAGATAATTTATGGACACATGGACAAAGCTATGCTCACTGCTAAGGAAAATGCCCCAAAGGAGATTATCTTAAGTAATAATTGCAGTCCAGCAATGGAGGCTAATGGATAAGAATGGTCTCAGAAGTCTCCAAATACCCAGCTGCTTCTTAGGACCTTATGCAGATTGTTAGAACTCCTATGGCTTGCACAATCCGGCTGTGCACCTAGTACATGTGGATTTGGCAAGCATAAATACTCTACTCTTGGCTTATGGTCAGCCTATGAATGCCCATTTATCTTTGCTTTTCACTAAACCTCAATAGGTCTCTGGAAAAGGGAGGGATTTTGCAGGTAGGGAGTAATCTGCTTTGGCTTAAAGAGATTGAATCCATCTGTCTATGATGAACATTTTCCCAGTTTTCTCATACAGCATTGATTACTCCAAGAAAATTGAGAAATCTTTCAGTAGAGAGTTATTTTAGAAAGTATCATATATCTTAGACTACATAGAAATAGTAATAATTCGTATTACTATTATAAGTTATAATAGTGACTAATTTTCTATTAAGCCCTTACTAGGTGTCAGGTACTGTGTTAAGTGCTAATATGTATTTTCAGTTAATCTTTTCAACAATTCTCTAAGGTATATCCAATTGTTGACCCCAATTTACAGATGATGATACAAAAACTAAAGATATTAACTAACTAGACAATTTTATACAACCAAAAAGTGTTAGAAACTCTATATATATTATTTCTAGTTTTCATAATGCTGTGAAATGTATTAATACATTTACAAAAATTTTTATTGGTTAAAAAAACACACACACAAAAAAACAAAACTAGACTTTAAGGACTAGGTAATAGGTACTATTTATGAAAAGCTGTTCCTGATGCTTTGTGTTACCACATTTAATCATCATAAATACTCCATTAAGCTGATATTATTGTTATCTCCACAAAGGGATTAAAAACAGGATTTGAAGACTCTGTCAATAACAATTAGCATCTGGAAAAATAATGGCTCTCCAAAGATATATATCCTGATCCCCCAAACATATCAATGTGTTAGTTTATGTGGCAAAGGGGAATTAAGACTGTAGATGAAATTAAGGTTGCTAATCAAATGACCTTAAAATAGCTAGATCATCTGGGATTATCCAGGTGGTTCCAATGTAATCACAAGGGTTTTTAAGAGTAGAAGAAGGAGCAAAAAAAAAAAAACAAGAAAACAAAAAACAACCAACCAAACAAACAAACAAACAAAAAACTGAACTAGAGAGATGCCAGTGTAGGCTTGAAGATGAAAGAAGAAGCTCTCGGTCAAGGTAAATATGTGGTCTCTAGAAGCTGGAGAAGGCAAGGAAATTAATTCTCCCAGAGGGACTCCAGAAAGGAAAGTACCCTGACAAAACTTTGATCTTGCCCAGTGAGATCCATTTCAGATTCTTGTTTTTATAGAAATGTAAGATAATAAATGTTGTTTAAGCCACTAAATTTGTGGTTTGTCAAAGCTGCCATAGAAAATGAATACAACATTTTACTATCATATTGACATTTAATTTCTACATCAGCCTCCCAACTTTGAAACTATTACTTCTATTTTATAAATAGGAGAATTGAAACTTTGATTCTTTAATCAACATAGGAAACAGGAACCTGCTTTCCCTGATTCTGAAACTTACGGGCACAAATCGTATTTTGGGTGACCCAATAATTCAATAAAGTTTCTAGAGAAACTTTTGGTTGATTTATAATTGGGTATTTCGAAGCAATAAATAGTTCTCTAAATTCCTTAACTTCACTCTCAACCATTTCTCATATTGAACTGTAGAATTTTGTTGTTCCTTAGAGATATACTAAGAGTAGGAGGGATTTAAAGATAAGTGCCTATAATATTACATTTTATCCTTTCCCCAAAACTCAAAATTTCAGTGAAAAAAAAAAATGTTGCATGCTCTGATGCTATCTAGAAGTAGTAAGGAATTAATGGAATTTCTTCCACAAACCCACTCTGCTCTAATGCCCCGAATTGCTTCCTAGTAGCCAAATGAATTTTCAGGCTTCTAGGTACCTAACTTATTCCACCTGTGAGTTACCTGAACAGATAAGGAACTGTACTACAATAGTGTTTCATTCTGTATACTGAAGAGTAATTTTTCGGGTAAAAAAGACCTAAGGAAACAAACTACAAATGTTTCTAGTATTCATTACTCAGAAATTTCTTTTAAAGATACTAGGTTATCTTTATAACGCATTTTTCCCTCAAAAAATTATAAGACTTACGATTTTTGTGGGGCTGATGAAAGAAATAAAAGTGCCTTCATCTACATGACACATCTATTCTTTAGTGGGAAAGGGCAAAATATAGTTCCTTTTAGAAAAACACTGTGTGTGTGTGTGTGTGTGTGTGTGTGTGTTATTTTATTGCAGTATCACCTTACTCACCATCATCCATCTATCCATCAATTCAATGCATATTTTCTAAATTAACATACGCAAGTCACTTCATTTTACGTTCAAAAGTACAGTTATATAGTGTGTAACCTTAAGAGGTTTGCGAACTGTTAGAATAGGTAAATTAACAATTGCAATAGTGTATTAAATGAGAATTAGAGGGGCGCCTGGGTGGCGCAGTCGGTTAAGCGTCCGACTTCAGCCAGGTCACGATCTCGCGGTCCGTGAGTTTGAGCCCCGCTTCGGGCTCTGGGCTGATGGCTCAGAGCCTGGAGCCTGTTTCCGATTCTGTGTCTCCCTCTCTCTCTGCCCCTCCCCCGTTCATGCTCTGTCTCTCTCTGTCCCAAAAATACATAAACGTTGAAAAAAAATTAAAAAAAAATAAATAAGATAAATGAGAATTAGAAAAATTTAAGTTTTGCTACAGTAGTTGTTACCTATAGGAATCAATAACTTATCCAAAATAGCTTCAAATTAGAGAAATAAAGCATCCTTTGAATATAAAAACACAATAGCAATGAGTATAAGATGAAAATGGTTACTTTATTGGAGGAAAATGATGGCTTTTTGGCTGAAATTAGAATTAAATTAATTAATTACCATCAATTAATTACCATAAAATTAACTAATTACCAGAATAAAATTCTGGTTCTGCGTAAATTGTAGTATACTCCATCCTGTTTCTCCCAATGAATACAAATATAATACTTGAACAAATGCATGAAGCAAGTACGTTAGGGGACTCTGAAAAGTAAAAAGTAACAGGCAAATTGGAGTAAGAGGCCAGAATTCAAAATACCACTGAACTAGTGATGAAGTTAGCATTTTCCCTCTCCATTATCCCCTTGCCTAAACTCAATGAACCAGAACCAGGTAATGGAGAACAGAAAAGGGAAGCTATAGAAAAAGACTTCTATGACTGGCTAAAGGAACATCTAATTCTCATAGGAAATGTGAAAAATCCCCTATTTTTGCCCCAAATTTTAAGCAATTCCATTGTGGCAGCAGCATCCAGTAGTAATAGCAGTTTGTAGGAGTTAAACACCTGAAAGTAAGGAATCTTCCTTACCAGTTGGTAGAACTGTGGTTCCAAGAGAGTGAGATGGATTATTGTTACATTACTTTTCTCTCTGGCTTCCCTTGCTTGACCATGGATGTGGGCACACTTGTAGAAACGCATTGCAGAATAGGATAACTAACACCAGATTTCTAAACAGAAGGCAGAAAAGACGAGGCCCAGGGAATTAGAAAGTAATGGAAAGGTTACAGAGAGGGAGAAGCTTAGAAAAGCAACCCCATAAAGTTGTTTATGAGATCCTGAGTTTACACCCAAAAACCACATGCAAGGATTTGTGCTATTCAGTGAAGGAAAGCCTTTGACTGCCAAACCAGACTAACTCCCATGCCCCAGTTGACCACTGGCTGATGTATACACAGGACAGAATGTCACTGTCATCTGAATGTCACTGCAAAGACTTTAAAAAAAAAATGAACTGATATTGGAACCACAGTCCAAAGAAAGCAGTATGGAATTGTGACACGAACATAACTAAATTGACCACCTAATATAGCAAGAATATAAATGTTCTCCATTAGATTTAAACAAGACTTGAGTGTTAGGACGTAATATTCATAATGTTCAGGATATACTTCATTATTACTCAATATAAAGAACCAGAAAAATCTAATCTTGCATAAAAAATCAATAGATGCCTAACAGATATCACAAAAACTTAACCCACCTACTATAAAAATGCCCAACAAGTAAATGAGCCCTCTGTTAAATCGAATAGAAAAACAAAACTTCTGGGGCGCCTGGGTGGTTTGGTCGGTTAAGCGTCCGACTTCAGCTCAGGTCATGATCTCACAGTCAGTGAGTTCGAGCCCCGAGTCGGGCTCTGTGCTGACCACTCAGAGCCTGGAACGTGTTTCAGATTCTGTGTCTCCCTCTCTCTCTACCCCTCCCCTGTTCATGCTCTGTCTCTCTCTGTCTCAAAAATAAATAAACGTTAAAAAAATTTAATAAAAATAAAAAAAAGAAAAACAAAACTCAGTAAATAAATAAAAAAATAAGAATACAAAAATAAATGGATAGTTTAGAATTGAAAAATTCAATAACAAAAATGGGCTGAATGTGGTTGATACCAGAATAGGGATGACAAAGGAAAGAGTTGGAAAACTTGAAGTTAAAATAATAGAAATTATGCAGTCTGGAAAACAAAAGAAAGCACACAGGAAAAAATAAAGAGGATCTCAGTAATTTATAGGATAATAACAAATAATTAAAGGTCCAATTTTTGTGTAATTAGAATAAAGTATTTGATAAATAACAACAACAACAAATATAAAGATTCATAAAGCTCAGCATATATCAAACAACAGGAGAAACCTAAAAGAAAAAAAAAAGTTTACAACCAGAGACATCAAAATAAAACAGTTAAAAACTAAAAACAAACAGGAGGAACTTCTGGAAAGATGGCAGAGTATCAGGACATTAGGCTCACCTTGTCCCATGGCTACAACTAGAAAACACTTGCATTAGTGTAAATAACCCAGAAAATGACTCCAAGACTGACAGAGCAAAAATCCACAACTAAATGTAGAGAAGGGGCCACATCAAGGAGAGTAGAAAGAGCAGACATGCAGTCAGGAACTAAACAGCTACCCAGGACTGTCCACAGGAGGAGAGGATGCTGCAGCACAGAAAAAGGAGAGAAACAAACCCCCACACTGGGAATCCTGCATGGAGAAGATGAATCCCATAACATTTGGCTTTGAAAACCAGAGAGAATAAATTTTATGAGTTCTTACAATCAGTGGGACTTAAAACCTTTTCTTTCTTCTTCTTCTTCTTTTTTTAATAGAAATACCAGTGGGCTCTGCTCTGGGACAGCTGGAAAGGCAAGAGGAAACTGAGCCCCAGCCCTTAAAAAGACAGCACAACAAATAGCCCATGGAAATACAGCATAGAAGCAGCAGTTTGAAAGGTGCCTGGGGCATATGGAAGAGAGTTATTTACTAACGTTGGAGTATGTCCTGTAAGAACAGAAATCACTGAGGAACCCTCCATGGAGGGGCCACTTCCCTCCCCTGTCCCCTTGTGTAAACATAGGGCCACCTGCAGGACTCCCTATCTAACTTGCTAGCACCACTGCCCCACTGCCTCACTGCCTCAGTGCATTGTGCTTCCACTAATCCATCCCCCTGGGCAGTCTGCCTCAGTTCTGGCACTCTAGGGCTCCTCACAGAGAGGACTTTGGTGCACAAAGCTTGCTAGCACTGCCACCTGGTCACACTGTCCCCCACTCATTCTTTAGTGAATCTGATCCCTTAAATATGCTCTTGTCCAGAGCCCATACAGGGTGTTACCACAAACCTGACAGTGGCCCTACAGTGGCCAGCACCACTCCAAAATGACTCCTGTCCTGGACAGAGGGGAAGATAACCAAATACACCAGACAAATGAAGCCATCAGCAATGTGCTGAAGGAAGACATCTGGTCTGACTATAGGCCTTGCCCACCAATGAAAAGTTCTCAGGGAACAACACATGGAAAGTGCCCTGCAATTTGGTGCTACTGCATCTCTGGCAACCACTTGGTATGACTCAACTAAAGGCCAAGGTGTCCTCAGACTGACCCACTAACACCATAGGGAATAAACACTATCCACAACAGGCAAAGAGAGCCAGTGAAGATGACTAGACTGAAGAAAACAGCAAGGCACACACAACACACATAGGAGACACATTTGAAGCTCCAGGTTCTAGTGAACAGGGAACACTGCATAGCAGGGGACTACAGAACCTCTTTTTCAAAAGGCTGTTGCCTTCAAATGCAGGAGACATAGCTGTATTTCCTAACACATGGAAACAGATACAGAGTGTTAGACAAAATGAGGAGACAGAGCAATATGTCCCAAACTAGAACAAACTCACAGTAACAGAGCTAAATGAAATGAAGATCAGTAATATGCCTAACAGAGAATTTAAAATAATGAATAGGAAGATATTCACTGGACTTGAGAAAAGAGTGGAGGACATCAGTAAGACCCTTAACAATGAGATAAAAAAAAAGAACCAATCAGAGATAAAGAACACAATAAAGAATGAATCAGCGACCTGGAGGACAGAGTAATGGAAAGTAATTAAGCTGAAGAGGTGAGAGGGGAAAAAAATGTTATGCAAAATAAGAACAGATTTAGGGAACTCAGCAACACCATCAAGTATAATAACATTTGTATTATAGGGATTGCAGAAGAAGAAAAAGAAAGGATGCAGAAAACTTATTTGATGAAATAATAGCTGAAAACTTCTTGAATCTGAGGAAGAAAACAGAAATCCAGACCCAGGAGGTATAGAGGTTTCCCCAACAAAATCAACACAAGGAGGTCCACATCAAGACACACTGTAATTAAGATGGCAAAAAGTAGAGATAAAGAGAGAATTTTAAAAGCAGCAAAAGAGGAGTGCCTGAGTGGCTCAGTTGGTTAAGTGTCTGACTTTAGCTCATGATCTTGCAGTTCATGGATTCAAGCCCTGAATTGGGCTTTGGCTGACAACTCAGAGCCTGGAGCCTGCTTCAGATTCTGTGTATCCTTCTCTCTACCCCTCCTCTGCTCATGCTCTCTCTCTCTCTCTCAAAAATAAATAGCATTATAAAAACATTAAAAAAAGAGACAAGTATCATCAACATGGAGTAAAAAGTATAAGGGGTGACTGGGTGGTTCAGTCAGTTAAGCATCTGACTCTTGATTTCAGCTCAGGTCATGATATTACAGTTTGTGGATTCGAGCCCCACCTGAGGCTCTATGCTGACAGCACAGAGCCTGCTTGGAATTCTCTCTCTCCTCTCTCTCTGCCTCTACCCCACTCTCACTATCTCTCAAAATACATAAATAAACTTAAGAAACAAAAATGCAGACCATATATATACTCTATAAGAAACCCAGTTCACATATAATGATATAGGTAGGGTGAACAGTGAACCTACACTTTATGTAGTTATTGACATCCACATATGATGCCTTGAATAGTCTCAACAATCATTGTATTATGCAGAGTGACGGTGTAAGAGCACATGGTTACAAGATGAGGATGCCAAATGGAAATGTGGGATAAAATTTGATAGTTATTGAGCTATATGGCTAACCAATTCTGTAAACTTTCTATTAACTTTTTGATTTGTGAGATATAAATGCTCTTATATTTAGTAACTGCTTGTTGGATTTTTTATGTTAGCTGGAGAAGAAAATGTCCCAAAAGAAATAGGTTCATTTTTCTATAATAACCTATTGATAAATTTCTAGATTTGGGATAAAGAAACTGAAGAGTATAACATCTTAACAGTTGTGTTTAGATTCAAATATCTGTAATTCTTATAGGACATGGATGATAAAATGACAATTAATAGTCTCAAAAATTAATAAAAATTAAAAAAAAAGAAAAGTAATAGAAAAAAAAGAAAACAAAATACTATCTTGTAATGCATCAAAAACATTTATGGCATTTTAAAATGATATTACAATATAGGATAGTAGAAAGGACTTTTGATCTAGCAACTTGGGGACCTGAATTCTTGTCCTCATTTTTTCATTAAGTGTATAATCATTGGTGAATAAAATAATTTTTCTGCCTCAATTAATGATTTGTTAAACTGAGGGGTTTTATTATATATTCTCTAGGTCTTTTTCTGTTTATAAGCGTATGATTTTGGTTCTGTTTTAATTAGTAACAATAAATTGTAAATGAAATGTGTTAGTGTTGTGCCTCTTATATGCTTTCCTTAATGGAGGAGGAGAAGAAGAAGAAGAAGAAGAAGAAGAAGAAGAAGACAATAACGATGATGGAGGAGGAGGAGGAGGGAAGGCGGAGAAGGGTAAGGAGAAGTAGTAGAAAAAGAAAGAGGAGGAGGGGGAAAGGAGGAGGGGGGAGGAGGAAAGAAGAACAAGAAGAAAAGAAGAAGAAGAAGAAGACAACTATGATGACAACAATGAGGATGGCAGATGAGGAGGGAAGGAGAAGAAGGGGAAGAAGAAGGGGAAAGAGAAGGGGAAGGAGAAGTAGTAGAAAAAGAAGGAGGAGGAGAGGGAGGAGGAGGGGGAGGGGAGGTGGGAGGAGGAGGAGGAAAGAAGAACAAGAAGAAAAGAAGAAGAAGGAGGAGGAGGAGGAGGGAAGGAAGAGGAAAAGGAGGAGGGGAGAAGGGGAAGGTGGAGGAGGATGAGAAAGAGGAAGATGACTGGTATAGCAAATATATTGTGATAAAAATGCTCTAAGCATAAATAGGAAAAAAAATATATATGTATATTTATGTAAATTAAAAATAATTTATTTATTTATATATAATTTATATATTATATAAATTAAAAATAGTAATAAAATTATACTAAATGTTGAATTTTTTCTGTCATGTTTATGGGCGGTGTACTATTCAAACATGTATAATATATGTTATATAACATTTTATGGGAGGTGTAATAGTCAAACATGTACAATATATGTTATATTTAACATATATTTAACATATGTTATATAACATATATTATACATGTTTGACTATTACACCTCCCATAAACATGACAAATATTATACATGTTTGAATAGTACATCTCCCATAAACATGAAAGAAAAAATTCAACATTTAGTATAATTTTATTACTATTTTTAATTTGGAAAACATTCTCAAATGATGCAGACTGACATCTCCATTAATTGGTCTGCGTTCTTCAGTGGTAATGTCAGTTTATTAAACATGAACTTTTTAGTAGAAATGCTTAAAAACCATGAATTCTAAATCTGACAGGTGACTATGAACATTCACTATTAATGAACTGAGATGTAAATGTAAATAATGCATCTGTCTAAACTTTAAAAATTAGAAAATTGCAGGGGGCGTCTGGGTGGCGCAGTCGGTTAAGCATCCGACTTCAGCCAGGTCACGATCTCGCGGTCCGTGAGTTCGAACCCCGCGTCGGGCTCTGGGCTGATGGCTCAGAGCCTGGAGCCTGTTTCCGATTCTGTGTCTCCCTCTGTCTCTGCCCCACCTCCGTTCATACTCTGTCTCTCTCTGTCCCAAAAATAAACGTTGAAAAAAAAATTTTTTTTAAATAAAAAAATAAATAAAAATTAGAAAAATGCAGAATTTATTTCAAATGGTCAACATTTATTTAACAATAATTTATTGAGCACCAATAACAAACAACAAAGGAGCTAAGTCTCTGTGGAGTCTTTTTATGTTGGATAATGATAAATCTCATCAAAAATTAAAATGTGGGGCGCCTGGGTGGCGCAGTCGGTTAAGCGTCTGACTTCAGCCAGGTCACGATCTCGCGGTCCGTGAGTTCGAGCCCCGCGTCAGGCTCTGGACTGATGGCTCAGAGCCTGGAGCCTGTTTCCGATTCTGTGTCTCCCTCTCTCTCTGCCCCTCCCCTGTTCATACTCTCTCTCTCTCTGTCCCAAAAATAAATAAACGTTGAAAAAAAAATTAAAAAAAAAATTAAAATGTAAACCAAAGTACGTGGGTTTACAGTGACACAGGGTGGGTAGACCAAATTATATTATTAATAGGAAGGTCAAGGTATGCTTAATTGAGAAAGTAGTGTTTCAGCATATACTTGAAAGAAGCAAGAGTGTTAGTTATATAGATAGCTGGGTGAAGACTGTTCTAAGCAGGGAGAACTACTAGTGCAAAATCCCAATCCAGGAGAAAATCTTGTTTGTAGAAGAGCAGGGTTACCAGTGCAGCTAAAATGGAATTATCAAATGGTAGATTAGTAAGAGATGATGTCAGAGAGGTAATGAGTGGCAGACCATGTAATATTTTATAGACCATTATAATGAATTTAGCTTATACTCTGAGGAAAATGGAGAGCCAATGGAGAGTTTTGAGCAAAGGAATGATACTATATACTTTAAGTTTTAAAAAATGTGGCTACTGTAAGAAGGAAGGGAAGAAGAATTTCAGAGGTTACATCAGTGGTCCAGATGCAAAATGATGGCAGCTCACCAGGGTGGTACTAATAGAGGTGGTGGGAAACATTCAAATGGAAATATTTTTTTAATTAAAACCATCAGGGCTTATTGGTGAATTGGTTCTGAGGTTTAAGACAAAGAGAGAAAAGGTAAAAAAAAAAATCCATGATTTTGGTCTTAGTAATAAAAATAATGCAATATCTATCAACTGGAATAGAGAAGTCTTCAGGGGTGTGTATGTGTGCAGAGACTTAGAAGAGGTTACATTGGAGTTCACTTTAGAACATGTTGAGGTGTCTATTAGAAATACAAGTGCAACTGTTGAGTAAAAACTGTATATACAACTCTAGAATTTCAGAGAGCAATCTAAGTGGTAGATACAAGGGTTGGGAGTACTAGAAGTGTAATAACTAACAAATGAAACAAAGGAGCAATGACAGAATGCAAGAAAAACCAAGAAAATAGTGTCCTACAAGTCAAATGAAGGAAGTATATCCAGAAGGAGGAAGTTATCATCCTGCCAAAAAATGTTTGATAAATCAAATAAAATGGGGATTGAGAATTGACCAATGGAGTTTTAAAAAAGAATAGCAGCATGATTCTGAAATTCCCCTTCACTTTCACAAAATAATAAAAATATCAACAGGGAGAACAATCGTCATCATTACTAGGAGGCAAAGAGAGGCAACCTTCAAATATTTTCAAGTAGAAGAAAAAAAAACAAATAAATTCATACAACTCCCATCTTTGACCACCATCATATGACTCTGTGTGGGATGAGCAGAAAAGGGGAGGCTGGAAGGAGTGAATGAAAAGTAGCAGAAAGGAGCTGAGGTCTTATGAAGTAGAGTAAAATAGCTCTTAGAAGTAGGAAGCAAAACAAAAAATGTCAGGACATTGCACATCAAAGATGTGGAGGAAACATACTCATGAAATAAATAAAAATAGAATAAAACATATCACATCCATATAAAATTATTTAAGATGCTGGAATGCAAGTGAAGGTATGCTGATAAAAATATTTCCTCTCAGAATCACTATCAAATAAAGAAAACTGAAATATAGAACCCCAAATTAATTAAATATCCGCAAATAGGCAGTTTAGTGGTACAGACACTTGGATTCAGAAACACAAAACACAAAACAAAAGAAACAAATACTCTATTAGAGGAAACGAGAAAAAATAAAATGAGAAGAATTTAAATTAGTGTTGCATGAATTAATGACATAAATGCAAACAAAAAGACAAAATCTTATCAGAAATAAATACGTAATTGCAAGGGGCACAAGGAAACTAGAATTAAATAAAAACAATACATTGAAAAGAATCACAAAGGTCAAGATAATGAAAATGAGATAAACAATAAAATAAAGAGGATGAAGAAAAATTGATTGAAATGGAAAACATGAAAAGGAGATCAGACATGCATATAATCAGTGCCCCTAAGAAAAAAGATTAAATAAACATGCAATTAAACTAATATTTAAAATTAGAACTCAAGAAGAATTTTTAGAAATTAGAGAAGATATTAATCTTCTCATTGAAAGAGCCCATTGACTGCGAGAGAAATATGACCCAGAATGATAAATTCTGAGACATATCCTAGTAAGAGTACTAGACTTAAAGAAAAATCTTCAGGGACTCAAGGCTAATATATACATACACAATCACTTATCTTTGAGAATTAGATTGGCATAATATTTTTTCAAAACACACACAAAGAAAGGCAAGGTAGATAAAGCCTTTTAATAAATTATGTTGAGACAACTGGATAGCTATTTGATAAAAGATACAGTTGGATCCATTATCACACCATATACATGCACAAGTTCTAAATGTATGAACAGTCTATATGTAAAATGGAATCTAATTATTCCCTCAACAAGGAGTATAATGAATTCCTCTTGACTCTGGGTATAGGGTAAGCCTTTCTAACTATCACTAAAAATCCATATACAATAAAAAAAAATACAAATAACTTTTATCATATAAATAAAAAATAAACATGGTTAAAAAACACCTTTCAAAAACAAATGAAATATTTCTAATGTATATCACAGATGAAAGGTTAACATTCATAATTTATAAAGAACTTTTAAAATTTGAGGCTATATGACCAATAATTCTGTATTGTAATGAACAAAATATATGAGCACACTATTCACAAAAAGAGAAGTAAAAATGACCACTAAACACATAAAAAGGTATTCAATATCACTGAGCGTAAGATAAATGCAAATTAAAATGACACTGAGATACCATTTCTCTCACATCAGATTGGCAAAAACTCAAAACCTGACAATAATGTCTGTGGGCAGGGTTGTGGGAAAATAAGCACTCTCATACACTGATGATGGGAATGTAAATGACATAACTTCTACAAATAAGAATTTTGCAATATCTAGCAAAAATCACATCTACATTTACTTTTCTTTCCTTTTTTTAAATATGAAATTTATTATCAAATTGGTTTCCGTACAGCACCCAGTGCTCATCCCAACAGGTGCCCTCCTCAATGCTCATCACCCACATTCCCCTCCCTACCACCCCTCACATCAACTCTCAGTTTGTTCTCAGTTTTAAGAGTCTCTTATGGTTTGACTCCCTCCCTCTCTAACTTTTTTTTTCCTTCCCCTCCCCCATGGTCTTCTGTTAAGTTTCTCAGGATCCACATAAAAGTGAAAACATATGGTATCTGTCTTTCTCTGTGTGACTTATTTCACTTAGCATAACACTCTCCAGTTCCATCCACATGGCTTCAAAACGCCAGATTGCATTCCTTCTCATTGCCAAGTAGTATTCCATTGTGTATATAAACCATAATTTCTTTATCCATTCATCAGCTGATGGACATTTAGGTTCTTTCCATAATTTGGCTATTGTTGAAAGTGCTGCTATAAACATTGGGGTACAAGTGCCCCTATGCATCAGTACTCCTGTATCCCTTGGGTAAATCCTAGCAGTGCTATTGCTGGGTCATAGGGTAGATGTATTTTTAATTTTTTGAGGAACCTCCACACTGTTTTCCAGAGTGGCTGCACCAGTTTGCATTCCCACCAACAGTGCAAGAGGGTTCCTGTTTCTCCACATCCTCTCCAGCACCTATAGTCTCCTGATTTGTTCATTTTGGCCACTCTGACTGGCGTGAGGTTGTATCTGAGTGTGGTTTTGATTTGTATTTCCCTGATGAGAAGTAACGTTGAGCATCTTTTCTTGTGCCTGTTGGCCATCTGGATGTCTTCTTTATAGAAGTGCCTATTCATGTCTTCTGCCCATTTCTTCACTGGATTATTGTTTTTTGGGTGTGGAGTTTGGTGAGTTCTTTATAGATTTTGGATACTAGCCCTTTGTCAGATACGTCATTCGCAAATATCTTTTCCCATTCCATTGGTTTCTATTTAGTTTTGTGGTTGTTTCCTTTGTAGTGCAGAAGCTTTTTATCTTGATGAGGTCCCAATAGTTCATTTTTGCTTTTAATTCCCTTGCCTTTGGAGATGTGTCGAGTAAGAAATTGCTGTGGCTGAGGTCAGAGAGGTTTTTTCCTCCTTTCTCCTCTAGGGTTTTGATGGTTTCCTGCCTCACATTCAGGTCCTTCATCTATTTTGAGTTTATTTTTGTGAATGGTGGGAGAAAGTGGTCTAGTTTCATTCTTCTGCCTGTTGCTGTCCAGTCTTCCCAGCACCATTTGTTAAAGAGATTGTCTTTTTTTTTCCCTTGGATATTCTTTCCTGCTTTGTCAAAGATTAGTTGGTCATACTTTTGTAGGTCTGATACTGGAGTCTCTATTCTATTCCATCGGTCTATGTGTCTGTTTTTGTGCCAATACCATGCTGTCTTGATGATGACAGCTTTGTAGTAGAGGCTAAAGTCTGGGATTGTGATGCCTCCCACTTTGGTCATCTTCTTCAATATTACTTTGGCTATTCAGGGTCTTTTGTGGTTCCACACAAATTTTAGGATTGCTTGTTCTAGCTTTGAGAAGAATGCTGGTGCAATTTTGATTGGGATTGCGTTGAATGTGTAGATAGCTTTGGGTAGTATTGACATTTTCACAATATTTATTCTTCCAATCCATGAGCACGGAATGTTTTTCCATTTTGTTGTATCTTCTTCAATTCCCTTCATAAGCTTTCTATTGTTTTCAGCATACAGATCTTTTAAATGTTTGGTTAGGTTTATTCATAGGTATTTTATGCTTCTTGGTGCAATTGTAAATGGGATCAGTTTCTTTATTTGTCTTTCTGTTGCTTCATTATTAGTGTATAAGAATGCAACTGATTTCTGTACATTGATTTTGTATCCTGCAACTTCGCTGAATTCATGTATCAGTTCTAGCAGACTTCTGGTGGAGTCTATCGGGTTTTCCATGTATAATATCATGTCATCTGCAAAAAGTGAAAGCTTGACTTCATCTTTGCCAATTTTGATGCCTTTGATTTCCTTTTGTTGTCTGACTGCTGATGCTAGAACTTCCAACACTATGTTAAACAACAGCAGTGAGAGTGGACATCGCTGTCGTGTTCCTGATCTCAGGGGGAAAGCTCTCAGTTTTTTCCCCATTGAGGATGATATTATCTGTGGGCTTTTCATAAATGGCTTTTATGATGTTTAAGTATGTTCCTTCTATCCCAGCTTTCTCGAGGGCTTTTATTAAGAAAGGATGCTGAATTTTGTCAAATGCTTTTTCTGCATCAATTGACAGGTTCATATCGTTCTTTTCTTTTATTAATGTGATGTATCACACTGATTGATTTTTGAATGTTGAACCAGCCCTGCAACCCAGGAATGAATCCCACTTGATCATGGTGAATAATTCTTTTTATATGCTGTTGAATTCAATTTGCCAGTATCTTGAGAATTTTTGCATCCATATTCACCAGGGATATTGGCCTGTAATTCTCTTTTTTTGCTGGGTCTCTGTCTGGTTTAGGAATCAAAGTAATGCTGGCTTCATAGAATGAGTCTGGAAGTTTTCCTTCCCTTTCAGTTTTTTGGAACAGCTTAGGAAGGATAGGTATTATCTCTGCTTTAAATGTCTGGTAGAACTCCCCAGGGAAGCCATCTGGTCCTGGACTCTTATTTGTTGGGAGATTTTTGATAACTGATTCAATTTCTTTGCTGGTTATGGGTCTGATCAAGTTTTGGAAGTGTGTCCATTTCTTCCAGGTTGTCCAGTTTGTTGGCATATAATTTTTTATAGTATTCCTTGATAATTGCTTGTATTTCTGAGGGATTGGTTATAGTTCCATTTTCATACATGAATTTATCTATTTGTGTCATCTCCCTTTTCTTTTTGAGAAGCCTGGATAGAGGTGTATCAATTTTGTTTATTTTTTCAAAAATCTAACTCTTGGTTTCACTCATCTCCTCTACAGTTTTTTTGGATTCTATATTGTTTATTTCTTCTCTGATCTTTATTATTTCTCTTTTTCTGCTGGGTTTTGGGTGTCTTTGCTGTTCTTCTTCCATTTCCTTTAGGTGTGCTGTTAGATTTTGTATTTGGGAATTTGCTTGTTTCCTGAGATAGGCCTGGATTGCAATGTATTTTCCTCTCAGGACTGCCTTCACTGCATCCCAAAGCATTTGGATTGTTGTATTTTCATTTTCGTTTGTTTCCATATATTTTTTAATTTCTTCTCTAATTGCCTGGTTGACCCACTCATTCGTTAGTAGGGTGTTCTTTAACCTCCATGCGTTTGGAGGTTTTCCAGACTTTTTCCTGTGGTTGATTTCAAGGTCATACCATTGTGGTCTGAAAGTGTGCATGGTGTGATCTCAATTTTTTTATACTTTTTAAGGAATGTTTTGTGGCCCAGTATGTGATCTATCTTGGAGAATGTTCCATGTGCACTTGAGAAGAAAGTATATTCTGTTGCTTTGGGATGCAGAGTTCTAAATATATCTGTCAAGTCCATCTGATCCAATGTATCATTTAAGGCCCTTGTTTCTTTATTGATCCTGTGTCTAGATGATCTATCCACTGTTGTAAGTGGGGTATTAAAGTCCCCTGCAATTACCACATTCTTATCAAGAATATTGCTTATGTTTGTGATTGTTTTACATATTTTGGGGCTTCTGTATTCAGTGCATAGACATTTATAATTGTTAGCTCTTCCTGATGGATAGACCCTGTAATTATTATATAATGCCCTTCTTTATCTCTTGTTATGGCTTGTAATTAAAGTCTAGTTTGTCTGATATAAGTATGGCTACTCCAGCTTTCTTTTGACTTCCAGTAGCATTGTAGATAGTTCTCCATCCCCTCACTTTCAATCTGAAGGTGTCCTCAGGTCTAAAATGAGTCTCTTATAGAGAGAAAATAGATGGGTCTTGTTTTTTTATCCATTCTGATACCCTATGTCTTTTGGTTGGTGCATTTAATCCATTTACATTCAGTGTTACTATAGAAAGATATGGGTTTAGAGTCATTGTGATGTCTGTACGTTTCAGATTGTAGTGATGTCTCTGGTACTTTGTGGTCTTTGCAACATTTCACTCACAGAATCCCCCTTAGGATCTCTTGTAGGTTGGTTTAGTGGTGATGAATTCCTTCAGTTTTTGTTTGTTTGAGAAGACCTTTATCTCTCCTTCTATTCTGAATGACAGACTTGCTGGTTAAAGGATTCTCAGCTGCATATTTTTTCTGTTCATCACATTGAAGATTTCCTGCCATTCCTTTCTGGCCTGCCAAGTTTCAGTAGATAGGTCTGCCACTAGTTTTATGTGTCTACCTTTGTAAGTTAGAGCCTGTTTATCCTTAGCTGCTTTCAGAATTTTCTTTATCCTTGTGTTTTGCCAGTTTCAGTATGATATGTCATGCAGAAGATCGATTCAAGTTACGTCTGAAGGGAGTTCTCTTTGCCTCTTGTATTTCAATGCCTTTTTTCTTCCCCAGATCAGGGAAGTTCTCAGCTATGATTTGTTCAAGTACACCTTCAGCCTCTTTGTGCCTCTCTTCTTCTTCTGGAATTCCTATGATACTGATATTTTTCTTCTTCTGGAATTCCTATGATACTGATATTGTTCTGTTTGATTGCATCACTTAGTTCTCTAATTCTCCCCTCATACCCCTGGATTTTTTTATCTCTCTTTTTCTCAGCTTACTCTTTTTCCATAATTTTATCTTCTAATTCACATATTCTCTCCTCTGCCTCTTCAACCTGAGCTGTGGTCGCCTCCATTTTATTTTGCACCTCATTTATATTTTTTAGCTCCTCATGACTATTTCTTAGTCCCTTGATCTTTGTAGCAATAGATTCTCTGCTGTCCTCTGTGCTTTTTTCAAGCCCAGCGATTAATTTTATGACTATTATTCTAAATTCTTGTTCTGTTATATTGCTTAAATTGTTTTCGATCAATTCGCTAGCTGTTGCTACTTCCTGGAGTTTCTTTTGAGGAGAGTCTTCCATTTCATCATATTGGGTAGTCCCTGTGCTAGCTCCAAACTGCAGGGCACTTCCCCTGTGCTGTCCAGAGAAACTTGTGTTGGTGGTCAGGGCTGTATTCAGACCCGATGTGTGTCCCCAGCCCACTGCTGGGGACACAGTCAGACTGGTGTGTACCTTATCTTCCCTCTTCCAGGGGAAGGATTTACTGTGGGGTGGTGTGGCCCCTGTCTGGGCTATTTGCACACTGCCAGGCTTGTGCTGCTGCTTTGATGGGATATGGCCAAGGGCATATTAGCTGGGGTGGATCCGCAAGGTTCACAGGGGTGGGAGGGGCAGGCTTCGCTTGCTTTGCCTTAGGTGGTCCCCTGCAGGAGGGGACCTGCAGCACCAGGAGGGAGGCAGACCCTTCTGAGGATTGGATCCACAGAAGCACAGCATTGGGTGTTTGCACAGTGCAAGCAAGTTTGGTGACGGGAGCTGGTTTCCCTTTGGTACTTCGGGTGGGGGATGGGAGAGGGAGATGGCACTGGTCAGTGCCTTTGCTCCCCCACCAAGCTGAGCTCTGTCTTCAGGGCTCAACAACTCTCCCTCCCAGGGTCCTCTCTCCCTCCTTGCTCTCTGAGAGCAGAGATGTTGACTTTTAACATTCCAGATGTTAAGTCCCACTAGCTGTCAGAACTCACAGAGTACAGCCCCTCCGCTTTTGCAAGCCAGATTTCAGGGCTAGGCCTTGCTGGGCGGGCTGCCTTTCCACCACCCTGGCTCCCTCCCACCAGTCCCTGTAGCACGCACTGCCTCTCTGACCTTCCTACCCTCTTCCTACCCTCTTCTGTGGTCCTTGCATCTACACTTGGCTCTGGAGAGTCAATTCTGCTAGTCTTCAGGCAATTTTCTGGGTTATTTAGGCAGATGTGGGTGGAATCTAAGTGATCAGCAAAACAAGGTGAGCCCAGCATCCTCCTATGCCATTATCTTCCCAGGTCTCAACAAACTACATTTAGTTTTCAATCCATCAATCCTACTACCAGAAATTTATCCTGGATTCACCTCCAAATATATGAATAAGCACAAACAATGCTTATTCATTGCAATATTACCTATGATCATAAAATATTTGAAATATATAATTTTTTAATCATAGGATATTGGTTTAATAACTTACGGTATGAATAAAGGAGTACTTTGTAGCTATAATCATGAATGGAAAAGATTTCTATGCATGATATGGAATAATTTCCAGAACATAGTTTCAGTGGAAAAAAAAGTATAAAAAGCATATAGCAAGCTACCTATTGTGTAAGAAAGAGAGAAAAAAAATACATATAGACACTTTTTATGAGAAAACACAGCATAGGAAGAATAAACCAAAAAAGACAATGTAGTTGGTTATCTACAATGAGTAGGGATTATAATGAAAGAGATAGGAGTAATATTTCATAACTAAAATTATTGTGTATTTTTTGGGAAAGGGTGGGGAGGGGAAAATATTCTAAAACTGAAAGAAAACTAAAACAAAAAAATCTAATTTTATTGCAAATAAATATCATAATCAGACAGGAAGGAAGAAAGGAAGGAATGTTTTGTTCAAATAATTTATGAACACAATATTTGTCTATATACTTTCTGCATTGGGCAGGCTGGGTGGAAGCCTACACTTTTTCAGCACCTTCTGTTTATTGAGGTGGCATGCACATAAAAATTCTAAAACTATTTTAGAATCATATTTCCATCTACTAATTTAGATATATTATAGAATTGAGTAAATGAATAAATGTGTTGATATTGTTGGGAGCCAGGATTACCACTACAGGAAATTGGAAAAACATATATTGAATGCGGTAAGGAAGAAAAAAAAAAGTCTGTGAGAATGAATCAAAATGAAAGGACTTGCTGTGAACACACAGTTTCTGAAACACATGTAAATTAATGTTCATATGCGTGTGTAAATATTGCACGCATGTTAAGTGTAAACATTTATCATACTTGCATGCATATATATGTATATGTGTATATACATGCATGTATTTTGTAGCTCTGATTTCTGAAAGGGCTAAGAAGCACAGTCACAATAGCAATCAGTACATCTTGTGCCCAAATCTTGATATCCACTGCCATTCCCCGTTGAAAGAAACCAGACCTCCCAGGAGAAATGGCTGATTCCAAAAGTAGTACAGAAATAGGTACAAAGTGAACCAGGAACATCTTATTAGGCCAGAAAGTAAAGAAGTGCTCAAAAAGCAATGAGAGCATATCAGAAGAGCACAGCACCCAAAGTGAAAGGCTTCCCACTTGTTGAATCTAGACAATATCAGCATCAAAACAACAAAGTACAATAATAATCTATAAAGCAAAAAAACTCAAGAAATCCAGAGTCCATAAAATAATGAGTAGATAAATGAGAGAGTAGGAAAAGACCTTATTTACAGTAAAATGCTGAAGAACAACCGGTGAATGTGGAAGAAGGCTGGAGTTGGAAAAACATCATTTTGTAACAATTATGATAAAGCTTAGATCAGGCAAGATAATTATGGATGCTAGGTCTAAGAGAAAATTTTAAAAGGAAACAGGAAATTTTCACTAAAGATTTCCCCACAGGCTGTTTATCAGTTGTAGGGAGGAAGAAAACAAAAACAGTAATCATAAGATAGAAAACTCAGATGACACGTTGAATGTGTGAGCAAATTGAAATCACCAGTGAGGAACAGATGGACATTGCGTACCTTCAGATGTGATACTGCAAGATGCACACAGTGTCATCCATTCTAGGCAAAAAAAAAAAAAAAAAAAGCGTCCTATTAACAAAAATAGTGTGTGGAGGGACACATTTTATTTGTAAGAAATACTGAAGCCATAAAGACAAAGCCGATAGAAAGGTTTCAAAATAGATAGGCTAAAGGGTTGGGAGGATGACATGGAATAACTAACTCTAGACTAGATCCTGTACATGTGGGGAAGGAAGAGAGGGGAGGGTGTATAAAGACATTATTTGATCTCTGACCAATTTGAAATATGGATGGTAGATTATGTAAAATTGCGGTATTACAAAAATGTATGAAGATGATGCCTGTTTTTAGGAAATACACAGGGAGGTATTTAGGATTAAAGGACCATCAGTGATGGTCATTCTCTAACATTTCAGAGCTAAAATTAGAGGTATGCTGGTTTCGGTGTGGTGGGGGGTTATTAGGTGGAGAGAGAGAGAGAGAGAGAGAGAGAGGGACAAAATGGGATACAAAGTAAGCAACAAGTCAATATAAGTAAAGGCTATATGATATGCTTTACACTACTTTCATTTTGGGAACTTCTGTAGGTTTGAAACTATTTCTAAATAACATTAAAAAGCATCCACTATTTGGCAACATAAAAGTTATTTGATAACCCTAGTACGGTCATTTTTGAAGGTGTGGCAGAGTAAAAACCAAATTGAAGTATGCTTTAAAAAAATGAAAGCCTGGGTGCCAGGGTGGCTCAGTCGGTGAAGCATCCGACTTCGGCTCAGGTCATGATCTCACAGTACATGGGTTTGAGCCCCGCGTCGGGCTCTGTGCTGACAGCTTGGAGCCTGGAGCCTGCTTCTGATTCTATGTCTCCCTCTCCCTCTGCCCCTTCCCCGCTCATGCTCTGTCTCTGTCTCAGAAATATATAAAACATTTAAAAAAAATTTTAAAAATGAAAGCCAAAGAAGTAGAAACCTTAAATATAAATATCTACCTAAAAGTTTGGTGCATGGTAGAGCAAAGAAAAATATTTTAGCTGGTAGGAGAAAGTAGAGTTAAGAGAGTTTTCACTTAAAAAAATGGGAATAAAAGCATATCATAGGCAGATAATTCTTTAGAGTATTAAAAGTAATAATGTAAGAAAGTATTAGAAGGCTTGTAATGTCCTTGAAAAGACATGAGAGGCTCTATTATGCATGTGGAGAAAGGGGATTAGATATGATACCTATGTTTTATTGACAGTAAAAAAAAAGGGAGGGAAAATTGAATGGGTGTGGATGCTGCAAAGGGGGGGTAGATGTATTGATGGGAGTCTGTGAAAGTTGTGTACCTGTCATGTGTTAGCCGATTCAATAGGTGCCAAAGATTTCCACATGAGCACAAAATAACTGCTGCTCTTGAAGAGTCTGTATACTGAAAGAGGTTCATACTGAAAACATGGCCTTCGAGGTGGTTTGAATGCAGCACAAGATGAGGCAGGAGAGCTGAGTGAAGATCCTCTGCCATGTTAACAGGAACTTGGCCATCAACTTCAAAACAGTGTTTGGCCATTTAAAAGAGTGGCAATTCGGATTCTGTGTCTCCCTCTCTGTCTGCCCGTCTCCTGCTCATGCTCTGTCTCTGTCTCTCAAAAATAAACAAACATTGGAAATTTAAAAAAAAGAAAGAAAGAAGGAAAAAATAGAAGAGGGGTAAGTGCACAGCATGATTAATTTGCTTTTTAGAAGTCAGTCTACTCTTGCTGCTATTATGTGTGACAAAAAGAAAATAGCTAAATGTTGAGTTCTTCCTTTCGCCAGGCTATGTGCAAAGCTCCTTACATATGATATCATCAATCTTTACAACAGCTCTGTGAACTAGATGCTGTTACTACCCACATTTTACAGAAAAGTTAGGAAATTAACAAATAATTTTCTGAGGGCCTATAATATACTATGCACTACTTTAAATGGTAGGAATAGAGTTGTGAACAAGACAGTCTTGCCTTTAAGGTTAAAAAAAAAAAAAAAGAAGAAATTTCTGGAGCTACTATTTGCTATGAAAAAGATAAAACAAGAATATTTCTGGAGTGTGAATGAGAGTGGAGATGGAAGCTTTTTGAGTTTGGATCATCAAAATACATATCTCTGAATTGACATTTAGGTTGAATTTAACTGATTTAAACATTCATTCAACAAAAATCTGTTGAAGGTCTACTGTGTGCTAGGCACCCTTATGGATACTAGAGAAACATTTGTAAACAAAACATAAAAATCCCTGTTCTACCAAAATTTGTGTGCTTTTGGGGAAATAGGGCAAAAATAAAAATCAAGAATATATAAAAGGGATAGTATTCTAAACAGGAAAGAAACTAAGGCTCAAAGAGATTAACAAGACCAAAAGCATGATAGGGGGCAAATCTTTGAGGAATTGCTGGGGTTAAATGATAGATTTAGGGCAAGTAAGTAATAAGGAGGCTAAGAGGAGGATGTGAAACTAGGAGACTTGGTCAAAAAAAGGAATGTTTGAACAGCAGATTTCTATAGTGAAACCGACAAGACCCAGGGAATCATTATGGATATAAAATTGGATGGAGGTGAATATGATTAGAGATGAAATGGAAAAGAACTGAGACTTCACAGTGTTTGGCTGTTCAAAAGCATACAGTACAAAAAAGGTGATAGCTCAGTCAGGATAGAGAGTAAGACCAATTATGAAAGCCTTCAACAAATGAGGAGAAATGTCCATGACAGTGATGAAGAGAGAAAAGATGATAGTAATAATTCTCAAAGGAGCTGAGGATGTTCCAGAAGGGTAAAGGAGTAGATGAATAAATTCTTGGAAGTCACATTAAAGTGCAAGGTCCTAATGATAGCCAGGTTTCAGATCAGTCATGGATATGGTGACCATTTAATTGACCATATAAATAGGGATGCTTCCTTGAGTAAAAGAGAGAATTATTAATAGTGTGCGGAGATGCCAGGCATAACCAGAACTATCCTGGAACTATCCTGGGCAACTCGGGATGCTTGTTCACCCTAATCACAAAGTCGAGTGAACAGCCAATCAAGATATTATAGGAATGAAGATGTGGTTACCTACAAACATTTAAAAATCAATAAATATGATATATGTAAATTTTATTACAGATATTTTGTCAATGTCTATGTCAATAGAAAAAAAAACTTTGTACAAGTTGGCATGTTGCAAAAAGATATGGTAGAGACTCCATGAGTAAGACAGGCAGATATATGCAATATAAATTCATAATTTAAAAAAAAACACTTCAGAAATGCCAATATAATATAAGCAAAATAGCATATTTGGAACTTTAGATGTATTGGATAACCTATAAAAAACATGGAACCAAGGACACGTGAACATTTAAGACATCACACGAACAGGCAATAAAACAGGATAGAAGCACGTAAGTCACATGAATTTTTAATTTTTTTTGTTTGAAAGCAGAATACTGGGTCCACTCTTTACCACCAATAGGAACAGGATGTTAATTCCTTTCTTTAAAAAATGGGTTTTTAAGAGTAGTGACAATAAAGAAAATGTTCATAATCTTACTTTTTGTTTGATTCTCTTAAATTCCATCTTTAAAACAAAGAAATAAATGTGAAGTAAGGCTGTAGACTCTAAAATGTCTTGGTATTGCTGATGTATCCGGCAACGAGGATTAATGAGAAAATGTTTGCAGCCACCAGAAACTACATGCTACTCCGTGATATGTTAAGCTTCACATCCCATTTGAGGCCATTTAAATGGTAACAGAGTGAAGCTGAGTCGATAGGCTGTTAAAAATTCTTCATTAACTCTTCATTCTTTAAGAATGGCTTCTTTCATTGGCTATTTCAGAGCTTATTTCTTCAGTGCATTAGATTTTCTATCGCACTACTTAGGCTGGGAGTTGATTGGGAAGAAAAGAAAAAAATGCAGCCCCCAATTGTGAAAGGAGAAAAGGATTGCAATCTATCTTCCTCAGTCACAATTTCTAGAGGAAGGTCAAAAATGTTCATTTGTTCTCGCTTTTTCTTGGAAACTTCAACATTTCCCTTCAGAGATTCACTATCCACCTAGGTTTGTTCTTTTATTTTGTAATTTATCATTCATCCTTGAAACAGATATAGGTATAGACACATATAGATACATATATAGAGAATTTAAGTTTCTTGAGGGCAAGGGTCACTGTTTTGTATTATCTATGTACCCAAGGGTCTGGAGAAGTTCCTCACATATAGTAAGCACTAAACAGATGTGTGGTGAATACATAAATCTTTCTAAAAATCACACAATTGCATTTAAGACCCAAGTAAGGAGATCCACATTGTCAACAAATTGATAGATCAGTGAGTGTTTTGATGGGCTGGAATCAGATGAATTAAAGGTTTTATAAGGGTGTATCTCTTTCTTAAATAGATATACAAACTCCAGATATTCCTTGGGATTACAGTTTTTCCCTCCATGTGGAATGAGCAAATATTAGAAGTTAAAATCCTGTTCTGATAGCTAGGACCATGAAAATAGGGTTTATTAAAAAATTATATAAAATCTTGCTATGACCCAACTATGCCAAGCAAATTCTAACAACCAAATTCCAATGTAACCAAATTAATATGAATTATGTTTAATACATTTTTTAGAATTGTATGCACATCAAAAAACATTTGTTGTGTACCTAATATAAATTCAGAGCTGCGTTAATATTTGACAAATAACCTGGGCATTATTGGTTTCCATCCTCAAAGATCTTACATTTCAGGGCAGACATGACTTTACAATGAATACTGGGTAAACAAGAAAGAAAGGCACATTTGAGTTTTTGAATTGACTAGACACAGTAAATAAGGACATTATTAGTTTAAGAATAATACACAGGTGAGAGGATCAAGAGGGAAAATAAAATGTGATCTGTTTGGGGTAAGGTGGGGTAAGTTTAAAATACATCTAGGTAGAAGAATCTAGGGAATAAAAATACAATTTAAAATGGAGACACACTACAATCAGTTCAGCCCATAGATATTGATAAGATCACTCTAGGAAAAGACATAAAACAAAAACATGTAAGGGCTTGAGATGAAAGAGAAAATCTGAGAAAACCTGATGATAAAGGTAGGATTATAAAGGGGAAGAAAGGAGTAATTAACAGGGTCAGACTATGAGATGAAATAAAATAAGGATTAAAAATAGCATATTCTAAACAGCATACCTGTATTTCTTGGATAAATACCTAGTAGTGCAAGTGCGGGGTCATAGGGTAGTTCTATTTTTAATTTTTTGAGGACCCTCCATACTGTTTTCCAGAGTGGCTGAACCAGTTTGCATTCCCACCAGCAGTTCTCTCCATCCTTGCCAACATCTGTTGTTGCCTGAGTTGTTAATGTTAGCCATCTTGACAGGTGTGAGGTGGTGTCTTATTGTGGTTTTGATTTATATTTCCTTGATGATGAGTGATGGTGAGCATTTTTTTATGTGTCAGTTGGCCATCTGGATGTCTTCTTTGGAGAAGTGTTTAGTCATGTCTTTTGCCCATTTCTTCACTGGATTACTTGTTTTTTTATTTGAAGGGGCACATGCACCCCAATGTTTATAGCAGCACTATCAACCATAGCCAAAGTTGGAAAGAGCCCAAATGTCCATTGATGGATGAATAGATAAAGAAGACACATGCACACACATGCACACACACACACACACACACACACACACACACACACACTGGAATATTACTCAGCAATCAAAAAGAATGAAATCTTGCCATTTGCAAGAGGGTATAATGTTAAGTGAAATTAGTCAGTCAGAGAAAGACAAATATCATATGACTTCACTCACATGAGGACTTTCAGATACAAAACAGATGAACATAAGGGAAGGGAAGCAAAAATAATACAAAAACAGGGAGGGGAACAAAACATAAGAGACTCTTAAATATGGAGAACAGAGGGTTGCTGGAGGAGTTGTGGGAGGAGGGAGGGTATAAAGGGTAAGGAAATTAAGGAATCTACTCCTGAAATCATTGTTGCACTATATGCTAACGAACTTGGATGTAAATTAAAAAAATAAAATAATTAAAAAATATTTTAAAAAACTAGCTTGTTAACTTTTGTAGTTGCTCACTCCCTGATGACTATCACAGCAGCCTTTTCACCAGGTGAACTGTGAAAGGGAAGCTTACATTTCTAATGATAAATCTGATATGTAGGTTCTGTGGCCACATAGGTCCATATGTGTTTACCCAGTTCTCTTTACTGATAAATATCTGAGCTTATTTACATTCTATGCTCCGGCATAATCTAAAAGCTTTGGGAAATGGGTGTCTTGAAAAGTTAATGCACTTCCCTAAGCACCTGAGTGATAAATTCACTGGGGAAAACAAGATACCATATGTCTAGTTGGGAAATTTATAATGCACGTAATTACTCACATTACATTGTCACATATGAATTATTTTTCAATAACAAGTCTAATCTTAGTCCTCCTGTAATAGAATATTATCTAAAGAATAAAGACTACATAGAACAATAAGTATGAAAAAAAAGCAACTTTCAAGTTCTACTGCAAAGTTAACATAACAGAATGAAGAGCAGTGAACAATTTTTGACACAAGAAATCAAGGAGAAGATTGTAAGTAATAAAGTACACATTTTAATTGCAAGTGAAACCACTCATTCTATTTTAGGAACAAAGGTAAAAAATTGTTTAATCATATTCCTACACCTTCTCTCTCTCTCTCTGTCTCCCCTTTATTTTTTTCCTGCAATTTCACAGTTTGTTTTTTCTGAATGCCATGATATTTAAAGTTAACTTCCTAAATTTCCATGAACACAAATGAAATAAAGCAGATTATCCTGATAACTTCTTTTTTTTATCACCTTTTCAAATTTGAATTCATGTATATTAGGTGAAAGACATAGACAAAGATTGTTAGTGGGACTCATGGGGCCTTTTTTCTGGTTTTGAATTTCTGGCAAACAGATTGCTGCAGCTTTGACAGTAAAAATAGCAGATGGGATTAATTAACTGGGTGACAACTCTTCAGACCTACCTAAATTAATATTTTTCTCCAAACAATGTATTCTGATTATCATAAAACTAACTGACGTTTATAGAAATAGAGTTTGGTCCCAATGATTTTCAAAGTGTATGTGGAGCTATTTTTTTTTTCCTAAAAAGGGCTGGTTTAGTCTGCTATTTGCATGTTAATCTTTCTAATCATTTTCTTGAAGAAAGCAATCATACCTAAGGAAGTACATCTTGTTTGTAATGCTAGAATTTGTCCTGACCTCGGATCCTCTTTCCTCTGCAGGAGTAAAAGGTGCAGGAGATTGATTTGTTCACAGAAATTCTTCTCAAACCCAAACCTCCAAGGAACAATTAATTATCTTTATGAAAATTCAAAATCAACACATCAATATAACATTTTCACCAGACTTTAAGCTATTTAGGATCTGAGGACAAAGGCACATGTGTTTTTTTTAAATAAAAAAAAAGCACATTTTATCAAAGTTAGATACTGTAAGCTGACAGAAAGATCACAATTTTATAGACCTTAATATATGTATACATCCTTGATCTCCTTCTTTCTCTGTTTCTATACACATATACACAAATACATATGTATATATGAATGCAATATTCATGTGTATACATGCAAAAGGCTATAAAGGGAAAACCCCATATTTCATAGTATATATGTATACATATAGTTCATAGAATATATGTGAACATACATGCATATATGTATACACATATATATTTATATTCTATGAAATTATGTATTGTATTCATATATATATACATATATATTTATATTCTATGAAATATGGGATTTTCTTTTTAAAGCCATTTGCAGGAGCACAAGTTCAAATAATGTAGGACTGCAAAGACCAGTGTAGCACTTTTGTTAGCAGGAGGCATAACTTTTAATTTGGGGCCATTTCAGGTCTGACAAGAAAACTGTAGGGAAGAATCACACATTTGGGGGCTTCCTTAGGAATTGCTTTACATACTTTACCATTTAGCGTTATGAACTCTACCTACATCGAGAGACCCAAATATGAAAAGCATCATGAACCTGTTCTTTAATTTATCATATAAATATTGTTGAGAATTTCCTCACTTCCTTCCTCTTCCTCACTCTACTATAGTTTCCTAGCTATGAAGCCTTGTGGGAAAAATGTTCTTTAAAGTCAAGAAAAGCCTTGTGCAGCCTGTGAGAAATGTCATTTAAGTGATTGGTTAGGTTTGCCTTTCTGCTTTGATGGCCAAAGGAGCATAGTACCATATTTGTTGGCAAATTTTACAATGTTTAGAAAATTTGACTTATCCATTCTAATATTTCCTTTGGCTTTGAGGTCCTATTATAATTTAGAGCATTATTTGATATTTTTTTCTAAAATTGTATTTAGGTAGGTAGGTAGATAAATAGATGTATACACACATACATTATATAAATAGATACACATATATATTTCTATCAATTTCAATTTATAAATATTTTAATCTACAGGTATTCGTATGTAGAAGAGGTTTGGTATAACAAGCAAAGAAGAAAAAACAGAACTCTGGGTCCTAAAACAACCCATTTTAAAAGGAGATTCCTTACCATTTATTAATTGTAAAGTACTACTACTAATAATAATAATAAAAAGTTTTTTTCTTGGTTTTGTTTCTTCTTTCCCTTCCTGCCCCCTTCTTTCTCTCTCTCTTTTTTATTTTTATTTATTTATTTTTTGCAGTTGGCTCTGAAATAACAACTGCAACTGCAACAACTTCCCTCTTGTGCTATACCTTCCCTCAAATTTAGATTTAAATGCAGATTTATAGCTATAGCTAGTTTTGTTATAAACAAATAAATGCAGAATTTACACAAATAAATGCAGAATTTACAGCTATGAAACTAACCAGAGAAAGAGAGTAAGTAGGGCACTTTTTTTTCCTCCTTTAATCTTATGTGAAACAAACTGTCTGGAAGTTTTCCTAAAAAGTTTTATACAAGACAGTTTATTAAAGATCGTGTTTCAGAGTAAGCTATTTTGTACTATGTTACTTCAGAACTCTCTATTAACTCATCCAAGCCCCAAGGGAACTATTTAGCAAATGCCCGATTTAGTCAACCAGCTGAATAAAAGCAAAGGAACTTTAGGTAGAACATAGGATGACAAAACAAAACAAAGCAAAACATCCAGAATACATACTTTAATTTCAGCCAACAATTCCTACTTTTATTTTGCTTAATATTTTATCAATTTTCTTTGCTTTAAAATACTACTATTTCTTCCTGCTCCTAACATTGTTGAAGAGATCCATTAATAAAGGGTAAGACAGTGAAAGTGAAATAAGAGTATTTTAAGAGAAACGTCAAGCACAGATTGTTTCTGGGCAATTTCCTTAGTTTCTTCTGGTATCAGTTTTTTATTTTGAAGGTAATTTATGCCATCCTTCATTTCAGACATTACCTAGTCTAATCCATGTTGAAATACATAATGAGTCTTTGATTAATTAAATACAATGTCCTGTAGTTTTATAAAAAAAACATAAAACCAGTATTTAAAATAAAACAAAATATTAGAAAAAAATGTTTTTTAACAATGGAAATAGACCAATTTCATGCCAACTTCCTATATCATTATCTTATTAACTTATTAAACACGATTTCAGACAACTTTAAAATATTAAAAGCATCAAAAATATTAAAATATATTACTCGAAATAATGAAGTTTCTACTATTAAAGAATTTCTTAAAACAAAATTGTTACTTTTTACATTGTTTGAAAAAAGTCTGTTTTGAAGTGTTAATTTTTTAGGTATCAAGTTTTTAAATGACAAGCAAGAAACTTACAGATTTTTCCAGCATTTTTTTCCTAATCTATGACTTTTCCAGAGTCCCTCCCACCTCACCCTTGATTGGATACCTATGCAGTACATTTAAAGTATATTCGTCTAATATGTATAATATACTGACGTAAGTCAGTAATGGAGGTATGATATAAAGTCTCTGATCCATTCTTTAGTTACATTTTTTTTCTTAGATTCCTAGAACTAAATAAAAAAAAATCAATAACATAAAATATTCTAAATATCAATATTGTGGTATATCATGGTAATACCACAATGACTAAAATAGCAATAGTGTTTGATCTTCACTAACTCAAAGGCTGACATCCTTAATGTATGTAGTATTTGCAGTCTATATCCTTTCACTGACATTTAAGAGTAATCTAGGGCATAATGGCACTTTACTCCTAACTACTTAGTATTTCTTGAGAACTAAGACATTCACCTTCATAACCATAGTATAATCATCCAAATAGGAAATTCAATCAAAATATAATAGCATTATCTAATCCAAAATCCAAATTTAAATTTGATTAATTGTTCCAATAATTTTTGTTTTAGTTATATTTTTCCCCAGCCCAAGAAGCAATCCAGGATCATGAATTGCTTTTAGATACCATTACTTCATTAGTCTCTTTTAACTTAGAAAAATATCTCAGCTTTTCTTTGTGTACATTGAAGTTGACATCTTTGAAAAGTAAAGGTCAGTTATTTTATAAACTAGCTCTCAATTTGAGCTTATCTCTTGTTTCTCATGACTAGAGTCAGATTATGCATTTGGGAAGAAATATCACAAAAGTGGTATCATGTCCTTTTGAGGTTCCATATTAGGAAGCCCATGATATCTGTCCCAATATTAGTGATGTTAACTGTAATGTCTTGGTTAAGGTGTACAGGTTTCTACTTTATAAAATTATGTCCTCTTTTATAATTTAATGAGAACCATTAGTAAACACCGATAACTCTCTAGGTCCATAATGTTTTCTAGATGTATTATTTTACATCCTACTTAAGAGGAAAACAAATCTATTGATTTATTTTATTTATTTATATCAATGTAGCCCCATAGATACTTATTGTATTCAGCTATTGGTCATTCATCACTACCAGATGGTCAAATTGTCCCAGATATGACAAGAGAAAGCACTTTCAAAACGGTTTCTGTAGGTATCTAATTTTTATCTGCCTAGCTTGCCCTCGTCTATGAATTTCTCAGAAATGCTCTTTCTCCATTTCTTTCTACTTATTGGAGTAACCATGTTTTTGCAATGGGACACTAAGAAATTGAACACGCTTTACTATTCTATGAACAGGCATGTGACTAAAACTAACCAAATGAATATCACCTTCTCAGATGCCACTGGCTGATTTGTCAAAGTGTGTGCAGCTAACCCTACCTGGGCCAGTGGCCTCCCCACTTAGGACTTGAAAATGAAATTAAATAATTTTAATTTCAATCTACCCAGTCCTTTGGAGGATAAATTAATATTTAACTTAAGGGTGATGTAATCCTTGAGCACACTTAATTTGCTCTTGTAATGCCCCATCAAAGTGTATATTCAATACATATTATCCTCTCCTTTAATGTTTTTGTTTGTTTGATTTCTGCCTGCTAAACAAGATGTCAGCTGGCAGAAGACTTTCAGTCTATTATCCCTTGCCTTTAAATCATAAGACTCAACTTTCCTCACAAATAGCCTTTTGGTAACATTCATTACACTTAGGGTTTCTAGTCTACCCCTTCCTACTCTTGCCCCTAATGCTAATATAACAAGTGCTGCATACTTTTCTCTCAATGAAAAATTTTATCTACTCTTCTGTTTTGCCTGATTTAGAATAGTTTACCTGATGTCCTATGCTATGAAAGAAGAGAAAAGCAAATCAGACGTGAAGTCCACTCTAAATTCACAACTTTGGGCAGGGAAAGAATTTATAGTCTTTGCTAAAAGCAATGTTAGTAGTCATAGAATCAGAAAACATTGTTCCTCATTAAGATATAATAGACATTGGGGCACCTGGGTGGCTCAGTAGGTTAAGCATCTGACTTCGGCTCAGGTCATGCTCTCGCAGGACATGGGTTTGTTCCCCCTGTCGGGCTCTGTGCTGACAGCTCAGAGCCTGGATCCTGCTTTAGATCCTGTGTCTTGCTCTCTCTCTCTCTGCACTACCCTGCTTGTGTTCTGTCTCCTCTCTCTCTCTCTCTCTCTCTCTCAAAAATAAACATTGAAAAACTAAAAACAAAAAGACATAATGGACATTATAGGGTTCTGACTCACATAACTTATATGAGTATATAAATTATAAAAGTTACATATAGACTATTTAGAATACAATACTTCAGTATACCTTATTAGTTAACTCCTATGTATAATAATACTATATGTTGCTCTATCAACATTATCTCTTATAAAACTACAATTGTAGTTTTTAAAAGTCTTGAAAATTATTTTTAAAGTGATTTATAAGACAAATTCCTATTTGAGGTTATTATCAGGAAACAAGTTTTCTGTACTATATTTCCAGCAAACAAAAATGATGTAATAGTATTTCCATTCCTACCCAAAAAAACAGAAAAGCTAAAGGCAATCACATTACCCAAATCAGATAATCCTATTAAAATAAACATATAAAAACATGTACTAGTTATTTTTTTGGATAGCCTTTCTCCTACATTATCCTTATCTGGATTTTCCAAAACTTTATATTACTTTTAAAAATTAATAAAAATGCACAGCTTAATTTATAAGCTAATATAAATATTTTTGAAAGGAGATGGGCAATATAATGCATTAATCACGAATTTTACCAAAGTTAATTTATTTACTGATGAATAGAATCATTAATTTGCATGTCCTCTTTTTTTTTTTTTTTAATAAACTCTCCACCACATCATTTCTTTTTTTAATTTTTTTTTCAACGTTTATTTATTTTTGGGACAGAGAGAGACAGAGCATGAACGGGGGGAGGGGCAGAGAGAGAGGGAGACACAGAATCGGAAACAGGCTCCAGGCTCTGAGCCATCAGCCCAGAGCCTGACGCGGGGCTCGAACTCACAGACCGCGAGATCGTGACCTGGCTGAAGTCAGACGCTTAACCGACTGCGCCACCCAGGCGCCCCAATTTGCATGTTCTCTTGACATAGGTCCTAAGTATTGAACTGATGTATCAGATAAATAGCAGTCTTCCTCACAATAAAATTTAGTCTTCCCTAAATTTGTGTCTTCCTCACAATAGGAAAAAGTTGTCAGCTTTGGTCTGTCTTTTGCTTTTTGTATGCAGTGAACTGATTTCATTTTGACTTCCATTTTTGGCATTCTTCTCTCTAAATACCCAAAGAAGAGCAATCTATGCCTCTAACCCCAGCAGAGAAGCTGACTGGCTTAAGGCAATTGTCCTCAGCACCCAATGGTTGGTTCAGAAATGAGTAGTTGAAGAAACTGTAGGGAAAATAAGGAGCAAGAAAATATGTACTTGGAGCTTCTGGGAAAAAATGATTACTCATATTTTCATGAAATTTACCTAGATTGACATCTTCCTTCTGAATGTGAACAACAAAGAATAAAGTCACCAGAATCTACTGAATGCTATCTTACATCAGAAAGGGAGCTAATATTAGGATGAGGTAGATGCCTTATATCAGGTTTATTTATAGATTTTACTATGTCACTGGATTAAGCCTCACCTGGAATCCACTGTCACTATCTCTGTACTTCTTGGTCAGTTCCCTTTAGTGTTTAAGACAGTCAGATTTGCATTTTCTGTTACTTGCAATGGAAAGGTTCTTGAAAGACTTCATACCAACAGTAGTTGTTTGGATGATGGCATCAAATTGCATAATATTGATAAGGAAGGGACTCAGTAAGTATTTATTTTATTTTTTTTTTTCTTGAGTTGGGGGAAAAGGCAGACTAAAGGAAGAAAAGATAAGGCACTTAAATATCTGCTGTTGGTTAAACTTAATAGAAAAATATTAGTATTATAGTTCTACTCGTCTCTATATGCTCCAGAAGCAGAGGAATAAAAGTGTCAACCTGATTACAGCTTACAACAGGGCAGCAAATTGGGATTTAAAGCAGATAACTATGGGAGAAAAGGAATAGATGAATATCCTAGTTGTGAGTATGCAAAGTATCTACAGAAGGTCTTATTTGTTCTTGATTAGACACAATGAATATCTGCATCACTGGTTCTAGAATCTTAATGTACAAAGTAAATCCTTAAAGAATCTATTTAAAAATACGATTTTACTTGCTTTCAAATATGTTTTTAAAATATGATTTTACTTGCTCTCAAATATGTTTGTTTGTTTGTTTTTTTAATTTTTTTTTTTCAACGTTTATTTTATTTTTGGGACAGAGAGAGACAGAGCATGAACGGGGGAGGGGCAGAGAGAGAGGGAGACACAGAATCGGAAACAGGCTCCAGGCTCTGAGCCATCAGCCCAGAGCCCGACGCGGGGCTCGAACTCACGGACCGCGAGATCGTGACCTGGCTGAAGTCGGACGCTTAACCGACTGTGCCACCCAGGCGCCCCTGTTTGTTTTTGAGACAGAGAGTGTGAACAGAAGAGGGGCAGAGAGAGGGAGAGGGGACAATCCCATGCAAACTCCATGCTGTCAGCAGAGTCCAATATGGGGCTTTACCTCACTGTGAGATCGTGACCTGAGCCTAAAGCAAGAGTTGTAAGCTTAACCAACTGAGTCATCCAGGGGCCCCTCAAATATTTTTACTTAATTGTTTTAGGGTAGAGCCAAAGTATCTTCATCTTTAGTAGCTTCCCCAGATTGTTCTGTTGCAGATGTTTCAAGGACCACATTTTACACAACATTGCTTTAGAGCGATGTATGTGTTAACTTCTTTCATTGTGCTTGAAGGATTCCAACACAGTCCCTCACCAGATGCCTTTTTGCCTAGGGCTTGGCTGAACTAAAGCATTCTAGGGAGAGGCAAATTAATTTCCTCAGGCTTCCTCAAGACTCTAGGCAATAACCAATCAACTGGAAATTGCATATTTCATTAAAGGGAAGGAACAACAAAGCACATTACTCTTCTATGCAGCAAACCTGAACCAGAACATTGGCTCTTGAAAGGAGAGCTTTGTGAGGACCAGGTTCCCTTTCTCTCAAATCATGAGAACTGGCCTTGTACCTTAATGTGCTCAATCTTCATTTTTTTTTTTTTTTTTTGTCTAACTGACTTAAGCTTGGGGGAAAAAGTGAAAATTACAAATTCTATCACTTAATTGAAGAAAGAAAGAAACAAAAAATAAATGATGAGTCAAATACAAAGGTTGCAAAAATTAAAAAAAAATTACAGTTAGAAGTTGAAATTTGGAACACTAACCTCAAGATACATTTTAAACTTCAAAGAAGAGGTCAGTTACACTTTTGCAAAACTGTTCTGATAAAGATATGATGACGGTAAATTGTGCATGGATCTTTCTCTGAAAAAATAGGATTATCAGTTTATCTGTGTCTAATGTAATATTTTCCACTTTCAGTGACTTTTTTTTTATTTTAATTTCTTTTTAGAGAGACAGAGCATGGGAAGTGGTGAAGAGGGAGAGAGAGAGAGAGAGAGAGAGAAAGAGAAAGAGAAAGAGAAAGAGAAAGAGAGAAAGAGAATCTTAAGCAGGCTCCACGCCCAACATGGGGCTTGATCCCACAACCCTGGAATCATGACTTAAGCCAAAATCATGAGTTGGATGCTAGCCTGAGCTATACAGGCACCCCGGAATATTTGTTTTTAAAAACATTATTAAACCAAAAAAGTGGAATTAAAGACAAATAAAAATTACTCCTGATCTGTCTCATCATCAAAATATATATGCTAATATCTTTTAACAAGCATTTCCTTAGGATCACTTTTATTAAATGTAAGAAATGTTTTCTAGCATAAAGTACAAATGCTATTTGATATTTTAAATATATTTCTATACATACTTCCCCACTTGACTGAATGAATAATCTTTATAAAAATCTTCAATACTGGTTGTGTTCTTATATCCTAATATATGTACATATGTTATTAATTCATCCCTCACAGTTGGATACTGTGAATGTTTCAATTTCCAAAAGTAATAATAATGATGATGATCATAATATTGATAATAATAAATAAACTCCTATTATTTTTGAGTGCTCACTATTTGCCAAACACTAAGGTTTTTGCATGCATTACTCAATATAAAAATCATATTATATTAAAAAATAATGATGATTTGATTCTAAATTTTATTATGTCATATTAGGAGACACATCCCAAATAATCATAAAATTACATTTTGGAAGATTTAGTCATGTAACAAAAAGTGAACCATTCTACTTAAAAGTAATCTACTGCCAAGTGAAAATTCATTGCTTTCATATTTCACATTAGCATCAATTTGTAGGGGGAAAAAGGAGATGATTGTCTGATTTACTATTTTTTTATTTTATTTTATTATTTATTTTTTAATGTTTATTTATTTTTGAGAGAGAGAGAGAGATAGCATAAGTGGGGGAGAGGTAGACACACACACACACACACACACACACACACACACACACACAGAATCCAAAGCAGGCTCCAGGCTCTGAGTTGTCAGCCCGATGCAGGGCTCAAACTCAGAGACTGTGAGATAATGACCTGAGCCAAGTTGGGCGCTTTATCGACTGAGCCACCCAGCTGCCCTTGATTTACTATTTTTTTTAAATAAACATTTTATTGATTATATTTTTAAGCAGGTAAAATATGTAGCCTGATTCTGTTCTGCCACCATCTCCATCACATAGGCAGGTTTTGTATGACAGATTTAACTAACAAAAATGGTCTCAAAGCTAACAAAGAGAAAAAGAAAAAAAAATAATAGAGTAGTTGATTTTCCTCTAACTTCTCACCTTTTTTTTTTCCTGAACTTTAAGAAGGATCAGGGAAATGCTACGGAGGCCTTGTGTAAAGAAGCCCTTTTGTGGCTAGTGGCTATGGGTCTTCAAAGATGATGGAAAGACATGACAGTTTTCATATTTACAGTGGCTAACAAGGGCGTAGCTTTCCTCTGGCAAACTGGTGCAGCCACAGGAAAACAGTGTGGAGGTCCTCAAAAAATTAAAAATAGAACTACCCTACGATGCAGCAATAGCACTACTGGGAATTTATCCAAAGGATACAGGAGATCTGATTGATAGGAGCATATGTACCCCAATGTTTATAGCAGTACTCTCAACAATAGACAATTTATGGAAAGAGCCCGAATGTCCATCAACTGATGAATGGATAAAGAAGATGTGGTTTATACATACAATGGAATACTACTTGGCAATGAGAAAGAATGAAATCCTCTTATTTGGAACAACATGGCTGGAACTGGAGGGTATTATGCTAAATGAAATAAGTCAGTCAGAGAAAGATATCATATGTTTTCACTCATACGTGGAACTTGAGAAACTTAATGGAAGACCATGGGGGGAAGGGAAGGGGTAAAAATAGTTTCAAACAGGGGGAGGGAGGCAAACCATAAGAAACTCTTAAATACAGAGAACAAACTGAGGGTTGGTGGGGGTGCGGGGCAGAGGGAGAATGGGTGATGGGCATTGAGGAGGGCACTTGTTGGGATGAGCACTGTGTATGTAAGTGATGAATCATGGGAATCTATCCCCAAAACCAAGAGCACACTATATACACTGTATGTTAACCAACTTGACAATAAACTACATTAAAAGAAAGAAAGAGAGAAAGAAAGAAAGAAAGAAAGAAAGAAAGAAAGAAAGAAAGAAAGAAAGAAAGAAAGAAGAAAGAAAGAAAGAAGGAAAGAAAGAAAGAAAGAGAGAAAAAAAAGAAAGTGCTCAAAATTGTTTACTGTTATGGTTACCAAATATGTAAATAAATTTTTGTTATTAAAAAAAAAAAGAACGGTGTCCTATATATACATATATTGGACCTCTGGTACACCTTAACAGAGCACTGAGTCTATGGATTCTCTATCAATATGTGATCACAGATTACTATTAACAGTATTGAACATATGAAATTCCTTCAATAAATCCTTTGTACTGCGGCTAATCTTAGTTATTTTGTGGATAAAAACCATTATGAACCCATAAACTCCAGGGCTATCAAAAGATCACCTTTATAACAGAGGAATGGGAGAAAAAATGCTAAATATAACCAAGAGACTGCTTTAAATTTCTTTTCTCTCCCTCTTTCTACAGTAATATAGAAGTCTTAGAAACATAATAATCTTCCTTTTTAACTAGGAGAAACTATGTTTGGAGTGGGTTACTTCTTTTTTTTTCCTTTTTACTCTTCCTCTAAAATGAAAAATTGTCTTTACATGGTGATTTCTACCTGACCAAATAGTCCTAAAACTACTACTAAGAAAATACATACATAAAATTGCTACCTTGGGTTCAACCAATTATGGAAGAAAGCTATCATTCTCATACTCTGAAAAATGACATTTTCAACTGCCTCACATAGTGCATGCCCCAGGGGGTTCTCAGAAACTCAGAAGTAAAAATTAGCCATTTTCATTTCTGAAAATTTTAGAAGTATGAGACAGAGTTTCCTTAAGTCTCTTTACCAAAAATGGCAAAAAAAAAAAAAAAAATCTGCTATGACTTTGTACTCATGAAATAATGCCTGTCACACTCTTTATTCTTAGTCAGGAATATGTTTATTTTTGATGTAAGGTATCTCTAAGCAATTTTGTCAAAAGATACAAATTTTAAAAAGGACTATACATAATTTACTAAGGTGAATGAATTCAGGTTAAAGTGATAAAAAGCGGGAGAATAGGAATTTGGATATAAACAAATCTAGTTATCTTTTGCATCAGGGTTTGACAAAAGAAATTAGGCAAGGAATGTATTAATAAAATATTAACTGTCAATGTTTAACTTTTTAAAATTAATTCATGTATTAATTCTATCATTTAAACAATTTAAAAAAAAGGATGTTACAGTTGGGGTGAAGCTTAGATACCATGTGTTCCATTATGTTCCAAACTGCCTTTTAAGGAAAACTCATTCCATAACATGGAACTAGTTTATTTCCAACAAATAAGAAAATAAAACAAAATAAAGTGTTTCTTTTCAAATAGATTTGGTAATTAATGAGGTCTATTTACTGTGGAAGAATCAGAATATATTGTCCATGTTAAAGTCTTCTTATGAGTCCTGAAGAAAAGAAACATTTAACTTTATTCAAGTATTTGCCAAGCCTATTTAGTCATAGAAAGCATTTTTCATAGAACAATAAATAATGACTTGTGGAACTAATTCTGTGGTCCATAGTTTGGTAAACAGTGAACCAGAATGATATCTATAGTAATAGATGAGGACATTGATATCTAGGATACTCCCTCAACCACAATTAAAGGGTATTTAAACAAGTTGATAATATGCCAAAACAACATAATTTAAAATTTCAATGCCCCATTAAATAGATATTATATTAAAGAAATATGAATTTTACCAGAAGCCTTGGCTCATAGATCTTCTTTTGCTAATAACTCCACTATTCTCAATGTCAGACAGTTGCATATAAGTAAATCTTATACTAAAAGTCACTTATAAATCTCATATTAGTTAAGTGTAAGGTATTGTACAGATTTGGTAGAAGTAAATGTTTGGTAGAAGTTAATGTCTACTTTGGTAGAAGTCATTGAATTCTGTGAAGACATTATGGCAGTTAATAGAAACTAGAGTGTGTCCATATTCCTTTAAACAAAAGAATGAATGATCCAAGTGTAGAGCTGCAGATGGACCAAGTAGACTAGAAAGCTCAAATAAAAATTGCACATACAACACTTGACGGGGGTTTAAGACACACTTCTCCAAAACATAGCAGCACCTGGACATACTGAATATTGTAAGCTGAAGGAAATGGAAAAATGGCAAGTCCAGAAAAGACTCTCTGATCTCCCCCTTTCTTAGGAAGTTCCTTGAAGCAAGTCTTAAGACCCTCATTGAGTGCCTTCTCCATGTCTGGAGGAAGAGCATCCTTATATCCAAAGACAGAGGAACACCAAGAAGAATCTAAATGAATGGGCCTCACTTAATTTACCCCAGTTTACTACCATTAGCTCATATCCTTTGTCCTATCACATTTTTCCACGGCTTTCCACTCTTTATCATAGCTGGCATAAAAATGCCCAGGTTTAACTGTTTCCTCAGGTCTTCATTTCCTCATTAAGCTCTCATGTCACATAAAACTTACATTAAATTTCTGTGCTTCTCTCCTATTAATATGTCATCAGTCCAATTTACAGGACCCTAGCCAGAGGACCTAAGATGGACAAGGAAAGATTTTTCCTCCTCTACATACTTCTAGTTACCACCATTACTAGGCTCACTCTTCGCATTAATAATACAAGAATTAAAAATGGTACATCAAATAAAATGAACAATGGATATGATAATATACCTAAGCTAACTGGGTCAAGTTTACAGGCAGCTCTGATATAAAGTTTGAAAGAAGTTTTCCCAGTGTCTCTGAGGTTGCCAGCACTTTGAGCATTACAGACCTGTGTCTGCTAATGCGGCTGTGATCAGTATTAACAACTAAATATTTTAATAATTCCTTGTGCTTGTCTAGGAGGAAATCCCAGAACTGACCATGGCTGTGACTTTGGTAAATTGTTTAAGTTATCAACAGTTATGGCAGCTTCACTCCTTAATTATTTTCCCCAGGCTCTGCTACCACCAAGGAAGTTTTTTCCTGATTAGATAAGGTTAGGGTAAGCTATCAGAATCATTTTGTCTATTTACTACTGTGTTTTGGCTATACAGTTATAAAATCTTCCAAGGCTGATATAAATCAGAATCTGCCTATTTCTAGTCATAAGAAAATCACCTACTTTATATAAGACTTTCAAAAGTAGAAATTCCTTAACTATCCTTGGTAACAGGGAATATCACAATGTTAAATAAAAAATGATAGTTAACATTTGTGTGTGGTTTACTTGACACTTTATATGAATTACTCTTTTAAATTCCAATACAGTACTATGAGATAGGTATTATTATTAGATAACTTTGCATTATCATATTAATATATTATCATATCTTATAAGATATTGATAAAATATTATTAAGATACCTTGCATTATCTGGGATTAGGACTGGATATATTTATGAGGCATTATTTGGCCTACCACGTGATATGTTCTCTCTTATATGCCTTATAGATGTCCAATTTTAAGACCCTAAATATATTAATAATAATTATTTTTCTCCAGTTAGAAAGAAAGTGAGCATAAATATTAGTTAAGTTGTTCTTATCCTCTGCTTGACAGACTAAATTGGATAACAGGCTTAACAAAGAGGTTTTTTAACAAAATCCCCAGCAAGAATAGTAAAAAAAATGGGCCTGGATTTTCTTCCTAGCAAGCTAAACTTGGGGTTCCATATCCAACAGAGTAAAACTGCAAAGCGTGGGACTCTGATATTTCCAAAACAACATCCTATTTGGGATTACTCCAAAAATGTAGCCAGAAAATTCTATTTGGAATTTCTAAAAAAAATTAAAAAAATAAAATAGAAAAACAAGGTGAAATAAACAATTTTGGAAAAGATGGTAGGTTTAAAGGTTGGATATAATCTTTGAGACATGGGAGAATAGCATTTGGAGCCTTTTTTAGAATAAAGTACAGGTTGAAGGCAGCGTTTAAAAAAAAAAGTTGAAAAAAAAAAGTCTGGAAAGTCGATCCAGTGTTTCTTATCTTTGTTGATGGCATCAACATCTACCCAATTTCTTGGAAAAGAAACCTGGGAGTTATCTTGGCATCTCCCTCTCTCTTCTCCATATCCAATCCATCCCCCAGGACAGTTGATTCTAGCTCTTAAATAGCTCTCAAATCATCCATCATCTACACTGCCTTTTCCATGCTAAGAATATCTCTCAGCAGGATAATTTTAATAGCCTACTAACAGACATTTGAAAATGAGACATTAGTCTATCCTTTACTGATATATTAACAGTTCATTGTATGTAATACAGCTTAATCAACTAGAGTAGTTATATTTTCCAAACAGTTTAATAAGAATTCTCCAGTAATACTTTACATACAAAAAGAGAAATTTTTCTAATTGATATAAAATATGATTCTAAAATTAAGTAGAATTTAGATGTGAACATCATGGCAAATGGTACCAAAAATATGTAAAAACATATTTTTATGATATTAAACTAGTGTTCCCTCCTCAAAAAATTTCCATGAAAAATAAGAAAGAGGAAGCTTATGTCCTTTGCTGTTTTATGATTTACTAAATTATATTAAGCTACTGCAATAAATGACACATATGGGATCACTTTTTATTTGAATTTTTGTTTCTTATACAGGGTTCATCAAGCTGTTTCATATTTATTTTTCTGATTAATGATATGTCAAAATTCTAATTCTAGTACCAATTTATGGTGTGTTGGCAACTGAAGAATGAAACAGAAATGCAGACAACAGGCAAAATTGATTTTTATCCATTTTCTTTGAATTCCAGTAAATGTTTCCCAAATGTGCCTTTCTGTTTTAACCAAACTAAATATTATAGTCTTATTTCTCTCAACTATTAATTATGCTACTTCTGAGAGTTCAGAATTTCTTAAAGCACAACAGTATAGTTAGATGATATGATTTAATGTGTCAGTCATTCTGAATTAGAGGTTGCATATTTAAGAGTCCCTACTATTAAGTTTCCTCATCCATAAAGACATATCGCATCTTAAAATGTTATTTACTGCAAATGGGTTTCATAGGAGTTTTTAAAATGAACATGAATGCTCTGACTTAATAAGAAGTGAAATACAACTGAATGATTATATTGCACATGGATTCTACAGAAAGAGAAATGAGCTATTAAAAAAACAGAAAGAGAGGCGCCTGGGTGGCGCAGTCGGTTAAGCGTCCGACTTCAGCCAGGTCACGATCTCACGATCTCACGGTCCGGGAGTTCGAGCCCCGCGTCGGGCTCTGGGCTGATGGCTCAGAGCCTGGAGCCTGTTTCCGATTCTGTGTCTCCCTCTCTCTCTGCCCCTCCCCCGTTCATGCTCTGTCTCTCTCTGTCCCAAAAATAAATAAACGTTGAAAAAAAAAATTAAAAAAAAAAAAACAGAAAGAATATGAGAAAGAAAAAAAAAGAGGAAGAAAGGAAGTGCGTAGGAAACACATAGCTCATATATTCAGAAGGTGGAACACTTATTCCACCTATTTAACAAGTAAGATAATGTCAAGAGGGTTCTAAAGAAATAAGCACTTCTTCCAAAGGCAACTGTAGCACCATCAAAATGGAGATTAGGACACTGAATTGCTTGTGTTTTCAATGTTTTTATGGATTCAGGGCATGAACTATTGAGTCAGACAAGAAAAATAACTATTGGCATTCATGATAAAATGCTAACAAAGCCAACTTCTTATTCTTTTTTGTATCAAATGGTATTAAAAAATAAACCTACAACTTGTTTGTAGAGATTAATGAGCATATTCTTTCAGACACAACCATCTTTGCCAAAGTTCAAATAGTGCAACAGTGCTTAAAAACACACTATTCATACTTATGAATCTTGCCCCTTTACAAATAATGACACAATTGTTATTTCAACAGTATTTATCAAACAAGGCTCCTTGGAGACCTGAGGATAATGGGATTTTGAATGTTGACTACAGGGAATGCTGCTTAGTCCATTTCAAATCATTGTTGCAACAAGTCATCTTATTCTACCAGGAGTTTACCTTATACAATAGTTAATTGGTGACAGAGAGGTTCACCTTCCTTCCATTAGTCAAGGAGAAACTAGAGTCCTGAATGCACAATCAGTACCTATCTAGGGATTAGGGCAGAATGAAATGGAATGTGACTCACACTGAGTGTCTTAACTTAAAAGTTTGAGAGATACCTGATTAGTTTTTTCAAACAGTATGCACTTTAAGTACAGATGCAAAAAAGAAAATATGAGTCTGTGTAGCTCAAAATTACTGCAAATATCCCATGTAGAACTGCTTCATAACGTTGTGAGGATTTCTCATTTGGGGTCAGTCAGGTTCAATCTCTCCTTTTATAGTCTCTCATTTTCTTTTTGGCTAATTACCTCTCCATCACTGTGTACAGGCTTGTTGGGAGTGTTATATCTGTTGGTAGCTTCCCAGACTGAAAGATAAAATGACTGAAGTTCTTGTAATTCAGGAGATATTTTAATCCTCTCCTGTCTGAGGAGAAGTAGGGGACTGGTTCCTGACTTACACACTGTTAATCTCCAAGGCACTAGGGAAGGAAAGAAGAGGCAACATATGTAGGACATTCAACATAGAAATCATCCAACATCTTGACTATGTTGTTTCAGTTACAAGACTGTCACTGGATATATCTTTTCTTGGCTTCTGTTGATTTCCAAGTTAGGTCCAACAACATCCTACTGATTGTCTGATCCTCCATAATACTACTAATAAATTAATTTTACTTAGATGCAATATCATCACTGTATGAATATTGAATTGAGCAAAATAGATATTAGAAATAAACTTATTGCCATGTGAATAATCTCTATCATTAATATATTGAGTTAGCTTTGGACCTTGTTTACTTTAAAAAATAAACAATTAATTTCTCAATAGTATAATCAGAGATTTTTATAATTAAAAAGACCCTTAAAACTTTCTAGTCTAATATCTCATATGTGGTTTCCTTTCATCTGCATGAACAATGGTAGTGAAGTAGTTTGTGAGAATGCAAAGTATCTTCAAAGTCATAAACTATTTGGAAGGAACCACACAAATTCAGTTACATTTATTTTTGTAACTTAAAAAGGATATGTTCAAAGAGAGACAATATTTTTTTCTTATTCTATCAAAAAGTTTTTTGTGTTTTATTTATTTTTTAAATCAAAATTTATTTATTTATTTATTTATTTATTTATTTATTTTATAAGGAATAGAATTTAGTGATCCATCACTGACATATAACACCCAGTGCTCATCCCAACCAATGTCCTCCTTAATGCCCCTCACCCCTGTAGCCCTCCCCCCACCCAACACCCTTCCAGCAACCCTTAGTTTTTTCTCTGTATTTAGGAGTCTCTTATGGTTTATCTACCTTTCTGGTTTTATATTATTTTTGCTTCATTTGTTTTGAATCTTAAATTACACATATTAGTGAAACCATATATTTGTCTTTTTCTGACTGGTTCATTTAGCTTAGCATAATATACTCTAGTTCCATCCAAATTGTTTCAAATGGCAAGATTTCGTTATTTTTCATAACCAAGTAATATTCCACTGAATATATATACTGCATCTTCTTTATCCATTCATCATTCAATGACATTTGGGCTCTTTCTATACTTTGGCTATTGTCGATAGTGCTGCTATAAATATTGGGATACATGTGCCCTTTGGAATCAGCATTTTTGTATCCTTTGGATAAATATCCAGTAGTATTGGGTTGTAGGGTAGTTCTATTATTAATTTTTTAAGGAACTTCCATACTATTTCCAGAGTGGCTGCACCAGTTTGCATTCCCACCAGCAGTGCAAAAGGGTTCCCCTTTATCCACATGACATCTGTTTTTGCCTGAGTTGTTTATTTTAGCTTTCTGACAGTTATGAGATGGTATCTCATTGTGGTTTTGATTTGTATTTCCCTGATGATGAGGGATGTTGAGCATCTTTTCATGTGTCTGTTAGCCATCTGTATGTCTTCTTTGGAAAAGTGTCTATTCATGTCTTTTGCCCATTTCTTCACTGGATTATTTGTTTTTTGGGGTATTGATTTTGATAAGTTCTTTATAGATTTTGGATACCATTCATCAGGGAACGCTTTATCTGATATGTTATTTGCAAATACCTTCTCCCATTCTGTCAGTTGCCTTTTAGTTTTGCTGATGGTTTCCTTCGCTGTGCAGAAGGTTTTTATCTTGATGCGGTCCCAATAATTTTTGCTATGGTTTCCCTTGTCTCTAGAGACATGTCAAGTAAGGAGTTGCTGTGGCTAAAGTCAAATAGGTTGTTGCTTGTTTTCTCCTCTAGGATACTGATGGCTTCCTATCCTACGTTTAGGTCTTTCGTCCATTTTGAGTTTATTTTTGTGTATGGTGTAAAACACCATTTGCTGAAGAGGCTGTCTTTTTTCCTTTGGTTATTCTTTCCTGCTTTGTCAAAGATTAGTTGGACATACATTTGTGGGTTAATTTCTGGCTTCTCTATTCTGTTCCATCTATCTATGTTTCTGTTCTTGTGCCATTACCATGCTGTCTTGATGATTATATCTTTGTATAGCTTGAAGTCCAAGATTCTGATGCCTCCAGCTCTGATTTTCTTTTTCAGGATTGCTTTGGCTATTCAGGGTTTTTCGGGTTCTATGCAAATTTTAGGATTGTTTTTTCTAGTTCTGTGAAGAATGCTGGTGTTATTTTGATAGAGATTGAATACGTAGATTCCTTTGGGTAGTATTGACATTTTAACAATGTTTGTTTTTCCAATCCATGAGCATGGAATGTTTTTCCATTTTTTTGTGTGTCTTTTTCAATTTCTTTCATAAGCTCTGTATAGTTTTCAGTGTATAGATTTTTTACACTTTGCTTAGGTTTATTCCTAGGTATTTTATGTTTTTTGGTGCAGTTGTGAATGAGACTGATTCCTTGATTTCTCTTTCTGATGCTTCATTATTGGTGTATAGAAGTGCAATTGATTTCTGTATGTTGATTTTATATCCTGCAACTTCGCTGAATTCATGTATTAGTTTTAGCAGTTTTTTGCTGGAGGCTTTTGGGTTTTCAACCTAGAGTATCATGTTGTCTGCAAAGAGTGAAAGTTTGACTTCCTCCTTACCAATTTGGATGCTTTGTATTTATTTATATTGTCTGGTTGCTGAGACTAGGACTTCCAACATTATGTTGAATAACTAAGAGGGAACATCTTGTTGTGTTCCTGAACTGAGGGGGAAAACTCTCAGCTTTTTCTCATTGAGGATATTAGCAGTGGGCCTTTCATATATGGCCTTTATGATCTTGAGGTATGCTCCTTCTATCCCTACTGTTTTGAGGGTTTTTATCAAGGAAGGATGCTGTATTTTGTCAAATGTTTTTTAGCATCTATTTAGAGAATCATGTGGTTCTTATCCTTTCTTCTATTAATATGATGTATCACATTGATTGATTTGTGGATATTGAACCAACCCTGCATTCCATGAATAAATACCACTTGATTGTGGTGAATAATTCTTTTAATGTATTGTTGGATCCAGTTGGTTAGTGTCTCGTTGAGAATTTGCATCCATGTTCATCAGGGAAATTGGTGTGTAGTTTTCTTCTTTAGTGGGATCTTTGTCTGGTTTTAGAATCAAGGTAATGCTGGCCTTGTAGAATGAGTTTGTAAGTTTCCCTTCCACTTTTATTTTTTGAAACAGCTTCAAAAGAATAGGTGTTAACTCTTTAAAAGTTTGGTAGACTTCCCTATCTGGCCCTGACAGTTGTTTGTTAGGAGATTTTTGATTACTGATTCAATTTCTTTGCTGGTTATGGGTCTGTTCAAATTTTTTATTTCTTGCTGTTTCAGTTTGGTAGTTTATATGTTACTAAGACTTTGTCCATTTCTTCCAGATTTCCCATTTTTTTGGCATAAAGTTGCTCATAATATTCTCTTATTATTGTTTGTATTTCTGCAGTGTTGGTTGTGAACTCTCCTCTTTCATTCATGATTTTATTTATTTAGGTCCTTTCCTTTTTCTTGTTGATCAATCTGGCTAGAGGGTTATCAATTTTGTTAATTTTTCCAAAGAACCAGCTCCAGATTTCATTGATCTGTTCTACCATGTTTTTTAATTTAATTTTTATTTTTTTAATTTCAATATCATTGATTTCTGCTTTAATTTTTATTATTTCCCTTCTTCTCCTGGTTTTGAGTTTCATTTGCTGTTCTTTTCCAGCTCTTTTACATGTAAGGTAAGGTATATAGCATGGATTGACATATACTTCCCTCTTATGACTGCCTTTGCTACATTTCAGATGTTTTGGGTTGTTGTGTTTTCATTTTCATTGGCTTCCATGTACTTTTTAATTTACTCTTTAATTTCTTGGTTAAACCCATTCATTCTTTAGTAGGACATTCTTCAATCTCCAAGTATTGGTGGTCTTTCCAAATTTTTTCCTGTGGTTGATTTTGAGTTTCATAGCATTGTGGTCTGAAAATATGCATGGTATGATCTCGATCTTTTTGTACTTGCTGAGGACTGATTTGTGACCCTGGAGAATATTTTATGTGCACTAGAGAAGAATGTGTATTCTGCTACTTTAGGATGAAATGTTCTAAATATATCTCTTAAGTCCATCTGTTCCAGTGTGTCATTCAGAGAAATTGTTTCCTTATTGATTTTCTGCTTGGATGATCTGTCCATTGTTGGACAGCGCTCCCCCCGACTCCCAACCCCCCCTTAAAATTTCTTGCAGGACTGGTTTGGTACTCATGAACTCTTAGTTTTTTGTTTGGGAAAATATTTATTCTATTTTGAATGACAGCCTTTCTGGATAAAGAATTTCTGGCTTCATATTTTTCCAATTTAGCACGTTGAATATACCCTGCCACCCTTTTCTGGCATGCCAAGTTTCCGTGGATAGGTCTGATGCAAAATTGATCTGTATTTCCTTATAGGTTAAGGAATTTTATTCCCTTGTCTGTGTATTTTGTAAATTTGACTATGACATGCCTTGGTGATCATTGGTTTTTGTTGAACATAATGAGAGTTCTCTGTGCCTCTTGGATTTTGATGTCTGTTTCTTACCTCAGATTAGGAAAGTTTTCACTATAGTTTTACTCACATAAAACTTCTGGCCCCTTTTCTCTCTCTTCATCTTCTGGGACTCTTATGATTCAGTTATTACTTTTTTCTCAAAAACTATTTTTTTATTAAAAATGTTCTCTAAGTCTTGTATCATGCTCTTTTGCCTTTGTTTCCCTCTTTTTTTCTGCTTCATCATTCTCCATAATTTTGTCTTCTAAATCGCTGATTTGCTGCTCTGCTTTGTCCATCCTTGTTGTCGTGGCTTTCATCGAGTTTGCATCTCAGTTATAACATTTTTAATTTCATCCTCATTAGATTTTATTTCTTTTGTCTCCACAGAAAGGGATGCTATGCTTTTTTCAACCCCAGCTAGTATTTCATATTATCATGGTTCTAAATTCTGGCTCAGACATCTTGCTTATATCTGTGTTGATTAAGCCCCTGGCTGTCATTTCTTCTTCTTCTTTTGTGGGGGGGTGAATTCCTTCATTTTGTGATTTTTGAGGAAGAAAAAATTACTAAGGTAAAAAATAAAAATTAAAAAAATAAAACAAAAAAAAATTATAAAGGAACCTAGATCCTAGGTGTGTTTTGTTCTGCTTGTTAAAAGAAACCTGATAGAATAGAGAAAACTGGGAAAGAAAAAAAAAAGAAAGAGAAAAAAGGTCAAAAAATTAAAATTAAAAAATATATAAATAGAAAAAAATGAAATAAGGACAATGAAATAGACAATGAAATATAACTTTAAAAATTAAAAAATAAAAATTTGGTAAAAAAATAAAAATAAAAATACATTTTTTCTCTTTCTGTATCCAAGAATGAGGGAGAAAACAAAATAAAAAGAAGAAAAAAGAAAACAATTTAAGCAAAAACAGAAAATAAAACAAATGAAGCAGCGAACAGAATGAAATCCAAATGAAGTTACATCCCATTTCCCCTGGAACTATAACTATAAAGGCTTCTGTAGTCTATACAATAAGCAGGTGGAGTGACGTGCTGGTTTTCTAGGGGATGTGCTTAGAGGGTGCAGTTGGGTGCGTCTTGGTGTAATGGTTCCATTCTCTACTAAGTGGCACTGCTTAGCTTATCGGGATGGATCGGTGTGGCGCACTTCACCTAGCTCCTTGTTCTCTGGAACAGGAACTTTGTGCTCTCACCAACCGGTGATCAAGCACCCCTCCTTTGTCTCAGGCCTCCGTCCACTCCCTGTCTCTACCCTGTGTGTATCCAAGCTGTCTGCCTGCCAGGCAGCACCTCCCTCTAGAGTTTTTTCCTCAGATGTTCCGAATCCCAATGCTTCAGAGTCCCCTGCAGGTTGGACCCCTGCCAACTCTCTGGAGGAGGGTCTCCCTGAGTAATGTCCAGAAGCCTGCTTGCCCCAGAAAATAGTGGAAGGATCATGGAGTGGCAGAAGTTCAGAGATTATGGCAAATCACAACATACAACCAGCACGAGTTTTCACTGCATTCTGGTGTCTTTGTCTCAATACCAGCAAATGTGGCTGCTCTCAGGCACCCGCTGGAACCTTTGCCTGTGGGGAGACCATATGGCCTCTACCAAATGCTCTCCAAGCAGGGGAACCTCTTCTGCCCATGTGGCACATGGACCCTTCAGATGCTGCTGACTGCTCCTGGGGATTCACCCAGCTTCCTCACCAGAGTGTCGCCAGGCACTGAGTTCCAAAAGTTCAGACTCTGCACTCCACTGTTTATAGAATCCTGATGGTATTGAAACTCCCTCCTTTCCTCCTGTCAGTGGTTTTGGGAAACAGATTTCTTGTTCAGTCCCCTGCGAGTGTTTTTACTTTCTCTCCAGCTATTTTTTGGCGAGTGCTTTTTTTGCACAATCCCAATGTACCACACTCTCCCCATTTCCCTTTTTCTGTCTTCTGTCCACAAAAACAGCTCCCTACCCTCTGCACCTTTTCTCTCCCCCAGTTCACCTCTCTGCACCATGTATCTGCCAGGTTATGTGGCTCAGGTTATGCAGATTTTTGTATTAATCCTCAGATCAATTTCCTAGGTGTTCAAAATGGTTTAGTGCTGATCTGGCTGTATTTCAGAGACAAGAAATGCTCAGGGTCTCCATGCTGCTCCCCTTGTGTTTTGTGCAATTGTTGCAGTATAAGAAATTATTTTACCGTAGGCTCCCAATTCATGACAGCAGGTATGTAAGTAGTAAGAGTTAAACATTGAATTTTTTGAAATATTCTCAATCCATTCAATTATACTTCTTGATCAATTATCATGTGATTAACTATACTACACAATAAGCTAAGCAACAAAGAAATAGTCAATCGTTCATGTATCTTATTTTCCAATGGAATACATCAGGAATTGAGATGTTTTATTAGACAGTTCTGTATAACATCACTAATAAAACTATAAAGTCTGAGAATAAAATGAAGTACAGCCAAAAAAAAAAAAAAAACAAACCTAGATTTTATGAGCTATGCAAAATCTCCTGTTTAACATGGTAGAAACTGGAATATACCAGTCAAACATCATGGAGGTAGTTTCAGTTTAAGACAAAATATGTGTACAATAAAGAAAGTCTCAGAGTAGAAAACTAAGATACAGTGACATCCATCTAACACCCCAAATCCTTGCCAACTCTTTTTTTTGTAACTGTCGTTATATTTTAACTGGAATAACTCTGTAAATCACCAGGGGTCTTTAAGTCTATAGCTTTGTGGTAAGTGGACATATATTTAAAATCTAGATGAGTTGGCCCAAATCCTGTTTAATGAGAATACTGCGTCTGCTTCTACTATGATTTTGGAAAATATTTGGTGTTAATGATGTTGAAGACCATAACCTGGAGAGCAGCAGTGTGAAAATCGAAGACAACAGTGCCCAGAAACTTGGAAGTATGACAGGCATTTTCATTAAAATGGCTCAAAACCTTTCTTTCCCTTACATCCAATTGAAAATCTCTCTCTCAATCTCTCTCTCTCTCTCTCTCTCTCTCTCTCTCTCTCTGTACAAAAAAAGCTATTCGGTACTCTTGCTTAATTTAAACACTGGACAGAAAATACAGCATCTATTTAAAAATGTGCATGGAGATTCAGAATATATTGGAAGGAGAAAAGTTTCCACAAAGCTAAGCAAGAGGGTGCATCTGTGATTGGAGGAGTCAGACAGATGCACCTGATGCTCAACCAACTTCTGAGGAGTGTTGGAAAAAGAAACACACTTCCCCTTTCATTGGAAATGAATCATAACCATTCTCTGCTTATGGTGCTGGAACACAGTTTTCTATTTTTATTACAAAGAAGTGCTATCTGGCAAGAAATGTGAACAACCCCCTTGCACTTAAAGAAAATAAGTGGAAAGGAAAAAGGCACTAATTGATCCTTCTTAACAAGTTCCTCCACATCTCCACTTTAATTTTTTCCATCATCACCTCTTTTAGATGAATCTTTTTCTATGTTCTCTCTGAGTTATTGCTTAAATTAAAAGTGTTTTTCAAGCTGATAGAAACAAATGTAAATGAGGACACAAACAGAAAAGTACATTTTCCTTTGGATATTGGCATTCAGGTATTTTAGGTCATGATTCAGCATTAAACAAAGGATACGAATATAAAAAGTATATAATTTTTTCTAAGGATTTGGAAAAGATACTACAGAAATGGCTGTACTATATGATTATAATAGCCCTATTTATTAACACAATACATGTGTGCCTACTAGTGCATTTCAAGGTGCATGACTCCATTTCCTGAAATTATTTTTGAACTATCTGTATCAGTTAAACCATTGTGTTTACTGCCCTCCTCAAGTCTTGCATACACCAGGTTCTTGATCTCTGCTTAATTTTTTTCTTAAATTGACTTGATTTGACTTCCTTATTTTCACCCCTAAATTCACACTCTCACTTATCCTTAGTCTGAATACTCTGAGAATCTGTTTCCACAATGGAAGCCCTGGCACCCAGGACCCTCCCATGCCAGCCTGCTTGATTAGTTCATATCTCATCCCCACCCATGCCACTTCCACCTAGCCAAGCATGTAAGATCAAACAATAAGTGATTTTAAAATCTGTTCCATATTCTAGACACCAGAGAGGTGAACAAACCATGGGGACAATTAGGGAAAATTGAAAGTAGATTTTTGTTGGCATAATGTTTGAAAATTTTAGATTTCCATATATTTGAAATTGTAATAAGTACAATAGCCTATATCTAGATGAATAAAATGAAAGCAGAAATCATTCATCTAATAGATTATAATTATTAGCATATTATTGGAAGAATATATTCATTTAATTAACCACTTGATCAGTGTAGGTAGTTTTAGTAATTCTCACTATGAGAATAGTATTACTTTGCCATAATGATTATAGAGTTCCTTCTGGTACTTTTTGTTTATAGTAGCAATAATTTTGCAAAGAACTTATTATTAACTCTTTATAATAAAAGAGTAGAGTTATTTATCATGGTCTATTTACAGATCTAGCCTTACCTTTATTTCTTGACTCATCTTTTTCCAATGCAAAATCTTTGTTTGATTAAATGAAATAATTTAGAGTTCCTCAAAGCATTTTTCGTTTTCACTTCATCCACAAGAAAAGTCCCTCATCTCCTCTCATGACACTGATGAATATTATTAAATCATCTCTCAAGACATATCAGCCATCACTGTCTTTAGAAGCCTTTCCTGACCATGCCCCTAACCAGATACTCTGGCATGATTATATTCTTTCTTTCCTTAAAGTATATCCCATATATACTTCTGTCAGTCACAAAATATGTAGCACAGAAGGTATAGCTTTGGCTCTATCATCCCTTATTTGATTCCAGCTAAATTTAAACCTCTGGATCTTATTTCTCTCATTTGTTGTGAAACCAAGCACAATATCTGACATAAAACAGGAACTCAATAAATATTGTTAAATTGGTGTATGACGCTTTCGAAGTTATTTTAAAATAATATTCAGTATTTCTAGGGCTGTTTAATTTTCAGCACATAAAATCTTATGTGGTTATAATAGTTGCAGAAAATTAAGAAAGTAAATATTATAAAGATTGAAAGTGTCTTGGGGTGGTTTTAAAATATGTCTACAAATTATTTGATTCTATTTCTTTTAAGGAGTGGAGCTTAATTCCTCTCCCCTTGAGTGTGAGTTGGACTTAATTAATGACTTGCTTCTAATGAATAACATACAAGGCAAATGGCAACATGTTACTTCCAAGATTAGGTAATACAGGCATTGTGGGATCCTTCTTGGCTCTCTGCCTTGCATCACTTGTTCTGAGGGAAGCTATCTTCCATGTAATAGGGACACTCAGCAGTCTAGAGAGATCCAGGTGGCAAGAAACTGAGGCTCCCTGTCAACAGCCATCTGAATGAGCCATCTTGGAAATGAGTGTTCTAGTCCCAGTCAAAACCTCAGATTACAGCAGGCCCTGATGATAACCTGAAAGCAAATTCATGAGACACTCTCATCTTGAATTACCCAAAAACTCACTCCTGATATTACATCCAGAAACTATGATATAATAATTTTTTTGTTGCTTTAGACCATTAAATTTTGGGAGTAATTTGTAATGTAGCATTAGATAACTCATGAAGGTCCTTTAAATAACACTTAAATAGTGTAGTATATACCTTTTATAGTCCTTTGAGTAATAGCTAAATATTGTAGTACAGAGAGATAGAAGGGAAATTATGAGACTACGCATTCATATAAAGAAAAGTTTGAGGCCAGAGAATTTTCATTATTTTAAAATATAAATTTCCCAATAGTAGTATTAAACACTAGAGTGGACTACCTCGAGGATGTTGTTTCGTCTCCCAGAGCTTCCTAAAATAAGAAAGTTTTAATTCTGCCTGTATGCGACTTGCTCATAAAACTTTAAAAAAAAATGTCATCGTTATATAACATCAAAATTAAATACTTCTATAACTTGGTATGTGAGTTGCAGTTCTGCCTTGCCTATCATATTGTAAATGATTAATGGATATTTAATTTCTCACCATTAAAACTCAGTAAATAAAATGAAAAATGTGGTTTTTTAATGTGTTTGGTAAAAATTTTGGTGAAACAAATGGAATTGTTACATGTTACAATACTTACATGAATTAGGAATGTGGTTCTTAATATTGGCTGCACGTTAGAAGTACTTGGGGAAATTTAAACAAAAATGATGCATGTATTTAAATTTAATAAATAATGTCAAATAGTATTCCAAAGTCCTTATAGTAATTTGTATTCCTTTTCTGTACTGTATGAGAATTCTACTTTCCTTTTGAAATGCATTTGCCTTCCTAAATATTTTTTTTTCTGAGACAGTTATATCATCAATATTTTTGAGACATGCAGAAGCTGTATTACTCTAGGTGTGAGAATAAAATTAGTCCATGATTAACCGCAAAAAAACAATGATGCATGGAAACCATTCTTAGAAGATCTGATTCATTAGGTCAGAGAGAGAGCCTGGGTATTTTTGATCTTAAAGATCTCCCAAGATGATTCAAGGGTAGAGCTATGTTTGAAAAAAAAAGTGACTTAGAATAGCCTCATCGACACCTGATTACAATTCTGAAATGGCTCAGCAAATTATACAGCAGGAGTTCACAAATGTTAGTTAGGATACATAAGAGTCACTTATGGAACTTGTGAAGTACACAGCACACTGAACCATATTCTCAGAGATCCCAATTGATTAGGTCTGGAATTGGACCCAGAATACTGTAATCAGGCAGCACCTCCAGGGATTTTTAATGCATGTAGGACACATAATATCAAACACTGACCCACACACAAAAAGAACAGTAAGCTCATCAATAAAAACACTTAAACCTCAACAGTAAGCAAAAACACATCCCAACTTAACAATGAGCAAAATATCTGTAAAGACACCACATTGAAAAAGATATACAGTAGGCAAATAAACTTTATTCAGTATAATGTAACTAGAGAAGTGATACTCAAAACAATGGCATCATTATAAATTTATTGTCAATTGCTAAATAAACAAAACAAAACAACAACAACAACAACAAACCTAACAACAAATTGCTAGCAAGGATGTAGAGCTATATGAACCATCATTCATTACGGGACGTAAATGAAAAATGCTACAGTAACTTTGAAAGACAGTTTGGCTGCTATTTCTTATAAAGCTAAACATAGACTTAACACATAACCTAGTAATTGCCATCCTAGGTATTTACTAAAATTATTTGAAAACAAAAACTTGCCACATGAGTGTTGATAGCTTTATGCATAAGCACAAAATCTAGAAAGAACCAAGATGTTCTTTGATAGGTGAATGGAACAAATTAAAAACTGTGACGTGTACATATTTTTTAGCAACCAAAAGGAACAGCTATTAGTCCACAGAAAAACATGAATGAATCTGAAAACATATTGCTAAGTAAAGAAAGCCAGTTTTAGAGAGCCTGGTGGAATATGACAAATGGAGTATTACTCCATGCATATGACATTCTGGAAAAGACAAAACCATAGAGGCTGAAAACAGATCACTGGTTGACAGGGGTTTGGAGCAGTTTTAAAAAGGTGGAGTACATGAGATATTTTAGAACTATGGGACTATTCTGTGTGGTGCTATGATTGGTGATACACAACACTAACCATTTGTCATAACCCACTGAACTATAATAAACTCAGTTTGCTGAATGTAAGGAAGAAAAAAAAAAAAAAACAACTAGGAGAGAGAGAACACAAGATAGAATGCCGATTGTACCGAAAGAATTTAACTATTAAAAATACATGACATAATCTTACTGAAGGATGTGGGGAAAAAAGCAAGGCTGATCTAAGAAATTTTGGAAGTGAATGAACACAGTAAGACTAAAGATAAAAGGAGCTATAAATAAGTGCTATACTCTAGTTGGTAAAGTTATTTTCATGGGAATATTAGTAAACAATTCTGAAAGTGCTGTAAATGCATACCAGGGTTGAATATGTAAATGGATGGCAGCTGATGGAAACCAGATTTGTCACTGTTGGAGCAGGAGGTTACAGATCAACAAGGGGGAGGCTAGAATAAACCAAGATGAACCATGTGATACTGATTTAGAATTAGAGACATTAACATGAACTCAGGTTTAGCTTAATATAGATACATCCATGTATCTATATATCTATACCTATATCTATTTCTATATCTTTATCTATATACAGTGGCTGTGCCCACTGGGATGCCTTAGAAGCAATGATACCCCAGGAGCAATGAGGACACCCAGTGCCAACCTCTTTGTATCTAATATCATCCTCCAATAAGAGCAATCCAGATTCTTAAATAAATAGCTGATTCTAAAGCTGGGGCAAGGAATATACAATATGATCCTGGAGCATCCATTAGTGCCAGAAATTATTTAAATGATAAACAACAAGAAAAAATAACAACTCTGAGAGTATGTCAAAAGGACTCAAGTTCCAACTGAAAGATTATATATATATATATATATATATATATATATATGAAGCATTGAATCCATAAATTGAGGGGATAGACAGATTTCCAGTGAAGAACAATTCCTATGTATGTAGATAGTCCCCATTCAAGAAAGTGGAGTATGAATCTCTATCCGTTAACTGTGGGCTACAATTAGTGATTTGTCAAAAAAGAACAAAGTATAGGGCACCTGGGTGGTTCAGTCAGTTAAGTGTCTGATTCTTGACTTTGGTTCAGGTTATGATCTCACAGTTTGTGAGTTCAAGCCCCATATTAGGCTCTGCACTGACAGTGCAGAGACTGCTTGGGATTCTCTCTCTTCTCCTGTCTCTCTGCTCCTTCCCCACTCCCTCTCTCTCTCTGTCTCTCTCTCTGTCTCTCTCTCTGTCTCTCTCTCTCTCTCTCTTTCTTTCAAAATAAATAAATAAACCTTAAAAAACAAAGAACAAAGTGTAGAACAACGGAAAGTAAAATAGAAACTTTACTGTAGAGAATCCTTGCAGACTACCTAAGCCATGTGGTCAAGGTCTGCATCACCAGTAGTAAGTCATCTTGATAGACTACATACTATGCACATACACACACACAAGCACACACACACATATACGATATGTTGTGTGGAGAATGGCACTCTCTCTCTCTCTCTCTGGTCTTCCTCCTAATAACCCATAACCCCAGTCTAACCATAAGATAATTAAAAACAAAACTAAAGCAAACAAACAAAAAAATGTCTGAAAAACTATCATAATCAAAAGGAGCCTAAGGAGACATGATGACTAAATATAGTATTCTGTATGGGACCCTGTAAAAGACAAGGGACATTAGAAACAAAAGAAATTCTGAATACTGTGTGAAGTTTTGTTAACATTAATATATCAATTTTGTCTACTAACTGTAACAAATGTAACAAAGTAACATGATATATTCCCATTGGGGGAATTACATGCAAGCTGTATAAAAAGCCTCTGTAGTGCCTTTGCAACTTTTCCATAAGTCTAAAAGTCTTCTAAAATAAAAGCTTTATTTACCAAAAATTGGGCCCAATTTCCAGTCCCCAGGGCATACAGCAAAGTGCTGTCCTAGTGAATTACAGTAAAGAAAGAAGCCTTAATTAAGCTCTCTCCTTCGACTTGAGGGCTTAGTTTGGCCTAACTTTTTATTGGAAAACAATGAGTGAGTTTGCTCACGATGGCAGCAGTTTTCCAAGTCCACACAGCTTTAACAGAAATCTATTAAAGATAAAAAGAAGCTTAAACAGCGTATATTCCTACCTCTTGCTTTTGTTTATACACGTTGAAGAGTATTCAGAACGGACCTCATCTCAAGCTTGCACTAATCCTTAAATAATTACAATTCATCTACTTGATACTGGAAACACCTCATGGAATGTAACTTTGTTTTTCTGGCTTGTCTAATCCGATTCAATTACTTCAGTTCCCTCTCCCAGAGGCTTCACCCTCAGAAACCGAGCTCTGTGTGGAAAAGAGAACCTGGGAGGGGTGATTCAGTTTCAATAGAAATGAGCTGAACATTAAAAACATTTTTTCTTAGTCCTTTCCCAAATAACAGTCCATCAATAAACATGAGAAACAGCTTGTAATTCACAAAGCTCCCAGCACCTCTGTGGTGAGAAGGGCAGACTGGTCTGGCTGAGGAAATGCTGGAGACAGGAATAGTTCACTGGCTTGGACCAATTTGAATGGATGGAAATCAAAAAAGTCCCTGAAGCTGGAGAAAATAAAGCTCTGAAGCTGGCGGAAGCTTGTCATCTGCATGCAGAAAGTGACAGAGATATTACAGATTTCCTGTACAAAGGGAACTCCTTCAGTCACCTGTAAAGAGTTCCCTTGTCAGTTAGAACCCTCTGAAAAAGGCCGTGACAACTGAGAGATGCCTCCTTCCTCTCCTTGCCAAGAACAGCCACCTGCCCAGAATTAAAACTTTGATTTAAAAAAGAGAATCAAATATCAGAGTTCAGTGATTGCTCAACAGAAATTCCATGAAAAAAGTCGCAATCCAAAAGAGCAGGAAGGCAAAGCACAGGCTCTATCGCATGTGAGGATGGATTTGAGGTTGTGTGATCTTCTCAAGATGAAAAAGACCACATTCTTAATTAATCACCCAGTTTTTGCCAGCAGTAAATGATATGATGAAATAAAAGGGGGGTTGTCATTCTACTCTAAAGTCCAATTCCTGACCCTTTGTTATATTACTTGCAGTGAATCATGTCTTTGATCTCAAAATCATCCTCCTCACTTTCCTAAACTGCCTATAGTTTTGCAGTTGAGAAACGAATAATGAAACATAGGGAAGCACGAGAGATGAATTTAGAGACACTAACCTTTAAATGGAAATTTATGGCTTTTTCTACGTTCCTGCCAGTAGTGACAATGAAGGAAAACTTTACCCCTCAGAATTAAAAATGTATTTTGCTCTTGATGCCGTTATCTTCCTGGTAATTGGCAAACTTTCATGGATGCTTTTAAAAGTAGCAAAACATTCCAAAACAGATGCGGCTCCATGAGAAAAACACCATGAACATTTTGAATGCAATAAGTTTAGTTCTCTTCCCTGACACTGAGGAATGACAGTAAATAGATTGTCAGGATTTGAGGAAGTAGCAGGGCACAGATTAAAAAGCTCTGTTCAGAAGCAGAGAGACAAGTGATTCTGTTGCTTCTTCACTGCAGTATTTTATGCTAAATAGTCAAGTTCTCTTTGCCTCAACTACCTATAAAATGGTAACAGCAGTAGTATTTAGTATAGCATGGGGAGGATGAAAGCAATCATATAAGTGCTTACCTACTGGGACTATCACGTAGAAGGTACCCAATCATTGTGGCTGTAATCAGGCAGAAATCTATGCTTCTACTATTGGTGAATGTATCAGATAAATAAGACACTAAGCACCACAAAAACTCTAAATTAACTTACAATCTAGTGGGTAATATAAATTAGAATATAATTCACCAATTCATTACTTCGTTTATTCAGCAAATGTTTACTGAGGTTCTGTCATGTGCCAGGCACTGTTTTTGATGCTGACGATAATTGAACAATGAAAAAAAAAAAGATAGACAAAATTATTGTGCACAAGGAGCTTAGGTTCTGGAGTAACATACCATGCTATTAAACTAAATGACCTAAAACTTCAAAAGATCTTTGTAAAGACTATGCCATTGCTATTCTTTTGATTTTTCCAGCAATTATCTCAGCTTTGTTTAAAGATAATCAGTAACAAATTGTTACTATGCACTTTAATCAAATTTGCTTTATTATCACAAAATAAAGGGTAGGGGGGATTGGTTAGGGTTTTCAGAGATTGCAATGTATTTAAAAAAAATTTTTAATGTTCATTTATTTTTGAGAGGCAGAGACAGAGTAAGAGTGGGAGAGGGGCAGAGACAGAGGGAGACACAGAATCTGAAGCAGGCTCCAGGCTCTGAACTGTCAGCACAGCCCGATGTGGGGCTTGAACTCACAAACTGTCAGATCATGACCTGAACTGAAGTTGGACGCTCAACTGACAAAGCCACGCAGGCACCCCAGAGACTGCAATGTATTTTAATCAGTTGTTCTATCCAGATATCTTGCATTTTATATTTTTTTTATCATTCCAGGTGATTCTCAACAAAACCTGAATCCTTTTGAAGTATAGCTGCATAAAGGTATAAAAAAATAACAATATAGAATACTGTAATCACGTTTCCACTAAATTCTCAGGCGGAATTCTATTGATAGACATATTTCAAATTGCAAAACATCATGACTGCACCCTGACATGGAATCTACTCAAGGGCTAAAGCATCCTTCCAAGGAGTCCAACTTGAACTACAGACGTTCTAAGACGTTACAAAATAAGTCCTATAAGGAGGAAAAAGTCCTGCCCTTTGGTTTGTGAATAACTTCTTTGAGTGGGGATAAAAAAAATCCTCTGAATCCTGGTTGATATTGTTAATCAACCACCAATTCTTCAAAGGTAAGGGACTGAAATAAAATCCACAGCAAAAAACGACTATTTAAATTTCAACTCTCAATGACTTTATGTGACCCAGGTAACAGAATAATTTTTTTTTCCTATTAAAATTGTTTCTTATTGCTACAGAAAATAAATCAATGCTATATAGTTAGTAAATTTGTTATAAAGTGTAAAATTTCTTATACTGTGAGTTCAGTTCAAGTAAAACAGTCAACTCCTGGCCAATGTTTGCTAACCTTGGAATATTGTATATCATGATTTAAATTCACTAGAGCCATTTCTTCCTCATTTGGAGGTGAGAATTAAGACATACAGAATTGTTTCATATTATACTCAAGTGTAGATGGAATGATCAGCCCATGGAAAAGACCAATAAATAGAACCATGGATGTAACAAACAAACAAACACTTTGATAAATGTTAATCATTTAAGATGAACACAATTCCTGGATAAAAATTAGAGAAATACAGCAACTACATTAAAGTTGACGAAGGGCATCTATATAAATAAAACTGCAGCAACCATCTTACACAATAATGAAAGATTAGGATGATCCTCCCTAATATCTAGTAAGACAAAAATATCACTGTCTCATATTCAAAATCGGCCGGGAATAAAGTATGAAAAGCAAAATAGGAATAAGGATCAAAACAAAGAAATGGAATTGCCATTATTCACAGATAATAATTCATGGTTACTTCTACAGATATCCAGAGAAGATTATATATAAAACTTTTCTAATAATAAAAGTTTTCATTGAGGATTCTGGATTTATAATCAATATGTTGAAAAGCCAACCCAATTCTTTACTTAGCACCAACAATTAGAAAATGTTTTTATAAGGATAAAGGCCCCAAACAACAACATATTTAGAGAATGAATGTAAGAAAAATGTGCAACTAAATAAATGGAAATAAATTCCATTTTCTGGTTTGGTATGAATGAAAAGCATACAGATGCACCTTCTATATATATATATATATATATATATATATATATATATATATCACTCTATTAAATTAAAGCAATTTCACTAAAAATGTCCTTAGAACTTTTCAGAGTACACCAAATATTCCTGAAAATAATAAATACAGAAAGACAAAATTAACACAGACAATTTTGAACAAGAATAAAGTGTGTGGTTCACATGGCTAGATAGGAAATATACCATTAAAGGCTTCCATTATGATTCTAATGTGAAGGTTAAAATATGTACTTATGTCATAAGTTTCTCATATATTTATGGGCAAAGTATTAAATATTTATATATTTTAGAAGTGATGTTTTTAGAAGGAAGGAAGGAAAGTACCATGGATACAAAGAAATCACATTTTTATCATTCAGCCCGAATCTGGATATTACCTCTTCTTTGAAGCAATCTTACATTTAACTCAGTAGGTTTCAAAACTCCTTACTTAATTTAAGTAAATTTAACTTAATGCTATTATTGTAGTTCATTCACTGTATTCTAATTATCTCCTTATTTACCTTTCTCTCTTAACAGATTAAGATTTCATTCAAGGCAAGATCTATGGTATATTAATATTAATATCACTAAATTCATCAAAAGGATCTGTAGTCATCAAAGTGGTACAGCATGATTTTTTAAGGAAACAAATAGAATTGTGGACTTGGAGGTTATGCTTCAACAGAATTAAGCATGGACTTCTCTGCATTTCCAAGAATGACAAAAACAACAAAAACTTTTCTAGACCCAGAAATAGTTTTTTTTGGATACATCTGAATATGTATCATAAATACATACATTTATATATATATGTATATATATATATATATTTACATATATATATACACACACACATACACATACATACATACACACACATGTATGCACATCTTTGTTTACCTAATACACCAAGCAAACATTTCTGCACGTATATGTGTATCTGTACACACTTATTTGGATACCTAGGTAACCTCATTTGACTCAATCTAAGATAAACATCACTTAAAATGAAGTTTTACTCTAGATTATTCCAAGCTTCATTCTTCATCTATGTCAATCAGGGAGCACCCCTAACACCCTTACAATTCCCTCATCTTTGCTCCTCAGCTCTTATTCTCTGTCCTTCTGCCTGCCTTTTAAGTTAACACTCTTAAAAACCTTCTTTGAAATGTTTACTAAAGCTAGCATCAGACCATGTTTCTTCCCTGGTGTTAAATCAACACTTCCCACTACATCTAGTTTTTGACTGCTGAGTTTAACACTGGGAGGAGGTGAGGATTTCTGTGTCTGCCAATTGGCAGTGCTTGGAAAGAAATCTGGCATCAGAACAATTGCACATTTAAAGCCCATGTCACCAGGCCTCTTTTCACTGGGCATTTTCTCTGTTCTTTTCATGGACGTTTGTTCCTGTAAAACTTCCTATAACTCTCATAAAGGATAATAAAATGAGGGATAGTCTTTGTAGAAATTAAATTTTACACAAAATGGAATGTGTTATCTGGGGATGATGGAACAGAATATCGAGAGTGACTATCACAAGAAAAAAACTTACGTTTTTATATGGTTTAAAGAAACAAACTGGAGGCGCGTGGGTGGCTCATTCTGTAGAGCATCTGACTTTGGCTCAGGTCATGATCTTAGGTTACTGAGTTCGAGCCGTGTGTCGGGTTCTGTGTTGATAGCTCAAAGCTCGGAGCCTGGACCCTGGAGCCTGCTTTGGATTCCGTGTCTCCCTCTTTCTCTGGCCCTCTCCCATTCACACTCTGTCTCCTTCTCTCTCAAAAATAAATATTGAAAAAATATTTAAAAAATTAAAAATAAAGAAACAAACTGTATCTAGACAAGAGTAAGTTTCTTGAAAACTAGACTGAAATACTGTGCCTGGCCAAATGACAACTGGAAAATTATAAAATGGAATAATACACTTTAAAAAGTAAGCATTCTAAAATTTATCTCCCTGGTTAAGAGAGAGTAGGCTAACATTTTCAGTATAAGAATCAGAAAGAAAAAAACTGGATAATTTATAATCATATTTCAATTTTTTTCTCTTGTGCATTTTTCTTTATTCACTACTAACTTTATAACATCGAGTTTTTGATTAATTTTTTTTAATTTTACTTTATTTTTAATCATGATTTTAAATAGGCCATATTGTTGAAGAAAAACAAAGACTTAATGAACTAAAGATTTGAAAAAATATATAGCCCTGGCCTAGAAGTTTAACAATTGTTGTGGACCTTTGCTAATTCTAGTTACAAGCTAAGGATGAGACTTGGGCTGGGCAGAGTAACTAAACTAAGAGAAAAGAAAAGAAAAAACAAAACAAAACAAAACAGCTAAGTACTCATGGTCTGGTGGGTGAGCAGGCATGAGGGCCTGAAATTTAGGAAAGCCCTCAAAGCATGACCAGTTTTCCCTAATTAAAACTTACTGAGTTCTGAAGCAATAATGGAGGTTAGGGAGCTTCTCCAGATACCTAAAAGGTAGAAAGCAATCTCCACCTTGTCATGATACTTAGGAGAGAAAGTCTAATAGAAAGATGTCTGAGGGGTGCCTGGGTGGCTCAGTTGGTTAAGCATCTGATTTCTGCTCAGGTCATGATCTTATGGTTTGTGAGTTTGAGCCCCGCATTGGGCTCTGTGCTGACAGCTCAGAGCCTGGAGCCTGCTTCAGATTCTGTGTTTCCCTCTCTCTCTGTCCCTCTCCCGCTCAAGCTCTATCTCTCTCTCTCTCTGTCTCTCAAAAATAAATAAACATTAAAAATAGTAATAATAATAAAATAAAAAGAAAGATGTCTGAGACTAGTTGTCCCTCACAACATATGCCAAAATATAAGCAACATTAGGCAGGAGGCTAACAAGCTTGATTCAAAACCTGTAAAGAGGATAACTGAATTACTTTCCATCTTTCAGAGCTAAAGAAATAAAGAGCTGTAAGCCTCTCAATCAAGAGTCTGTGAGAGACATGTTTGAAGAATTATAGATACTCCATACATGAATTAAAGGTTACTAAATTCACCTGATTATATTGAGTAATTAATTAGACCTTCATACTATCTACTTAACAGAGGAAAGGATAATGGGGACAAATCCTCTGCAGATTTCTTGGTTCTCCTACACAACTTCCAGACTGTCATATAATCTATATTGATTTATTTAAAGAAGTCAAATATTTCATGTATGAATGAAAATACCTAATGAAGTAAAAAAAATATATTAAAACATAATTGATAATTACTGATTTTTTAGAGGAAACTCAACTTAGGGATATAAACATGAAGTGATTTTACTTCTTCCAATAATTACCTCTTAATTTCCCATATTAAAGTCAATTTTCTTGCTAGACAGTGTTTTCTTATTGTCATTTGGTCCCAATTCTATAATTCTTCATCCAAGTTCATCCAACTGAATTTATGAGAATGATCCTATTCTAATATTGGACAATGAGTCTTTGTAGTATAGACTAGTTACCTCTTCATGAAACCCACTCACTGTATCTTTGGCACGTAGGTAAAATTAGTATCCCAGCTCACTTGCAGTTAAGTGTGAATGAATGTGGTATTTCTGACCAATGGAACTGATGTGTTCCACTTACAGTGAAAGCCCACAGAAAATACCCATGCAGAACCCTTAGCGCCAGCCAGTATCAATAGGTTTTTTTTTTTTTTTTTTTTTTTTGGTTTTGGATCTCTTGTGATATAGATAGTGAGCTTTTTTTTTTAATTTTTTTTTCAACGTTTATTTATTTTTGAGACAGAGAGAGACAGAGCATGAACAGGGGAGGGGCAGAGACAGAGGGAGACACAGAATCTGAAACAGGCTGCAGGCTCTGAGCGGTCAGCACAGAGCCCGATGTGGGGCTCGAACTCACGGGCCGTGAGATCATGACCTGAGCCAAAGTCCCGAAGTCAGACGCTTAACCGACCAAGCCACCCAGGCGCCCCTAGACAGTGAGCTTTTGATGGACTTGTTTCCTAAACGTAGTTGGAACTGTCTACCATCTTTACCGCCATCCCATGCCAACATAATATGAAAGCAAGAAAATGTCTGATGATTTAATACAAATATTTCAGTGTTTATCTAGTATAGAAAGTAGTGTTACCTTCATTAAAATTTCAATTGACACATGACTCAAAGCATTTTTTCCTCTCCCCTTACCACTCTGGACCAGTGGCTCAATGACTTAGGTGGAGAAAAGGAGAAGGCATGGGCTGGTGGATTTCAGAAACCTCTTTTCCGTCTTACTTCCAGACTCTTACAAGGGTAGGCTACATATAATTAGTCATTATTCCTATATGACAGGAATGTTTTACTTGGTGCAAATAGAATCCCATCACATAAGCCAAACTTTCAAAAAGGTCTTTGTGAAATAAATTCTGAGAGGGATGCAACGAGGGCCTCTAAATTTTAGCATCTAGTTGTTTTTTATTGCTGTTGTTTGTTTTTTATAAATTTATTTATTTATTTATTTATTTTTTACTTTTTAGGTTTATTTATTTATTTTGAAGTGGTGGCAGAGAGAGAGAATATCAAGCAGGCTCCATGCTGTCATCACAGAGCCCAACACTGGGCTCTATCTCACAAACCACGAGACCATGACCTGAGCTGAAATCAAGAGCTTAACTTACTGAGTCACCCAGGTGGCCCTAGCATCTAGTTTTCCAGGAATGTTTTTTGGACAAAAATAAAACCTTCAAGTTCACAAGGTAATTAATGAATGAATATTTTAAACTATAAATTCTGCTTTGAGTGAAACATGATTACCCTTCTTTTTCATCCAGAAGCTTTAAACATGCTTTGAACAGAATCTCCTAGTAATACCCACATTAGGATCATTGCCTTGCTGTAGTTGTTGCTTATTAGAGTATCATAGAAATCACTGAAATGCAACATCGTGGTCTGCCAAAGAGCATTCCTTTCAATCTGTTCTTGTCTGCCAGCAGAAGACAGGGAAGATACACTAGGGACAAAAAGATACAACTTGGAATAATAAACAAGATTGTGATATCTTTTGTGATAAATATAGAGAGCATGTAAAATCTGAAGGGGCTGACAATTTATTCCTCCATACCAAATTAAACTCACCAAAAATGTTGAGGCCTTTTTAATGTTTTCATTATAAAAACATGTCCCTAAAGATTAAAAAACAGAAACTAAATGAAAAATGAGCTCATTCATCCTGATTTTAGATAAGCAAATGTATATTACCTTCTTTTCCTTTTAAAGTTTACATGCACTACATGCACATCTCACACACGTGCAAACTTGCACACCTGTAAACATGCATGCAAACAAAATACTGTCGTGGGCGATCTGCTGATCAGAAAGCTTTCCAACAATCTATAAAGTGATTCAATGATTTAGAAAAGTTACAAATTATGAAAGTCATAGAAAGTTCTATGCCTTTTTCCTTTATATCCAATTTAATAACATGTACTGTTATTTCTTCCTTCTTAAATACCTCTGAGTTTATTTCTTTTCCTCTATTCTTGCAACCCCCAGTCCCTGAGCTACTTCGTGTCTACATTACATCAATAGACTTTTGCTTTCAGACTCTTTCTGCTTCAAACTTTTCCAGTCCCATTGGCGAAGATGTCTTTCTAAAATAACCCCTTTCATTGTTACATGTCCCTCTTCCTAGGCTTATGGCTCCTCTGGGAAAACCACTTGGGAAATTGTTCAAAAGTGTTTTGCTCTTTTGATGTCATGTTTAAATCTATGAGGATGTTTTCCATGCTTGATGGAGAAATTCCTTTAACATAAGACTACATGACAAAGGAACTTCTATGAGCCAAGCCAAGCTGGTAAGATATGAGAAGGACAGAAGTAATTAGCAAAGCAAATAAACCCAGAGAACAATCAGTATATGGCAGATATCTGCATATGCATCATCTAATAGAGTGCTGAAAGGAAATTTCCTATGGAGGTTGGGAGTTTGAAAGAAATGTCTCCAGCAGTACCTTAAAAGCACTGTATTCAAAATTAAACTCAACATAGTCTCTTCTAAAAGTATTCCTCGTAATCCTCCTTCCAAATTCTTTATCTTAATGAATGGCACAATCAGATTCTATGTTAACCAAGATGAAAACTTAAGAGGTTTAGTTACATCCTATTAATGGTATTTACTTCAAATCTCAGGGATCTGCCTCTTGTGTTGTATCCTTAAACCACCCAGATCGCCTCTCAACTTAACTGCAGTGGTGATACCTACTTTCGATTCCTACTTTCCGGTCTCCCATTTTTCTAATGATATTCACCACACTTCTTCCAAATTCATATTCCTGAAATTTAAAGCTACCTAAAACTTTCAATAGCTTATCCATTCTGTAGTATAATTCAGAATTATTTACTAATTAAATTATCATCATAATTATCATCATCATCATCATCATCACCATCACCATCACCATCATCTTTTCTCTAAGTAACTCCAATATTCTCTCTTCTTCAATTTCTTCCTTACCTTGAACACTAAACTGGTGATTCCTTAAGTGCCTTATCCCCTTTGCTTACACTGTTTTTTTCTTCTTAGAATGCTACTCTCCTCTACTTAGTTTATATTCACCCATAGTTGAGTCTGCAACATTTGCTGATCTTACATGTAGACATAACCAGATCTCTTGGGCATGCTCTGCACAGTATAGACTTCTATTATAACACCATAGCACTCTACTTCACTTTATCTGTACCTAGTTTATTCTTCATCTACTAGTTTTTATCAGTACTGTGACCACTTATTATATTGTTTAGATAAATAATTGATTATCTTTAAAACTTCATTTAATGAATGAACAAATGAATGGATAGATATCTGGATGGATAAACATATGAATATAAGTATAGCTCTTTCCTAATCTAAAATTTCATTATTTTATCAGCTTTTAATGAAGTTTAAAGTTGTGATCATAGCGGCTATGAGATTGAGTAGAAGACTCAATATGTCAAGCACCCCAGAGGAAAAGAACAAAATCAGACAATCTTTCCTTGCCAGAAGTAGAAATCATAAAGGTAAGAATAGTTTAGAAAGGCACATATTAGGTGTCTTGTCTTTTTGACCTTGAGAATTGAGTTACTATGTGAACTAAGCTATGAATAGGCCCAGAGAATGTCTCATTCCTTCAGTATGATTGACACGAAGAAAAAGGTATTCGATATTCCATGTAAAAAAAAAATCATTTGAAAGTCTTTGGTTCTAAAGTCTCATAAGCTTCACATGGAAAAGTTTTATGAGAGAATTCAAGACAAAATGCTGACTCAGTTCTTCCTTCAAAGAGCTTAAAAACCAGTAAGAGGGACAGACTGAAATATTTTCATAAAATATATTTCATTTTTCCTTTAGTGAGAGATAGGAGAATTTCAGTGTTAAGAGAATATGAGGGGAAAGGTATGTGTAAGTATAATCAGGAAGTTTAGAGAGGTGTAATTTAAGCTGGGACATGAACAATGAGAAAGAGGCTAAGTAGGTTGAAATGAAGGTATTGTAGGGGACATGGGGAGAGAAAAATGGTTCAAGCTTTTACTAACCCAAGAGTCCATGGCACCAATTCCATGATTATTGCCCATGATTTGCAATAAAGTTCATCAGATTCAAAAGGACTTAACTGTCAATGGATTTGGGTTATAATAAATGATAAGAGCCTGAATTTAAGTGGAATTTAGGTAGTTTCCAGTAACTTGGGGATTTTATTATAATTTATTTTTATGTAATAAGATTTTTACCCATATTAAATCGTTGTCACCTCTGCCGCCAAGTCAATGTTAATTAATGGAAAGGCTGCAGTTTTTAAATCAAGTAATATTCGGAGCTAAATAGACTCTACTATTCTGTTTGATAAACAACAGTCTCATCAAGATGGACTATTGAGAGATTATTTTTTCTAGAACAATTATGAAATTGGCCCAGCATAAATACACTAATTTAAGTAGATAGAGTATGTTTGGTTTATTGAAATGAATCCTTTCAGCAGCGAAAAAAAACACCCTTGAGAATGTTGTTAAGACAATATAACAAGTTAGATTAATATAGATTTGACCAGCAAATGATTCCTCACTTACTGGCCTTTGGATTTCAATAATATTTAGCCAGAGGCTGTTTTTCAAGTACTGTCACTTGGGCTTTTTATAATGAAAGGCAGAAAGGAAGCTTTAATGAGCTCTACCCAAGTTCATAACATTCAGACTCCAAAACCCAGGAAACAAAACCAGCCACCTGTAAATGTTTGACCTATTGTTCAGAAGGGAATTCTTTGCAAAGAGGTAGAGATTTGTAGAATATAAAAGTGAGGGTGGGAAAATGCCGACAGATAAAACTTTCCTACTTGCAAATTTAATAAAGCCAGCCTGATTCTACCCTTTTAGGTAAAATTATTCAGGAGTATATTCCCAGAGTGATCTGGAAAAATAACTTGCATTGAAAATTGTGCTCAATGCATTAGCACAATTGTGACAACTGTGACAGGTCTGTTACTCCAAAAGTCCTAGTGAATGTGTTAAATATTTTTTTTTCCTGATAACCCAAAATTTTGGAAATCTTTTGGAATATCTTTAGAGGGAGTAAATAAAGCTACATCTCATAGGAGTTTAACTCTAGACCTGCCATTCTCTCAGTGGGCACCGATATGTATTAGCAAAAAGGGGCTGGGGGGATAGGACTTAAACTAATGTGAAATTAAAAGTTCCATTTATAAAATACTTACGATGAACATTTGACTAGATATTTTATCAGGGCTACTGTACAAGGAAAGTATTTCTATTTTACAAATAAAGAAATTCAAACTATGATAGGTAAGTAACTTGTACAAAGTCATATATCTAGTAAATAGGAAGGCTGGGATTCAAACTCAGAATTTTCTGATTCCAGGGAATAAGCAATTCTCTAGCATGATCCTAGTTCATTTTCCTCAAATGTGAATCTTACCTGTACCAATTTAAATTTTCATCTGCCTAGGGCACCTGGGTGGCTCAGTTGGCTAAAGAGTCAGACTTCACCTCAGGACATGAGGTCATGATTCCTGAGTTTGAGCCCCTCATCCAACTCTCTGTTCTCAGCACAGAGCCCGATTGAGACCCTCTGTCCTCTCTCCTCTGCTCCTCCCTGTTTCTCTCTACCCATCCACCACTCATGCACATGCCTATGCTCTCTCTCTCTGCCTCTCAGAAATAAACATTAAAAGTTCATATCTGCCTGAATTATGTCATTTAGAGAGAAGGTTTTTAATCTTTATATTTGTGTGTGTGAATGTATGCATGCGTGTATGCGCATGTGTGTGAATGCATGTGTTCCCTATAGACCTAGAGAGTATCAGAAGAGCTGGAATCATTTCTACAATATTCTCATATTCTTTAGGATTTTTCTGTAAATTCATAAAGAAAAATTGGGGCATGAAGTGATGATCCTGTGATTATTTTTACTGAAGCTCGTTTTTAAAGTATTTAAAACATCTCATTTGTTTGAATAGAGAATACTGACATATGACTCCAAATTTAAAAAGCATAAACGTTTATACAATGATAGTCCCCTCCAAACTTTGCCACCAGCCAACCAGTTTTCCTGCCTCAGTCATCTAGTGTTATCAATTATTTGAATATCCTGGCAGTTCTTTTTTTCTTTTATACTTATACAAGTAAATACACACACATACATATTTAAAACATGTATAGATGTATCTCATATACTTATAGTTCCTCTTTATTAACAAAAGGGTAATCGAGTATACTTCTGCACATCTCAGCATCTTTATTTTCTTTTAGCATTATTCCATGTCAATAACTAATGAGCTTCCCTGTCCTTTTTTATGGTTATCCATTACTCCATTATACGTATGCACCATAATTTATGTAATTAGACTTTTTTATAATGGACCTTTAAGATGTTTCTGAGTTTTTTTCAAAAAAAAAAAACTTAAATTAATATCTTTTCATACATAAGTGATTTCTTATAAATTCAAGTGGAATTGACAGGTCTAGGGTGTGTATCTTTATAATTTTGATATACAATTGTATGGTCCACGAATCACATATGGAAAACAAGCAATGCAGAATGAAAGCCCCTATTAGTAAAAATAAAAAGATCTGTAATTCACAGAATGTAACAGAGCTGCATTCTTAAGACTAAATTAAGATGAAACTCACAAATCACACGAATCATAAATTCTCTCATAGAGAATTCATAAAGCTCCCATGGAGCTTTCTCTGTTACCCACTCTCAAATTAATAAGTACAACAAAAACTGCCATTTAACGGACACTTACAAAGGCTAGACTTGTACACACAGTATTACATGTAATCCTCATAACAACCCTACAAGGTGGACACTATTAGCACCATTTTACAAATAAGGAAGTTAAGGCTGAGAAATTAATTAAAAGGGGAAACTTTATACATCAAGTAATTGATGGGGCGTAAGCAACAAACCCAGGTAAAGCTGATTCCAAATATGTTTACAAGACCACATAATGTTGTATGAGACAGAATAAAATGGACAAATTTAAATTTTGAAATGCATCTAAGAATCTCTTGGAAAATTCCTAGCAGTGCTACTGCTGGGTCATAGGGTAGATCTATTTTTATTTTTTGAGGAACCTCCACACTGTTTTCCAGAGCGGCTGCACCAGTTTGCATTCCCATCAACATTGCAAGAGGGTTCCCATTTGTCCATGTCCTCACCAGAACCTACAGTCTCAGGATTTGTTCATTTTAGCCACTCTGACTGGCATGAGGTGATATCTGAGTGTGGTTTTGATTGTATTTCCCTGATGAAGAGCGACGTTGAGCATCTGTTCATGCGCCTATTGGCCATCTGGATGTCTTCTTTAGAGAAGTGTCTATTCAAAATTAAAAATAGATCTACCCTAGGACCTAGCAATAGCACTGCTAGGAATTTACCCAAGGGATACAGGAGTACTGATGCATAGGGGCACTTGTACCCCAATGTTTATAGCAGCACTTTTAACAATAGCTAAATTATGGAAAGAGCCTAAATGCCCATCAACTGATGAATGGATAAAGAAATTGTGGTTTATATACACAACGGAATACTACGTGGCAATGAGAAAGAATGAAATATGGCCTTTTGTAGCAACGTGGATGGAACTGGAGAGTGTTATGCTACGTGAAGTAAGTCATACAGAGAAAGACAGATACCATATGTGTTCACTCTTATGTGGATCCTGAGAAACTTAACAGAAGACCATGGGGGAGGGGAAGGAAAAGAAAACAAATTTAGAGAGGGAGCCAAAACATAGGAGACCCTTAAAAACTGAGAACAAACTGAGGGTTGATGGGGGGTGGGAGGGAGGGGAGGGTGGGTGATGGGCATTGAGGAGGGCACCTGTTGGGATGAGCATTGGGTGTTGTATGGAAACCAATTTGACAATAAATTTCATATTTAATAAATAAATAAATAAACATTAAAAATAAAAAAAGAAATTAATCTAAGTTAAAATTTTCTCAGTTTAAATTTCTTCTATTTATACTTAAAAATGATGAGTCTGAAACTCGGAGAACTTCACAAACCACACTCAGAATTTTAGTGACTGATTACATTTAGTAACAATTTTTAAATTTCTGCAATGGAAAAATATTATAACTAATTTCTTAAAGCTCCATTTCAAAGGAAACATCTCAAATAAGTACCAGGTCTTTTGTTTTCATTTTTGTTTTCTTTTGTTTTAGGTGTTATTTCCCAAAGGCCAAAGCATATCACAGAAGAAAGAGGGTAAAATTTTCATGAGAAATGTTGGTTAACTTCTAGTTAGAGATCTGTTCAGCCATATGTGCATGCTAGATGAATCACAAGAAATGGAATAGTTAGCCGGGTAATTTTTTTAAATTATTATCATTATTATTATCATTATTGTTACAATTGCTAATATGGTTCATATTGTATGAAATTTTGTGGGGTTTTTTTGTACTGTAAGAACTCCATTGTCCTGTGTCCTTTCTAAAACATTAATAATAGGGACTTGGAGACATTATCATATGAAAAAAAGCACTTGAAATAGGTTGCCACAGAAGTGCTTTTCTTTCTTTATTCATGTGACACTAATCAATTTTAAAGTGAACATGCAACCTTCAACTAAATATCCCCATTACTAAGATGGACTTAGCTTTTATGCTATTTTGTTGTTGTTGCAATTCTTTATAATGGACAATTACAGTATTACTAAGACACAATTTTTAGGTTGTGTACCTTTTTTTTTTAATCAAAGGAAAAGAAAACAATTGGGTCAGTTAATAGTCTACCAGCTTTTATACTAAAGTTCTCTAAGAAAAAGAGTGTTAGGATATGTTCTAGATTATTTTCACATATAATAATAATCACATGAACATTATTCTTTTAGGAACCAACAGTAATTCAAACATAAAACAGCAAGGTTAATAAAGTTCCCCATTTGATGCCATTAGTCCTATACAATATATTGTGTCTGCTGTCAATTCTATTACCTGGCTTTGTCAAAAGCTTCTATCAGCAACCACTTCTTATATACATTTTTAAAGTAAAACCTTGCCTAAGAATGTTAGCATTCTGCTCTGCATTTATCATGGAGAAGGAAATAGACAAAACAGGCCAGATGATCTACATTGCAAAAACACAGTTAAGAACAGGATCATTTAAAACATCTGAAACTTCAGTAATGCCCTTGAACTTCAATCTCTACATTTTGAAACATTATTTCTGGGGTGACTGGGTGGCTCAGTTGGATAAGGGTCTAACTCTTGATTTCGGCTCAGTTCATGATCTCATAGTTTGTGAGTCCGAGCCCCCTTTTGGGCTCTACACAGTCAGTGGGATTCTCTCTCTTCCTCCCTCTCTCTCCGCCCCTTCCCTGCTCATGTGCTCTATCTCAAAATAAATAAACATTAAAAATAAAATATAATTTTAAAGTAACATGTAAAAAATGAAGAAAGGGAAATAACATATCCACAGTGAAATAAGTCAAAATTATTTCAGATTGTTTTATCTCTAAATTTTAAAGCATGGAGATATGTATGATGGATAAAATGAAAGATAGGGTTTGAATCCTCTCCTAGTCACTTAGCTGTGACCCTGGGCATTTAAATATATGGACAAAAAAAAAGTATCTAGTGTGACATATGAGGGCATGAATCACAGCTCCTGATGTGGAGTAGTTGGTCAACGGATGTTACTGTTTCTTTTCTCTTACATCTGCATATTTTTTATGTCTCTGTTCTTAAAACTTTTTATATTAGACCCTGGCTTCATCCTTTGTTCTACCTCTATGCCATGCACACACAACCTTCTGCAAATTTATTCATTCTTCTACAATCCCATTGCCCTCGATCCTCAAAATGGAACTGCTACACCAGCCTTTTAATTTGGCCTGCTTCTCTACACCTGCTTGTCTCAGTCTATTCTGTACTTTTCATCCCAACTAACTATGATGATGGGGCCATTCTAAATTATACCGTATGTGTTATTCTCAGAAAAAATAAATGTATTAACTATGTCCCACAAAACTCTGCTCTATGTCCTTTGTCTCAAAAGATCTGCTGCTTATATCTCTATAAATTTCACTCAACTCAAAGACAAATGTCATCTCCATAAAGAATTTCTAAACGTTTTTAATTTCAAGTAAACTAATCCAATTCTGAATTTCCAAATCTCAAGATAACATCATTTTCCTATTGTAAAATGCACTATAGTTAATTTGGAAAGTATATAATGGAATATAATAAATTAAAGCCATTTAGAATTCCACAACTAAAGAATACTTATTATTATGTAGACCTGTATGCCTCTAGAGGAGCAGGCAGCATACTATATGGATACATGTGTTTATCTGATTATTTTAGGATATATATATATATATATGTAGACTTAAATTGCTAGGTAGAAACTGTTGAAAAATTCTAAAACTTTTATTATTTAGAAATTTATCTCTAAATATTACATAAATTTATGCCCCATCAATGATACATAATGATGCCTATATCTTCACACATTTGCCATCATTTGAAAGTATATTAAAATGTTTCTGTATTTAAATATTTCAAAATTAAAATCTTTCCCAAATTAGTAATTTAGAATGTTCCCCCAAAGTTGTTTCAAATTTCATTTCTTTGGTTATTAGCGAAGCTAAATATTTTACCACATGTTTGCCACTTTATTTATAAATTATATTTTTTTGTCCAATGTTTTCTTCTTAGACTACAATCTTTTTCTCAAATCTTAATCTCAGAGGGTAAAATACCAAAATATAGTGAAAATATTTTTTACCAGTTTTGCTTTACAAATGTATCAGTTTAATGTCCAGAAATTCAATTTTTCCTGTAGCTATATATTTAAATATTTTCATTTATTTTTTTGCCTATGAGTTTATACTTATAAAGCTTTGTTATATTTCAAGATTGGATTAATATTTACTGATATTTTGTTTCTGGTTATTTAATATTTGTTATTCATTTTTTCATATTTTACTCTATATCTTGAATTTTTTTGGGGGGGTGCATAATGGATACCAGCTGAATTGTCCCCCACCTCCAATTCATTCTCTGATATTCTTACCCCTAGAATGTAGCTGTATCTGGAGGCAAGGCATTAAAAAATGTAATGAATTTAAAATGAGGTCATGGGGGTGGCCTTAATCCAATATGACTGGTGTCCTTACAAGAAGACCATTTGAAGGAAGGCACAGGAATAATATGGCCATTTGCACACCAAGGAGAGAGGCCTCAGATGAAACCAACAATGCTAACACCTTGACTGTGGACTTCTAGTCTCCAAAACTGTGAGGAAATAAATTTTTGTTGTGTAAGTGACCCAATCTATAGTACTTGTATGGCAGCCCTAGCAAATTAATACAATATAAGAAAAAAAAATCTAGCTTTACTTCCTGACAAATAAATACACATTTTCCCAACATTCTTTATTTATGATGTTTTTCATCAAAGAATTAAAATCATGGAATACATTCATATATATATATATTTTTTTCTTGAGTATTTATACTGTTCTATTAATTGTAGAGTTACTTTATGAAAATTTTAAAATAATGGTTGATGCAGTTTCTCTTCTTTACACTTTAATTAAAAAAAGTGTACTGACTTCTCTTAAGCATTTATATTGAGATACACTTTTGGATGAGGCGATAAAGTTCTGAAAAATTATATTAATGAGAGTTTGTTTACAATTGCATTACTTTAAAAATTAATTTGAGAATGATGTCTTTAGAATATTGAGTGGGTCTATCAATTAATTATAAATGGTTTTATTTATTCAAGTTTCTCCTAGCTGTTTAATATATTTAGAGTTTTTTTCATGTTAGGTCTGTATATATTTCTTCCTATATCTTTTCTTCCTTCATTAATTATATATCCAACCATCACAGTGAACAATCTTATTAATTCTCATAACTTGTATAATAAAAATGATAATTTTGACCATCTTTTTATCATATTCACCAATTTATGCTTTTCTTACTACATTAGATAGGACTTTTATTACAGTGAAACTACTAACAATGATGCCAGAAATATTGTTTTAGGAAAATTCTTGGTCAAACATCAAAACAGATACCCATTTCTTTGGCTGCATTCAATTTACACAATAAGTTTTTTTGATAAATCAGTGAGTAAAAGGTTTATAACTCCAAAAGACAACCATCAACCACTGAGTTTGTCAATTATATTTATTTTATTTTCAACTGAAGGTGGCATTAATAATCAGATATTGCCCATATCATTTTTCATCTCTTATTTAATAAGGATTATTTCTTTGAATTGCTTCAGTTGTTGAAGCATTATTTGAGATCCCCCACCATCCTGCTAATACACAAATGCCTGTGCGCGCACACACACACACACACACACACACACCTTGTGTTTTAGGAGGGCAAACTTAAAAGAAATCCTAGTTAAGTCTCCATGATCATAAAAGACTACATCACTAGAGTCAGTGTGAACTTAACTCTCCTCTCTCTTTTAAAACAAAAAGGATTCATAATTAGGATATCCAACTATGAATTCTACAAAGATCTGATATCATAATTTTGGCGGTAACTGTACTGTTTAATCTTGTCCTCTTTTTATTGCTCTAACATTTTCTTCATTGGAAAGTGGTGCGTGTGTGTGTGTGTGTGTGTGTGTACCTATATATATCTTATTCCCCTTTCTAGACCAAAAGCTGCTCAGGGGCAAAATTCATGCTTGATATATCCACTGTTGCCTACTCCAATACCTTCTAAACTGTGGAGATATTCAGTGAATGCATGATGACTGAATACATTTTATTATTCTATTTTGTGACATTTTTATTTACTCAGTGCTTTATTTCTAAAAAGTTATAAATTAATCAATGTGCTTTTCCCTGTCACTTGTATTAGAAAAAATATATTTACAAAGTGTTCTTAATTGGTTTGTTATATATCTTGAGGGAAGTTTTCTCTTTTTGTTAGTTCCCCAAACATAGTAATATGAAGAATGTCACTGAATGTTGGGGTAAGGAACATTAATTCCTGCCCCCTAAGATTCATTGTAAGTCAAAGCAGACATTCAGTAATATTTTAAATATAATTTTTTGAGAGCACTAAAAAGGTCACACATTTCTCTTTTCTATTTTTTCTGTAAAATTATTATATTTGTTTTATAAATTATAAATAACTTTAAATTTTTAATGAACTGTATAATCTAAACACATTTGTATGATAAAATTATAATTTTAAATACACTATGCTTACAAAAACTGTGGTAAGCTGCATAAGACCAGTCCTCAAAAGATAAATCTGCATTAAAGTGAAACATCATAAAAAATACATGGAAAAATGCAATAAGAAACAACATAATTACTCTGGATTAAAAAAAAAAAAACAGCATGGAGTGGAGGAGAATAAAAATCTATCAGGTCCCTAGATTATATTATCTTTATTGTGACAAACTTTAAAAAATTATTATGATTAATTTTATTACTCTTAAATAAAATAAAAGTTAAAAATGGGCTAAAGGCCTTCCTTTCAGTTTGTTCATTAATATTTGACATTTGACTCATAGGTAAGTCTCTTACCTGGATACACATAAGAAACATACAGTCTTCTAAAATACAGAGCCCCTACCCTAGATGCCTAGATTTTAATTCAAATAGTACAGATATAAAGTTCCTATGGATTATCTGAAAATAATTACAAGAAAGTCAAAGAGCTATTTTTATTTTTCTTATAGAAAATGGCCCACTATCTTTTCTTAGTTGTTCCTGGGTTTCAGAGAATTAGTTCAAATCTATGAATTATATACAGTAGTGAGGATACCTGTGTAGAGTTTATATATAGCACAAAAAATTGAAATCATTTAACTAACTTTAATCAGTCATATAAATTATCTTAATACTTAAATTAATTAAGAGAGATGTTTCTATTCAGAATCCTTGCAAGTTTCCCCTCTGCTTAGACATCCATCCTTGAAGGTCACCATATGAGTTTTCTAAGGGCTTACATAACAAAGTACTACAGACTGGGTGGCATAAACAAAACAAAATTATTTTGTCACTATTTTAGGGTTGAGAAGTTCCAGATCAAGGTGTTGGCTGGATTGGTGTTTTCCAATGTAGATGGCAGTCTTCTTCCATTGTCTTCTCATGGTCTTCCCTTTGTACTTGTCTATGTCTTATTTTCTCCTTTTTTCTTTTTAACTTTATTTCTTTTTAAATTTTAATTTCAGTGTGGTTAACAGACAGTGGGGTATTAGTTTCAAGTGAACAATATAGTGTGTGAACAATTCCATATATTTTACTCAGTGCCCATCAAGGTAAGTGTACTCTTAAACCTCCTCACTTATTTCACCCATCTCTCCACTCACCTCCCTTCTGGTAACACCAAGTTTGTTCTTTATTGTTAAGAGTCTGTTTTTTTGCCTTTTTCCTTTGTTTTGTTTCTTAAACTCCACATATGAGTGAAATCATATGGTAACTGTGTTTCTCTGACTGGCTCATTTCACTTAACATAATACACTGTAGCTCCATGCATGTTGTTGAAAATGGTAAGATTTCATTCTTTTGTGTGTGTGGCTGAATAATATTCCTGTGTGTGTGTGTGAGTGTGTGCGTGTGTGTACCACATCTTCTTTATCCATTCATCTATCAATGGTGACTTAAACCATTTCCATAATTTGGTAGTGTAAATCATGCTGCAATACACATAGGAGTGTATATATCCCTTCAAATTAGCATTTTTGTATTATTTTGACAAATATATGATAGTGCAGTTACTGGATTATAGGGTAGTTGTATTTTTAATTTTTTGAGGAGCCTCTATACTGTGTTCCACAGTGGCTGCACCAGTTTACATTTCCACCAACAGCGTACATGGGTTCCTTTTTCTCCACATCCTCATCAAAACTTGTTTCCTTTGTTTTCTATTTCAGCCATCTGACAGGAGTGAGGTGATATCTCATTGTGATTTTGATTTTCATTGTCCTGATGATGAGTGATGTTGAGCATCTTTTCGTGTGTCTGTTGGTCATTTGTAAGTCTTTGGAGAAATGTCTGTTCATGTTTTCTGCCCATTTAAAAAAAAATGTTTATTTACTTTTGAGAGAAAGAGAGAGAGAGTGTGTGAGTGGAGATGGGGCAGAAAGAGGGAGACACAGAATTCGAAGCAGGCTCCAGGCTCTGAGCTTCAGCACAGAGCCCCACATTGGGCTTGAGTTCACAGACCATGAGATCATGACCTGATATGAAGTCGTGAGATCATGACCCGATTGAGCCACCCAGGCACCCTGCATCTTCTGCCCATTTTTTAATTGGGTTATTTGGAGAGTTATTATTCATTCATTCATTCATTCATTTAGAATTGTATTGTATAAGTCCTTTATATATTTTGCATACTAAACCTTTATTAGTTATACCATTTGCAAATATCTTCTCTCATTCAGTAGGTTGTCTTTTAGGTTTTGTTTGTGTTTCCTTTGCTGTGCAGAAGGTACTTATGTATGTATGTATATATGTATGTTTATATTACGTATGTATTTATGTATTTATTTATGTTTTGATGTAGTCCTAATAGTTTATTTTTACTTTTGTTTTCCTTGCCTCAGGAGATCTATCTAGAAAGATGCTGTTATGGTCAGTGTCAGGAGAGATTACTGCCTGTGCTCTCTTCTAGGATTTTTATGGTTTCAGGTCTCACATTTAGGTCCCTAATCCACTTTGAGTTTATTTTTGTGTAAAGTATCAGAAAGTGGTCAAGTTTCATTCTTTTGCATGCAGTTGTCCAATTTTCCCAACACCATGTGTTGAAAGCCTGTCATTTTCCCATTGCATATTCTTGCTTCATTTGTCAAAGATTAATTGACCATATAATTGTGGGTTAATTTCTAGCCTTTCTATTCTGTTCTATTGATCTATGTGTCTGTTTTTTTGTGCCAGGACCATACTGTTTTGATTACTATAGCTTTGTAATATAATTTAAGGTCTGGGATTGTGACACTTCAGTTTTATTTTTATTTTTCAAGATTACTTTAGCTATTCAGGATCTTTTATGATTTCAAACATATTTTAAGATTGTTTGTCCTAGTTCTGTGAAAAATGCTGTTGGTATTTGATAGGAATTGTATCAAATCTGTAAGTTGCTCCAAATAGTATAGACATTTTAACAATATTTGTTCTTCCAATCATAAGCGTGGAATGTTTTTTCATTTCTTTGTGTTATCTTCACTTATTTTCATCAATGTCTTACAGTTTTCAGAGTGCAGGTCTTCTCCCTCCTTGGTTAAATTTATTCCTAGTACATTATTATTTTCATACAATTGTAAAAAGGATTGATTTCTTTTTTTTTTTTAATTTTTTTTTATTTATTCATTTTTGAGAGAGAGAGAGAGACAGAGCATGAACAGGGGAGGGGCAGAGAGAGAGGGAGACACAGAATCTGAAACAGGCTTCAGGCTCTGAGCGGTCAGCACAGAGCCCGACACGGGGCTCAAACTCACGGACTGCGAGATCATGACCTGAGCCGAAGTCGGACGCTCAACCGACTGAGCCACCCAGGCGCCCCAGGTTTGATTTCTTAATTTCTATTTCTGCTGCTTTATTATTAGTGTTTAGAAATTCAACAGATTTGAGATTTCTGTACATTGATTTTATATCCTGCAATCTTACCAAATTCATTTATTAGTTCCAGTTGATTTTTTGGTGGAGTCTTTAGGGTTTTCTATATAGAGTATCATGTGCAAAGAGTGAAAGTTTTACTTCTTCCTTACCAGTTTGGATGCCTTTTATTCCTTTCTCCTGTCTGAATTTTAGGGGTAAGACTTCCAGTACTATGTTGAATAAGAGTCATGAGAATGGACATACTTGTCTTGTCCTTGATCTTATGGGGGAGCTCTCAGTTCTTCATAATTGAGTATGATGTTAACAGTTGGTTTTGCATACAAGGCCTTTATTATGTTGAGATATGCTGCCTCTAAACCTACTTTGTTGAGGGTTTTTATCATTAATTGATGTTGTATTTTGTCAAATGCTTTTTCTGTACCTATTGGAATAATCATATGGTTTCTATCCTTTCTCTTATTGATGTGATGTTATCACGTTGACTTATTTTTGAATATTGAACCACCCTTGCATTCCAGAAATAAATCCCACTTGATCATGGTGAATGATTTTTTCAACATATTCTTGGTTTTGGCTTGTTAGTAACTTGCTGAGGATTTTTGTACCTAAGCTCATCAAAGATACTGGCCTGTAGTTCTCTTTTTCGTGGTGTTTTCAGATGGTTTTGTTTAGGATAATGCAGTCCTCATAGAATGAATTTCTTTCCTCTTCTATATTAGAGAATAATTGAGAAGAATAGGTATTAACTCCTCTATAAATGTTTGGCAGAATTCACCTGTGAAACTGTTTCTTCCTGGATTTTTGTTTGCTGGGAGGTATTTTGTTGTTTTGTTTTTTAAATTACTGATTCAATTTCATTGCTGGTAACTGGTCTGCTCAAATTTTCTACTTCTTCCTGTTTCAGTTTTGGTAAGTTTTATATTTCTAGGATTTTATTCACTTATTCATATAATTTTTCATAATATTCTGTTATGATCCTTTGTATTTCTGTAGCATCAGTCTTATTTTCTCTTTTTATAAGGACACCAGTCATATTGGATCAGGGCTCCCCTAATGACCTAATTTACCTCTGTAAATACACTATGTCCAAATACAGTCACATTCTGAGGTACTATGGGTAAAGACCAATATATGACTTTGGGTGGGACACAATTTGGCTTATAACAATCACATTCTTGAAGAAACTTTTTCTGATGTCCTCATACCATCCCCCATACTCATTCATGTCTCCAAAAATTGCCGTTTTGTAACAGGCTCACAATGTACATTGTTCTCCAACCTTGGTAATATAATCTGTCTTATATTAGTTTAAAAAATATATATCCTGAAGGGAAATGGCTATCATTTCTCTTTGTCATTTTCCCTATAGCAATTTTCAAAAATTACATCTATTTCATAGGACTGTCATGAATATTATATAGTGTAGGATAACATGGCATTGTGTCTGATACATGATTTGTACTTATAACTCGATAAATAATCATTATTCTTCACCATCTTACTCTCCTTCATCTTTTCTTCTCTATTACACATAAACATACACATACACACACAGGCACACATGAAGGACGCACGATTCTAAAAATGTACATTTAATAAGTGACTACATATCTGCTTAAACTGAATGTGGTAAACATTTCTAATTTTCCTTCAGGGAAGCCACAACATGTTCCACGAGAAGAAAACAAAATTCGAGGCACATGGATGACTAAGTCAGTTAATCATCCAACTCTTGATTTCTGCTCAGGTCATGCATGATCTCACGGTCATGGTTGGGGGGGGGGGTGGTGTGGGATCAAACCCTGCATCTGGCTCCATGCTGCGTGTTGTGCCTGGTTGGGATTCTCTCTCTCCCTCTCTCTCTGGCCCTCCCCTACTCACATTCTCTTTGTCTCTCTTGCAATAAGTAAATAAACATTTTTTAAATAGAGAAGTTATTCAAAAGAAGAATATAATTCTTTAAGCTTCCTTTGGATTTTTCAGTCTTTTCTAGGAATGCTGTCAATGTCCTTATTGACAGAATATTCTTTTTCTAACTAACTTATTTTATTTTTTTAAGTTTAGTTACTTTTGAGAGACAAAGAGACAGAGTGCAAGTGGGGAAGGAGCAGAGGGAGACAGAGACACAGCATCTGAGCAGGGTCCAGGCTCTGAGCTGTCAGCTCCAAGCACAATGCGGGGCTGACACTCATGAACCACAGGATCATGACCTGAGCCGAACTTGGACGCTTAACCAACAGAGCCACTCAGGCCCCTAACTAATTTAAATAGATAACAGTATCTACCATTTTCTGAATACAGTTTTGTTCTTGGCTATGTTCTAGGTACTTCATATACACAACTGAATTTGATATGATATAATTGTGTATTACAGGTGTTATGTCCAGGTTTTACAGTGTAAAAAGACACACTAAGAGTGATTAAATAATAGAACACATATTAGACAGTGGCAATATTAAATTTTATCCCAAGCATCTCTGTTGAAACTCTGCTGTTGTTACTGTTTTTTTCTTTGACTTAAAACAATAACTGGAACAATGGCAAAATGATTGCACTTGGTTGAATAGTATCCCCTGACAAATTCACATCTGTATGAAACATATGCATTTGAAATACAATCTTTGCAGATGTGATCAAGTTAGGATGAGATTATACTGGATTAGGGTGGGCCCTACATCCAATAGGATCAGTGCCATTATAAGAAGAAATTCTGCCTGAAGATTATAGCAACAACTTCTGCTGCAGTTTCCAGCCTGCCAACCTAACCTGTGAATTTTGGATTTGCCAGCCCCCACAATCACATAAGCCAATTCCTTAAAATAAATCTCTTTAAATATCCTTTTGGTTTTGTTTCTCTCATGAGCCCTGACTGACATATCGATCTCACGAGTTCATTGCCTATTCTCAGGAACTGTCACATCTCTCCATTTCACCTGAGAAACACAGAAAGTTTCCCTGTGATGGAGAATGAAAAGGTTGGATAAAATATCTTCTTAGTTATGACGAAAGAGATGGTCCGGTGTCTTAGACAATTTTTACAAGTAAAATTCTGGGTGCTTGGGGATTTTTACATTCTCCAAAATATTTTTCTAAAATAAATTTTATTATTTTTTAATTTTTATTTTGAGAGGGAGAGAGAGAGAGGGAGGGAGGGAGGGAGGGAGGGAGGGAGGGAGAGAGAGAGGAGGGGCAGAGGGAAAGGGCGAAAAAGAATTTGCACTGTTAGTGCAGAGCCTGACACGGGGCTCAAACTCACCAATGGGAGATCACGACCTGAGCTGAAATCAAGAGTTGGATGCTGAACCAATTGAACCACCCAAGTGCTCCTAAAATACATTTTTGAATACATTTCTCATGCAATCATTCATTTGCCTTTTTTTTTGATATTAATTTGATCAATACACTTCAAAGCAATAGAATGTTGTGATTGCATGGTTTAAACCAAGCAATCATACTCATCACTCTGGATAATATCTTTATATGCTGTACACATTTATACCTGTGTTACTCCTCAAAATAAACATGCAATTAAAATACTGGCTTACCATGCTAGTAATACTGCTGTTTAAATTAAATAGCCTTATCCAGAAAAAAAAATGGAAGAAGGAAAAAAAAGGAAAAAAGAAAAAAATAATAAAACCCTTTCAATCAGTTTGGTGTTCTTACATTTGCATGAATATTTTAACCAAGAACATTTTTTAAATACTTGAAAGCATCCTGTTTCTTAGTTTCCAAGTTTTATTGAAATAGAAATGATATATATCATTGTATTAGTTTAAAATGTATGTCATAATGATTTGACATATGTATATATTGAGAACTGATGACCACAATAAGTTTAGTTTCTTAACATTCATCACCTCACATAATTAAATTTTTTTTCTTGTTAAGAGAACTTTTAAGATTTATGCTCTTAACTATCAAATACAAAATACAGTATCGTTAACCATAGTTACCATGCTGTACATACATCCCCTGGATTTATTTACCTTATAATTGGAAGTTTGTACCTTTTGACCACCTTTACTCTATTCACCCATCCCTGAGCCCCCACCTCTGGCAACCACCAATCTGTTCTCGGTTTCCATGCATTTGCTTGCTTGTTTGTTTGTTTTGTAGATTCCATATATAAGTGAGATCACACAGTATTTGTCTTTCTTTTGATGACTTATATCACTTGGTATAATGTCTTCAAGTTCCACTCATTTTGCCACAAATGGCAGGATTTCCTTCTTTTTAAAGACTGAATATTCCACATACCCCATACACGCGCGTGCGCGCGCGTGCACACACACACACCATATACCGTACATATACCATACTTACTTTATCCACTCATCCATCAACGAATGTTTAGGTTTTTCCATGGTCTTGGCTGTTGTAAATAATGCTGAACTGAATATACGAATGCAAGTATCTTTTTGAAATAGTGATTAGTGATTTCATTTCCTTCATATGTACCCAGAAATGGAATTGCTGGATAATAGATGGATTTTTAATTTTTTGAGTTATCTCCATACTGATTTTCATAGTGGCTGCACCAATTTATATTCCCATGAGTAGTACACAAGGACTCCTTTCTCTACACAACCTCACTGATACTTATTACCCTTTGTCTTTTTTTAACAGCCATTCTAATAAGTGTGAGGTAATATCTAATTGTGGTTCTAATTAGTCTTTCCCTGATTAGCACCTTTTCATGTAAAATTTGTATGTCTTCTTTGGAAAAATGCCCACTCAGTTTCTCTGCCCTTTTATTAATCAGATTGCTTGTTGTTTTTGCCATGGAGTTACAGAAATTCTTTATATATTTTAGATATGAACCCTTTATTACACATGAACCCTTTATCACATATATGATTTGTAAATATTTTCTCCCATTCTGTAGGTTGCTTCTTCATTCTTTTGATGGTTTCTTTCACTGTGCATAAGGTTTTTAGTTTGATGCATTCCCACTTGTTTCTGTTTTCTTGTGTCGATTGCACATTTAATGTCAAATCCAAAACATCTTTTCCATGACTGATTTCAAGGAAATTACCACCTGTGTTTTCTTCTAGAAGTTTTATGTTTTCAGGTAGCATGTTTGAGTCTTTAATACACTTTAATTTGATCTTAGAGTATGGTGTGACATAGTTGACCAGTTTCATTGTTTTGCATGTGGCTGTCCAGTTTTCCCAACACCTTTTATAGAAGAGATTATCCCCTCCCCATTGTATTTTCTTGTGTCCTTTGTCATAAATTAATCGATCATATATGTGTAAGTTGATTTCTCTAAGTTTATTTTCTATTCTATCCTTGCAACTCTGGAATAAGTCCCACTTGATCATGGTATACAATCCTTGTAATGTAGTGTTGTATTTGGTTTGCTAATATTTTGTTGAGGATTTTTAATCTATATTCATGAGGGATACTGGCCTTTGGGTATCTGTTCTTTTAGTATCCTTATCTGGTTTTGTTCTCAGCATAATGCTGGTTTCATAAAACAAATTCCAAAGTTTTCCTACCTCTTCTATTGTTTCTTGAAATGTTTGGAAAGCAGTGGTTTAACTATGCTTTAAATGTTTCATAGAATTCACCAGTGAAGCCATCTGGTCCTGAACTTTTCTTTGTTGGGAGGTTTTGATTACTGTTTCATTCTCCTTATAAGTAATTGATCTGTTCAGATTTTCTATTTCTTCATGATCCAGTTTTAGTACATTGTATATTTCTAGGAATTTAGCCATCTCTTCTAGGTTGTCCAATTTATTGGTTTATAATTGCTCACAGTAGTATCTTATGAGGCTGTGCATTTCTGTGCCATCAGTTGTAATATTTCTTTTGTTTTTTATTTTATTTGAGCCCACTTTCTCCTTTTCTTTGTGAGTCTAGCTAATAGGTTGTCTATTTTCTTTACATTTTTTAAAGCAGCTTTTAGTTTCATTTTCTATTGACTTCTTTATCCCTATTTTATTTATTTCCACCCTGATTTTTGTATTTCCATTCTGGGAAATTCCTTATCTCTCCTTCAATTTTGAAGGACAACTTTGCCAGGTAGAGTATTATTGGTGAGTAGTTTTTTTGTTCGTTTGTTTGTTTCAGCACTTTGAATATATCTTGCCACTCCCCCTGGGCTGCAGAGTTTCTGCAGAAAAGCCTGCTCTTATTGTTATGGAAGTACCCTTGGACACAAGTTGTTTTTCTCTTGTTGATAATCCTCTTGTCTTTAAGTTTTGACAATTTAATTATAATGTGTCTTAGTCATTTCTGGAACTATGGACTTGCTGTATCTGGATGTCTATTTCTTTCCCCAGGTTAGGGATTTTTCTGTTATTATTTCTTCATATAGTCTTTCTACCTCTTTCTCTCTCTTCTCCTTCTGGGAGCCCTATAATGTAAGTATTAGTCCATTTCATAGTATTCCATAATTTTCTTAAGCTATATTCACTCTTTCCCTATTTTTCTTTTTCTTTTTGCTCCTCTAACTGGATAAATTCCAACCATCCTATTTAAGTATATTGATCTTTTTTTTTTCCACTTAATCTAGTCTTCTGTTGATCTCTTCCACTAAATTTTCAGTTTAATTACTGTATTCTGCAGCAATATTATTGCTATTTTGTACTTTTATGTATTCTCTACCTCTTTGTTAAAATTCTCACTTTATTTATATATCGTTCTCTTGACCTCATTGAGAATATTTATGATCATCATTTTGAACTCTATCAGGAAATCACTTATTTCATTTCATTCAGGTCTGTTTCTGGAGCTTATCTTGTTCTTTCATTTGGAACATACTCCTCTGTGTCTTCATTTTCCTTGACTCTCTGTGTTAGTTGGTTTCTGTGCATCAGCCAAAACAGGCAACTTTCCCAGTCTTTAAAGAGTGATCTCATGTAGATTAATCTTATCATTCAGCCTGGCACTAGCTCTTGGTTGTCTCTCAAACCTTTGTGATCATCCAAGCTGCTTCCTTTGTTCTTAGTGGTTTCCGGTAGTTTAGTATTTGACAAGACTTGTCAATGTGCCAAAGGGGAGGATCTCAGGACCTAGATGCGGGCTTTTTAGCAGTGAGACTCAGGCAGCAGCTTTTCAAGAATGCGCATTGGCTTTTTTCAGAGAAATACTGGAAGATCAGCATTTCTGCTCCTCATTCTGTGTTCTGCCCTGGTTAGGTGGGGGGTGAGGGTGGGGGTGGATGTTAAGCTGGTTAAGAACTGCTTCTTCATTTGCTACAGTCTTATGTAGCACTTATGTACACTAGCACCACTGGTCACCAGAGACAGATAACCAAAGAATATGTCCTCTGGGCAGCAACTACAAAAGCCAGGGTTCCAGACATGTGTACAAACTCCTTTCAGAGAGATACAAGTGAATTGGAGCAGGGCAGAGGAAGCACACAGTAATGCTGCCCACTGGCTTCTCCCGTCTCTAGTGAGAATTACAGTTTGCCCTTAGTTTTCTGTTAAATTAGAAGACTAGCCTGGGCTCTCTGGCTGCAGCTCTTAAGATATGCAAGCAGTCTGGGAGGATGGGCTTTCAGTCTGCTGCCTCAAGTCTTTGCAAGCTTGTTAAGAAACTTTTCTCCATTTGCTACAGTCTTAAGGACTACATGGGCACAAGCTCTGTTGGCTTTCAAAGTCGAGTGCTTTGGGGCTCATCTCTCAGATGGAAGTCTTAAAAGTCAAGATGCTAGATATTGGGTCCAAACTCTTTGCTCCTGAGGAAGAAGCTAGGACTTACAAGTTTGGTCCTGATTGTATGTTGCTGTGCCAGCAATGGGGTTTATGGTAACACTGTGTTTCTGCTTTCCCTATCCATTTCAATCTTTTTTTTTCCTCATGTGCTCAATGTGTAAAAGTTACTCTGCTAACTTCTGGATGTCTTTCAGAGGGAATTATTTTATATATATATATATATATATATATATATATATTATAGCTATATAAATATAGCTATTATATATATATATATATATAGCTGTAGATTTGGTCTATCTATATTATAGCTATATATATATATATAGCTATTATATATATAGCTATAGATTTGGTCTATCTATGGGAAGAGTTGAGTTCAGGAGCCTCCCATGTTATCATTTTCAAATGGAACCTAAAACACTTGATATCATCCTAGGAGCCCATAATACACTTTTTAAAAATGATCATAATTCTCCACCTCTGCATTTGCTAACAAGGTGTTTAGCCAGGCAAGAAAGAGGCAAGAAAGTGGATTCCCTTTAAAGCTCTTAAAAGCTACAATAGGTGATGGCATCAGACAGTACACATTTTTCTTCCACAAAAACATTTTGTATACTTTTGAATACGGTACAGAGAAATAGTGAGGCGATAACCTTGCTCTTCCGTGAGGTGTCCGCTAAGTACCTGGGTTAGGGGGAATGAGCACACAGCCTGTTGAAACACTCTGTGGCTCACCACGTTACAAAACTTTTCAGTTTACTATTTGTGGACTTTTCAAAATATTCAAATACCTTGAATATTTTGATTCCCACAAAACCTTGTTAAAAAGGACCTTAATCATGTGATAATCAATTTACAAGAGAGAAACTGAGATCCAGAAAGGATAAGTAGCTTGTCCAAAGTAACACAGCTCCAAGTTATGATTCAAATTATTCTTTCCCACATTTCCCAATGAGTAGTCCATAATTCTGCCTCTCAATCCTGAAGAGAAATTATTATAAAGCTGAGTAGGAGAACAACTTAATTTGGGTTTCCATAAAAGCAAACCCTGATGAAGAATTCCTACTCAAGCGGTTTATTTGGAAGGTGAAGAAACCACAGCTAGTTGAATAAAGAGGTAAAACAAAGACAAGAAGACAATCAAGAAATGTGTTATCAAACCAGATATCACAGTGAGCAAAGTACGTTCTATTTTTCTTGGAGATAATCTGGTGAGTCAATGTAAAACCCAGACCTAAGAGTTTTCCTATCCAAGAGGTGAAGATCTAGAGGGTTCAAACTCCATTTTCCCATATGTCATTGGTTGAAGGCTGTTGTGGGGGGATTGTTAGTTTTCTTTCAACTATTGGCTTACTATGCAGGGGATAAGGTAGCCTGCAGCGGCAAGAGAAAGTCATTTAGCAATGCAATTTAAGGTGCTAGCAGTGAGAAACCTGGCCAGTATACTCTTAAATGCTAAGGGTTGGGGATATGGAAGGACACCATCCATGCTTGCTACAGAGATCTTTGTAAAAAACCACAACTCAAAATTATGGGAATAGAGATAACCTATTTGTAGCAGAAATTGGCTGGAAGTAAATGGATGGGCCAAATAAGGAAATAAAGGAAGATTAGGATTGTAGGGCTATTGGGGGGCTATTTATAAATTCTACTAAGAGGATTCTTATCTTAGTAAATAGCAACCCTTTCATTATATTCTGAGAATAGATCCAGCACTCTCTGGTGGATATTAACTCACTCTCTTTATTATTGCATTTCATGTTGATTTGAGTTATGACTTTTTAAAAACTATATGTTTTCTAACTCCTTCCACTTTTCATACCATGTAATTATTCAATCACACGGTAGTTTAGCCAACATAAATAGTCAATCTGGGGCTGGGGGGATGTCTTCAATCATACCATGGCAAGTAATATCTTGCAGGGTCACTATGGCAAGCAGTTTGAAGATTATCTCCCTTCTAGAGAATGTTTAGTGACTTTTTCTATAAGAGCCAAAGTGTTTTCCAGCTCATAAACATTTTAACAAGGAAAAAATAGTGCTCTCATCATCACAAAGTTCCTTTTTATGGGATCCAAGACATCAAAGGATAAATTATTCACCCAAAAACAAAGTAGCATACCCTACACAATATTTGAAGTGTTCATCACAGAAGGAGGAAATGTTGCCCTGCATCTCCCAAGCATAGTAATCTTTGCCAAACCAAGAACAGAATGACCCTCAAAGAAGACATATTCTCTATGCTAATCAGCCCTACACCTTTCAAGTGAGGGAAATATGATTGCATCAAACTGTGCCAAAAGAAACAAATGAAAAATAGAAAAGAAAAATCTATTTGGATTTCCTTTTGAAGCCAGAAGTAACAAGGGATTTCTGACTTTCAACAGTTTAAGTTTGTCATGCATGTGGCAGCTCAGAGTATACACAAGGACAGCAACCTAAAGCTGCAGAGCCTCTTTTTTTTCCTTTTAAACTATTATAATAACTTAGTAGGCTGATGATGAGAGCAGAGAAAGATAACAGTGAATGCCTCTATAACTTTCTATAAGAAGAGAAAAAGGCCATTTAGGAGTGATTATAAATTCACAGCTAATTAAAGGTTAAACACGTTACCAATTAGTATGAAAGATAATTGTTCTTCTTTGGCAACCTGATTATGTGTACAATTTGGTACAGAAGAATAGTGTTTTCATGTTACTGGTGAATGTGGTCACTAGCTTATGCTGCAGCTTTAACTTTAAAGAGACTTATCCTTGGAGGCCAAGGTTGAGATGAAACCCTCCACTTTTGTCAGGAAAAAAAAACATTATCCACACAATTTGTAACACTACACATTTGTGATGATTGCTAGTATTGCTTTAGATACTTCAATCCAAGGGTTAAGGTAAGTATTAGGGAGTACAAACAAAATTCAATATTAGAAAGTAAGAAACTTTGTTCACTGCATCTTCCTTGCTAAAATTATACAGCATATCATGAAACACGGTGTGGGCATTAAACAGGAGTGTGTAAGTAGACAATGCAAGATATATAATGAGAGAGATATATGGAGGATTTGTGTCAGCAGTGGGTGTATGCACATTAGCACTTAGAAGAAAGTGACAAATTATGCAAAGATTGCATAGTGTGGAGAGCCTGTCTAGTGATATCATCACCACATGGCACAGAAAGAAAGGATCTGAGGATAAGAACTCAGAAATACTTAGTTACATCGCATAGCAAACTTCAAACCCCATGCAAGTACTGCTCAGAGACCATTTTGTTAATGTTGTCTTGAATTGTTGGCTCTGAAAACTGAGGTATAGTTTAAGCTGAGAGGCTAATTTTACCAACTGCACTGGTATCCTGATTGTTGTTTCTTCATTTACTTACTTTTTTTATGACTTTGAACTTTTGCATAAGCACTCAAAAAAGTATTTTACAACCATCATTACCATGTTTTCACTTTTTTCATGGATTTTTGTAAACCTAGACATCTATGTGTCTAGGTATATCATAAAAGCATAATCACATGTTCACTTTAGTTTAATAACCATTTAATGAGTAACTTCTGTGCTACAAACATGGTTTTAAGGGTTGCATAATAGAGGACAGATCCTGGTACCTTTTTAGCTGTGTGACTTTGAATTTGTTAATTCATCCTTCCAAATCTTCCTTTCTTCTTTGTTCAGCCCCTCACGCGAAGGGGGGATAGGATGGTGATTGTACCTAACTCTAGGGTTATTATAAAGAATGTAAGGGGCGCCTGGGTGGCGCAGTCGGTTAAGCGTCCGACTTCAGCCAGGTCACGATCTCGCGGTCCGGGAGTTCGAGCCCCGCGTCGGGCTCTGGGCTGATGGCTCGGAGCCTGGAGCCTGTTTCCGATTCTGTGTCTCCCTCTCTCTCTGCCCCTCCCCCGTTCATGCTCTGTCTCTCTCTGTCCCAAAAATAAATAAACGTTGAAAAAAAAAATTTAAAAAAAAAAAAAAAAAAAAAAAAAAAAAGAATGTAAAAGGTAATATGCATGAAATATTAAACAAAAATGAGAAGGATAAAACACCAGTGTTCTTCCCAAATCCAATTTTAACAAGTGCTAGCATCTCTGGAGAAACAAAGAAGAAAAAGACTGTCTCTACTCCCAGGACCTAAAAATTAGAACATGACCACCAATTCAGATACATTTTAGATATATTCTCAGAGAAAGACTCAGAGTACTTGTAAAGGACATTTCTCTTAACTCGAGAGGAAGGGATAATTGTATATCTTTAAGACACCTCCATCATAAATATATGACAATGATTATTATTTCTGAGAAATATCACATAAATAGGCTTGAGGAAGATATAGCTTTTCTTAAACTTTTGGAGACCAGGGAATGCTTGGTAGGCAAAGTAAAGGAATAGAGAAAGAAGAAGCAACACGCTTCATAATCTTATCACAATATCTAACCAATAGTGAGTGTCTAGTATGTGCCAGAAACTGGGTTAATGATTTTCATGTATTAAATCACTGACTTTTCACAATAGTCTCATCTGATTAGGTGGTTTGCCCAATATCCACATCAACATCACTCTAGAGAAACCTTTGAAAAAATGGACTCCAAATATGTGTTTTTAATTATTCCACTACATTATGAAATGCCCCTGGATAAAATGCCCAAGAAATGCCCAAGAAAATGCCCCTGAGTAAAATGAAAATGTGCACAATGACACTGAAAAGATATCCAAAGTTTCCTCCCTAGAAATATTTCATATTGTCAGTGTATTAATGACCCAATGTTCCACAGCATATACCAAACCACAGCTTTTCTTCTGAAGCTTTAAACTCAGCAACAATGTGTATAAATTTCAAAGGGAAGTTATAATCATGATTATCAAAACTGCAATTTTATGATATGATTTTCATATTAGATAGATGCTGCTATTTAAATACAGCCCTGATTTATAATGGTCAGTCTAGAGAATACTGATTGTAACATAACAGTTTTAGAGTAATCACATTTTTTCCTGTTTTCAGAAAATACTAGCCCAATCACCGTAAAATTAATCCTTTCAGGAACACACATTATTGTTGGCTATTTTGAAATCTTTTCACTAGCAGTTACTTTATAATAGAAAAATAAAATCATAAAATGATGTTTAATTTTTTTTTTTTATCATGAAACACCTGGCTGAAATGATATGTAAATGGCCATGTCAATTTAACTTCTGGAAATTAATAATAAAAATTGAGAATATAACATATTACACTTATTATTTAAAGTTACAGTTGTTTTAATTTTCTGGTCTTGATTTTATGTGTTGCAGAAAAAATATATAAATAAAATAAACATGATCGGAAATGTATATTTTGAAAAACACAACATATTAAAATCACAAGTCAATCAAAACTGTAATTTGATCTTTGGTTTATAGTTCTTCATTTACATTCATTTATATATATAAGGGCAAATCAAGCTTACTACTGAAAGCTGCCTGATAACGTTAAACAAAATTGATTACATTTAGTAAAAACAAAACTGAAACTAAAACCAAAAGAAACACCCTCCCTCCCCCACCTTATTTTTTCTTAAAATCACATAGTAATTTGATGTTTTGGAGCTCTGGTCCTAAAGATGATCTACATAGGTTCAAGTGCCAACTTTAAAATTTATTAGCTGTATGATCTTAGAAATTGTACCTTTAGTTTTCATAAAAAGTGAGGTTAATAATTGTATCTGCCTTCTAGCACTCCTCAGAGAAATCAGTGAGCTTATGTTCATGAAAACGCCAGTGTCCATAACAGAGGAAGCATTCAATACACATTAGCCATTATTATTTTTCACGTTGTTTTAACATTGCAGCCAAAAACATTCTTTATAAATGACCAAATAGATAAGCTGTAGCATCACATGAATAATACAATGCCCTTATAAACCATGATGCTTTTGGTTCCAAGTAATTGGAGCCTGAGAAATGAAATGTTTGCCACTTACTTTGAATTAACCTGAATGGTTACAATCTGAGTCCTGAATTCCTACAAAGCTTTCCAAAATCTACTTTGGAGCAAACTGAAAGGAACTGCTTAGTCATTTTTATTTGCTATTCCTGACACATTTTTCTCTGTTTTATAGCACCAAAGGTCTTAACATAAAATAGGAGAGAGTTTTTAAGAAAGTGGGTTCATATTTTGGAAATCTTTTACACTTGAACCTCAGCTCAGAAGTATATTTAGACAAAATATAAATCCTTTCTAACCTCATTCAGTCAGTTGCTTACATTTTAGGTTGCAAGATTTCAAACTGCACTCTATATTTATTGAGCTCAGTGAGGCAAATGTCTATTAAAACCTCAGCAAGCAACTTAGAAACTATTAAAAATCCTCCAAAGGGACGTCACTGTTAAAGTCAGTCAATAAATTAACCACTGGGTTAGGCAGGATGGAGACTCATCTGTCTTTTTGAACACTGTTAATGAAGCCTACATTGTTGTATGTTAGTTCCTGCGAAACTGCCTGTGACACATGTTTCTTAGCTACTTTGCCTCATGTCCAGGCATTAAGTGTCTCGTAGTTCATTAGAACACTGATGATGTGTAATTATCTCACAAAGGTTGTCACCAAACAGAAATTTAGAGAACAATTATAATAGTTGGAAATTATCATTAGAGACACATTATCTGGGCATGCTACATGGCTGCTCTTACACAGACTGAAGAGGCTTCAATGATAAATCTGTGGGCTAACCACCTATAGTATTATTTTTTTATATATTCCAAGTAGAGATATTTAACATAACAACACATGCACACAAATACAAACATTCACAATATTAGAAAACCATTAAATATTTCTCATAATGTAAACTCCAAAGCTCTTCTTTAGCATGATATCTAATTTTCTTCCCTCTTCAATGGCAATTGTGAGCTGTTCTAACATCATCAGAATATCATAAGGCAAAACAGGCTTTGAAATGGAAACTTATCTTCAGTAAAGTAAACAGAGTTATTGTGCTCAATATCTATACTTCCTTATAGGCCTTAATTATAATTATCAAATTTCCTAAAAAACTAGTAAGTCTATATAGATCATCTGCTATTGCTGACATTATGTGAAGGTTAAAGAAATGTTCTCATTTACTTTTTCTTCAATATAATTGGATATTAGAAGCTTTCAAGAATAAAATAAGAAAATCATGATGTCATCAAATGATATTTCAAAAGTAAACTATGACCTGACTTATAGTCTAATAATTAAATGCATACCCACTTTTGTGAGATATTTAAGAATCTCCCACTACACAGAGTTACTGACTAAAGTCCGCTTTCAATGGTAGCAATATAACATTCATAAAATTAGGACACAATGAGTAGAAAGACTTTATATTAAAGAGTTCAGGATTTTTTTAAACCTTATAGTTTTTCTACAATACTATTCAAACACTATTTCTCAGCTTTAAAAAAGTGTCCACAGTGTATAACAATTAACATTTTTCAAAACTGCTCATATGTTTTCTATGGGAAAAGTCTTGAGGTTTGGTCAGAATGGAGAATACTGTCTGGGGCACCTGGGTGGCTCAGTCCATTAAACGTCCAACTTTGGCTCAGGTCATGATTTCACCATTTGTGAGTCTGACCCCATAATGGGCTCTGTACTGACAGCTCAGAATCTGGAGCCTGCTTCAGATTCAATGTTTCCCACTCTCTCTGTCCTCCCCCACTCTGTCTCTCTCTCTCTCTCTCTCTCTCAAAAATAAATAAAACATCAAAAAAAAAAAAAAAAGAATGGAGAATACTGTGTACTTTTCTGTGGTTCTTTTACATGGAGATTGCATTTGTTTTTAGACTGAAAAGTTTTGTTTAAGATTCATATTCTGACGGATTTTTGTGACAAAAAGAAGTTACCATGAATACACAAAGGCCAAGGGATCACATGACTCAAAATCCCATAAAAGAAGGGAAAATAATGGCCTTTTTAATTATTTTCCCAGACTCTGGCATGATACCTGGGATATAGTAAGTATTAAAAAAAAATGTTGTAGGATAAACCACCAAAAGTATAACAAATAGAATTTATGAAGACAATCTCAGGACAGAATTAGACTCAGATTCATTCTTTGAATTGATTAATCAAGAGGACAAAATCTGGGGCACTTAGGTGGCTCAGTAGATAGAGCATCTGGCTCTTGATTTCAGTTCAGGTCATTATCTCACGGTTCATGAGATTGAGCCCCACATAGTATTAAGCCTGCTTGGGATTCTCTTCCTCTCTCTCTCTGCCCCTCTCCCCAACTCTCAAAAATAAATAAATAAATAAATAATAAGAAATTTAATTAGGAATATGTAGAGGAACTACACACCATAGATACTATGGATTTACATGGCTCTGTTGAGAGCTAGGGAGATAATCATAAAGGTATAGAATTTGACAAAACAACAATATATAGTACAACTTATTTTCAAGAACATGCAAGTAACTGGGGCGCCTGGGTGGCTCAGTCAGTTAAGCATCCACAAGGCTCAGGTCATGAACTCAACGGTTTGTGGGTTCAAACCCCCACGTTGGGCTCTGTGCTGACAGCTCAGAGACCGGAGCCTGCTTGGATTCTGGGTCTCCCTCTCTCTCTCTGCACCTACCCTACTTGTGTTCTGTCTCTGTCTCTCAAAAGTAAATAAAACATTTAAAAAAATTTAAAAAGCAGAAGAATATATAATTTTAAAAGCTAACTATATTATGTACCTCTAAAAATCATAGTAGTCCCATAATATTGGAATAATATGAATAATGTTCTCTGATGACGATATAATAAAACTAGAAGTGAATTACAAAATTTTATTTTTCTTTTATTTTTTTTTAACGTTTATTTTTTTTATTTTTATTTTTGAGACAGAGAGAGACAGCATGAACGAGGGAGGGGAAGAGAGAGAGGGAGACACAGAATCAGAAGCAGGCTCCAGGCTCCAAACCATCAGCCCAGAGCCCGAAGCAGGGGTCGAACTCACGGACCGCGAGATCGTGACCTGAGCTGAAGTCGGACGCTCAACCGACTGAGCCACCCAGGCGCCCCTGAATTACAAAATTTTATAAACAACATTTTGCTTAGAAATTTTAAAATTCTCTGATAAATAATTCATCTATCAAAAAGTACAGAAAAATATTACATATATATTCGAACTAATTATAATTTTAAAAACCCTCTATAAGAATCTATAAATGAAGCAGCGATCATAGGAAAATGTAGAGCCTTAAAATATAAATATTATTTTTTTAAATATGACAAAAAATTAAGTTTCCATTTCAAAAAGTTGAAAAAAGAAGTGCAAATAAAGAGAAAGAAATAAGAGTAAACAAAAATAAATGCAGAAATCAGTAACTAATAAATATAAGTAAATGATATAAAATAAGTTTAAAAAGCTTATTCTTTTATTTAATTTTTAAAGAATAGTTTTATAACAATATTGAATCTTTTTTAATTTTTTAAACATTTACTTATTTTTGAGAGACAGAGAGAGCGTGAGTGGGATAGGGGCAGAGACAGAAGAACACATAGAATCTGAAGCAGGCTCCAGACTCTGAGCTGTTAGCACAGAGCCTGACGCAGGGCTCAAACTCACAAACTGTGAGATCATGACCTGGGCTGAAGTCAGATGCTTAACCAACCGACTGAGCCACCCAGGTGCCCCAAAAGTTTATTCTTTTAAAAGTCAAAAATAGGGGTGCCTACCTGACTCAGTCAATTAAGCATCTGGCCCTTGATTTTGGCTCAGGGTCATGATCTCACAGTTAATGAGATTGAGCCCCATGGCAGGACCAGAGCCTGCTTGGGATTCTTTCTCACCCCCTCTTTCTGCACCTCCCCAGCTTGTTGTCTCTGTCTCAAAATAAACTTTAAAATAAATAAGAAAAGTCAAAAATAAAGCTAAGTTAACTACTCAATAAAAAGTCATAGACATAAATACTTTTTCAAGACATGATGAAAGAGAAATGGCATTGAAACAAAACAAATTAAAAGACTATGTTATTATGCAAATTGATTTTAACACCTAGATAAAATTGATAAAGTTTCAGGAAAATATGCTTTACCAAATTAAACTGTGGCATATATAAAGAGTTTAAGGTTAAAAAATTGTATAGTAAAGTTAAAGAAGTTATGAAATTAGAAAAAAGTACAAGTACCAAATGGAATCACAGAAGAAATCTATCAAAACTTCCCAAATCAGGTAACTCCAGTGCTATTTAATATGCCCCAAAACACAGAAATATAATTTGCTAAATTATTTTTTGAAATGAGTATAATATAATATATACCTTGATAAAGCCTATACAAAAAGAAAGCTTTAAACTCTTCCTGAAAATTGGAGACCTCCACTCATTCTATAAGATCAACATTATGCTGATACCAAAACCAGAAAAAAAAAATCAGAAAAGAAAACTGCAAACCAATATGTCTCATGAACATAGATGCAAATTTCCAGGCAAAATATTAGCAACATGAATCTAAGGGTATGTAAAAAGATAATACTTGAATATTGAAAATAAAATTCACAATATTAAAAAATAATGAAAAACAATATGGCTGTCTCAAATGATGTGGATAAATCATGTGACAAAACTTAGCATCCACTCTGCAGAAAAATAGTGTGCACTATTTCTAGTGCACACTAGAAATACAAGAGAGTATCTTCAAATTAGTAAGGATTATCTAAAAATCCTACAGATAACATGATATTTAACTGTGAAAGACTTATTTTATCCTTCACATCAAGAACAACACACGGAAGTGTTTTCTCATCATTTCTTTTCAACATTTTACTTTGGTGAAGTAATGATTTAGACAGTGAAATAAAAAAAAAATAGTACACAGCATATTAGAAAAAAAAAGCAAAATTCCTATTATTTACAACTAGAATTTTATGTATGGAGAAACTCCAATAGAATCTACAAAAATGCTATAAGATGCAGTAAGTTAGTTTATCAAGGTTGTAGGATCTTAGAATCAATATCCAAAAAAAAAAAAAAAAAAAACAGTTTCTCTATACTACCAATGAATATATATATATATATATATATATATATATATATATATATGTATGTGTGTGTGTATTTGAAATTTTTTAAAATGCTATTATCAAAGCATCAAAAATAGAAAACATTTAGGGATAGACCTGACAAAAAATGTATAGGATTTGTACACTGAAGATTACAAAATGCATTTTAGGGAGAACATAATGTAGTTCCATGTAATGTTTTAGATGTCAAAATCTGCTTTTAAAAATCTTATATAATAACATAAGACCTTTAATATCTAAAACAACTTTGCAGAGGAAGAGTTGAAGAACTATCACTGTCAAATTTCAAAACATTTTATTTATTTGTTTCTTTAGTTATAAAGTTTACATATATATATATATATTTAATGTTTTATTTATTTTTGAGAGAAATACAGACAGAGCGCGAGTTGGGGAGGAGCAGAGAGAGGGAGACACAGATCTGAAGCAGGCTCCATGCTATGACCTTTCAGCACAGAGCCCGATGCGGGGCTCTAACTCATGAACTGTGAGATCACGACTTGAGCCAAACTCGAATGCTTAACCAACTGAGCCACCCAGGTGCCCCAAAAGTTTATATATTTATTTTTGAGAGAGAGAGGGGTAGGGAGCACACATTAGTGGGGAACGGGTAGAGAAAGAGGGAGAAAGAGAATTGTAAGCAGTCTCCATGGAACCTGATGCAGGGCTTGATCTCACAAACCATGAGATCATGACCTTAGCTGAAACCAAGAGTCATGCAGTTAACCAAATGAGCCACTCACGTGCCCCAGCTTATTTTAAACTTACAGTGATCAAGGCAACATATGTTTGGTGTCAAGATAGATGAATAGAACAGAACAGAATCCAGAAATAAACTGTCTATATATCATCAATTTATCCATATCCACATCTACAAATACATCTATATCTGTCATCCAAATCAATCTAATATACTTTCTTTCCTTACCATGAGAGAAAGTATAGTATTTTCAATAAATAATGCTAGGATAATTGGATATCCATATGCAAATACATTAACTTTGATCCATACTTTATACCACATACAGAAATCAACTCAAAAAATAAACATAGTATAATTGATCATGTAAAACCTAAAAGATTAAAATTCTATAATATGTTAATATGATGATACAATATTATAGAATATAAAAATATAGGAGAAAACTTATGACTTTAGGTTAGGAAAATATATCCCAAATATAAAACCAAAGCACAATCCATAAAATAAGAAATTGATTAATTGGATTTTATAAAAATTAAATATAAACAATGTTGTTTCTTGAAAGACACTGTTAAGAGAGAAAGATTAAGAGAAAATGTTTGCATTATATATCTGATAAAGGAGTACTATCCAGAATATAAAAAGAATCTCCAATTCAATAATAAGAAAATAAACAACCAATAAAATATGGTCAAAACAATTGAGCAAATACTTTACCAAAGAAGATGATTAAAAAATGCATATGCTGTATTAGACTTTATGTAATTTTTTTAAGAATATAAACTAATCTATGGTAACAGTAGGTCAGTGTTTATCTTGGATTATTAATGATTTGGAGTTAGGGGTTAAGAACAGAGAAGGGTAGGAATAATTTATTGCAAGGAATTATGAGGAAAGTTTTGAAGGTAATAAATAAATTCATTTTCCTAATTTTATGGGTGGCTTCACAGGTGTATACCTATGTCAAAATCGTATGAAATTGCTTACTTTCAATATCTATAGTTTATTGAATTCAATTACACTTCATTAAAGCTGTAAAAATAAATTCATGGGGAGTATGTCCTAAGGTTGAAAACAGAATTACATTAAAAATGAAAATCAAGAGAATATGTAGAAAAATAAAAAAAAAAATATTTGGAAATTAAGCAACACATTTCTAAATATAAGAACTATGGAGTAGTGGAGCCTGGGTGGCTCAGTCAGTGTAGTGTCCTACTCTTGATTTCAGATCAGGTCGTGATCCCAGGTTGTGGAATCCAGTCCTATGTTGGGTGAGAATGGAGCCTCCTTAAGATTCTCTCTCTCCTTCCATCCCTACCCCCACTTGCACACACCCTTTCTCTCTCAAAGCAAACAAACAAAAAAACAAACAAACAAACAAACAAACAAAAACACAAGGGGTGTCTGGGTGGCTTAGTCAGTTGAGCAGCTGATTCTTGATTTCAGCTCAGGTGATGACCTCACGGTCCATGAGATGAAGCCCACATCAGGATCTGTGCCAACAGTGTGGATCCTACTTGGGATTCTGTCTCTCCTTTTCTCTCTCTGTCCCTCCCCAACTCATGTTCACTCTCTTTCTCTCTCAAATAAACTTTAAAAATAAAACAAAACAAAGCAACAACAACAACAACAACAAAAACAATATGGAATAAGTCTCAAGCGAAACTGGAAGAGATTTTCAATTGAATAATAATGAAAATACAATATATCAAAACTTGAGGGATTCATTTAAAGTGGTGTTGGTGGAAAAACATCATTAAATGCATTTATTAGAAATTAAAAATCTATAATCGATTAATTAAGATTCTCAGGAGAAATGTAATACTAGAAATCAATAAAATATTCAATATATGAAAATATAAATCTACAAAAAGATCAAGAAAATTGATAAATCCCCAGATGGGTAAAAAAAAAAAATGGAATAGAGTATACTAATATCAGAATGAAAACCCTTTAGATACTAAGCAAGTCATAAAGAATTTTATACCAATAATTTTTTCAACAAATAGTAGGTACAAGTTTCTCAAAAAGTAAAACTAATAAAACCATTGCAAAAGGGAAATTTCAGGTCCATCTGATATAACTGGTGAATTTTTTCAAACATTTAAGAAGAAATGACACCAATCTCATATTTTACAACGGGTTTCATTCATGAGCCAGAATTATGCAGATATCAAATCCTGACCAAAAAAAGACATTTAAAAACTTATTCTCTAATATGCCTCATTAATGTAGGCACAACAGTCCTTGCAGATAGTGTCATACAGTTTTCTCCTAAGATTATTAACAAAGAATCCCTGCCCCCCTCATTATTTCAATTCATTACTATTAGAGATGACAGTCAATGAATTAAATAAAACAAGATAAAGAAATAAAGCATCAGTTTGGAAGCGAAGAAGTTAAGATCCCATCACTGATCTATGACTTCACTGTTTATGCACAAAATCCTAAGCAATTTACAAATAACTAGAACTAGCCAGCACCTGAATTTACCAAGTTTACAGCATCTAAGTTTAAATACAAGATTCAATGCATTTTTATGCACAAGTTACAAATTATGACAAACTACAATGTAAAAGGTGCTATTTACACTAATTCAAAAAGGTATATGCACCACTATGTTTATTGCAGCACAATTTAAAATGGCCAAGATATGGAAGCAACTGATACGCCCATTGATAGAAAAATGAATAAAAATGTGATATATATATACACAATGGGATATTACTCAACCATAAAAAAGAATGAGAGGGGCGCCTGGGTGGCGCAGTCGGTTAAGCGTCCGACTTCAGCCAGGTCACGATCTTGCAGTCCGTGAGTTCGAGCCCCGCGTCAGGCTCTGGGCTGATGGCTCAGAGCCTGGAGCCTGTTTCCGATTCTGTGTCTCCCTCTCACTCTGCCCCTCCCCCGTTCATGCTCTGTCTCTCTCTGTCCCAAAAATAAATAAACGTTGGAAAAAAAAAAAAAAAAAAGAATGAGATTTTGCCATGTGTGACAATTATGCATGGATCTAGAGAATATTATGCCAAGTGAAATAAGTCAAACAGAGAAAGGCAAGTACCATGTGATTTCACTCATATGTTGAATCCAACAAAATGAAACAAATGAACCAGCAAACAAACTAAAATCTAGACTTCAATACACAGAATGAATTGGTTGTCAGAAGGGAGGTAGGTAGGGGTGGAAGGGTGAAATAAAGGAGATTAAGAGTTACAAACTTCTAGTTATAAAACAAATAAGTTACATAGATTAAAAAGTACAGCGTAAGAAAAATAGGCAATCATATTGTAATATGTATGGTTTAAAAATGTGCTATTACAAAAGCCAAGAAATAATAAAAGAATTAGAAAGAAATTTCACAAAAAAGACATGGAACAGTTCTGCAAGGGAAATGACAAAAAATCCCTGAGAGATGTAAAGGAAGATGTAGATACAAGCATATCTCAGATATATTGTGGGTTCAGGTCCAGACTACCTTAATAAAGCAAATACTGCAATAAAGTAAGCCAAATGATTTTTTTTTGTTTTCCTAGTGCATATAAAAGTGATATTAATATTAAAAAGTAGTCTACTAAGTGTGCAAAAGTATTATGTCTTTAAAAAATGTGTGCAACAGGGGCGCCTGGGTGGCGCAGTCGGTTAAGCGTCCGACTTCAGCCAGGTCACGATCTCGCGGTCCGTGAGTTCGAGCCCCGCGTCGGGCTCTGGGCTGATGGCTCAGAGCCTGGAGCCTGTTTCCAATTCTGTGTCTCCCTCTCTCTCTGCCCCTCCCCCGTTCATGCTCTGTCTCTCTCTGTCCCAAAAATAAATAAACGTTGAAAAAAAAATTAAAAAAAAAATGTGTGCAACATAATTTAAAAATACTTTATTGCTAAAAACTGCTAACCATCATCTGAGCTTTCAGTGAGTTGGTATCATTGATTACAGATCACTGTAATAAATAAAATAATAATAAAAAAAACTCAAAATACTGTGAAAATTACCAAAATGTGACACAGAGACATGAAGTGAGCAAATGCTGGAAAAATGTTGTCAATAGACTTGCTGGACACGGGGTTGCTACAAACTTTCAATTTGTAAAAAATGTAGTATCTAAAAAGTGTAGCAAGAAGCAGCACAGTAAAATGAAGTATGTCTAGAAGTAGATATGGCTGTTTCACATATTAGATAACTCAGTATTGTTAAAATGTCATACACCCCAAAATGATTTATAGATTCAAAGCAACTTTAACCAAAATCCCCTCAGGCTTTATTTTATTACTACTACTACTACTATTATTATTATTATTATTATTATTATTGGAAATCAGCAGTCTTACTGTAAAATGTTAATGCAAATGTGCAAATGTAAATGTAAAGAGCCTAGACTATCAAAGTAATCTGAAAAAGAACATAGTTGGAAGATTTACATTACCTGATTTCAAGACTTACAATGCTATAGTAATTAAGACAATTTTATACTGGAAAAAATTTTGACAAATATATCACTGACAAAATAAAGAGCTCAAATATAGAACCTTGCTGGGGCGCCTGGGTGGTTCAGTTGGTTAGCATCCAACTCTTGATTTGGCTTAGGTCATGATCTCATGGTTCATGAGACCTAGCCCAACATCAGGCTCTGGGCTTACAATGCAGAAAACCTGCTTAGGATTCTCTTTCTCCCTCTCTCTCTCTGCCCCTCTCCCATTTGCACTCTCACTCTCTTTCTCTTTCTCTCTCAGAAATAAAGAAACTCTTTAAAAACAATTTAAAAAAAATAGAACCTCTCTGCCATTTGATTTTTTTTTTAAATGCCAAAGCACTACAAAGGAGAAAAAAATTATTTTTAACAAACTGTTTTAGAACAACTTTGTCTGTTAAAAAATGAACCCCAACTCCCACTTCACTCTATATACAAAATTAATTAGAGATGGATGTATAGATTTAAATATAAGATCTAAAATTATAAAGCTATTGTAAGATACATTGGGGAACATCTGCATGATGTGAGAGTAATACAGGTTTTTAGATAAAACATAGAAAGCAAAACTTAAAATTATACCTTATTGAAATAAAACATTTTTTTCTCATCTAATGATTCTATTAAAATAAATAGGCGGGGCGCCTGGGTGGCGCAGTCGGTTAAGCGTCCGACTTCAGCCAGGTCACAATCTCGCGGTCCGTGAGTTCGAGCCCCGCGTCGGGCTCTAGGCTGATGGCTCAGAGCCTGGAGCCTGTTTCCGATTCTGTGTCTCCCTCTCTCTCTGCCCCTCCCCCGTTCATGCTCTGTCTCTCTCTGTCCCAAAAATAAATAAACGTTGAAAAAAAAAATTAAAAATAAATAAATAAATAAATAAATAGGCATATAATATATGCCTATAATATAAACTAATGATATTTTCTCTATATAGATAGAGATAAACATAGCTGTAGTGTTTTGTTTTGTTTTGTTTTGTTTATTTCCACTTCTTAATTGAGAGAGCCCAGAGTAATGACTATTCAGTATCTATGAGCACACCTAGTGCCCAGACCCTGCTTTCTACATACCTTACATAATCAAAAGGAACAAGTGTTATTGGAGAAATGTTTTATTACAGTTCTAAGTTAGGAAAAGGGAGACTTTGAAAGTGACTAACACATGCAATAAATAAAATCTTGTGGTTAGAGGTGACGATGGGAAAAAAGAACAGAGAAATAAAATGAAGATAAATTCATTTGTGACCATTGCAGTAACTATTATATCAAGTCCTTACTAGGAATATTGGTAATTGAAGGATAAGAAAGCGCATGTATCTATCTATGGTAGCTTTGTATGTATCTATCTATGTATCTTTGAAGAGTATGGTAGTTCATTCTCCTTTGAACCACAGAAGTTGGAATCTGAAGATCATTCTTTGTAAGAGTAAAGTAAAATTAACTTTGCAACTCCCACTAAAATTATTTCAGGCAAGCATTAATGAATATTAAAAGCATTAGTTGTTGTCAATTATTAGCCACAAAGTTTTATTTCAATGGGAAAAAAAATACTCAAACAGTTCTGATGGTTGCCCCCAGAACAAAGAAATCAACTTCACTGTCTCACACTGTGAGAAAAACTGACATCGTTTGCAATAAGATACAATATGAAGTAGATATTGTTACCTCAAATGGATGTTTGTCTGAAATAGTTAACTTGAATCTAATCCACCTTTAGATGTAACTTCCAAGGAAGGGATATATGATAAAGGCAAGGCTCCTTGTTACAGCAGACAATCAGAAATATCTCAAATGTAGAGTATATTACAAGAAAACTATTCTGGTGTCTGATGTCTTTAAAAAGTCATGAGAAATCACAATAACAAAAAAGATAAGACTGTAGAGATTAAAATTATGAGCCTAAGAAGATATAACCTAAAGGGACAAACCTTGATTTTATCTTGGTTTAAAAGAGAAAACAAAAATAGCTCTTAGGGACATTTTGGAATTTTGAATGTGGACTGAATTTTAGATAATATTAGTGATTTTTAAGTGATATTACTATTTTTGGTATAATGTTTCTATGGCATTTACATAGAAAAATAAACTTTTAAGAGAAACATATTGGAGTATTTAGGTATAAAGTTCTATTATAACTGTGCCAATTCCAATGGTTCAGAAAAAAAGCATACACACAAAAAAAAATCATAGGTAGATAGATATATAAAATAAATATGGCAAATAACTTTAGTCTAGCTGGTGGTTATATAGGTATTTAGTATCCTATCCTTTACGTTTTTTGTATAATTAAAAATTTTAATCATAAAATTTTGAAGAAAATTTTGATTAATACAATGCAATATGTTTTTAATTTTTTTTTTTTCAACATTCATCTACTTCTGGGACAGAGAGAGACAGAGCATGAACGGGGGAGGGGCAGAGAGAGAGGGAGACACAGAATCGGAAACAGGCTCCAGACTCTGAGCCATCAGCCCAGAGCCCGACGCGGGGCTCGAACTCACGGACCGCGAGATCGTGACCTGGTTGAAGTCGGACGCTTAACCGACTGCGCCACCCAGGCGCCCCTGTTTTTAAGTTTTTAATAGCATTATCAATCCCTTTCTAAGAATGACTCCCATTTCTCCCTAGTCGCTTGGGTTTATTGACCCAAGTCAGGATTCCACAAAAAAAATTTCTCATAGAGTAATGATATGCCTCAAAATTACAGAATGGGAGTGAATGCTATGCTCTAGAGTTGGTTTTCCCCATTCTAAAGAAGTCCCAAGACCCACAAAGAAAAAGAAAGTCTCAAGAACTAAACAGGAAGAAGGCAACATGGAAGAATGCAAAGAGTATGGGATTTAGAGACAGAATTGGATGAAAATCTCCGTACGGCCATTTTCTAGCAAACAAAGTCTCTAAGACTTTTCATTCTTCATCTGATAAATTAGTATGACAGTGTGTAACCCATAGAGTTGTTGTGAGAATTAAATGAAGAATTAAAACATGTAAAGAGTATATCCTAGGGACTGGCATAGTGCATAATAGCATAACCAATTATCTCAGTAAAAAAAGACTTCAAGATGCATTGCTAAAATGGAAGACAGTTAATATGAGACAGACGGAGCCATTAGTAATAGAAATGGTTTATATTTACAGCTCAGACTCTGTAATGGATGCGGAGTGTGGGAAAAAGACGATCTCAGCCATTTCTTTGATGAAGAGCAATGAAACTCCAGCAATCATGGCCTGCTAATGTAAGCTATTAGGAAAACGGCAGGGGGCAAGAATTTGTTCACTGTAAGGGAATGCAATATTTATCAGTGCTCATTAGACTGTGCACTGAAAGTGCACATTATATGGTTTTGCTCTTGCTGAAAATGGTCATTGTACTAAAAACTAAAATAAAGTATAAAAAACAAATATGTTTTGTAGCTAGATTGCCAGATAAATTTGTGTCTGAACAGTCAAAGGAACTCCTTAATGAACTAAGCTAAATAGGGCAGGTGATTTTGTTGGGGATTCTATGTGAAAGCGTAACAACTCATATCCCAAAAATCTTGGTAAAGAAAACATAAACGTTATTTTCCTCTTTGTTCCTACATTACACATCTATGAAATGGACAGGTTGGATTAGTTTATTTCAAAAAGCCTTAGGATTCTAGCATTCTAGATCTATGAGGCTATATGTGTTATCCAATACTGACTTAATTATCCTTATTATCTTATCCGATTATACATATCTTATCATTTTTCTCTTTTCTCACTCTGCTGAAGCCACACTCTCCTCTGACTGTTCCTCCAAAGTTCTAGGACCATTCCTACCTCATGACCCCACACTTGCTATTCCTTCTATCTGGAAGTTTCCTTACCCAGATCACTGAAAAGTTCATTCCATTATTTTTCAATTCTGTTAAATGTCATTTTCTCATAAGGCTATCCTTACCAGTCTTAAAATGAGCTGGCCAGATGTATATGTCTCTCTGTCTCTTTCTCTCCCTTTTTAATTACTGAAACACTTTGTTTAAGATGGAAAGCAAGTGCTCCTGAAACATATAATAACTGCAACTTTCATTTCTCAATAGATTGTGAAAGACCAATACTCCTGCTGAAACAACTAGAAAAAATTCTAGATAATTTTTTTTAATTATATTTATAAAGATATCAGAGGTTTGGGGCACCTGGGTGGCTCAGTCAGTTGAGTGTCAACCTCTTGGTTTTGGCTTAGGTCATGAGCTCACAGTTTCATGAGTTCGAGCCCTGCACTGGGCTCTGAACTGGTGGTGTAGAGCCTCCTTGGGATTCTCTCTCTCTTTTTCTCTCTACCCCTTCTCAACTCGGTCTCTTTCTCAAAATAAAAACTAAAATAAAAGAAATAAAAATACATATGTATCAGAGGTTTGTGGAAGCAAAGAGGACAAGATGAACTAAAATCTTTAAGAGAGCAAACAATTTTCTTCTTGAGGATACTTTGTTGATTATGGACACAGACTAAGGATCAGACCAATCACAGACAGAAAGGCTTTGTTGGTAGGGAAAAATAAAAATCTACACACAACTTCTGGTAGATATATGGCAATGGAATAAAAAATAAAAATTTCAGTGGTATTAAATGCATAAACAGATTCCTCCTGGGGGCATTTTCTGAGTTAGGGTTGTGCATGAGTCCAAGGAACTAGGGTATATATATATTTAAAAAAAATTTTTTTTTTACATTTATTTTATTTTTGAGAAGCAGAGAGAGAGTACAAGTGAGGGAGGGGCAGACAGAGAAGGAGACACAGAACCCGAAGCAGATTCCAGGCTCTGAGCTGTCATCACAGAGCCCGATGCGGGGCTCAAAATCACAAACCGTGAGATCATGACCTGAGCTGAAGTCAGAGGCTTAACCGACTGAGCCACACAGGCGCCCCAAGGAACTAGGGTATATTAAAAGTATCTAAAAGATTGAATAAAACCTCATGTTCTTCATAGTAATTATAAAACAGACATGCCAAAGAGAAGGAGTCTATCTCAAGCATACATCCTGTCTTTCCCTCAAGATATGCATTTGATTTTGAAGCTTTGTGTGATATAACAAAAGAAATATGAGCTAGGAACTTATGAAAGAAGAAATTTTCCAAAAGATTCCTGGGTTAAAGAGACCCATAAAAGGAAGGCTCTCAAATAAAAGCCAGGAAGGCTAATCTCTAAACAAAACAAAACTGAGAGAAACTGAGTCTTACTAGAACTGCAACCTGTCCCCAAATCAGCTTAATTCCTGATTAAATTGAGGTAATCGGTCTCTCACTTTATCTACTAAACAAAAAAAAAAGCAAAAAGAAGAAAGAAAACTCTGTTTGGAATTAGATAACATCACCAGAAGTCTCTACTGTTTCTTCATACAGAAGCTCTTGCAAACAGCCATTCAAAGTTGCAAAAAAATATGATTCATAATTGAAAGAAAAATATAGACAATAGAAGCAGATGCACAGATGGTTCAGATACTACAATTTTTGTTTTCATTCATCCTAGTATATTTTCTAATTCTTGTCATTTCTTACTTGAAACATTGATTATTTAGAAATAAGTTGTTTAATTTCCACATATTTTCCAAATTCCCAAGTTTTCTTCTGTTATTGACTTGTATTTTCATTCCACTGTGGTAACAGAATATATTTTGTATGGTTTCAGTCACTTTTTAACTTATTGAATTTTGTTTTATGGCCCAGTGTATGGTCGAAATTTGAAAATGTCCCATGTGTACTCAAGGAGAATGAATATTCTACTGTTGGAAACAGTATTTTATAGATTTCTTTTGGGTCAGGTTGGTTTATACTGTTGTTCAAGTCTTTTATGTTCTTGCTGATATTCTAATTGTTCTTTTATTTATTTATTTTTTTTTTAATTTTTTTTTCAACGTTTATTTATTTTTGGGACAGAGAGAGACAGAGCATGAACAGGGGAGGGGCAGAGAGAGAGGGAGACACAGAATCGGAAACAGGCTCCAGGCTCTGAGCCATCAGCCCAGAGCCCGATGCGGGGCTCGAACTCACGGACCGCGAGATCGTGGCCTGGCTGAAGTCGGATGCTTAACCGACTGCACCACCCAGGCGCCCCTAATTGTTCTTTTATTAAATGTGGGCATTTTAAGTTTCAAACTATTACTTTTGAATTATCTATTTTGCCCTTCAATTTTTTTATGTGTCTGCTTTATGTATTTTTCATTGCTGTTGTCAGGTGCATATATATTTATTAATTGTTACATCTTCTTGATCAATTGATCCTTTATCTTTATAAATGTCTTTATTTTTCTCTAGTAATGAAATCCATCTTGTTTGTTACTATTATAGTTGCTCCAGCCTTTTTTTTTTCTTTGCTTTCGGTTTTCATGATCTATCTTTTTCTATCCTTTTACTATCAATCTATTTGTGTCCTTCTCTTTCTCTTTTTTTCCCCTCTGGTTTTATTGAGAAATACCTGACATATAGTGATGTATAAGTTTAAGTTATGAGCACAATAGTTTGCTGTACAGATATCGTTAAATGATTACCACAATAGGTTTAGTTAATATCCATCATCCCATATAGATGTAAGTAAAAAAGAAAAAGAAAAAGAAAAAAAAAAGACCCGAGGATAGAGAACTTTTAGGATCTACTTTCTTAATTTTCCTATATATCATACAGCAGTGTTAGCTATAGTCACTATGTTGTATATTACATTTCTGGTAGTATAACCCAAAGTTTGTATTTTGGCCACCTTCCTCTAATCCCCTCTCCCCCACCTTCCTGAATCTGGTAAACACAAATGAGATCCCTTTTCCTGTGACTTTTATGGGGTTTTGTTTTCTTTTGTTTTAAGGTTCTACAGTGAAATAATACCGTATTTGTCTTTCTTATTCTGAATTATGTTGCTTAGCATAATGCCTTCAAGTTCCATCCATGTTGTCACAAATGGTAAGGATTTCCTCATTTGTTATGTCTTAGGTAATGTAAATAATGCTGTTATAAACATGGGGATGCAGATATCTTTTTGAGTTAGTAGTTTTCTTTCTTTTGGATGTATCTCCAGAAGTAGAATCAGTGGATCTTATGGTAGTTCTATTTTTAGGTTTTTGAGGAACTTCCTATTTGTGACTTTGAATCTAAAGTATATACCTTGTAGACACCATATAGTTGGGTCACGTTATGTTTATTCATTTGGCTAAAATCTACCTTTAATTGGAATTTTAATTAATTAAACTAAATAAAGTATTTAAACAATATATTTAATGCAATGACTAAGATATTTATGCTTATAGTAATAAGTATAAAATACTGAGAGAATTTATGTCTACCATTTTTCTATTTCTTCTATACATGTCTAGTATCTTTCAGTTTCTCTATCCCTTTATTCTTCTGTATTAAATAGATTTTTTAGTGTACTTTAATTCCCTTATTTATTTTATTATTTAATTTCAAATTATTTTCTTAGTGGTTGTCCTGGGGATTACAATTAACATCTTTATTTATAACATTTTAATTCAGATTAACATCACCTTAATTTAAATAGTACAGAAAAAGAAACAAAAACTTTGCTCCTATGTAGTGTCATTCCTTCCCACCTTCTTCGTGCTGTTATTGCCCTACAAATTACATATTATACATTATGTGCTCATGAATATGAATTTGTAATTACTGCCTTGTGCAAGTTTCTTTTATATCAAATAGGAGAGAAAAGAGGTGCAGACAAAAAAATACATCTATAACATGTTATATTTTTATATATGTTGCTACTCTTACTGGAGCTCTCTTCTTCTTCTTCTTCTTCTTCTTCTTCTTCTTCTTCTTCTTCTTCACATGGATTTGACTTATTGTCTAGTGCCCTTTCAGCTTACAAAACTCTCTTTAGTATTTCTTGTAGGGCAGGTCCATTGGAAACAAAGTTTTGTTCGGATTTGTTTTTCTGGGTACGTCTTAATTGTTTATTTTTGAAGGATAGTTTTATTGGATACAAAATTCCTTATTGATAATCATTTTCTTTCAGCTCTTTGAATATGTCATCACATCATCTTCTGGCATCCATGGTTTCTAATTATCAACTAGTTGATGATTGTGGATGATGAGTCACATCTCTCTTGCTGCTTTCAGGATAGTTTTTGGTTTTCAGTAGTTTCATTATGACGTGAACAGATACAGATAATTTTGTCTTTATCCTGCTTGAATTTTGTTGAGCTTGTTGGCTATATTGCTTCTTGGTTTTTCATCAAATATGAGAAGTCTTTGGCCATCATTTCTTCAAAAATTCTTTCTTTCACTATCTCCTTCTCTCCTGTCCTCTTAGAACTGTCACTTTATGTATGTTGATAAACTTTATGATGGGCTAGGTTTCTAAAGCATTGTTTCCTTTTCCACATTCTTTTTTTTTCCCATTTCTTATTCTGAATAATATCAACTGAGTGGTCTTCATGATTACTAATTTTATCTTGACTGATCAAATATATTGTTTAGTTCTTTAGGTGGATTTTAAAATTTTAGTTATAGTACTTTTCAACTTAAGAATTTCTATTTAGAAAAAGAAATAGAATTTATTTTTAGTCGTTTTTTATAATTTCTATCTGTGTATTGATATTACATATTTGGTGAAATATCTATCTATATACATATCTAATATATCTAATATATATATTATATATATATATATAATATATATAAGATCTTTAGACATGATTTCCTTCCATTCATTAAATATTAAAATAACTAATTTAAAATCTTTGTCCAGTAAATCTAATATCTGGGCCTTCACAGGGAAACTTTCTATTGATTATCCTCCCCATAGGATAATAGTTTATTTATAGGCCATAGTTTGTTGCTTTATGCATGTCTTACAATTTTTTGGTAGAAACAGTATATTTTAAATAATATAATGTGGTGTCTTGAAAATCAGATTCTCCCGTTCCCACAGAGTTTGTGGTTGTTGTTATTGTTCCTGTTTTTGTTGCTGTTTGTTTAGTGATTTTTTTTTTTGAACTAATTCTATAAAGGATGTATTCTTGTCTTGTGTGGTCCTTGAAGTCTCTACTTGGTTAACTTAGTGGTTAGATAAGTGTCTGGAACCAGTAAGTCATCCTGTCTTTGCTGAGGGCATACTTTCAACCTTGGCCTTCACTTCCTTCTTGCATGGATCCTCAGGGTCAGCCAAAGGTGATGACTTATGGATTTCTCAGTTCTTTTGTGAGCATGTGTACAGACCAGGGAATGTATATAGCCCTACACATACATGTGTATTTCTGTATTCTGTTTATGTCAGAGTTTTTTAAATATTCTAAAGACATTCTACAGACATTTCATTCCTAGTCTTTCTTTTAGACTTTTAGTTGTTTGCACCAATGGCTATCTGTTGCCTCTAACTGTGATAAAGTTAAAGGATTTCCCATAAGTCTTGACAAACACCCCCAGCCACAAAGCGTTTGCACTAAGGGAGGTCCAAATTAGGACAAAGATAACCTTGCAAATGGGAAATTCCTGGAAGCTACCAGGTCAAATAATGACAACTTTATGAGAATAAGGCTTTGGAGAAGCTCCTCTCCTGTCCTGGTAGCTAGCCTACTGTTGGTTTTTACTGTAATTTGTGGGCTATTGGGTTTTTCTGTTTGTTTGTTTGTTTTTTGTTTTTTGTTTTTTAAAGATACTGTCAGGTTGGACATTATGTGATGGGAACATGGAAAGATCAACTGCCTCAAAACTCATCATTTTTATTAAGATTTAGCACATTTTTATTGGAATAAATATGTTGCAGATTGCTGCCATCCTTTGGTTAATTTTCAGAATTATTCAGAGCTGACTCTAAGAATTCCTTTTTTGTTTTTCTTTTGCTTTTATCGAGCAAAAATTATTTGGAGGTCCTTACTCCACCATTTTCATTATTTTCCCTCCTCAGACATTGTAGTTAACATAAGAAAACTTTAAAGTAACTGTGATGAATAGTTCACAAAAATAAAGGAAAAACATGGTTAGAGTGTAAGAAAGGCTGTAGAATTACACAAGAATATTGGAATCAATGAAAAGAGTCAAATTAACATTCTAATAAAGAAAAATATAATATCTAAATTATGATCTCATATGATAAATTTAACAGCAGATTGAACACAGCAGAAAAGAGAACTAATAAAACAAAAGAAAAATAAGAAGACCAAACAAGTTGAGAGAAGAGAGAGAAGAAATAATTTAAAACCACAGGTAACAGGATAAGATACACGTGGAATCAGTTCAAATGTTCTGACATATGGTTACTTGGCATTCTAGAACAAAAGCACAGAGAAAATGATGTGGGAACAATCTTTACAGAAATAATGGCAGATAATTTCCCAAAAATGATAAAAGGCATCAACCCAAAGGTTTAAAATGTTCTGCAAACAAAAAGTAGGTAAACACACAGAAAACCACATCTAGATTCATCAGGATCAAAGTACTGAAAGCCAAAGGCAAACAAAATATTGTAAGCACCAAAAATAAAAAAAATAATCATAATAAAATAAAAAAAGATGCATAGCTATCAGTAAACCAACAATAAGACTAATATGTGACTTATCAGTAAAAATAATGAGTCACAAGATAATGAAAATGCCATCTCTAGTATGCTCAAAGAAAAATTTACCCAAGCTAGAACACTACTTCAGTGAAAATAACTGGAAAAATAAAGGTAAAATAAACATTTTTAAAGTTTACTTATCTATTAGCTAATTTGGACAAGTATATTTATCCTAATGTTCTGTTTTTATGACTAATCTTTTTTTAGACCAGGTTAGGTTTACAACAAAACTGAGAGGAAGATCCAGAAGTTTCCCATGCATACATGCATAGTCTCTTTACATTATCAGTATCATTCACCAATGATATTTTCTTTCTTTTTTTTTCCTCTTTCTTCTTTCTTTCTTTCTTTCTTTCTTTCCTTTCTTTCTTTCTCTTTTTTCAGTCTACCCAAGAATAAGCCTACATTATCACATCATAATCCATAGTTTACCTGAGTTTCATTTGGTGTTGTACATTCTATGGGTTTAGAAAAATGTACAATGTCATATATCCATCACATGGTATCAAACAGGGAATATTTTCTCTGTCCTAAAAATCCTCTGTGCTCTGCCTATTCATTTCACTCCCTTATACCCACCCCAACTAATGACTGATCTTGTCACTGTGTTCATAGTTTTGCTTTTTCTAGTCTGTTATGTAGCTAAAATCACAGTATGTAACCTTTTCAGATTGGCTTTTTCACTTAGAAATGTGTATTTAAGTTTTATTCATGTCTTTTCTTTTTAGTGTTGAATAATATTCCATTATCTGGATGGACTACAATTTACTTATCCATTCACCTAATGAAGCACATCTCCCTTGGTTCCAAGTTTTGACAATTATGAATAAAGCTGCTATAACATCCATGTACAGAATTTGTGTGGAAATATTTCTCCATTTTTCAAGACTTTTTTTTAGGAAAGCTTTAAGTTCATAACAAAATTGAGAGAAATATACAGAGATTTCTCATATACACTCAGCCCCCACATATACTTAACCTCCTCATTGTCAACATCTTCAAAGGGTGCTATTTTTGTTATAATTGATGAACTTACATTAACAGGTCATGTCACCCAAAGTCCATAGTTTCCATTGTGGTTAACTTTTGGGGTTCTACATTCTATGGATTTGTACAAATGTATTATTTGTATCACTGTATCAAATGTATCATTGTATATTATAGTATCTTAAAGTGTATTTTCACTGCCCTAAAAATCCTCGGTAATTCACCAAAATAAACATTTTAAGGAACAAAAGCTTGTGAATAAAAATAACATTATAGAAAAAAAACAGGTAAATAATCATTTTGATTCTGAGAAAAATACAAGATGCTATGAGTATTGAATGAGATTGGATCCAGTCTCTCAAATCAGGAAAGACTTATCTGGGAAAGTAACTCAATAATGAGTAGTAACTAAAGACAACTGAAACTGGGATAGCAAAAAAAAGTTAAAAGGATGTAAACTGTCAGTAGCAACTAATCAAAGATATGGAGTCACAGCCTGTGTTTAAAGATAGTTCTTTCTTTTGGGGCGCCTGGGTGGCGCAGTCGGTTAAGCGTCCGACTTCAGCCAGGTCACGATCTTGCGGTCTGTGAGTTCGAGCCCCGCATCGGGCTCTGGGCTGATGGCTCAGAGCCTGGAGCCTGTTTCCGATTCTGTGTCTCCCTCTCTCTCTGCCCCTCCCCCGTTCATGCTCTGTCTCTCTCTGTCCCAAAAATAAATAAACGTTGAAAAAAAAAAATAAATAAAAATATAGTTCTTTCTTTTATTAGGTACTACTAGGTATTTAAGCAATTTTTTACGAATGATGATATTATTTATTGTGAATATTAATAATATTAAAGAAAACAAGGTCTATAGCTAATTTTAGGGGCAAGGAAAAGATTTCCTTCACCAGAGGACTAATAAGAATCCAAAATCAGATGTTCACTCATATTTTTAAAGATTTGTTTTCTCTACAAAATTAAATATCATATTGGAGAATGAAAATTTATTCCCTTAACAGTTATTTACTCCTTTATGTAAATGCAGTTATCAGTGGCTTTTAAAAGACTAAAACAGAAAAGAGAGAAGAGGGTATTTGTATACTGGGTACCTGCATCAAGTGGAACATAAATGGGGGACACACAACGCTGAAAACCAGTAAATATCTGAAAAGGTAAGGTGCATGAAAACACATTTCATCAATATCCCTGTTGTGCTCAGGAATGGATTTTACTCTTCCTCAAAAGTGGGAAGGATGAATGGAGACAGGGATTAGAAGAGGGGTGCATTTACTACAAAGATTATTAAATTAAAATTACAAGCTTCAAGTTTTCCTTGTCAGAAGTACAATAGAGAGAAGCTGAGAGCTGGGATATCTTTCTCCAGGAACTATTTAGTTTTGCTTTGTGGCACGTTATAAGGCAAATGATATTTGCTTTACCTTGGTTTTAACTAGATCAGGGTTGGCTTTTAGGAGGCTTTTAGGAGGACTTGTCTATTTCCTATTTCCAGCTGCCTATCCCCTATTCTATCCTTGACTGGAAAGCAAACAACCAAATAGAGTTCCTTGATGGTTGGAAATCACCATGGTGAAATAACTAGTGACTTAAAGTTTGGTCATATTGTCAGTGGCTTATCTTGCTGCATTTGTGTTAATTTCAACTCTAGTGTCAGAATTCGGGTACCAAACTTCCAGATCAAAATTTCAAAAACTCAGTTTTCACCCTTATTATCCCATTCCCAGCATGCCATCCCCATTTTCTAATGGTAATAATGACACCTCTCTCATCATCATAATCTGGGAGTCTGTTTAATACCGATAAAAGACATATTCTGGTAAAATCAGCTCCTTACCCTACTGGGACCTATGATCTGCTCTACCCTCAAGGACTTCTTTTTAAGTGAGTAGGTTAAACAAATGCCTTTTCTTTTCTCCTTCCAAAATAGAATTTAAATTACAGTAAAGATTTTTTTTTTTTTTAATGACATAAAGACAATGTGAGAGCAGACAAAATTAGATTAATAGAGGTTAGGCCAATTTTGGAAGATGTAAAATGGAGTGATATCTGACTTAGTAAAGGAAGCTAAAAGTGAACTTTGTGAAAGTAACTAACAAGAACTAACAAGAAGTGGGCTAAATGTATTGCAGAACTATAACAAACTTGAGGAATCCCAGACACTAAAGCTTAAGGCTGTGTAGAATAGGGATACAAATATAGGGATAAGGTGAATGTCTGAATAAAGGAGTAGTTAGACACTTTCTTAGATAGGGGTGGATTTTAAGAGAAATAGCCCCAGATGGGGATTCTTATGCAAGTCATTCATTAAGGAGTGTTCTTTGAAAAAACCTATAAGAAAGAAGGATAGAGCAGTGGAGGAAGCTAAGCAAAATGTGGTTTCAGCTGCTATCTGGCCTCAATCTGAACCCATGGAGAACTCTAGAGTATGGCATCACAGAGTTGTCTCCCCTTCAGGAGAGGAAGTCAGGTTTTTGTACTCATATGAGTCAGTAACTGGCTGAAGGAACTCCCACTAGAGTGACCTGGGAAAATATCTTTTTTATGGAGGTCTATCTATTAAAAATGTTTTATTAAAAACACATTATAAAATGTTTGGGTCCATATGACTTATATTGATGTATTGATGGATATTTTGAACAATGGAATACAGAAGATGTATATACATATTTGTTTATTAACTGGTCAGTGCACATAAAGATTGTTCATAGTGCTCAGGTAATATCTTTTCATTTTCAGGTAAAGATACTATCTATTCATGTTCTAGATTTTCAAATATGTCATTCCAGGATAATTTCATGTATCTTACTAGGTGAAAAAATAAGTAGCAATGCTGTTCTTCAGAACCTGTTTCTATTGAAACAATATAAATTTTCTTACCTCTATCATCTATTTAATAAGTTTGAATTATTTCTCATAACACTGCATCATCCATTATGCTGGTCAGTAATAGTGGATTCTACAGATTTTCTAAAAGGCTGTAGGAATGTTTTGTTAACGATGACCACAAATGCAAGTCTGACCTCAAGTGCATAGGAAAATGTGAATGATATATTTTTTTCTCATCATGTTAGGTTTACTATTCTAGAATTTTGATGTAAAGATGACACAACACAATTTTCAACTATGTGTTCTCTTGAGCTCTTTACACTATAATTACTGCATTCTTAGAGTGTTCCGACCTCCCACACCATCACCACCAGGGAAGAGAGGGAAGAGGCCTATGGCCAGAGTGAGAAGAGCCAAGCCATTTATTAATACAAGGAATGTCCATCCTTTGTCCAAAATGGCTAGAAAACAAATTAAGAGAGCACAACCTCACCACGTAAGCCAGAGGCAAAATAAAATATTAATTGAAATGACCCACTGGATTAAAAAGCAAAGGTCTTAAAAGTTTTAGGAGGTGATATGCACAAGCACGAGAAGACAACCTGACACATGGTGTAGGTTCTGAAGGGGTGTTAAGAGTACTGGCAAAGTGTTAATTAAATAAAAAACACTGACTACCACTCCACCGTCACTGGGGGCTGTAAAGCAGAGGGAGCACTATGGCAGGAACACAGACAGACAATAGGTAACACACAGGCTCATACATAGGCTCAAACTCATGGGTTGGTGGTAGACCAATGATAAAAGAGATGCAATCTCATTCTGTGTCTGACATGAGTAAGAATAACCACAAATTAGTATGTCAACACCATGCCAGTGGCCCAAACTCATATTGTTCTGTAAAGAATTATCTTGATGGTCAGTGGAAGCAATTCACTTGCCAGAATGTCTTTATGGAATTGGAGTCAGCCATGGGATCCTGGAATGACCCCAGACACTTGAAACCAGGATTTCCTCAGAATATTTGGTTAACCTCACATGGGTGGGGTGACAAAAGTGCTCCAAAGTAGAGAAATAGAGCAGAGGTCCAGAGTCTAGGCTCAGGACCTCCCCTATCCCCAGCATACTGCATGGTGCTTCTTGCTCCTGGTAGCCCAACACATGAGAGGGGACTTCTGCTGAGGAAGGCGCTGTAAAGCACACGGGTCCCTCGGAATAGTGGCGCTCACATCTCCCCTACCCTCAAAGAATATTACTGGAAGCTGAAAAGTCCCATATACAAGGTTTTTAGATACCAAAGTTTGCATGATTCCCTAGTAAGTGGTCATGTCCCCAATGTAAGCTATTCTAGTAAACAAAGTGTGCTCCTGTACATAGAACAAACATTTTATATAGTTTCTCCCTGTTAAATGTGAATAAAGTCAATAACCAAAATTCAAAACATCCTATCTGAAAAAAAAAAAAAGAAAAGAAAAGAAAAATAAACAAATTCAAAGAAACCTAGAAGAAACAAAAAATATAGGGAAAACTAAATACTTTAAAATTACTATTTTCAGTTTAGTCAAAGAAACACGCACACAAAAAAGCTGTGTATAGGTAACAAGAACAAATACACACACACACAAAAGAACATTCTGAGTACATGGAAGAGTTCATATAAGAACAAAAATAACATAAATATAATGAAAGGTAGCTTAAAACCTTAGAAAAAACATGGAAGTCTCCCCCAAAATAAAACTGAAAGACAAAGAGATAAAAGATAAAGGACAGCAAAAAATCCCACTAAAAAACAAAAACAAAAACAAACAAACAAACAAAAAACAACTCTTTTAAAGGAGAGGATTAACAAGGAGAACCAATGCCCAATTAAAAGGAATCCCTATTAGAAGTGGAATGAAGTTAACCACTGGTAGTAAAATATAATTTGTCAGATGCAAAGGACATAAATTTCAAGATTAGATTGAAAAATACTTGTGCACTGGGTGTTGTATGGAAACCAATTTGACAATAAATTTCATATATTGAAAAAAGAGAAAAGAAAAAAAAAGAAAAATACTTGTGCTAAAGAATATTATCAGGAAATATCAGAAGAAGAGGAATAAAGAAAACTCTTTAAAACTTCTCAGCCTATAAACTAATCAGTGTAACAAAAATGATCATATTGAAAGAACCGGATATGAAAGTAGTATCAGAGAGTTCTACTCCCATTAATGTTGAATTATTCAAGGGTTTATTATAGAACATATTTCCTTACTTTTAGCTATTAAGTAGATGTTAATTTTCAAAAGGAATACACCTTAACTCATTAGAATTCAGGTGCCTCACATTTTGGCTGATTAAAAAAATGTATAGAGGTATTGGATTTGGATTAATAAATAATATTTTTAGAGGTGAGAAAGAGGTACATTTTATCTTGTTAAGTTAAAGCAGGGGATAGATCTACATTAAAAAAAAAAAAAAGATGGGCAAAATTAACAACTTTACTGAGCAAAACATATCAAGAAAGGCTGATGAGATGTCATCCTGACAAGCAAAGAATATTCTGTAAAAGTAAACTATAACTTCCTCCATGAAGTGAAAAAAGTCAGAAAAAGGATAAGACAATTAGAAGATCAATGAATCATGTCTAAGACTTAAGTGCCAAACAAATAATTTAGCGACAGCAAGAAAATTATTTTGGAAAAGTGTTAACTATATTAACACTTGAAAGCTACACTGTAGGAAGGAGAAGGATCTGGAAAAAATCCTCAAAGTCCTGAAAAAGTCACAGGTTAGACTTTAAATCTTCTTTTACCTCTGTTAGTTTCAAAAATAAAAAAAGTCCATTAGGAATTAACTTGGGACCCCCTTTCTGTTCAAAAGTACTAGTTGCCACATTATTGAGAAGAGTCACAGGTACATACATGATGCCTGATTTAATCTACTGAGCCCTGTAACTAAGTGCCCCAGTTAACGGGGTAATTATTTAGTTTGCTGCTTAGATTTAACACAGAAAATAACTTTCCTTTTATTGATATTCTTCAATTCCTTGAAATCTGGAAACCTTTTTTTTTTCTTTTATAAAATAAGAGGATATGAAAGGCAAAGATGTTTCTTGGGCTTTAGTAGGCTGGAAGTTAAAACCCATAGGACAATTTTCTAGTTGGTATTGAATGGTTTCCAGGAGCATTATAGAACCAGGGAGGCAGCATCTAAATTTAGGGTCTAGAACCTCCCTAATTTATTGTTAATTATAGTATAAATATGTTATTCTGATGTCTAAAATCCTATTTGGTTAAGATGCTAAGCATTTTGACAAAAATTTATGTCTCTGGAGAGCATTTCACTAAAGAATAGAATTTTTTTTCTTTTTTTCTCAATTGTTGTTTTAAATTATATTTTAGCTGATATCTGGCTGAGATGCTTTTTTTGGGGAGGAAGATATCTTATGAATATGTATATGCAAAAGTTAATTTAAAACAATATGTGAGCTACAAGATTAAATTAAAAATAAAGTATTTTAGTCTGAAATATAACATCATCATTAATAAATTTTAGCAGTATGGTCCAGTCTATAAGGCCAACCGTCAAGGCAGGATGCCAAAATCTGTGGTGAGAAATTCAGTTTAACTGTTCAAACCATTTTTGTATCCTAGCATCAATCAAAAACATAATATTCCATGCTCCTGGATTCGAAGAACAAATATTGTTAAAATGTAGATACTACCCAAAGCAATCTACATATGCAATGCAATCCCAATCAAAATAACACCAGCATTCTTCACAGAGCTAGAACGAACAATCCTAAAATTTGTATGGAACCAGAAAAGACCCTGAATAGCCAAAGCAATCTTGAACAAGAAAACCAAAGCTGGAGGGATCACAATCCTGGACTTCAAGCTATATTACAAAGCTGTTATCATCAAGACAGTATGGTATTGGCAAAAAACGGACCCACACACATATGGCCAAACTAATCTTTTGACAAAGTAGGAAAGAATATCCAATGGAATAAAGATAGTCTCTTCAGCAAATGGTGCTCCAGAAATTGGACAGCGACATGCAGAAAAATGAACCTGGACCACTTTCTTACACCATACACAAAAATAAACTCAAAATGGATGAAAGACCTAAATGTAAGACAGGAAGCCATCAAAATCCTCGAGGAGAAAGCAGGCAAAACCACTTTGTCTTCAGCCACAGCAACTTCTTCCTCAACACGTCTCCACAGGGAAGGGAAACAAAGGCAAAAATAAACTATTGGGATCTAATCAAAATAAAGCTTCTGCACAGAAAAGGAAACAATCAGCAAAACTAACAGGCAACCGATGGAATGTGAGAAGATATTTGCAAATGACATATCAGATAAAGGGTTACTATCCAAAGTCTATAAAGAACTTGTCAAACTCAACACCCAAAAAACAAATAATGCAGTGAAGAAATGGGCAAAAGACATGAAGAGACACTTCTTCAAAGAAGACATCCATATGGCTAATTGACACGTGAAAAAATGCTTAACATCACTCATCATCAGGGAAATAACAAATTAAAACCACAATGGGATACCATCTCACACCTGTCAGAATGGCTAATATTAACAACTCAGAAACAAAAGATACTGGTGAGGATGCAGAGAAAAAGGAACCCTTTTGCACTGCTGGTGGGAATGCAAACTGGTGCAGCCACTCTGGAAAACAGTACAGAGGTTCCTCAAAAAAAAAAAAAAAAAAAAAGATGGAACTACCCTACAACCCAGTGATTGCACTATTAGGTATTTATCCAAGGGATACAGGTATGCTGTTTTGAAGGGGCACTTGCACCCTGATGTTTATAGCAGCACTACTGACAATGGCCAAAGTATGGAAAGAGCCCAAATGTCCACCAAAGGATGAATGGATAAAGAAGATGAGGTATATATATATATATATATATATATATAATGGAGTATTACTCGGCAATCAAAAAGAATGAAATCTTGCCATTTGCAACTACATGGATGGAACTAGGAGGTATTCTGCTAAGTAAAATTAGTTGGAAAAAGACAAATATGACTTCACTCATATGAGGAATTTATGAGACAAAACAGATGAACATAAGGGAAGGGAAGCAAAAATAATATAAAAAAGCAAATATAATATAAAAAAGGGAGGACAAAACTAACAGACTCTTAAATATAGAGAACAAACAGAGTGTTGCTGGAGGGGTTGGGGGAGGGGGGATGGGCTAAATGGGTGATGGGCATTAAGGAATCTACTCCTGAAATCATTGTTGCACTATATGCTTACTTAGATGTAAATTAAACAATTAATTAGTTAAAAAAGAAAAAAAAAACATATTTTAATTAATAAGTTACAAAATTTGGGCACCTGGGTGCTCAGTTGGTTGAGTGTCTGACTTCGGCTCAAGTCACACTCTCACAGTTCAGGAGTTCAAGCCCCACACTGGGCTGGCTGCTGTCAGCATACAACGCACTTTGGATCCTCTGTCCCTCTCTTTCTGCCCCTTCCCTGCTTGCACTGTCTCTTTCTCAAAAATAAATAAACATTAAAAAAAATTTAATAAATTACAAAATTTAGAAGACTTTGTAGATGATCTAATCCAAATGCATCATTTTAGGGAATAGGAAACAAAGGCCTTCAACAAGTTAGAATCTCACCTTTTGCAAAGCAGGGTTTACATACATGTCAATCTAGTAGTTGCTGGTATTGATATGTATAAGATTTCAAATATCTGATGTGACTGACTTTTCTATATTTGACTACCTATTTGAATTAACTAATTTGTAGTCGATATTCAAATGAATTAAGAAGAAAAAACATGTCAACAGTTATTTTTCCCTCTAAAAGAGATCTTGCAGAAAATGTTCATTGAGCTTAAATTATCTTTTCTGGCTCCCAGATTTATTAGTCTCACCAGTAAATGATAACTTCCTACTTCATTTAACCTGCCTCAAAATGGTCCAAAGGTAGAAATAAAGATGTCTGAATAATATGTGATTCTACAAACAACAACTAGATATGTAGGGAAAGCCACAGATAAATAATCACTTTGTAAATCAAATTAACATATAACTTTAAAGGGGGGGGGGATAAAAATAAAAAAAAAAAAATACAAGCTGAGCCAATGTGTCCCAAGGAAAATAACAAAAATGTCCTTTCTCACTGAACCCAATTTTGTCTCTTGCCCTATGTGCCGGCAACACGTTTAGACCTTGCCTCTTTGTGTATTCGTATCGCTTTATTTCCCTTCATTGTTAGCAGCGTTATCTACTCTTCTAACAATAGAAATCTCAGGGGAACATTTTCTCTAATCCTACTCCCAACTGTTAGTTCGGTTTGTTTATCTACTTTCTTGACTCACAGCCCAAACCTTCTGTATCAGTTTTGTTCCCAACAAGGGGAGCAGGAAGAGGACTCATATGGCATTTTTAGAGCCATTTGTTATTGTGGCAGTGAGGAATCTGTAACACTGTGCAGATTGTCAGTTTGTCCTATGATGGGAGAAATGGTAGTTAGACAAATAGGAAATTCATGGTTTGTACCTAAAAACCCTTCTGCATTTTTACAACCATGATGGAAATGAAAGTGAAAAGAGACTGGGAAATGAGAGTTAAGAGTTAAGTGTTGTATCTTCCCTCTTGTTATAAATTATAATTTCAAAGAGAACAGAAGAAGGAGTTTATAGCTTCCTCTCCCTTTAATATTTCTGGCTCATAGATGCTCCAATATATAGGTTCATAATGCCCACTCAAATATGCAGATATCACCCTGCTCAGTTTTCTCAGCTACCAAGACAGGAAACAGAGTAACAGTAACATGAAGGAACTTTCCAGTTCTACCATTCTGTTAAATGCTCTGTCAAATCAGTAAAATTGAGTAAATGTTATCATTTGACTTCATTAAAAAGAACATGATTAAACTTCTCTCTATTCTTTTTATTGGAGCTCAAATTCTTGATTTCTGAAAAATCTCTTCATGATACTTATTTCAAAGTGAGATTTACTTTGTGGTTAGTTTGAAAGCAGAACTTATTTTATCCAATATTTTAATTTATTTTGTTAATTTTTAAAAAGGTACATTAGTACATTGCAGAAAATTAGAAAATACATTTTTTGGCATAGAAACCATTTTTTATAAAGATAATCTCAATATATTTTCCAGTGTTTTTCCATTATTTATTTTGTATACGCACAATCATGAGGGACTTACAACATTATACTATGTTTCTACATAATACTGTATAATAAGCATTTTCTATTTTGCTTCACAGTCCTCAATGCAATAATTTTAGTGTTTTAAATGGTCTGACCATTGAGAGGATATACCAAAATTTCCTGGTCTATTTCATACTGTTGGACACATAGATGGTTTACAACTTTTTATTATCAGAAACGTTATTCAATTGACAAATTTACACAACTTTTTATTATTATTCAAAATGACTTCATTCTTAGCTAATTAATTTTGCATTAATTTAAAGTAGTTACAACTTGGGGCACTTAGGTGGCTCAGTTCATAGGCATCAGAGTCTTGATTTCGGCACAGGTCATGATTTCACTGTTTGTGAGATGGACCCCAGCACTGGGCTGTAAGCTGCCAGCTTGAACAACAGCACAGAGCCTGTTTGGGATTCTGTCTCCTCTCTCTCTGCCCCTCCCCCTTGCTCCTGCACACACATGTGCATGCTCTCTCTTTCTAAATAAATAAATTAATTAATAAATTAATTAATTAAAAGTAGTTACAAATCTATGCAGTCACCAATTCCTCTTCCATTTTCCTGAATCATTCCCAGCTCCCTTCTTTAGTTAGCTGAACTTGCAATTTATTTTGTCTGTCTAATATATCACTTCCTTAGGGACTCCATTCTGGAGACTCTCCACAGTATAGGTGGCTTTGACAGTTATGTATTTCCATAGTACTTTCTTCCAGGAATGCTAGATGTTACATGTTTAGTATCAGTCTACTATAATAGATTCTAAGCATTATGAAGACACAAAAGACACCTTTCTTGCTCATCATAGTAACCTGAGTACCAACAACAGGGGATTCCCCATGCTTGGTAGATATTTAATAAATTGTTACAAATTTTAATTCAAGAATAGGATTAATAAGAGAATAAAAGCATGTATGCATTGATAACTGATATGAGAGCTCTACATACTCAAAATTACTTTGTTGAATTATTTTAATTCCAATTGCTGCAATTTAAGTGAAAGACATCAAGCTAAAAGAGACTTAATAAAAATAGCCACAGTCTCCATGTAAATGACTATTTGCGTTCAAACCAGCAAATTACTAAAACAGAGACATGCATTTTTTTTTTCTTAATTAACCAGAGATGGTTTCTGTCTTTCACAGAATCTTCCTCAAATTGCTTTTGGTTTTCCCCACTGGATCCAGGTGCGTGTTAGAAGGAATTTCAACATTTAGAATTGTCTCAGGTAAGTTACATGGAATTCTCATGATAAAGGGGTCTACATACTTGCTATATAAAAGTAATGAGAAGAAAGTATTTTAGAGAAATCCAAATTAAGAAGTACATCACATGAATGCACTTTATAGGGAACAAGAGAATTTCTTTCAAGCGATCTGGCTTTCTAACATATAGTGCCAAAATAACAACAACAACAAAAAAATGACAATTTACACAAGTTTCTTGGCATCATGTGCTTGTGGTTTTTCCACAAAGTTGCACAGAATCTTAGGGTTATTCATAGGCCACTCTAGGATTTAAGAGGAAGTCCAAGTGAGCTGGCCTGTCCACTCATCCTAGTATATTTTTATCTTTTTTTTAATATGGAAATTTGAATATGAAATTTTTCTTCATAAAAAGTTTCTACAGTGACCCATCTTTTTAAATCTAAAGGATTCAAGACTAACTGAATATTTGACTAAAGATGTAACCTCATTGGTTCATTCCCGAAATATTTAACAAGATATGTGGCCAGGACTATAACATTTAATGGAAATACATGATGAATAAAACATGGCTATCCAAAACAATGACACAAACATGTAAATCTGAAAGATGATATATTAGAGTTATTATATGTTTAGTGATGTGGGAATACAGAAATATTGCCACCTTAAAAATCCATGAAACCTTCATATTTGAACATGTGCTTGATGGTTAATAGAGGATTTCAAAAATTTTTTTTTTTCACCGTTTATTTATTTTTGGGACAGAGAGAGACAGAGCATGAACGGGGGAGGGGCAGAGAGAGAGGGAGACACAGAATCGGAAACAGGCTCCAGGCTCTGAGCCATCAGCCCAGAGCCTGACGCGGGGCTCGAACTCACGGACCGTGAGATCGTGACCTGGCTGAAGTCGGACGCTTAACCGACTGCGCCACCCAGGCGCCCCAATAGAGGATTTCAAAGGAGAAAAGTTATGGGGTCCCTGGATGGCTCAGTTGGTTAGGCATCTGACTTCAGCTCAGGTCATGATCTCACAGTTCATGGGTTTGAGCCCCGCGTCTGGCTCTGTGCTGACAGCTCAGAGGCTGGAGCCTGCTTCGGATTCTGTATCTCTCTCTCTGCCCTTCCCCTGCTAACACTCTGTCTCTCTCTCTCTCTCTCTCTCTCTCTCTCAAAAATAAATACACATGTAAAAAAATTAAAAACAAAAGTAGAGAATTTAGGTAAGGACATCAAAGGCAGTGAGGCAACTTATGTGAAGAACATGGCATAAGATGAACAGTTCATGTGAAGAAAATAGACACACTGTAAAAAGTTCCATGTGGCTGGAGTGTCAGATTTTGTGATATAATATTGGAAGAGGTAAGTTTGAAGGTAAGTTTGGGCCATATTTTAAAGAGTGCAAGTTCTGGGAACACCATGAAAGCAAAACAAAACAAAACAAAATATTGAACTGGGAAACGGGAGTGTTTTAAGTCAGGAGAACTGGATGGGACTGTCAAAATAAGAGAGGAGAATTAAGGAGAACCGAGATTACAAAAAGGAGAAAATAAGGGTAAAGAGTACAGAAGAGATTTATAAGCTATTTCTGAGACAGAATATATACAAGTTTGTTACTGAATGAATGTGAATGGCAGAGATGAGATAAAAATGATTTTAAATATTCTAAGTTGAAAGGGGATCCTGCAGGGTCACAGAGAGGTGATAAAGAGAGTAACTTCAGAGATAGATGTAGGTTTGAACAGTCATTCAATTTCACTTGCTAGCCAAGTGATTTTAGGCAAGTCACTTCACCTTTCTAAGATTCAGTATCCTCTTCTGATTAAAACAATTTTTTAAGTATTCAGAGAAATAACGTACGTTTTCATTAAGTCTTTATTAGTACTATTATTGATTTACAGGCTAATGTTTAATGTCAAGTCATAAGATTTCCCATTCTTTCTATAAAAGTGCTGACCTTTTCCAGATGGATTAGATGTGAATATCTAGATTTGTATATAATGATTTATCTGCTGTTTTTCTGTTCTTCCAACTAATGGAATAACAGTGGATTCAACAGACATTTATTCTGTACCAAATACAGACCTAGTACCCTTCCAGCTGCTCAGGACACCTACATTAAAAGGGTAGAACTTAAAAAAAGGGGCAAAGAAACTCAAAAGAAGACATTACAATGATGTGCAAGTACTTGAAAAGGTGCTCAATGTCACTAATCATCAGGAAAATGCAAATCCAAGCCACAGTGAAATATCATCTCACACCTGTTAAAATGGTTATTAGCAAAGACAAGAGATAAGAAGTGTTGGTGAGGATATGGAAAAAAGGAAGTCCTTTTTCAGTGTTGGTGGGAATGTAAATTGGTGCAACCAGTATCGAAAACAATATGGAGGTTCCTAAATATTTTAAAATAGAACCACCCTTGATCCAGCAATTCCACTTCCTGGTATATATCCGAAGGGAGGAAAATCACTATGTGAAGATGTATCTGTACCCCCATGTTCACTGCACCATTATTTACAACAGCCAAGGCATGGAAACAACTTGTGTTGACCCATAAGCAAATGGATAAAGAAAATGTGGTATAAATATACAATGGATGTATTAACTGGCCACAAAGAAGAAGGAAATCCTGCCATATGAAACAAATGGACCTTGAGAGCATTATGCTAAGTTAAATAAGTCAGACAGACAAAGACAGATACTATATGATCTCTCTTATATGTGGACTCTAAAACAAAAACAAAATTCAAGAAACAAAGAACAAAGCGGTTATTGAAAAAGGCAGGGGGTGGGGTAAAGGAAATGGTGGGGATGGTCAAAAGGTACAAATTTTCAGTAACAGAATTAAAAAGTTCTAGGGATATAATGTACACCATGGTGCCTGTAGTTAATAACACCATATTATATATTTAAAAGTTGCCAAGAGAGTAAATCTTCAAAATTCTCAGCATAAGAAGAATTACAACTACATAAGGTCTCTGACACTAACTAAACTTATTCCAATCATTTTGCAATATATATCAAATAATTATGTTGTACAATTTAAACAAATACAATGTTATATGTTAATTATACCTCAATAAAACTGGGGAAAGTTTTAAAAAGGACAGAATTTGTCCAAGAAAATATTTTTTAAAAAGCAGGCAAATAAGCAAAAACCACTTTATTTCAGAGTTTGTCTCAGTAAACAATTAAAAAAAAAAAAACCTAAATCATATCAAATAATTTTAAAAAAGAAACATAAAAAATGAAAGCGGTGCTCTTTCAATAGGATGGCCAGAAAGTATCTCTTTGACACACTCTGAAGAGGACAGGGATTGACATTGGGATTAATATAAATCCCATAGGAACATCTGGAAAGGTACATGAGGTCATATGTTGAGTTTGTTTTCAGAAGAAATGGAGGCTGCTAATTTGGAGTTCTGTTTAAGTACAAGGTATATAAAGTCTAAGTTTTTCCTATCAATATCATGTTCTCCTTCCTCTCCAAGCATTGAACCCTCTATCTCTCTGTTATTTCTACATTTTTAATCTCTCTGTGTTTCTACATTTTTAAATTGAACAACCTCGATAAATTGCACTCATAATATTTTATGTTGTCACTCTTGCTAGTCTATATTTAGGATCTATGGGGTTTTGGCATTTCTTACAGCCATCGAAGCTAAATGAAGACACTCCAAAACACCCTGGCTACACAGGAAATATACTAAAACCCATCAGTAAGGTTATGAGGGTATATATGTACATAATGTCGCAGATCAGGAGGATAAGATAGGAGACCTCCAAGGGCAAAGTTCTGAATGAGGGATGAAAGCATCAGTGGCAACCCATGATGCTCCTTCTCCCAGGGATCTTATGATCTTGCTAGGAAGCTGTAGGATCTAGAAGAGACTGGAATGTGACAATGGGAAAAGAATCTCCTGTAATTCACATGTAACTTGTTCACAGTTAAATTCTTGATCCAGGGCATGAGACCTCCAAGACCTGCATCATCAATGAAATCTTTCACGATTTTATTTTTATCATCTAGGACCTGAGTGAGTGTTCATGATACTTGAATTTGCAGTTATTGATTCTCAGAAAGCATAATTCAGCATCTGATTTGCAGAGGCTATTCAATAGCTTGTAACTGTAGTAATCCAAGAATGAAGAGATCTCCATCTCTATGTTTATTCTGAACATTGAAAATATGTATTTATGTATATATTTTAAAGTAGTTAAAAAATAAATATGCTGGATACTCTTTCTCTTGAAAACCACATGATTTGGTATGTCTAATATACTAACTCTGTAAAAAATTTTTGGTCCCCCCAAATCATACAAAACTAATTGTTTCACAAATTTCTTAAATTTGACCCTATTATACTATTTTACAGTAGGACCTCATTTGTTTCTGATATTGCATCAGAAACTGTTTGATTCACACAGTACTGAATTTAGCACACACCCCCCCTTTTTAAAATAACTTTCAACACATAACACCAAGAGGGTGAGATGGTTGTTGGCCTCAAATGACTGATTTCTACTCAACAAGCACAAAAGAACGGAACTCCTGGGCAACTTGATGTGAAATGTGTCATCCACAGGTCAACAGGCTACAACCACCCAAACTCATTTGTTTAGGCTTGATTAAGTCCAGCAGGGGGAGTATGAAAATGAATTCAAAAGGATCAAATAAGAGAGAAGCATCAGGATAACCAAGTGTCGCACGCTTTCATTTCTTTGTACAATAGGAAGCTGTTGCCCTGTGCTGTCAAGTTCACGAACTTGCTAACAGCTTTTTATAGGCACAGTGCATTTCCTACATTTGATCTAAAAGAGACATATCTGACTGTTCACCAGTGTCCACTTGCATCCTGAATTGTGGCAGCATGGAACTCTTCACTGTCTGACATTTTAAAATTGGCCTTGGATACAATGCTTTCTGTGAGGTAAACCTGCTGCACTCCAACACTTCCTTGAAAAGGTTGACAAGAAAACCCAAATGAGACCATGTTTCACTGCCTGGTTGTCATCGTATGGTAGAGTGCAAGTTGAGTTTGGGGGGAAGTGGGGCCAGGAAAGAAAAAGATAAAGCATGTAATTAAAGCACTCAAATCAATAAGAAAAATCTCTTTTTCTTTGATAAGTAAGGCAACATTCTTTATTCATAAAAGACAACTTATTTTAACCTTTTAATAAAGTATCATTTCTGCTTTAAATATTGGAGTATTTGGTTTATGTCTTTTTACTGGTCTTTTTTGTTCCATGGGTCTTTAGATATTTTGGGAACAAATGGGCTCAAGTAGATGGAGAGTCTATGTTGCCCCCTAGTGGCAAGTGATATTATAACCATAATCCTGGAGTTGGAATTCTGGTGCTCCTGCTGTGTGTCAGTCTTTGCATCTTGCATATTTTCTGGCTCAGTCTTTTTAACCATATACATAGAATTTTCACCTTGTTTCACTTTCATCAAAATTTAAGTTACAGACTTTGATCACTTTTCCTATTTTCTCTCAGCCATTGTTTCCTCATCCATAATATGGGGATATTAATACTCCCCACTTCAAGGGGTTGTTTTGAGAACAAAATCTGAGGGATGCCTGGGTAGCTCAGTCAATTAAGCATCTGACTCTTGATTTCAGGTCAGGTCATGATCTCATGTTTTGTGGGATAGAGCCCTGCATTAGGCTTTGTGCTCATAGTGTGGTGCCTGCTTGGGATTCTCTCTCTACCTCCTTGTCTCTCTCTCTCTCTCTCTCTCTCTCTCTCTCTCTCTCTCTCTGCCTCTCCCCCACTCACCTCCTCCCTCAAAATATCTAAACAAACATTTTTAAAAAATGATAATGCAAGTGAAGTCTATTGTGCAGTGCCTTTGAATAGTAACCATTCAGCAAAAAGCTAGCTCTAATGATAAGTAATAGCAATACTCATAGAAAACTCATATGTGTGACAAAAGAACTACATGGGGTTCCCTATGGAGTCTGCTTTTTATTCTGATATACAAAGTGGCATTGTATGTTATCTCCAAGTTTCAAACCAATGACGTCCCTACCTGTGTAAACTGTCACTTCACTCCCTCCATTTAGCAATCTTACAATTGAATTCTACATACTCTACCAGAATCGGTCTATTCAGAATGAACTAGTAGGTCATGAAATGTTCACACTGTGGATCAGGACCAAACACACGATTAAATTCCTTTTAGAAACTGCTCCTTTTGAAAGGCCACACAAAGTGACAGAAGTAATATGGAGGCAAATCTTATTTCACATCATACTGGCAGATGGATATAAAATATCTATCCCAATAATTAATTCCTCAGCTGCCTTTGCCACCTATTATACAATAGATAATTCCATTAAATATGTGCTGAGCGCATATGCTAGCGGCTCTTTGCTGCAATTTATACACATCAGTTCCTGACTCCTTTTCATGAAATTTTAAATGGTGAAAAGAAATAAACACTCTGATTACCTATATGTCTGATAAATGAATGCCGCAACAAAATTTTACAGCTAAAAAGGTTATTTACTTAAGTGAGATTTTTTGTGTGGCAATCGAAAGGTCAGATTTTTTTCTTCCATTGCTGTGAAATTGCTTCTGCTTTTTAGCAAATCTTCTAAGACGGCTCTTCTCCTTGCAGTGTTGACAAGGACACGAGAAGGATGTGGCCTGAGGAAATCAAATGAGCAGCATAAAATCCTGGCTGGAATCGCAGGCAGCCCACAGTTTGTGGTTTTTGAAAGTCTGTCAAAAAAGTTGCGTAATATGAAAGTGGAGACAGGACTTCTGAACAAAAATCAATAGCTGGATCTTTTGAACTGCCCATGTACAAAGTTCTAATGAAAATGTCCTTGAGGGGAGTTTTAATAGTGGACTTTGAGATCAGTTTCACCACTGGTCTGATAACACTACAGAGCATTTGAAGTTTTCAAAGAATCCAAGCCCTGGAAAGTTTGGCTCAAACACTGAGGATGTAAATGCCTCTGAGGGGTCTGAGAAATAGCAACCCACCGCTGAAGAATATACGATGTATGTGTTTCCTGAACCATGTCAAATTTTAGCCACAGGATACAATTTACTTCAAGGGGGTTGATAGCTCTCTAAAAAGCAGCACTCCATGTTCAAACTAATAATTGATCAGGCACCAGGTACCATGTAGTAAAGGCATAAGGATGATAAAAATAAATCACCCAAAAGAGCTGATTAGAAGATATATTTTCTAAATATGTTTGATTTAATCTTCTGACCAGATAGGTACTTCTATTCATTGACAGTGTTTTTCTCTTTTTCCTTTTTTCCTTCTTCTTTCCTTTCCTTTCCTTTTCCTTCTCTCCTTCTTTCTTTCCTTCTTTTTTCACATTTGTTCATCTCCAGTCAAGCTAGAAATTATTAATAACTCTAAAAGCTGCCATGGTACAATGTACAAATCAGAAATTAAAATTTTTGGTCACTTACTGCCAATCGTTTTCTTTTCTCATCTCTAAATCTTAAATACAAAATACCTATCACTTGTGAATGAACAAGTCTCACTCAGTAGGTTGGGAAAAAATCAAACAAAAAAAACACCTATACACACACTAACATTCACAGAATCTGGCCTCCAAAATCAGAAAGTTTCAGTTCTCAATTGAGCTGCTTTTGGAAAGTTTATACTTAAGCCACCCTTGAAAATGCCAATGTACCCACCCATTAACGACAAGTAGGACTGTTTGTATGGAGTGAGCAATAAATAAAACTGAATTTTTTTCTGTTATTCCCTACTATAAAACCTCTACCCCACATAGAATAGAGTAATAGTTTAAAAATTAAATTATCAACTACTATTTAGAAGGTTGTATCATTGAACTATTTCTTTTAACTTTTTATTTAATTTTTTAACTGTTTTTAATGTTTATTTTAATGTTTATTTTTTGAGAGAGAGAGAGAGAGAGAAAGCAGGGGAGGGGCAAAGAGAGAGGGAGACAGAATCCAAAGCAGGCTCCAGGCTCCGAGTTGTCAGCACAGAGCCTGACATAGGGCTCAAACCCACCAGCAGTGAAATCATGACCTGAGCAGAAGTCGGACGCTTAACTGACTGAGCCACCCAGGTGTCCATGAGCTATTTTCAATGTTAAGTAAATATACTACATTTGTTTGACTATTAAGATAATCTGGATAGAAAGGTTGCTTTTTATTACTGGTAATTATTCATCAAATTCACTATGGCTAAATTGTAATTTTTTCCCTATTAGACAAATGTTCTGTGAGGTGAATAGAATATTTTAAAAACAGAGACAGTTGAGTAACTTGTCCCATATTGGGATTCAAGCCTGGACTATGTGACTCCTGAGCCCAAGCCCTCAGTCAACATTTATCCATAACACTTCTATAAACTCCCCAAATAAGCTATTCAGACTCCAAGAAAAAATAGAACAGATTGTATCACCTAATAGTTCTGTGTCAGAAATCAGCAGCCATCAGTGATGCTGTGAGTCTCACTTCCAGTTACTGTCTTAGGCTGGGCTCCTCAGACGTAGTTTGAAACAGGAGGCTTGTGCAGGTGATTTGTTGAGGGATTTCTTGGAAACAAACCCCAAAGCATAAACCCATATGAAAGTAAGAAGAACAGAAAAAAGAAAAAAAAAAAAAAGCCAAGCAAAGTGTGGCTGAAATCTAGCCTCAGCCTGATCCCATAGGGAGCTCTGGAGCATGATAAATATCACAGAGTTAGTGCACCTTGGCACAAGAGGGCCAGGCATTATCAGTCATATGCTATCACCTGCCCTGCTAGTAGGGGGAAGAGGCATAAACTCACAGGTATCTCCGTGTAAAGTGACTCCTGTCAGGCAAGGGCAATTCTCCAGAGAAAAGTACTTCTGTGTGTTACTTAGCATCAATAATCACAATAGCTGGGGGAAAGGTGTCCTGTCAAATAAATGATGTGGGAAGGACAACAGCAGCGTCTGCTATAGGTAGGAAGACAAGGTAAGAGGAGGTTGCTTGACAAAGGACATCATCAATGTACTTTGTTTTCCAGTGTAACTACCAGTATCCTGGAGGATGAAACCTCTTCTCCCAGTGTAGTACTAATGCTGTTCTTGATTAAATATTTCTTAATCCCTTAAGGTCTTAGGTATCTCAATAGTAAAATGTGCTTTGTGAACCAGATTATCTCTAAAGTGGATTATAGTTTTCAAAATTATGACTCAATGTCCATAATTTTCTTCCTAGAATATTTTTTTCTTTCCCCAAAGTTAATTGGCATTTCCTATGTCTAAGGTCTAATTAGAAGTTTCCAAAAATAAGAATTAGGCTCTCTGAAGGAACAGGAATTTCGTTTTTAACCATGGGAATAATCTGCACTTTATATGCTATTCAACTGCTATTCACATGTGTTTAGATTTTATGAAATTGCTACAAACTCAGTAAGTCTTATTCACTTTAATATTTTCCCTAAAGTTGGCCTCAAGGAATGTGTTCTCTAGACCAGTGGAGTATATACCATCATTTTTCCTGAAAATCAATGCTGAAAAGGGGAACTATCTTTGAATCATATTTCCCAATTCTTATCATATCACTTTCCTTCATGCACTCCTACTTATTGCCAATATTTGTGTCACATGCTTAACCCTTGATGGCTATATTATCAATGGTCCCATTCCTCTCTCTTGATCCATTTTAGGTGTTGTTGCAAGATGTCTGTCTGCAGCTACACCTTTTCATAGAATCCTCACCACTAAAAATGGGAAACAGATAAATGAAAAAAAAAAGCAAAACAAAAAAAAGTCCCTACAGAAAAAAGAAAAAAGAAAGGTAACTGTGAAGTGATGGATGTGTTAACTAGCTTGATCGCAATGATCATTGCACAATATATCATATACCAAAACGTCAACTTGTACCCCTTAAGTACATATAATTTCTATTTGTCAATTATATTCTAATAAAGCTAAAAAAATAGTTAAATAATTTTAAAAAGTAAAACAAAACAAAACAAAAAAACAAATAACTCCTCAAAGTTCTTTTATGTTGGCATCGAATGACATTCAAAAGAAATGTTTCAAGGCTATGTTACAACTTTATCTATAAGAGAAGGTATAGTGTAGGGTTAAGGGCACAGACTGTGCAGACAGACTGGGTTAGAATTACTGCATTACCAGTAAATGCTGTATGATTCAGGGAAAGTTATTCTACTTTTTCTTTCATTTTTTTTCAATTACAAAATGGAGATAATAAAAGTACCTATTGTACTGGGATGTCACATTATAATACTTAACAATGCAAAGTGTTTAGATCAGTGCCTAACACATAATAAAAACCCAACAAAAATACTATTAATTATTATCCTTGTTTCAAACAGATCTATCCAATATCCAGAAATACCCCTTACATTCAAATATTTTCAAATATTCACTTCTTCATTAATTCTTCAACAGCTATTTAGTAACACCTAATTTGTACAATGAGTCCAGTACCAGTTTAGTGGTATAAGAAACAAGGACAATTCTGCCTTCATGTAAATTAGAGTCTAAATGTAAAGCTAACAATAATAAGTAATGCCAATAACTGTCCACATGCCCATACTGTGTTCTTCCTTTCTCTCACTTGTAATACTTTATTTCTCATTTTCTACCCATTGATTTCTAACCCATTTTTTCAAGGCCTAGCACAAACCCAAGGAATTTACTTGGAAGAGAGTGCTCCAATAGAATCATTTTTTATATCATTTTATAACACTAAGTGTTATACTCAGTACTATACTATCCAATTGTGTTCCATTGTACTATGGACTTATTTATTCATACATTCTTATGGCTTCTTTTAGAATGTAAACCACAGCAATCATGAGGGCAGAGATCAAGATATTCTCTTGTTTTTCTTCAAATTCCTAATAATGCAATGAATCAAAACTGTGAAAAAACAGACTAATGGGTTAGTGATCAATCTTTCAATTTATATACTCAGAGATTATAGTTTAATGGTCTGTTGCCACAAATATTTTCTAGCCTGCTTTGTAGAGATGAACTAAATAGTCTTGTTTGTCAAAGAAAGAATACGAGTGCTCAGATCTATTCCACTGGCAAAGGAGAACTTAAATGAGAAGAACCAGAGAACACAGAAGACTAAATCTCTGATTTCTCCAATGTAAAGAAAGAGAAAACTAAAGGTCCTTGTCGCTGAAAGTACAGCTTTTGAAAATAGGGAGCTCTTTCTTCAAGATGGAGAAGAATCTGTCTAGCTTAGCGCTGGCCAAACATACTACAAAGACCTAGGATAAAGGGCATCATTAACTTCAGATCATGAGCAAGTGAAGGGATTTTTCAGAACATCTCTGAGTCTTGCCATAGAAGCAGAATTCTAGCCTGCCATACCAGCTATCACATATCTTGAGCTCTAGCTCAAGATACATGCCCTTATTTCATTTCATCCCACTTGCAGGCCAGGGATAGAGCATTAGTCCTAGAATCCCTCTCATCCCATCTCATTTAATCCCTTCTTTATACAACCCTTCCCCTCCCTTGGATTCTTGAACCATCTCAGTTTCACCTCAGCTGGGAATCCCAAATATTTACATTCCTTAGGTACTTTATTTATTAGGGGCCTACTTTAACCATGTATTGTTCTCTGAACTTGAGATATAACAAAAAACCAAAGAGACAATTTATAAGACCCATAAGGACGTTATATTCAAACACAGGGAGGCAAAAATAACTACTACCAGTTCTCTCTCTCTCTCTCTCTCTCTCACACACACACACACATACACACACACAGCAAGAGAGACAGAGAGAGAGACACTTAAAAGAGCTGAGGGGAAAAAGAGACAGGATAAAAGGATGCAATACCAATTTGATGGTCGTAGGATAGAGGGAATGATCACTATTTTATATGGAGTGGTCTAGGCAGGCTTCCTTTTATATAGTAGTTAAGAATCCAGGATCTAGAATTACATTTCCTGGATATGAATCTCAGATCCAACATTAATTAGTCTTAGGATCTTTGGATTTTTTTTCCTTTTAGATTTTAGTATCTTACTTTAAAAATTGAATGTAAAATAATATTGACTACATAAAGTTACTGTAAGGATTAAATGAGATGCTATATGCCTGATGCTTAGAAAAGGGGGCTAGCATATATTAAATACTCACTATTATTGTTATTGTTTTTAGATAAAATCTAACTGCCAACTCCTAAAATACCTTAAACAAAATCCACCCTTTTGTAAGAGTTTGGATATATTTGGAGAAAAAGTGATTCCAGGCAATTTGAGCATCTTATTATCTAGTAACCTAGGGTTTTCTTATTAATGATGGATATGATGCAGTTAAAATATTATTGATGTTTAAAGGAATACATCCAGGAGCACCTGGGTGCTTCAGTCCATTAGGCATCTGACTTCAGCTCAGGTCATGATCTCACCATTTGTGAGTTCAGTATTGGGCTCTGTGCTGACAGCCTGTTTTAGATTCTATGTCTCCCTCTCTCTCTGCCCCTCACCTGCTCACACTCTGCCTTTGTCACTCTCAAAAATAAATAAACATTAAAAAATTTGTGTTTAAATATAGTAATACATCCATACAAACTAAGGTATAATATGTAGATGATACTATTCCAAAGGAAAAGAACTGGGGAAACAAGTTAAAGAGGAAAGAAATAGAACTCTCCACATTAGGAATATTTCATTTACTAAGAGCCATACTTGAATTTGGATTTCTTCATAAATTATAAATGTGTTCCTGTTATCCCATTTTTTGCATAATAGGATAATATCAGCTATCCACATATTCAGGCCTCAAAGTAATTGGCATTCTCCGTGACCTCTTGTAATTTATTCCCCCAGACAACCAGTGGATGCTGAGGAGAACAACCAAAACCATGATTTTTTTTTTTTTTTTTACATTAGTTGTTAGAGAATACTATCTTGTTTTCATACCTTCCATCAAGGGAAGGGAATTCCAATGGACTGACTCTTTCATCTATAATGCATTTGAATCAATTCGATATCAAGCAGGGAAGAAGGTAAGAAATTAATCATCACCTGCTTGGTTAAATTTATAAAGTCCACTTTCTTTCCTTTTATTTTTTTAATTTTTTTAAAATGCTCTATTTATACAGGAGTACTGATGCATAGGGGCACTTGTACCCCAATGTTTATAGCAGCACTCTCAACAATAGCCAAATTATGGAAAGAGCCTAAATGTCCATCAACTGATGAATGGATAAAGAAATTGTGGTTTATATACACAATGGAATACTACATGGCAATGAGAAAAAATGAAATATGGCCTTTTGTAGCAACTGGGATGGAACTGGAGAGTGTGATGCTAAGTGAAATAAGCCATGCAGAGAAAGACAGATACCATATGGTTTCACTCTTGTGTGGATCCTCAGAAACTTAACAGAAACCCATGGGGGAGGGGAAGGAAAAAAAAAAAAAAAAAGAGGTTAGAGTGGGAGAGAGCCAAAGCATAAGAGACTGTTAAAAGCTGAGAACAAACTGAGGGTTGATGGGGGGTGGGAGGGAGGGGACGGTGGGTGATGGGTATTGAGGAGGGCACCTTTGGGGATGAGCACTGGGTGTTGTATGGAAACCAATTTGGCAATAAATTTCATATATTAAAAAAAAAAATAAAATAAAGCAGGCTCCAGGCAAAAAAAATAAAATAAAATAAATAAAATAAAATAAAATAAAATAAAATAAAATAAAATGCTCTATTTATTTTTAAGACAGAGAGATACAGAGCATGATTGGGGTTGGGGCAGAGAGAGAAAGAGACACAGAATCTGAAGCAGGCTCCAGGCTCTGAACTGTCAGCACAGAGCCCACGCGGGACTCAAACTAACGAACTGTGAGATCATGACGTGGGCCGAAGTCAGACACTCAACTGACTGAGCCACCCGGGTGCCCTGTCCACTTTCTTTCCTGATGAACATTCACTTAGTTTTAATTGAACCAGTACTTAAATACCACAAGTGGACAAAAGTCTTTGGAGAGATTTTTCCACCACCAACATTAAAATGTTTTCTGTTTTAACTACTAAGTATGTCATGGTTTCCTATTACTGTAATAAATGTAAGGCAGAAATATAAGTGATTCAAGGACAGTTGGAAATGATAAAGATTTTTGTCATTATTCTCATCCGCTAATCTGTTTTGAAACACAAAATGTAAATCCACAAGGGGATGCTTAATATAAAATAATGAAAAATGAATGAAATGAATTTTTCATTATGTTTTTCAAACTAGCAAAATATACAAAGAAGCAAGTTTTCTGCTCTGCTAAAAACAAATCAGAAGACCACCAGAAAATTAAAATAAAACATAACAACACTAGAATTATTTTTAAAAATGTAATTTAAACTCAAATAAAATGTCAGCTAGGTTTTATCGACTGAAGTAAGCAGATGTATTAAAGAAGGGCAAAAACTACCCGTTGCTAAAAAAGAATGAGCAAACTCCCTGCATAGAGGACATTTGAATGCTGATGTGATTTCATTAAAAAGGTAAGTAGTAGTTATTCCACTCAGTCAGGAAGTACCGTGCAACACTGTGCTTCTCTCAATTAACATGAGCAAAATTATCTATATCATACTTTCTCTCTAACTATATGGATACTACTTTCATTATTATTTTTAAATTAAAATGTGATAATTTTTATTATGGCCAAAGGACACTACATGACACTTTATCAAGAGTGGATTTGTTCTTCTATATCTAACAAGTTTTTAAAGAATGCCTTGTCAAAATTTCTCCCTACAACAAACCACTCTCAAATCTACTTCCATGGAAATCCTGATATGGCCAGTAATCCATCAAAGATCAAAGCAATAGAATCCTACAAAGAACCTGATCCGTACAAGCTTGGACAGGGTGGAAGGATCTGTGACCTTTGAGGCTGAACAGAGCCTCTGAAACCAATAGCTTTAGACTTTGAAGTTGCAGGGCTTGTTGAAGTAAAAAATCAGCTTACCGCACAGGGGAGAGGGCAGAGCAGGAGAAAGAAGAATAAATACATCTTCATAACTTTGAATTGGTGAACTTCCCTAGTAAGGGAGAAATTTTCTCAATTTGGGGATAAATTAACTCAGTCATTTTCCATTAGATATCTTCCTTTTAGCATAAGGTGTGAGCACCTTCTCTTCTTACATCTTATGCTATCACCACACAATGAAATACAGGAGACTTGTTGAGCAATGTCCTGGAGAGCCCTAAATTGGCCTTCAAAGGTAATAATTTAAGTAATAATTTGCAATGTAAGAAAACTACTGTTCAGTGAATCCAACTTGTTGATTATTAGCAACTGCATGAGATCAGAATGAAGGATAGAGAACCAGAAATTACATTTTTGTGGAAATATAATATAGGATGCTCCACTAAAGTGGCCTGGGTCAGGAGCAAGTAGACTGGAACACTTCAACTTGACAGATATCTGTTCTACATTATTTTATTTCACTAGCAGCAGAAAATCCTGTTAAAAAGAATGAACATATCAACAACAACAAAAAATGATATGGAAAGATAGCCATGATGTATTAAGTAAAACAAATAAGCACATTGCTAAATTTGGCCTCATTTTTATCAAAGTCTGCTTATTAGTGAACATATAGGGCAAAAGTCTAGCCAAATATACATAGGAACTATTAGCAGTAATTAGCAATGATTATCTCTGGGAATGAGATTATGGAAGTTTTAAAATTTCTGTATTGCATTCTGAAATGTCTAAATTTATTTTGTAACATGAGTGTTACTTTGGTAATCAGGAAAAAAAATATTTTAAATTTCATAAAGATAGCATTTATAATAAATTGTTGTCTTGCCAGCAACTGTCCCTTTTCCCCCACAGGATCTTTTCTATTCATTATCCATGTGACTTAATTTTAATTCCTATCTTACAAGTGAGAAAAAGTAAAACCCAGAGTAGTTCAATGATATATCCTTGAACATAGCTCTAACAGGGAAGCCACCAAGAATTTGAATTCAGGTCTTGAAATTCTACACTAATAAGTTTTTCCTCTTGTCTACATTATGAAATAGACATGTTACCTTAAGGTTATTAAACTCAAGTAAGGGAATCCAGGGCATAGTTTAATCTATTTAAATTTGATTTCATAATATCACAGGAAAAAAAAAACAGTAGGTATAACCCATTGTTTCAAATAGAGAAGCTACTACAAGAGTTTTGAGAGACTTATAAAAGTAACATGTGATAGTGCAATTAGGATAGGTCCTAATGAAGAAGAAATAAAAAATGCATTGTAAATGAAAACCACAAGAGGATACAAAAGGATCAGAACCTTCAGGAATGAAAAGAAATGGTTGCCTGGATTATAAAAACAGTAATAGGAAAACGAAAACTCAAAATGAATTAAGCTGGTGAATAATGTTAAACATAACAATTGGCAATTTTATAATATTCAAAATAGGAACAACTGCCAGGCAAAGAACTGATGCTTCATGAAGTATAAATGGTATAATACAGCCTTGCACTATTTTTATTCAATATATTTGTCAAGAAAATGATATTCAGACTGGGAAATGTAGAGTAATAACTGAAGCCCAATTAAGTGGATAAATTATTTTTAAGTCTATCTAAATGAGTTCAGATACAGATGAATTGTATTCCAGGGTCTTGAAAGAACTTATAAATGTGATTGCTGGAAGATAGGCAATTTTAAAAACATTTTATGTAAGGATAGTTTCTAAAACATGAAGAATATGACATGAAATAAACGGTTGGTCAGAGAGCTTGTAAATGACTGTGAAGATGTCAAACAGCACAATGCATGAATATTTAGAAAAGCAAAGAATAGTATTCAATACCAAAATGCTTGTTCTATGACTGGTTTATTATATTTTTTGGTAAAGGAACTAGACTTATAGAAAATAAGGTAAACACAGTATATATGGAGTTAAGAAGGCATTTAACAACACAGTTCATGATATACTTACAGAAGATGACTGAGAGGCATGCTTGGATAATGATGTAATTAGATTCACAGTTGGTACTAAATCCTTATCTTAAGTGTCCTGAAAAAAGGATAGGTAACAACCTGGAGAAATTTATCTAGGGTCCTGATGTATAACTTCACTTCTAAGTCTATTTGAACTTATCCTGGCACCAGACAACATTTCTAGATGAGTTACATAAGGACATTAACCCAATACTGACTATGCAACATTTGTATATAATCTTAATATGGAAGGTCTAAAATTGTGAGAATGATAGATCCAATCTAATGATGACACTTAGTCAGTAAATGTAATTCCTGCACTTTGATGTATTAATAAACAACTGTGATATATTAATATTGTAATTAATGTAATATATGTAATATAATTAATATATTAATAAACAACTGTATACATATATATGATTGTTGACAGATAGGCAATTTTAAAAACATTTTATATAAGGATAGTTTCTAAAACATGAAGAATCTGCCATGAAATAAATGGTTGGTCAGAGAGCCTATAAATGACTACTCATATATATATGTGGATTACATGCAAAAAAAAAAAAAATATATATATATATATATATATATATTTGTAGGGAACTTCTCTCTCTCTCTCTTTCTCTCTCTCTCTCTCTCTCTTTTTTTTTTTTTTAATGCCCCAAATATATAAACTCTCCACCTAAAATCACCATGGTTTTCCATTAAGGAACCAGTTTGCTCAACCCTTAGACCTCTATCTGATGCTTGACGTCTGACTCCTGGATATGAGTATGTGATTCAGGGCAGACAATGAGAAAACTTGACTCCCTGTAGGCACAGGGATTGGTACACTCAGGAAAATAGCACTGATGGATGAATCAAACCATCTCTAAGATTTTTGCTAGAACTGTTGAGAAGAAGACTCTTTTTCTACTGAGGTTGCTCAGCTGTAGGAATATAAATCTGGATCTTCTGATAGCTATCTTAGTAGCCTAAGGGAAGAACTTGCAAGAGAATCATGCCAACATAAAGAAAAGACAAAGTGGGAGTTGATAAGACGGGGATTCCTGATGGCATTGTTTTAAACTAGGATCTAGACATGCCTAAAGTCAGAGACAAGGATTATTATTTACAATTCTGAGTCACACGTTCCAAATACGAGTAAAGACAAACTGAAGAATATGACATAGCAAATTCAATTATCTTGTGATAGGCTTAACTAATCAGTAAAATGTGCTTTTAAACCTTAAATATTATTTCAAAAATTATTTATAATGTCTACTTAAACCCAGCTTCTTACTTTTGATTAGGAACTATATATGCTCCTATATAAAATTATGATGAGGCTCTTAGCTCATTATTTTAAAAGAATCAATTCTTTCATTAAATAAACTACTACTGTTTGACAACTAAGTATCAAAAATACCTTAATTCAAGTAACATGTAATTGGGTTATTACTGTAAGTTTTAAAACTATTTCACATGTCAAAATAAACTTAAAAAGTTTTAAAAGATAATTCAGTAAGATTTTTAAATATACATTTCAAACTTCTTTTTTGACAAAAATACACAAAATGATAAGGTACTAAGCAATATGAAAGAATATGTGAAATAAACAAAGTGCTATTATAACTGTTAAAGAATGGTTTTAAAACAAGAAAAGAAAAAAAGATAAGCAAAAAAGATAAAAAGTTCCTTAGCTATAAGGGAAATGGATCATATATCAAAATTAACTACAGAAAACACAATTACTCAAAAATATATTAAAAAATTAAACTGTATGAATATAAAAATTATTCTAATTTAAAAATGAGACTATTTTGCCCACTTGGCAAAGATTGTTAAACTTTGTTATTTTGTTCCCAACAGTTGATGGAAGCATAAAAAGCATAAACTTTTTTTGAAAGCAATTTAATAAATTTATCAAAGTTCAAATTATGATAATATTCTTTGACTTAGTTATCACGCTATTTAGATTACATACTGAAGAAAATAAGCAATACAGAGGACATTTGTTGCACCATTATTTATGCTATTAAAAATGAACAGCAAACTATTCAGAAAGAGAAAAAATATTTTAAGTTATTTTAATTTATACAATTGGACACTATATAACCATTAGAAGTCACTACTCTCAAAAAATAGATATACATTACAGTGCTAAATTAAAAAAAAATGCACATGTTATGATTCCCAATTTTATGTTAAAAATTCCAATTTTTAAGCATTTTAAATGGCTGCTAATAAATATGTCAAAGCATATTGTTAATTGAGTATATGTGGTTTTCTTTTGTAAATATTATCACATTAAGAAAATTCCCCTACCCTAAGCATAGAATTTGATGAAATCCCCGAAACCAACTTAGACTTCTCCCAGGCCATACATCAGAAAATAAGGAGTTACTATCATGACCTCTAACACTATAAATTAGTTTTACCTGTTTTCAGGTAAAATTTCATACAAATGGAACAGTGTGATATTACTCTTTTGTCTGGGACTTCGGCTAAATATCACGTTCATGAAATGTATCCATGTTGGGGTATGAAATTTTCAATAAAGCATTTTCATTGCTTTATTGTATTTCATTCTGTGAATGCACTATAGTACATTTATATCAATTCTACTGTTGATGAACATTTGGGTAGTTTCCAGTTTTAGTTATTACTGATAGTGCTGCTATGAAGATTCTCAATGTTCATGTCTTACAGAGGAGATATATATATATATTTCGGTTGGGCATAGTTTTAGGAGTGGATGTGTAGAACCATAGAGTATGGCTATGATCAGCTTTACTAAATACTGCTAACAAGTTTTCAAAGTGTTTTTCACCAATTTATATTACCACCAGAAGGATTCTTGTTTCTTTACATCCTCGTCAAAATTTGACATTTATTTTTTGTCTTTTTTATTCTTTTTTATTTTATCTCAGTTTAGTTTAGTTTAGTTCAGCTATTCTAAGGGGCATGTAGAGGTATTTGTTTTGTTTTGTTTTAATTAGCATATTTTTTATGATTAGAGAAGTGGGATTATATGTGATTTCAATTTTCTTCCTTATACTGTTTTGTAATTTTAAATATCTCTATGAACAAATATAAATCCAAAACCAAATAAAAATTTCTAAACAAATGTGCATGTATTGCTTTGTACCATATCATTTTTCCAAAATCAACTGTTGGTTTTATATTTTATATCAGAAATAAGATTACAACTTCAAAAACAAGGATAATACTTCTTATTGCATTCCATATAATTTGGAACAGAATATTTGAATTTGGAAATGTCAGTTAACAAGATAATTTTTTACATTTATTTTTCCTTATAATGTGAAAGCGTAGGCTTGATATAATTTATTTCTTACGGCAGAAAGAAATAAGTAGACTGAATGTTTTCCGCCTGCTAATTCAATTCAAACTGTGACTCTTGCCATAATATTATTTAAATGTATATTCCAATGCATACCTTTTTCTGTTCATACATATTTACTATAAACATATACAACCACTTCAATGGAAAATATATGAATTTTCTAAATGAATAAATACTATGAACTATTATAAAATGTCTACATAACTTATTTTATTAAATGTTCTTCAATGATATCAACTATATAAAACTTGTTTATGGGTGCCTGGGTGGCTTAGTTGGTTAAGTGTCCGACTTTGGCTGAGGAAGTGGGTTCAGAAGTTTGAGCCCGGTGTTGGGCTCTGTGCTGACAGCTCAGAGCCTGGAGTCTGCTTTAGATTCTATATGTCCATCTCTCTCTGCCCCTGCCTTACTTGTGCTCTGTCTGTCCCTCTCAAAAAATAAATAAATAAATAAATAAATAAATAAATAAATAAATAAATAAACATTTAAAAAAATTTAAAAAATACAACTTGTTTAGCATATAATATAATCAAACAAGTTTAGACTAAGTATCTCCCTGGCAAACCCTTCCATAATAATGCTTAGGTAATGTTGAGTCACACTACTTCTAAATCATTTGGGTTCTAACACTTCTCACTAACAAAGATCTCTGCCTGATGGAATCATTTCTGGAATTATGGGAGAGAGCAGGTTCTTCCACCTTCCTAAATCATGGGTATATTTGACTAAAAAGCTGTCATTGTTCTATACTTTCTCTCAGGGTACAGAATGCTGGTCTCAGTAAAATATCAAGTTTTCATAGGTTGGGAGGTGAGAAGAAAAACGCAAGGAGATTATTCATTTTCTTCATTGATATTTAACTATAAAACTTGTTAGTAGAAAGATGGAAATTGTTTTTAGTGTAGAAAAGCTGTTTCTGAGAAATAGAGTGAAAGAAACTCTGCTTACTGCAAAGGACACATGAAAATGTCAGCAAGTCTAAGCGAATATTCACAAAGCTTAAATTAGTGGGTCTGATTCCTTGTAAGAATTACCTTGATCTTATCCCTAAAAGAAGATCTGTTCAATAAGAGATATCTCCTCTTATCCTTTAGAATGGCACTTTGGAGACATTAGAAGACATATATTTATATATATTTTAAGGTGGGGGTTACTTGCTTAAGGAAGAAAAGCATCAGTGTGTGTAGAAGGATGTCTGATACATAAGTTATGAAGCAAATGAGAAAATTATGAAACATTTTTTCCTATAAATCATAAGAACCTTTTAGAATCTAAATCTGATTTAAGAAGGTAAACGTGTTGTCATAAGGTGTTTTGAATGACATTATTAAATGTCGTAAACTGAAGATTAACTTTCCTTAGTATAAATTTGCTTGGATTTGAACAGCAAAGATTCTAAATAATCCCTCAAAAGACTGGGTAGAAGTCTGCGGCTTGTATAAGCCTTTTACCTTTCTTTAATGTGAAAGTAAACTGGAAAAGCTGTTATATCTAAGAAAAGGGTAATCAAGAAAAATATCATTAAAGTGTATTTGAGATTAACTGTTACATGAAAGAGCTAGTCTGATACCTTATACAAGTAACTGGATTTTGTTTTCCAGTGTATGCTGATTGACTCAACGGTCAGAACAGACTGAATTGTATTTTTGTAAGGCTCTTCAACAGGCAGCCAAATAAATAGCTTTTCCCCCGCTGCATGGTTTGCTGTTTGCTTAAGCAAAAATCCAATTTCTGGAGAGGACTCCACAAGGGCTAAATTCCCTGCCATTTACAAGTGTCCCATTAGAGTAGCTTTCTATATGGAAATAACATTCCAAGACAAGGAGAGAAACGTTAGGTCTGAGGTCTGCTGTTCCTGATGTGTTTTATTATTTCTTTTTCATTTGAAGAGTGGAGCTGTTCTCCCAGGAGAAAGAAGGAGAAAGAGAGAGTCCTGTTTGAATACAAATGTCTCAAGAAAGTGGAGCTTCTTTTAAAAGTGAAATCTCTCCTTTTTTTTTTTTTTTTTTTTTTTTTTTTTTTTTTTTTTTTTTTTTTGGTATGCATCAAGGACAAGGGTAGAACTGACAGCTTCACACTCAAGCTGCCTCTCATTAAAAGACTTTTTTAATTAAGAATTCAAAGGAAAAAAATCCAAGTGGAGTAGCATATATTAGAGATGGTGAGGCTTAGGTTTGATTACTGTTTCCTTTGGTACATCTGGAAGGAGCTTTTATTTGAAGGCAATTAACAATTAAAATGGGACAACCTATATGGCTGGTTTATAGGATACCATATAAAGGCCTGGTAGTTTCACGATAGGTTTTTTTTTTTTTTTTTTTTTTTTTTTTTTCTAGAAGGTGCTAAATATACATTTTATGAAGGTTTGAAGAATTTCAGGAATATTTTTTTAGCTATCAAAACTAGTGCCACTGATGTTAATAAAATTTTAATTGATTATTCTAAAACAAATCATTGGGGTATAAAATCTCTGTAATGGATTCAAATGTCTAATCTAATGTACACGTGGTTTTTAAACAATCGATGTACAGTTCTTGCAAACAAATAGCCACGTACCTTTACGTTAGTGGCTTCAATGTAATGATTCAATTTAAAGAAATGAACACAGATTTAGTAATATAATGTGGCTATTTAAAATGAATTTACAAAACAAACACAGGGAAAATGTCTTAGAAAATGTAATTGTATTACAATGTTAGCTTGTGTGAAATAGATAAATGTCTATTGACTTAGCTGTTATATGTACTGTAGACACTGAAAGATAAAATGGTGTTAACTATGAACACTTCACTAAAAGAAAAGTTTAAAGTATCCCCATGAGGTCAAGATGATTGTTTACCAAATGTCCTTTTCACATAGCTCGGGAGTGGTTGTGTTTGTTTATCCATGATCATCAGGGCTCTACTTTAATATTAACAAGGGTCATGAAAAATAATAAGTCAAGTAAAGCCTCAGTAATATACAACCTCTTGGAAACAAATTGTATCTAGTTAAATAACAAGCTTGAATTTTTTTTTTTTTTTTCAAAATCCCGTTAGTCTGACTTCATATCAGAAAATAACATCAGAGTGAAACAACTTTAACTGGAAGCCTTGATTTAGCGTGAAGAGAAGCGTTTTACTATTTTTGAATTTTTTTTTATAATGTTTGTTTATTTTTGAGAGAGAGAGACAGAGTGTGAGTGGGGAAGGGGCAAAGAGACAGGGATACACAGAATTCAAAGCAGGCTCCTGGCTCTGAGCTGTCAGCACAGAGCCCGAAACGAACGGGGCTCGAACTCACCAACTGTGAGATCATGACTGATCTGAAGTCCGACGCTTAACCGACTAAGCCACCCAGGAGCCCCAAGAATATCATAATTCACACTTGGAAGAAAGTAAGAAAGACACAAGATCTAAGACACTTAAAAGAACCTGATGATTACAGAACGCTAGTACTTTGACTTTGCCCAGATCTTTATACATATTTGACCGACGCAGGACTTATTAGAAGAACGTGAAACAGAGAACAAAACTTTAGGCTAAGGGCAAGTTCTATGATGGTGGGTCATTTGCCCCATTCCTTCACTTTTTAATTTCCTTCTCTGTAAAAGTATAGGATTTGGACGAAGTTTTCATTAAGTTCATTTGACCTTCCAAATGGTGATCCTGTAGGGCTTACATGTAGGGCTTTCTAGAAATTCCTTTTTTCATGCATTAAACACTCCTGCATTTGATCACCTTTTCTGATGTACTCATATCATAAAACAAACCTGGCCTTATCTTTTGTATCTCCCTACAAGATGTTGGTATCAAGAAGACAGGAATTTGGTCAAGATAGATTTGCTTACTTACAACATCAAGTGATTGTTCATGTTTCAAAGCAGAGGATTTAGGGGATTTTCATTGTCTAGATGGTAGAACTGAATTTTTCAAAGCAGCCAAAGTTTTGCTCATATTTCCTTCACTTGCTGATGTATAGTTATATTAAAGATGCAGTACACATCATACATTGAATTATTCCATGTTCTTAACTTACCAGTTGAGCCGATGAATTATGTCACTAGAGGTCAAGATAATATTTTAAGGTGCTAAATGTGTTTATTTAAAAAAGGAATAAAGCACTTCATTTAAATTAGATAAAAAAATGTTATTCAGAATTATTTGCAGGTGTCAGGAAAACAAACAAAAACACACTACCTTACACAGTCACATTCTTTCCTGTCACTAGGACTTTGAATTTAATTTTTGAGAAGACTCTCTCATCATTGAACAACTACTGAGCCAGAAGCCTTTTGCTTTTTGATGGCATTTTAAGGTGAAACCATCAATGTGCATGTGTGGTTCTGGCCACTTAATGTTAAAAGGGAAAAAGAAAGAACACTTACCATTTTGTTTCTTGATTCAAAATTTAAATTGAGTAGCTGGGAAAAATGATATAATCTGCAATGAATTCCCAATCATCCAAAGACTATTATCATACCTTTGTTGTCACTGAGGGCTGGGTGCACTTTTGACCAGCTTCCTTAGAATGAGAAAATCATACAATAGGCAATGGAAGTTTCCACTGGAGCTGTTTCCTCAAAGCCAGCAGCTGAAATAAGAAAGCAAGACCTTGCAGACATTCTCATTTGGCAACCTTTTGCCTCTTTCTGAGAACCTGGCAGTATTTGGCTTGTCTCAGAAGGTGAAGAGGGATCTGAACAAACACAGGTTAGATTTTTGGTCTTCTCCTTCCAGTAAGGAAACAAGAAAAAATTCACTCAAGTTAAGCACGGGAGATCCATGTCATCACCTCTGGATTCAACTTGAAAAGAATTCTTTAAAGCATCCATAAAAGACAAATGCAAACAAACTAGCCTACTCTATATAATAGTTTGTTATTTACATCATTTGCTTATTCTTTCAATTATATTTTGTTGCCAATGACCATGTGCCTATCTTTTCTTAATTATTTCAGAAATATTTAAATTTACTTTATATATATCATTTTTATGTTAATGATTAAAAGGATCTTAGGGGATTTATGTTTACAGGATTTAGTACTCTCAAATTCTATAGAAGCAAATTATAATTTTATAATAAACTTCATATAATTGAAAATCTTTAAGATTATTGATGTGAATGAGGTTTGCATATGTGGGTAACTTTTCATCACAAGTGCAAATTTTGTACACAAGGAACTATTCAAATGAACCTCTGCAGACAACTGAACACTGTCACTGTAAATGTAGGCTCTATTTCTGTGTACCTGTTGAATCTATGTGTCTTTTACCTAAAACTACTTATTAGACATACCCCTGGGCTCTCCCTTATTACCCACATCCACTGCCCCTATGTCTCCTGCTTCAATCTTATCCTAAAACTTCTGTTGAATGAATAGTGTACATTTCCTTATCAGCCTTGGCCACAACCCACTGGATTAATAGTGGCCACTTCACCTAAACTGGATCATATTCTGTCTACATTCAGAGTTGGAATGAAGAGGTTCTGTGTAGTGACAAGAGTCTCTGCTTCCCTAAAACTAGAGCACCAACACAGAGAAAGCCAATGTGTAAAAGTGAAGTGAGCACACGTCCACAGGAAAGTAGACGCAGAAGTGCTTATAGCACTGGGGAGGCAAGATACTTTTCCGCCATTCCAGTTCTTAGTTCGTTCCTTTTTGAAGGAAGAACTATACTTCCTCACATTTGATTTGAAGGTCTGTATTCTGGTAAATTCTGCTTTTTGTCTTTGTCTTTCAATACAACCTAGTCTGATGGAAGTATCTGTCACTTGTAACCAAAAAAAATCATAATATACCAGACAAGAAAAGACAATAAAAATCTGACTACCCTCAAGAAAAGAGATAATAAGCAAAATAATTACACCAAGCAAGTTTCAAAAGAGGAATAGAATTGCAAACTAGAGTGCACTTTACTATGATATTGGGATGTCGAGCCCAATACTTTCTTAATTAAATAATATTTACTTTAAAAGCTCAAGGGATATCCTGAGCTGAATCCAAGTGCATCTCTACCACTTCTGACCTTCGCCTTCTAAGAAAATGGTTTGGATACTTACTTCTGAGACTTCTAGTTTGAATCAGATTCCTACTTTAATACTCATGCTTCGAAAACTTTGAGATAACTCAAAATAGATGTATTAAAAAGTGTGTTCTGAGATAGTACATGTCATCTCAGAGTTCTGGATTTTATGCTTAAGGCAAGAATAATAAATATAGAATTGCATTAATCTTGTTCAAAGAACTTTCTGCAGCATCTCCTTCTAACAATTGTATTTTTATACCAAAGTCAAGTTTAAATCATTTTTTTAAAAATTAAGAGGCAAAGGAGACTTAATCCCTTACAGATCCAGGAGATATAATGATGTTAGTTTAGTTTATTTAGGGGAAATTTTAATCTTTAAAATAAGAACTAAGAGAAAAAAACTCAGTCCTGCCTCAAAACTTTTAGACAATTCTAAATTTTAAAAGCATACACATCCTCACTTATTAACAAAAATGTATATTCTCATTAACCCAACAATATGGCCAATTTTCATTATGTTAGTGATGTGATTTATATGGACATTTGTGTATTATTATTCACATATACCTATATCATTCTTTGTTAAGTTTTTGATAAAGTGCTAACATTAAATTAGTACTGTCAAGAATTTCAGTAAATACGTCAAAGTTGTTTTGTGACTTATTTTAAGAATAAATTTTACCTCTATGTAAATTATCCTTGTTTCTCTCTCTGCCTGTCAATTCAATGAACATTTTAGTAATATATTAAAAAAATGATATTTCAAGTGCCATTAAAGATTCTGATCAACAATGTGCCATCGGCAAATCTAGAAGTTAACACTTGAATTAGTAGAAATATTCAGTTCTTTTTTTTTTTCCTGCTAACCTTCCCCTGTCCTATCAGATTCACATGTGTCATGACTCAGTTTCCACATTAAACTTTCTGATTTGTACCAAAATTTACTATAGCTGATGTACAAATTTTATTTTATATTTGTGTGGTTAGCCAAAATCTCTTAGACACACCTTTAGAATAAAACTTCAAACATGACTGTTTGATAACTGCCTATCCCTTTATAATTTTATTGAAACTACATGGGGCAAAATGTGTCACAGAATATAACTAGTGTGTTAACACAAAACTAAAAATAGTAGATGCTTATCTCAAAAGATGCAGAAAAAGCATTTGACAAAATACAACATTTGCTCATGTTTAAAAACTCTTAACAAAGTAGGTTTAGAGGGAATATACATCCACATAATAAAGTCTATCTATGAAGAACCCACCACTAACATCATACTCATTAGAGAAAAACTGAAAACTTTTCCCCTAAGATCAGAAACAGGACAGAAATGTCAATTCTCACCACTTTTGTTCAATGTAGTACAGAAAGTGCTAGCTACAGCAATCAAACAAGACAAAGAAATCAAAGGCATCCAAATGGATAAGGGAGAACTGTCACAATCTTCAGATGACACAATAGTGTGTATGTGTATATATATATGTATGTATATATGTATGTATGTATATATAAGTATGTATGTACATGTATATATGTACATATATATATATGTACATATATATAAAGCCTTAAAGATTGCACCAAAAAGCTATTAAAGCTGATAAATGAATTCATTGAAATTTCAGGACACAAAATAAATATACAGAATTATATTTATATAAACTAATAATAAGGAAGCAGAAAGAGAAATCAAGAAAGAAACCACATTTATAATTGTGCCAAAAAGAAGAAAATACCTAGGAAAACAAAAATAACCAAGGAGACGAAAGACCTATACTCTCAAAACTATAGGACATTTATGAAAGAAATTCAAGATGACACAAACAAGTGGAAAGATCATGCTGTGGATCAGAAGAATTAATATCATTAAAACGTTCACACTATCCAAAGAAATCTACAGACTCAGTACAATACTTATCAAAATATGAATACCATTTTTCACAGAACTAGAACAAATCATCTAAACTTTGTATGGAACCACAAAAGATTCCAAAGAGCCCCAGAAATCTTTAGCAAGAAGAATAAAGCTGGAGGTATCACATTCCCAGACTTCAAGATACACTACAAAGCTACAGTAATCAAAACCTTATGGTACTGGCACAAAAACAGACACACTGATCAACAGAACAGGATAGATTACCCAGAAATAAACTGATACACATATATGGTCAATTTATCTATGTCAAAGGAAGCAAGGGTATAGAATGGGGAAAAGACAGTCTTTTCAATAAATGGTGCTGAGAAAAACTGGACAACCACATGCAAAAGAATGAAATCGGGCCACTTTGCTATATCACACACAAAAAAATAACCTCAAAATAGATTGCAGATTTAAATATAAGACCTGAAACCATAAAATTCCTGAAAGAAAACATAGGCAGCAATTTCTCTGTTTGTAATTAAAATTACTGGTGTTCTTGGAAGATCGTGCATGCCATATCTTGCTTAGTCACTTCAATTTATTCCTAAAAACTCTCTTGCTATATGAAAGCCATGATGTGAAAACATATATTCCTTTAATCGTAATGAGAAAAAATTATGATGCAGTCCAAACTAACCCAAGATACACAATATTTACAGGTAGAAAAAGATATCAATTAGCAATAAAAAAAAGTTCATACAAATGATGAGTAACAGTTTGAAAACAAACACTAGTTTGTACACAGTACATATAGTGTACTCTCCAAAGCAGGAGAGTGGCAGGTGACTGGCAAAAATGTGTACAAGGGATGGGGTGCCTAGGTGGCTCAGTCAGGTAAGTGTCCAGATCTTGATTTCAGCTCAGTCACGATCTCACGGTTTGTGAGATCAGGCCCCACATCAACCTCTATGCTGACAGTGTGGACACTGCTTGGGATTTCTCTCTCTCCCTCGCCCCACCCCTGCTTGAACTCTCTCATTCTCTCAAAATAAATAAACATTTTTTTAAACATTAAAACATATGTATAAGGGAGAAATTCTTTGAAAAATAAATTCATTCTTTTTGATATATTTTCACCAATTTTACTGACTTTAGTCAATCATCTTGCACTCAACCTGTATCCAAATATACAGCTAAGGCACTTTTGGAGCAAAATTAAGGACAAACATGAGGGCACTTCAAAGGAAGTATAAAAAACATAAATGAATAACAAATAAGTACTTATAGAAGATGCTACCTCCACATCTTTCTTGCTAATCATACACAGACAATGAGAACAATATTAGGATCACTCAAACTTGAATGGTGCACAATTCAATTTTGTTCCATATGATATGCTCTGAATTCACTCCCTTAGAATTTCATTATTGAAACAATGAATCCAATATATTGTATGCCTTCTACTATCCAATCATTATATTAGATGAAGAGTACAACATTATGACCATTAGAATAAAAATATTTGGTATAACATAATTCTAATAAAATTCCAAAAGCCAAACTAAATCTCAATTTTACCTCAAGCTTTTATGACCCTTTCTGAAATCCAATGATTTTTAGTGCAATTTTTAAAAAAGAAAAATTTTTTTAAAAAGCAGAAAGTATAAGTTTGTAGCACAGTGGATTTTTGCAAAATAAGGAAAGTTCTCTAACTAGCACCAAAACAAGAAACAATATCATTGGAACTCCAGAACTGTTCTCACGCCCCTTTACTAATTGCCTCCTCCAAGATAACTGCCATGTTGACTTCTCATACTGTAGATAGTATGGACTTAATAAAAGTATAATGATACAGTTCATATAAGTAGGAAGTACATATGTCTTCTTTCACTTAAAAATATCTTTGTAAGATCATCCACGTATTGATGCATTTTCTATTCTGTGTGCATTTTTCCCTCAGTTTTGGGCTACTATACAGACATTTGCTATTAATGTTCATGTACAAGTATTCATTGTAATTCATGTCAATAAGTTTTCATTTCTTCTGACTAAATAAATACCTAGGTGGCTGGATTAACTGATAAGAATATATTAAATTAATAAGAAATAAACTGTTTTCCAAAGTGGATGCAGTGTACCTTCTCTAGTACTTGGTACTGATTCAAGTTGCTAATATTTTAGGGATTTTCACATGAATATTCATAAAAGATATTGTTTTTTTTATTTTTTTATTTTTTGTAATGTTCTTGACTGATTTCAACATCATGATCCAGGTGAGATGCAAAGCATTCCCTCTTTTCTCTATTTCTGAAAAAAAAAAAAAAAAATGTAGTATTGGTATTATGTGTTTCTTACATACCTCTGGGTCTGGCCTTGTCTCTGTGAGAAAATTCTTAATTTTAAATACAAATCTGAATTCTTCAATAGATACAAGGCTATTCACATTTTTTATTCCTTTCAGTGTCAGTTTTTATAATATATATAGTTCAGTTTAATTATTCATGTAATCAGGGGTGCCTGGGTGGCTCAGTTGGTTAAGCATCCAACTCTTGATTTTGACTCAGGTCATGATCTCACATTTCATGGGATTATGCCCCATGTGGCACAGAGCCTGCTTGGTATTCTCTCTCTCCCTCTCTCTCTGCCCTCCCATTTTCAAATTAAATAAACATTTAAAAAATTATTCAGTAATCAAAATAATAAAGTTGCTTATATATTCCCTTATTTCCTTTAGTAACACTAGGATATTTAATGATATGCTTTCGTTGACTCCACTTGTTTTCTCCTTTTTTTGGATTAGCACTGAGGCAGATCAAAATATTAATATTTTTAAAATGCCAATTTTAAATTTTCTTCATTTCCGCACTGTTTCTACATTTTATATGGCTGTATTCTTACCTATCATTTTTCTTTCTACTTATATTGCATTTAATTTATTTCCATGTTTCTGGCTTCTTAAGATGATCCTAAATTTCATACTTTCATTTTTTCTAATATAATCACTTCAAGGAACACATTTTCTCTAAGCACAGCTTTTGTTGAATTCCCCAGATTTTGAAATATAACTTTTTTCCATTCATGTTTTTATCTAATTTTATTTTTGCCTTATTCCTTGACCCAAAGGTGACTTAGGGACATTAGGTATTTCAAAATGTTAGTTTAATTTCAAAAATTTGAGGATTTTTTTCAAATATTGTTCTGATATTGATTTTTCATGTAGTTCTGTTTTGATCAAAAGACATACTCTAGATAAATATTTTAAAATTTATTGAAATATGCTGTATGGCATATAATACAGTCTGTTTTGTGGAAAATATAAAGTGCATTTGGACAGAATATGCAATTTTTATATTGGTTAGATTAATCTATGTCAATTAGCTCAAGTTGTTTGATAATCTATCAAGTTAGCTGTTTAAATATACCTTTACTGATTTTCTGTCATCTTGATTTATTCATTTTAGGACGGTATTAAGTATTCAAAGCTGAGTATGAATTTGTCCTTTGGTTCTGTCAATTTCAGTTTTTTATATATTCTGAAGTTCATTTACTAGGCACATACAAATTTAAGAGTACTATAAATTCTTAATAAATTATAAATTTAATCCTTAGTAAATATTCCTCTCTTTTGCTGGTAGAATGGATTGTCTTAAAGTCTACTTTTTCTGGCAATAATGTATGCACTTCAACTTTCTTATGATTAGTGTTCACATAGAATATGTATGTTTTCATCTTTTTACTTTGACCCCTTCAATTTAAATGTAATTTTCTTTGGGGCGCCTGGGTGGCTCAGTCAGTTAAGCGTCTGACTTCAGTTCAGGTCATGATCTCACGGTCTGTGAGTTCAAGCCCCGTGTCGGGCTCTGTGCTGACAGCTCAGAGCCTGGAGCCTGCTTCGGATTCTGTGTCTTGCTCTGTCTCTTCCCCTCCCCTGCTCATGCTCTGTCTCTCTCTGTCTCAAAAATAAATAAAACATTAAAAAAATTAAAAAAAATAATAAATGTAATTTTCTTCTGTAAATAGAATATAGTTGAATTTTAATTGTTTTTATTTAGTTTGGCAATTAATACTTTTAATTGGAATGTTTTGTCAACTAGTACTATTTTTAAATTTTTTTTTACCAGTTATTTATTTTTGAGAGAGAGACAGAGTGTGAGCGGGGGAGGGACAGAGAGAGAGAGAGAGAAAGACACAGAATCTGAAGCAGGCTCCATCCAGGTTCCAAGCTGCCATCACACAGTCCAACACGGGGCTCGAACCTATGAACTGTGAGATCATGACCTGAGCCTAACTTGAACACTTAACCGAATGAGCCACCCAGGCATGCCTAGTATTTTGTATAATTATTGATAAGGTTGATTTTAAGTCTATCATCTGTTTTATTATATCTATTTGCTCCCTCTGTTCCTTTCTCTTGGTGTTCATTCTTTTAATCTCCTCTCTTGATTATTTTTTACACATTTTTCTTATACCTCTTTGACTTAATTTCTGTGGTTGCATTAATGATAAAAATATATTAAAGATTAATACTTACAACTTCAGATATAATTTTAGAAGCTTCCAGCTATATAAATCCTTTTGTCACCACCTAGTCCTTTGTAATATTATTATGTATATTTATTTTATATATGTTTTTTTTTCTGGGTTTGGCGTCCAGTTCTGCCACTGATTTGTATGTTTTTTATTTTTTTAAATTTACATCCAAACTAGTTAGCATATAAATTTTACATGTTTTACATCAAAACACTTTGTTAACAAAATGCATATAAATTCTGTAATAAATCTTTTTTATTTACTAATATATTTACAGTTTCCTATACTCTTTATCTCTTCATGTAGACCTGAGGTTCCTTCTGATATCATTTTTACTCACCCTGGAGAATATTCTCTAATATATCCTTAACATATTTTCTCAGCTTTAGCTTATGTGAAAAAGTCTTTGTTTCACTGTCTTTTTTATATTTTTATATTTTTTAATGTTTATTTATTTTGAGAGAGAGAGAGCACACATGATCAGAGAGAGGGAAAGAGAGAATCTTAAGCTGACCCAGCACGGAGTTAGATCCCATGACCCTGAGATCATGACCTGAGCTGAAATCAAGAGTCAGACACTCTCATCCGACTGAGCCACCCACACGCCCATCACCTTCATTTTTAAATATATAATCAATAGGATTAGATTTCCACACTTTTTTCTTTGGTCCTTTAAAAATATAATTCCATTTTGTGCTGACTTACATTGTACTTGATAGGATGTCAGCAATTAGTTCCATTGTTTGCCTATAATTAACACTTTCTCATGCTCTGGTTGGTTCTGATATTTTTTCCTTGTCTTTGATTTTTGCAATGTGACTATCAGTAAGTTTTCCTTGAATCTATCAGTTTTATATTTTATCATATTTGAAAAATCGCTCTTCTTTCCTTCTGTTTCTTTAGTTACATATACATTAAGCAACATGAACTTTTCTCCCCTCAACTCACTACACACGTTTTTCTTGTTTTATTCTCTATTTGTGCTTTAGTTTGTTAAATTTCTTCTAATATGCCTTTAAGTCTGTTGAAGTTTTTTTTCCATCTTTAGTGTCTAATCTTCAGTTGAGCTATACTGAAAAATGTTCATTTCAGACATTTCAAATTTCAGTTTTTGAATAGTCATTTGGTACTGTATCATATTTTTCATTCCTCTATTGAGTTTTTCCATCTATCATTCATTTTGTACATATTTTCATTAAAGTATTCAACATTTTCATAATAGCTATTTCGAAGTTCTTGACTGCTGATTCCAACTTATGTAGAATCTCTGCTGGTATTTCTCTTGACTTCTTTCTCAGAGTAATAGTTTTTGTTTGCTTGTTTTTTCTTAAGGAGAAAGGGAGACACGGTATAGTTATTCTTTTTAGAGGTTTTCTCAATATTGTGACTACTACTTTTATGTCTGCCTAAATTGTGTTCTCTTACTTTAACAGTTGCTGAGTTGTATACTTTTATCCTGTCACAGGTTCACTTTAATCTATGTTACAGTACATTTACATAAACTTACTGCTAAGGTTTGACCTTGCTGTCAAACTACACAGGCATTCAGTGGAATCAACTGAATCCTGTGGAATCAACTGAATATTTGGTAAGTTCAGAAATGTTTCTCTAATTATTGATAGTAAAAATACCAATGTCTCCCAATATTATGGAATTTCAGGGAAAAAAAATTCAGCTCAGATATTCAACAGTTGTTTTCTACAAAGTCTTACAGTGTTTTATCACATGCACATATTAGAATTTAGCTAAATACTCAAGTGGAATCTTATGCAAATTTCTAAGACACCTTCTCTGCACAGATCCTTTGTGTCTAATACCCCAATTCACAAATTTCAGCCCCTCAGCAGCTCCAACTCTGACTTCTATTTTTTCCAGGCAGTGAGGCCTCTGGTTTATGTTTGAGTTTCATTTCTCTGTGTCACATTTTGGAAAGTGTCTTCATGTAAAAATCTGGAATGCAGGCTAAACACATCTTTTACATTTTTCTTTCTCAAAGATCTCTCTGCAAGCTTTCTACTATCCCAGATCTTAAAATTGTGGTCTCATATATTTTATCCAATTTTATGAATTATGGAGGCAAATCTGATACCCATTACTCTATCATGGTTGAAATCATAAACCCGCCCATGACATCTGAATAATTTTGACACTGTTTGTGTCATGAGATATTTGACTAAAATAGTTACCTCTTTGTTCAAGCTGTTCCTTAGTACTACTGCCTCTTTGAAAAAAAGCTCGGAGTTTTTGCTAAGGCATACTAATGTACCTTTTTAAATGAATGAGATGCATCCAGTAACTTTTTACATGTGGGGAAAAATAGAAATTAAATTTCATTTATGAAGATTTTTCATTTAAAAACATTCCCTCAATCCAAAAGAATATGACCTCTCCTTTTTGATCACTATTTGGCAATGTCATATAATTTTACAGAAAAAATAATATGCAAAGAGTAAAACCTATAAGGGAACTAGCGTAACTAGTAGTGTTTCACTGCTGACTCCTTCAAACATATGAGCAAATTTATCAAATGTACTAAAAATATAGTGGTGTGTATGTATGTCTTTTGCTTGCATGGTGCCTATCAAAATTCAAGTCATTTATACTCATTAGCCAAATGATAGAAATAAAGTCAAGAGTTCACACTGTTGGAATAATATTCATTTTTATAATAGATGAACCATTCCTTATCCCAAGTCTCAGTGCCAACTTGGCAAGAATTTAGAGGATATGAGTGAAAGATGGAGCAAGTGTCACAATTCATACACACACACACACACACACACACACACACACACACACAATTTATTATCAAATTGGCTAACATACAGTTTGTAAAGTGTGCTCTTAGTTTTTGGGGTAGATTCCTGTGATTCATCGCTTACATACAATGCCCAGTGCTCATTCCAACAAGTGCCTTCCTCAATGCCCATCAACCATTTTCCCCTCCCCAACCCCTCCATCAACCCCCAGGTTGTTCTCTGTATTTAAGAGCCTCATGCTTTGCCTCTCTCCCTTTCTGTTTGTAACTATTGTTTTATCCCCCTACCATTCCTCCATGGTCTTCTGTTAAGCTTCTCAAGATCTACATATGAGTGAAAACATATGATATGTCTTTCTCTGAGTGACTTATTTCACTTAGCATAATACATAAAGAACTTACCAAACTCAACATCCGAAAAACAAATAATCTAGTGAAGAAATGGGAAGAAGACATGAATAGACATTTTTCCAAAGAAGATATGTAGATGGCCAATAGACACATGAAAAGATGCTCAACGTCACTCATCATCAGGGAAATACAAATCAAAACCACAATGAGATACCACCTCACACAATTCACTTCTAAGTATTGTGTAACACTCAGGAAATAGACCCAATCTTGAAAGGGGGGATTAAATCAAATCAAGAATCAGAGAGCCTATACATGAGAGCTACAGAAAATGTAAAAATGCTAATAATATAATTCAGTCCCTTCATTTTACAAAGGGGAAAACTAGTTTCAGAGAGTTAGCACAGAATGGAAGGAACAGGAACTTGGAGTGAGATAGATCTAGCATTGAATGTTTACTACTTAATAGCTCTGATATGAGACAAATCAATGAATAACTTTGAAATTTGGTTTCCTCATCTCTAAAATGGGTAAGGCAATGTTAAATTTACCAAATAATTATGAAGAATACCATTCAAATACTTGCAATTTACCTGAAAAGAGTTCAGATTTTTAAAAATTGTATTTTCTTTCTATTGGATTTTGCCCAAAGACACATCATAAGCAATTGACAACTCTATAGCCAGCCCAGTGTTCTTTATATACAGACACTGTACTTCACAATGGATCAATATTTGCACATATTTAGCAACTCCCCTATAGAACACATAAACAAGTTATACACTTAATATTTTGTATGTATATGACAAAAATAAGTCGTTATACAGTGAAGCTGTAAAAAAGTTTGTTGTAAGGAAAATTTCAAGTATTTTTCAAAGGACCTACTGCTACTTTGATAATATTTTTTTCATGTCTGATTAATGAGAAACTTTTTGAAACAATTTAATCTATCCAGGGATGTGAATGCTAGCTTCCATTTTTCAAGCCTGATTACAGAAGAACTTCTAAAGCAGTTTAATCTGTTCAGGGATGCTAAACAAATATGTCAACATTCATTTTGCATTTATGTCTGCAGCAGTTAAAGGAAGAAATGTGGAAATAAACAGAATTTAGAATGTACTCTCTCACTTTTTTTAAGAACTAAGAGACTCTAGTGCATTTCATTTTTTTATAGAGGATTCAAACTCCTAACTGAGATAAATGTATTTCAGATTGAAGTTTTTAGTAGCTTTACCAACCAGTTTATGGGTTGGCACTCTGCCACAAAGTGATCTATAACCTTATAGCTCACTATTATGCAAATAAAAATTTGGCAAGAAGACATGTGTTCTAAGATTTTCTCTAAGGACAATCACATATTTCAAATTTTGAATACAAAATTATGTTTGACATTAAATTTGAACTTGGCTTACCCTTAAAAATAAATAATATAAAATCTGTCCTGTAGTGCTTTGGTTGAAACAAGTGGTTTTCTTCTTTCTTGATATTTTAGGTTTATATCCTCAGTAAGTATTACATATAATGCACAGTATATATTTATATGCTATATAGGGATAGCATATATGTGTATTCAGAAGCTTCTCTTGGTCTTAGGAGACCCATAAAACATTGTTCCAATGAAAACATGGCGTATTAGAAAATATAATTCACATCAGTAAACATATTCCATGTTTTTGAAATTCATACATCTAATCATAATTAATTCTATAAAATGGGGCTGACAACTTCACATGCATTCAACCAAAGTGTACAGGAATTAATACTGGAGGGTGAAAGATAAAATACAACCAGGATTGAATGTGAGTTATTAATCTGAGAAAAGTCCGTTTGGGAAGGGAAAGTTTTTCTTTTAATCTTCTTATATTTAGCAAATAGGGGCCAGTGCCACAGCTGTGGTAGACATTTCTCATCATCTTCCATCTCCTGAGCTACTCTGATGCAGATACAGCCCATTTTCAAATCTCAAAGGTGCCAAATCAAGATGAACAATAGTTTTACTATCTGAAATTATGCTGAATACTTTGACTATTCACAGTTTTCCTAACAATCAAATAAGTGCCCGACAGACTTCATTTCGATGTGCTGGGTCAATCACCACACACATTAAGCAAGGTATATTAGTTAAAATTCATTGCAAGTTGATAGTTTGTTTTGCATTGCATTGGAATTTCTGATACCAAAATAAATTGCATAATGGATCACCTCCAAAGAATCCATTGACTTTGTAATGGAGAATAATGGAATATACAATATATAAAGTAAAATATCTCATATTTTAGCTTAATGCTAAGTGAAAATAGCAGATGCAGGTGGACCCACGTTTATGAGAGTGTTTTCTTAATGTGTTGGGAGGAAAACTTACACACATTGTGACATGTTATTTCGTCTCAAGACTACCACGCACCAAGTAAGATTCACCGTATTGCCAATTTCCTTGTATTTTCACTCACTAAGGCAGTGGAAGTGAGCACCATGTGAAGGCTTAACATTTGGCATTGTTTAAATGATTTCAAAAAGATACATATGTAGGTAGATAATATTATGATCTATATAGATATCATTAGCACAATGCAGTAAGGAGAGCCACCATAATTTCTTGGCATTCCAATTTGTTTACTGTCTAATGTTTGACTTTAGGCAAATCAGATCATCTCACCAAGCCTCACTTGTCATGATTGCGAAGTGTAAATATCAATTCCTATCTGGAAGGATTTCATAAAAAATAGAGATAGATGTAAGAAACAGAGTTCAGCACTCACTATCTTTGTAATATTCAATATCTGGTAAATAATATATTACTATAAAATTTGCTAGGCCTCCACTGAGCAATGTGGCACAAAGACTGATGAAAATAACTGTATAAACCAAAATATTTGCAACACTTCTCTCTTCCTTTCTCAATACCTATTCATCTCTCTCACACACATGCATAAATATATCCAGAATATACAAAGAACTCCTAAAATTCAAACGAATACAAACAACTGATCCAGTGAAAGTATGGAATTTTATACGAGCAAGAAATTTATAAAGGAAGAAATAGAATGACTAATAAGTGATCAGAAAAATGTAATTAAAACAATGACATATCTGTAACAATGAAAATATCTAATGCTGAAGAAGATGTAGTGGAATGAATTCTCACGTATACTTGTAAGCCAATATGTGGGTATCTATAAACATTTTTAAAGTATATTCACCTTTTCTCAGCAATTCTGCATGTAGATTTCTACTAAAGATACACTCACATGTTAGTCAAGGGAAATGATGTTCACTGTTCTTATTATTTATATTAAAAAAAGGAAATATTCTAGATTCCATGAATAGAATCATGCTTTAATAAATTGTTGTCTCTAATGGGGCGCCTGGGTGGCTCAGTCTGTTGAGCGTCCGACTTCTGCTCAGGTCATGATCTCACGGTCTGTGAATTCGAGCCCTGCGTCAGGCTCTGTGCTGACATCTCAGAGCCTGGAGCCTGTTTCAGATTCTATGTCTCCCTCTCTCTGATCCTTCCCCACTCATGCTCTGTTTCTCTCTGTCTCAAAGAAATAAATAAAGGTTAAAAATTAAAAATAAATAAATAAATAAATACATACATACATACATAAATTGTTGTCTATAATGTGGAAGGCATTCATACGTTTGATGATTTACATTATAAGTAGACCTATTAATTTAGCTATTGGTATCTATGGAATTTCTTCACAAGGTAATTTAACCTGAAAAAAAAAAGTACAATACCATTGTTCAAAAGTATTGATGGAAACACACACACACAGATTCACACATACCCACACAAAAACACATACGAAACTGTACATTTCTGTAAGCAAATTTCTAGAAATGCATTGTAAAAATGAACAGTTTTAGATGGAAAATGTAAGAAATGCACAAGAAAATAAATCTAACCCTTGTGAAGGGAAGTAGCAGAGCTGTGGGATGAAGACAGAATTTCATTTTTTACTCTAATCATCTTTATAGTGTTAAAAGAATACTGAGTAATACTTTGGGACTTTTAAAAAACAGACTACAGGGGCGCCTGGGTGGCGCAGTCGGTTAAGCGTCCGACTTCAGCCAGGTCACGATCTCGCGGTCCATGAGTTCGAGCCCCGCGTCAGTCTCTGGGCTGATGGCTCAGAGCCTGGAGCCTGTTTCCGATTCTGTGTCTCCTTCTCTCTCTGCCCCTCCCCCATTCATGCTCTGTCTCTCTCTGTCCCAAAAATAAATAAACGTTGAAAAAAAAAAAATTAAAAAAAAAAAAAAAAAAACCAGACTACATCCTTCTGAAACTTTGCTGCAATGTTGAGAGGAAACAGGCTATAGCTGGAAGTTCTAAAGATTATATTGAGCTCAAATTAGATCTCAAATTTGAACATGTGTTAGAAATTCAAATCAATTATAAAAAATATTTCATCTAAAAGTATATGAATCCTCAAAATGTCATAATATTAATAATTAATATAATTGGCCATTTTGAATTATACATTACATTGTATGGCTTTGAGAATTCCTATCAAGGGTTAACTGCACAGATTTATAATGGTAAGATATGACAAGTGGAGTGTAACATCAGCATATTAACTCTTTAATACTAGTCAGTTTCTTTTTCTTTTTAAAATTTTTTAACATTTATTTATTTTTGAGAGAGAGAGAGAGAGAGAGAAAGGAGGGGAGGGGCAGAGAGAAAGGGAGACACAGAATCTGAAGCAGGCTCCAGGCTCTGACCTGTCAGCACAGAGCCCAACACAGGGCTTGAACTCACAGACTGTAAGATCATCACCTGAGCTGAAGTTGGACACTTCATGGACTGAGCCACCCAGGCACCCCAATACTACTCAGTTTCAAGTTTAACAGAATTGTGCAAAATACAATATCTAAGCCACTATCCATCTGATCTTACTCACCAGGGTCCATGATTACAGATCTGTTACCTTAGAACCACAGGCTAATATATCACAACTTTACAGTACATCTCAAAGTTTCTCAGAAAAGTGTGCTGCTTTAATCATGTGCTTTTTCAAGTTGCAACTTATCTGGAGGGGGAAAAAAAGTTGGGTTATGCATTCACTACCCAGTCCTGCATAATAAGGAAAATGTTAATTATCTAACAGCATGTTCACATTTTCTACTAGTTGGCAAGTATAGAATTTGGCTGCTATCACTTCTCCAATAGGTATTGAAGTTTTACACATTTGTTATCAGCACAGAATTTGCCTTGTCTAGTTGTACTGCCTACATATTCTTCTGTTCCAGGAGTCATTTAAGCATATAATAAATTGAGTTTCAATGAGCTGGAACCTCCCGCTTCAACCGATTTTTCAGCAAATTATTTTCCAGCTGTAGCTTCAGCAGGAGTTTTTCCCACTCCTGAAAAGATGGCTGTAATGGCCACATATTTTATATGCCAATTCTAAAATCATTTTAATCGGCTAGTTACTATGCATTAAGTCAGTGATGAGCACATTTAAAAAGGGTTCAAATCACTCTATGGATATGGCAAGTGTCTTTAATAGACTTCATGTTTTGGCACCAAAGCCTGATATGACAAAAAACAAGGCCAATACATTTGTGGTTTTGCCACAGAGCAGGAAAAATGTTTTGCTATTTATAGAATACCTTCTGCATATCCATGTTCCAACAAATATCACTGGAGTATGAAGCCAGTATTGATGTTTGAGGATCAGAGAGCCCCAAACTTTGACTCTAGCTTAATCACTTGCATCTGTTCCCATTTAAACTCAAGTTCTCTCTTGAAGCAAATAGATATGAAAGGTATTCAAATGAACCAGACTGAGATGGACCTTGTGTTGTGGATCACTGATTTATCCCATTTGGGATTCTATACATACTTGGCAGTAGCCTAATTGGAGATAGAGATAAAGTTTTCCCCACCTTGTGCAACCATAAGGAATGGCAGAGAACACTGCAGGAAGAAATAAAATAGAGTGTGCTTCAAAAAGTTTGCAGGCCTATTGAAAAAAGTCACACATAAGTTATATTTCAGGCAGGGAGTTTGAAGAAAGCTGCACTCACAAACTGGCAAACCCAAGAAACCGAAAGGAAAACTAATCAGATGCGATGGCTGGAATTTTTCTGGGGCTGTGCTTTAATTTTCAATGAGATGCTTCAGAGTTTTCTAAGAACTCCAGACACCATGTAGGGCTGCCATCTCTGTTCTAAAAGGGAATGTGTCCACAGAATGGGTGCGATTGTGAAGCTCTGAACATTAGCAATTTATGTGACCTTACACAAATACGGTACCAACCCTGAGTCAACAGTTCCTTATGCTAAAATAGGAGTACTGAATTAAATGGCCTCAAGTTGCTTTCCAGCTCTATAATTTTTATCTTTTCTTTTGGAAGGAGGGTCACTGCATTGCTAGTTATCTTGTTCAAGTTCACACAACTAATAAACTGTATAAACAGGGTTTATCCAGGACGTTATTGTTGTTTTTGCTTCTTGTTTAATGCTACCAAAGCCTGTGCTCTTAACCAACAGGAAACACTACTTTCCATGGCAATGTTCTTTGTTCTGAAGGAGTACATTGCCTAGGTTCCTAGGGAGAAGAACCTATAAATAGATAAATTTCCATAAAACAAAGGCTTTAAACAAATCATCTTTCTACTGTAATCATCCTTGTATTTCATCTTGTTGAAGTATACTTCAAATGGTGCTTTTTAAAAATAATTTTTATGTTTGAGAGAGACAGAATATGTGGGTGCACTCAAGCAGGGGAGGGGTGGGGGGGGATCCCAAGCAGGCTCCGCACAGCTGGACGTGGGGCTTGATCTCATGAACTGTGAGAGCGTGACCTGAGACAAAATCAAGAATTGGAAGCTTAACTGACTGAGCCACCCAGGCATCCCATAAATGGCACTGTTTTAATTATTTCGTTCTGTCATTCTTCACCCCATTGCCTAAATTGTATTATTTTGTTTGTTCTACATTGCTTTTTTTTTTTTCCCCTGATTGGAATATCATGTTGACTAGCTACATATACGGACCACAAATATTATGTTTTCATTATTTGTGGAATTTATTTGCTTTACTTGGTCTGTATGAAGTATTAATAAGAGGGTCAATCAAAATCCTTTAATGTAACCAACTGAATTCCTTTTTCTCAGCTTGTTCAACTCACATCTCTAATTCAGTTGGTAAATACACTGAGTGATCACAATGTCAACATTTGGTTACTATTTAACTGACCATTCAGCAGGCCATTTTCATCCCCCATGTGGGCACATACCTTATTATTATTATTTTTGTTAGGGCTCTGTTTCCTCCAGCACTTAGTATGGGGCTCAGTAAGTAGTTAGTGAATACTGACAAAATTAAGGTTGAATTTAATTTCCTACCAATATTCTCTTCCAGTACTTTTACCTGTTCTCCATTTCAAAAACTAGAAAGAAGTGAATATCCTTAGAGTCACCAAGTGAAAATGATAGAAATGGCTTTACATGCTCTATTTTTGTAGTAAATAAACTGGTAGGTTGGAGGACATGCTTAAAACAGAAGCTAACTTCAATTTCTACTATATTTCACCCATTAAGAAATCTGTTCAGTAGGCTCCTCTACAATCAGAATAATCATTCAATAATATAAATCACATCACACTAAATGAATACTTAAAACCTTCCAATGGCACATCAGTGTAACTAATATAAAATCTAAACTCCACAGAATCACAATCTGGGCCCTAACATACCTGTTTCAAATGATCTGAGATGCCAACACTTTTCATCTTCATTCCCTATTCTCCAGACACACACTAACCTTCTTTACATTCTTAATTATAAAAAGCTTAAATCCACATATGTCCTGAAACTAGCTCTCCTCTGGGCTTAAAATGTTCTTTCCCCAAGTCTTTTAGTGGCTAGCTTCTTATTATACTCTAATCAGCCTAAATACCACCTCCTCAGAGAAACTCTCTCTGATCACCCAGTCACTAATTGTCTTATAAACCTATGTTAAACCTCATTATAAAATGTAAAATGATCTTTGTAGGGTATTTAATGATTTTCTGTTTGTTTGTTTCTCTCTCCCTCACCAGAATATAAATTTTGTTTTTGTAAGTAGTAGAAAAAGTGACTAAAGTCATGGGTTGGAGTCAGACTTCTGTGATTGGAATGCAGACACCAACAATTCCTAGATTAATTACTTTGGGCAAGTCCATTCCCTTCCTTAAAATTCAGCACTTCCTGCATTAAAAAAAAAAAAAAATTGGCATAAAGACAGCATCTACCTCATAAAGTTGTTGCAAGGATAGGATGAGACAATGCAAAGTCTCAATATTATTATTATTATTCCCCACCCTATGCCACCCTATACCCTGTATCAGTGCATAAGGCCTTATAAGTTGATATTTACTGAAAGAATAATGAGTGAATACAATAACATTACTGTGAAAATTGTTAAAAATTAAACTCTTCTTCCTTGGTTCTTTCTGTTTCCTGTCACATTCTCTCCCATCCACTCAGTGGTTTTTCTCCATCATTTTTCTCCCCTCCCTCTTTTATCTTATCCACTCTCATTATCTCTTGCACTTCAACACACTCATGATTCTCCCATCTGAAAAAAAAAAAAAAAAAAAAGGATACTCCCTATGTACCCTTGTCCTTTTTTTATGGCTTTGAAGAAGCAGTTAAACTTGTCTCCATTCATTCCTAAACCTATTACATTATGGCTTCTATCTCATTACTTTCCCGGGATTGCTGCTGACAAGGCCACCAGAAAATTTCTCTGTTTTTAAGTCTACTAGACAATTTCTAATCTTTATCTTACTTACTTATCAGGGGCAGTTTACTCTTTAGATAATGCATAGGCACTGAAGCCAGAGAGATCAGAATTAAATTGTGCTTCACACATTAAAGAATTTTGAGGCCTTGGGCAAGTTACTTAATCCTGAGCTTTAATCTCAAATGCAAAACGATAATGAAACTAATCTACCTCATTCAATTATTTACCCAACATTTATTCATCAAGATCATACTCTGTGTCAGGCCATGTTGTAAACACTGGAGGTAAATCAGTGAGCACAAGAGATGAAAATTCTTACACAGATCTTATAATCTAGTGGTTACTAAAGAAAATAAACAAGCATGTTATGTAATATGTTAGTTCCTGATGAAAGGTGAAAGCAAATCATGTATAGAATGATGAGTGGGTGGGGAGAGTTGCTATTTTGAAAAGGGAATTGCAATTTTAGATGGGTTGTGCTTTCTTGAGAAGGTGACATTTAACCAGAGATTTGATGGAGGTGTAACTATTGATAAAAAGTAGGGGTGGGAATGGAGGGTGTTCCAGGCAGAAAGGACAGCTAGTGGAGAGGCATTCTGATGGAGGAGAGAGGGGATGTTCAAGGAAGTAGAAGACAATGGCTGGAGTTATGCAAAATAGGAAAAAAAAGAAAAGAAGGTCAGAAAGGTAATGTGGGATGGGAGGTAAAGTAAACAGAGGTCATACAGGGCTCTGTTGGTCATCACAAAATTTTTATTTTTGCACTGAATAAACTGGGAACACTGGCATGATTTGACACACTGTAAGGGTTAAATTGTAGTGTAGGGCTAACTTGTAGCCTTAAGAAATAACAGCTTTGTTTTGACACTGTAGGTTAGGAGATAACAGCCTTGTCCTATCAATCCAGGGAACAAAAGTTCAAGGAAAATCAACTGGATTAGTGTTTGATTGGATTGGGGCAAGGGCATGTCTGAACTGTTTCCACCCCCATCTGAGAACTATTTCTTTGTTCTGTTCCCAGGTGATGATAAGACAATGTGGTGGACTATAAAAACTCTTTGCCCCAGCTGTTCAATGCCACACTCTGGTCAAGAGTGTAGGTCCCCATCAGTCGGCCTTGCCTCTCATTGCAATAAACTTTGTTGTGACTGTAAGTGGTGTCCTTAGGATTCTGTTTCAGGAGTCCTGTAGCTCCAACAATACCAGTTCAACTGCTTTGTTGGAAGGAAAGCAAAAGAAATAGCTGGCAGACCACTTGGAAGCTATTGCAATAATCATGTGAAAGAAATTGGTAGTTTCCGTGAGAGTGATAGCAATGGAAATAAAGAGAAGAGTCAGATTCCTGATATATTTTAAAGATACATTTAAAGGTCAACTGTACTTCTTGATTAGATGAAGGGTGTGAGAAGGAAAAGAAGTCAAGGGCAATTCAAACTTTGGCTTGGGTGATTGGTAGAAAGGAGTTATTATATACAAGACCAGGGAAGATTTCAGGAAAGACGTTGATTTGGGGAAGAAGATCAATGTCAACTTGGTTGGCATTAAGTTTGAGATACCTTTATATGTCCAGGAGTGGACATGAATATTTGGTTTGTTGTTCAGGAGAGATATCAGGATTATAAATAAAAGTTGGAGTCATCAGCATATAAATGGTACTTAGAGTCATGACACTAGATAAGAATATGAAGAGAAGGAGACTAAAAGAAAGTAAAGAGATGCAAGGACTAAATTCTGTGAGAGTCCACTGTTGTGAGGATGAAAACATAAGAAATCTGAAAAAGTGACAAACTAAGAAGTCACAGAAATAGAAGGAAAACCAGTAGAATAAGTTCTTCTAAATGCCAATTTTATGAAGTGTATTAAGGAGGAAAGACTGTGTCATGGCTGTTGATTGGCCAAGTATGAGGACTGAGAGGAGAGAAAAACAAACAAACAAACAAACAAAAACACTGGGTTTGCAGTGTAGATTAATTAGCAACCTCAACAATGGGGTGTGTGGGTGGCTCAGTAGGTTAAGTGTCTGGTCACTCTTGATTTCTCTGGCTCAGACCCTGATTATGGTTCAGTTCCTGAGACTGAGACCTGCACTGGGCTCTGTGCTCAAAACCTGGAGCCTGCTTGTGATTCTCTCTCTCTCTCTGTCCCTCTCCTGCTCACATATGTTCTTTTTCTCTTTCTTAAAATAAATAAAAATAAACATTAAAAAAAAATTAGGGGCTTCAACAAATGCAGGTTATCATGCGTCCTGAGGGAAAAGTTGGAATGATGTACATTCAAAGGAGAACTGGTTTCAAGTTAAGAATGCAGATTGAACCCATGCATGCAATTTTTCTTCCTCCCAAACACCACTATAACTATTAATAGAGTGTTCGTGAGAGAGGAGGAAGATGGCGGCATAGGACGACGCTGGGCTCACCGCGTCCTGCTGATCACTTAGATTCCACCCACACTTGCCCAAATAACCCAGAAAACCACCAGAAGACTAGCAGAACAGATTCTCTGGAGCCAAGCGCAGACGAGAGGCCCACAGAAGAGGGTAGGAAGGGCAGAGAGGTGGTGCGCACTACACGGACTGGCATGAGGGAGCCAGGGTGGAGGGGCAGCCCCCTGGCAAAGCAGAGGCCCTGAGTCTGGCTTGAAAAACCGGAGGGGCCGGTCGGAGTGTACTCAGACAGCAAGTGGGACTGAACATCTGGAAGGTTATAAGCTAACAGCTCTGCTCAGAGAGCAGGAGGGCTGGAGGACAATGGGAGGGAGAGTTGTTGAGCCCCGGATGACAGAGCTAGGTTTGGCGGGGAACAAAGGGGCTCACCAGCGCTATCCCCCTCGCCCATCCCTCAGCCAAAATCCCAAAGGAAACCATTTCCTGTCAGGGAACTTGCTTGCACCACGAAAACACCCAACACTGTGCTTCTGCGGATCCATCCCTCCGGCAGTGGGTCTGACTCACTCCCAGTGCCACAGGGCCCCTCATGAAGCAGATCACCCAAAGAAAAGTGAGCTGAGCCTGCCCCTCCCGCCCCTGTGCACCTTGCCGATCCACCCCAGCTAATACGCCAGATCCCCAGCACCACAAGCCTGGCAGTGTGCAAGTAGTCCAGACGAGCTACGCCAACCCACAGTGAATCCCACCCCTAGGAGAGGGGAAGAGAAGGTACACACCATTCTGACTGTGGCCCCAGCAGTGGGCTGGGGGCAGACATCAGGTCTGACTACGGCCCCACCCACCAATGCAAGTTATTCAAGACAGCACAGAGGAAGTGCCCTGCAGTTCCACACCACTCCAGGGACTATCCAAAATGAAGAAATGGAAGAATTCCCCTCAAAAGAATCCCCAGGAAATAACGACAGCTAGCGAACTGATCAAAAAGGGTTTAAACAATATAACAGAAAGTGAACTTAGAATAATAGTCATAAAATTAATCGCTGGGCTTGAAGACATACAGGAGAGCAGAGAATCTCTTGCTACAGAGATCAAGAGACTAAGGAACAGCCAGAAGGAGCTAAAAAATGCTACAAACGAGCTGCAAAATAAAATGGAGACAACTACAGCTCCGATTGAAGAGGCAGAGGAGAGAATAGGTGAACTGGAAGATAAAATTATGGAAAAAGAGGAAGCTGAGAAAAAGAGAGATAAAAAAAATCCAGGAGTATGAGGGGAAAATTAGAGAACTAAGTGATGCACTAAAGAGAAATAATATATGCATAATTGGTATTCCAGAGGAGGAAGAGAGAGGGAAAGGTGCTGAAGGTGTACTTGAAGAAATAATAGCTGAGAACTTCCCTGATCTGGGGAAGGAAAAAGGCACTGAAATCCAAGATGCCCAGAGAACTCCCTTCAGACGTAACTTGAATCGATTTTCTGCACGACATATCATAGTGAAACTGGCAAAATAATAGGATAAAGAGAAAATTCTGAAAGCAGCTAGGGATAAACGTGCTCTAACATATAAAGGGAGACCGATAAGACTCATGACGGATCTCTCTACTGAAACTTGGCAGGCCAGAAAGGAATGGCAGGAAATCTTCAATGTGATGAACAGAAAAAAATATGCAGCCGAGAATCCTTTATCCAGCAAATCTGTCATTTAGAATAGAAGGAGAGATAAAGGTCTTCCCAAACAAACAAAAACTGAAGGAATTTGTCACCACTAAACCAGCCCTACAAGAGATACTAAGGGGGATCCTGTGAGACAAAGTACCAGAGACATCTCTACAAGCATGAAACCTACAGACATCACAATGACTCTAAACTCATATCTTTCTATAATAACACTGAATGTAAATGGACTAAATGCGCCAACCAAAAGACATAGGGTATCAGAATGGATAAAAAAACAAGACCCATCTGTTTGCTGTCTACAAGAGACTCATTTTAGACCTGAGGACACCTTCAGATTGAGAGTGAGGGGATGGAGAACTATTTATCATGCTACTGGAAGCCAAAAGAAAGCTGGAGTAGCCATACTTCTATCAGACAAACTAGACTTTAAATTAAAGGCTGTAACCAGAGATGAAGAAGGGCATTATATAATAATCACAGGGTCTATCCATCAGGAAGAGCTAACAATTATAAATGTCTATGCGCCAAATACAGGAGCCCCCAAATATATAAAACAATTACTCACAAACATAAGCAACCTTATTGATAAGAATGTGGTAATTGCAGGGGACTTTAACACTCCACTTACAGAAATGGATAGATCATCTAGACACACGGTCAATAAAGAAACAAAGGCCCTGAATGATACACTGAATCAGTTGGACTTGACAGATATATTTAGAACTCTGCATCCCAAAGCAACAGAACAGACTTTCTTCTCAAGTGCACATGGAACATTCTCCAAGATAGATCAAATTCTGGGTCACAAAACAGCCCTTCATAAGTATACAAGAATTGAGATGATACCATGCATGCTTTCAGATCACAATGCCATGAAGCTTGAAATCAACCACAGGAAAAAGTCTGGAAAACCTCCAAAAGCATGGAGGTTAAAGAACACCCTACTAAAGAATGAATGGGTCAAACAGGCAATTAGAGAAGAAATTAAAAAATATATGGAAACAAATGAAAATGAAAATACAATAATCCAAACGCTTTGGGATGCAGCGAAGGCAGTCCTGAGAGGAAAATACATTGCAATCCAGGCCTATCTCAAGAAACAAGAAAAATCCCAAATACAAAATCTAACAGCACACCTAAAGGAAATACAAGCAGAATAGCAAAGACACCCTAAATCCAATAGAAGAAGAGAAATAATAAAGATTAGAGCAGAAATAAACAATATAGAAACCTAAAAAAAAAAAAAAAAGCTGTATAGGAGATCAATGAAACCAAGAGTTGTTTTTTTAAAAAAATAAACAAAATTGATAAACCTCTAGCCAGGCTTCTCAAAAAGAAAAGGGAGATGACCCAAATAGATAAAATTATGAATAAAAATGGAATTATTATAACCAATCCCTCAGAAATACAAGCAATTATCAGGGAATACTATGAAAAACTATATGCCAACAACCTGGACAACCTGGAAGAAGTGGACAAATTCATAAACACCCACACACTTCCAAAACTCAATCAGGAGGAAATAGAAAGCTTGAACAGACCCATAACCAGCGAAGAAATTGAATCAATTATCAAAAATCTCCCAACAAATAAGAGTCCAGGACCAGACGGCTTCCCAGGGGAGTTCTATCAGACGGTTTTTTTTTTTTTTTTTTTTTTTTTTAGTTTTTTTTTTTTTAATGTTTATTTATTTTTGAGACACAGAGAGACACAGTATGAGCAGGGAAGGGGCAGAGAGAGAGAGGGAGACACAGAATGTGAAGCAGGCTCCAGGCTCCAAGCTGTCAGCACAGAGCCCGACGCAGGGCTCAAACTCACGAACCGTGAGATCATGACCTGAGCCAAAGTCAGACGCTTAACCGACTGAGACACCAGGTGCCCATCTACCAGACTTTTAAAGCACAGATAATACCTATCCTTCTCAAGCTGTTCCAAAAAATAGAAAGGGAAGGAAATTTCCAGACTCATCCTATGAAGCCAGTATTACTTTGATTCCTAAACCAGACAGAGACCCAGTAAAAAAAGAGAACTACAGGCAAATATCCCTGATGAATATGGATGCAAAAATTCTCAATAAGATACTAGCAAATCGAATTCAACAGTATATAGAAAAGAATTATTCACCATGATCAAGTGGGATTCATTCCTGGGATGCAGGGCTGGTTCAACATTCGCAAATCAATCAATGTGATACATCACATTAATAAAAGAAAAGATAAGAACCATAAGATCCCTGTCAATCGATTCAGAAAAAGCATTTGACAAAGTTCAGCATCCTTTCTTAATAAAAACCCTCAAGAAAGTTGGGATAGAAGGAACATACTTAAACATCATAAAAGCCATTAATGAAAAGCCCACAGCCAACATCTTCCTCAATGGGGAAAAACTGAGAGCTTTTTCCCTGAGAACAGGAACATGACAGGGATTTCCACTCTCACCGCTGTTGTTTAACATATTGTTGGAAGTGCTAGCATCAGCAATCAGACAACAAAAGGAAATCAAAGGCATCAAAATTGGCAAAGATGAAGTTAAGCTTTCACTTTTTGCAGATGACATGATATTATACATGGAAAATCCAATAGACTCCACCAGAAGTCTGCTAGAACTGGTACATGAATTTAGCAAAGTTGCAGGATACAAAATCAATGCACAGAAATCAGTTGCATTCTTATACACTAATAATGAAGCAACAGAAAGACAAATAAAGAAACTGATCCCATTCACAAGTGCACCAAGAAGCATAAAATACCTAGGAATAAATCTAACCAAAGATGTAAAAGATCTGTATGCTGAAAACTATAGAAAGCTTATGAAGGTAATTGAAGAAGATTTAAAGAAATGGAAAGACATTCCCTGCTCATGGATTGGAAGAATAAATATTGTGAAAATGTCAATACTACCCAAAGCCATGTACACATTCAATGCAATCCCAATCAAATTTGCACCAGCATTCTTCTCGAAACTAGAACAAGCAATCCTAAAATTCATATGGAACCACAAAAGGCCCCGAATAGCCAAAGTAATTTTGAAGAAGAAGAAGACCAAAGCAGGAGGTATCACAATCCCAGACTTTAGCCTCTACTACAAAGTTGTAATCATCAAGACAGCATGGTACTGGCACAAAAACAGACACATAGACCAATGGAATAGAATAGAGAACCCAGAAATGGACCCACAAATATATGGCCAACTAGCCTTTGAAAAGGCAGGAAAGAATATCCAATGGAAAAAAGACAGTCTCTTTAACAAATGGTGCTGGGAGAACTGGACAGCAACATGCAAAAGGTTGAAACTAGACCACTTTCTCACACCATTCACAAAAATAAACTCAAAATGGATAAAGGACCTGAATATGAGACAGGAAACTATCAAAACCCTAGAGGAGAAAACAGGAAAAGACCTCTCTGACCTCAGCCGTAGCAATTTCTTACTTGACACATCCCCAAAGGCAAGGGAATTAAAACCAAAAATGAACTATTGGGACCTCATGAAGATAAAATGATTCTGCACTACAAAGGAAACAATCAACAAAACTAAAAGGCAACCAATGGAATGGGAAAAGATATTTGCAAATGACATATCGGACAAAGGGCTAGTATCCAAAAATCTGTAAAGAGTTCACCAAACTCCACACCCGAAAAACAAATAACCCAGTGAAGAAATGGGCAGAAAACATGAATAGACACTTCTCTAAAGAAGACATCCGGATGGCCAACAGGCACATGAAAAGATGCTCAACATCGCTCCTCATCAGGGAAATACAAATCAAAACCACACTCAGATATCACCTCACGCCAGGCAGAGTGGCCAAAATGAACAAATCAAGAGACTATAGATGCTGGAGAGGATGTGGAGAAACGGGAACCCTCTTGCACTGTTGGTGGGAATGAAAACTGGTGCACCCACTCTGGAAAACAGTGTGGAGGTTCCTCAAAAAATTAAAAATACATCTTCCCTATGACCCAGCAGTAGCAATGCTAGGAATTTACCCAAGGGATACGGGAGTACTGATGCATAGGTGCACTTGTACCCCAATGTTTTAGCAGCACTCTCAACAATAGCCAAATTATGGAAAGAGCCTAATGTCCATCAACTGATGAATGGATAAAGAAATTGTGGTTTATATACACAATGGAGTACTACGTGACAATGAGAAAGAATGAAATATGGCCCTTTGTAGCAACAAAGATGGAACTGGAGAGTGTTATGCTAAGTGAAATAAGCCATAAAGAGAAAGACAGATACCATATGTGTTCACTCTTATGTGGATCCTGAGAAACTTAACAGGATCCCATGGGGGAGGGGAAGGAAAAAAAAAAAAAAAAAGAGGTTAGAGTGGGAGAGAGCCAAAGCATAAGAGACTCTTAAAAACTGAGAACAAACTGAGGGTTGATAGGGCGTGGGAGGGAAGGGAGGGTGGGTGATGGGTATTGAGGAGGGCACCTGTTGGGATGAGCACTGGGTGTTGTATGGAAACCAATTTTACAATAAATTTCATATATTAAAAAAAATAAATAAAGATCTATTGGTCAAATAAAAAAAAATAGAGTGTTCGTTTATTCGCTATTTAGACATAAACCCATAAAATGGAAAGAAAAGGAGAAAAAAATCAACAATATTATGTAATCTGAAAATCAGATAGATGAGGAGAAAGAAATTTACCTGACAGAAGAATTGCAAGCTGGCAGGGAAATTCCAGAAACTAACCTGATTTATACCTCAAATTAATTGAGGTATGTATTTGGAATGCTTAACTCAAAGAATCTCAACACTTTTTACAGAATGCTAGCTCCCAGAATACCGGTATGTAGACCTCTACTCTCTAGTAAAAGTTTGAAGAAGCTTTCTCTGGGAAATCTGACCATTCTAAGAAGAAATATCAAAGAATGCTTATCTAAGGAAGTTCCAACAAATGGCTTTCCCAGTGACATCCACGGTGAAGACCAAAGTCAACAAACACTGCCTAAGTATTCATAACTTCAAGTTACCTCTTAAGTTTCCAAATATGATCATGAAATAGACAATCAGGATTACAACACATCTAAAGAAATTCCCTAATACGGAGAACAGAGAACAAAACCAGTCAATATAATGAAACACGGATGAACCAAATTATTCAGAAAAGAAAACTCTAATCATTACCTTCAGATTGATAAGAGAGTATATCCTCTCATATAGCAAAATTATATTGTTATTTTTGAAGAATTATTTAGAGAATAAAAATGGTCCTTGAGGGGAACATGGGTGGCTCAGTGGATTAAGTGTTCAACTTCCGCTCAGGTCATGATCTCAGGGTTTGAGAGTTCAAGCCCCACATTGGGCTCTCTTAGTGAGAGTTCAAGCCCCGCATTGCTGCTCTTAGTGAAGAGCTTACTGCGGATCCTCTGTCCCCCTCTCTCTGCCCCTTCCCCACTCACTCTCTCTCTCAAAAGTAAATAAACATTGACAAAAATAAACGCTTCAAAAGAAATTGGTCCTTGATAATAAAAACCATAATGGAAAACTAAAAAAAAAAAAAAAAAAAAAAAAAAAAAAAAGCAAGCCATCAATAGAGAGACTCAAAGATAAAATTAAGAAAATTACTAGAGGGGCGCCTGGGTGGCGCAGTCGGTTAAGCGTCCGACTTCAGCCAGGTCACGATCTCGCGGTCCGTGAGTTCGAGCCCCTCATCGGGCTCTGGGCTGATGGCTCAGAGCCTGGAGCCTGTTTCCGATTCTGTGTCTCCCTCTCTCTCTGCCCCTCCCCCGTTCATGCTCTGTCTCTCTCTGTCCCAAAAATAAATAAACGTTGAAAAAAAAAAATTAAAAAAAAAAAGAAAATTACTAGAAAATATGTCAAAAGGACACAATAATGAAAGATGAGGAAAAAGATATGAAAACCAGAGCACATAATAATATCGTCTCACATGGGATTAAGAGGAGTTCTAAAACACTGAGAAATGGAAAAAAAATAATAAAATAAAGTGTTTGAGAAAATTTCCAGTTCTAAAGGATATGAGTTTTGGTATTAAGTGTCCTACAGATTGTCTAGAACAACTAGAAAAAATATTAAAAATGTCCTGAAATATGGGTCCAAAAAGAATATTCTAAAATTTTCTGAAGAGAAGACTGGAAGTTGTAGACAAATACTGGATATCAGAAGCTTTTCCAATTTCCCAAAAGCACTATCAGATGCTTGAAGACAAGAGAGCAAAACTTCAAAATTTTGAAGGAAAATAATTTCCTACTTAAAATTATATACTGAGCTAAAATATATCTGAAAGGAAAAGGTAGAATAAAGTCATTTTAAGTCAAATAAGATGTTTTCAAAATCATACCTCTCACACAGTTTATTATTATTATTTTTATTCGGAACATTACTAAAGAATATGCTTCATCAAAATAAAGGTATAAACCAAAATAGAGGATTATATGACTGACATGCAGGCTATATGAGCCAAGGAAGAGCCTAGCAGGTTTACCACGAGGGAGAACTAGTCATATCTTTCCATTTCACCTTTTTGCTCCCCTCGTATCACTCTATACTCTTAACTGCGGTCACATTCCATTTCCCAGTTTATACCAGCCTTTTCCTCTTTACACTTTGCACATGCTTCTCCCACAACACAAGGATATGTATCTATCTTGAAACTATCTTTTAGTATTCGGTTCAGAAATATCTACGCTTCTACTTACTCCCTAAAAAAACCTTCAGTGATGCCCTACTCTGAGTAAAGTGACTTTGCTCTGAGTTGTCCAAGCCTCTAGGGAAGCATTAAATATTCTGTACTTTGTCTCCTTAGAAGCCTGACTCCTGCCTACTGAGCTACATATCCCTTGAGGACAGGGGCTGTGTTATATTTCCTTTGTATCTCTAGCAACCTGTCTGTTGCTCAATAAATATTGAATGAGTAAATGAAGGAACAAATTTAATCCATTATTTAGAGATACGCATCTGATTAAGGAGCTCATTAAGTTCCTAAGTGATAAAAGGACTAAAAATTATGAATAGTATATGCCTCTATAGCTACCCATTATTAAGTGTTTATTATATTTGGTAAGTAGCTCACTCACAATCTCCTACCCAGTAAGTCATGGAATTGGGATTTGAACTCATGTCTGTTGAACTCTAGTGTCAAAGCAAGCTTTTTTTTTTTTTTTTTTTTTTACTATATAGTTCTTCTGAAGAAAAGGAGAGGTTCTACTGCACAAATATATAAAGGCTAATTAGGACATCCTCTTTTTTAGAGAAAGAGATTTTGTAGCAAAAAAAAGGAGTCTGTGAAGTCCAATTGTATGAGAAGAGACAGCCGGTATATTCTTTTTAAACAGTTGGTAAAAAAAAACACCTTTCTTCCCTAGATGAGAGTTTATCTGCCAAAACTAATCCTGGAGTGAGTTTTATGACCACGTTATAAACCTCTGTAAAGTAAAGAATGTAATAGAAATGCTGACAGAGCCCTCCTTACGATGGGTTTAGAAGGTACAGCTATAAAACAGAAGTAATTTCTGGAATTTGGAAATTATGCATAACTGTAAAGACAAACATATTTGCCATAAATTGAAACCCACACCTGTATGGGGATATATTGGCTCCCACTTAATTCAAGGTCAGCAATAACTTTAAAACAAATTCTATTAAACTCTCATCAAGCTGTTCAAGTTAAAATTAAAGGGAGAAAAAAACACAACAAAACTCTCTGCAGAACACTAAATCACACAAAATCTCAAATAAACTTAAATTCAGCTAAAGGAAACTAGGAACAAATCCTCCTTTTAAAATATTTCTCCTATAACAGCAAAAGAATCCAATAGTTTAATAGCAAAAATCTGAAGAGTTTGTAAGTGTTCTAGAAACAAAACACTATGAGTCTGGTTACATAGAAAATGAAAATGAAACAATCTATCAATAGTTCAAAAAGCCACTTAGTCAACTGTGATCTCTTTGATGGAACTTTTAAAATATCTGTCTTCCCTGGCTAGGGAACAGGAGTAGACTAAGAAAGATTTCAACAAATAGAAAGTTAGTCTATTGACATTCCTGTTCTGGGTTTTCTGTGCTATTCAAGCACAACTGATTACATATTTTCTACCTAAAGTTTCCTACGGCGTTTTTCCTTGTCTCCTCCTTTTGAGGTCATGTACCATAATGCTCATCTTTGTAATACTTTTGCCCCCATTCAATCTCACTTATCCTGTATGTCTTGATTTTGCGGCATTTATAAAATATATTTGAAAGATCTCCGGCCCTGAGATCAAATAAAACTATATTCAAATCTTGGTTTTGTATATAATTGAGTGAGATTGCACAAGTTATTCATTTATCCCCATTGCTTATTTATATTATCTATAAAATGAGGGTCCATAAAACATACCCATATTAATAGAAATGCCCACGAAAATGCCATTTTGTGGGACAATGTGTCCTTGTTTGGGTACCTGGTAATGACAGCAGTTATTTACTTGAGTCACTCAAATTTCTAAATAATTAGGTAAATCTAACATCTTAAACTAAAATGAAACTGACGTCCTTAGATGACAATAGAGATAGATAAATCAGATACAAATGGCAGGTTTGGAACCTAAAAGTTCCACTAATGTTTTATAATATTAAAAAAAAAAAAAGAAAGCATTGGTGGATTATTTGAGTACAGGCCCACCAAGACTTTAAAGCATGGACATGTTTGATAAGAAAACACCAGAAAACTAAGATCCCTATTATGATCTCTTGAGTGCATCTCAGACAATAGGACATACCAAATACAAGCTCCTATCATGAATTATTACACCTGTGGAGTTGGTGTTCTTTGTTTTAATCCTTTGGTTTGGTATAATGACTGACACCTAGTAGGTATCAATAAACATTTGTTGAATAAATGAAAGAATGAGTGTAGTGAAGACAGACTGAGTCAATAGGTCTTTTGTGAGCTGGAAAAGGGAGCGGTATGGAAATAGCTAGAATGGAAATGGGAAGACTTGGGATTTGTTTTTTCTTCTTTCTTTTTTTAATTTCTCTTTTTAATGGTGAAACTAGAGCGCGTTTGAATGCTGATGGGACTAATATAGTAGAGAAAAATAGAATTATAATAGAGAGGAAGGAGAGAATTAAAATAAATAAAGCTGTACAGATCACACTATCTGTGAAAGGAGAGAAAACAAGTTCCAGAGAGACAGACAGATGGGCCTTTGTTATCAGGGAATACACTTCCTCCATGGTCAGAGGAGGAGGGAAGGAGAACACAGCTCAAGAAGTAGGTGGGGTTATACTCCTATTAACTGGAAGTGAAATTGTGCACAAGGTCCAAATCCCTGAGGTCTGAAGCTTATTGACTTTTTAGGGCCCCTTTGAAGATAAAACATGCAAAAATTACAAACACAATTTAAATATAAGTCCTCAGAAAGAGCCTGTAAAAGTGAGTGTTCCTGAATCTTAAATTTCATCAGTTTTGTGGAAAATTTCTTTCTCTGCCTAAAATCAAATCCTGGTTCCCTATCTTGTCAGCTATCCGAATTCAGGCAATTTACCAATGTCTCTGTGCCTAGGTTTCCTCATCTCTAAAGTAAGGACAAACATGGCATCCATCTCATATGGCTTTGGATACAAAAACCCATGTAAGGATAATCAACATAAAGCATTTAGTTACTTCTCAGTAAATGTTATTGTTTATTATTATTATTATTATTATTATTAGAATCCCTGACACATAGGAAAAACACAGTAAATATTATTTCCTATTCTAGCTAGATGAAAGTAATTTTTAAGAGTTCATGTTATACTTCATTTGAAGTTTAAAGAATTCTTATTGCACATTAGACTCAAACACACACACATGCACACACACATACACAAACTATTACTACCCCCTCCCTGTTCCTCCTTCCACTCTCCTCTTGCTTTTCCTCCTTCTACTCTTATGGGCCTGGAACTATGTGGGAACAGAAAATCCATATGTAAACTAACTTACATCACTCCTAAGGGTAGGAGTTGTATCATTAATATCTGACGTGCAGAGCATTAAGCACATGGTAGCTATTCAGCAAAATTTTGCTACTAAGAATATTATTGATATTATACCATCATTCACAGTTCAGTAATCCAATAGAATTTGAATGCTAAAAATGGCCTCAGAACCAATGGTGCACTTGATGACCTTTTAGAGTATATGACATAATTCTCTTCATTGTTGTAGCCCTAAGTGTGATCATAATGGAATCCTATCTCTGTCACAGAATCCACATTCAATAAATGCTCAGCGGGTGAATGGTTCATCATGAGAGAAGAAAGGTAAATATAAAGGGTGACTGACTGGAGTTTTTTCACACACTGCTAAACTCTAAGAGACAGAATGCCTGCAAGGCATTCTCTATCAGAAAATGTTCATTTTGATAAGTCTGTCACCAAAAGAAATGCAAAACAATGTTAAAAAAAAATTTACCTCCAGTATTCGTAACCAAAAAGCTGTTGATTCAATTTTCTGCACTGCACATACTCAAACGATGCATAAAACATTTAACACTGTTGTTCTCCAGGTTTATTAATGCTTGCTAACTCATTTATTCTCATGCTGATAATCTTGCCTGAAGCATCTCACTTTTTGTAAGGTACTAAAGTGACTTGGGTTGCAACCAAATCTGTAGTAATTAGTCAGCTAAATCTGTAAGAAACTGTTGGGATACTTTGTTATTACACAAAATATTTCAGAATTCTAAGTATTTACCTCAGAATACTTCCATCTACCATATGTCCATGCCTGCACAACTTGAAGGAATAAAAGAGAATCTCTGTAAATATTTTTTTTTTAAAAAGGTGTTTTTGTTGTTGTTGTTGGCTTTGTTGGGTAGAGAGATTCCCAATATGTGTATTTGTAATAAGCAAAGCAAAAAATGAGACAAGAAAGTAATGCTAATGGCAATGAAAGTATGGCTTTTTATCCTCTATAATGCATTCTAGAAAGCTTTCTTCAGTAAAACTTGGATGGTGGAGAAATCTATTTCTCATAAGGTTTGGATGGAAGTGTGAAAATATTTAAGTTACAAACTCAAATTTATTCAATATAAGAGGAAGGATAACAATGTACAAAATGTCAAACTACAATGAAATAGATTCAAACCTGAGTTAGTACCCAGAAAAGGCAGGCTCTGGGTACAGGCAATTCCTCCTCTTTTCATTCCCAGCCTTTTAGAAGTGCTAAAAGTGTATTGCTCATTGGAAATGTGCTCTGACACTTAGTATGACTTATATCAGAAATTGAAAGTAGACAGCATCTTGTCCACCTCCTTAATTTAACAAAACAATCTATCAAGTCCAGAGAGGTTAAGGGACTGATCCACATTAAGACAGCTAATTTGAGCACCACAGTGGAAAGTGGGGCAGCAAAAGGAGGTACAAAGTGTAGGGTCTTGTAATCATGCACATCAGAGCTGAAGTTCCATCTCGGTCACCTATCTCCACAAGAAGTACATGGTGTGGTGATTCACAATGCTAGTTCTCAGCCAGGAGGACCTTATTAAGTTAGCTTCCAGCTTCCATATCAGTAGAAAACTCGTGATCACATTGCCCTTTTCCAGACTGTTTTGCCCTTTACATCACACAAACAGAAATGAAAGCGGTGTTCAATACCTAGGATGTGTTTGTCAGTATTCCACTGGACATACAGCCAGAGTTGCTTGAGAAGAAAAACTACATATTTGTTGTTGCTCCTCAGATGGGCTTAGTCCATAGACAGGCTGGGAACCTGGTGGACTGAGCCGATAGGGAAGGGGAAGAAGCCAAGGTAGCAGCAAATAAATTATCCTGAGAGGTAAGCTCCATCAGTAACACTCTATCGGGTAATGTTTACCTATAGGAAGTCAGCCTATTTGGATATGATATAGGCCGGTGACCATGTCCAAAAGGATATAATCTGGTCCAGAGGACACAGGGGTTTCCATAAGTGATAGTACTCAAAGTCAAAGCAATATAGCCCTCAGTCTCAGTAAACGAACCTTTTGGGACAGGCAGAGGCACAGAAAGTAATGGGAAAATTAGCAGAAGTACCTAAGAATATAGGCCAGTGTCAGGGCTGTACCAAAGTTATGACTTTAAGAGAGATTCAAGTCCCTGTGGAAGTTAGGAAACCAAAGTCATACAAACTGACAGAAGTAACCAGTTGGAAGAACTTGAAGGGCAAGGCCTACAAAAGCCTAATGCAGTTCCACTCTGATCTGTTTTTATGGGCTGTGGAAACTTCCCTGACAGACTCAGGAACTAAGTGTGGCTGAACCTTTAGGAGTAAGGTATCATGGAATCCAAGTTGGTCAGAGTTGGACAGGGGTTGACACTAACATCCTACACATCTTGACATCCCTGACCCTGGGAGATTTGGCAGCAATTAGGATGTGGCTAGATGAATGAGAATCCCTTCACAGACAAAACACACTTGAGCTTCATCTGGAAGTGAATCCAAGTCTGTCTCATCCTTCTTTTAAAATAAACATACTTTTCTTCTTGAAATTCCTCTTGAATAAGTCATTTTCTTAAATTATTTTTTGTTTATTTTTGAGAGAGAGAGAGAGAGAGAGAGAGAGAGAGAGAATGAATATGTATGGGTAGCGGAGGGGCAGAGAGAGAGGGAGAGAGAGAATCCCAACAACATTCTGTGCTATCAGCACAGAGTCTGATGTAGGGCTCGATCTCATGAACACTGAGATCACGACCTGAGCTGAAATCAAGAGTTGACGCTTAACTGACTCAGCTACCCAGGCACTCCCTCTTAATAGGTTTTACACACAAATATACTTAAAGATTTATTAAAGGATTTTTATACTTCTCTATTACACATGTATTTTCCTAAAATGAATGTTTAAAACCCAATGGTGTGTGTGTGTGTGTGTGTGTGTGTATGTTTTAAGGGAGGTTCCAATAGTTAACTATCAAAATTAAAAAAGCTATAATACATGGGTAAGAAATTAATCATTCTTATGCACTTCCTATACAAGCAGTCACTCAGTGAATGGGCCAAAAGAAAATAAAGAGGATTGCAAGGAGAAAATTTACTCATCTTCAAGTGGAAATTATTTGAATGATAGCACTGAATAGAAATTACTTTTTTTCCATACAAAAACAAGATAAATCTTGATAATGTTCTCTTACATTTTAAAGTGCATTAGTCAGAATCCCTATCAAGTGCAAAATAACCAAGTTAGCATTTCGTTACAGAACGGAAGTAAAAAACTGTATAGTTCATCAGTGAGCAAACAATAATATAAGCCCAAAATCCACATGAAAAGCTTACTATATATACTTTATACAAATTTATATTTTATGTAAATATTTATGTATTTGCCAAAAAGGTCAGCATGAGAGTTACAGGAGGTAAACATTATCAAAGGCAGTAATGCAAGAAAGCATCTTCAAAGAAGGGCTCATTGCAACTCTACTTTTATTAGCCATGAAACCTTATCTTCCTATAACCTTGCTTAACCTCAGTTTCCCCATCTGTAAAATGGAAATTGTAATAACAGGTCATCCCTTATAGAGTTGATTAAAGTAGTAAAATGAAATAATTCATGCAAATTTAGCATATACAATAATTCATGGTTGTTATTCATCAAGTTTTGTTGTTATTATTAAGGCACGTTTCAGGTATGTTCAGAAATTTACCAAATAAATAAATAAATAAATAAGTCTGAGGTTAACGCAGCAGTAAATTAGGCAACCAGCATTAATATGCCCATCTGTATTCACCTGCTTGTCAAGGACTTGCTTACTAAATAAGATAATCCATTTATCAGACCTCTCTAATTAATAAGTACACAGCTCCTCTCCCTATGCTCTTTTATCAGATATATGACATTAGTTGCAAAATGACATGACAGTGATATAAAAATTACAACATTAACAGGCTCTGAATAAATAAAACCTGAAGCAAAATCTTTCCTGGCGCCAAGAATAGAATAGCTGAGATGCAGAAGGATATTTCAGAATTGAGTATAGAACAGTAAATCATACAATACTGGCAGAACACTAGAGATGATGCTTTTTCAAAATAAAACCATGAAATATTGGTGGGGACATACGGTTCTGCTATTTCATTGTGAATGACATAGTCAGTCTAATAAAGTAGCTGATTTATTGAAAACCTTATCACATTTTAAAGGGAGGTGTTTCACTGATTCTCTTTAACCACTACAGAACTTGTGCTGTTGTGCCAACAGAAGGTTTGATCTTTATTCAAGCAAAAACCGATTTCTTCTATGTAAGGACAGTAGGAAATTCCGCCTCCACTCCTTTGAATATAAACATTTCAACATATGCACTACCACAGGCATGTGTTAATATTGAAAAAAGTCAATCAATTTTATAATCAATGACTATAGTGGCCTCTGTTAGAGATATGATTTTGGTCTGTTTAATACCATTATTTCTATTGCATATCCATGTTTTTCTTAAACCGACAAAGGGTATTATTTTTCTCTCACTTCTCCAGAGAAGGAATCACAGTATATTCCATACGACAGGGGAGTAGGATGGGGAGTTGTGGGGAACTTGTCCATTCCTCTAACTCTATTATTAACTCCTGGGTTCCCAAATATCTCAGCTTAGGCTTCTGTTTTCCCTGACTCACTGAGAAAAATAGCTGTGATATGTACTATTAGCCCTCTATGTGATTGCTGGAACCATGTTGGGTTAATAAAATAAGCCTCTTAATTAATATTCCCTGTTTTGCTTCTCAGGAAACTACACACAAATGTTCCTCTTTGGACTTATTTTCTTTGTCACTGACTGCTGCACCCTCCTCACCACTCTCCCCTCCACACCCCGCAAGCCATATTTCTTAGTTCACACAAATATATGTCACACTGTTCAGTAGTAACACCTTAATGCCAATTCCTGGCCCCCCATTAAACAAGTAATGGTCCTTCAAAATAAATTAAAGGGTTTTCGTTTCCATTTTAGTAGCAACTTCATTTCTTTGATAAATTAGTAGAACGTAACCACGAATGTTTATAACCTTTCTTTTAAGGAATCATCTACTTATTGGATATACCTCATAAATATCCTTCTTCAATTTCCATAAAAGAATGGTGCATGAAATAACAATTATGCAATTTCCTAATCAGCTTTGCAGCACCGGACAATCATTACAATATAATAGACTTGCCATCAAATAATGCTGTATTAAACCTTCAAAAAATTACACATCACTGAAAGTCTTAAAATATTTCCAACTATCTTGTTTTAAATAGTGATTTTTCATGCCTCAGTATAAATTCAAAGAGTGTATGATGAAAGAAATGATGTCTCAAAAAACCAATTTGGGTACTATGAATTTAAACAAGGTAATTGACCTGATCGCTATTCAGAAGTGTTTTGTTTTGTTTTGTGTTTTTGGTTTTTTTTACTTTTCACTTTTCTATTGTTTTATTATTTTTATATCTTAAAATTTGATTTTGAAAGGTATAACATAGTGAATATAGTCAATGATACTGTATAGCACTGTGATTTTAGCTACACTTGTAGTGAGTATAGCATAAGGAATGAAGAGGTTGAACCACTATGTTGTACATCCCAAAACTAATGTAACATTGTGTGCCAACTGTACTAAAATAAAATTTAAAAAAAATTAAATAAAAAAATATTTGATTTTGGAACATAGCTATTATTCAGTTACTGATTTCCATTCTTTCAGCACCAAGACTCCATAGAAAAAAGTGTCATGGTAACAGTGAAAGTAAAGACACATTTTAAAGCTGAAATCTGTTCTGTAAGTGTCACTACTGGTCATAACATTGACTAAATCATTCCAAAATATTTGACAGTATTCAGCACCTCTCTTCCTGAGTAGTATTTGTTTCCTGTTTTCTTATTTTGTTCAGAGTTTTCTGGAATCGAAGTGTATTTTGCTTATCGCATCAATTTGCTATTTGTGTTTTATTTTTAATTGTCCTTTACAAGATTCCCTACTCTAATTAAATGTGAGCATTTAATATTTACTTGAAAGGGAAAATATAAAGAGAATCAAAAGTTACTGAGGCAACAATAGTATTTTCATTAATATAACTCCTCACCTGATGATTATGCTAGCCTTTCATGGAATGCTGCTAAGCCTTATTAATATTTCAATCATTTTCTGTTAGAGAAGAAAAGGAAAGAGAATATGAAAAGTAAGATTTAATTAAAAATTAAAAGCTTAGAAAGTTAACTAATCATTCCAAAACTATATGACCTATTAATGTTGAAAAAAATTAACCTTCATAAACACAATATTTAACCAGAATTTCAGGAAGTTCTATTACTTAAAAAAAAAAAATCCAAAATAGTTCCAAGAAAGGAGGTCTTAACCTGGTAGGTGTTTATCTAAGATGCTTCTTAGGACAACGGTTCTTTCACAAGTGTGGTGATTTAAAATGACTTAGGTACTATGTTCACATGCTCTGGAGAGACAAATGAGCTTTTAAAATGTCTAATGTGAATAGGCAAGAACTGTAAGTTCTCCCTACTGATAAAAACATCCTTTCTTCCTCACCCTCCTGAGCCTTTTTATCCTCTTGACATCTACAGAAATCCTTAGGATGAGATCATGCTACCTTAATATAAATGCTGAGTTTATTTAACACCATCAAACTGCTATGTCCAATTGTCCAGATGGGTTTGCATATGGATTTTATAAAGCATGTATGCAGCTTAGAGTAAATTCTAGATTAGCAAAATTTTATTTGTGCTACTCTCATACCTCAATCAGGGATAACATCAAAGTCATCCTATATATTGAAATACATGGAAAACACTAAAAATAAAGTAACCAGATATTTTCAAAGTAGCTTTATAATGAACTACTATGTCTATAATTACTGTGAATAAAATACATATGCGGCACCTTTCATATATTAAATATTAATTAAAAATACTTAATACAGAAACACTTCTACTATCTAAAAATTATTATTGGTTTTATATTTTTTCATAATATGATGAACAGTTTAGTTTGTAAGATCTAAGAAAGCACTATTCTAAATAAAACAAATTCATTTTTCAGCAAAAACATTTGCTGTTTTTTAAATTTATTCTGTGTTCAATGTGACTTTGTTCTGTTCGCCCCAAGTTTAGATTTAGATTTTCTTTAAAATACTAAAATTAAAACAAAGTTACCCACCTAATTTAGACTATATTTTCTCTTCAGTATATGGAATAGCAACCATTTTGAAGATGATAGGAAATAGAAAGCTCTGATAAAAACTACAGACTTTTTTTCTTGGAAAACAATGCAGCATATGTATATATATGCTGCATTGTTTATATATATATACACACACACCATATATATATATATATATATATATATATATATACCATACACTATATATATATATATATATATATATATATATACCACATTTTTTTTCAAAATAGCTGTAGATCACAGGTTAAGAGTATCTGACCTAGAATATTAATGGAACAATATTCTATTTTTCTATTATTAAGCATCTTATATTCATTTTTTTCTTATTTCACTTTCAAATAAATATCTGGCCATAATTTTGCCACTACAAACGTGAAAACTTAAAGGAAGAATGAGAAAATCAGAAGTGAAACTGTAAATGTGCCACTAATAGCATAATTTAGAATAAGTGCTTTGGCTCAAGAGTCATCTACCCAAACTCTGAAACTTTATCGTTTTCTTTTTTTCTCTTGCAACACCTCCAATGACTAAGAGTATGTAATTATTACCTCTGTACTTTGAATAATCTCCTTTGATCATATCCATATATTTTTTTTTATTATTACTATTTTTTTCCCACAGACACTGGAAGGAGAGAATCGGAAACCTAAACCAGATGCCTTCTTGTTATATGTGTCCTCAGGTTAAGGGAAACTGTTCGTCTGTTGACTGGGCAGGACACATCAGCCATCACCCAAGGAGGAACAAAAAAAAATCCCCCCACCAACTGAATTAATGGCATGTTCTGTCTCTTAAATTAATAGCTAGTTTAGATTTTTTAAGTGAATGCATTCCAAAAGATTGATTAGTTTTGGATGAAATCAAGTACTTGCAGTACTTGCATCAAGAGTTTTTGTTTTCACTGTTTTTTAATAGATAAATATTCAACATGGGAATTTCCATACAGGAGTGGGAAATGTTGCATTTTATAAGCCTATTTGACCTCAGTTCCCTTTATCAGAAGAGAGCCTAAAATGACTTAGTATTTAGTATTTGCAGTTTTGTACGGTCCATTATGATGACATACTTGGAAGAGTGTACAGTCTGGAACCATTGCTACTTGGGTTCAGATTCCAGCTCTTGTATCCCCTAATCTGACACCTTGATCCAGGTAATTTTCTTCTTTAATGTTTATTTATTTATTTTTGAGAGAGACAGAGAGAGCGAGTGAGCAGAGGAGGGGCAGAGAGAGAGAGAGGGAGACAGAATCCCAAGCAGGTTCCATGCCATCAGCACAGAGCCTGATGTAGGGCTTGAACCCACGAACCAGGAGATCATGACCTGGGATGAAACCAAGGGTTGGTTGCTTAACCAACTGAGCCACCCAGGTGCCCCTTGAGCCACGTATTCTACGTTCTGTGTTCCTCAGTTTTCTTATCTGTTAAATGGAGAGAGTATTTGATACCATTATAGTACCTCTCTCATAGAGTTGTTTTGTAGATTAAACAAAATTCATTAATTCAGTTCCTGAGTTACTGTGCTCAGAACGCTACCTAGAATACATAAATGCTATATGAGTATTTTCTATTGTCAGGTATTATTTACTTTCGGCTTCTTTAAATAAAATATTTTCAGTTTAGAGGTATTTTTCTCTTCATAATTACTACCAAAATCCATTGTCAATGTTGGCACTAATTTAAAATGAGAATTACTCTGGGGGATGGGAGAGAGGGAGGCAAAAATAAAATAAAATAACCAGAGATTTACTCTGATGTTTATATGCAGACATCTTTGTATTGATGGACTACACTTCCATAACTACAGACTCATTTATTTCAAAATCCCATAAACATACAATGATAGAATATATGTCTATTTTGTCATTCTCAATGTTATTAAGCCATTGTTATAATTACTATCAATAATATATGCCAGTGAATTTGCATTTTCACTAATGAACGTGCGTACTAAAAAAATTCCTTGGATAATATAATTAAACACTTTATTTTGTCTTTGAGCTGTCAACACTTGTGTGGAGACTTTATAATTTTTTTACAACTTGAGATACAATTTCTGATATTTTCCCCCATGCTTGGTTAGTTTCTTGTTCTCAAATAAACTGATAAGTTTGACATGCCCTATTTAAAACTATGCAGGGATTTCCATATTTTTCTAATGCATGATATAATGCTAAAATATAAAAATGCCATGTCAGTTGCTCTCCACAAAAAGTGTTCTCTCTGTATAAAATAATATTTCCTTCAATATTTTGAAATATAGTTACTCCAGAAATTCTAACAGTACATTAACATTGTGGAGATAGCTTATAAAAAGATTTTCACAAAAAGAACAACAATGACTGAATTCTTAAGGATAAATGAGTTGTTGTGGTCCTACACATAACAAAAAATTACTTTAACTCCAACTGGTATAATATAATTAAACATTTTAGCAGCCTATAGACTAAGTATTGCCTATAAAAAATTAAAATGATTAACTAAAAGGTAGGAGAATCATATATTTTCTTCATAACAAATATTTCTCAAAGTACCTTCTTTCTCTTTGAGAACTCTATTTTTCTAACTATCTACTTCATGGAAAAGGGAAAATACACATAAAATACACATATATATTATATATATTTATATATTTTATATGGGTATATATGTACTATATATAATTATATTAGTATATGCAAATGTGCATATATATAATTTTAATATACATTATATCCTGTGGAACCTATAAATATGATGCAGTATTAAGTGTCATTTTTAAATAAAATTTACAAAGAAATATATTTAAAAGAAAGTTCACCCCAGTTTTGTTTATAAAAGCAAAATATTAGAAATGTCCTACCTTTTACCAATAGGCAAGGCACAAAAAATTGTGATAAGTTCATACAATGACAGAGTAGGCAGCCATCAAAAGTGTGTTGGATAAAAATATTTTGCAATTCCCTGATCTTAATTTTTTAGTATAGTTTTAGACATGCAGAGACATAGTTATACATATGTAAATATATTACATGCCAAGCCAAATGCTTTAAATACATTATCCTGGGAGGTAGAGAATTGACACTCAGGGAAGTGAATTAATTTGTTCAAGGTTACACGGCTATTAAGTTGGGTTGCAACCCATGTGTATCTGTTCTCTTGAGTGATATATTCAACTCCCTATTTGTGAAATAAGGAAAAACTGTAATAAAGGAAAAGCTATAATAATTGTTATTTTTAAATAGAAAAAAATAAACATGAAGCATAAAGAACAGAACTAAATATTTCTCCTGATGAGTAATAATGTAGATAAAGAAATTACTACCTAGAATAATAGTTGTGCTTATTGTTTTACATCCTTAGATTTTATATATAAATCACACCAAAATTATTCTTACTGCACTTTTCATCAATATCGCAAACTCATTTTTATACCTTATATTGTTTTATCGTTTCAAGTTTTTCACTCACTTGGGACATGACGTAACTCATAACCAAGAATTTTAGTTTTAAGCACTTTCACTACACTGGATGCTGATGTCACAGCTTTTAATTTTGGCATTAACTCTAGAATAGAATCAATTCATTGTACAAATATAGTCAATCTTAAAGAGTAGTAAGATGCTATATTGTGGGTCATTCATGTTTATAGACTTGGGACTATGCAAGTATGAAGTTGGTTAAAATTTACAATAAAAAATGTGAAAATAAATGAATAAATAAACAATTTAGCAAATTTAATCTTATGTTTCATTTCTCCATTTTTATATTTTTTATTACTGTTTATCAATACTCTCTATCTTTATTTCTGCTCAACAATGAATGACCATTAATTTACATTATCGCATGGCTGCCTTTCATAAATTCTGCAGAGCTTGGCATGCAGAAAGGTTGATATACTGAAACCGATGATAAAGAGAAGTCTCAATTTAGCAAGTTGTACTTGACAAAATGATTTTAAAATGAGGAATTCACAATTGGGCTTATTTTTCCTTTCTGCTTTGATCATAGAAGCTATACCTATCATAAGATAGCTTTATTCGACAGATTATTTCCTAAATTTCTCATGATTTCTATGTGAATAAGGTGTAACATCTCTGGTGTGTTATTCACATACTTCATTGTTTTTTGAGCAAATATATTAAATAATTTCAAAGAAGAAAAAGAAAAAAGGATTACAAGTTCAAATCCTTGCAAAGACAAAGCAGTATCTTAAATGGGTGAAGAATGATTGCTACAGAGGAGAGATGGGAAAAGGAAGGAAACAGAAGGTGTCTGTATCCATTAAAAGGAAACAGCTACAATATAATTCTGGTCAATATTTTGCCACATGGAAACTGAATGCAGGCTCACTTTGATCATGTCTTCGGGTTCTTGAAGAGAAGACAGATATTCTCACTTTATATTAAATCATCTAAAGTTTAAATGTTGCCAATAATTAAAGTTTTTAAACGTTATATAGAACCAACATGCATAATATAATATATATATAAGCCAAATACATAAACCAAATATATAAACCAAATACATATATTCAGTAGTAATTTTCAAGGACACTCCAATAGAGATTAACTTGATGTTACCCCAGCCATGTTTTTTAAACTTAAATCCTTAGATAGGCTAAAACTAAGTACCTATCATTGATCAATAAAACAGGGTACATTTTTAAAAATGGAAATATCTGGAAAATAGGATTGCAGCACTTCATATGAACAAAGCCACGTTGGAAGTTGACCTGGAGGAGTATGTGTAAAAAGTAACTGAAACAGGAAAAAAAAACTGACCTTAGGAATAATAGCAAACCTTAAAAAAATTGGTATTTGTTGACAATGTGCTTTGAGTTGGAAAATCCCAAGGTACCCATTATAGCATGTTAGAGACGTTTAAAAGGAGAGGGATTAGCAAATATTCACATACCAGTTTCTACACACTATTGGTTATGTCTGATCTTACAATGTATTATTTTATCATGAAATTAAATTCTGTAAAAGTTTGCTTGCTTAACAGGACAACATTTTGCTTAAATATTGAAAGTGTGTGTTTTTTGCTTTTATTTTCTTCTTCGTAGGTGATTCTGAATGTTTGTTTTAAGAAACTACATCTGGTGAAATATTTGTTGTAGAAAAATATCTGTACTCATTTAAAAATCTTAAGCTATGTTTACCATAGTAGGTTGATTTTATCCACACTTTGGATAATTAATTCACTAGGAAGTCTCTTATCTAGCTTTAATTAACTCAACCTGTATAAAGATACTGTGGGTTTGTTTTGTTTTTGTTTTAATTAGAATCATAGCTAATAGTATATTTTCTCTTTTAAACAAGTATTAGCAAAATGCAGCAAGTTTAACAAAATAGCTTTAATGTATAATACTTAATCCCCATTTGTGACTGTACTTAAAAAGTCGATATGCACTGAGCATGTGATGGAATGATTAAAACATTTCAAACAGAAATCTGTTAAAGCAAACAGAATAATGACTATTCAAACAAAGGTTTGGTGTCAAGATGATGGGACGTAACAAACTAAATTGTCTACTGGCAAGCTATTCCTTAAATGTCATATTTAATTCTGACAAATTTTAAGATATTATAAATAAGAAAAATGTATTGCTAGTGACTGACTCTCTCCCTCTTTTCCTCCCTCCCTTCCTTCTCCTTCCAGATCTTAGTTCTTTTTATTTTCTTTATAGAATCCCTTTGAAAATCTATCCTCCTTCCCCAGCTAGGTAGAGAAAAACATGACCCATCTGGGGCCAGAATGAAGCACCCTCTTTGTTTTGCCTTTTTTCCTATCTTTTTGATTTTCAACAAAATATTTGACTCTTTTATGCCATAGTATCCTCATATGTAAAATAGAAATAAAAGTTGTTCTTTTATCATAGAATCTCATTTTTCCTCTTAACAATTCTATGATCAAGGAACTACTCTTATTCCGAACAAAGTACATGACTTATAATAAATGCTCAAAATACATTAGCTATTGATATTATAACTATTAACTGAAGTCACTATTATTATAATACTGTTCTTCTGATCTATAGGTAGACAAGTGAAACTTCCACTAAGTTGTTAAATAATGTGCAAGGGAGACTGGGTCTTAGGAAACCTGTTTGTTAAAGTTACCACACTGAGTATACTAAAAAGTGAATAGTGGAATTAACTGACTACGCTCTTTTAGGTATACCTAAAAGGTATTCCTTAAAGAGCTCTTCAATATTATTACCTCATTAGGCAGATCCAGAGCCCATGTTTTAATTTATATGGAGACGGTAGTGACATGCCCCAGGTAACTCTGTATGACTGTGAGCTAAGAATATTTTTTAATTGAAGTTCAGAGGTAATATTCACTTATGAAGTCATAAAAAAATCATAGATATTAAAAAGTGGCATAATGTTAAACATACATTTGGAGAGAGAATACTGGGCACATTTTCAAGTTAACAATGGACACTTTACTTTGTTGTTTATTCTCTATATAATTTTCCAAAAGTGCATTTGAGGTGGCTTAATTTACACTATTATAGTTATGATACAAAATGGACTTGTAATTTACACCATTATAGTTATAATACAACATGGACATGCAGAAAACCTCGTGCAACTTTTTTTGGAAATTGTTGTAGCAATCATTTATCCTCTGGATTAGTTTAACATTATTATAGGTGGAATGAGTGGCTGTACCATATTATAATCCATCACCTTAATTCACCTCTCTAAAATCTCCAACATGTAATTTCGCTTCTGTTCTATTTCCCTTGGATACCTATGCAACATGGCACCATATCCATTTTAGCAATTTTACCCGTTCAGAGTTTGGGGAATCAGGGAGGGTGATGATTGGTATAAAATTTGCTATATCCAATGTCCCGCACCTCTCCAGAGATGATATCCAGGATCCTTATTCCTCATTTTCTTTCACTGAATCTAACTTTAACATAGTTATTGAACTCTTTCTTTCTTCCTAGTAGGTGGTATAGGTTTTACACTGGCACTCACTAAGGCCTCCTTTCATGCCAAGGAGATCATCTGATGGAATTCAGAGTTCTCCTTCCAGTGGAGTTAGAAAACATCAAGCATAGCTTTTTATTAGAACCAAAAACACTTTATATGCTAATAAATATCCTCAAACATATAACAATTTCAATAAATTTATATTAAGTACTTAAGGGATTTTAATTTCAAATGTTACGTGATATTGATTCACTGAGTGACCACTGTGGAAAAAATGTAATCTAACAAATTGAACCTCTTTTCCTGTGGAGATCCTGAAAGAACCATAAGTAGGAGGATTAAAAGTTGTGATTTTTAAGTAGAGGATGTAATTGATAATGTAATTATTAAATAAATTGAAAGAACAAAATTCTTCCCTTTCCTTTCACTTTATGCTGCTTTGTCCTTGTCCTAATATGACTGGTATTAGAGTGAAGACAAGCAAAAACATGCAGTGGCCGAACAGGTCTATACATGAGGATCAGAATCTGTACCATACAGCAGCATTCAAAACCTATTGCGCAGTGTTTCTCAGACTTCTGTGAAAAAGCACCAGCTATTTTGTTTAATTTCCTGTCAGTTGCATACTGATATTTTTGTAAATAAGTAAATTGCTACAAAAATGATCATGCATGTGAATACCACAGAAATGTCAAAATGCTATAAAAGGTTCTAAATGGCTAGTCTTAATTTCTTTATTCATTTCATTACAGATCAGCAACAAATAGTTTTTAGATTGTCACAGCTAGTGGATCACATTTGAATGGAGAATATGAATATTTAAGAAATGACTTCTGGTAAAGTAGGGTGCATGCTCCATGATTAGTTTTAAAAAACCCTCTCCAGAAGGGGAAAAAAACAAAAACAAAACAAAACAAAAACTTCCTACCACTAAAAAATAAACAAATTGATATTAATGTATGCAATGACTACATTAGAAAAAGTAGCACAACATGTTATTACTCACAAAAATATGTGACAACTTAAAAAAGTGATTGCCTGGCTTTTATCCATTTTGTTGCTGGGCAAATGATCCTGGAGATGTTAAAAGAATTCTCTGAATCGGAATCCAGAGTTTTGGTAATTCATCAAATCGCCAGGATTTTTTTCCATTCTTCATTCCATTGACTACTGACTGTAGGAGAACACTCTCCCATATGCTGACTATAATGTCTCATTGTACACTAGTCCCTCCTTATCTGCAGCTTCGCCTTCTGTGATTTCAGTTACCCCTGGTTAACCATGGCCCAGAAGCAGATGACCCTCCTTCTGACATATGGTCAGAAGGCCAAGAGTAGTCTAACAGTACATCATAATGCCTGCGTCATTCACCTCACTTCCCCTCGTCTCACATGGGTATTTTATCATCTCACATCATCACAGGAAGAAGAATGAGTACAGTACAGTAAGATATTTTGAGAGAGAGACTAATTCACATAAGGTTAATTATGGTATATTGTTATAACTGTTCTATTGTATTATTAGTTACTGTTGTTAATTTCTTACTGTGCCTAATTTATGAATTAAACTTTATCATATGTATGTATGTACAGGAAAAAAAAAAAACTACGCAGAAAACTATGTTTGATACTATCTGTACTTTCAGGCATCCACAAGAGGTCTTAGAATGTAGCCCCACAGATAAAGGGTGGAGGTGTTACTATACTACAAAATTTCTTTTAGCTTCCACCCAGTGCCTCCTTCCTCTGCATTATTAAATGACTGGCACTCAGAGGAAAATTTACTTTTGAAAAAATAGTTCAGTTTCAAGTTTTCAAACCAAAACAATACTATTCTAAATCTCCTTAAAATCAACTCCAAAAATACAAAAATAAATTACTAAGGTTTGTGCCATGACCCTATGGCCATTCATAATCTGAATGTTCATGCTAAATCAATGGACTGTTTATTATTATTATTTCTATTAAAAAAAAAAAACGTGAATTCTGGATTGAAATCTTCCAAAAAAATTTTAGTTTTGATCACATATGATGTGATTACTGAAAAAGAAAGATAAGATATATGTTTAAAATATAAAGTGTGATTAAAAGATTCTCAGGGATTATTGTAGTGAAATATTTCTTACGGTTGGCAGAGGAAAGGAATTCCTCTCATGTTAAAATAAAATACACAATAGACAAGTTTCAAGATGTAGTCTGCCAACTGGTCGTATTTTTATCAGTGAGAGAACTAGTAACCTGCTCAATAGATTCCAAGGAAGATTCATTAAAATTGCACCATAGATTTCATAATGTTCACTTTCTACTGTCATTGTGCTGGTTCATTCATTTCAGTGCAGTGCAAGGAAGCAGATGCAGGAAAAACATCTAAACTAGAACATCGATCAAAGGGAACTGTTAGACTTGACCAGGTGACATGCCTTTAAAATACCATTGGCATTCCCAAAAAAAAAACAAAGCAAAATGAAATGAAACAAAACAAAACAATGGGGGCACCTGGGTGGCTCAGTCAGTGGAAGACTTAGACTCAGGTCATGATCTTGTGGTTCATGGGTTCAAGCCCCGTGATAAGATCTGCACTGATGGTACAGAGCCTGATTGGGATTCTCTTTCTCTCTCCTGTCTTTGCTCCTCCCCCACTTGTGTTTTTCTCTCAAAATAAATAAAATTAAATAATAATAATAATAAAATACCAGTGGCATCCCTTTGACAATGATAAAAATTACCTGAGTGAGTTAAAACATTGAGCAGAATCAGGGACTATTGAGTTTAGGACAAGTAGTATATTTTAAGCAATTATTTTATGCCTCGGTTGTGTTAGAAAGCAAGCACCTGAGGGACAAGCTATATTACCATTTAAGACAATATATTGCCTAAGTGGCATATTATTATTATTATTATTATTACAAAATTATTTTTAAATAAAATGTCATATGTTTGCAGAAAATAACTTAAATCAGTAGCAAAGTTATCTATAACATGTAGACATTTCCAATTTTCCTTAAAATTCCACAGAAATCCTTTTTTTGTGTGTGAGAGCAAGAGTGACAGCGAGACCAAGAGCGAGAGCATCCAAGCACTCCCACGTGTGCGGGAGGGGCAGAGGGAAAGGGAGAGAATTTTAAGCAGGCAGGACTCAGGGCTCCATCTCAGGGCCCTGGGATCATGACCTGAGCTAAAATCAAGAGTTAGATGCTTAGCCAACTGAGCCACCCAGGTGAGACTTTCAAAGAAAAAAAACCTGATATTGAGGAAACCCAAATTCAGAAACCTTACTATGAATTTTTTCTTAATTGTACAGTTCTTCAGGCAAGGCTGAAGGTGATTTTCTTCCTTCTCCCTTTATTCCTTCTCCCTTTCACATTTATTGAGTACCTATTAACTACAGCACCTAAACTGGGTTTGCCATGGTTTTCTTGTAGGAATAAAAAATGAGAACATTTTTGATCTATAAGTCCTCAGCCCCAGTGACTGAATTAGGTTGTTGGGTTACTCAACCTATACACTAAGTTCTTCCTTGCCTTAGAAATATCTTAATGGAAAATGAGCCCATCATCCAATCCCCAATTTCAAAGAGAGTGTTAACATTTTTGATGACCTCATTCTTAAAATCAGAAGCACAGCACAGCTTTTGAATACATATGAGAGATGATTATTCTTAGAACAAATACATCAGAAATTAGAAATCTAAGTATATTAATGTATAAAGAGACATATTGAGAGATTAAATGTTTTCCAATGATGTTGCCTTTACTCAAAATGTACTTGTCATTTCTTAGTAAATAGCCTTCACAGTATATATTTAAATGTTTTAATTTTCTCTAAATATTTTTCCTTGAGTATTTCACTTTATGGAAACAGTCTAAGCTCATCCAGAACTAAAAGGTGAGTAATTCAGGAGACATAAAATATGGCTGAGGCTTAAAAAATAATAATAATAAAGTTATATTATCTGCAATGAGATTTTTATTTAGGATCACAAATAGGTCAGAGACAATTGGACAAGGATTTCATAAATGTATGAGATAATGGCAACAAAACTAGAAAACATCTAAACCTTATTATCATTATTTTTTGGAAGCATACTTTTTATTCACACATTTATATTTAAAAATAAGGAGTATTAATCCCTCATTAATTTAGAGTCACATGGATAAATGTTCATGAAGTCTCAGGTGTTATCATGTATATGACGAAACAGAACCTTCCATTACTTGAAGTTTTTAGGAGAATTCTGATTTCCGAGAAGGTGTGTGGTCCCAAACCAACCAGATATTTCCTGAGGGAATTAGGACCTGGTTAAAATGACCAGAGTAGGACTATGCTATTAACTTGAAGTCCTTCATGTATAATCAAAACCATACTAGCTAGAGTTTAGTTAAAAGGATTAGAGTTCAGTTAAAAGAGATTCAAATGCAAAATGGCAAGTCCAGTTTATATTAGTGATGCAGAGGTTCTACTCAGCAAGAAAGTCACACAATTAAATATCACAATTACTTCCTCTCTTCCTCTGCCCCTGAGTCACACACACTCTCTCTCAAAATAAACATTAAAAAATTAAAAAAAAGAAAACAAAAACAAAAAACAATAAACGGGGCAACTGGAAGGCTCAGTCTGCTAAACATCTGACTTCAGCTCAGGTCGTGATCTCACGGTTGGTGGGTTCGAGCCCCCACATCTGGCTCTGTGATGGAAGCCCAGAGCCTGGAGCCTGCTTCGGATTCTTCCTCTCCCTCCCTCTCTCTGCCCCTCTTCTGTGCCGGCGCGCGGCGCGCGCGCACGCACCCACGCACACTCTGTCTCTCTCTCTCTGTCTCTGTCTCTCTCTCTCTCTCTCAAAAAAAAAAAAATAAATAAATGTTAAAAAAAATTTTTTTTAATCACAATTAAAATAGCTTTTTTTTTAGTTTACCAGGGAATTTCCAAGACTGTGTAAAAGTCCTATTGAATGTTGAGGTACATTACTAAAATTACTGTACCTTTTTAAAGAATGTATATTAATGGATAATTTTATGTTGAAATTACTACACTTTTTTTTTTAAATGCAATAAAAAAGACTGGTTTGAAGAAAACATTATGGTAGTTATATAGTCTCAAATTACAAAACAACAGAGTGGATCATAATAATTCTATTATTTGTGAGCACAATGGAGGAAGATTTGGTTGGAATAAAAGTTCAAAATTATTTCTAAATATGGTATACTAGTATTCAGTTCTATTAGAAGTTGTAGCCTAGTAAATATATCTTATGGATTCATGTAATTAAGTTAAATTTACTGCTTCATGGGTAAGTTTTGTTTAGAGATCAATACTCACACATGGAGAATACATGAAACAAAGAGCATATTTCTAAAATTACTAGTAGCCAGTTAATAGTTTTTTTAAAAAAGAATCATTGTATTTGATTACATGCAGACTTAAGATATAAATTGTTTTTTCAGTTTACCAGGGAGTTTCCAAGACTATGTAAAAGTCCTATTAAAGGTTGAGATACTTTATTAAAATTACTGTACCTCTTAAAGAATGCAAAATCCATTAAGGTTCATTGATATCAGCAAAGGAGATTAAGAAAAAACTCTAGTGGAAAGAAGAGAGAAAGAAAACCAAAAGAAAATGGTGTGCTGGAAGCCAAGGACAAATGATTGGAAATGCTACTGATAACTACTATGTGGAATGGGATAACTGGATTAACTACTGTGTAGAGAACTGGTGATCTTGATAAGATAGTTTGATGGAGATTTAAAGGAGACAGCCTGACTGGTGTGAGTTCTAGAGTATATGGAGGACATTAATTCTTTGGATGAATTTTGCTCTAAAATGGAAAGAAGTGAAGTGATAGTTAAAAAGCGAAGTGTGGTCAAGAGAAGGGTGTTTTGAGAGCAAATTATATGTGTGTGTGTGTGTGTGTGTGTGTGTGTGTGTGTGTAATGGGAAAAATTTGAGAGTATAAAATCATAAATATCAAAAAGTTAAAAAAAATGTTAGTCTCATACATATATATAGTGATAGTCAATTCTATTTAACTTACTAATGAGAGAACAAGCATCATGTAAAGAAGATTCAGAAAAAGGAGAGCTTGGAAAAAAAGGAATGTGAGATAAGATTGCAAAGTTATACAAAAAGAAGATCAATATCTTATAGTAATTAAACTATAAACTTTGGGGTTTTATGTGTGGGGGTGTGATTTGTTGTTGTTATTTTGTTTTTGTTTACCTGTAGGATAGCAAACATTTGTATGTTTCCAGATGAAAATAGTTCATAATTTATCAATCTTCTACAAGTTAACATCAAACTTTACAGGTTGGGGGCCATAATCAATAGTAAATAGTACATCGAACAAAATTTTACCTTTTTTATAATTTATTTCAAAATGCACTAAAGATAAGATTAATAAATGGATAGACAGTGATAAAGAAAATTTCAACTTTTAATGTTGTGGGCTCTGCTCCTGGGATGCCAGGGAAGCTATATTTTTAACCTTTACCAAGGTCAGAATGACTTTACCAAATTTCCAAGTATAAGCTCTATTTCTGCCCCAAGCACACATTGTACATCAGCTTTGTTAGCAAATAACCTAAAAGAAACATTTCAAACATAAAGGTAAGAGTAAGAATCTCCCTAAGTTCCCATACCTCTCAAGCTTGCAACCTTGCACATGCTAAAAGCATAAGATAAAATTTGTGTTTTTCTGGGTCTTATGTCATGACAATTCGTAGCTCTTGATGTAAGAAATACACAACCCTGTATTAAAAATTCCTTCTCTGGAACACTCTTTCCTGAAGATTGCGTATCCCAGGCACCTTTCCCAACCTGGATTCAAATAAAGGCATTTCTTTTAGAAAAAACCTAAAAGTTTTGTTCATTTGCATCAACAAAAGTGGGGTAGATTGGACTGATACGTGAAAAAAAAATAAGTACAGTAAGGTACGTGTTACTCACTGTAAAATTATTTTAATTTGCAATATGTTTGATAATTCTTAAAACTTTCTTAGGAAAAATACATCCCCAAGAGTTAGATGGTTCTTAAGCAAGATTATTAGAAAATGTTCAGTGTAAGTTTAGGAAAGCACGAAAAATTTTACTTAATTTCCAAGTTCTTATAATTTTTTTAACAGAGAAAAATGAGAAAAATTGCCAGAGGAGAGATCAATACTCACATATACAAGAAGGGAAGAGATCCTATGCACAAATAAACACATTGGCTTTAACTGCTATCACTGTTAATACACAGTATTCATTGAAGGCAGAATATTGGCACTAATGAAGGTAGTTCAGGATATGTTTTGGTGGGAGTTCTACAAATTCTCTTCTGAATGCTTGTTTTGGAAGCAAAGATTGAGATTTGCAACGAGAGAGAGAGAGAGAGAGAGAGAGAGAGAGAGAGAGATTTATGACAGTTGGGATGGTGGGAGACCAGCAGCCAGCAGCCATGTGAGTTTTCACCTGTGTTCAATTGCGCAGGTGTAGGTGTGGTATAGGCAGTTGCATTTAAAAAGTTATAGTTTTGGGGCGCCTGGGAGGCTCGGTTGGTTAAGCGGCCGACTTCAGCTCAGGTCATGATCTCGCGGTCCGTGAGTTCGAGCCCCGCATCGGGCTCTGTGCTGACAGCTCAGAGCCTGGAGCTTGTTTCGGATTCTGTGTCTCCCTCTCTCTCTGACCCTCCCCCATTCATGCTCTGTCTCTCTCTGTCTCAAAAATAAAATAAACGTTAAAAAAAAATTAAAAAAAAAGTTATAGTTTCGCCAAGTGAATATATAGACTACAAATGTCTGTGTGATACAAAGAGAATAGCCTTTGTTCTGTGATGTTAAGTCTTAAAAATTATTAATGATGAGAAATACAATCATTTTTACCTAGAAAGAAGCTAAATTCAAGACAAAATTGAGATGCATGCATGTAGTGATCCATCTTTCCATTTCAGTTATTCAATCTACATTTTGGAAAAGATTCTCTGCCTTGTAAAATTAAATAGTGGCAATGTTTCTACTTAAGGACACAGGTTTGGGTGTACCACATACATTTCACAAATAATGCTGACTTTTCTTCTCCATTAATACTGGTAGAAGCACATGAATAAGCTTGGCTTAGCAAGCAAAATAGGGATAATTATGTATTGTTCTATAGGTACAATATTAAATACAAAAACTGAGCTCTTGTAAAGTCACATGTACAAACAAAATTTAGCCCACAAGTAAGACTAGAAAGTATCCAGAATGAAATTTCCTACTGGATTTTTATAATATATTGCATGAAACTTTGCATTTTAAGTGACTTTCTTTTTAAAACTCATTAGCTTTTAATTTAAATCTGAGAAATTATCATTTGTTGTACTTTTGCCTAAAAAAATCAGCCTGTATTATAACTTTAACTCACATCCAAACTTTCTTTTCTTAGATGAATGCATTTAACTCCTCCTTGTTATTTTTTTTTAAATCACTTCATGCAAATTTAATGAAAAACTAATTACAGTTTCCTACCAAACAGTGTACTTAGGCAAATAGTAATTGTATTGGTCTGTCTTCTTTTCTGTTTCTCTGAAAAGTTGTGTTCCTCAAATGAATAATTACGTACAGAATAATTAAATGTTGCTGATATGGTCTACTCATCCCCTTTGTACACAAAAACACCAGAGTCGTCTTCCTAGAAATCTGTCTCCGTCATGTTGGATAAGCTTACTGTCCATCACACAACTGGCATCAATTCACACTCATTTGCACAAGAATATAGTACTATATTAAAAGACAATTTTAATCACTGACAACCTGTGAGTCCATGTTCCATTATAGATTAAAAGGACCAATTATTTTTTTAAAGTAATGCTCTAATGGAAAGTCTTAGGAGTACACAGGCAGTATGGCTCTGTCTGTAATCTAAGGTGTACTCTCAGAAGTTTGTAAACAATTTAGACCATCATAGACATGGCCATTGTTTTTATTTGAAAACATCTCTCTTGAAAAACCTGAGAAATTATGATAACATTGCCCTTATCTGCACTTCCAACTCTGACATCCTCCAGGGCCAACCAGCTATTTGGACATGCAGTAAACTGGGTGTGGTGATGCCTCTGGCTCTGCTGGGATCTGTCAGAGACAGAATAGAGGGGTTTCTTCCCAGAAGTGCTTGAGCAAGATGGGGGAAACACTAAGTTAGAGATAGGAACAAGAAAGCAGTGCATTCAGGTAACAGTTTTCAAATTAGAAAAGTGTGGACCACTTGCAGAATGGTCACCTTTGATGCTTGAACTTTAACCTAAAATGATCAAGAATCTCCTTGAACCCCCAAAGTTAAAGACTGCTGGGTTTCCCTCTCTTGGGCTCAGGAGGGTGCCGTTCTAAGGTATTATAGCTTCTCTACAAAACTCAGTCCTAAGGGACCTTTTAGCATCCACCATCCACAAGATACCTATATAGAACACTCCATAATAAGAACTGAGCCCAGTTAACAGGTGAAAATACCAGCCTATCTCAGGGATCCTAATAGCAAGATCAAAATCAGGTAGAATAATTGCAATATTTAGTGAAACAGAACTGCTAGAGGAGCAAGATCAATACCTAAAGAAAACAAAAGTAACAAAAACAGAAATGTATTTGAAGAGCACAAATCTTCTTCAACCTTCTCTTGTCTCATCCCCTTCTTTCTTTAATTTTTTTACCATAGCATTAACATAACAATTAACTGCATATATTTAAAGCTTATGTTTGTTAAGTATACACCAGGGAATCCATCACCATTAAGCAAGTGAATAAATGTATCCATTATCCCCCCAAAGTTTCTTCATGCCCCTTGGTAATTAACCCTTCCATTATCAAACACTATGCCCCACCCCCCAGTCCATTCCACACAACCACTGATACGTTTTCTATAGATTATGGAATCTTAAGAATCACTGTAGATTAGTTTGAGTTTGCTAGAATTTTGACTCTTGAACATGAACCATGCGCATCTTCTTACAAGCATATTTTTTTCCAATAAATATATTGGAAAAATTTTTGGAGATTTTTGACATTTTGAAAAAAACCTCACAATTGAACCAAAAAAATTAAGAAAAAGCTAGGTATTAGTTTAAGAATACAGTATATAATACATACAATATATAAAACATATGCTAATTGTCTTTGTTATTTGTAATACTTTCAATCATCCTGAGGCTATTGGTAGTTAAGTTTTAGGGAAGTCAAAAATTATATTTTTGACTAGGTCAGGGAGGTGCTCCTAATTTCCCTGTTGTTCAACAGTCAACTGTATATGTAATCATATATTAGGTATTCTTTTTTTTTTTTTTTTTTTGCTTTTTGCATTCAGCATAATTATTTCCATATCCATTCATGTTGTGGTATGTATCAATAGTCAATGTTCATTACTTTTGTTTGTTTGTTTTCTTTCTAATGCTAAGTAATGTTCTATTGTATCTGTCACCTATTGAGGGATATTTGAGAAATTTTTAACTTTTCCAATATATTACAACCTTTCTCTTAATATCCTTGTATAAGTGTTTATAGACATATATACATTTTCACTTGTTTAATGCACAAGTGTAGTATTTCTGAGTCATATGATAAATATTTTCCCATGTGGTTGTACCATTTTACATTCCCACCAGCAGTATATGGGCTTACCAGGTGCTTTACTTCCCTGATAATATTGAGTACTGTCATTTTTAGTGAATCTAGACATTCTAATGGGGGCCTAGAGTTATTTCATTGTGGTTTCAATTTTCATTTCCCCATGGACTAATGATTCTGAGCATCACTGGAGATATTTATTTCCCAGTCAAATATCTTCGATGATGAAGTGGCTGATAAATTTCCACACATATTTTTAGAATTTATTTCTTTGGTTTGTTATTGTTGAGTTTTCAGAGTGTTTTATATATTCTGGATACAAGTCCAAGTTTGTGGCTTATCTTTTTATGTTTTAATTCTTTTTTTAACTAGATATTAATTTTAAGTCCAAATACCAATCAATTAATCAAAGACTGAACTTTTCTTGTTGTACCAAATAAACTGTCTAAACCAAGGTCATAAAAATTTTATTTTATATTTTATTCCAGAATCTTTATAGTTTTAGCCCTTATGGTTATGTTTATGAATAATTTTGAGTTAATGTATGCATATAATGCAAGGTTTGAAGTGTTTTTTGTTTTTGATCCCCCCCGTCCCCCGTAGGACAGATACTCTGTTGTTGAAGCACTATTTGTTGAAAACACTACCCTTTCTCCCTTGAATTTCCTTTGCGCTTTTCTCAAAAATCTATTGACCATATAAGGGAGGGTCTATTTATGGACTTTGTTTCCTATTCCATTAAACTATTTGTCTATCTTGCTAACGCAGCCTTTATCAATGAACCTTTGAAATAATATTTAATGTGTGAATCCTCCAATATTGTTCTTTTTTAATGTTGTTTTAGTCTAGGTCCTTTTTATTTCCACATGCAATTTAGAAATTAATTTAGAAATTTAGCTTGTCAGTTTTATATAAACTCTACCTGACTGTGGATTATGGTTGGGATGAATCAGTATGTCATTTTGGGAATAACTGCCTTCTTAAATAATACAGAGATTTCTCATCCATTAACACAATACATCACTCCATTTATTTAATTCTTGAATTTCTCTCAGCAATGTTTTGTATATAACCAAAGCTTATATACCTTTGGTAATATTTATCCCTAAATATTTCATATTTTTATGTCATGAGAAATGATAATTTAATTCCAATTTCTAATTGTTGCTGATATACAGAAATACAAAATAAATTTTTATATCAGTCTTCTATCCAACCATATTTTGGTATAGTCAGCTGATTCTACTGTGTTTCTTTGTTTTTGGGCTTTCTTTTTTAGTTTTGTTTTTGTTTTTGTTATTTTGTTTGTTTGTTGTTTTGTTTGTTGTAGGTAGGTATCTTCTATAAATAACTCAGTGTTATTTCCTCTTTTCCAGTTGAGATCCCTTTCTTTTTTTCTTACCATATGACATTGACTAGACCTCCAGTATAGTGTGAAATAAGTGGTAAGAGAATACATATTTACCTTGTGTATGTAAAAGCATTAATTCATTTTTAAATATGATGTTAACTGTTTTTCATAGATGCCCTTTATAAGCATGAGGAAGTCTCCTTATATTCCTGGTTAGCTATGAGTTTTACTGGGAATAGATGATGGATTTTGTCAAATGTTTTTTTCTGCATGCAATGAGATGACCATCTGGTTTGCCTTTTTAAGTATAGTTATATAGTGAATTACACTGATTGACCTTATTTTTAGAGTTTTAGATTTACAGAAAATGTGAAAAATACTACAGTTTGCACATATTCCACACCCAGTTCCTTCTATTTTAATATCTTACAACATTATGGTACGTTTGTTACAGTTAATGGAAATATTGGCATATCATTAACTAAAATCCATAGTTTATTCAGATTTCCTGGGTTTTTATCTAATGTCTTTTCCTGCTCCAAGATCCCATCCAGGATATCACATTATATTTGGTCATTGTCATAATTCATTTGGGCTATTCTAACAAAAATACCAGAGATTTGGTGGCTTATAAACAACAGAAACTTATTATTCACAGTGTGGAGGCTGTAAAGTCCAAAACCAAGGCAACAAGAAGATACAGTTTCTGGTGAAAGCCTGCCTTCTGGTTCATAAATCACAGTCTTCTTGCTATAATGTTTCATAGTAGGAGTGAGAGAGCTCTCTAGAGTCTCTTATATGGCAGTAATCCCATTTATGAGGGCTCTGTTCTCATGACCTAGCCAACTCCCAAAAGCCCTACTTCTAAATCTCAATACATTGGGGATATGGTTTCAATATATGGATTTTGAGAGGACATAAACATGAATTCTGTAACACTCATGTTATCTTAGAGCTCTCTTGACTGTGACAGTTTCTCATACTTGACTTGTTTTTTATACATTTAACAGTTTTGAGGAGTACTGGTCAGGTATTCCAGAAATATGCCTCCTACAGAAATTTGTGTGCAATTTTTCTCATGATTAGATTGGGATTATGGGTTTTGGGCAAACAATCAGGGAGCTAAAGTGCCACCATATTACATCAGGGTACATACCATCAATATGACTAACAACTGTTGTTCTGACTTCATCACCCGATTGAGGCAGTGTTTAACAGATTTCTCTACTGTGAAGTTACTCCTCCCCCCCTCCCACCACCCTTTTCATATGTTATTCTTTGGAAGGAAGTCATTATGCAGAGCCCATACTAAAGTAAAGGCGAACTGATTGATTTTAAAGTGTTAAATAACATTCGTATCCCCAGGTAAACACTGTTTGATCATCATGTATTGTCCTGTTCATATAATGTTAGATTAGATTTGTGACAATTTTAAGATTTTTGTATCAATATTCATGAAGTAATTGGTCTATTGTTTTTGTTTCTTATAATGTCTTTACTTTTGGCATCATTTACTTAGAATTATTTATTTTTCTTCCTTAATTGTTTGATAGAATTCCCCAGTAAACCATCTTGGCTCAGAGTTGTCTTTGTGGGGAGAATTCTTGTTTCTTTAATAGTTATAGTTTCATTTATCCATTTTTACTCATGTGAGTTTTGGTAGTTTGTGTCTCTTAAGAAATTTTACCATTTCAACTAAGTCATTTTTTTTTTTTTTTTTTTTTTTTTTTTAGAGAGAGCATGCATGAGTGGGGGGGTGAAGGGCAGAGGAGGAGGGAGGGAGAGAGGAGACAAGGAGGGAGGGAGAGAGGGGGAGAGTGAAAAAGAAAGAGAGAGAGAGAGAGAGAGAGAGAGAGAGAATCCTAAGCAGGCTCCACGCTCAGTGCAGAGCCTGACATGAGGCTCCATTACACAACACTAAGATCAGGACCTGAGCTGAAATCAAGAGTCAGATGCTCAACAGACTGAGCCACCCAGATTCCTCTGGTTAATAGTTTTTAAATTTTCTATATCCTTATTTATTTTCTATTTACCTATTTTAGATTTTAAATATATAAAACTAAAAACAAAAGTGATGAAAGAAAAAAATAAATAAAATAGATTTCATCAATATTAAAATTCGATTCCAAATTTGTCCATCCAAAATTACCACTAAGAAAGATAAATGACCAACAACTTACTGGAAGAAAATATTTATAAAACACATTTCTAATAAAGGAGTTGTATCCAGATTATTAGAAAAAAAAGGAGAAAAATCTAAAACTGCTACAAGTTGATAATAATCTCAAAAACTCAATAAAATGTGCAAATATTTGAATAGACATTTCATTAGAGGACATGTATGAATGACCATGAACACATGAAAAGATGCTCAACATTAGCAGTTGTTAGAAAAATGCAAACACCATGATGAGATATCACTTCATATCCAGTGGAACAGCTTTAATAAAGTAAGATAAATGGTAACAAGTGTTTAATAGGATGCACAGAAACTGAAACCTCATTCAGTCTTGAGGGGAACCACTACTTTAAAAAAAAAAGAGAAGTTTAGCAGTTTCATAAAAAGTTAAATATAAATTTACCACACGCCCCCAAATTCCAGTTGTAGGTATCTGACCAAGGGAAATGAACATACGTGCCTACACAAAGACTTGGTGTAAATGTTCTTGATAGTATAATTCATAATAGCCAAAAATTAGGGATAAAACTCACAACTGCAAACTGATAAATATATAAACAAATTATGGTATATCCATACAGTATAATACTATGTGCTAAAAAAATAAATTATAAATCATAACAACAACATGATGACACTCAACAGCACCTTGCTAAGTAAATCGAGCCATTCACAAACATTACATATTGTATGGCTTCATTTATATGGAATGCTCAGAATAAATAAATCTCTAGAGAAAGAAATTAGGGAAGTGGTTGCCTGGGGCTGGAATAAGTGAAGAGTTTGAGAGTAACTGCTTATGAGTACAAGGGATCTTTTTGGTGGGATGAAAATGTTTTAAAATTGGATCGTGTTGATGGTGTATGGCTCTGTAAATTTACTAAAATCACTGAACTGTACACTTAAAATGAGTGAATTTTAATTCAAAGGGATACATGAATCCCTATGTTTAGAGCCGCATTATTTACAATAGTCAAACCATGGAAGCAGATGAATGGATTAAAAAGATGTGGTATATATACGCAATGGAATATTCCTCACCCACACAAAAAGAATGAAATCTTGCCATCTGCAGTGACATGGATGGAGCTGGAGAGTATAATGCTAAGCAAAACAAGTCAGTCAGAGAAAGACAAATACCATATGAGTTCATTCATATGTGAAGTTTAAGAAACAAACAAAAACAAGCCAAAGAGGAAGAAGGGAGACAGAGAGAGAGAGAGAAAGAGGGAGAGATAAACTAAGAAATAGCCCCTTAACTACAGAGAATACACTGATGGTTCCCAGAGAGGAGGTTGGAGGTGGAGCATCAGTGAAATAGGTGATGGGGATTAAGCAGTATGCTTGTGGGTAGTGTGTGGATTGGTGAATCACTGTACAGTACACCTGAAACAAATATTACACTGTATGTTAACCATACCGCAATTATTTTCTTAAATGTTATTAAATAAAAAAATAAATAAATAAACTCCTGCCCAGCAAAAATTTTAAAAGAGTTATAACACCCACATCATACAAATGTGGAGTAAAAGCTAACCATACACTGATAGAGAAAACATGAACTATCTTTTTAGAAAGTAATTTGAGGGGCGCCTGGGTGGCTTGATCAGTTAAGCGTCCGACTTCGGCTCAGGTCATGATCTCACGGTCCATGAGTTCGAGCCCCGCCTCAGGCTCTGTGCTGACAGCTCAGAGCCTGGAGCCTGTTTCAGATTCTGTGTCTCCCTCTCTCTCTGCCCCTCCCCTGTTCATGCTCTGTCTCTCTCTGTCTCAAAAATAAATAAAGGTTAAAAAAAATTTAAAAAAAGAAAGTAATTTGAAAACATATGCAAACTACACACAAATCTTTCTCACAGAAGTAAAATAATATGTTAAATAAAATGCAAGGACATTGCCTTAGCTCAATTTTCCTTCAAAACAGAGGCCAGAGCAAAGTTTTACTCTTAAGAGGTTAGTGAAGGTGCAATCCAGAGCCATCGGGAAAGAAGGGAAAGGGCATATATAGTGTTGTGTTATTAAGCTAGCTACGGCTTCCCAGGAAACATAGCCCTTTTCTTAATCACCAGTGACATCTGTTGCGAAGCTCCATAAAACTACTGCCCTCTGAACAGTCATGGATGAGAATAAGGAAAAGCAATGAATTTTCCTGTCCCGTTCTCCTTGTCTGCATGCACGCCACTCCACCCACACGAGCAATGTATTCTGAACCCTTTCTCTGGTAGCTCCTGGTGAAAGTTAGCACTTTGGACATTAGTTCTTCTTCCATGGCAGCTGTGATGAAAACCCACTCTAACCCTCAAGAGAGGCCTAAAGAACCAACGATGAAGATATGAAGTAATAGTGGCCATTTGACTTTCTCCGGAGCAAAAAGTCATTTGTGGGAATGGGGAATGCAGGTGGGGCTAAGCCTGTCTGTTGAGTCCTCTATATTAGGTCTGGGGCAGACATAAGCAAGAATGGTTGAGGCACTACTGTTCATAATGGCAAAAAACAAATAATTAAATAATTAATTAATTAAGAAACAAAGCCAATGCTCAGGAAGGATAGTTGTACAAATTCTGGGATATCCAGATCATGTGAAAAATTGTACAAATGAAAAAACACAAAAAAGAAGTAGAAATATTCCATACTTAAATGGTTTACATGAGATACTACTGAATGAGAAAACCAAGTTTCAAATATTTATGTATAATTGATCTCCTTTAAAAAAAAACAATTTATAAACATTTGTTATACATTGTATGTATACATGATACTGAGGTGTATACTTGAGTATACATATATGGCTATGTGTACATATAGAGATAAATATGATTCTTCATAAATGAAGAAAAAATAGGGGTGCCCCGGTGGCTCAGTCAGTTGAGCGTCCGACTTCTGCTCAGGTCATGGTCTCACATTTCGTGAGTTCGAGCCCCATGTCGGGCTCTGTGCTGACAGCTCAGAGCCTGGAACCTGCTTCAGATTCTGTGTCTCCCTCTCTCTCTGCCCCATCCCCACTCATGCTCTGTCTCTCTCTGTCTTAAAAATAAATAAAACATTAAAAAAAATAAATGAAGAAAAAATATATTACAGTATGAATCATGGAGGGGGAGTCAAAGAAAATACTACTCTAAAGATACAAATATATAATCACGTTGTGCATTCATATACACTTTGTTCACACATATCTTCCTGAAGTAACTTAGTAAAAGGCTAAAAATTTAAAAGGAAAACAAAGACACAGTTTCAACATGCAGTTTAATTCAAATCCCAGTAATGATCATGTAATACTTCTGCTTTTCCACTTGCCATTCATATAACTTTATTTCACTGCATGCCCTGTGGCCAATTTAAGCTTCCTCCAAACCTATGTTTGCATCATCAACCTTCTACTCAAATGGCATCAAAAGTACAATACTATCTGCAAACCCAGTCAACCTCATTCAACCTATGATGGAAGAATTTGTTTATAACCCTGCCTTCATGCTTGTCAGCGTGTTTTACGCATGCATTTCAGTCCTCAACTCTCCACCATTATAATCATTCCTACCAAATCAATATATTTGCTGTGCCAAATTAGACTTACTGCTGTTTCTTTAATCATTGTAGTTCCTTCAAATAAAATATTCCCCAGCCACTTTTTTTTACCAGTTCATGCCACTCACTTCCCTTAAAATACCACTTCATTGCAAATTAAAAGACTTAAACCCATCCTTATTCATTGATCCATTTCTGGGAATAGTCAATGAGGGTCAAAAAGATTTAGTGACAAGGATGTTCATTGATACTTATAATAGAAACACTAGAAAGTGTGGTATGCTGAGCAGGAAAGAATTAGTTAAAGGAATTATATAGCACCACAATACAACAACAACAAAAAAAGACATTAAAAATTATGTTGTTGAAAACTATATGACCTCACGGAAAAAAAATAATATTTAATGTTTACCCCTAAATTAAAAAACAAGTTCAAAATACAGCAATTGTTTAATTGATGGAGATTTATATTCCGTAATACTGCAGATATATAATTTGTAAGAAAACATAGTAATTAGTTTCCCAGAGTAGTTTCTTACAAGATTCTTCATGAATGGACAGTGGTATCAATGTCAAGACCAATTTGAGAAACGTAATTTAAAAACATTTGAAAGCAAAAGGATCAAGGTAGGAGTGTACATGATGTTGAGCAAGATGGCTTACTTACAGAGCAGAGCTTAAAGTATTTGGAATGGACAGGCTATATCTTCTAGGAAAGCTTTCCTAAACATTGGTTCTTTTGGCCACAGTTATGTATATTTATGCACACCTAATTAGAAGCAGTGAGTTAGAAATTACATTCTCTGGCAAATATCTAGAGCACAGATTTTCTATGTTATCAGCTAAATGAAATCAATAAATTTAAACTATCAGGTAAAAAATTTAATGCCTGATATGACAGATGCTGAGCCAACAACCCTTTACATTTTTTTCCCCCCCTTCCATAGAAGAAGTATAAAGACAAGAAAATTAAATAGCAATTTTCACAGCCTCCTTTACAGCTAGGCTTGCTAATGTAGCATAGGGATATACAATGAGTTGTAAGGAGTAGTTTCTTTGTGGGTTTCTGGGAATTTCTATGCCCTTAATAAATGACAGATAAAATCAGCACCATTCCTTCTTACACTTTTCTTCTCTTAAACACAGATATGATGCCTGGAGCTTTTCAAGTCACCACAAGGAAAGGGCTACGAGGATTGTAGATATTAAACAAGAGATTTTCTCAAGTAATTTCAACTACTATAGTTTAGATAAGTGCCTCAAAGGAAAAGTAGAGGGTCTCCAGCTGTTACTAAAACATTTGATCTAATAAATAATAAATACATTTATTAATTAAACTAAATATGTGAATATATTCTCATGGTAAACATTCAAATGATCAAAAAGTGTAGTAAGAAAAATTACACAGATATGCCTTTCCTCATCTCTAGTTGCAATTTTCTCTTTATTTTTCAGACTTTATTTTTTTAAGGCAGTTTTAGTTTTATGACACAATTGAGAGGAGGATACAAAGATGCATTTCCCTTTTCACAAGGAATCACTGTAAAGAGCTTGCTCATTGTTCTTCAAGACCTCTGTTTAAATATTTACATACTAATATATAGAGCCTAAAAGTATATGGTTTTAGTTTAAATGATTTAGTCAGAAATGGTACTATATGTTTCTGAAATATTCTTTCCTTGTTAATGTGACATGAAAATCTTTCCAGGTTATCTCCATATAGGCTTCACTTCATTCTTTTTTATCTACTGTATTGTAAAATATACTATAAAGGCACACCATTGTATTTTTAATGTTCCTTTATTGAAGGGAATTTAGGTTATATTCAATTTTTTGCTAATCCAAGTGTTTTTATAATAAACATTCAGGTAACATGAATTTTTTGTGCATATGCGTATTTCTTTGAGCTAAATACCTAGTTCTACAATAGTGACAGAGGAATACATAAGCAAGTTATAAATTTTGATAGTTACTGTCAGGTTGACTTGATAAGAATGTTTTATAAATGTGTACTATTACTGGTAAATAAGATATTGTTTTACACAACCTTACCCTAAACTGATACCATTAATCATTTTGTTATTCTTGTCAATGTAGTAAGGGAAAAAAATATAAATAAATTTGCATTCCCTAATTATTCAGTTAACTTGTCATAACTTTATTGAAATGCATATTACATTGTTTTGTGCATAGCCTATTCATTTATTTTGTCTTCTTTCTATGTAACCTCCTTCTGTTGTTGAATTTTAGGAATTTTAGCAATTTTAGCATTTCTTTTTATATTTCTGTATTAATTTTTGGCCATTATAGAAAGGAAACAAATATTTTACCCAAAGACATCAATTAAGATTTTATCTTTGTTTATATATTTATTTTCCATAAATCATTTAATTTTTATATAGTTAAATTTAGCAGTTTGTCTTTCTTTCTTCCTTCCTTCCTTCCTTCCTTCCTTCCTTCCTTCCTTCCTTCCTTCCTTTCAAGATTCAGCTGCATTCTCACGCTAAGGCTGAATTACTCTTACCAGAAAATTATAACAATTTTGCAATACTTCTTTTAAAAGCTTTCATATTTGGCCCTCAATTTTACTCTTTAGTCCATCTAGAAAGAATCTGTGTGAATATTGTGATCTATGGTTTGATGTTATTAGTTTTGCAAATAGAAGGTAAGGATATTATTTTATCGTGTTTCATGAAGTACCATTTCCCCCCTTATTCACTTGTTCATACTTTCATGATATTTTATGTTACCATGAAATATTTCAGACATCCAAAAATTCACAACGAATAACATAGCAACTTTGGGTGGCTACTAACTATATCTAATCTTGTTTTTTCTTTTGTTTGAGATTGATTAAAGAGGAAAAATATTAGTACAGATCATACTCCCTTCTAATATTATTCCTCTCTCTTTAGACATAATTACTTCCCTGCAGTTATGGTACATCATTTCCATTCATGTGATTGTATATCTTCTGCACTCGTACATAGCCATAAACAAGAGACAGCAAATTTTCCATGCTTTAAGCTTTACATTAAGTGACACAATATTCTGGCATGAGTCCACAATTTCCCTCCCCACCATCTTATTTGATTTCTTTTTCCAGATGATTATTATGTTTAAATTCAAAAGGTTTTTGTATGCAATCATATCACTTACTGGTTTCTCTGCCCTGCTCTTTCTCTTATTCTGCATCTGCTTCTTGAATTTTTAAACCTATCTTGCTAAGCTATGTTCTCTCAAAATTAAGAATATATCTGTGGGTGGTTAGAATTTTCAGTTCTGACATTACTAAAACCATACTTGTTTTCCTTTATTCCTTGGATGTATCTATAGCAGAGTATAAAATTTTGTATTATCATTTCCTTGCCATCTAATAATCAGCAGCTCTCCTCATTCTATTGAGATACTGACTCTTATTTTGTAGTTAATTATTTTAAATTCTCTTTAAAAATCTTAAGATTTCTCATCAGCCTTGGATTAAACACTTTTCTGCACAAGTATGATGTAGTTCTTTTTTCATGTGTTCCACCTGAATTTTGTCTGTAACTTTCACTATAAATAATTATGAATGCATTAGCTTGTGATAATTTTCTTCTATTGCCTCTAATTATTTATTTTCATTTTTCATCAATTTCTCTTTGTAAAAGTTGTGCTAGATGAATAATGTTTTTTATTTTTCTTTTTTCAACTAAACGTTTTAAATTTTCTTTCACATTTTTTATCTTTGCTTTCCTTTACCTTAGTCTCATTGTTTCCTCCCATTTACAATAAAAAAAATCTATTCTATCCATGTGCTTGTCTAATATATATTATTATATATAACAAATGATAATTTTTTTCCATTTTCAACGTATTTATTTGATTCCCCCAGCACCCAAGCATATAAGATCCATTCCCACTCTTTGAGAATATAAAATATATTAGAAAAAAAAAAGACTTATATTTACTCCATTGACATTGTGACACTGGATATTATTTTTTCCATTTTTCAGTTTGGTTGCTTACTTTTAATGTCATTGATTTCCCTCAAATAATTGTCAATTTTTAGTTAAATGTTATATTTGTATTTGGGATATCATATTCATTCATTTTAAGATGACATTTCTATTTACCATAAACTGTTTTCAGTGACTACAGGTAAGCCATGGGATTGCTGGCAAATGAAATGTACTGGTAGCTTGACTTCTATCATAAAGACCTCTGAATCCCTAACCACTGATAATACCTGTTAACCTTCTGGAAGCAGAGCATTTTTCCTAGTTCTTTCAAACTTGGGACGTACATCTCTGTTGTTCACTGCTTGATATAAAGAGGGAACAGAGTTTCAAACCAGTCAGCCAACTTAACCAGAATGTTTTCTCACATTCATTGATAGGTGCCCTGGGATTTCTATCTCCTTATTATAGGTACTGCCTGTGAGTGACTAAATGACTATGACAGTAGAGTCATTTATGTCAGTTCCAGAAAATTCTGATTCATGGAATAACACTCATTTAAAACTTAAACATTATGATACAAGTCCTCTTTATACTATTTGGCGTAACAATGTAGCCATAGGTGGATTCACTCTGAAAGCCAATTTCCTTATGCATAATAAGAATGATAATAGCTTTACCAAAAGTTTATACTAAGGAGTAGAAATACCATATGTAAAATAGTTACAATAATATTTGACACATAGTACCTGCTTTAGAAGTGATAATTACCCCACATATTTAAATGCATTAACTATGGCAAGTGGTGAACATTTATCTAAAGACATTAACAATCCTAAACATTTATTTAGCTGTTATTTAGTAAAGAGAAAATATTTGAGAACATGAGGGTACCAGATAGCTACATTTCATTGGATTCCAAGACTAGAAATATTGTATGAGGCACTACACTAATAATTCCAGAGTAAAAGCTTAATAATTTGGAAAAGGCAATTAAAAAAAAAAAAAACAAAAAACAAACTTGCTTTGCAAAAGTGGCCTCATATACTGTCTCATTCTAGATGCAAATACAGATGGTTGATATAATTGCTGCTTCATCCTCAGATTTTATGAAGATAAGCAAGTATTTGTGATCAGGCATTCTTATTGTAATATGAAAGAATTCACAGTTTATGCAACTTTGGATACTAAGTTTAAAGAGTAGAAGGAGAGAAGTTGGTCAAGAAGCAGTTATATATAGACACTTCCAAAAATAGGAACTGTCTATATTTTATTTTTGTAATTTTTTAATGTTTATTAATTTTTGAGAGAGAGAGTGAGAGACAGACAGAGTGCAAGTTGGGGAGGGGCAGAGAGAGAGACGGGGAGACACAGAATCCCAAGCAGGCTTCAAGCTGTCAGCACAGAGCCTGATGCAGGGCTTGAACTCAGGAACTGGGAGATCATGACGCAAGCCAAAGTCTGAGGCCTAACTGACTGAGCCACCCAGGAGTCCCTAGAAACTGTCTATATTTTAAACTGTTTATATTTTACACACAAGGGTCAGCTTCTGAGGTTGCAAAGTAGATTAGATGCCATGATGGATGTGATTCACCCATTCAATGATCAATTTGATTCATTTTTCTATAGCACAAAAATATATACAGGCCAATTGTGTAGATGGGTTGTTATCTTGATCATCTTATTGTCTCAACTAAACTAATACTTCAGTTTCTATTTGTTATATATAATAGCTTAAAAATCAACTAGATTTATAGCTTAGAATTATTTTATATGTATTCAATTATGATTTCTTATACTAAGCACTTAAAATGTGAATGAGAAAGTGTAAACTGTGTTTAATGATGATAATATGCATATATCAGATATTTCAGAGGGCTCATGTATCTCATTACTTCTTCAATAATGAATTAGAAAAAAGTATTTTTTAACAAACATTAGAGAAAGAATGGAAGTAGAATTATGGGCTGCTTATACACACTAGGAAGTCAAATTACATGAAGAAGAAGTTTAATTTACCCATTAAAAGCTGCATGACTTTAGGCAACTTCTCTCACCTTTCTAGGCCAATTTTTCACCCAGTCTGTAAAAGAGAGATAACAATAACACTTACCTCATAGGATTGGTGGAAGAGCTAAGGAGGTAATTGTACACAAAGCACATTAACACAGTGGAAATAATAGGTACTGACTAAATATTAGCTATGAGTATTTTACTTGCATATATTAAGCCCTTTTCATTCTACAGTTTGCAATAAGAATAATGGACAAGTTTGACACATTTTAAGCAGATTCTGTTTTGACAAACACTTGAACCTGGCAAGGAAATCTCACTAGAAAGGCAGATTGGGTTTCTGTATATTTTTGTTCACTTCTAAACCAGTGTAATATAGACAACTGAAGAAGAAAACAGATCCTCTAATTTGGTTCTCAGTTTAATCAAGGCTGTGAAAATTAGGTCAGTTTTTGGAAAAGGAATGGATTTGTAAAACAAATAAACAATTGATTAGCAAGTCAATAAGAGACACCAACTCCTTTAGTGTGTGATCTTTTTAATTGCCAAGTTAAGTTAGAGATGATCAGAGAAAGGCAGAATTTAGGATCAGGAAATCTTTTTTATCCTTAATTATAATGCAGAAACTTACATGCTGGCTGACCTCATATTCCAAAAAGACCAAATATGCTTTAAAATAAATTTATGTTGATTTAGCCCTTTGATTGTATGTTCTTTATGTTGTTTCCTTTCCTTCTAAATAGTATTGAACACTAAACCCCTAATAATGGCTAAAGTCTTTGAACACATTCAATGACTGCATAAATAAGCAAAGTATATAAATAATTTCTTTCATACAACTTTAAGTTTCAAAGCAATTGGTGTAATAGGCTGAGTTCCATAGTATTTTAAAATTTGAAGCTCTTATTCAGTCCCTTCATTTTTTTCTTTGTCAGGAAGATTTGTTATTTATATATGATAATTAACTTCATCTTTATTTTAACACTTGAATTTAAAGATAAGAGGACCTGAAGTCTTTCAGTATAATTTAGACAAGTATTTATCACAAATCAGTAGGCAGAGGTATTTCCTTCTTCATTCATTCAAGTGTTCACTTCATCAATTGTTTGTGCAATAGAAACCACCAAAATTTATTCAGTTGGGATTGGGGATGATGGGAACAGGAAAGAAATATTTGGAAAAACAGAAAGTTATAGCTCTCAAATTTCTCAAGCTTTACTTACTATTTAAAAAAAAAATACCTAAACTGGCCATTATTAATTTAAAAAATACCTTGAGCTTTACTGCTGTTAATTTTGACATTCAGATCTTTCTATTTTGTGGTCATTTTATCAGACTGTGCCTTTATGTGCATTAAAAAAAACAAATTTTATTACTACTTCTTATGATGAAACAGTTTGTAAGAGACCAAAACTTCTAATGAGAACAGCTTGAAACGATGGATACATTACAAGGAAAAAAAACAGAAACAAACAGAAAGAAAAAAGAAAAAAAGAAAGGAAAAAGAAGAAAGGACTTTCAATGCTTCAAGTCCAGCTGAGGCAGGCAAGAATTGGGGGTACAAGGCAGTAGAGAGAAGGAAAATAATTGAAGCCAAAAGTAAGAAATCTTCAATATGCACCTATTTAAAGTACTGAAAGAAAATAACTGCTAACATAGAATTCTATATCCAGTAAAAAAGGCCCTCACAGATAAAGGCAGGTAATTCTACTTTTGAGACATTAGTATGAAGAGCTATGCAGACTCACTTCCCATTAAATCAAAAAAAATATCTGATAAAAAATATAAAAGAAACCAACCATTTAATACCCTTGGAAATTGTCCTAATGATATGGAGCATATGAAAAAACATTCACTCATAAAACTTGGTAAGAATCAGCATCTATGGCATTTGAGCCACACCTTATTCTTTCCACCCCCCCTCACTCTAACCCAGCTTGATGGAAGCTCCATTCTAGGCAAGTATGACCCACAAATCAAGGATCTCTCCCCACTCAGCTTCCAATCAGAGTTTAGTGTATCTCACTAGGAGTGGTAAGCCACCAGCATTTCTTATCTTTTCCATCTCTAAGTTGAAGAAGTGAAATTTCTCATGGATATGGCCAAAGGTTGAGAGCTTTTTTCATCCAGCTGGCCCCCACACATAAGATTTAGAAATTCTATCTCTAGATGACATGAGAAATAGAGAAAACAAAACAAAAAGCAGATGTAAATCCAACAACAACAATAATAAACATGAATGGATTAAATAATACAACATAAGTTAACATGCTTTAATAACTTAGCTTTATATAGAAATACTAAGAGTACTGGTATATTTCAAAGTTTTTTATTTATTTATTTTTTTTAATGTTTATTTATTTTTGAAGGAGGAGGAGACAGAGTGTGAGCGGCAGAGGGGCAGAGGGGGAGACACAGAATCCAAAACGGGTTCCAAGCTCTGAGCTGTCAGCAGAGCCCAGTGAACTCATGAACTGTGAAATCGTGACTTGAGCTGAAGTCAGACACTTAACTGATTGAGCCACCCAGGTACCCCTCAAAGTTTTTAAAGAACTTAAGAGCTAGGGTAACCAGAAAATAAATAAATAAATAAATAAATAAATAAATAAATAAATAAATAGAATAAAGTAAAAGAGAAAAATAAAGAAAGAAAAACTGAATCTATAAATACTCTGTGGCTCAGCAATTCTACTCTAGCAGAATAAGCCACAGAAATATGTACATATGTGCCCAAAAGCATATTTAAGAGTTCATAGTTGTACTATTTGTAATAGTAAAACCTGGATAACACACCATAGTCCATCAACAGTAGAATGAAGAAATAAATTTTATATTCATACAAAATATGGTATAGTATTAGAATAAAAGAACTAACTACCTTCTTTAAGTAACACAGAAAACTCTTACAAACAGAATATTGAGGGAAAAAATCCAAAAAAATGAAAAGTTTATAAATAGATTAATTTACACACAGCAACATCAAGTGTCAGTATATCCATTCTCTTTTGGTTCGATAGGACAGAGACTGACACAAGGCCTCTAATGTGCTGACAATGGTCTAGTTCTCAATCTGCCTGGTGTTTTCTGTTTTGTTGTGTTTTGTTTCTTGGGTTTTTTTTTTATTGTTGTTTTGTTTTGTTTTGTTTTTTAGGGTTTCAACTACTGTTTATTAATGGTTTTCATAATCTCATACGTAGTGACCTATACTTAGCTACAGAAAATACTTTAATAGCTTTCATCTGACAACATGGAAGATGATATTCAGAAAAACGGGAGAAAAAACTACAAATTGATGTGAACAGTAGGGGTGGGGTAGCGTGAAACAGACAGGTAACAGATTGCACACATGGGGTCTGTGTGTCCAAGCACTAGTCAGTAGTGATTTAAATATGGTATTACACTTAGCTCAAAGCAACCAATTTTATGAGGAAGGACTTTGGTAATGGATCCCCTAGACAATCTCTTCCCTGGGCTCTCTTCTCTCTGGAAGATGCCATTTTGAAAATAGACATACTCTCTTTGGTCATTAAATTCTCCCCTAAAGTAGCTAAAAGTTACTAAGTCTTAGATGTGCAACTGAACACTGAACTATCAGTTTGGTCTCTAATAGGTACGTCTGAAATGTAAGTTGGTGCCTGGTTTGAGCTAATACATGCCTGGTTACCACTGAGAGACCCTGTTGGCATGGCCCCTGGATACCTAGCTTCTCAGGATCAGTCAGGATAACTCACGCTGGCACCATAAAAAGGAAGACCCAACGCCTAGTTCTCCAAGATAACCTGAGACAATGGAACAAACTTCTGTTTTGCTGCTACTCTTGTACACATTGAGACCCCATGACTCTGGAGACATTCCTTCTCTGACAAGGAAGAAGAAGGACCCAGTTTCCTGGGTACCCACAGACTGTCAGAAGAAGTTCACACCCCACCTCTTCCATCACTGTGTGTCAAATCCCAATAGTGAGAAACTGCTACAACTCTCCCCTTTCTGGCAAGGATCCTCTTCCCCACAGTGCTTTATTCATCTCCATGAGTCTGTTTCTCTATTTAAAAGCTCTCTTAAATATAGAGGAAAAATAACGCAATTCTACCTGTGAAAACTGAAATTTAGTTCTTAAAGCACAAAGCAGGCATTAGTATCCTTATTTCATTGATGAGGAACCTGGAGCTGAATGAATTATCATTTTAACTTATTTGAGGAGCCTTGATTTTTCTCAAAGTATATAAAATTAGTTGATCAAATAAGGGTTATTATAAATTTACATAAAATACAGAGACATTAACTTTTTCTTCAGTCTTGTAAAACCTCAAATTTCTAAGAATTGATATACAACGCTTCAAACCAGAGATCAACAGAAATGTACTCTATGCTATATAAAATATGATGTCTGTGAAAATTTGCATGTGAACTAAATTTCAGTCACTGATGCTAAAAAATTAAGTTACTTGCCCATAATCACACTAGTCTGTATGCAATCAAGATTCAAACCCAGCACTGTCTGTCTCTACAGCTATGCTCTTTCCACTCTATCACAATGAACCCACATTAGAACAAGAGTTCAAAGTCACATGGCAAAACTGACTGAATTAAATATCTTCTCTTTCTGTTTTCTTTTGTTTTGATTTTTGTAGGGATCTTTATTTGGGGGGAACATTCCCATTACATGTGTCATAGGCTGATATTTGTAGTCTTTGTGATATTGGAAAGCAGATGAAAAGTGTTCAACTTTGGAAAGGGGAAGAAGGAGGAATGGAGGTGAGACTCATTCAAATTATAAAAAAAAATAATAATAATTAAGTACAATGTGGTGGTCTGGATTGGATGCTGGGTTAGAAAGAGGGCATTAATGAAAACACTGGTGAAATCCAAATAAAATCTGGAATTTAGTTAATAGAAACACAAGGAAACAAAGTTGATTAAAATGTAGGGGCTAGTATTTCTAGAAAAAAAAGTCAGTGCTGATGAGTCTAACTCTGGCATGGTGTTTTCACATTGAACTTATGATGAGTGAACCCTTCTATATGTGTTGTAGGCCAGTTAAATATACAGTTAACAATAACTTTTACAGGATGTATCTACTGATTTATTTTACACTAAAGCTTTAGAAAATATCATTTCTCACTTTATTATCAGTCTCTTTAACAAAAAAGTTCATCAATGATTTAAAAGTGTTTTCATGCCTTGAAAATGGTTACTAATGAACAAATGATGAAATCAACTCTTTTGGTTTTATTACCATTAATACATCTACATTAAACTATTTAAGTGATAGTGTCTGTGGAAATATCAAATATACTATATATATGCCTCATCAGATATTTTAAACATCATAAGGTACTTAATTAGAAAATGAACTTTCTTTAAGGGGCGCCTGGGTGGCGCAGTCGGTTAAGCGTCCGACTTCAGCCAGGTCACGATCTCGCGGTCCGTGAGTTCGAGCCCCGCGTCAGGCTCTGGGCTGATGGCTCAGAGCCTGGAGCCTGTTTCCGATTCTGTGTCTCCCTCTCTCTCTGCCCCTCCCCCGTTCATGCTCTGTCTCTCTCTGTCCCAAAAATAAATAAACGTTGAAAAAAAAAATTAAAAAAAAAATTGAAATATTTACTAAAATGTACTTTAAAGAGAATTTTCAAATACATGAATCACATTGCTTCACAAATAGATCCCTAAAGAGAAGCGATAAACAACAACAAAAAAAATACATTAAATTAAATAACTGAATATGAATTTACTAAAAACATACTGCAAAGTTGCTAAGACACCCATTATAACCCAGATATCTACTCATGGGAATAATCCCACCTCTTTAATTATAATTTCTATTATAATAGACCTCATAAGGGAAATAAAACAATTATATGTGTCTACCACCACCTCCAAATAATTCCTTTGAATATATTAATATTCAAAAGAATAGTTTATTTAATTTTTTTCCTTCCTTTGATCATTTCATTAAAAGATCTTTTAATTAAAAGATCTTTTGATCTTTGATCTTTGGATTAAAAAATAGTTTCCTAGGGCACCTGGGTGGCTCAGTCAGTTAAGCATCTGACTCTTGATTTTGGCTCAGGTCATGATCTTGTGGTTAGTGGCATCGAGCCCTGTGTTGAGCTCTGAACTGAGAGTGAGGAAACTCCTTGAGATTCTCTCTCCCTCTCTTTCTGTCCCTCCCCTGTTCATGATGGCGCACACACACTCTCCCACTCTCTCAACATAAATAAATAAACATAAAATAATAGTTTCCAATGAGGGGCAAGATCACATTAGTGTATACAATGACATTCTGTAAATTAGCAAAAGGCACCCTATCCTTTGTGGGGAAATCGAAGAGGTCCTCTTGGCAACACAAAACAGACTAGATTTCATCTGCATTTGCCCCTTCATCTGGGTGTCCCAGTATAGGACATAACCTATCAACTATACTCATTGATCCTGATGAAGGGAATGGAAAACAAAATATCAAATGACACTCCTTTCCCCCAACATGTGACTAGTGGTGATTCTAGGAGCATGAGAATGGAAAGTAGACTGTGACTAAATAAGGGCATTAGTTAGAGAAGGAATAAAATTTTCTAAAAAGTGAGAGGTGGAAAAAAAAATAATACACCTAAAGAATATCTGAAAAACTTTTTGTAACCCTGGTCAGGGAACCATATGATAAAGGTCACAAAAGTTTTAAAAGATGCAAAAAGCTTGCAAGTGAAAATACACTATTTTAAGAGAAAGGTCAAAGTGAAGTGAATAGAGAAACACATATTATGTAAAATGTGATTGCAATTTAGAAATGAAAAATGACCAGTAAAGTTAACTAGTAGTAACTTTATAACAAGTTAGATGTTCTTTATATAACTCATCTAAAGAAGCAGTGGGGCCATTTGGTGATCCTGAAATAAAGAACTCATTAAGGGCTAAAAAGACTATAGTGGAAAACCAATTTTTTTTTTTTCCTTCAGGCTATACTGAAGAGATTTAAGTGAAAGTCAAAAATGCATCTGAACTGGGCAGGTTAGAGGTACTAGATCTAATCATACTAAGTGCACAGAAAAGCCAGTAGATAAACTAGAGGTAGATAAATCACTACTGGGAGATGGACCCACTCAAGCATTTTGAGGGAATTCAAGGGTAAAAAATTAACAGTTAAGTAAAATGAGTAGCCTGTCCTTATAAAAAGACTACCAAGCTGGAGAAATGTACAGTGCCAATGTAACCCTAATCCACAAAAATGGTCCTAGAATGACTCCTCAATGTCAGAGACAGCTTCCACACAGGACAAGCTCGTGGGATCTATTATTTAAAAATATGGAAGAAAAAGTGACACATTTTTATAAAGGAAAATCATATTATGCATATTTGGTAATACTTGTATTTTATTAATTCATTTATATCATCATGATAGCAATTTTATCTACACAAAAACTTTACAGATAAGTACTATTATTATTTTCAATTGTTGGAGAAAATTCCACATTCCAAGAGAAATGTGTATTTATTATGCATATATTTAGCGAATACATTGAAAGCAAGGACATGATCCCTATCTTCCAATACATAAAAAGAGCTAAACATAAAAGCACAATAAGAGATGAAAAGAATATAGTAATATAGAGAATAGTAATATAGTAAAAAATATTATAGTAATATAGTATGGAGATTTCTAGAAGGAGAATATTACTTACTGATGAGGTAAGTAGGGGTATTTATTCTTCATTTTAGAAAAAATATTTGACCTGGGTCCTACAGAATGTATGGGAATGTTCAATACTAAGAAGTTCTAAAAAGCAGGTTGGCAAATGGGAATGTTTGAGAAAATAAGAGAAATGGAAATATTTAAAAAAACAGAGTCAAAGTTATCACTTTTTAGTTTTATCATTCATACACAGATGGTATGATTGTACGTAAACAATAAAAAGAATAAATCCAAATCTTTTGGAATTAACAAAATCATTTAATTAGTTAGAAGGCTAAAAGAGTCACATGTCAATAGCTTTTTTAGACATCATCAATATTCAACTAGAAAATGTGTAATAAAAGATCTAGTTCACATCAACAAAATTTTAAGTCAGACAAACAAACTGAAAATGTGATCTGTAATATAGGAAACTACAAAACTTGAAAAATTAGTATAGAAGCACTTGGATTAATGCAGAGCTTTGCCAAGGTAAATAATGGAAACAATCAGATGGATATATTTCAATTCTCCCCCAATTGTTTAAACAATTAAACAATTAAAACCCTTGTTTTGTGGGGTGTGCAGGAATTCAGTTTACATAAAAATTCTAAATTTTACCTGGAAGAGTACATGTAAAAACAAAACAAAACAAAACAAAACTCCAGAAACACTTTATAAAGCAATAATGATGAATTGTCTCCATTCCTATAATGGTACCAAAACACAGGTATTGGTAAAAGAAAAGCTTTCCAAAAAAGTGGGGAAATGGAAGAGGTATGGACTCTTAAAATGAACACAGAATGCTAGTTTTACAGTAGAAATACCAAAACCCAGAACAGACTTGTTCACTTTGTCCCTGGGCTACTGAAAAATGCTGTTGATAAGCACATTAAAAATAATTTTTAAAAATGTGACTTTAGGAGTGCCTGGGTGGTTCAGTCAATTAAGAGTCCGACTTTGGCTCAGGTCATGATCTCATGGTTCATGAGTCAAGCCCTGTGTTGGGCTCCGTGCTAACAGCTCAGAACCTGGGGTCTGCTTTGGGTTCTGTGTCTCCCTCTCTCTCTCTGCCCCTTCCCCTGCTCCATTCCTCTCTCTCTCTCTCCTTCTCTTTCAAAAATGAATAAACATTTTAAAAAAATGTGACTTTAAACAAGAGTCAATTTAAGTTATCATCAAACTGGGCGGAGTTTAAGATGGTTATCAATAAAAGAACATACAACATCATTAAGGTTAGCTAGAAAGTTTGGGATACCTTTGTAAAATACTGGTAACAATGGAAATAAAATAAATAAATGGCCCTCAGGTCTCCTGATGCCCTATAGATTAGGTACTTCTTCCTTCAGGATCCCATTGCAGTGGGAATATCCTATAAGACTTGCAGATTAAGCTCAGTGGGGAGAAATCATCACAATGTGTCCCCCGTACTTGGCAAGAAAGAGACGTGGCATTATACTTAAATTGTGAAATTCATTTTGGCTGAGAAAGCCAGGTCTTGAAATGTGCTTGCCAAGAGAGTAAAATGATACAAATATGCATGCTGAATTATACATAAATATGCATATATACATAGCCACCCACACACACCATGTTTGGATGATAAATAGACCAAAGACTGGTATTGAGCTATTTAGATAGATAGCCAAAGGGTAGTCTAAGGAAGGCTCTGGCTGCATTGTACTTCAGGAGAACCCTAAGCCCCCCCACACAGTAGCATGTTTTCCAGAACCCATTTAATCTGAGTTCAAAGGGATTTGAGGCTAGTGAGCTGTTAGGACTTGAAAGATGAGAATGGGCTGCGAGTGACACGAGCCACAAATCTTGAGCATATGGAAGGGGCTGACCCGCTGTGCTCCACACAGGAGAAATTTGTCTCTCTTGGCTTTTTTGGAGGTTCTTGTGCTGAGACCCTGGGAAAGAACAGCTCTCCCAGCAAAGCCTGAAGTGACAAACACGTTATTCACAACACCTTGCAATTTAAGTTTGAGGCTGAATCTAACGTGCTGGGAAAGAGGTCAATTGTAACAAACAAAGGGGAAAAGAGCTCCGCAGCTGTAACTTGCACCATCAAAGCTTCTCAACCACGTTTATATTTCAAGTGGGAGGCAGAAAAGGGGTTTGAGGAAATAGTCCGGTTTCCCTCCAAACAAAACAAAACAAAAATGTTATGGTGTATTCCACCTTGTGAAACTGACAACTGACACTGGGGCAAGTTAGCTTTGAAAACCTTGGGAATGAGGTAGAGGTGGGCTTCAGTTCATTTAAAAACGTTTATTTGATTTCACTGTATTTTTAAACCAAGGTAAAATAACTAAAGGTCAAACGACAAACAGTTCTTAACTCACTTCCCGTTTCTCCTTTGCTTGTGATTTTTAAAGGTGCGGATGGTTTGCATTCTTTGTGCTTTCTGAGGCTGTGGGATATACAAACTGCGATGCCAGTGAACTAAAGAAGCTGAGCTATGTTTACATTGCTAGTGCCTGGGATTAACTTCATCAGGTGACACTTGTTGCCTTATTAGGTAACAGTGGAAATAATTTGAATCTCTAATTGCTCTCAGGAACAAGAGGAAACACCTGCACCTTCAGTCATCCCTCCTCTCTAAGGCAGGCTTATGGGATTCTTCACAAACTCTCTGGTATTATGACTCCTCAGATCAATAATTGCAGTCCTTAAATTCTATTCCCTATGATGAGTATTTTTCCCCTTCTCGTAAAGTCATCTTTCACTTGTCCCTGTGAAATATATATCTTAATGAAATAATGGGCCCAAACAAATGAGTTTGTCTTTGGATGACACACCGGTATGGCTTGCTGGATAGAAGATGAGGTAAAACATGAAGGCGGTGTTGATGATAGTGATTAAAACACCAGCTTTGACAGGGCAATAACTATAAAATCTTGCTGCTAGTAATAATCTCTACAATACAACCGGAATATCAGTGCACCATATGTCACAGCATAGCAATCCATCTCTACGAGTGTCACTTACTTAAGCAGGTTCCAGAAGAACCTATCATTATTTTTAAGTGGGGGGAAAGAAGGACACAATTCCATCGCCATACTGCATTAGTCACTCCAGTTCAATCCTTCAGCTGACTTATTTATTTTCATGAAAAGGAATCTGTATACTTCAAGCTATTAGATCAGATATCTTGAGTTCTGTGGTTTACATTTTTTGTTAGTGTTCTTTGGATCATTCATTCCTTATCATGCACTTATCCTGCAGTCTTTTAGGAGTCTGAGCTTGTTTTTTAATCATGTTTAATTTGAACAGCCAAAAAGTTTCTGATATTATTCAAACACGTATGTTAATTTATTATTATTGGATATAAGAAGAATTGAATACCTGCAGATACAGTACAAGATGGGATTTAAGGCCAGAACAGAAACCAATAGCAACAGAAGGACAACATAACAATTTGGCAAAAGAGAATCTTCAGAACCTAAAAATAAAAATGGTAACTTGCCTTTCAATTATATTGGACCTTGACAAGGGGTGTCTCTTGCATTACAGCAAAGGAACAGTGACTAAAGTAATTATTACCAGGCTCCAAGTTTGCAAAGCAAGAGATGTTGATAATGAATAAATTAATTGTACTGCTGAAGTGAAAAAAAAATCATTTCCCTAGCGAATATTTGTTGAAAATACCATCTAGGGACTATTATGCATCTTATACATTTAATGATTATCATTTCAGAAGGACCTGCTTTACTTTTGATGTTATATCTCATATTAGTAAATTATTGGAGTTGATAGGTTTCTGCGACTCCGTTCCCCATCTGTAAAAAGAAGATAATAATACCTACCTCAAAGGGTTGCTGTGATTAAACAGTTGCTGAATGTAAAATGCTTAGAATAGTTCCTAGATCACAGTGAATGCAATACAGGTGATTGCTACTATCGTTTTGTTGTTATTTATAAGAGTTAATTATGGAGTCAGAGCAGATTTAATTCCAATCCTAGACTGCCAATTACTTGTTGGGTGATAGTGAGATCAATTGGCACATGATTTAACCATTTGAAGCCTGTGTAAAATAGACAATGACAATTTCTTCCTCAAGCTGGGAAGAGTAGATGAGATCGTGCAGGTAAGCCCTTATACTTGGGTCTGGCAGAGTAAGTTATTTTTAATAATCATAAAGGAATCTGCACGATTACATTGCCTGCCACATTACAATAAGAAAATTAATCTATCCAAGTAAATGGAATCTGCTTTTGTTTTCCAACCTTTTAAGTTAATGAATTCCACCAAAATCAGCCATCTTTTCCTGGAGAACATCCAGGCAATCTCTGGCTGCTTATATCTTATATGTGGCTTTTTTCAAGATTTGATGAAAAGACCTGAAACAAATAAATTATTTTACAGAAATGGATGCAAATATTTCTTCTCAAAGCTAAGGTAAAACGTAGCTGGCTTAGAAGGACGAGACAAGTAATAACACACTCCTCTTTAAGCACTTTTCCAACAAAGTGGTATTTCAAATTTCTCAGCAGATGGGGGGCTGGCGGACATGAGGACAGCTTGTTAGAAAAAGACTCAGACTGTTGAGTCCATCACATCTTTTTCTTTCCTTATTAATTCCCTGATCCTTATTCCATGATATAACTTAACTATCTCTACAAGCAAAAGCTGTATCTAGTCCTCACTACCACTCTTTAGAAGCTTGTACAGTTCTTGAGGCATAAGCCAAGAGGTTTTCCCTAAATGAGAAACCGGCAGGAAACTTTCACCTGCTCTGCAGGCGAGCAACACTTTTCAGTGAATCTCAATGAACTCAGTACAACTGCTCTTTTGTTTCAGTGTTTGATGTTGCAGGTAGAGAAGATATTTCACTCCTATGAGTACTATAGGTCGGACTACCTCATTCAAACAGAAACATATCACCAAAGATTTAAAAGAAAAGGATGAAAGAGATAATATGGCTATACACAGAAAGGGGAAAAAAAAAGTGTTTTATTTGGTTTTTACATGGATAGAATATTAGCTACCTAAATCAGACCTACAGAGATGTACACTAAATCTGTTTTTGTGCTCCCGTATCTTTCACTCTTGTTGAGATTAAGCCAGTGGTGTTCCCATGGAGATATCTCACACTGTTCACTGAGGGTTTCTTTTCTAATTAATGATTAATGCCATCTCCTAATTACAGAGAGTGGCAGATTCAATAATGTGAAGGATAGTCAGAAACTTTGAATTCCTGTGGTTTTCTTTTCAATCCGTTACTAATTTGTGGCACTAACATGTAACTTTACCGTACCTTTTCCTTATCTATAACAGGGAACACAATTTGAAAACAAAGATGGAAACTTGTGGAAAACAAAGCCTCAGGCCCTATTTGGGTGGCCTGTGTGCGAGATCCAGCCCACAGAGGTAATTTTGCTGGCCAATGTTTTTACAAGGTTTGGATCCTTATTTAATATTTAAGGAGTATTAAGAAGTAATGATTTGGATTTTGAGTTTCTCTTGAACAACTTGAAAATCTGGCAGCATTACATTAGAACACCCGCAGGACAAAAGTTGGCTAGGTATCTAGTGTTTCCTTTAGATGGGGCATTTGCTTTTCAATTTACCAGAGATTCCATAATACTCTCTTATCTTATCCATCTCACCTTTCACCCATTTACTATACTTAAAATGCCCCGTAAGCCTTTGATTTTATGACCTCTACCTCCAATTATCAAAAGCCAAAACCCTTCACCATTAAGTCAACTAAAAACCAACCCAACATAAATGATTGTGCAGGTAGGTCACTCTGTTATTGCTGTGGGGTTACACTGACAAATATGATCATCTCTGTTCTCAAGGATGTTAAAATCTAGAAATGGTGATCAAATGTATTCCAAAGATAATATAGATAGTTCTATATACCTGTTAGTGAAACTTACAAAGACACAAGATACTTTGAAACTTTGGACACAGGAGAGGGGAAAGGGAGAGGGGAAAAAATCCATAAACTACTCATCAAAGGGTGATTCTAGGTCTGCTCCGTCCAGTGGAAATATAATGCAAGCCACAAATGTAACTTACAAATTTCTAGTAGTCATAGTAAAAACAAAAACAAAAACAAAGTCAACTTAATTTTAGTAATAAATATTATTTATCCCAGTAAATCCAAAATGTCATTTCAACACTAATCAATATATAATATTTGAGATATTTTACTTCTCTTTTTCATACTAAGTCTTTGAAATAGCATGTATATTTCTGGCACCTACCAATTCAGACTAGCCACATTTACAGTGCTCAGTAATCACATGTACTTAGTATAAAAGAGCATTTCCATCATTGCAAAAAGTCCTACTGACATTACAGTTCTAGAGCACATTCCAAGTAGAGGGAACCACAGAAATGCAGGCATACCAGACATATGAAAGCCAAAGTCATTTTCTGGAAGTCCATTTCAATTTGATACAGGTCAGATGTGTAAAAGTACTTAACACAAGTAAGATGCTTAGTAAGCTATGCAACATTTTTTTGGCTGCAAAAAACAGTAAAAAGTATTCAAACTAGCATATTGCACATTATTGATGTCGAATAAAAAATTTATAAGTAAACCACCAAAATTTTTAAATTCAGAAAATGTTCCAATCAGTTAGTGGCATGTGGACCAGTATGTATGAAATTACTGGCTCACATAACCAAATAATTCAGAGATGGCTATAATTTCTGGAAGAGGCAGATTTAGGTGGACTGATTACTTAAGATATTTTATATTTTACTAATACAACTGTTATGGTCTCTTATATAAAACTCTGTTGCACTATTTCCAATGGCCTTTTAAATTTTTTCAATAATTTTATTTCTGACTGTTTCATTTAAAATTTAGCTCAATAGGGGCGCCTGGGTGGCGCAGTCGGTTAAGCATCCGACTTCAGCCAGGTCACGATCTCGCGGTCCGTGAGTTCGAGCCCTGCGTCAGGCTCTGGGCTGATGGCTCGGAGCCTGGAGCCTGTTTCCGATTCTGTGTCTCCCTTTCTCTCTGCCCCTCCCCCGTTCATGCTCTGTCTCTCTCTGTCCCAAAAATAAATAAACGTTGAAAAAAAAATTTAAAAAAATAAAAAAAAAAATAATAAAATTTAGCTCAATATATTTTCTATGGCTCAATGAAATGTATATAATCTTTTGTTTTTTATTAACATTATTAAGATATAAAGGATAAAAGTATAAGGATAAAGGTCTAAGTGGATAAAACATCATGTAGAGGCATTCTGTGTGATATCCACACCTTCTCTTAGAAATTCAGGTTCATCTAGTTTATTACTTCTTGGTAATTTCCTTCCAATCAGGTTCTCAGACATTCACTTACTTTCAGAGTTATTTTACTTTTGAAGAGTTCATTCTATTTGATGATATTCTGCCATTTAGGTATATATACTGAAATATTTGACTTCAAATAAAATATTCAAATACTTTGAGAGAAATTTATTATAAATATTAGTGGGAAAATATGTCCAATTTATATAGTTTCTACTTGGATAAGAATAGCATTTGCAATATGTATCCAAAAAGTTTTATTAGGGGGTATAGCTCAGGGGTAGAGCATTTGACTGCAAAAAGTTTTATTTATTATATGAAAATATAGAATAAATCTAATTTTAATGAAGTTTAAAGTTGTATGTGATATGAAGTTAGAGTTTTTTTAAAAATATGGTATCATCATAAACTAATACTGCATTCCAAGTGATAATTTTCATAGATAGTTGTCATAGCATCATTTATGTCTTTTGATATTTTACAAGTACCAAGTATTATCATTCTAATAATGTACTACAAATATAATATAAAAGCATAGGGTTGTAGAGTAAGAGACTAGGTTTACAAAATTGCAATTACTTAGGAAATTCAGAATTTAAAAGCAGCTTATAGTAAGTCCTGATTTAATTCTTATTTAATAGAAGTAAATACCTAACAAACTGCTTTACATATTTTTACAGGCAAACAATACTTAAATTACCAAATAATTTTAAAATTATATTTTTATTCCATTATCCCAAGATATCTAAATAGTCTCTTGAGTCTCTTATCTCAGGAAAGGAGATTCCTGAAGCGATTTTGCAAAAGAATCAATGAAAACAATATTTTAGCCTACACTATCAAGAAAATTAAGGACTGCATGTGTTTATTGAATGAATTACCTTCAACCTTTACTATTAAGAGAGTGCTGGAAAATACCAGTCATTTAACTTTGAGTAATGCAACTGTAATGTTAAGAATCCATTATGTGCTTTTTAGTCACTCAAAAGATAACTGTTGAATGTATGAATGTATGCATGCATGGCAATGGTAATCTTTTTGTTTTGCTTTTATTGTTTTGTTTTGTTGTTGTAGCTGTTGTTACTATTCTATTCTAATGAAGAGTATTGTGCCAAGATAGAATAGTTCCAAACGAAGACAAGTCAAAGTAAGAGGTTTACTGTGTTCAGTCAACAGTACTGAATGCCACCATTTCCTGCTCATAATAAAAGGTACTATTTTGAACTGTCTGCTTCTGAATACCTGTCTGAAGCTGTCTACACGTTCTAAAGGTGCAAGTTAAGTATCACAGTTTATATGGCATAATTTTAACTTAGATCGCATAAAAAATTGAATTCCCACACTCTATATTTGCAGATTCTAGCTGCATAGGATTAATTCTGCAAGTACTAAGAATCTATATTCTAAACAAGTCACCCTTAATTTTTTTTTTTTATCTGACCACTCTTAGTATAAAAAAAACACTGTACCTATCCACTTAAATATATAAGCATCTTTAGGTAGTACTTGTTTTGTACTCTACCTCTATCCCCATCCCCACTACCATGTCCGGTGAACTGCAATTAATGTTATGTACTTGGCATTAATGACACTGACAGAATTGATCATGGAAAATATTACATATATTCCTTAAAACTGTCAAATATATTATAAAATATTATATTTTGTTGAACATTTTTAACATATTTATAATATCTGTTGTTTCTCTGATGTCCCAAAGAAAATTGAATTGTTTAGCTATAACAAACAATTATCACCAGTATATACTTCCTTCAGTTTAGCATGATAATTCTCTTTCTCTCTCTTTCTCTGCCAATAACAAATGTATATCATTATGATTAGGAAAATTGTTTTAGAATCCACAGGCACTCTATCAGAATGGAATCTTATTGAACGTGTCCTCTAATGCTCCCTGGGGTAAAGTTTCCTAGATATTTCAGACTTTGACTCTCAAGTAAACTGAGAATCACATCTATAGGTAATGAGATGAGGTCATCACCAAAATGTAGATTAATAAAATAAAAATACTACCCTGCTTTCAACCAGTTCCTGCCACCAGATCTACATGCCATCTATAAACTACACTAACAATACAAATTCCAAATTCTCCTCTAAAAGAAAAACTCCAGTTTCCTCGACTTACAGCATTTCTAATACAAAATGTGTGGTGTTTTCCTGCTCATTGAGCAATTCTGACACTATCTGGAGTTAGCTCAGAGCCCATAGGTTAAGGAACTCAGAAGCACAAGACTGCCCCCAACAGCAGATGCCAAGTGCAAATCCAGGCTTCCCATACTTAGACCAGCTATAAATTAAGAGTTCCCACAACCCCCTTCTCTAGTTCAGCAATTTGCTATAAAACCTCACAGAACTCAGGGAAACACTTTATTTTCTTTGTGATGACAACTCAGGATTTACTCTTTTTAATTTTTTTTTTTTGGGGGGGGGGCAGAGGGAGAGGGAGAGAATCTCAATTAGGCTCCAGGCTCATTGTAGAGCCCCATGTCGGGCTGGATCCCACAACCTTGAGGTCATAACCTGAGCTGAAATCAAAAGTTGGACACTTAACTGAGTGAGCCACCCAGGCGCCCCCAAGAAACATTTACTTACATTTATGTGTTTACTATAAATGATATTGAAACCACTACAGAAATGTAAAGATGGATGGAAGTTAAGATGGACACACAAATGCTTCAGTAAGCTTGACTTTGAACAATTTTTTTTCTCTTCTTCATTCCTCCCTGTCCTCTTCACATGTTTCTCTATAGACTTTCGTTCCAGGAACTCAGTATCAATATTGACATCTTGGTAACCCTGATGTATACTTAGTAACAAGAATCAGATGGCCAGCTAGTTGAGACCACCTTGAAAACATGATGAGGAATATGGCTGGCAGCACCTACCAAATTGCTATCAAAACTACCCAGATCCTATATTTTCCTATAAAACCCCTCAGCTTTTTACCCTGGGTGGGTCTGCAGTTTTGAAGGCATTAGTCTGCTGATGCCACCTTTGCCTGGCAAAGTAATAAAACTATTGTTCCTCTTTATCACCAAACTCTGGTTTTATGTTATATTTTGGTTCCAGAGCACAGAAGTCAGTTGTTGACAATATAATAAAGAATACAGATAAATGGACAGATGAAGACTTACATAGGGCAATACATGAGGGCTGTGCATAGAGCTCCCACACCCTCTTTATATACATCACTCTCCTATGACTTACCATGTTCACCAACCTGGAAGCTCTTCAAACCCTTTCTTTTATGGTTTTCATGGAGGTTCCATTACTTAGTCATGGAAAATTTAATCATTGGTCACTGGTGTTTAACTTAGTCCCCAGCCCCTTTCTCCTCCCGAAGGTTGGGGGATCGTGCTGAAAGTCCTAAATCTAATCACATGGTTGGTTCCTCTGTAAACTAACCTCCATGTTCAAAGGGTCAACTCTAGCATAAACTCACGTGCTAGTTGAATGGGGCTTATTATCAGTAACAAAAAAAAAATGTTCCTTTCACTCCTATTAGTCAACGAAGTATATGATTTTAGGAGTTCTATGCCAGGAAATGGGGATGAAAACCAAATATATATATATTTTACTATGTAATGTCACAATATTGCATTATCCAATAGCATTGCTGAGTATTTTTATAAGATTTTCCTAATGATTTTATGAAGAAATGAATGGAAGAGAGTATTATACTTAACTGACAAAACTTATGTTATTATTCATTCCTTCCTCAAAGTTTCTCTCTCTCTTACTGAAATCTCTCCTTCCTAAAGCATCTAATCGCCTCACCCTACACTGAGCTCTCAGATTGACATCTTATCCACACCCATCCTCACAAGAACAGAAGCTGCTCTTGTTCAGATCCACCCTCCTCTTTAGAAGTAAAGAACAAATTAATTTTTTTCTTTTACTGTCACTTTAGTAAAATGGAGTCAACAAAAATATACATGTGACTTGAATGTAGTGGAGTCAATTATGTTACTATATTTAAAGTTGGGTGGTATTAAGAGAAGGAAGTTGTTAAATAAAAGAGGATCAGGAAATTGAGATTGAGGTCAGAGGGAACAAAGAGTTCCCACAGATTATCTAGAACACTTGAATCTGTTGGGGCCAGAATAAAGAGGGTGGCAATAGCCCATGGGAGCCCTGCTGTTAGTTCGGGACTCAATTTCAAATACCTCTACCAAGATGCCAAACATTATAAAATGGACCTGTATTCACTGACCTTGTAAATATTTATAGTACTAACTGGATATTTTTAAGCTATAGTAAGTATTAGGATCATTTATGAATTTCCACAAAAACAAACAAATTCCCTTCCCAAATTCTTAAAAATTTTTTATTATGTTTCTTTATTTTTGAAAGGCAGAGAATGAACACGAGTGGGAGAGGGGCAGAGTGAGACGCAGACACAGAATCCTAAGTAGGCTCCAGGCTCTGAGCTGTGAGCACAGAGCCCGATGTGGGGCTTGAACCCAAGAACCGTGAGATCATGACCTGAGCTGTAGTTGGATGCTCAACGGACTGAGCCACCCAGGTGGCCCATCCCCTTCCAAAATTCTTAATTCTGAGTGAAGTATGTACTGAAACTTCAATACCTGAATGTAGAACATATATCACAATGGAACTTCTTACATTATTCAGCATTCTTTCCTTTGGACATTGATCAACACAGCTACTTTTAAATGCTAAATCATCTCTAAATACCTACATTCCTAAGACAATAGCAATGTTCTAGTCCTATAGCTGTTTTTTTTTTCTTTTCTCAAATACAGATTCTACTAAGGTGATGATGCATACAGCAAACACAACCATAAAATATAAAGGATATACTCTTAAAATTTTATTTCAAATACATTACTCTAGCTTAAGTAACCAAGCACTTAGGCAAATGCTTCCTATGTTTGAGTATAAGCACTCATTTTGCTAAGTGAAGTCATGTGCTTTCAGATGACAATCCAAGTCAAAGTATTTTGCCCCTAGAGTCTTCATTCAGAGTATTTTCCTGTGGTGTCACAAGTGGATAAATACAACTAATTACTAGATTGTACATCCTGATATATGTTTATTCGGCTAGGCAAACAACCCACCAAATGTACAATTTTCTCTTCTTAAAAAACATAGTAATTTAAATGCAAAAGATATGTTAATCAGTATTATCATTGAGCTTTTTCATATGTCAAGTTGGGATGCTTGGAATGATCATTTTGTTGCCAGCAATAAAGCAGCTTACATTGGAAATCCTTTATGGAAATATCTCAACATTTTCAGTGCAATAGAGCCCACAATCCCCTTGTCAGACTAAGGCAGCATGGTCCTGGCTTTTATAAAATAATAATTTGGTAGGTATAAACTGTTCCCAGCAAGAGTAGGGAAAGGTAAAACCTGGGGTAGCTAGAATACTGTAGAAAAGAATTTATAAGACATTAAGAAGAATAAAAATTTGAAAATGAAGGGAATAAATAGGATGTACTCTTCCAAATTACTGTATAAGTTCTTTCGAGGTAGAGGTAGCCATTGCAATATAAAAATTTGAAGTTGACAGGTTTTAATCTTAGGAGCGGTGGGAACTCACCAGCATGAGGGTGCCCCTATTAGCATTTCCTACAGTAATTATTATTTTAATTGGTTGAAATAAACTATAATGCCCCAGGCCAGTGATAACTGTATAGGTTGGCAGCTTTTCCCTTCAGGAAAGAGACCCATTAAGAAAGCATATACTTTGATGACAAAAAATTAAAAAGGAGTGTTGTTACTCATTTGTATCAATGCAAAGTAATCCGGAATCTCTTCTCCATGTGCCCCCTCCACAAAACTCTGACATTGCAGATTTGTATTTTATATTCAGACAGAAAAGTTTCATTGGGGAGTTGTTTTGTAACTAGGAATTTACTCCAAATTGCCTCCAAACCTTCACCTCTGCCTTCCCACTTCATTTCCAAAGCCATGAAAACTCTAAAGCATTGTTATTTTGTTACAAATCCTGGTTAATTAATAGGGTGAGTATATATAAACTTCTGGGAATCTATATCCTTTAAAAAATGCAATTATTTCATTTCTGATACATTCAAGTGTATACTTTCTAAGTACAAAACTATATACTGATAGTATGAGATTTCACAAGAAAACATGCTGTTCCTCTCAAGTTTAAAATGAAGGTAATGAGATGCATCTAAAATTTTATAAACTCATAGAAAAATAGAAATGCCATTTAAGAAATCTCATTATTTTACCTTGGTATGGGCTGAATTTCAGTTTTGGGGTATAGACATGGAGACCTATTAGGAAGACGATGTGTTAGTTCAGAAGTGAGGGCATGAAAGCTTGAGCAAGGATGGGGTTGCAGTGGGATTCTGCAAATAATGGGTAAAAGACTTGATATAAAAGTAGAAACTGGGGCGCCTGGGTGGCGCAGTCGGTTGGGCGTCCGACGTCAGCCAGGTCACGATCTTGCGGTCCGTGGGTTCGAGCCCCGCGTCGGGCTCTGGGCTGATGGCTCAGAGCCTGGAGCCTGTTTCCGATTCTGTGTCTCCCTCTCTCTCTGCCCCTCCCCCGTTCATGCTCTGTCTCTCTCTGTCCCAAAAAATAAATAAACGTTGAAAAAAAAAATAAAATAAATAAAAGTAGAAACAATAAGGTAAAAAAAATGTAAAATTAATTGTAAATTGTAAAAGAGTATAAAGCCTGAAAGACTGAGAGAACTATAAAATTGGAAAAGGGATGTTGAAGTGAAAAATGATTAGTTCATGTTAACATATGACATTGTGATGGCATACATATTTAAGATTTAGAGATCTACACTGTTAGGCATTTTGGAGTGAGAAATACTAAGCAGTAGAAGAGAGATTCAGTTTTAGAAACATTCCTCAGTACCAGAGACTAAAGAGCATTTTGGCATCTCAGAAGATATGATGTAAATATTATAGCGAAAACATAGTATACATATATCAATTTAAAAAATCATCTACCATAAAACCCAATAAACCATGTCAATAGATTGAATATCCAAACAACATAATAATAGTGATAAATAGTTCTGCAATCTCAAGCACCATGGCTTGATCACATAAGAGACACAGTAATAAACACAAGCAACATTTTCCCATACCTTCCAAGAAATTAAACAGTGAAATGTTCTCAGAATAAAACTGAACTTTGATTTGCCCTAACCTATCCTATAAAATCTTTAAACTGTCTGTTTCCCTCAAAAGGTTCACTTTAGACCTACTCCTGTCTTGCAACTGCTTTCACAAAGGCTTGAGCTAATGAATTTGTGGGTGATTCTTCTCCCATAATCTTTATAGCAGGTTAACCTTATATGGCCGTACATCTTGAGGATTCTATATAACCTTCAGTTGAATCCACTTCCCACTATTTTTTTTTTTTTTTTTTTTTTTTGAGCAGCAGATTTGTAACTCCTTCTGGAGTTTGGCAAATTAATTGAGAAATATCCCAGAATAGAGAGACAGAGAGAGAGAGAGGGAGAGAGGGGGAGAGAGAGAGAGAGAGAGAGGGAGAAAACAAGCCATAGCCATATTATATATGGGGGTTATCTGAGAAATAGAATCACAACAAAAGTACAATTTACATTATGTGGCTTTCCTACAAGTCTGCAAATTGCAAGAACACAAACAAAAAGGTTAATCTTTGACAAAGATTCTTTGCTCGACCAAACTTTAGTCAGTCTCCAAAACTTTATTCTAGGTATACCTGTGTACTTTCTTGTAAAATCTAGTTTTAGCAAAAACCCTGCTAGGTCACTTTAACCAATACACCCACCCTCAATTTCTGATCAACTTTGATCTGATCAGGTTCCTCATCCTCCACCATCTCCCAGATGATGTCTGATCACTCTGGACTATCTTCGACAAGAATCCTGATGTTTCCTCTTAGCAATTTTCTATCCACTGACCCCCCCTCCCAACCCCGATCCTGCCTCACAGCTTTAAGTTCCCACTGGCCCATGCTATATTCACAGGTTGAACTAATCTTTCTCCCAATGCAGTGGATCCTGTATTTATGGTCATAGTCCATGATAATGTCTACCTTACCATTTTTAACAAGGGTTATTCAAGGTGTTTCTTCTTTGACACCTTCTATCATACTCATGCTGTCTCCCTCATTAACAATAGTAACTGAAAATCATTTATATTAATTTCATTCTGACTTAAAACACATCCACTTCCCTTTGAAACTGAATGGACCCTTTTCTGGAAAAACAGAATCTGTCTTCATAGACATTCAGTAGTTGGATGCGGAGGTATCAAAATGGCTGCTGACAGACCACATCATTTAAAGCAACTTTTTTAGAATAACTGATGAGAAGTCATCCACAAAACTCCCCCAAAAGATGCAATATAGGAACTATTGCAATTCCTACCAAATAAAATCATTCAATTTAGAAGGATTTTAGCAAAATCTTTCCAATTTTGAGTTAATTTTATTTTTCATTTTAGAGGTAAGGGAAAAATAAAACTGTCTTTCCCATGAAGGGCATTTGTAGAAAAGCTTAAAAGAAATGTATGTTGACAGACCTACCTGTGGTAAAGAACAGGTTTTCTGATGATTGGAGCCAAGATGAGGATTTCCTGCAGACTGAGGTTTCTTAAAGTGCTTCAGGGTCTCTGTCTGCTATTTTCTTATCTAATGTATCTTCACCTCTCAGCCCTTAATGACAGTGTTCTAAGGACCTAAAAGGCGGGGGGGGAGACATTTTTGAAAAGACTGCTGAGTTATAGCAAAGTCACCTTGTACTTGCTTCCGATGTTGTGCACTCAGGAATATAAAACAGAAACATCTTGTTATAGCAGTCAACCTGCTGAATACATGGTCTGGGTGTACAGGCTGGGGCGTATCCAAGCAGTGTAAAGAAGGAGAAGAAAAGACACTCACTGTACGTATACACAAGGTCAGTTTGGTTTGGGGAATTGCTTTCACAAAGGATGCTACTGCATTTTGTTTGAGAAAGGAAGCGGCAGGGGTGAGAGGAGCAGGAGAGAAAAATCTAAACAAGGCCCTTATTCAATACATATTTATGGAGTGCCCACTACACTCAGTTATAATGAAGAACGAGATGCAGATTATGTCTTTCCAGAGTTTCCAGTGCAGCTGAGTAAAGATTAAAAAAAACGCAATTATAATGCAATGGGATAAATGTGATGGTAGTAGTTGAAGTGCATGATTATGGTGGAGACCACACAGTTCTAAGTTTGGGAGGAGAAAAAAGGGTCAAGGAAATCTTCCCAGGAAAAAAGACTTTCAGAGAGCTGAAGGCAGTGCAGTGGTTAATCAGGTTAGAACACTGGAGACACAGGTACAAAAATTACAAAAGGAAGGGGCACCTGGGTGGCTCAGTCGGTTAAGCATCTGATTTCGGTTCAGGTCATGATCTCATGGTTCGTGGATTCGAGCCCTGTGTTGGGCTTTGTGCTGACAGCTCAGAGCCTGGAGCCTACTTCTGATTCTGTGTCTCCCCCTTTCTCTACCACTCCCCTGCTCACACTCTGTGTTTCTCTGTTTCTCAATAATAAATAAATGTTAAAACAATTTTTTTTTGTTTTAAATTACATACAGGAAGAGGGATGAGCAAGGGCTAAACAAGAAGGTGAGGAGATGGATCTCACCTTAACTTATGCCTTGTTTAAGAGGCAGGACCTGGGGGCGCCTGGGTGGCGCAGTCGGTTAAGCGACCGACTTCAGCCAGGTCACGATCTCGCGGTCCGTGAGTTCGAGCCCCGCGTCGGGCTCTGGGCTGATGGCTCGGAGCCTGGAGCCTGCTTCTGATTCTGTGTCTCCCTCTCTCTCTGCCCCTCCCCCATTCATGCTCTGTCTCTCTCTGTCCCAAAAATGAATAAACGTTGAAAAAAAAAATTAAAAAAAAAAAAAGAGGCAGGACCTGAACCTATAAAGCACAATTCGATTTTGAGCAACAAAAGCATTGTCTAGTGGAGTGTTAGTCTCATGGGAGGGCTTAAGAAAGTCTTACTAAATTAAGTTTACCAACCTTACTTTCAACCCATTAATAAAAGCTTTCCTAAAGTTAACTTAAAATGTCTCAATTTAATGTGTTTTTGGATCTAAATCAAATGAATATATGTAACATATGTATTTTTTTTTTAAGAAACCAGCTTTTATTTTTTTTAAGACTGAACAAAGAAACAAGTTTTTCTTTGGATTTGGCTAAGCTAATATGCTGATAAGATGGCTGTTTGCAAATGGACCAGTTTGTGTCCACAGTGTAATATATATATAGGCACTCATATAAATATGCATTCACATATGTATACACATGTATGCTTTTCTTTTGTTTCTTTCCTTGTCTTTCTTTCTCTTTATTTCTCTCTTTCTCCCTCCCTTCTCTTGCTCCCTTCCTTCCTTTCTCCCTTTCTTCCTCTCTTCTATCTTTGATAACTATGTTGGCAAACCTGCATATGTTTAGGAATTTGTAATACTTTTGCAGAATAAATTATTTTCATCTAATGAACATATGCAACAAGCAATTTAGCCATATAGTAAAAATATCACATATATCAAATATTAAAATCTATTTGATCTGAAGTTCTGAAACAAAGTCATTCAAGTGTATTAACCTACTCATTGGTTTGAAAAGCAGTTTTACATAATTCCCTTTATAAACTGGATTTTTCAACTGGTTTCCTCCAGTTTCCTCTAGACAGAGAGAGGAGAGTACCCTGTTGAAATGCATAAACATGGTGGTAACTCTTCAGATTTTAGCCGTCTCATAGAACAGTGATTGTCAACACATGGGCCTACTTTCCTCCTTGGTAGCTTCAGAGCCCCAATCTAATTATCTTTTACCTTAAACGCCAGGCAAAAAGAGCTATCAGAGAGGAGATGCTGCAGGTGGTAGACCAAAATGGATCGTGTGTTTTACTCGCTGTAAGAACTACTGAGCCTATAGGTAAGGTTCCCATAAATGAGCAGTGTGCACTACATTTAAGTTCCTCCACCATCGACTTGGATTACACTCAGTTATATGCATTCCAAACCAGTGGTCTAGACCCAGGAATATGAGTGAATGAAATGAGAGTTCAGTTTCAAGCTAATGAATTTGTAGTGACACATCATTTCTTATAAATCCCCAGTTATGCTGACATGTAGAAATTACATCGTATCCTTTCCTACCTTTAGGTCGTGATCATATTATGCTAAATTTTAAATGCTATTATTAATTATCCATTGTTACAATAATATGCTATAAGATCTAAGTGAAAAAAAAATCTGCCTCTCAGTGTAAAAACTCCAAAAGAAATGATGTAGTAAAACAATAAAACTTATTTTAAAATTAAAAAAATAATTATGGTTTCAGTCATCAGGAAAGCACAGTTGTGCCATTATACATATGGCGTATTATGTTATGTTTCTTAATTGGTCAGGAAAGTGGTTCTTTCTTCTCTCACTGAAGCTTGCTATAGTCACAACGTGTTGTGTTTGCCTTCTTAGAGCGATCCTCTCTCTTCTGGAAATAGATGACCTCAATTACTTGTTAGAGAACATGATCCCTTCATTCGGCTATCATTTTGACGGGATACTTATATGAGGTGCTGATTTTAATATTAGCATAATATAGGTGGAAAATGACCCAAATTAGGTCAATCAAAATCTCTCTCAGGAATTTGAATACTGAGTACAATGAACTAATGGAAAAGTTTCTTCATTCTGTTATAGTGGGAACCTGATGATTCTTTTAAATTGTTTTAAATCCCCAGATCCTAGGAGTTATCCTATTTCTTCCTTTCTAGAAGCCTTGGTGGTCTACTTTTCCATTCATTCTATGAGCTGCCCCATTTATTAAACAAACTAACGAAACAAAAACCACTTTAAAAAAAAATTCTCAAGGTAGCCATTGATGGTTTCTATCGCTTGTAACCAAAGAAACCTGACATAAAGACTGAGAGCAAAGCTCATAGGGGATAAGCAAGTGCTGAAATCAAATGCTTTATTTCCATTAGGAGGAAATAAAGGAGGGTGAGCTTGTGTTTTCTTAAAAAAAAGTTTTATGGATGAAATGAAGGAATCAGTGGGATTTTCAGAAATGACAGGATTAGAACTTGCCTAAGGAGGAGGGGGCAACATCAGCAAAGGGATCAAGGAAGGACAAGTTCAAGATGGGATCAAGGGTTAGCAATATTCCCAGTTCACACATATATCCTGGGGAACACAGAAATGGGAGAAAAGATTGGGAGGATTGATTTTTCCACTTTTAAAATAAATGTTTATTGTGGTTCTGTGAGGAAATGGTAAATACAACAAACATGTTCCCTACCTTCAGGAAACTGATACCACTACAGAGAAGAGACAGAAATGGCTAACAAAAACATTCTCCAACAAACAAGTAAATTACTTAAAAATGCAACACATTTTGTGTGGGAAAAAAGGAGCTAAGATAGAGAATAACGGCAGGGATTGAGGGGTGGTATGAAGGGAGAACTGGAGGAAGGCAGTGACATTTTAGATACAAATTAAATAATGGGAAATGAGAAGAATGGGGAATTCCAGGGAAAGGAACAGAACCTATAAATATCCTAGGGAGGGAAGACTTTGACTTGTTCTCAGAATTGATTGGTGGTGACTCCAGCCAGGTACACAAAGGAGACTATAGAATAAGACAATCCTGGAGAAACAGGCGGGGGCCAGATCACATAGGTTTTATATCCTAGAGAGGAGTTTGGAATATATTTCAAATTTATGAGTAAGCTCTTTACATTTTATAAGGATCAACTTAAGGGTTATGGGGGGGGGATTAGTTTCGAATGATAAGTGAGATTTATGTGATGAAGAAATGCGAGGAATCAAGAAGGGCATATCATAGCAGACATAATGGGAGATTTAAATGGAAGCATGATGTAGGATTTTTTTTTAATCCACTAGATGATTTAGAACTACTGAAAGAAGTATTTATTATAGTAATAACTACCAATATTATATTATTCATAATATATCTCTACTTCTTTTTTAATTTTATTTAAAAAATTTATTTAATGTTTATTTATTTTTTGAGAGAGAAAGAGAACACAAGCCAGGGAGGGACAGAGAGAAAGAGAGAGAGAGGGAGAGGGACAGAGAATGTGCCACAGAATCCAAAGCAGGCTCCAGGCTCTAAGCTGTCAGCACAGAGCCCAATGGGGGGGGGCTCGAACTCATGAACCATGAGATCATGACCTGATCTGAAGTCGGATGCTTAACAAAGTGAGCCACCAGGTGCCCCACGTATTTCTACTTCTAATGTGCTATAGTGCTTATATTTCCTACTATGTAATTAGCACTTAATTACATGCTGACCAGTATGATATATTTTATATTATATGTTGTTTCCCACCTAGATTGAAAATATCTTGAGAACAGTGGCCATGCCATATATTTCTGTATTTCTCACGTTACCACATTACCTAGCTTATATTTGATATAAATATGAATTAGTAATAATAATAAATATATATTTAATGCTTACTATGCCCTAGGCACTGTGCTAAGGGCCTTTACCTGTATAAATGCATTTAATCCTCATTCTAATTCTATGAAGAAGTCCCAGTTATTATCTGTGCTAAGGGACTTTACATGTATAAATTCACTTAATCCTCATTCTAATTCTATGAAGAAGTCCCAGTTATTATTTTATAGATGACAAAATAAATTTGCCATAATGAAGTACCTTGTCCACTTACTACTAATTGATTAATTGACTTACATTGTTTTAGAAATGGAAAAAATATAAGTATCTGGTCAGGTAGACTCTTGGTCAGAGTATTTTGAAAATAATATATGTGAATAACATTTTCATGATATTTCATTCCCTGGTCCTTTTGGAAATCAATCACAAATCTGTCCAGTGTGATAGAATCCCACATATTTCCTCCTTGTGCCTTTGTTAACTATTTTCATATTTAATAATGGAAGAGTTTATATAGTATAGATTATAACACACTGTCTCATTTACCCTCTCTTTCATTTAATTAAACTGAACTATATTTCTCCTACTGCTAAATCAAAAAGATGAGTACAGATTGATTCTATAGTATATGTGAATGATTCATTTTTTCTAGATCCTAAGCATTTCTAACATCTAAATATACATGCAGAAATACCCATCAAATAATGATTGCGACACAGATTATGATTGGGGCCCAATCATCTCAACAGATACAGATGCCATGAAGTTTAAAAGAGAAAGGAGACAGTGATATTAAGGGGAAAAAATAACAAACACAACACTAATGGGAATAAGAAGAAAACATAAAGACTGTCAAAGAAAATTACAGTTGGGCTCACTACGGGAGGACACAGAAAGGAAACAAAAATAAAAATAATTTAGCTTCTACCCTGAGGCATAGAGCTATAAAAACAATGGAGGAATTTTAATTGGGCAAAAGTGCTCTAAATGTTTGCTTAAAACTATTTCTCTCCTTAAAACACAACCACAGTGATGCCACACTTGACATTTGCTCACAGTCCATTCTCCTCACCCAAAGTTGAAATTTTGTAAACAGGCCATTCCAGTTTCTATTTTGGTTCACATTCTGAATGCAAATAATTACGTCTCACGCCCCCTCAGGAAGAGAGAATTTAAATAATAAGTAAAGATAGTATTAAAACAAATATCAACACACCTATCTGTGCAGAAAATCAGACAGATGAGACAAGTTGTTTGGCAACAGAAGTAGTGGAGATGAAGAAGGAGATATGGGGAGAGGAGGAGGAAAATGAGAACACCATCATCGCACACACACACACACACACACACACACACACACACTCCCTTAGACCCTGATTATTTTAAAAACTTCAAGCGTTTAGATTTGCCCAGTTCTTCCAGGAATAATTCATTTTCTGGCCATGTTTAATATCTTTTCCACTCTCTCTGCCCCTCTTCCCCACTCCTAATTTTGTGAAAGTTTCTTGGCTTACAGAAAATTGTTTCATTCAGAAATATTAGGATCACAACAGGCTGATTAATAACTGTGTTGAAAAGCTAAATTTTGGTGATAGACCACATAAATCTTTCTTATATGACATGTCGGTTCTGCAGCCTGTAGGGGTGATACAGTTTAGATCTTAGGTTTAACTGAATTTCTTTCAGAGCTCTGGCAAAATAGGACCACAAAGAAAATGCCATTAGAGGCATTCATATTTTCTTTTTCAACGTTTATTTATTTTTGGGACAGAGAGAGACAGAGCATGAACGGGGGAGGGGCAGAGAGAGAGGGAGACACAGAATCGGAAACAGGCTCCAGGCTCTGAGCCATCAGCCCAGAGCCCGACGCGGGGCTCGAACTCACGGACCGCAAGATCGTGACCTGGCTGAAGTCGGAGGCTTAACCGACTGCGCCACGCAGGCGCCCCCATATTTTCTTAATGGAGAGGCAGAAACTTGGTTTAGGAAAACTCTGCAAATTATCACTGGCTATTTGGGTAAAGTTAGAAAAAGTGCCAGAATAACATGTGACTGAAAATTCTTTTAAAATAATATTTAAAGGCAATCCTCAATTTTTCAAGAATTTAAAGAATTATTTACTTGTTGCCTCATTTAGTACTCAAAATCAATTTAGCCTAAAGCATTTTAATTAATATAAAAGACCCAGAAATATGTGAAAATGACATTTTATAAACATCATATGGCTTCATAACTTGGGGCCAATTTACACATATTACATTTTTTTCTTATACATATTACAAAATGTCCTCCTTGTTTTTAACCATTTATTTCACTTTATCATACATTTTCTCACCAGAGAAGCAGTTTTTAAAAGGAACACCTATCAAAATATCATGGGACACTAGTGTTCAACAAACATCATTTAAGAAATGCTAACAAGATTGTTTCTTCCCTTCCCTGAATAAAACAGCAACTCAGAAACTTGGTCAAGGAAGCAGGGCATTTAAGAGATGCAGAAATTAGTCTAGAAGTTGAAGATGAAGGAAAGGGAATACTGTTCGAAGTGAAGTCACAAAATTAAGGCCCTTACAACATTGTGGAACTTTCTGAAAATCAGCCACTCTTCATATGTATGGACTGATTTGTGGTTCTATCTCAAACATTACAGATTTTCTCTGTTCCTAACTTTGTCTTAATAACACACAATAAAGTCAGTAAACGGTTGTGTTAATAGCACAGACCCTGGAACATGACTGTAGGTCCTAAGCCCTTTCTGCCTCTTACTTCTTGACCTTTGGAAAGTAATTTAATCTCCCTATACCTCATTTTTTTCATCTGGGAAGTGAAAATAATACCAATACCTACCTCATAAGTTGTTATGTTGGTTAGTATTTATAAAGGCCTTAGAAAAAAGACTGTGGCATAGTAATGCTATATAAGTGTAACATAAGTATATGAAGTTAAAAAATACGTTGAGTCAGTAAAGGATCACTTAGGCACCTAAGGTAGTCCAAGCCATGTTATACATGATGCACAAGGTAGAACAGGTCAAATCTGTGAATTATGCAGCTCATGTCCTAGAGAAAAATAATAGGTAAGTGTGTCAACAAATAAATAAGATTTTTGGATGGAGGTATGGATATGAAGAAATGAGTGTTGAGTGATAGTGAGGGAGGAGAATCTCTCATTGGGAATCTCTTGGAGAATCTCTTCTGGGACCTGGTGTTTGAGATGAGAAGGTAGTATAGGCATAAGAAACAGGGACTCTAAGAACTTAGCAGTGAGAATTACAGACGTTCCCGAGACAAGGGGCAAGGGGCTCAGAGAAGGAAGTGAAAAGGAATATATAACGCCAGAGAAGCAGGCAGCACTTTCCCATTAGCCAGGACTTAGTTTTGGATTTTAAGTGCAATGGAAAACCAATGCACGATTTAAAACTGAGGACCAAGTTGATCTATCTAGTTTAACTGGTAACAAACTCCTTTCTTTCTGCATGGTGACTAAAACCCAGTGTGCATTGGTATGACTTACTTTTTGCATTGGCATGGTGCTTTTGATCCCGAAGTGTAGCTTGCTATTGAGTCAATAAATGCAAATGATACTTATTGGATGGTATATGTGTATCTGTCACTAACAGGTTTTATTTCCTAATTGCTGGTTAGCTACATTCATCTAGTTATATATAAATCCAGTTACACTTTTTCTCTCACTTTATTTCACTCATCCAAAGTTTGGTTGATAATTCTTCTTTCATTTCTTGCCATAAACCCTGGACATTTCTTGCCATAAACCCTGGATCAGCTATAGGCAGCGAACTGTAGTTATATGATGCACTAAGCACCTTTTACAGGATAAAGGCCTTCTTTATTACTAGACTATTGTGGTACTTAACATTTCTCTATGGTTCTGCAAAAATTTGGTGGTTGCTTGCTCAGATGTCTTTGTTTTTTTTTTTTATTTATTTTTTTAACGTTTATTTATTTTTGGGACAGAGAGAGACAGAGCATGAACCGGGGAGGGGCAGAGAGAGAGGGAGACACAGAATCGGAAGCAGGCTCCAGGCTCTGAGCCATCAGCCCAGAGCCCGATGCGGGGCTCAAACTCACGGACCGCGAGATCGTGACCTGAGCTGAAGTCGGACGCTTAACCGACTGAGCCACCCAGGCGCCCCTGCTCAGATGTCTTTAAAGTTTTGGGCATAGTTTGCTGGTTGGTTGAGGTTATTAATCATAATATTCAAATACATAATTTTAATTTATGCCCATTCTGTTTCTCCAGTAAAATCAGGTAGTAAAAAACCACATTTTTGCATGAAAAAGCCCTATTTTATAGATTCAATAGGACACTAAACTGTGAATATCTTAAACTTTTAAACATAAGTAAAGCCAAATTTCAGCGTTTAGCATTGAAGTTATTTAGCATTTTTTTTTTTTAACGTTTATTTGTTTTTGAGACAGAGAGAGCATGAACAGGGGAGGGTCAGAGAAAGAGGGAGACACAGAATCTGAAACAGGCTCCAGGCTCTGAGCTGTCAGCACAGAGCCTGACGCGGGGCTTGAACTCACGGACCGCGAGATCATGACCTGAGCCGAAGTTGGATGCTTAACCGACTGAGCCACCCAGGCGCCCCTATTTGGCATTTTTCAAATGCAGTAACCATGATCTTATCAGAATGCTTTCCGCCAAACTCCCTGTACCTAAATTCAATAATTATTATTATTTTCTCTTTGTGAGTGAGTTTTTCCTTAATTATTTAATATCCTTTACTGATTGAATACCCACTTTGGAAAGCTATGTTGGCTAAACATTAATATTGTTCTTTGCTTTGTTTCAATTGTAACAAGAAATTAGGGGACTTGTTTCTGGCATTCAGGTGTCTCCCTACTGAGATGAATAAGCTGATTAACTGGATGCATGTTTTAGTCTTATGAAGTCTGTGATTTGTTATAGTCTCATGACTTTTAATACCTTGATCTCATTTTTATTCTTTTCAGTTTTTCTGATAAAAACCCTGATTTCTTTCAACTCAAACCATAGAATTATGCGTATGTATGGGGTTAGCTTCCCTGAGTCTATGTTAAATTAAATATTGACTTTGTGAGCTCTATATCATTTATTATTTACCATTCTCAATCTGTGGAATTTATTAAAAAATTGATAAGAATGCCTGGTAGTGAAATCCCCACAGATGTCAAATTGGATGACCCATCCAAACCAATCACAAAATTGACAGATCTATGGTTACTTCAATAAAAATGACACAATTTGACTTTACCAGGGTCTGATATTTTTAAAGGACACTTTGAGATATTTTCTTTGAAGGAATAATGTTCTTCAATTTTAGAAAACTACTTTTTTTTTCTTCCAGAAAATGCTTTCTTGTGAGCCTTATTAGCGTTTCTGTTCTTTCTGCCTTTTCCTAGAAGTTGATTTCTCATTCTTCGGCACTTTGGAAAATGTTGGGAGAGAATTTCAAGTATTTAAAAAAATATTTTTAGCAGATTTACCTTTTGTGCAAAGTGTCAGACAGTTCAAGGGGGCACCCTGAGCTTTCTCACATCTTTTGTCAGCAGAAGAGAATTTCATCCCTAAAGAACAGTTGTTCACATTACAAAAATAAGTCTCCTACGCAGGTGCCCTTGCTGGTACCCTCCAGAGAAAGGACAAAAAATAAATGATCCTATAGACTGATTAACCTACTCTCTGTCCCATCACCAAACCTAGGGCTCTTGGTAAAGTGGTAATGAAAGGTTCTGCAGGGTTTCGAAAATGCTTTCCAGTTTCCTAAACAGTTTTTTAAACCTCTATCATATGACTGTTTTCTAATTTAGCTTCTGTGGGCAGAGGTCATATAAGTAAAGAACAAAATGTCAAATGAAGCATAGTAGGCTTGAGAATAATGTTAAAAATATCTGTTACCATTCTTTCAAACTCATGATGTTAAGCATATCAATAGCTCTGGTTAAAAGAAAGGGGGAAAAGCTCCCTACTTCCAAGTCTATGCAATTATCAAACAAAAACTTACCCTCTATGACTCAAGCTATCTGTTCACACATACATAGTTAGCACAGTTTCTCAAGCCACGCTGCACTTTAGAATCCCTTGGGGACCTTGTAAAACTTCCTGTTGCTGGAGTTCCAGCCCCAGGGAATCTGCTTTAATCGTCCCACAAATGGGAGAAGGTATTGGCATGTGTTAGTCAGTGCTTCCCCAGATGACTCTAATATACAGTCACGACTGAGCTGGGGCAGACAGACACCTCTCTTCCAGTGTGTGGTTGAAAATACCTGAAAGGTAAAATTATTAGGAAGAATTATTCTTTCTGATGAAAATAAGGCTCATCTGGAGATGGCTGGCTGTGTGTTTCACTAGCATTTATTTTTTTCTACATATGCAATTACTCACTCCATGGTTTTATTGTTAGTCTTAGTATCATTAGTAGTAGTACGGCTTCTGTTAACCCATCTTTTGGTTAATCAATAAATCAACATATATATTTAGATTCATTGCTCTGTGGTAAGTTCCAAACATCAACAACAGCGACAAAATTAAACTTGATCCTTGAACTCAGGGAAATTACCCATGTTGTGCATGTTGCTCTGAAGACCAAAGGGCTGAGGAGGGATACAGATGGTAAAGAAAACAGGACTGGGTTTATGCACTGTTACATTTCTAATATTGAAGTTTAGGGGAGAGAAGTTCTTAGGAAAGCCACAGATGCAGGTGACATTTTTAAATGCTATGCTCTATCATTGACATCGGACAAACAGCTCTATGTTCCATCCATTCCTGCTTTCCAATTCATTCAATACTCAACAATCAGAAACTTTGGACAGTACAGCATGTATTAGGTAGTATGCCTTTTACAGTAGAAGAGTCGTGTTTTGCAATGAGCTGTCACTGTACAAGTAGATTGGCTGGGATGTGTGGTTACCTCTGTGTTATTGACAGAGATTAGTAATACTGTAGTGAATCTTTGAACAGCAATGCCATATGTCTGAAAATTGTATTATAATAAAATGATTAAGAGCATGGACTCTGGAATCAGACTCCCTAAACTTTTAGGATTAATGAGTGTGCTCAGACTAATAATAATTTCACCTTTAGGCCTTGCGTATCCCTATCCCTAAACTGAGGTTAATAGTACATATTTAATGAAGTGCCTACCTGACTCAGTCAGTAGAGCATGTGATTCTTGATCTCAGGGTCATGAGTTCAAGCCCCATGCTAGGCATGGAACTTACTAAAAAAAAAAAAAAGTATATTTCAGTTGGTTTTTGTAAAATTACTTTCAGACTCCATATCAAGTATTCAACAGTGTACCTAGTACATGTCAGTCCTCAAGAAAATGCAAGTTTATGATTATTCTTTTTTGTTGCTGTTATATTGTTATTTATTACTACAAGTAATGCAAATAGGCCTCACTGTGCATCCTAGGGTAAGAGACCATCAACTAACAAAATAAACAGAGGGGCAAAGCTTTACTAACAGAATCATAGTTTAAAAGCTATAATGGTAGAAAGTCATGCTCAGCCTAAAACAGTATTGAAGATGTGTAATGACAAAATGTCCTTCATGAAAATGGGAACACTGGGAATGTTCACAACCCACTGTTATAAAATTGCAGGATCAACTTTGGCAAAATGTGGGTGGTAGACTGTTCAACAAAATCAAGTTAGAAATGCTAGTTTTAGCTTTTATATGTTGTCCTTTAGTAATTAAGAGTAACGCAGTGATGGGGCGCCTGGATTGCTCAGTCAGTTAAGTGCCCAACTTCAGCTCAGGTCATGATCTCACCGGTTTGTGATTTCGACCCCACATCGGGCTCTGTGCTGACATCTTGGAGCCTGGAGCTTGCTTCCAATTCTGTGTCTCCCTCTCTCTCTCTGCCACTCCCCCACTCACACTCTGTCTCTCTCCAAACTAAATATACATTAAAAATTTGGGCCGCCTGGGTGGCTCAGTTGGTTGAGAGTCCGACTTCAGCTCAGGTCATGATCTCACAGTTCGTGGGTTCAAGCCCCACGTGGGGCTGTGCTGACAGCTCAGAGCCTGGAGCCTGCTTTGTATTCTGTCTCCCTCTCTCTCTGCCCCTCCCCCACTCATGCTCTGTCTCTCTCTCTCCTTCAAAAATAAATAAAAAACATTATAAAAAATTAAAAAAAAAATAAAAGAATAAAAAAAAAAAAAGAGTAATGCAGTGAGCCAGTACTAGTAAGGGACACATAGGTGTTACACCAGCTGAAGTTTATGGAGTTTTGATACAGAATATCTGCTGTAGTTCCTATGAAAATATTAGATCCAGTAGAGGACAGCTCAAGTTTTCTTACAAGGAGTATTTATTATTAAATCTAATACATGATTTCCTGGATCAATTTTAACTTTTTGAAGGATCAAAACTTGAAACCAAGGAAGGAAAAAGTCTTTCAGGAGATGAATGGACTATTCCTGATGGCCACACTATCTGTGTTTAAATGTTGAGTTGTGATTATGCCATACGAAGGGATACTGAGACACTAGGGGATATTGACGCAGCTGATGCAAGAAGCAGAGAGAGCCCATTACTGTCAATGAGAAGACTATGAATTTGAGGATGAACAGATGTTAGACCTCTTTGAAATATGTGCCATGGTACTAATTACCGGTGTGAAATATGAGAGAGGAGAGTGGGGGATAGCAAAATAGGTTTGACTAAGTTGGAACCATATGTATATTTAGAGGAGAATGGGTGGAGGGCTATTTGAACAGAGAGCACAAAAGATGAAAATAAGATTGGCATCACATCATATAGAGATTATCAGTGTGGCCGTAGAACCTATGCCACAGAAAGTCCTTGGATAAAGATACATGATTTGATTTCAAGTCCTTAGGTACATTTTCTGTAAAACCAAGAATCCTGGGCAAATCACATAGTGGGTGTACAGTAAGCAATGGGTGAAGGAAAATAAATAATGAAGAGAGAAGGAAGTTTAAAACAAAAAAGCATCATAGAAAGAAGAATGAAACAGCAAAGATTCAAAATGATCCAAAGGAGGTAGAAAAAGGACACTCTGAATCAGGAGAAATGTATGCACAAAAACATTAATACAAACGTTTAGACACAATAACTTTTTTTTTTAAATTTTTTTAACGTTTATTTATTTTTGAGACAGAGAGAGACAGAGGATGAACGGGGGAGGGTCAGAGAGAGGGAGACACAGAATCCGAAACAGGCTCCAGGCTCTGAGCTGTCAGCACAGACCCCAACGCGGGGCTCGAACTCACGGACCGCGAGATCATGACCTGAGCCGAAGTTGGCTGCCCAACCGACTGAGCCACCCAGGCGCCCCAATAACTTTTATTCCATATCCAGGTGGTAGGTTTAACCAGAGGGCTTCCTTGATTATCTCAAATAATTATATACTAGCATTTTATAAAAAGTGTATTTAAAAGAGCATCAAATGTAATGTTTATGATTTACCTGAATAGATCTTTGAAGAAGGGAAAAAAATGATATAAAAACTTTACTTATTTAGGAATAACATTTGACTTAGGCTTTATAGTAGTCCAGAGGAAACAAACAGAGAAGCATAGTTTACAAATTTCCATTATGCTTGGATACACTATTAATAAACTCTTCTTGCTGGAACATTCATTGCAATGTCATATATATCAATACCAGCCTTCCAGCATTAATGCTATCAACAACAAAACAGTGATCACAATTTCACAACTGCTTATGAAGAGCTTATAAGCTTTAATTTGGTAGTGAGTTATAAAGATGGTCCATGACTCTCTTAATATGAACACAGCGTGTGTGTGTGTGTGTGTGTGTGTGTGTGTGTGTGTGTGTGTTTCCAGGAACCAGGGTAAGAATTAAGAGGTTCCGATCCTAAATGTCTGTGTTTTGTTCACCACTTGAAAATGGAGAATAAATCCCATTATATAAAGATGTAAGTAAGAAACTTCTGAGAGGAAAAGTGAAAATGTCTGAGGTTAGAAATACCCAATTATTGAGTGGTTCCAACTACAGATATTTAAGGAAGGAGGTTAGTTTGATGCCTGACACTTCCACATGAATCTATTTTACTTCTCACTCTGTGATAAAAGACAAATTTTAACTCACTTAAATCCACAAAATGGGAAATTCATTTTACCTCAGCTGATTCATTTCCTTCAGTGGAAACATCTTTATTATAATGTGCTTTTGTTGGGATCAAAGGGGATTCTTAAGGGGGTCGTTTAATTCTACAGAGAATTGTGATACTGGTGATGAGTTCTCAGAATATGCAATCAAAAATTGTAGTAGTATGATTAAAGTAAAATAACCTGTATTTTATTTGAAATTACATATTTCATTGGAGTATATATTCCAAGTTGCAAATAGTTAAGTCTCCAAAATTTTACCTGAAAATAGATTATTAGGGATTAGGTTAAAATTTTATCTACTAAAGTATGTAATAAACAGTGTCTAGATTGCCAGGAACACCCCCCAAATTAAATTTAATCTACAATATTATTGACATATAATTTTGTGAAGGAAGTACAACATAATACTGTTGCTACTCTAAACACAGACATTTTAAAATAGAATTATCTTTTTAATACTTTTGATCTTGGGTGCTTGAGGTTCAATTAGATAAGAAGTCTAAGGGTTCTAAGTCTAAGAAGTCTGAGGGTTCCTGTGGCTATTCTAAAGACAAAATGAGTGACCTTTTCCTTTTTAAAAAAAAAAATGATTATTTATTTTTAAGAGAAAGAGACACAGAGCATGAGTGGGTGAGGGGCAGAAAGAGAGAGTTGGAGACACAGAATCCAAAGCAGGCTCCAGGCTCCAAGCTGTCAGCACAGAGCCTGATGCAGGGCTCAAACTCACAAACTGTGAGATCATGACCTGAGCCAAAGTCGGGAGCTTAACCAACTGAGCCATCCAGGTGCTCCATGAGTGACCTTTTCTAAGTGCCTACTGTATGTCGAAATATTGTGCTAGATGATTTACATAGGTTAACTAAATTAGACTTCATATTAACTGCAAAACTATACATTTTAACTTACTATAAAAGTGAAAAAAACATGTATATTTAAGTAATCTGTTAAGCCCCATAGATCATAAGAGGTACATATAGAATTTTAAATCATGTTTGTCCATTGTTTATTTTCTGGATTTTGAGATTTTCAGACTCTTAGCATCTTAAGGTTCTGGATATTTATAATGACTAATTTCACTTCAAAACCTAACTTTTCTTTTCCAGGACACTGGATGAGAAACCTATCAGAGGACAAAAAAGAAGGAACACCATGTCCTAAACTATCGAAGGAAGATCCACCAGCATCGTGTTTATATGATCAGCTTTCCCATCATCTCTCATTACCAAGGACTTACTATGTGTGAGATGCTGTACAATGCTCTTTACACATATTGTCTTATTTGATCTTATAAAAATTATACAACTTAGATTCAACTATTATCCTTATTTAACTAAGATCCTTAACAGTTTAGTAACTATTATCCCCTTGATCAGACAGGCTGATTCCAGAACCCATCTTCTACACTACTATTTTAAAATGCCATTCCTCCAACATCCATATGGAGGTACCATATATTTGTTTTAAGTTCTATTTCTTGTATCCTTCATGAGTATTTAAAGACCTCCACCCTGGAACTAATAGCAGAAGTTTCCCATTTTTGGTAAAGCACTTAGATTTACTCCCTTCTATTGTAATACCTTCCACTTGGGGCTTTCTTTCTAGGGGGCAGGTTTGATTATATTTTCATCTAGATTTTCATGATGGGTATCAGACAGTACATTTTTCTTTACTGGAAGCTCCTTCTGGTTGCTTTCAAATCAGATGGCTGATAGGACCATCTAATTAAGACCAAAGTCATATTACGGCTCAGGAGCAAATTAAAAAAAAGGGGGGGGGGCAAACAAGGAAAGGGAAGCACTCTGAGCAATAACTTTGAATATAATATAAAGTTACACATCTGGAGGTGCCTGCGTGGCTTAGTTGGTTAGCTGTTTGACTCTTGGTTATGGCTCAGCTCATGAGCTCGCAGTTTTGAGCTCCGCATTGGCTCTCCACAGGCAGCGTAGAGCCTGCTTGGGATTCTCTCTCTCCCTCTCTCTCTGCCCATTCCCCATTCATGCTGTCTCTGTCTCTCTCAAAATAAATAAATAAAACTTAAAAAAAATTAAAGTTACACATCTGGGTTCAAATTCTAATTTTATGACATTGTCCAAGCTAGCATTTCTGCACTTTAGTTTTCTCACTTGCGAAAAACAAAAACAGAAAGAAGGTAAAGTAATGCTGTATTTCATCAATCCTGAATTGTACTTTTTCCTCCCACATTTCAGCATGTATGAAGATGAACATATCTTACAATAAAAGATGTGGCATAGTTTAATTGACAATATCTCTACTTTCTCACTGGTACCCAAAATTATGTGTCTTAAAATTGACAGTGACTTACATTTGACAAAATATAATGTGTTCTTTAATGATTATTATATTCGCTTTGCTTGATGCCTCAACATCTAATTCTCAGATGATTTAGTTTAAGCAAATGTTTGTATATCCATTCCCTTGACAAAGATGTAACCCAGAAACTTCAGGGAAAGTTTTTTGTCCTACTAGGAAAGACACAGAGACATCTTTCTGAACACTGTCATGTGACTTTTAGAATGGCTACAGCCATCTATTTTCCAGTTTGAAATTAAAAATATTAGCAAAGAATAATAGAACCACAAGAAATATTAGAAGCAGAGGCAGGAATCATGATTCATCAAGGGCAGAGCACTGTTCTTCTTGTTATATATGGCAATATATTTTCTTCTTACTAACAAAATACAGATCATGAATAATCAATGTTGTGTGTTGTAGAAAGGGTTTACTGTTACACTACTGAAAATAAGCTACGTATCAATAAAGTTCAGTGTGAAGCCACTTTTTGAATCTTTTATCAATAAATAGAAAAGAGTATATAGAAATAATATTTATCATATTTTTATGTTCATCATATTTGCACTGGAAACAAAATTAGAAGACTAGGTGACAGGACCAGAGTTTTCTGATATTATATCAGATAAAAACAGTAACTGTAAGTTAGACTGCTTGGGTTTATAACTTGCCTTCAACTCTGCCAGCCCCAGTTTTGTCATCTATATCCAGGGTATCATTGATGTTTCTCATGATGATTCTTATGAGAATATAATGAGTAAGACATGCCACACTTGGATTTCAAGATATAGTACAAAACTTTAGTAATCAAATGCATATGGACTAGCACAAATATAGACACAGAAATCAATGTTACAGAACCAAGAGTCCAGAAATAAATCTACACTTCTATGCTCAATTAACCTATGACAAAGGAGGCAAGAATATACAGTGGGGAAAAGAATCTCTTCGATAAATGGTGCTGGAAAAACTAGACCACTACATGCAAAAGAATAAAACTGGACCACTTTCTAACAGCATACACAAAAATAAAATCCAAATGGATTAAAGACTTAAATGTGAGACCTGAAACCATAACAATCCTAGGAGAGAACACAGGGGATAATCTCTGTGACATCTTTTTCTAGATGTCTCCTAAGGCAGGGGAAACAAAAGCAAATATAAACTATTGGGATTACATCAAAATAAAAGCTTTTGTACAGCAAAGGAAACCATCAACAAAACAAAAAGGCAGCCTACTGATTGGGAGAAAATATTTGCAAATGAAGTATCTGATAAGGAGTTAATATCCCAGGTATACAAAGAACTTATGCAACTCAACAGCAAAACAAGAAACAATCTGGTTAAAAAATGGGCAGAAGACCTGAACAGACGTTTTTCCAAAGAAGATTTACAGATAGCTAACACACATGAAAAGACATTCGACATCCCTAATCATCAAGGAAATGCAAATCAAAACCACAATTAAGATACTACCTTAAACTTGTCAGAATGGGTAGAATAAAAAAGACAAAAATACACAAGTGTTACTAAGAATGTGGAAATAAAATAACTCTCATGCATTATTGGTAGGAATGTAAATAGGTGCATCCACAATGGAAAACAGTGTGGAGGTTCTTAAAAATTAAAAATAGAAATTCCTTATCATCTGGTAATTCCACAACTGGGGATTTACCCAAAGAAAACAAAAGCACTAGTTTGAAAGGATATATGCACCCCTTTGTTTATTGCAGAATTATTTACAATAGCCAAAATATGGAAGAACCCCAAGTTTCCATCAATAGATGAAGAAAGAAGATATAGCATATACAATGGAATACTACTTAGCCATAAAAAACAATGAGATTTGCAACAACATGGATAGACCCAAAGGGTATCATGTTAAGTGAAATAAGTCAAACAGAGGAAGACAAATACCATATGATTTCACTTACATGTAGAATCTAAAAAATAGGGGCGCCTGGGTGGCGCAGTCGGTTAAGCGTCCGACATCAGCCAGGTCACGATCTCGCGGTCCGTGAGTTCGAGCCCCGCGTCGGGCTCTGGGCTGATGGCTCAGAGCCTGGAGACTGTTTCCGATTCTGTGTCTCCCTCTCTCTCTGCCCCTCCCCCGTTCATGCTCTGTCTCTCTCTGTCCCAAAAATAAATAAACGTTGAAAAAAAAAATAAAAAAAAAAAGAATCTAAAAAACAAAGCAAATGAATAAACAAATACAAAGCAGAAACAAAACCATAAATACAGAGAGAAAAATGATGGTTGCCAAAAGGGAGATAGGTAGGGGATGAGCAAAGTGAGTGAATAGAAATGGGAGATTTGGGCTTCCACTTATGAAATAAATAAGTCATGGGAATAAGAGTTACAGTACAAGAAATATATCAATGTATTATGGCATATAATGACAGATGGTACTTACACTTGTGGTGAGCATAGTGTAATGTATAGACTTGTCAAATCACTATGTTGTATACTTGGAATTAATGCAACATTATGTATCAACTATAGTGCAAAAAATATGGCACCTGGAGCAAAGTACTTGGCCCATATTAAACAGTAAAAAATGCTCACTATTATTACTATTAGGCCAATGAAATGTGATTTATTTTTATATTACTTATGATTGCTTCAGTATTTGTCATGTGGGCAATCTACCATGCTGAAGAGGGGAAAAGTTTTAGGTTTAATTGGTAACAATAAAGTATGTTGTTAATGAGTTCAAAGGAGATATTGGGAGAAAAAAAAATACAGAATATCTGTATTTCTGCAACCACAAGGATAAGTTAAACCATGAATACATTTGGGGTTTTATTAAATAAAGAAGAGGCTCTTTATGATATTGGATTGCACAGATGCCACCACTTATATTTTAGTTATGGCTTTCCCTTCTGTGTGTTAATGGTATTACAAATTGATAGGCTATATGCAAGTGAATGAAATAGTAAGTAAACGCTGAAAAAAAAAATGAGATCTAGCTCATTCCATCTTAGGAGAAGACCAGGGGGGTGGTTTGGGAGGGTTTGCACAAGGAACAAAGGATTGGTTACAATAGAATGAACATGGCTTTTAAATATAGCTGACCTGTGAACAACATGGGTTTGGACTATGTGAGTCATATTATACATGGATTTTTAAAATAAACCTATTACAGTAAATATATTTTCTCTCTCTTATTAGTTAATAGCATTTTTTTCTTAGCTTACTTTATTGTAAGAATATAGTATATAATACATATAACACACAAAACATGTGTTAATCAACTATTTATGTTATCAGTAAGGCTTCTGGTCAACAACAGGCCAGACGTTCTTGGGGAGTCAAAAGTTACACATAGATTTTTGACTTTCAAAGGTTCAGTACCACTAACTCCCAGGTTGCTCAAGGGTCAAGTATAATAGGGATTATAATGAGTTTACTTGTTCAAAATTTGTTAGGTCTTGCAGAATTCTTGCCTCACCTGCAAATGTGGTTAAGTGTAAATAAACGGTTCATGGATACCTTCTTTAGTTGGTAATAACTTTATAATATTGTTGCTGCATAGAATTAAACCCTAGGAATGAAATTAGATGGAACCCATTCTTATGATGTGTTGGCTTTTGATAATTTGCTTTCCAATTTGTGTACCCTATTGTGAGGCATGTTTTGCCTGCCCCCCCGCTACCATCATCAAGTAGGACTAACCTTATTTTGAAAAGAGAATCAGTGAAAAGGTGGGAACGCAATTATTTAAAATATGTCACTTGCTATTTTTTCATTTGAAAAAAAACTCAGGTGGGGAATAGTTGACCAGACAGTTACAACTGTAATAGATAGATTTTAAATCACATTCAAAGACTTACCTCAATAGCCTTTTATACTCTGTCTGACTGGTTTTGTTTTCAGTTCAAGGTGCCACTTTAGAGGTGAACTGGAGATAATCTACAGGAAAAAAAAAAATAACACATGAAAAAGTATGAAAACTATTTCATAAGAAGAAACTGAAGGAAATTTGTGAAAGTTGAGGTCTGAATAATATAATTTTGGGTCATAATAGAGCTGCTCAAATATTTGAAATGAAACTACTCAGAAATCTTAAAGATATATTTTATTACTACCAAATATAGGAATAATATTAATAATTGCAAGTCAAAGAGAAACACTTTCAACATCAATTTAAAAATTATAAAATACAACAACTATATCATGAGCTATTTAATAAGTTGCCAAGCATCTACCTCATCAATGAATTTATTAAAACAGAAGCTGGATGTCATCTGTTACGATAGCTGCAAAAGGCATTTCCATATTAGTGGATGATGCTAGAACAGATACCTTTGTATTTCCTTTCCAACTTGAAGTAAACAACTCATTTCATTCGTGTCTATAATCTATAAGATGTTACTCTAGATTTAGAAATGCAGAAGTAAAGCCCACAAGAAGCTTTAGTCTAGATGTTAAGCCAGATCATTCAGTAAAATTTCAAAATGATAGAGTGCTACACAAATGTTATGGAAGCGTAGAGGTGGAACAACAATTTGAGAAGAAATGGAGATAATGTGGTCAGTCTTGAAGGATATGTACAGGAGATAGTAGGTGAAAAGAGAGCAGAAAGATACTCTATAATATCAGATGAAATAAGAGAAGAAAGATACTCTATAATTTCTATTCAATATATACCTGTAATATATCTTTATTTTGTGCACCTGGTAATAGAGCAAGAAGAAGATTTAAGAATGTGGATTGTCTATACCATGGATACCTTTAATTCTGTGTGTGCATCTACCCTAAATTAATTAAAGTACCATTAAAACAATAAACAGTAGAAAGACAAATGTCAGCAGCTTTTCAGCTTGCAAACCACAGGAGAAAATATGTAAATAAAATCCCACTAATAATTGCTTTTCTTAGAGCATTGAAATTTAGAAACTAAAAACTATTACCTTGTCCAATTAAAAAAAATCCCCAATAGTTAATAATTCTTTGCATGTCTCAGTTGCCATAAAAGATGTTTGTGAAATTCTTTAGTAATGTGAGAATAATAATGAGATCCCTTTATGACAGGTGTAGCAAATATCATAATTTTCTAATGAATTCCCTCTATAAAGTGAATTGTGTTGGGAAGTATGGCTTAAAAAGTCAAATCATTGGAAATATAGCAGGAAATACATATCACAATTTCTATGGAGCTGTCCCTACTTCAAATATTATTTTAATGTAAAATATGTGTTTTAATTTCAAGTTACAAAAGGTGGTTACAGAAGATATTCCTTAACGATTCTCACCTCCTAAAACTCACAGCCTTGAATAGCATCCTCCAACAGTGAATAGGACTGGGCTGTGTAGCAATAGGATATCGTGAAAGTGACAACATCTGACATCTGGTCATAAAAAACATTGTGGCTCCTGCTTCCCTTTTTAGGATCACTTGCTCTGAGGAAAACCATCTACCATTACATGAGGACATTCAACTTGCCCTGTAAAGAGAAACCCAAGGCAAGGAACTAAGGCCTCCTGCTCACAGCCAAATGAGTCAGCCATATTGGAAGTGAATTCTCTAGCCCAGTCAAGCCTTCAAGTGACTGCAGTTCCAGGTGACTTTTGGTTATAACATCCTGAAAGGCACTGTGCCAGAACCAACCAGCTAAGCTGCTCCCAAATTCCATACACATGCGCTCACACACACACACACACACACAAATATGAAAATGATTATTTTTTATTATAATAGCTTTATTGAGATGTAGTTACATATCATAAAGTTATCCAGTGTAAAGTGTCCAATTTAGTAGTACTAAAATAGATTTACCAAGATGTGCAACCATTACCATGATCTAATATTAGAACACTTTTATTATCCCCAAAATAAATGTTTACCCAACAGCAGTCACTCATCACCCCCTCACCTCATCACTTTCTGCTTCTCAGCTCTCAACCTTAGGCAACCACTGAGTTATTTAGTTTCTAAACAGAGAGACATTCTGTCTCCATGCTTATTATGGGCATTTCACATAAATAGAATGATACAATAATGTGGTCTGTTGTCACTGGCTCATTTCACTTAAAATAATGTTCCTGAGGTTCTTCCATGTTGTAGCATGTATCACTTCATTTTCATTTTACAAAATTATATATTCCCACTGTATATTATTTTTTGCTTATCCTTTCATCCGTTAAAAATTTGAATTGTTTCTACATTGGGCCATTGTAAATAATGCTGCTTTGATCACTTATTTGTAAGTTTTTGTTTGTTTTTGTTCTTTTTTACTGGAAATATATTTTCCTTTCTTTTAGGTGTAAGCCTAGGAATGAAATTCCTGGGTCATATAACTCCATGTTGAAGTTTTGAGGAACTTCCAGGCTGTATTCCAAAGTGGCAGCACTGTTTTACGTTGCCACCAGCAGTGTATGATGGTTAAATTTTTCCACATCCTCGCCAAAACTTGTTATTACCTGCCTTCTGAAATTTGCCTTACAAATGAGTGTGAAATAGTATCTGACTTGATTTGTATTTCCCTGATGACTAATCATGTTGAGAGTTTTTCTCCGGTTCTTAACCATAGGCATCTCTTCTTTGTACATATCAGTATTCAAATCCTGGCCCATTAAAAAAAAATGGGTCATTTGTCTTATTATTGAGTTGCTCATTATTTTAAGTTCTAAATTTTCAAGTAATTTGGTAAATGGTAAAAGATAACTAACATATGCATTACTTCTACATTTTCTTAGAGAAAATGTGATGCTGATGCATTTTAATTGATCAGAAGGAAAATATACTCGTTTGCTAGAGAAAAAAAAAAATGGCATTACTGTATTCTTAGCACTGGGATTCATAAACATTTAAAGTTAAGGTATAAAAAATAAAGGAAATTTCATCAGAAATAGAAATAAAAACATAATTCAAATCATATGCTTGCCTAGGTACTACATTGATAATTATTGATGATCCAAGGAAATTGCCAAAAACTCATTATCAACCACAACAATTTTTTCAAATATAAGAAAGAACTGAAAAATCTTGATATGTTTTTATAAATATTTTCATCTAGAAATTTTCAGTGCATCATCTAGACCTTCCTTTGCTTATAAGAAATAAAGAATATTTAGCATAAAACAGAGAACTGCATTTCATAATGCCTTTAAAATGCATGTCTAATAAACTCATGTTTTTCTTTAAAAAGTTATAATTCAAAATGGGATGATTTTGAATGTTATAAATTATTTGGTCAGTGCTATTCATTACGTTCAGATTTAGAAACCAAATTACGTTAAGCAGTTTGCAAATCTTTATTGATATTTGTATTTGAAGAAAAAATTCATTTAGTATGGTTTTAAAAAGTTATTTCTATATAATTTTTTTGTCTTCAGTTATTTTACTGATTTAATCCCTACCATGTGATATAAATATGGGAAAGACAAATACTATAGGATTTCACTCATACGTGGAAATTAAGAAATAAGAGATTACCATAAGCGTGTGGGGGGTAAGGAGAGAGGCAAAGGAGAAAACACATTCAACTGCAGAGAACAAACTGGGAGTTACTGGAGGAGAGGTGGGTGGAAGGATGGGTTAAATGGGTGATGGGTATTAAGGAGGGCACTTATTATGAGCACTGGATGTTACATGTAAGTGATGAGTCACGAAATTATACACCTGCAACTATATTGCACTGTATGTTAGCTAACTAGCATTTAAATAAAAACTTGAAAAAGACAAAAGAAAGAAATAGGTGGCCTAAAACAAGAATGGGAAGTGAGTGAATATGTACTTTAAAGCAACATCAGTAACTATATAGGTTACAGAAACATTTCATTTCTCTTCCTCGACTGATAAAAAAGATCCTTAAAATCCTATCGAGCCAGAGATTTAAAAATCCCTCAACTATCTTGCCTCTGAACTATGTTATTTTTAATATAGTTTACTTCTACTTTTCTAGACTATGATAAAGAAAATTCAATCAATTTATATGAATGTTCTTATTGCTGTCTATAGTACTGTATGGACAGTACTTGCATTCTTTTATTCCCAAATGCTTGTTATAAATAATGAATTAACTCAGCAAATATGAGCCCACATGCTTTCAACTTAAAATTACCATGGCATATCTGGAGAAAATGGCAGCAATAATTGTATTTATTTTAAATAAAAAGTTGCTAAAAGTATATTTAATGTTTTTCCCCCCCATAACATCTGGATGAACACACAGAATTAAACTTCAGGAATTGATAATTATATAGAAAGACCCTCTAATAAGTACAAAAACATCAAAAGCAGCTCCATCTGAAGATACAAAAGTTACACTATCACCAAGTGTGATAACAGATTATCCTAATTATTTAGTGAAAGAACAAGTGTAAGCAATATAACAAAGGTTCTTTAATGTAGGTATATGAATTCAAAAGGCAGTTCTGTAAGTGAAAGAAATTCTTTGTGATGGTATGAAATATATTGTTCTGAATGTTTTCATGATTGGTGTAAGATGAATCATTCTTAAATGAATTATGGTGGCATCTTTGTGGTTTTTTTTCTTTTATGGAAATATTAGAATACCATTATTATATTATGCTTCAGTTGTTTACATGTTATCCAAACATTTCCCTGTCAGCATTTTACAAATTACCAGAAGGTAAGCTTAATTTATGCACTGAAGTACAATGGAGAAGCAAATGTATTTCTATTCATGTAAGTGAGTTAGTTGATTGGCATATTTCCTGTGCTCTATGGATGTCCTATGATCATGTGTGGCTAACCTCACAAACTTTGAATGAAATCTATTTGTTTGCAACTTTACAAGATTTCTAAACGTAAAAATCTCTGGAAATAACTGCATAGACAGTGGCATTTTAGTGATTTATTTTCTTCATTATATAAACTAGATTAACTAGTTTTAAACATCTCTCCATTCCTGCCATATTTCATATATTATTCCTCCTTCTGCATGACATACAAATATAATCAAAATTAAAAATCTGGCACTGGAGCTCTCCAAATTGTCCAAAGTTTGTGCACAATCTCTGCCATTTGGTTTTAGCTACACTGGCTATCAATTCTTAAAATATCTTATTTTTTCCCAAATTAGGCATATTCACGTTCTGTAGGAAAGACTCCTTCTACATCTGTTTTTTTTTTTTTTTTTTTAAGTTTATTCACTTATTTTGAGAAAGACAGAGAAAGACCACAAGTGGGGGAGGGGCAGAGAGAGGGAGAATTCACAAGCCAGGACATCATGACCTGAGCCAAAACCAATAGTCAGACCCTTAACAGACTGAGCCACCCAGAGCCCCTATATCTGGGTCTTCTTTACCGTTCATGTCCCAATAGCTTAAAGTTTATTTTCTGAGAGTTCTCCTTACCATTTAAATAAATCCTCCGCTTCCAATTTTGATCACATCACCACATTTATTACCTTCCTGATGTTTTTCACAATCTGCAACGATCATTTTCATGTTTCTATTTTGTGATCCACTCTCCCAGCCCCACCAACTCAAACATAAGCTACAGGAGGGCAGGGGCTTTTCCTGACAGGTTCTTCTGAGTCAGAAGTAGAATGGCAAATACTTGTTTAATGAATAAAGAAAGTTGTACAAATGATCTCCCTGTAACTAAGGTCTTCTGAATTGATACAATCATGTATACTCCACAGGTCATGTCCTCAATTGTTTTTCTAGTTTTAAGTCCAATTAAATGATAGATATTTTTTGAACTATAAGTAGAAAGAGTGACAGTCACGTCAGAATCGACTTTCTTAAAAACTCAAGTAACGTAAAGATAGAATGAGTAAGGAATCGCTGAACTCCACATTTCAGCGGTTGTTTTCTTTACAAATTTAATCTATCTTTTAACTATTTCACTTGTGTGCAAATGCAACACGTAGGTTTTAATCAAACTATTAAGAGAAATTCTAATGCAAGTTATCTCATGACATGCTTTTTAGGAAAAACTGTTTTAAAAAAGGAAGAAAAATGCCATTTTTTTTTCCACAAGTAATTAAAGGAATGGATCCAATCATGCCTTTTGAAATTCTCATTGTATGGAGAGGATAATTTATTTTTAGCTAAGAACTGAAGCTAATAACTTAGGGATCATCTTTTTTTTTTTTTAAGTGTTAGCAGTGACATGAATTTGAGTAAGCTTAAGTACATTATTAAATTTGTTCAACTAGGTAGCAAAAATGGATTTAAAAGTTAAGGAGGTAAAGAGCTCTTCATAAAAAGTCAAGATATGTATATACATGTATCCATCAAGGTAGGCATTTCAAGTCTTTTTTCAAGATATCTAAATATAAAATCCTGAGGTTAAAGATATGATCACTGGAAACTTCAGATATAAGAATTTATACACAAGATATATAAAAAGATACGAAGAAGATACAAGATATAAATTCAGGAGTTTTTCTTTTGCTTTTAAATTTATTAGACTTATTGTTGCAATCATGAGCCTGACACCAGACTGTCATAATAAATCTTTTGGGAAAACCTCTGTCCATTGGGATAATTGGGTTTGATTTTTGTCAGGACAGAAAAGAACATTTTCTTTCTGCATATACAGAGTTGAAAGAGAAAAGGGAAGGAGAAGAAAATAAATGAGGGTAGATATATACAAATTTAGTTCATCCTTTCCTACTTGAAAAACCAAGCCCTCTATTTTTTCCTTCTAATTCCTAATAAGATCTCATTGAGCATGGTGTCTTACATGTTTCCCTCCATACTGAGGTTTGTAGAGAATAATGAAAGATGAAGAAAGAAATCAATGTTTTTGTATACTCTCTTTTGGTTATTCCTCCAAGTAACAGGGTAAATAGTTTTAGGAATACATAAACAGGTTCATTGATCTGCTTTGTACATAAAAAAGAAAAAAAAATAATTGATTTAGTGGCTGGTGTCCCTAGGTCCTAAGCATTTTTTTTTTTCAATTAAGAAAATAAAATATTCAAGGACAAATCATCTGTCATCCTCTCTAGCTCCATACACCTCCCTCTAATCCTTTCTTTTTAATCCTCATTCCTCTTCCCCTCCTAGCACTGATTGTAGGATGTGGCCCACTGGAGAGTAAAATTAAAACAAAAAAGCAAAATAGAAAGTCATAAAAATGCATTTAATGGTTTTTTGCTTAAAATAAAATGCATGGTTAATTATAAGACAAACAAACAAACAAACAAACAAACAAAAGTCTTTTCTGGGCTCTTAAAATTTACAATTGCTGCATGGTTTTAAGCCTCAATTAAATGAGGAGGCTTGTTAGGCACATATGACTTTAATTATGTGAGAGGTCCCAATATTCTTTCTACATTTCGTAAGAAAATGCAGCAGCATTTTATTTAATCTATTTTATTAAAAATATTGAATGATATTTTTTTAAAGCTTACTGTATTCCTTTTCATTTTGTCTTTTAGCTTTGTTCAATTATAAAAAGGTCTCTAAGTATCCTTTAATACGAAGAAAAACCTTACTAATAAAATTGCAATTTAGATAAATTTCTTAGACTGGATAGTAAAAATGGTACCAATCACGGGGCGTATAAAGCAAGCATTCAAAACATTCTAGCCTTACAGCAATGAAAGCTGTTATATCCACTAATAAAGAAAAATACATAATCACAGGGAAAAATCACAAATCCAAAATGGCAATGCCATGTCAGGAAGTTCCAGGACTAAGTATGAGTTTACATAGGAGAGCATTAAACTTAAAGGTTAAACAACAAGACTAGTCAGAAAATTTGGACATTTGCTTATAACTTGTCAGGGCAAAGTGAAGTTTAATAATATGTATCCTTTTTTTCACTTGGTTCTTGAAATTAAAGCAGGTTGAGAAGAGCAGATCTGGGATATAAACAAATACTTGAGAAGCATGCAAATGAATAAGGCCAAATAGTGTACGAAATATTTTCCTACCCAAGGAAAACAAGAGTCCCAATGCAATTAAAATAGCAATTACTCCTTCGATCACTGTCAGGCAAAGCAACAGGGAGTGGCAGAGACCACGGCTAACTAGAGAGCACCTGCCCAGACCTATTTCTTCCACAGGCCCACCTTATATTCACCGCCTGAAATGTGGGGCCAATAGGGCCAAATCTTTGAATTTCTCAGGAGTTATAAATCTGGATTCTTATGTGAAAAATCCTTGATCATAAGCTCAATGTTTGCTCGATTCCAGAAACAATATTTTTGTTGACAAAACATGTCTACCGCAGATTTGAGAGAAAGAGCAAAGAAAAAGAAAATACATTTTACTTTTAACCATAGAGTTTTAGTTTGGAGGGTTCTATGGTATTTATTTCAGTCCAAGTGTTTGTGAAGAAATCAAATTGTGAATAGATAATATACAGAATTCTTTCATGCTAATAAATTTAAAAATCAATTTTTTAGGGGAGCCTGGGTGGCTCAGTCGGTTAAGCGGCCGACTTCGGCTCAGGTCATGATCTCATGGTCTGTGAGTTTGAGCCCGCGTCGGGCTATGGGCTGACCGCTCAGAGCCTGGAGCCTGTTTCAGATTCTTTGTCTCCCTCTCTCTCTGACCCTCCCCGTTCATGCTCTGTCTCTCTCTGTCTCAAAAATAAATAAACCTTAAAAAAAAATTTTAAAAATCAATTTTTTAATGTTTAATATAATCTCTTTATAAATGCACCACAATTTATTTATTCAATCTCTAAGTGATGGATAGACATGTGCATTAATTCCAGTATTTTATTAACAGAAAATATTGTAAATGAAAAACTCTAATAATATAACTTATATTTACCTGTTTATTTTTTATCGTGATTATATAATATCAGATAATCTAATTTTAATACATTTGATACTTTAAAAATGCCATTGTTGGTAAGTGTGTATTCCTTTAATTATTATCAAATTTTAGCACCATTTTGTGTTTATTCTGGTTTAAATATCCTCTTTTATAGGCAAGTTAAGCTATAAGTTTTATGATTGGATAAATTAAATATTCTTTAAATGGTAGGTAATTTTACTCAAGTTATTAACTTTTTACTAGAAAAGTATGGACTTTTTTTTTTACAATTTTTCATCTGTTAAATCTTTTTTATCATTCATTTTAGTGTAAATACATTTTAAATTTAGACATTATAAAATATGTCAACTTTGTATGTTTTCTAGTTTGATACCATTCTTAAAAAGTTTAAGAACTCAAGGTTACGTTTTTATAACATAAATTCTTTAAAAAAAAAAAAAGGTGGACAAACATTTGATCATGCCATAGCTATATGCATTGGTTCAGTAACAACTCACACTTTGCCACTAAACATCTGCTGCTTAATCTAAAGGCATATAAGATTCGAGGAATCAAAGTATTATCACAAAGTACAAAATGGAAAAAAGAATCTCCATAGCACATTAGCACCAGTGTATTAATAAGCATCATGCTTTATTCTCTCCAATTTCAGATTAGAAGCTATACTAAAATTGTGAACCCGATTAACAAAATGATTTTATGAATCCTAGGTATACCTGTACATGTATTCTCTGTTTTGTACTGCATTATAAAACTAACTCAAATTTGATATACATACAGACATCACATGCCATCGAATGTTTTTGAGCACTTAAGAAGTTCTCACACACATTATATTATCAGAGCCCTCAACTGATTTAGGAGACAAACTAAACCAAAGTCACATTTTTGAGATGAGTATCATATTGAAATTGATGTAAAGGTTTGAAAAAATAGAAGTTAAATTTACCTTTCCTGAAGAAGAGGGTACTCTCCGTGGGTACAGGAAAGGAACAAAAAGACCAAAACCCAAAACAAAAACAAACACATGTTTGTTGTCCTCCAGGAGTACACTGACTCTTATTAATATATTATTGGGTCAAATCTTGAAAGATAAATTGGCAATTTCACATTTATACCAGGACCATATCGACAGCATTCAATCTAAAAACATTTATAGAGTTCTAACAATTTATATTCATTTTAATTTTTTTATGTTTATAGAGACGTAGCAAACCTTCTACCACTTAAAGATCCTCTTTTTTTTTTTTTGCTACAATTTTATGCTTTTGTTTCAAATTATCAATCAAATTTAGGTTAAATGTAATAACAAGTATTTTTTTTCCTTTTTATTCCTCTTGGCTTATAGCACTTAACTTTCTTTCTCTGCCCCCTCCTGTGCGTTTTAAAAAATGAAAGTCCATATTCCCAGACTGAAATATTTGTTCTCTTTAGTAAGATTCTTTCTGGCTTCAGGGAGAATAAATTTACAGAGACGTCCTGGGACTTTGAGACTCTAACGATACAAATTTTTACCTTGCATATCTATTCTTGACTTTTCCTTCTATTTGAATAAACATCCCCTGAAGAGAATGCTGGCTTTGTGACTTACTTTATTGAATAAATTATGCAGTGCTTCTGTCTGGAACTCGTGTGAGTGATGCGAAATAAAGCAGAGGTAGCTGTTGGACATCATTTTAGCCCCTCTGTCTGATTGGCAGATCACAGGAAGGAAAAAATGTCCCATGAGCCCCTCTGTGAGGTCGTTACCAACTGATTGAGTATTCGCTTTAAATATCTGAAACCCAGGTGTGTTGTAGATTAGCACAACTTACAAGCACTGTGTGGAGATTTTTTATGATAATTGTTGCTTTTATTTTTTATTTCCCTGAACTCAAAGATAATTAATGTCAGTATGTGTCCTGGTATCTGACTCTCTTAATTGGTCCTATGGTGCCTTGGGTGTTTGAAAATCCACTCACTTAAAGCCTTCTTCTTTTCCTTTTTTTTTTTTTTTTTTTTTTTTTTTTTACTTTTGACTTGTTTTCCTGGAGCTGTTCTTTAGTGCCTAAAATATTTGATTACATTTAATTGTGATGTCTTCAATTTTGTGCACCTGCTGCAATTTACATGAGGGGAAAAAGGCTTGCAGAAGCAGAAAAAAAAAAAAAAAAAGTAAGAGGGGGAATTAAATTTTTAAAGAATTCCCCTGCACAGGGTAATTGGGGTTAAATATGGAAACAAAATAAACTTAATAGGTAGTTAGATTTTTCTAACTACCATGGTTATACAAAAAAGGTTCTAAATCAAAACTGCTCTGTCATATATACCCTTAACATATAGTTTCACACGTTCCTTCAAAGGTTTTTCGTTTCTGAGGGACACCCATATTTACTCTAAACTTAATACCTTTTATCAAAGAGCCCAGGGGGAGATAAGAAAGATAAGAATATATTGAATCAGAAGCCTAGTTAGAAGTGTTTTGTTTCTTATAAATTTTTTAATGAAGCATACCACTGCTTTTTATTTCAGCAAATGTTGAAGCGTTTTGTCACCAATTTCACTAATGGTTTTCTTTTATGGTATTGTTTCATGATAGTCAAAATGGCCAAAGTTTCCTGGAAGCATGCGAAGTACCTTTGTAAATGTCTTAAGTAACATATAAGGAACAAATTATATCTACAAAGAATTACAAGTTGCAAAGAATGATACTGACTTGAATATCAATTCCAACTAACCACACAATAACTCAACAGAGGCAGAGGAAACAACGGGGTATATACTGAATTTTCAGTAGAAGAAATAAATCACCTTTCTCTCTCTTTTTTTTTTGTGAAACCATTAGTTTCTTTTCCATTTAGTTTTAAGGAGCAGTGGAATCTAAATCTGCTTCACAACCATGCTTTCAGGGGAGAAAAAAGTTAGATCTAGTCCTTACAGTCATAATGGCAATGATGCGCAATGGAGTCTCTGTTTTAAATATGTCAAAACAGTTCACTGATTTACAATAGACATTCTTATTTATAACTTTTTAATGTTTATTTTTGAGAGAGACAGAGACAGAGCGTGAGCAGGGGAGGGGCAGAGACAGAGGCACCGAATCCCAAGCAGGTTCCAGGCCCTGAGCTGTCAGCACAAATTCCAGCACCGGGCTTGAACCCACGAGCAGCGGTATCATGACCTGAGCCAAAGTCAGACGCTTAACCGACTGAGCCACCCAGGCACCCCTAGACATTCTTATTTATAAAATATTCTAAGGGTCAAGTAGGCAAAGTGGTACTCTGTCAAAGGACCAGCTCAAGTTTTTTACACTCAAAGAGATCTCTCTGTTTCACAGCAACTTGAAATGTCTGCTTTGAAACTTGACTGCATTGGTGAATAAGAGTATGAAATACACCACCTCGCTCTATTATTTCCTATAATAATTTATTTCTTCATATTTTATTGATGTTAACATTTTTGTCCTGAAAATATTTGAAATTGCTTAAGCATGAGGGTAGTAAATAAAATGATTAGCACATGTGTAATATTTGTCATTTTCAAAATTCTTTCACATCTACTGCCTCAATTGATTTTCAGAACAATGCTGTGCCACAGACAATAATTCCCACAAATATAGGACTCAAGTTTGTTTTTTCACCATTGTTTCAGTAGGGTTTTTATTATCTTATAATGGGCACTCAGGAGATATTTAATGAATTGTTGATGAGTGAATTAATGAATAAATGAATGAAGTTGTATCTCTACTTAGTAGTTGCTCAATAAAATGTCAGCTCATTTAAGTGTATTTGGGACTTCTATCAGAACAATGTTCTTAGAATGTAAACCTAGTGAATATACATCATAAGAGATGTGCTAGAGATAGGGGTGTGTTTGGCCAATGGTTTGACCAGAAGTCTATTTATGTGAGACTGTGGGACTGAGGGCCTTCATGAAAGTGGAATCTCTGAATTCACTTGAGATAGCAAGATTGGACAAGTACGAGCCAAGGAAAATGGTGACCACTGGTTGTTTAACAGATCTGTTACAGATATGTTACGCAAGTTGCCCCCTCCCCCCCCCACACAATTTGCACAACCATTTGCAATGACCCTAGTAAAATATGTTGCTTCATCCCATTCCCTATGGATAATCCTTAGGATTCTACAATTCTACATTAAAACACCAGTTTTGTTTTATAAGGGATTATAAATTCAAATCCAATTATTATGGCATAAGAGGACACAGGAAGCAGCAAAGGACTTCTGTGCAAAATAAGAAACAAGAAAAGCCCACTTTGACTTGGTCACCTAAACACATGGACAATATGTTCCGAGTCAGTAAGGAGTTCCAGGACAAAGTGACTGAGAAACAAAGAAACATGAGCAGTTTCCTGGTACTTGAATCATTCTCCTCCACACACCTAAATTATTGTGATTAGGGCTGAACCAAAGAAATATTGTTTGCTTTGCTTTGCTTTGCTTTGCTTTGCTGTATGGTCATTGCCATCCTACGTATCTAAAGGACCCTGGGTTACATATAGCCTCTGTCTAATCTTCCTTCTACAATCTCTGTCCTCCAGATAACACCAACCATTGAATTTCTGGAATATGTCATGCCTCCTTCTACAACAGGGTTCACTCCATCCTCTGTGTCTCCTGAGTCATCTTTTAGAGGTCAGCTCAAGCCACTTCTTAAGGAAAACCTCCTCCCCTAAAAGATGCCTTAGTTCTGATTCTTTTGTTTTGTGTTCCAGAGTATTTCATAACATGTTCTTGGTTTGTGTACACTTATTCACATTATTATTATTATTTTGTCTCTCCTACTTGACTGTGAGCTCCGTAAGTGGAGCTTATACATCTGTGCCTAGGTTTGTTCCTTATGCTAGAACCATATCTGAGGGTTGATTGAATGAAGCATGAACATACCTTTACACGAGTTTGTATCTCTATCACCTTTTACCCAAGAAACCATCACTTAGAAGACAAGAGATAAATGTGTATATATGTATATATATATACATATAATTTCCTTTATTTAAGTAATTTGTATTACCATACACAATTGTGCTGGCTCTGTCTGGTTTGGATATGTCTACCAGTGGGCTCAGTGATACTTATATTTGCAATTAGAATGTTATGTTAATTAAACACAGTCATACTAAATATAAAATATAAAATTATGCAATAATCGAAGAAATACACAGGCACATATGTGTCTTTGTGCTTCAACATCATGATGAACATTACTTTTAGTTTCTCTATTAGTTAAAATACACACTTATACAGAATAATTAGTGGGCCAGTACCAAAGGTTTATAAGTAAATATTAGATAAGGAAACTTTGGGGATTATAGGGTAGAAGCTAGAAGTTTAGGTCCCGTTAGGGCAGAGCCTGAATAGGGATGATCGCATTTGCTCCTGTCCCCTGACTCAAGGTTCCTTCCCTTCTAGACTCAAAGGTTCATAAGGTCATGGTACACATTCTCTCTTCTCCACCACAGTGCCTGGAACATATTAGATCCTCATAAATGTCTGTTACTATCTGATTCATTCACTACTTTTTCCAAGGAGGGGAACCAAGAGTAAACTCTTTAGATATTAAGTCACATGGCAACTATGTGCCAAAGGGAAAGTATTTCTGGACTATGTTGGATAGTGATTAATGATACATATTGTTCTCAGGATAAAAGCAGGTGACAGTCTAACATCTAGGTTTTGTTGTCTTGCTTAACTCCCAGATTTTGAGGCCTCAACAACTCTAAAGTCTGTGGTCTTTGTGTTTATCTTCCTTCATCTCCAATATCTGTTCCTCCTTTCTCCCCCCCTCTCTCTTCTTTTCTCCTATTTCCCCCTTCTCCTTCCTTAATGCTAGGCTGCTATTATGTTAATAAAAAATTCATTCTCTGGGTTGGTCATCTGAGCCCAAGATATGGGTACTCAGACTTTTAGTATGGGTACTCAGTCAGGCTGACTGAAACATGACGTGAGGAACAGATCTGGAAAGTAGCCAGTCGGATAAAGGCAATATCCTCCCTCTAGTCGACTGGATAGTCAAGAATCTGTAACAGGCCAGGGGCTCAGTGAGGTCAATGAAACTGGCCCAATAGAGGGACACACATTATATGACAGAGGCCATTTGTCACAGTCATATAACTGCTCTTACTATGATATGGACTCAACAAAACATTAGTCACTGATTCCAGAAAATTCCACCTGAACAAATTTGAAGATGTCATTTTTCATTATAGTTTTCCTTTCCCTATCCTGTGGTATTTTGGTTTTTATTTAGTTGATACTTGCTGAGTGTGTATTGCCTGGACTTAAAGTTGTGTGACATGATGTTTCAAAGCCTTGGTATGCTAAGTGTGGTCTAAGGACCAGCAGCAAAGGTACCACCTGGAAGTCTGTTTTAAATGCGGACCCTCAGGGGCGCCTGGGTGGCGCAGTCGGTTAAGCGTCCGACTTCAGCCAGGTCACGATCTCGCGATCCGTGAGTTCGAGCCCCGCGTCAGGCTCTGGGCTGATGGCTCAGAACCTGGAGCCTGTTTCCGATTCTGTGTCTCCCTCTCTCTCTGCCCCTCCCCCATTCATGCTCTGTCTCTCTCTGTCCCAAAAATAAATAAACGTTGAAAAAAAAAATTAAAAAAAAAAAGAAATGCGGACCCTCAGGCTTCATCCCAGACCTGCTGAATCAGGTTTGCATGTTAACAAGATCCCCAGGTGATTTGTCCATACATTAAAAATTTGACAAATGCTCTCAAAGAGCACTGATTGTGGATATTTAAGTCCTCTGAGTCTCAATTTATTTACCTGTAAAATGGAACTTATTTTTTCCCCCTCAGGATTATTGTAAGGATACAAAGAGATCATATAAGTGAAGGACAGCTTAGCATAATTCCTGGCACATATTGAGCCACAGTAAATGATGAAGCTACATAATAAATATAGAGCTCAAGAGAACAAAAACATTTTAAAAGAAACCATAAATGCTTCTTTCTGAAGCAATACAGAGGATATGAAAATCTGAGAAAAAGTAACCTTGTTTTTGGCCTCTGATAGTATCCATTATAAGTTTTATTTTTTTATTTTTTTATTTTTATTTTATTTTATTTTATTTTATTTTATTTTATTTTTTTTTTATTTTTTATAATATATGAAATTTATTGTCCAAATTGGTTTCCATAAAACACCCAGTGCTCATCCCAAAAGGTGCCCTCCTCAATACCCATCACCCACCCTCTCCTCCCTCCCACCCCCCATCAACCCTCAGTTTGTTCTCAGTTTTTAACAGTCTCTTATGCTTTGGCTCTCTCCCTCTCTAACCTCTTTTTTTTTTTTTTTTTCCTTCCCCTCCCCCATGGGTTTCTGTTGTTTCTCAGGATCCACATAAGAGTGAAACCATATGGTATCTGTCTTTCTCTGTATGGCTTATTTCACTTAGCATCACACTCTCCAGTTCCATCCACGTTGCTACAAAAGGCCATATTTCATTTTTTCTCATTGCCACGTAGTATTCCATTGTGTATATAAACCACAATTTCTTTATCCATTCATCAGTTGATGGACATTTAGGCTCTTTCCATAATTTGGCTATTGTTGAGAGTGCTGCTATGAACATTGGGGTACTAGTGCCCCTATGCATCAGTACTCCTGTATCCCTTGGATAAATTCCCAGCAGTGCTATTGCTGGGTCATAGGGTAGGTCTATTTTTAATTTTCTGAGGAACCTCCACACTGTTTTCCAGAGTGGCTGCACCAATTTGCATTCCCACCAACAGTGCAAGAGGGTTCCCGTTTCTCCACATCCTCGCCAGCATCTATAGTCTCCTGATTTGTTCATTTTGGCCACTCTGACTGGCGTGAGGTGATACCTGAGTGTGGTTTTGATTTGTATTTCCCTGATAAGGAGCGACGCTGAACATCTTTTCATGTGCCTGTTGGCCATCCGGATGTCTTCTTTAGAGAAGTGTCTATTCATGTTTTCTGCCCATTTCTTCACTGGGTTATTTGTTTTTCGGGTGTGGAGTTTGGTGAGCTCTTTATAGATTCTGGATACTAGCCCTTTGTCTGATACGTCATTTGCAAATATCTTTTCCCATTCCGTTGATTGCCTTTTAGTTTTGTTGGTTGTTTCCTTTGCTGTGCAGAAGCTTTTTATCTTCATAAGGTCCCAGTAATTCACTTTTGCTTTTAATTCCCTTGCCTTTGGGGATGTGTTGAGTAAGAGATTGCTACGGCTGAGGTCAGAGAGGTCTTTTCCTGCTTTCTCCTCTAAGGTTTTGATGGTTTCCTGTCTCACATTCAGGTCCTTTATCCATTTTGAGTTTATTTTTGTGAATGGTGTGAGAAAGTGGTCTAGTTTCAACCTTCTGCATGTTGCTGTCCAGTTCTCCCAGCACCATTTGTTAAAGAGGCTGTCTTTTTTCCATTGGATGTTCTTTCCTGCTTTGTCAAAGATGAGTTGACCATACGTTTGTGGGTCTAGTTCTGGGGTTTCTATTCTATTCCATTGGTCTATGTGTCTGTTTTTGTGCCAATACCATGCTGTCTTGATGATGACAGCTTTGTAGTAGAGGCTAAAGTCTGGGATTGTGATGCCTCCTGCTTTGGTCTTCTTCTTCAAAATTCCTTTGGCTATTCGGGGCCTTTTGTGGTTCCATATGAATTTTAGGATTGCTTGTTCTAGTTTCGAGAAGAATGCTGGTGCAATTTTGATTGGGATTGCATTGAATGTGTAGATAGCTTTGGGTAGTATTGACATTTTGACAATATTTATTTTTCCAATCCATGAGCAGGGAATGTCTTTCCATTTCTTTAAATCTTCTTCAATTTCCTTCGTAAGCTTTCTATAGTTTTCAGCATACAGATCCTTTACATCTTTGGTTAGATTTATTCCTAGATATTTTATGCTTCTTGGTGCAATTGTGAATGGGACCAGTTTCTTTATTTGTCTTTCTGTTGCTTCATTGTTAGTGTATAAGAATGCAACTGATTTCTGTACATTGATTTTGTATCCTGAAACTTTGCTGAATTCATGTATCAATTCTAGCAGACTTTTGGTGGAGTCTATCGGATTTTCCATGTATAATATCATGTCATCTGCAAAGAGCGAAAGCTTGACTTCATCTTTGCCAATTTTGATGCCTTTGATTTCCTTTTGTTGTCTGATTGCTGATGCTAGAACTTCCAGCACTATGTTAAACAACAGCGGTGAGAGTGGGCATCCCTGTCGTGTTCCTGATCTCAGGGAAAAAGCTCTCAGTTTTTCCCCGTTGAGGATGATGTTAGCTGTGGGCTTTTCATAAATGGCTTTTATGATCTTTAAGTATGTTCCTTCTATCCCGACTTTCTCAAGGGTTTTTATTAAGAAAGGGTGCTGGATTTTGTCAAAGGCCTTTTCTGCATCGATTGACAGGATCATATGGTTCTTCTCTTTTTTTTTGTTAATGTGATGTATCACGTTGATTGATTTGCGAATGTTGAACCAGCCCTGCATCCCAGGAATGAATCCCACTTGATCATGGTGAATAATTCTTTTTATATGCCGTTGAATTCGATTTGCTAGTATCTTATTGAGAATTTTTGCATCCGTATTCATCAGGGATATTGACCGGTAGTTCTCTTTTTTTACTGGGTCTCTATCTGGTTTAGGAATCAAAGTAATACTGGCTTCATAGAATGAGTCTGGAAGTTTTCCTTCCCTTTCTATTTCTTGGAATAGCTTGAGAAGGATAGGTATTATCTCTGCTTTAAACGTCTGGTAGAACTCCCCTGGGAAGCCATCTGGTCCTGGACTCTTATTTGTTGGGAGATTTTTGATAACCGATTCAATTTCTTCGCTGGTTATGGGTCTGTTCAAGCTTTCTATTTCCTCCTGGTTGAGTTTTGGAAGAGTGTGGGTGTTCAGGAATTTGTCCATTTCTTCCAGGTTGTCCAATTTGTTGGCATATAATTTTTCATAGTATTCCCTGATAATTGTTTGTATCTCTGAGGGATTGGTTGTAATGATTCCATTTTCATTCATGATTTTATCTATTTGGGTCATCTCCCTTTTCTTTTTGAGAAGCCTGGCTAGAGGTTTGTCAATTTTGTTTATTTTTTCAAAAAACCAACTCTTGGTTTCGTTGATCTGCTCTACAGTTCTTTTAGACTCTATATTGTTTATTTCTGCTCTGATCTTTATTATTTCTCTTCTTCTGCTGGGTTTAGGCTGCCTTTGCTGTTCTGCTTCCATTTCCTTTAGGTGTGCTGTTAGATTTTGTATTTGGGATTTTTCTTGTTTCTTGAGATAGGCCTGGATTGCAATGTATTTTCCTCTCAGGACTGCCTTCGCTGCGTCCCAAAGCGTTTGGATTGTTGTATTTTCATTTTCGTTTGTTTCCATATATTTTTTTATTTCTTCTCTAATTGCCTGGTTGACCCACTCATTCGTTAGTAGGGTGCTCTTTAACCTCCATGCTTTTGGAGGTTTTCCAGACTTTTTCCTGTGGTTGATTTCAAGCTTCATAGCATTGTGGTCTGAAAGTATGCATGGTATAATTTCAATTCTGGTAAACTTATGGAGGGCTGTTTTGTGACCCAGTATATGATCTATCTTGGAGAATGTTCCATGTGCACTCGAGAAGAAAGTATATTCTGTTGCTTTGGGATGCAGAGTTCTAAATATATCTGTCAAGTCCATCTGATCCAATGTCTCATTCAGGGCCCTTGTTTCTTTATTGACCGTGTGTCTAGATGATCTATCCATTTCTGTAAGTGGGGTGTTAAAGTCCCCTGCAATTACCACATTCTTATCAATAAGGTTGCTTATGTTTATGAGTAGTTGTTTTATATATTTGGGGGCTCCGGTATTCGGCGCATAGACATTTATAATTGTTAGCTCTTCCTGATGGATAGACCCTGTAACTATTATATAATGTCCTTCTTCATCTCTTGTTACAGCCTTTAATTTAAAGTCTAGTTTGTCTGATATAAGTATGGCTACTCCAGCTTTCTTTTGGCTTCCAGTAGCATGATAAATAGTTCTCCATCCCCTCACTCTCAATCTAAAGGTGTCCTCAGGTCTAAAATGAGTCTCTTGTAGACAGCAAATAGATGGGTCTTGTTTTTTTATCCATTCTGATACCCTATGTCTTTTGGTTGGCGCATTTAATCCATTTACATTCAGTGTTATTATAGAAAGATATGGGTTTAGAGTCATTGTGATGTCTGTATGTTTTATGCTTGTAGTGATGTCTCTGGTATTTTGTCTCACAGGGTCCCCCTTAGGATCTCTTGTAGGGCTGGTTTAGTGGTGACAAATTCCTTCAGTTTTTGTTTGTTTGGGAAGACCTTTATCTCTCCTTCTATTCTAAATGACAGACTTGCTGGATAAAGGATTCTCGGCTGCATATTTTTTCTGTCTAGCACACTGAAAATCTCGTGCCAATTCTTTCTGGCCTGCCAAGTTTCAAAAGAGAGATCAGTCACGAGTCTTATAGGTCTCCCTTTATATGTGAGGGCACGTTTACCCCTTGCTGCTTTCAGAATTTTCTCTTTATCCTTGTATTTTGCCAGTTTCACTATGATATGTCGTGCAGAAGATCGATTCAGGTTCCGTCTGAAGGGAGTTCTCTGTGCCTCTTGGATTTCAATGGCTTTTTCCTTCCCCAGTTCAGGGAAGTTCTCAGCTATTATTTCTTCAAGTACCCCTTCAGCACCTTTCCCTCTCTCTTCCTCCTCTGGGATACCAATTATGCGTATATTATTTCTTTTTAGTGTATCACTTAGTTCTCTAATTTTCCCCTCATACTCCTGGATTTTTTTATCTCTCTTTCTCTCAGCTTCCTCTTTTTCCATAACTTTATCTTCTAGTTCACCTATTCTCTCCTCTGCCTCTTCAATCCGAGCTGTGGTGGTCTCCATTTTGTTTTGCATTTCATTTAAAGCGTTTTTCAGCTCCTCATGACTGTTCCTTAGTCCCTTGATCTCTGTAGCAAGGGATTCTCTGCTGTCCTGTATACTGTTTTCAAGCCCGGCGATTAATTTTATGACTATTATTCTAAATTCACTTTCTGTTATATTATTTAAATCCTTTTTGATCAGCTCATTAGCTGTTGTTATTTCCTGGAGATTCTTCTGAGGGGAATTCTTCCGCTTGGTCATTTTGGATAGTCCCTGGCGTGGTGAGGACCTGCAGGGCACTTCCCCTGTGCTGTGGTGTATAACTGGAGTTGGTGGGCGGGGCCGCACTCCGACCTGATGTCTGCCCCCGGCCCACCGCTGGGGCCACAGTCCGACTGGTGTGTGCCTTCTCTTCCCCTCTCCTAGGGGCGGGATTCACTGTGGGGTGGCGTGGCCCGTTTGGGCTACTTGCACACTGCCAGGCTTGTGATGCTGGGGATCTGGCGTATTAGCTGGGGTGGGTAGGCAAGGTGCACAGGGGCAGGAGGGGCAGGCTTAGGTCGCTTCTCCTTAGGTGATCCACTTCAGGAGGGGCCCTGTGGCAGCGGGAGGGAGTCAGATCCACTGCCGGAGGTTTGGCTCCGCAGAAGCACAGAGTTGGGTGTTTGCGCGGAGCGAGGAAGTTCCCTGGCAGGAACTGGTTCTCTTTGGGATTTTGGCTGGGGGATGGGCGGGGGAGATGGCGCTGGCGAGCGCCTTTGTTCCCCACCAAACTGAGCTCTGTCGTCCGGGGGCTCAGCAGCTCTCCCTCCCTTTGTCCTCCAGCCTTCCCGCTTTCTGAGCAGAGCTGTTAACTTATGACCTCCCAGACGCTAAGTCGCGCTTGCTGTCGGAACACAGTCCGTCAGGCCCCTCCGCTTTTGCAGGCCAGACTCCGGGGCTCTGCTTGGCTGGCGAGCCGCCCCTCCGCCCCCGCTCCCTCCCGCCAGTCCGTGGAGCGCGCACCGCCTCGCCGCCCTTCCTACCCTCTTCCGTGGGCCTCTCGTCTGCGCTTGGCTCCGGCGACTCCGTTCTGCTAATCCTCTGGCGGTTTTCTGGGTTATTTAGGCAGGTGTAGGTGGAATCTAATTGATCAGCAGGACGCGCGGTGAGCCCAGCGTCCTCCTACGCCGCCATCTTCCTGGAATCCATTATAAGTTTTAGTAACAGGTAAAGATATTGAACAGTTTTGCATCAGCCATCAAGGAGCAGATGAGAAGTAACATCAATTGAATGCTTTTATGATATCATCTCATTTAATTCTTCTAACAACCCAGTGAAGTAGGCAATACTAGTAGATGAGGTATTATACAGATGAGAAAGGATTGAATATAATAAATTTAAATGACCTGCCTAAGATTGCATACTTCATAAATAAACAGGGATAGGGCACAAAGCAATGATTACCACTGAATAACTGTCTCCTTGCCCATTTCCCTTCACACAAAAGCATCCATATATAGATGAAATGACTGAAACGTTATTTCTAGTGTTTTTTTTCATGATGGACAGTGCCACAGAAAAATGGGAGGAATTTACCAAATGCTTCACATTACCTGCAAAAGATTATCTAGAAACTAATATATATTCTCAAGGTCACTAACCTGTGTGTTTTTTTTTTCCTTTTTAACAAATGGAAAGCAAGGAATGAAAGAAACAAACTGAGAAGGCATACAACTTAATTCCTTTATTATAGTTGTCTAGTTAAAAAGCCAAATGTGGAAGACGTGGTGAAAATGAGGATTGCTTGAAAGGAATATTTCTCTCAATAGCATGTAGGCGGTGGAAAGCTTTGTTTGTGTGTCTACAGGAGAGAAGATGAGAGACAAGCAGTGGTCATGCTTCTTCTGTTTGGTGGCATGCAGTGAATAATTGATCATCCTTCTCTTCTTGATTCAATCACTAATTCTCTCAGGGTGCACATCTACATGTGTCATGATCACGATTAAGCCAGCAGAGGATCCTGATGAACCCAGGAGGCTTCCTTCTATCTGAGATGCCATTTATAACCCAAATGAAAAATTAAATGGGAAAAGCAAGAAAATGCCTCTAAAGGTTTACTTTTTTTTTTTTTCAACCTTTACTCTGCCCTGTATTGTTTGACAAGGCAGACCACACATTCTCCAAGAAAATGCCATACTCAAGGTGCAAGCCAAAGAACTGAATCCATGTAAGACTTTACAAAAGGAGACAGAATCCTCTGGTAATTGGCAACAGCACTACTACTCATTTTTCAAAGGAAACTTTTGCAGTGCTTTAAAAGAGTAATTCAACCCCTTATTATCCTAAGTGCCTGATAATTTTAGATTACCCTAAACGCAAAGGAATATATATCTTTATACTTTCAGGAAACCAATACCTGTTAAGTCAAGGAGCATATTTTCAGGCTCACATTTTCTTTTTCTTCTTTTTTTTTTGTTTTTTTTTTTGTTTTTTTTTTTTTTGTTTTTCAGGTTTATATTTTCAATTGTCATATTATGTATCAGTTACTTGCTGAATACAAAGTTTTGAGGCAAAACAAAAGATTTTCAAATGTAGAACTAGATTTCAGAACTTAAAGTGTTTTTAGGAACATTTCTGAACCATACCCAGGAATTGGGTACAGCCATATCACTTTAAGGACAATTCTCTGTATTTGGCTTTTTGCCCCCTCCACCACCCCCCCCCCCCATGAAAAAGACAAATCCTGCATTGCCTTCTCATTAAGGAAAAAGTAACTGCAAAGACAGCATATTTCTAGAGTAAACAAATCTCCCAGAGGCTGTATTTTTGATAAGTATTTGTGCAGTGCTAGTTTGAAGGTTTAACGGTGTGTAGTGTTTCACTTTAATAGTCAGACTAGCAAGCTATAACAAATGCACTTTAAAAACTTTACACTCCGTGAGCTGTGCTTTGACAGGCCTTCCTTGGAATCAGGAGGTAATACCGCTTCTCAGTGAGCCATAGTTACATTTCAAGCTGAAGAGGAAATTATTCTTGAACCATTGGATCTGTTGGTAATTTGTGGCTCAGTTTATGGTGGCCTTTTAAAATTCACCCTGTCTCACTAGGTTTGCCCAGACAGAGCTCAGAGTAGAGAGATTATGCAAAGGTGATGACTGCTTACAGAAGGAAGCAGCCTAAGTTGGGGATTCAGTCAGAAGTCTGTATGAGTGTGCTAATCAAGAATACGCACCGAAGGCCCAATTATGCCCATTGCATACATGTTGCATTTTTTACTTAGACATGTAATAGGTGAAGGTATTTCCAGAAAACATAACAAAATACAAAAGCTATGTGAAACTTTCTATAACAATTTCATATATAATTTTTTTCAATACCCTAACACAGGATGAGTGAATCTCTGTATATATAAGGGTATATACATTTGCACACATACATATATGTACACATGCACATATACACACACATACTTGTTTTCTCACAAATGTCTGTATTTCCCCATTATCATATATTGAACATAGTCCCCCTCATCATTATTTAATTTTCAAAACTGAATTGGGGTTTACATATATGGGTTCTGTACCAGAATTCTTGGATTCAAATCCCCATTTCATCATGACTACTCTTGAAATATTCTTAACCTCCTTCGACCTCAGTTTCTTCAACTATCAAGAGGAAAATAATAATACCAAAGTCTCACTTCAGAGTCACTAGAATTTGATAATGCAAGTAGTTTTCTTTGTATATGAAGTACATCAAAATGAAAGTCATAAATAATAGTACCTTCTCATAAGAAAAACAGTTTCTGGAAGAGCAAGTAATAAAGACTTAACTACTACTTAATGGCTGCTAGTTATGATTTTTCTGGCTGCAAACATCAAGTTTACTAGTACTGGCTCAGCATGTTCAAGGATCGAGGGGCATGTGATACAACTCAAGAGCAGAATGTAAAGCCAGGAAACCTAGAATCTAGAAAAGGAAAGCCATGAGGTATCAAAGTTTCTGTTCTCTTGGTTTCTTAGTTACTGGGGTCAAATAGGCTGATCTTGACTGGTTTGTTTCAATCTGCCGACTGCTTTCCTCTGGGTTTCTTTACGTATAATACCCACATAGCTCTCGAGAACGTGAACTTGGTTCTACTCACATGCCACCAACAAACTGGAGAGAAAAGCCACGTGCCCAGTCTGCACTAGGAATCCATTCCTGACCCATGCAGCTGTGTCCCAGACTGCAGGTACTTAGAGCCCGCTCTTGTTGGTAAATACGAAAGTTCTCAGAGCCAGAGAAACATTAAGAGCTGGCCACATTTCCCAAAAGATGCTAAAGACGATGTATATATTGATTATAATCTTTGGTTAAGTAAAAGCATAAAACAATAGTATAGTCTCATGCAGTAAAGTTTCTTGCTCATTGAGTGTCATGAAATATTTTTTTTTTCTTTCCTCCTACTAGTGGGTTGAAATATTTCTTAGATATGTTATTCCATATATACCTTGGAAAGTACATTGTAGAAAACCTAATTTATTTTTCCCATGATTCATGAGCAGCCTCAGGGCTAAAAATTGGTTCACCAGAGATCAGAATTAATCTTGACTGATCCTAGTCACACTGTAGAAAAAAAAATTATTCACTTACGATATAATTCTTTTGTCATAGCTATTGTTATTGCTGTTAAATTCTTTATCCTTCAGTTGGAGCTCAGAAAGAGAAAACAATGTTGATTAATTGAGTTTTTCATTTAATCAGTAGTTCACTCTATTTAGAATCTCAGTGGGTTTTCCGAGGAGATTCACAAGGAAATCTTGGTGGGTGTGATACAACTTAATAAGCGTGATGCAGAGAGTGTTCGAAAAAGAAGTATTCCACAGGGAGTTTCTCAAAAATATTGTCAGTGATAGATGGTACTCAGACATTCATGGATTTGAATGCTGCCTGTGTGTGATAAGAAAACTTCAATTCAGAGAAAGATCAAAAGACCAGTAGTAAACATATTTCTTCCTAAAAATACAGAAGCATATAGGAATGAATGTGTCCTTAAGACTCTATGATATGCACCTGGCTGGTCCTGAGGTCCAGGTTCCCTGCACTGTCAAGTCACAAACAGATGCACATACAACTGATACATTTCTACAATTTCCTTACTCATACTTCTAAAAGTTTATGCTTTCAGAAAAGATTCAAATTCATCCTATTGAAACCCTCCTGTTTTAGTTGCCGACCTTAGACAGCAAACATAATTTTATAATTATTTATTTAATTTGCCATTATTTATTATTATATTTTGAAGCTCCTCAAAATAAAATTAAACATTATTGTCACAGGGCAAAGAGCACACCAAAATGGGAAATGCATGAAGAATTTGAACTAATACATTAAAAGCATTTTTATAATTTTTGCTAGAGGTGATGTTAGCAGATTTACAAAGTACATCCATTCAGATTTCATGTAGGAAGTAACTTTTTACATGATACTTATTTAGATAAGAATTACTAAATAATAAATATTGTTCAATTTCAAGTCTAAGCATTAGGTACTATGATCGCAACAGAGGAGGAAAGGAGGACATTAGAACAATGCGGTGATGTAATTCCCATCCTAAAACAATTTATGACATTACTAGGAATTGGGGAATTAGAAAAATAACCAATTAAAAGATCAAGTGATATAATCAAGTGCTAAATCATGCAGATACAATAGAGGTTCAGATATGACAGGTCACCTGTCTCTGGCTTCATACATGACTTTCCATGATGAGAAGCACAAGAGGCATTGCTGAACTGGGTTATAACACTGCTTATGACTTTCAGACTATAAAATAAATGGAGACTCTTTACCAGTGGCTGTTTCCTTGTAGCAAAGAGCCATATGGGCAAAATTGTTGAGAATTAACTCAGAAGTGTCATTTGTATAGCAAGAAAAGAAAAGTTAACACTTTAAGATTTTTATTCAATCTGGGTAGAGAAAAAAATTAAGGACATTCTAGGTACGTACCTTGGTAGTGACAATCTAGCAATGTCAAAAAGTTCATTACTTAGCATTTCCTAATATATTTCTTCAAATGAAATGTGTTGTAGACAACTGGAAGCTAGCAGTTGTGCTTTAAGGAAAGCAACATAAAAAGCTCTTGCCTTTGGAAAAGAAATAGTGAAAGTGAATCACTGGCAGGATGAGAGCAGTTTTATAAATCAGCAAAGATGAAAACATAGATGCACCTGGCCCATGATAGAAAATAAAAGTTACCACACTCTCCAGGATTACTATTCCTTTTACCTTGATATTTCTACAGATCACAATACATGGCAAAATGATAACTGACAATTAGGGGGAGAAATTAAGTTACAAAGCATATTTCCTGATATACAACATAATCATGAGAGTGTCCAGAATTTAAATTGATGAAATCTGAATAATGCTGGGTAATACAGGTATCTCTCAGTTTACACAAAATCTGTGTCAATAGCTCAGAAAAAGTAGATTCAATAGACTCTCAGAGAAACCCAGAAGATCCAGAGGCTTGATAACTAAATGAGGAATGACACTGAAAAAACCAATGCTAAGATCGTTAGGAATCAACAAACATATGGCACGAACTTAAAGGGTCAGATTTTTCATCGCAATATTATTTATAACAGCCAAGATATTGAAGGAACATGTGTCCATCAACAGAAAAATGGATAAAGAAGATTGCACATATATATATATATATATATATATATATATACATATACATATATACATACGCAAATATATATGCACATACATACATATAGATATGTGGAATATTAGCCATAAAAAAGAATTAAATTTTGCCATTTGTGACAATGTGGATGGACTTAGAGGGCATTATGCTAAGTGAAATAAGACAGAAAAAAACAAATACCGTACAATTTAACTTGTACGTGGAATCATAAAAGCAAGACAAGTGGACAAGCAAAACAGAAATAAACTCATAGATCAAGCAAACAGACTGCTGGTTACCACTGTGGGGAGGTATTGAGGTGGGCTGGTAAAATAGGTGAAGGGGATTAAGAGGTACAAACTTCCAGCTATAATAAATAAGTCATGGGGATGTAATATACAGCAAAGGGAATATAGTCAATAATATTGTAATACCTTTGTATGGTGACAGATGGTAACTAGATTTATCATGGGGTTTATTTCTTAATGTATAAAAATATTGAAACACTATGATGTACACCTGAAACTAAGATTATATTGTATGTCAATTACACTTCAATAAAATAAAAACAGCCAAATCTTATCCAGGTTGCTTTAAACTAAAAATGTAAAAGATTATATTCCACAAAGAATTTTCTCTAAAAAAAAAAAAAAAAAAGTCTGCCCAAACTGAAAATCATCAGCAAACCAAATCTGATCTTTATCTTTTGTTCAGGAATCTTTCATGTGGAACTACACATTGGGCCCTGTGAAGTCTAGGTAGGTAGATCAAGGAAGAAGAATTCCCTCTCTTTCTGAGATTTTTAACCAATTTACAAATAGTGCTGGAAATTAGAACACTTATATACTAGTCCCAATTGTGCTCTCTTTGTGTGTTCCTGTGGCTCAACATATAATATTCCTATATTAACATAAATAGGTGCAGTGGGACATTTTTAGTGAGTATGGATTATCACAGAAATCTTACATTTACAGGTTTGGAAAAACAGCAAAAGTTGTCTTAAGTAAAAATATTTGCTAGTAAAGACTATAAAATTAATATCCACTCAAACACTCCTTTTGCGTAACAGAAGAGTCAATGGAAAATGCTACTACAAGGGTGCCTGGGTGACTCGGTTGGCTGAGCACCAACACTTGTTTTCGACTCAGGTCATGATTCCAGGGTCGTGGGATGGAGTTCCACATACAGCTCCATGCTGAGCATGGAGCCTGCTTAAGACTGTCTCTTTCCCTCTATCCACTCGCGCGCGCACACACACACACACACACACACACACACACACACACTTTCTCTCTCTCTCTCTCTCTCTCTCTCTCTCTCTCAAAAAAAAAAAAAAATGCTACTGCAGGATACTAAACCCCAGAGGTGTTATAAGGAACATGCTCCACAGATAATTTTATGAGAGAAGTTTATTTTGGATATAGATGCCATTGTTTCAAATATATACATTTTGGAGGCTGCCTAGTTTCAAATTGTCGCTCTACCACGTACTAACTCTGAGACTTTGGACAGGTAGCAATCTCTCCATGCTCTAGTTTTTGATTTGTGAAATGAGACAACAGGTGTTTTCATTACACAGTGATGTTGTAAGGATGAAATGAAATAAAGCCTTTAAGGCATTTGGAACAGAGCCTCACACATAATGAGAATTCAATAAATGTTAGCTATTACTAAGATAAGAAGAAATTATGCAACTATAGAATTGATGGAAATACAAATAATGACGAACCAAAAAAGTTGTACTTGAAAAAGAAAAGGTGTGTTTTAAAAGGGCATATTTTAAAAGAAAACGAATTAGGTAACAAATATGAATAGAAGCTGTTAGGAAAGTTGATGAAGTCCTTGAATATTTTTGTAGTCATGAGTCTTACTATGATCTTACTGCAAAAGTCAAAAGGCAAGTAAATAAAGTTATGCATTTGTATCATTTAATTTGGTGGAATTTGCATATTAAAATCACCACTTTATTACTTATTCAGTGAGTTATTTATACTCTAAGTTTTTAAATAGAAAAAGTGTTTTCACAGTTTTTAATTTCTTTTCATGAAAAGTTCTAATAAAACTTATTTTCACTATTATGACATTTTAGGTTTGAGTAGATTCATTTTAGCTGAGCTTCTTCTGGTTCTTTCTGTAATTAAATAGGAAAATTCTTGGTTGGCTATACATAAACATACATACCTGTTTGCCACTGGATTCTGTGTATGTGTACATGTAGCCACAAAATTGCAAATAAAAATATTTCTTTTAGAAATATAAACGACTAATCAAAGTTCGCAGTAATAATGAACCAACCAGCCAACTAATTTAATATTTCAGTATAGAAATTGTGCATTATTTATGATAAATATTTTGATTCTAATTGGTTATTTGGAGTATCTTACATACCCCATTACATGTATAATTAAAATAGAGGATCTTTATAAGCTAACCAGTGATGATCCTTCACAAGAAAAGGCAAACTAAACTAATACTGATTCATGAAAACACAAACCTTTCTTTTACTGAAGCAGAAGTAAATAAAGAAGTTAAATCTTTAGTCTTAATACATAAAGTTTGAGGAGAATTGCCATTCCAACAGAATTTTCCAGTGGACCGAAAAATGAATGAAAAGGAAGATACCTAAGATCTTCACCTCATTTTTTTTCTGTCTTTAGAAGGATTATTAAATCTTGTGTCTCTGAAATGCAGTGTCTATATTCTAAAAACATACCCTTTGAATAGATTCCCAGTGGCTAAAATAAAAAATTTTGCCAAGGTGCTAGTTAACCCAATTTCACAACAGAACCATTTACACACATTAAAATTCAAATGTGGGGCGCCTGGGTGGCTCAGTCGGTTAAGCGTCCAACTTCAGCTCAGGTCATGATGTCACGGTCCGTGAGTTCGAGCCCCGCGTTGGGCTCTGTGCTGACAACTCAGAGCCTGGAGCCTGCTTCTGATTCTGTGTCTCCCTCTCTCTCTGACCCTCCCCTGTTCATGCTCTGTCTCTCTCTGTCTCAAAAATAAATAAACATTAAAAAAATTTAAAATTCAAATGTGAAATTAATTGTGACTTGACCTGGCAGATTCAGCAAAACAATGAGCTTATTAAAAAGTGACAGAAAATAGAGGGTTTGAGAATTTTCCATGGTGCCTTGGAAGTTAAAGAAAGGCAAAACAAAGTGCTTTGTTCTTAAACAGGGAACTGTTTGTTTTTAGCTTAATGTGAGCTAAAATAATTTGGCATTTTCATTACTGTGCACTCTTACATTCAACAAAAATTTACTAGATTCTGATTATGTAGTAGGCCTATCCTATATACAATAGATATAGCCATAAGTAAATTAGAAATGATCCTGACCCCAAGGTGTCTACATTCCAGTAGGGAACATAAGTTCCTACTGACAAAGTAATAACTAATAGCAAATGCAATGAGTGTGTTTTTTTTTTTTTTTAGATGGATAGAAAAAAAATACTGTAAGAAACTCCATTTTAAGTATAGTGGTTTTACATTTATTTATTTAGTTAGTTATTTTTACATTTATAAATAGATATAAAGTCTTTCTCAAATTTGAGTCGCAAACACACACACAGTGTTTTAAAGAAAATAACTCTCAGATTTGTAACAGAGCTGTAACAGATTTTGGAAACTAAAGTTTATGCTATGAAAGTGTTTCATAACTATGGGCTTTAAACTTTTTTTTTGCCTTTATAACTAGTAAAATTAATATTAAAAAATAACAGAATGCTGAACCTTCCAACACTCCCAAATATATTTGCAGACTCACTTTAAGAAACCACTTTAAAAGACTTCCTAGACTCTTTTTTTTTTTTACGTTTATTTATTTTTGAGAGAAAGAGTGTGACAGAGTACAAGCAGGGGAGGGGCAGAGGGAGAGGGGGAGACACAGAATCCAAAACAGGTTCCTGGCTCTGAGCTGTCAGCACAGAGCCCATGCGGGGCTTGATCCCAGATGAGCAGAAGCCAGGTGCTTAACTAACTGAGCCACCCATGTGCCCCCTGACTTCCTAGACTCTTAACCTGGAGAAACCAAATGTCACTATCTATAATACTTATGCATTTTGACATAACGCCTTTACAGTTACAAACAATGAATGTCACTATTCAATGGTATTCATTCATTCTTTTGCATATTCTTTAATTAATTACTTCACTTATCTATTCATATATATACAACCACTCTATGCTAAGAAGTCTGAGAATCTAAAAGAGTAAGAAAATGGTAGAGATAGGCTTGACACAAATATAATGAGGAATAGTGTACAATCCCTTTGTGAGTTTTTTGTTTAGAAACAAATAATGTTGGCATGTGAAGAGAAAGTATTTGTAATTGGCACACTTGATATTTAATAAATATTACAAAAGCTATAGAGGACAGTCAATAACTTTTATAGGACAATGTGTCTGTGGTCATTAGCATTCTATGTATCTGAACATCATATGGATAAGAGATATGAAGTCTAGAAAAATGAAGTAAATTTTTCAGGTTTTACATTAAGGAAGTAACAAAGCTGAAAGTATAACACAAGTTTCCCATCACTTGCCTTACTTAGTTTTCTTTTAATAATGATATACCGGTCTTTTCCAGAAGTGCACCTGAGAAGATAATGTTCCAAAACATTCTTCACCATTTAAGTTTTATAAAATTCCTTACTCAAAAAATTTTAATTTTTCAAAAATTAAAGTTTGGTATGCTGGCAAAGAAAAGATATCCTATTGGGGTGCCTGGGTGGCTGAGTCAGTTAAGAAAGAGTCTGACTTTAGCTCAGGTCATCATCTCACAGTTTGTGGGTTTGAGCTCTGCGTGGGGCTCTGTGCTGACAGATCAGAGTCTGGAGCCTGCTTCGGATTCTGTGTCTCCCTTCTCTCTCTGTCCCTCCCCTGCTCATACTCTGTTTCTCTCTGTCTCTCAAAAATGAATAAACATTTAAAAAAAGAAAAAGTATCCTATTAAATACCACATGCAATTCTATGTAAGAATCTTTACAACAAGCCAAGGATGGCATTGTAATTGTGCACTTTCACTTTTAAATGGAGACAACCCTCAAAAGGAGATATCAAAAAGAGCTGTATCAAAATGTTGAAATATATTCTTTTTATTAAGAAAAAATTCAGGGGCACCTGGGTGGCGCAGTCGGTTAGCATCCGACTTCAGCCAGGTCACGATCTCGCAGTCCGTGAGTTCGAGCCCCGCGTCGGGCTCTGGGCTGATGGCTCAGAGCCTGGAGCCTGTTTCCGATTCTGTGTCTCCCTCTCTCTCTGCCCCTCCCCCGTTCATGCTCTGTCTCTCTCTGTCCCAAAAATAAATAAACGTTGAAAAAAAAATTAAAAAAAAAAAAAAAAGAAAAAATTCATCTAAGATATAGAAAGTAATGTTTGTTCTTTCAAAATGAAAAAAAAAAACAAATGAATTTTTATGAAAGGAAACATAATTCAAAGTTTCAATACCTGCATTTAGAAAAAATTGGAAGACAAATGTGATGGATGATTGGTAATCACAAGTTAAAAATTATTGCAGTTATTAGTGTTTTTACTAATGATTAGACATAATCCATCTCTTAAATGGCCATATTTAATGACAGTGTACTATACTTTTGTGATGTTTAACCAACTCTATTTAATAGAAGGAAACCTTTTTTCTATGAAAACTCACTGAAAATTCTATTTGAAAAATTCAAAAATTTACTTAAAAACTTTTATCACCACATAATATATGACTGGAAAAAGTGATCTTTATAGATAAGATTGTTGCTAAAAATGCACATTAAAGATGAATAAAATATATATGTCCTTTAAATTATTTCATTGTATATAAAAATCAAGTCATTATATAACTCAAATCTTCTTGCATGAATTGTATACAAAGTAGGTGTCTAGAGAGGAATACTAGCACCTAAGTACACAAAGCAAATATCAACAAACATAGGGAGAAATAGACAACAATACAGTAATAGTAGGGGACTTTAATACCCTACTTTCATCAATAGATCACCCAGACAAAAAATCACTAAGTGCACATTAGACTTAAATGACACATTAGACCACTTGGAGTTACCAGACGCTTATAGAACACTCTATTGCATAACAACAAAATATACTTTTCAACCACATAGGGACCACTCTTCAGCATATACCATATGTTTGGCCACAAAACAAGTCTTAATTTCAAGAGGACTGAAATCATATCAACCATTTTTTTTAATCACAAAAGGAGGAAACTAGAAATTAATTACAGGAACGAAACTGGAGAATTAAAATATGTGTAGATTAATGACAACTCTCCTGAACAACCAATTGTTCAAAGAAAGAAAAAGAGAAAAAAAATACCTAGGAACAAATGAAAATGGAAATGGAACATACCAAAACTTATGGGATGCAGCAAAAGCAGTTCTAAGAGAAAAGTTCATAGCAACAAATTTTATTTCAAGAAACATGCAAAGTCTCAAATAATCAACTTTATATTCAAGAAGCTAAAAGAGAACAAAGGCCAAAGGTGGTTGAAGGGAAACATGACAAGATTAGAACAGAAATAAATGAAATAGAGACTAAAAAGACAACAGAAAAGATCAATAAAACTAAAAACTGGTTCTTTGCAAAATAGACACAATTGACAAGACTTTAGCTAGATTCACCAAGAAAAAGAAAAGAATTCAAATAAATAAGATCACAAGTACAAGAGGAGACATTACAATTGATACCAAAGAAAAATGCAAAAATATTATAAGACAGTACTATAAGCAATTACATACTAACAAATTGGACAGTGTAGAAGAAATGGATAAATTCCTAGAAATGTACAACCTACTAAGACTACCTACATGATGAAACATAAAATCTTAACAGACAGGTTATTAGCAAGGAGACTGAATCAGAAATCCAAACTCTCCAAACAAAGAAATAGCTTTACTGGTGAATTGTGCCAAACTTTCAAAGAAGAGTTAATACTAAACCTTCTCAAATTCTTTCAAATAACCAAACAGGTGGGAACTATCCCAAGCTTATTTAATAAGGCCAGTGTTACCCTGAAACCAAAACCAGATTAGGATGTCACAAGAAAAGAAAATTACAGGTCACTATTCCTGATGAACATATATGTAAAAAATACTCAACAAATTATTAGCAGGTTGAATTCAACAATACACTGAAAGGACCATACACCATAATCAAGCTAGATTTATTCTAGGGATGCAAGGATGGTTCAACATTGGCAGATCAATCAAGGTGATATACCACATTAATGAAATAAAGAATAAAAATGAAGAATCCTGGGAAGATGGCGGCGTCCGCTGGGCTCACCGCGCTTCCTGCTGATCACTTAGATTCCACCCACACCTGCCTAAATAACCCAGAAAATTGCCAGAAGTCTAGCAGAACGGAGTCTCTGGAGCCAAGCGCAGACAAGAGGCCCATGGAAGAGGGTAGGAAGGGCAGCAAGGCTGTGAGTGCTCCACGGACTGGCGGGAGGGAGCCAGGGTGGAGGGGCGGCCCGCCAGCCAAGCAGAGCCCCCGAGTCTGGCTTACAAAAGCAGAGGGGCCGGACAGAGTGTGTTCCAACAGCAAGTGGGACTTGACATCTGGAAGGTTATAAGCTAACAGCTCTGCTCGGAGAACGAGAGGGCTGGAGGACAACAGGAGGAAGAGTTGTTGAGCCCCGGATGACAGAGTTCAGCTTGGAGGGGAAAAAGGCTCTCGCCAGTGCCATCTCCCTTGGCCACCCCCCAGCCAAAATCCTAAAGGGAAACAGTACCTGCCAGGGAACTTGCTTGCAGCACGCAAACACCCAACGCTGTGCTTCTTCAGATCCATCCCTCTGGCGGGTCTGACTCCCTCCTGAAGCCACAGGGCCCCTCCCGAAGCAGATCTTCAAAGGAAAAGCGAGCTGAGCCTGCCCCTCCCGCCCTTGTGCACCTTGCCGATCCACCCCAGCTAATACGCCAGACCCCCAGCACCACAAGCCTGGCAGTGTGCAAGTAGCCCAGACGGGCCACGCCACCCCACAGTGAATCCCGCCCCTAGAAGAGGGGAAGAGAAGGCACACACCAGTCTGACTGTGGCCCCAGCTGTGGGCAGGGGGCAGACATCAGGTCTGACTGCGGCCCACCCACCAATGCAAGTTATTCAAGACAGCACAGGCGAAGTGCCCCGCAGTCCCACACCACTCCAGGGACTATCCAAAATAATGAAACGTAAGAATTCCCCTCAGAAAAACGTCCAGAAAATAACAACAGCTAAAGAACTGATCAAAAATGATTTAAACAATATAATAGAAAGTGAATTTAGAATAATAGTCATAAAATTAATCGCTGGGCTTGAAAACAGTATGAAGGACAGCAGAGAATCTCTTGCTACAGAGATCAAGGGACTAAGGAACAGCCAAGAGGAGCTAAAAAATGCTATCAATGAGATGCAAAATAAAATGGAGACAACTACGGCTCGGATTGAAGAGGCAGAGGAGGGAATAGGCAAACTAGAAGATAAAATTATGGAAAAAGAAGAAGATGAGAAAAAAATCCAGGAGTATGAGGGGAAAATTAGAGAACTAAGTGATGCACTAAAGAGAAATGATATATGCATAATTGGTATTCCAGAGGAGGAAGAGAGAGGGAAAGGTGCTGAAGGTGTACTTGAAGAAATAATAGCTGAGAACTTCCCAGATCTGGGGAAGGAAAAAGGCATTGAAATCCAAGAGGGACAGAGAACTCCCTTCAGACGTAACTTGAATCGATCTTCTGCACGACATATCATAGTGAAACTGGCAAAATACAAGGATAAAGAGAAAATTCTGAAAGCAGCTAGAGATAAACATGCTCTAACATATAAAGGGAGACCTATAAGACTCGTGACTGATCTCTCTACTGAAACTTGGCAGGCCAGAAAGGAATAGCAGGAGATCTTCCATGTGATAAACAGAAAAAATATGCAGCCGAGAATCCTTTATCCAGCAAGTCTGTCATTTAGAATAGAAGGAGAGATAAAGGTCTTCCCAAACAAACAAAAACTGAAGGAATTCGTCACCACTAAACCAGCCCTACAAGAGATCCTAAGGGGGATCCTGTGAGACAAAGTACCAGAGACATCGCTACAAGCATGAAACCTACGGACATCACAATGACTCTAAACCCATATCTTTCTATAATAACACTGAATGTAAATGGACTAAATGTGCCAACCAAAAGACGTAGGGAATCAGAATGGATAAAAAAACAAGACCCATCTGTTTGCTGTCTACAAGAGACTCATTTTAGACCTGAGGACACCTTCAGATTGAGAGTGAGGGGATGGAGAACTATTTATCATGCCATTGGAAGTCACAAGAAAGCTGGAGTAGCCATACTTATATCAGACAAACTAGACTTTAAATTAAAGGCTGTAACAAGACATGAAGAAGGGCATTATATAATAATCAAAGGGTCTATCCATCAGGAAGAGCTAACAATTATAAATGTCTATGCACCGAATACAGGAGCCCCCAAATATATAAAACAATTACTCACAAACATAAGCAACCTTATTGATAAGAATGTGGTAATTGCAGGGGACTTTAACACTCCACTTACAGAAATGGATAGATCATCTAGACACACGGTCAATAAAAAAACAAGGGCCCTGAATGACACATTGGATCAGATGGACTTGACAGATATATTTAGAACTCTGCATCCCAAAGCAACAGAATATACTTTTTTCTCGAGTGCACATGGAACATTCTCCAAGATAGACCACCTACTGGGTCACAAAACAGCCCTCCCTTCATAAGTATACAAGAATTGAAATCATACCATGCATATTTTCAGACCACAATGCTATGAAGCTTGAAATCAACCACAGGAAAAAGTCTGGAAAACCTCCAAAAGTATGGAGGTTAAAGAACACCCTACTGAAGACTGAATGGGTCAAACAGGCAATTAGAGAAGATATTAAAAAATATATGGAAACAAATGAAAATGAAAATACAACAATCCAAACACTTTGGGATGCAGCGAAGGCAGTTCTGAGAGGAAAATACATTGCAATCCAGGCCTATCTCAAGAAACAAGAAAAATCCCAAATACAAAATCTAACAGCACACCTAAAGGAAATTGAAGCAGAACGGCAAAGACAGCCTAAATCCAGCAGACGAAGAGAAATATTAAAGATCAGAGCAGAAATAAACAATATAGAACCTAAAAAAAACTGTAGAGCAGATCAATGAATCCAAGAGTTGGTTTTTTGAAAAAATATACAAAATTGATAAGCCTCTAGCCAGGCTTCTCAAAAAGAAAAGGGAGATGACCCGAATAGATAAAATCATGAATGAAAATGGAATTATTACAACCAATCCCTCAGAGATACAAGCAATTATCAGGGAATACTATGAAAAATTATATGCCAACAAACTGGATAACCTGGAAGAAATGGACAAATTCCTAAACACCCACACACTTCCAAAACTCAACCAGGAGGAAATAGAAAGCTTGAACAGACCCATAACCAGCGAAGAAATTGAATCGGTCATCAAAAATCTCCCAACAAATAAGAGTCCAGGACCAGATGGCTTCTCAGGGGAGTTCTACCAGACGTTGAAAGCAGAGAAAATACCTATCCTTCTCAAGCTATTCCAAAAACTAGAAAGGGAAAGAAAACTTCCAGACTCATTCTATGAAGCCAGTATTACTTTGATTCCTAAACCAGACAGAGACCCAGTAAAAAAAGAGAACTACCGGCCAATAACCCTGATGAATATGGATGCAAAAATTCTCAATAATATACTAGCAAATCTAATTCAACAGCATATAAAAAAGAATTATTCACCATGATCAAGTGGGATTCATTCCTGGGATGCAGGGCTGGTTCAACATTCGCAAATCAATCAATGTGATACATCACATTAATAAAAGAAAAGAGAAGAACCATATGATCCTGTCAATTGATGCAGAAAAAGCATTTGATAAAATTCAGCAACCTTTCTTAATAAAAACCCTCGAGAAAGTCAGGATAGTAGGAACATACTTAAAGATCATAAAAGCCATTTATGAAAAGCCCACAGCTAACATCATCCTCAATGGGGAAAAACTGAGAGCTTTCCCCCTGAGATCAGGAACACGACATTGATGTCCACTCTCACCACTGTTATTTAACATAGTGTTGGAAGTTCTAGCATCAGCAATCAGACCACTAAAGGAAATCAAAGGCATCAAAATTGGCAAAGATGAAGTTAAGCTTTCACTTTTTGCAGATGACATGATATTATACATGGAAAATCCAATAGACTCCACCAGAAGTCTGCTAGAACTGATACATGAATTTAGCAAAATTGCAGGGTACAAAATCAATGTACAGAAACCAGTTGCATTCTTATACACTAATAATGAAGCAACAGAAAGACAAATAAAGAAACTGATCCCATTCACAATTGCACCAAGAAGCATAAAATACCTAGGAATAAATCTAACCAAAGATGTAAAAGATCTGTATGCTGAAAACTGTAGAAAGCTTATGAAGGTAATTGAAGAAGATATAAAGAAATGGAAAAACATCCCATGCTCATGGATTGGAAGAATAAATATTGTGAAAATGTCAATATTACCCAAAGCTATCTACACATTCAATGCAATCCCAATCAAAATTGCACTAGCATTCTTCTCGAAACTAGAACAAGCAATCCTAAAATTCATATGGAACCACAAAAGGCCCCGAATAGCCAAAGGAATTTTGAAGAAGAAGACCAAAGCAGGAGGCATCACAATCCCAGACATTAGCCTCTACTACAAAGCTGTCATCATCAAGACAGCATGGTACTGGCACAAAAACAGACACATAGACCAATGGAATAGAATAGAAACCCCAGAACTAGACCCACAAACGTATGGCCAACTCAGCTTTGACAAAGCAGGAAAGAACATCCAATGGAAAAAAGACAGCCTCTTTAACAAATGGTGCTGGGAGAACTGGACAGCAACATGCAGAAGGTTGAAACTAGACCACTTTCTCACACCATTCACAAAAATAAACTCAAGATGGATAAACGACCTGAATGTGAGACAGGAAACCATCAAAACCCTAGAGGAGAAAGCAGGAAAAGACCTCTCTGACCTCAGCCCTAGCAATTTCTTACTTGACACATCCCCAAAGGCAAGGGAATTAAAAGCAAAAATGAACTACTGGGACCTTATGAAGATAAAAAGCTTCTGCACAGCAAAGGAAACAACCAACAAAACTAAAAGGCAATCAACGGAATGGGAAAAGATATTTGCAAATGACATATCGGACAAAGGGCTAGTATCCAAAATCTATAAAGAGCTCACCAAACTCCACACCCGAAAAACAAATAACCCAGTGAAGAAATGGGCAGAAAACATGAATAGACACTTCTCTAAAGAAGACATCCAGATGGCCAACAGGCACATGAAAAGATGCTCAACGTCGCTCCTCATCAGGGAAATACAAATCAAAACCACACTCAGATATCACCTCACGCCAGTCAGAGTGGCCAAAATGAACAAATCAGGAGACTATAGATGCTGGAGAGGATGTGGAGAAACGGGAACCCTCTGGCACTGTTGGTGGGAATGCAAACTGGTGCAGCCGCTCTGGAAAACAGTGTGGAGGTTCCTCAAAAAATTAAAAATAGACCTACCCTATGACTCAGCAATAGCACTGCTAGGAATTTACCCAAGGGATACAAAAGTACTGATGCATAGGGGCACTTGTACCCCAATGTTTATAGCAGCACTCTCAACAATAGCCAAATTTTGGAAAGAGCCTAAATGTCCATCAACTGATGAATGGATAAAGAAATTGTGGTTTATATACACAATGGAGTACTACAGGGCAATGAGAAAGAATGAAATATGGCCCTTTGTAGCAACATGGATGGAACTGGAGATTGTCATGCTAAGTGAAATAAGTCATACAGAGAAAGACAGATACCATATGGTTTCACTCTTATGTGGATCCTGAGAAACTTAACAGAAACCCATGGGGGAGGGGAAGGAAAAAAAAAAAGAGGTTAGAGTGGAAGAGAGCCAAAGCATAAGAGACTCTTAAAAACAGAACAAACTGAGGGTTGAGGGGGGGTGGGAGGGAGGGGAGGGTGGGTGATGGGTATTGAGGAGGACACCTTGTGGGATGAGCACTGGGTGTTGTATGGAAACCAATTTGACAATAAACATCATATATTGGAAAAAAAAAAAGAATTAAAATGATATCACCATCTCAAAGGATACAGAAAATAGTTAGTTAGAATGTCCATACTACCAAAAGAAATCTCCAGATTCAAGGCAACCCCTATCAAAATCCCAATGGCATTTTTTACAGAAATAGAACAATCTTAAAATTTGTATGGATCCATCCAATATATATATATATATTATAGTTAGTTAGTTAGTTAGTTAGAATGTCCATACTACCAAAAGAAATCTCCAGATTCAAAATCCCAATGGCATTTCTTTACAAAAATAGAACAATCTTAAAATTTGTATGGATCCAAAAAAACCCCAAACAGCCAAAGTAATCTTGAAAATGGAGAGCAAAGCTGGAGATATTATCCTTACATGATCTCAAATTATGTTACAAAATTATAGTAATCAAAACAGTAGGATACTGGCATAAAAACAGACACAGAGATCAATGGAACAGAATACAGTGTCCAGAAATAAACTCATTCATATATGGGGTTATATGTCAATTAATTTAGGACAAAAGTGCCAAGAATATACATTGGGAAAGGACAGTGTCTTCAATAAATAGTGGTGGGAAAACTGGACCATCTCAGGCAAAAGAATGAAACTTCACCACTATCTTATACGATATACAAAAATTAACTAAAAAAGAATTAAAAACTTAAACCTAAGACTTAAAAGCATGACACTCCTAGAAGAAAACATAGGCATTAGGCTCTGTGGCACATGTCTTCATAATGATTTTTTTTTAATCTGATACCAAAATCAAAAGCAACGAAAGCAAAATAAACAAGTGGGGCTATATCAAACTAAACAGATTCTACACAACAAAGGAAGTCACCAATAAAACAAAAAGCAACCTACTGAATAGGAGAAAATACTTGTAAATTATATATCTGATAAGGTGTTAATATCCAAAATATAAAGAACTCATACAACTCAACAGGGGAAAAAATCTGATTAAAAAATGGGCAAATCACATGGCGCCTGTGTGGTTAAGTTGGTTGAGCATCCGACTTCAGCTCAGTTCATGATCTTGCAGTCCATGAGTTCAAGCCCGTTGTCTGGCCCTGTGCTGACAGCTCGGAGCCTGGAGCCTGCTTCTGATTCTGTGTTTTCCTCTCTCTCTGCCCCTCCCCTGCTCATGTTCTGTCTCTCTCACTCTCAAAAATGAATAAATATTAAAAATTTTTTTAAATGGGTAAATGAAGCTCTGAAAAGATTTTTTCAGAGAAGACATGCACACGGTGAATAGGTACATTCAAAAGATGCTCTACATCATTAACCACCAGGGAAATGGAAACCAAAACCACAAAAAGATACCACTTCACACCAGACAGATTGGCTATTATCAAAAACACAAGAGATAATAACAGCTGGTGAAAATACAGAGAAAAGGTGACCCTTGTGCACTGTTGGTGGTAATATAAATGGTACAGCCAGTAAGGAAAAGACTATGGGGTTTCCTCAAAAAATAATAGAACTACCGTGTGATTTAGCAATTCCACTTCTGGGTGTTCATCTAAAGAAAATGAAAATACTAATTCAAAAAGATATACACACCTCATGTACATTGCAGCATTATTTGTAGTATCCAAGATATGGAAACAACTTGTGTCCATCTATGGAAGAATGGATAAGAAACTGTGATATATCTATACATCTGTATATCTACTGTATATAATAGATATACAGATGTATAGATATATGTATATATGTATAGATATATGTTATGTTCATATAGATATTTATATGTCATATTCATATATATGTATATATCTGAATATTATTCAGCCATAAGACAAAGTGAAATTTTGCTATTTGTGACAACATGGTGGACCTCAAGGTCCACCTTAGCAAAATGCTAATTGAAATAACTTAGACAAAAACAAATAACATATGATCTCCCTTTTATGTGGAGTCTCAAAACAAAACAAAGCAAAACAAAATAAACACAATAACAAACACAAGCTCACAGATACAGACAACAGATTGATGGCTGCAAGAGGTTAGGGGTAGGGCAAAGGGAAAATCAGTGAAATTTTCTTTTTTTTTTTTTTTTTTTTTTAGTTGAACTAAATTGAATAAAAATTAAAAAGAAAGAAAAACAACAACAACAAAAAACACAAGGATGTTGATTCAGTATTACTTACTTTGCCATATCTGGAAGTGAAAGTTGATCCCCATAGTTGATTCCCAATAGGAATAATCATCTCTTGATTTTCCAAAGCTTAAGTATACTAAGTAGGAAAGTGACACATTCTAATCTATTATTTGCAGCTTTTCTATACAACTGAATAGCTAATCAGATTTTTGTTTGGAACATTTCACTTGGATATACAATACTGTGTAAGCATAGAGAATTCACACCTGATATTTACAACATTGATTAACTTTTAAAGACAAAGAATACATACTAGTCCTCTTTGTAATATTTTGGGTGAAGACTATTCCTTTTGTAAGAGGAGTTAAATTTGAGTGACTGTGATTTTTTTTTCCAATCTCTGATCAATGCTGAGTTACTGTCATCTGCAAGCCACTAAACACATTCAAACATAGTTTATACACTGTAAGTTCACTGAGATGGGTTAAGGATAATAATAATGCCATGATGCTTCTTCATGTTCATTTGAGAGTTTGTCATATTTCCATCTCTAACCACTTTGGCTGAACAAGATTTAATTCAAAACGTTTTTGCTCTTATTTTCTAAGCAAATTTAAGATTCTGTTTACTTATGTGTGCTCACTGGAGGTCATGCTGAAAAATGAGCCTCCAAGTATGCTGGGGAGACCATAAAATATGAAATGGTAATAGTTAAGCTTATAATCTATTATTCTCTTTACATGAAATAGAGCAACCCAGCATGTTCATTGAATTGAAGATTATAAACTACTTGCATAATGCCAAAAGAATGCTCTTTCAACTAAGAATTTATCACCAGAATGCTTGTTATATGTAATGTTTGCTTTGGAATCAGACATAAGAATAAGCACAATATCATATTTAGCTGATTCTTCATCTTAAGGGACATTTAAGGTAATAGGTGGCTCATAAGAAGGGAAAAAATACATTTTATGTAGTATCATAAGCCCTTTCCTGAATGTTAATATATTCATGAATGTATGAAAACAACTAGATACCATAAACTATTTATATTATGTTAAATTTTTTCCAAGGAAGAAATATCTTATTATATTGCTATAAAGCATACAATTTGATTATATTTTTAGTATATTACTTTTTTTTTCTTTAATCTTAGGTAACACCAGCATATTGCCTTTAAAGCTACTGACTTCTCATATATTTCTGAACTGGTTATTTAAATTATATTGTCTCTGCCTCTCAGGACTACTATATCACACCCAGTTCTACTTCTTTTGCCTCAAGTCAACAGAAATTATTTTTTGTGGCAGAGTAAAGAAATGGGTACATATCTCTGATTTTAATGAGTAATTGAAATACCTACTCTGTGATCAGGAAGGCAGGAGAAATAGGAGACACACAGACTCAGCGTCCTGAATATAATATTATGGTTAAAAGCATAAGTTCCTATGTCATGAAGAGGTGAAGCATTTGTTTACAGCACTTACAAAGTATGTAAACATGGGCATATCATACACTTTCTCTGAGCCATAGTTTCAACTGAAAGGTAGGTTCCATGAAGGCAAGGGTTTGAGTGTGTTTTACTCTATATTCCCCATAACTAAATGAGTACCTGGGTTATAGGTGACCCTCAATCAATATCTATTGAATAAGTAAATAGAAAGCATAAAACATGTTTATACTGATGTTGAGAAAATATAACAGGATAATTATAGCAATGCATTCATCATGAAGAGCAAGTACTCATAAATACCAGCTATACACAATGTCCTGATTTTTCTTGTCTGAATAAAGAATTATTAATATTTTCAGACTTAGTGCACAGCTACCAATTTCCAAAATAAATGTTGATTCCGTGGAAAAAATCCAACACTACTGGATGCCATGTTGAGAAAAATTATGGTTAATTGGTTTATTTTTCACTTTTTTATTTTATAATCTGGCATGTTTAAGTGCATCGTTTTTTAAGGATGCCATTAAATTCCACCTTCAGGCCCAAGGCTATTCACTTCAATTGTTGGTTAATGTTCACCAGGCACAGATAGCTATTAGTAACAGTAACAGAATAGGTCACTTAAAACAGAACTATTAAAAATGTCACAAAAGTATTAATTAGTAATGCCCAACTGTCACTGTGGAATAACAGCAATGTTGTGTATACCAACAGCTAAGAAACTTAAATACACTAGAACAAGATACAGAGAAGGCATGGTTTTATTCTAGAATGAACCTGCGGTTGGTACTCAACTAAGAGTTGGTGAAATCTTTGACTGAATGTGGGTCAAGAAACTATTGTTACTGAAGCAGAAGAATTTAAAAAGTCTTCCATTCCTTAATTCCCTGATCCCCTTCAATCAGCCCCAAACCGGATAGTTCCATTTGGAAGGGAATAGAAGTACTTAACAAGGAAATGCTTTTTTTCCCCCTTTTATCCTAGCTTCCCAAAGAAAATACTACAAGAAGAAAACAGAGCTAGGCATTGAAGGAAAGTCTGTGAGAATACAGGCAAGGATATCAAGCTTCTAGAGTGAGAGACAAGTGGATAATAGAAGAATTGAGATTATAATATACTTTGTCACATACATATTTGTATCACCTTCAGAGTTTTTGAAAATGCAAATATGAAGTAAAGAGCTCAATGTGATGCTGGGGCACATGGGTAGCTCAGTCAGTTAAGTGTCCGACTTTGGCAGGTCACGCTCTCACGGTTCACGAGCTTGAACTCCACATAGAACTTTGTGCTAACAGCTTGGAGCCTGGAGTCCGCTTTGGGTCTCCCTCTTTCTCTGCCTATCCCCTGCTCACTCTCTCTCATTCTCTCTTTCTCTCTCTCTCTCTCTCTCTAATAAACAAATAAACATTGAAACTTAAAAAAAAAAAAAGATATATCATGCTCTGTCTCTCTCTGTCTCAAAAATAAAATAAGTGTTAAAAAAATTAAAAAAAAAGATACAAATGTGATGCTATCCTAAAACTTGGCAATTTATGCTTCAAGATTCATAAAGGAGATAATTTATTTTTATTTTTAAATTAGAAACTTCACTATTAATTGCAAGTTTTTTTTGGGGGGGTGGTTCTCTTTCTTGGTTGTTTTTGTTTTTGGTTTTCAGTGATTTTAACTTCAAAAACTCGTTGAATCTTTAATTACTGGGTCTGTTCCAGCTCTAAAAAACTCATGAACTAAACTGCCTGAAACCAAAAGTGTTCCTTCTGTCCCAACTCAGATGCTCCTTTTCCACTGTCTCTTAAACTCACAGGTGGCTTCTTTGTCTTAGTATGTTGTTTCTCAAATATGCCTTTTGTTGCCAATATGGGGAATTTTCACATAAGCCTATCTTTTTGACAAAGAGAATAACTTCCTGATAGATCCTAACGAAAAACAACAACAACAACAACAACAACAACAACAACAACACTTCCCATTGTGCACAACTTTCAAGCTCCATGAGTATTTACTTGTAGCCAAATTAAGCAACATACTTTCTGTCACAGCAATATGATTTTCTTATTTTGTTTCATTTCATCTTACTTTTCCTTTCACTGTGGTTCTCATTCTAATGGGCATCCAATTAGGACTTGTTGGGCATCCAACCTGAAGGACTTGTTGAAAGGAACAACAGGCCCCAGCCCCAGAGTTTATGACTCGTAAATGTGTGGTAGGGCCCAAGAATCTGCATTTCTAACAAGTTTCCAGATGATGCCGATACTATTCAACAAATATGATCATGTACATTAAAGAATCTTGAGGGAGACTGATACAGTCATTGCTGAAGTCCTGCTCTATATTGGGATGCTAATCTCAACATTCAGGTTGTCCAGGAAAATCCTGACAATTTTGGCAGTTATGTTGTATGGGAGGAAATGGCCATCTTGGTGATATAAAACTACAGTGAATCTTCAACCTTCCAGAAGAACAAATTCCCACACTATAACCAAGCAATGGCACAGGTAGTTCTCTTTAAACCATCATCTCTGAAGGAGACAGTACTCCTTTGAAGTTAACACCCTGATATGATGCAAAAAAAATGAAAGAAAGAAAGAAAGAAAGAAAGAAAGAAAGAAAGAAAGAAAGAAAGAAAAAGAGTACCAAGATAAATGACAAGTTTAATAGACTAATATGGATCCATTAATCCTGTGCTACTTAAGCCCCTGTTTGAATCCAGTTATTGTATCAGCCTCTATCAACCCCCGAAAGTAAAAAGTTTCATCCATTCACTGCTCATTATCTAAAGTAGTATTTCCTTTTATTTGTTCTATAGCTACCCAATCTTGTGACAAGAGGAAGTCTCATTTAACCCTAAAAAAGTACATTTTCATAGAAATAATTTCCTATTTATGTCTTCTGTTAGCTAAGGAGACTCAGGGAAGTGTGGAAGTGCTGCTATCTGCCAACATTTCATGACATTCGTATAAGGTCATAAACCTAACTGGTGTGGATCTTTTTATAATCTCAATCTATCACAATGCCCTCTACATCACACTTTTTTCATCAGAGCAGTAGAGGTACTACTGCGTTAAGCTGAGGAAGGTACAACTTTGTAGCTCACATTTGTATTTATGTAACCAGACTGCAAACCTAGCCCTCATTCGAGCCTTTTCTCTGACTGAAATTGAGAGCAAGTTTGGATGGCTGTAGGTAGGTATTAGAATAAAGCAAGTCCAATTAAAAAAAAAAAAGTTGTTACAATTTGGAAGATACCGTGATGCAAAATATAAGTAAAAATTGGCCCTTAAACATTTTCACATTTCATATTACATTCAGCTTTCTGGGAGAATCACAGATTCATATTAGAACATGAAAATCGTATGGAAATAATATGGTGTTCCAGTGTTACTGTGCATGTAAAAATATGCTGTAAGGACCATTTATGAAGCTCCTGAAAGTCATGTATCACTGGTAAAGGGTAATGTGAGCCCCTTAAAGAGGGACATAAGCTCGGTTGTGCAAAATTGCCAATACTGGGGGTGGGGGATACAAATGATCTAAAGCTTGGTTTGAGGTAGGATAACTGAAGTCCTTTGAGGTGTCCTCTTAAGAAAACCTATGAAAGGTGGAGAAACAGAACTGGGCAGAAGAAAAGTTGTACTGCATTAAAGCTGCAACACGGATCTCAGACGACCCCACAGGAGGCTCAGGAGCTGGCATGGTCCTTCAGAGTTGTCCTGTCTGGGAGAACAGAACCTTTGTACCCTATCTTGATTAGCCATTGGATTCAGCTGTTGTTGGAGATGAGATGTTTACTTGGTAAAATAGCTCCCTTCAGAGGAGGACAATTCCAGATTTCTGCTTAGCAATTTAACAGCAACCAGCAGCACTCCCAGCAGGTAGAGAGAGAAGTACACATTCCTGAGGTGAGAGATGTGGGTAAAATCAGGACGAATTGTCCACCTCCAGGCAGAGATTAGCCAATGATGGCCTGCAGCTTTTTTTCTGTAAGGCCCACAAGCTAAGAAAAGTTTAATTTTTAAATGGTTGAAAAGAAATCAAAATTATAAACTTCGTATTCAATCCTTTATAAAATTTCATGCACTGTTATACATCTTTGCATGAGTGCATTTATCTTACCTTAGTCCAACAAGAATACCAACAGGTATTCTTACTTTATAGATGGGGAAATGGAAGCTCCAGATAGGTTAAATAAGAAATCAAAGACCACAAGTAGTTCAGACGGAATCCACACCAAGGGAGCCTTACCACAGAGCCTGTCCTTAGCCTGGCTCCACATGCCAAGTTCTCCAAGACCATGAGAGTAGTATAGGTGTGCTCAAACAGGGCATGTAAGATGTTTGCTGAGTTCTGAGAAGGGAAGATCACTATGTTTTAGAGAAGGAAGGGGAAGCTTTATGGGAGAATGGGGCCACATTTCTACTATGATGATAAGTGACACTAAGTGTGAACTTTAATTAAGTTCAATGTTATTCTTCTCATTACTAGTCCTGTACTAGAAAAACTTATACTCAATTATCATTATTTGAATGTCATCAATAAAAACATTTATAGACATTTACTTCTTCTCTGAATTCATAGCTCACGAGATACTAGTCTCATTTTTGCCCTTTTAGCCCACAAGTCCAAAAATATGTATTATCTGTACCTTTACAGAGAAGTTTGTCATTCCTTGCCTTAGGCAAGTTCCATTTTTTATCATCTGAGGTCATGCTACTCTAGTGAAAAATCCTGCAACCATTAGTGTCTAATGCAGTTTTGCAAACTGCTTGAGCCTCTAGCAAATACAGCAGATATATCATACCTAAGGTAAATGGGTATTCTATATTCACCAGAATAGTTTCTCTGATACATAAAACTGTGTGCACACACGAACCAGAGATCGGTCTTCTTACTTAGTGCTAAGAATGAAACGAGACCTGAGATTCATTAAGCCTACAAGCTACATAGGAAACTCTTGTGAAACATCATTATAAGTAGAACACCCTTCAAATTCCTGAGGATCCCGTAAAACAATGTTTGATTTAGCGAAACAAGCATAATACAGAGTTGTATACACAAGATGATCTCAAGTATATAACTATGCATATTTGCTATTTTGCATTTTCATTTTTTCCTTCATTGTAATACTAATAAAAATGTTCTCAAATTTATTTATTTATTTATTTATTTATTTATTTACTTATTTACTTATTATTTCCTTGATCGTTTGTTTAAATCCAGATTCATATTAAGGTACAGCTGCTTTTGCTCATACCTTTGGAATGTTATGATTAATATGCTGGAAATCTCTCACTGGAATTGGAAACCTGATATTCTCTCCTAACTACACGACTGTGTGAAAAGCACACTCTACCTTAGTAGATAACCAGAGCAATGATCACCACAAATCTCCACTGATTCTTCTGAGATATTATCATTGGAATTATGTTGAAATTGATTCAATGAAAGACCCTTTCATGAATCCCCTGTAAGCATTGTCAAATATGCCTTTCCTTTTGGGAATATCATACTTATACTTCTTTAATAATGCTTTGGCTAATCTGTATCACAATATTGAACCTCATCAAAGGTTTGTATAACTGCTTCTTTTCTAAAAATAATGCGTATGCATGTGTGTGAGAGAGAGAGACATAGAAAGTGGGAAAGTATGAGAGGGAGAAATGAAGAGGGAGTAGAAGAGAGAAAGAAAGAGAGAGGGAAGAGATCTGTATATGCTTAGCTCTGAAAAAATTACTATAAAGTTGACCAAAACTGCTACATTGAGGTATTCATAATTTTTAACTATTCTCTCTTTCTTTCTATTACAGTACAAGAGAGGATCTTCTCTTTTTTGATATCTAAAATATGCTTTCTCTTCTAGATTATGAGAGCTCCATTTTCTTTGTTATGATTTAAGAAACGGAAAATCAGATTCCCACCGTAATAAAGGCCATGCCTATTGAACAACACATTATAACACTGACATCTTGGTATTTATTATTATTATTATTATTATTATTATTATTATGCCATTAACATTTGTAAAAATATTTTGAAAAGGCAGAGTAAGATAAGCCTTTATTTTCACATCATGCTAACATAATCTGAAATAAGCAAGAGGCTGATATTGATGGTGAGAAGTAAATAGCCATTATCCTTTAGTTTCTTACTTGAACATAGTTTGGATATAATTGTAGTAATTTGTACATAATCTTCAACACAGTAAGTAGGCTATACTACAGTAAATCAAGTAAAAGAAATTCAAAGGACTGCCATTTGTGTTCTAAGTACTCACATTTGTTTATCTAAGATTAAAGATTTTAATGCATTTGATACATTAAAGACATGGTGATTTTCAAATTGCTCTCCTGCAAATATACAGAAGTTATTAAAACTGAACCTGAAGTAAATAACCACCAGAGAGCTTGCTGTGACAGCCATAACACAAATGCTTCCCCCGAGCATTTGGTGTTCTTTTATATTCTTGCCTATGTTCTTTCTTTCTATTTTACATTTTTTAGGGGTGGATATTATTTTCTTCTTATCTATCTATTCAATCCATTGCTCATGTGTCAAGATGCAGCAAAACCTCCTCTGTGGTTTTCCACCTTCTCCAAATAGAACTTTTCCCCAATCTTGTTCCCATAGTATCTTGTTTTTGCCTCCATTATAAAACAAAACAAAACTGGAGACGTTCCATCATGATTTAAAATATAATTGTGGTCACACATGTGAATTTATATGCAATTTCATTTCTCATTATGAAAAGTATTGAAAGGGTTCTATATAGATATATACAAAAAAAGTAACACACATGAGAATGTTAAATGGTTAAACAAGGGTACAGAGATCTGATGTAGTGGAGGTTAAATGAATGAACACAAATTATATCAAAATACATGACACAAGTAGTGCGAGTGTAGGAAAAGGCAGAGCAAGAGTGCATTTGTGATCTCCTTTTATTAAACCTCATAGAGTCCACTTAATGAGAATAAACTGGCTGCTTATAAAATTAGTGGGTTTTCTTGTACCTGAAAGACATTTTTTCACTGGGTAACCCCAAAAACAAGTGGACTAATGTAGTGGGCCAGGTCAAGCAACATTCCTGCATTCCACTAATCACTATGACCAACCCACTCTCTACAATGTAGTCCACACATACAACCACCTGTCAGCCTAAGTAGTTAGGGAGTAGGATGAAATAAATGAATCCAGGAATCGCATAGGAAGAAAGGAAAGAAAGGGAGTAGATATTTGATGAGTACCTGCTGTGTTCCTGATAGTGTGATGCCTGCTTTTTATTATATTAACTTAGTTGGTGTTCATGAAAAATTTGTAAGATAACAACTCCAATTTTTAAATTAAGAAAATGAGAGTCCAAAAAATGTAAAGAAATATTTTGAAGTAATATTGCAATTAAGTGTCAGATATGTAGAAGTAAATTATTTCATTATTTTCATGAGGGCCAGAAATTTTCAAAAACACATCAAAAGGTAGATCCCATTAATTTCAAGAGTATTTATGATAGAAAATTTTGAATATGGTAAAAGAATCCCAGATATATAAGTACATCACCTCCTAAATATAACTTAAATTAACATATGTGTGATTTCAGCAACTTAACATCAAAAATAGAATGCAGGCAAAAATTTAGTAAATATAGTAGATACATAATAAGAGGCCAACAAGGAACAGTATACTTCCTAATTCAGACTTACTGAGACTTTATTAATATAAACACTGCCATAGCCACTCAGTTCTACAGGTAAGATGGCTCTTTATTATTACTATGATTTCATACATAAACAAAAATATTCAAATTAGCTATAGCTACCTCATCATTAAATGGGATTGATAGCACTGTTTATTTATCCTAGTTAGATATCAACGTAACAAACATCATTATATGCGTTTGAACAAAAAAAGCACACACATTAATGTTGCATTATTGCTGTCTTCAAACAAGTGGATTGCCAATTTTCCTGTGCTCTTTGTATATTTATTGAATTATGTGTTAAGTAAGTTGTTTACAAGCAATGATTTTAAGCATCAGCACAGAGGCCTCCCCCGGTAAGACGTGACACCCGGCATGCTGTAGTAATTGGGAAAAGAGTTGAACTTAGTGATCAATGACTTCTTTGAGCAAAATGAAAAATCCATGAGCATAAAACACTATGGAGTTCTGGGCAGAATCACCAAGAAAACCAAAGCCAATGTGAGAAATGTTGCTAGGATATGCTGTCAAATTAAACACCTTCATCTTTAATGCACACGTATACCCACAGACACAGACACTCACACACATTCACACACAGCATGCTAGTCTCTCAGATCATGAAGTTAAAACAGTGAACACATGAAATGTAAAGGACTGAAATGAGACCCATGTTATTTCTGCATGGGAATGCACTTTTCACAGAATTAGAAAAAAGAGAAACATGATTTTGATATTCTGAATTGACCAATGCATTACCCATACTACAGTTTAAATGCCTGTAGCAAGTGAGGTAACATGGTCAACTTGTCAAAGTTGAGGGCAAATTATTGGCATATGAGAGCATATACCAATCTAAAAGCCATTTTGGTATAAGACCATATACCTAGTTTTGGAAATGTATTAGATAAGAGAATAGCATCTCTGTCAGCTCCTTCAAATATCCCTCACTCCCCAAATCCAAATATATAAACTTTAATTACAAACATAAAGCTTCAGTGTTGGACTCTAGTGGATTTGTGATTATTATTACCCCTATCAAACTGAAATTTTTTTCACCAAATTGAATTATCATGTTTAAAACAGAAAAAAAATGTTCTGATTTGACTTTAATTTTAAAAGCACTGATGATGAAAAGCATTTAATGCAAAACTTTCTCTCCCTTTCTTCCTGAGGCACTTACACTATTGCATCATCTAGACAATTGTGGACGATACAACTGTACCTTACAGAATAAGCACGTTTACAGTGTAAAAAGGAGCTAATATGAGTTGTAATGAAATTTAACAGATGAAAGCTTCCATTAAATTTTGTTTATAAAGTGTTGTCCTGGATCTGATAGCAAACTCCTATAGAAATCATTTTTAGAACAGCAGAAATATGACAGGAGAGAAGTGCAATAGAGTGTGCCTAATTCATTCCAATTCACAGAGTAATGCATTTCAATTCACACAGTGATGCATTCTAGTCTTCAACATGAGAATGCAATCTAGTTGATGCTTAGTAGAGTTGAAACAAACTCACAGCACCAGAAAACTGACAATGTCTATTTTGCTAAATAGAGAAATACTTTAAATATTTTTTCACTATTTTCAAAGCTTGGCTATGCCTTATTTACCAAACTATATGTTATGATACTAGACCAATACTACTTGTAAGACAACAGGCTTTGATGTTTGAATTCTTCAACTATTTTCACTGCAATTAAAGCTTTTTAAGAGTCAGCTTCTGATGCTCATCTGGTTTTCTGGAACAGGTTTCAAAGCCTAATTAGAGTCAGACATTTCAAGCTTCTGGAAATCAATTTAGTGTTTACCATGAGCAACTGCCTTACTGGTTTTGGAAACTTTTTTCTAGAAATATACTGTCACATAAAATTTCAGTCATTAAATGTCATTATATATCTTTAATAGTTTGATTTAGTTCTTAGTATTAAATTTTTTTCAGATTCATTGTATTTTTTCATCTCTTTTGCTGATATATATTAATTTAGCACTAATTCTCGGATTATTCTTAGGAAGTCTTTTAGTCAAATAAAATTCCTGTTTTCCAGGTTTGAAAACAAATCAAATACATAAAAGACACAAATAAATTGGTCAGTGATTTCCTGGGAGGCAGAAAATTTGAATTCACAGAATTTTGGCATTGGCAAATTAGGTTGTATATTCCTTTGTGGGGGAAAAACTAGAAAGAAAAATATAAATAACAACACAAAGAAGAGCTCTGTAAAATCTGCTAGAAGGACAGAATGGGGCTTGCATCAGTCTTTATATCCATCATTGCACTGAAAGAGACAAAAATGGGTCAAAGTAAAGGTAGATAAAGATTTCAACATTTAAATATTTGTGCCTTTTTTCTTAAAAGCTGATTTATTTTGCCTGGAGGCTAAAGGGAGCAGATGAATCTCTGATTCCTTTTATCCATTTATCACATGAAAAGTCATAATGAAAAGGACAGACAAAGTCCCTTAGGTGTGTAGATACTATAATCCTACTCAGGATATTTTACTCTAAAAAACGACCATTATTCAGCCATTGACCCATTACACACATCGCTTCCATTTTACAGACTGGGCCATTTAAACTGAAAATGTAGAAATGACCTTCTAAGGTCACCAAACCAATTTTAGCTGAGCAGAGGATTACTTTAAGTCCAACATGGTGACTGCCTTGCAAACGACTTTTCAATTTGAAGACTATGTTTTCTCTGAATTACATAAACTAGACGTTAAAATATAGAAACTCTTGAGAAATTTAATTAAGATAACGTATCTTGCTCATTAAATTACATGGATTCAAGATACGATGTCATTTTCAGCCAATCTTCCCAACATACAACCTTCTGGGTAATCATAAAATATTTTAAAATAAAAATGCCAGTTTGATGTTAAACTATTGTGTTAACAATAGATTAAACTGAATAGCATAACATTTTTTTTTAATGGAGGGAGTGGTTATTCTATGCTCATCCAGCAAACATTTCTTGAGTACCAATAATAATCATACAATGTGTGAGAATCAGGAATAGGCACATGAGCAAGACAATAACACTGTTCTCAGTCTTCTACAAGAGACTAATAAGTAAAGCAACAATGATAGGACTTGAGCAGTCAGTCACATGGTGGGGAATTACTCAGAAAATATGACAAGCTATCCATCCATGCACTCAGTTACAATTAAATAAACACCTACTGAGTGTTAGGTATTGATTTATTTCTAGATATAAAACTGAAAAAAAAATAAACCATTTACTTTCCATCATGAAGATTATGCTATAGTGAAGAAAATGGACAAGAACTATCAACCAAATACATATAACTTCAAATAAGGAATCAAGATCAAATAATATATATATGTTTATCTTGACAGAGGGGACAAGGCCTGACAAGCACTCTATTATTGAGAGAGCGGTCAGGAAAGTCTTGTTAGAGAAACTGACATGTAAGCATATATCACAAGGATGGGAGGAGTCAGTGATGCTAGGGTATGGGAGAAGAGACTTTCAGGCAGAGGCAGCAGCTGCAAGTGTAAAACGTCTGTGGTGGAAATGGGGTTGGCATGTTTTGGAGAGTACTGTAAGATTACTGCACCATGACTAGTTTAGTCATATTTGTAGGTAAGTTTACAGATGATTTTAAGCAGGAAAGTGAAATAATCTCATTTAGGATAAATAGGGCCTCCTATGACCATCTATCCAGCTAACCAAATGTATCACAACAAAATTTATTATTCAACAGCCTAAATGAATTAATAATTGTTTCCCAGACTATAGACATACGGTAGCTATGTCCTGAATCCACTAAATAAAGTGAGTATCGGTGACACAACATGAATATGAATTATGCCCATGGTTTCAAATATGTGTAATGCAGCCTCTAAGGCAAGTTCAGAGTTTTTTGGGTTTTTTTTTTATTTGTTTGTTTCTTTAAATCCTAGAAATTAAAACTGTAAACTAATGTGGTTTTGTTGTGTTTTTCCTGTAGGCAAATTAAGATAGTAATGAAGAATGTAGGCTCAGAGTCAAGTAAAATCAGATTTATATCCAGGTTTTGTCATTTAAAAGTTGAGACACACGAGGCAAGTGTCTTCTCTCTGTAAATTTTAGTTTCCCCATATCCAAAATGAGGATAATGATGTCTCTGTGTGAATGAATATACGTCAGAAATATAAAATTTGGCATATAGTATGTATGATTCCAATTCCGACTATCAAAAGGTAGATACTTTATCCCTTCCTTTGAAACAGACTGGTGTTATGACCAATAAAATGCAGTGAAAGTGACCCTATTACAGTTTCAAGCTTAGACTTTAGGACATGAATAGACACTTTTCCAAAGACATCCAGATGGCCAACAGACACATGAAAACATGCTCAACATCACTCATCATCAGGGAAATAGAAATCAAAGTCACACTGAAATACCACATCACACTGGTCAGAGTGGCTAAAATGAACAAAACAGGAAACTACAGATGCTGGCGAGGATGTGGAGAAACAGGAACCCTCTTGCACTGTCGGTGCGAATGCAAACTCGTGCAGCCACTCTGGAAAACACTGTGGAGGTTCCTCAAAAAATTAAAAATTGAGCTGCCCTATGACCCAGCAAAAGCACTACTAGGAATTTACCCAAGGGATACAGGAGTACTGATGCATAGGGACACGTGTTCCCCAATGTTTATAGCAGCACTTTCAACAATAGCCAAATTATGGAAAGAGCCTAAATGTCCATCAACTGATGGATAAAGAAGATGTGGTTTATATAATCAATGGAATACTACTTATCGATGAGAAAGAAGGAAATCTGGCCATTTTCAGCAATGTGGATGGAACTGGAAGGTATTATGCTTAGTGAAATGAGTTACCGGAGAAGGACAGATATCACATGTTTTCACTCATATGTGGACCTTGAGACACTTAGAAGACCATGGGGGAGAAAAAAATAGATACAAACAGAGTGGGAGGGAGACAAACTATAAGAGACTCTTAAATACAGAGAATAAACTAAGGGTGGATGCGAGTTTGGTGGGGGGGACAGGGGAAAATGGGTGATGGGCATTGAGGATTGTACTTGTTGGGATGAGCACTGGGTGTTGTATGTAAGCCAATGTCACAATAAATCATATTCAGTTAAAAAATATATATACAGCAGCTTCCATACTTATTCTGTAGAAGTAATAACCCTGAATACACAACTCTATGTGAAATACCAAGATAGCCATTTGAAAAAGCTACTTGGGGTAGAAATGAGGTGTCAGACAAGAATATGAAACCTTCTTAGATCTTTCAGCCTACCTCACCTGCTCACTAAAACAAGGTGAATTAGTGACCACAGCCAACATCCTGTGGAGCACAAGAACTGCCACTCTAGTCATGACCAAGTTCTGACACAGAAAGTTATAAATAATAAAAATGTTGTTTTAAGCCAGTTTGTTGTGAGTTAACTGTTATGTGGCCATAGATAACTAAAACACCCTCTAAATGTATGAAGATTATTCAGCATACTGTTGTGTTTTCTCTTTCAAAGAATACAACCCCAATCATGGGAAGCTTTTATTTGAAAAAGGGCATCCTTCATAATGGCCCCAAACTGGACACAGCCCAAACCTTCAAAATAGGAGAACAGATTAATTGTGGTAATTCTGTACAGTAAAATACTACAAAACACAAAGAAGAACCAACTGCTGTTACCCTCAGGAACAGGAATAAATCTCATATACATATATACATTTGACATAAGTCATAGACATAGCCATAACTGAAGGAAGCCAGATATGAAACATTCAATTCAATCATGTTAGAAGTCAGAAAAATGGTTTCCCTTATAGTGTGGTATAATCACTGGGTAGAAATATTAGGGAACTTTTAGGATATTGTAAAAATGTTCTAATTCTTCATTTGAATTGGACATTTACTGTGTGTGATGTATGTCATATCCAATTAATTTAGGGGAAAAATCTGCTTTTAAAACTCAAAATACTAAAAACAAAAGCACATAAAAGCATTCCTATATTTTAACATTACTCTAAAACAACTTGAACTCAGAGTTTAAGTGATTTGCTCATAATCACATTGCTAGAAAGTAGCAAAGCTGTTCTAATGCCTTTCCTCCAGTTCTCAATATTTGTTTAGAATGCAGTAGAGCCTGTATCATGCAAGATTTTGTCTGATTACTTTACTATATTTTCTTAAAAAAGAGAGAACCTAGATTAGATTTTGAAGTGTCTGAGATTTAGGGGTGTGTGATTAGTAGTGAGGAAGCACAGTGGGCTCACAAAAGTCTTAGAGAAGGCAACTGTAGAGTGCTGTTAGAATCCACAAGCTGCAGCAAATGTATGTGTGGGAGACAGTTTTTGTATGGGCCCTACCTTATAGAGAAGCTGTGCTTCTGTTGCATAGGACAATAACAATGGCAAGACTGAAAATCACCTTGAATATTATTATGTTAGTAGACCTTTCTATGACCTGACATTTTATCAGGACCATCTAAATGTTGTGAGTATTAGAGAAAGCATATCCATGATGTGAACTGATTTTAGTTCACAAGAGGTTCCATTTGTTTTTATTGAGGTTAATGGATCTGTGAATACAGATCCATTAACCCCAGAATTTTTAAATGTTAAATCAGCAGCTTTAAATAAATGTTAACGTGAGACACCAATTACTGATACTGTAATACCAACTAGAGGGCAAGATTTGGAGCACTGCCTAGCAAGAATATGTTAAAAATTCTGAACTTCTTTATTAGCCAGATAAAAATGATGTAAAGATATTAATATTTTGTTGGGTCAAAGCCAATAAAAATAAATTATTTCCCCTTTAAAAAATGCATTTAGCAAATAGCTGCATAGTCTCTAGGAGACTTTATGTTTCCAAACTTTCATAGGATTATGGTTATTGTTATTAATGTTACCATTACTACTCTTGCAATGCCATTACTACATTAAGGAATTGATTTATTCAGATCTTATGGATGTAATTACCGCATGTACTCATGAAACAGTACATTGCAAGGATACATGTGGCTCATTGCTAAGACAGTGATTCTGCACACTGTTCCATGCAGGCTGGCATTGATATTTATTTTTGTCTATTTTAAATTATTTTGTATCAGCTATGTACCGCATTTTGTGGCCAGAATATCATTACAGTGAAGATAATTTAATTCAATTGAACATGCATTTACTTCATGCTTCTTGTACCTAGCTAGCCCTATTCTCAAGTAATATTCCTAGTTTCCAGGGAAGTGTTGGCATCTGCAAGTAAGCTGTTGTGGTTCACATTCTAGCTGATCAGTTGCTGAAAAGTTAATTTATTTATGCCCAATTTATTCATTCATTAAATTGGCATACTATTAACTATTTCATCAAGCTTTTTTTTAATATATTGAAAATATAAGTGTTAACACTATAAGTGCCACATCAGTAATGCTTCCTACATTGTAACTACCATAAAAGCAACATGATACCTTTAGAAAAATTCCTTAGAATATGATTATCATGCAAGACTGAAGAACACGGAAAACAACTATATGTTTGTGTGTAGGTTATTAGAATGGTGAATGCCTTCTCTTCTACAACTATGCTTTCTTTTTTCAGGCAATTTAATTCCCCCGATATCATTATATACTGAGATAATTTTATTGTGTGAAAAAGAATATACCATGTTTTCTTAGAATAATGGAGACTCAGTGCCTCTAGGATTGCACAAATCTTGTTTATTATCTTGATGGTCAGATACATACTCTACTTTATAAATGTTGCATATATGTTAAAACAAGAATATACTCTTAAAATTTTGAGTTTAGATTTGTGTATGCTTGTCCATCTCTCTCTCTCTCTCTCTCTCTCTCTCTCTCTGTCTCTTACACAGACACACACATGCACACATATACACATATTATAATTCAAATTTTAACATTTATCTATTATCAATCCTTGTACAATATGTATCTGTAAAATCAATATTTGAATCCTATATTTCAGGCTTCCAATACTTCTATTTATTTTTGTCTGCTTGATCTATTACTTTCTGTGAGTAATGTATTAATATCTTGAACTAGAATTGTCAGTATTTTCCTTCTGACATTTGAAGCTTTATATATTTTGAGGTGATATTGTTAGGTGCATACACGTTTATATTGAGTATAGAATTTTATTCTCTTAGTCTTTTTGCAGAAATAACATGCCCTTTTTTGACACTTTTAGTTACTTTTTATAAATCACTTTTTGCTATGTTAGCTTGTTTCTTACTGTTTTCCATAGGCACACACTTACCTAGTATATCTTTTCTACCTTTCTGTGTCTCTTTGTATTAAATGTCTTTGTAGACAAAATGTTACTAGATCTTGTTTTTATACAGTTATTTTCATCTACATTGAGTGAATAAGTGCTTCTACTGAGGAGTTTAACCTATTTATATAGACAGTATTTCTGCTGATTTAAAATTAATTTCTTTACTCTTAACTGTTGCTTTCTGGAAAAGTTCCTTAATCTGCTCTTTCAACCTACTAACACATTTTTCAGCTTTATCCTTCTAACTACATAGCTCAATGATTGTGTTCTTCACTGTAATAATTATATTTTTTAAATTTCATATTAGTTCCTTTATGATTGTTCTTGTTTCATATTGCGATTATCTAGCCTTATACTCATCATTTTACATTAAATTCTCAGTCATCTATTTCAGTAACTATGCCTCTGATGCTGTTCACTTTATCTACTGATCTATTTATCCATCTATTTATTTTATTCATTTTACTTACTTTCATTCTTTTTATTTCTTAAGTATCTCAATATTTTGGTCTACAAACACATGGTCCCCTGTGAGTATGGACTTCTCTATCTTTATGAAAATGTGTATTTAGAAAGGGCCATCGGCATGCCTGGGTGGCTCAGTCAGTCAAGCATCTGACTCCTGATTTCAGCTTAGGTCATGATCTCACCATTCATGGATTTGAGCCCCATGTCAGGCTCTGTGCTGACAGTTCCTACTTGGGATTCTCTCTCTCTCTCTCTCTCTCTCTCTCTCCTTCTCTCTCCCTCTCTCTCCTTCTCTCCCTTTCTCCCTCTCTCTCTGCCCCTCCCCTGCTTGCATATATGTATGCATGTGTGCCCTCTCTCTCTCTCTCCATCTCTCTCTCTCAAAATGAATTAATAAACTTAAAAAAAAATAGAAAGGGAAGGGCCACAAACCAGGTTGCGATCTGTATCCCTTCTGTTGAATTTAAAGGAAGGGGAGGGAACTGCTTCAGAACAGACAGCCACACAGTACCTCAGAACTATACTTGATCACCTCAATTTGCCACCTCTCTCCTGGTAACTCATCTTCTTAGGGTTTTCTTTTTAAACACTTAGGATGAAGTGCTTTAGTAGAAGATAGTCTCTCTCCTTTTTAATTTTGATAAAAGCTGTTTATTTTATACTAGCACAAACAAGAAGGGACAAAGAGATGGAAAAGGAAATAACTTATATGTAATTATGGTTCCTAAAGCTTAATCAAAATCATTATTCCATAGATTTACCAAAGAAAACCTGGTATAATACAAATTCTTCTTTAAAAGGAAAGTGGAAACAAAAACAAAAACAAACAAAAAACTAAGAAGTTCATTTAAAACCCATCAATAGCTTTTGTGGCCACAGGAGGCTAAAGCTACTTGATTACATTCCAGCTTGCATAAAAATACTGTATTACATTAATTATTTTTAACAATACAGGGTACTTCATTATTATTTATGTGGAAACTGAGTTATAAAATTGTTAGAGCACATTAAAAAGTGTCATAAACTATGCCAGAGGCTATAGCCTATCAGGATTTTCACAAACTTGACAAATGAACTCCTAGATAACACAGAAATATAAAGTCTCTATATGTATAAGATGTAGGAAGTAATACTAATGCTTTATTTTATTCATTCATCCATATATTCATTCATTCCAAAATTTACCAAATATTTACTCTTTTCTTCCTCAGTACCAGACTCTATTCTAGGGATTAGAGACATTATGAAGAATGGAATGAGATCCCTACCTTCAAGGAACTCATGTTCTTCTGAAGGAAATAAATGGAAACAATTAACAGCAAGATAATGTGGCACACACTTTAATAAACACACACACATGAATTCTATGACTCATTAAAGAGTTACAGAAATAAGCAACAACTGGGTGCAAGAGGATAAAATTTGAAGGGCACAACTCAAAAGGGGAACATCATAAGGTTATTTTCTCACCATTATTATTAATAAAGGTAACTATTATAACCTAGTAATTGATGACAAGGGGATAGGGCTCTGAATTGGCAGAATATTAGAGAAGGTATCATAAAATTAAGTCCTTACTTGGAAAAATACCAATCCTCTGAGTTATGCGTGAGACAGAGCATAGAGTTTGTGATTCTGGTGGGCACTGAAAATTTAAGAAAAAAACTGTCAACATCAACTCAAATAGATTTTAATTTTTCCACACTACACTGGGATTCTAGGTAATTGTATCTGCATATTCAAATGTAAATAGTCAATTTTAGCTAAAGAAGCTAACTTGTAAAAATATGAGAGAAAAGTATATAAAAGGACACATAATTTCTCTTTGGAAAAGTGAGAAACAAAGAGGCCTTTCCTTATCTAAAAGGCTTGCACTGGATACACAAATAAATTAGTAACTTAATTAATTGTCAAATGTGCAGTAAGAAAAGGTCCACAACAGAAGTCATGCTTCTTTGTGTGCATACAAAAGCTATAAGCAGAAAGAGAGTCAGGCAAAAGAAGGCTACATAGAATAATATGATTCAAAAATATCAATAGTCAGTGTCAAGAAAGAATACTATGTAACAAGTGTGCAATCTGTGTATGTGGACTTTCATACTGAACTAAAAAAAAGAACAATTTTTATATGAGGAATTTCTTTTATTGTTCCAGTCTGATGCCAGACCTGACTCCTCTGTGAGAGTAAGAAATGCCCTGGAAAAATATGTACAGAGGAAGGAGGCAACGAAATATTACTGGGCATTACATTATAGACACCGTAATTATCAGGGGTTGGAACATTTTTTGTTTACTTAACTGGAAGCCTGGGTATCCACAGTGTCATGGGTTGGTTCAGCAGCTTCACAACATCAGGGTGCTGGCTGAGGACTCTGCAATGCTTCAAGGTTTCCTTTCATGGTAGCAAGATGACTGCCCCAACTCCAAGCATAATTTATTGCATGTGTGTACAGAATAGGAAGCACAGGTAGCCAGGGCAATAAAAGTGTACATGTCTCCTTTCATTGAGAAGGAAAATATCTTTTTTATTGGTTTCTGGTGTTATTGATCACTACTGGCTCTCCTGCCCATTCTCAGCTGCAGGGAAGGCTAGCAAAGTAAGCATCTAGTGTTTTCAAACTCTTTAGTGAAAGGTGGACAAGATATACAAAGATACTGGGCCTAATATTTGGGGACTAATTAAAAGTATCTTTCTCAGGGAGTAAGAAGATAGGAAACACGATAGCTCTTCTCATTGAACAATACATTGAAAAATTAGTGAAAACATTTCTTTGATTTAACAAATATTTATTAAGTTTTCACTGCGGACTAGACATTCTGCTAGAAGCTGGGTATATAATAGTCATAGTGAAAAGAAATAAGCATGATGCTTGCGGGCCTGAAGTGGGCATCATTCACTTAAGGGACTAAAAACAGGGCAGAAAACTGGATTGTACTGGGCAGTTCCATCAGTACATTAGAAATGCATGACAGGATCTGCCCAAGATTACCTTCCCTCACGCCTCTCTCCTCTTACATGACTGTGTTCCAATCAGTCCCTTAAAACTGCCGAGCCTGGGGGTGCCGGGGTGACTTAGTCAGTTGAGCCTCCAACTCTTGGTCTTAGCTGGGGTCATGATCTTGCAGTTCATGATTTCGAGACTTGCATCGGGCTCTGTACTGGGAGTGTGGAGCCTGCTTGGATTTTCTTTGTCTGTCTGTCTGTCTGTCTGTCTGTCTCTCTCCCTCCCTTCTTGCACTGTCTCTGTCTCTCTCAGGATAAATAAATAAACTTATTAAAAATTAAAATTAAAATTAAAAATAAAACTGTCAAGCCCATTTCTTCTTTGGAGCTTAATGCTCCCTGTATGGGATACTTTGTTCCCAGAATTTTGCAAGGCTTCCTCTTTTTGTTATCAATTTTCAGTTCAAATAGTAGTTATCTGAAGAAGCTTTTTCTGGCCACCAGATATAAGCTGATCATTCCTGCCTTAGTCACTCTTAATTAAACAGCAGTGTTACTTCCTTCATGACATCCATAACTATATGAAATTACCTTAGTTTCCTCATCTATTGTCTATCTTCCCTATTATACTATAAACTGTATCTTTAAAAGCAAAGATCTCATCTATCTTCTATAATATAGTAATTACAGTGCCTCATACAGAGTGATCTGGAAAGATCGGTTACATCAAGAACATAGGTCATAAATAAGAACTGTGGCCTTTATTCTAAGACAAATAGGTAGTGATTGAATTTTCTATAACCAGCAAGTGATATGATTTGATTTAGTCAATTACCACATGTCTCAGTAGATATAAACTTAAAAACATCTTATTCTTACACAGACACCACATATTAGAGTATATGTGTATAAATATATTTTGACTAGATGTCTAGTAATGTTGACTGAATTGATGATGATGATGATGATGACAATGACAAAAATGTCGGTGATGATGACAAGTGATGATAATAAGAAGTACGAGCTGAGTATTCACCCTTACTGGTTAAAGTAAATGACAATGTCTTTCTAATACCTAAAATGGCAGCATGACAGTATCACTTTTCAGCTTTTCTGAGAGGTCAAAGTGAAATTTTAATCATAGAAACTTGTAGCGACTAATAAATCCACATTGTATACTTATTTTACACCAAAAGATATACAGAATGACAAAAGTTACCATCAGTATATCATCTTCAAATATGAAAGATAGTGAAAGATTTTTTATATTTAAAAATATTAATGTTTATTTATTTTTGAGAGAGAGAGAGAGAGAGGGAGAGAGAGAGAGAGAGAGAGATACTGTGAGTGAGGCAGAAGTAGAGAGAGAAGGAGACAGAAACTGAAGCAGGGTCCAGGCTCTGAGCTGTCAGCACAGAGCCCAATGCAGGGCTCGAACCCACGAACAGTGAGAGCATGACCTGAGCCAAAGTCGGATGCTTAACCAACTGAGCCACCCAGGAGCCCCTTGAAACACATTTTTTAAATGATTAAGAATCAAGCTCTACATACATTTGAGACCTTAATATGGCAAAATTGCTCTGATTCAGATTAATAGAAAACAGTCTACTTAACTAGATGGTAATTATTTTAGATGGAGACTCTGAGTAATGCAAAAATTTACTGTAGATAGCCAGAGACCAATTTAACCTCTAATATTATTTTAAAATTCCAGAAAATTAAGTTACTGAATTAATGACACATTCCCTCCTTTTTATTCCCCTTACCCTTCACTTAGAGTCTACTGTTCAAACTCAGTGAAATCCATATCTATCCATATCAAAAAGCACTACACAACCATAATCAAAAACATGAAGTCATAAAGTTAAAACCATTTAATCCTATTAAAGCCTCATTAAATCAAGGCAGTATTTATAGGATGGGACTTGATTCCCTTGTACACTAGCAAATCTGCAACCCGAGTCAATGTTCACGAATTAATTAGCAACTGCACTAGGGGCAGGTGTTTGACTGACATTTCCCTTGATCTCTTCCCTCAAGGTTACATGCTGTACAGTCATGCAATTCCTTGCCATTAATCCTTAACCCCAATGGAATGTTTGTTTACTTTGCTGAATAAGAGAAAGAGCAGGAGTTACAAAACAAATATGCAGAATGAAGAGAGGTGCTTTTTCGAGATAGTATTTCTTACATCAAAACATAATGTAAAGAAAGAAAGCTTTATATGGGATATGTCTACTACCTGTAGTTAGGGGGGGAAATCCTCATTTCAGAGGACAAAGGTCACTTTTTAAATAGTTTTCACACATTTCAGCTAAAGCTTCAGGTAGGAAATGATAGGATTTTAAAGCTTGGGAAACTTGAAATATTATTTGCCCAAAAGCCTCCATTTTTCAGCTGAGGAATCTGAGACACAAAGAAAATGTTATTTCTCTAAAAGACCCAACTGACTAATAGTTAAGCCAAGTCTAAAACACCTACCCAACTAAAATAGATTGTAGTTTTGCTCGTTGTTGTCTATTGGTATTCTTCTGAAATAAAGCAAGAATTTGACATATGACATTTGTTATTTATGACTTTGTTGGCAGTGATGATAAAAACATGTTTAGGTCTTGAATGGCATGTGAATAATATCCTCCTCAAAATATTGACAGTGGTCAAGACATAACTTCAAGTTCAGGTTGATGGGCTTTTAACTATCATGTCATTGAAAACAGTTGAAGGAGTAAGCTACTTTTATAAGCTTCTATATGTCATACATAAGCATTTAGTTATAATTTTTTATGGCTCAGTTATCTTTGATTTCTTTTTTCAAACAATGATTCCATAATATGGCAAAATAGTTTTCTTGACAAATGAGATCTGACACTGAATGTATATTATATTATCCTATCAAGTACAATAGTAAAAACAACCATAAAATACACTGAAGTCTGATTATGATTTCTAGAACAACTGATGTATTTTTCAACTCACTTTGCTCTCCAGACACTTTGCACAAACACTGACATGAAGCAGGTATTTAAATTATAGGTATTTTTTTCAAGCATATTCTTTTCTATCTGCTTTTAAGTATTTAATTACATTATAATTACATTATGTATGTGTGTGTATATATATTATATATTATAATATATTATATGTATGTATATATATATACATTGTGTATATATATATATAATATATATATATATACACATATATATATAATTAATGAATTAATCTTGGAAAATAATTTGCTCTCCTAGGTATAATTGGAGATCAACATAGAAAGAATTAAAAATAATAATAAAGGTACATGAATGGGTAAATATAAAAGGTTGAAAGAAAGAAAGAATATTTCTAGCAGACTTGTCATCCTGTAAATTTTATTTGCAATGTTAAGTCAAAGCAGAAAACAATAACATTAACTCAAGTATGTTAATTACTAACTATAATAAGAGGGAATTGGTGGAAAGGAATTTCAAAGGTTTTATTTTTCCCTTTAAAATTTTATTTTATTTCTTAAATGATGGAGAAAATGTACCAACTATTTATTCTTAGTTATACTGGGTATTTAATATTGATCAATGGCAAGTCTCAGTTATTATTTTTTCCATACTCAAAACCCTAATTGTAGAAGTCAAGCATGTCAGATAGAAGCTTTTTATTTTTTAAAGCAGGGGAGAGAAAAAGGACATGGGATCTTTGGAGAAGAATTGTTCACAGATCCATCTTTGTAACAAGAACAAAGATTAATCTTACCAAATTGCAATGATGTGATGGGAACCAAGAGAGCACCTCTGAACAAATTTCAAAGGAACTCAAGAAGCTGACCAAAAACGGCACTTTAATAAGGCTTGGAGTTCCCTAGAACCAAGAGAGAGCTGTGGTTCATATCAGAGCACAAGCTGAATCTGTCAGAGTGTCAACATTGTGGGTAATAAATCCAACTGATCCCTGGCAACATAGCATAGAGATGAACGACGCGGGGGCTGGAACATGGTTAGGTTGGCACGATGGTCCCACAATTTACTGTGTCTTTTCAAGTTTCTTGTCCTACATCTTAGTTTTCTCCCCTGTAAGAGGGAAACAAGAATGGTTACCCTAAAAGTTCAACAGGAGCGTTCAAGGAGACAATCTATGAAAGGTCTCAATAGTATCCCTGATCTGTGATAGGAGCTTAATCAAAGTGATTAAAATTAGAAGTGATATCAAAGAAGAGAACAGGGATTGTAATGATCATGTGGAAAAACAATCTACGAGCAAGAGAAGTAATCCTGCCACCAAAACTAGCATTTGAAATAGGGATAATATACAATAATATTGAAAGACATTTACAAAAAGTTCATTTCCGTAGAAGTTTTGTCAATCTGACAGGGAAACCTATATGCTAAGTTTCTTCTGAAATCTCACAAAAAGAAAAAAAAAAACTATGGAAAATCAATTTTGACAATATACAGTGATTTTCTGATGCCAGTTATTTTACATTAAAAAATATGTACTTTGTACAAATGTTTGAGACAATTTATTAACTTAGCAGAAATATTTTTTTCCATTCAGAATGGGAAAAATGGAACTCATATTACTAAATTATAATAAGCATGTAGACAATTTTGCAAGTCAATATTATAAAAAACAAACAAGACAGCTCCAGTAAAGAATCCAGATCTGGTACTGAAACATATTAGTTTGATAATGATAGGGAAAGTGTATCATTAGATTAATTGAGCAATTAGAAAAGCTCACAGCTGCACTTTTTGAGAACAGGAGAAAATATTCACTTCCTTATTCGGAAGATATTTGAAAGAATATTCAAATGCCTGCAAATAATATCTACCCTCATAGAAACTAATCTCATCTGCCTAACTAAACAAAAAAGAAGAGAAAAGAAGGAAAGAAATAACAACTCCCTTTGAGAATAACAAGATTTTTGATTTGTATTTTGCCTGATGGGAGACACAAGGCTATAACCCTGCCACCTCATTAGTTGTTCAATTATGAAAACGGTAATAAATATCTTACAAGTAAACTAAAGATATGCATATAAAGGTACAAGCATACAACACATTTTTGTGTATGATTATGAATAAAGAAATATAAAATTAAGACTATAAAAACAGGACCTTGATTATTATCTAGAAGAGCTTAGTTTCTTAGAATATAAGGCCTTTTTTCATCAACCTTCACAATAAATATCAAATGAATATATGTTTCTGTAAATACCATTTTTAGAAAGTTTATGGTCTGCCTCATTAACACAGACACACCAAATGTGTTGTCAAAGGTGCAGCTGTGAATTTTTCTAATTATCTAATTAATCTAATAATATGTTTCCCCTACCATTTTCAAACTGAAACATTCCTACACTTAATAATATCTAAAAGAAAAATCTTGGTTGTTTCAATCAATGATTAGTAGAATTGCAGCAGAAGCCTCATTTCTGGAAGACTCATATTCATAGTGGGAATCTGGGAGTCTTATTTTTTATCTTAAAATTAAAGTAGAGGAAACTTTCTCTAATTTGCTAAAAATCTCAGTCATCTACTACATTGTACGTACTTCTGTGTGTGTTAGAGGTGAAAATTTGTTTTCTGAGAAGATAATAAAAAGTTTGATGAAGTTGGTATAGTTCTTGAAAAAATCCATGAAGAGAAACATATGTTTGAAAGTAAACATTAGAGTTACAAGTAAATATTCCTTCAAATAATTTACTAACAGTTATTGAGGTCTAATAACTAAATACTCCCTGATGTATTTCTCCTCATCAAAGCACCTTTATAATTCTTATATTAATATATTTTATTGGAGAACATCTTGGCCTAGCTTCCTTTTCTCCCCAAGGTCATGGTTCAGTTTGTTGATCTATGCTTTACATGAATGCAATATTTGAAGATGTGTTTCATAAAGAGAAAGTACATGGAAAATAATGATTCTCTTTGTAAGGTTATAAGGAAAGATGTTCCTTATGAGATTTCATGTTCTGTTTTCCAGACTCAGCCAGATTAGACTTAAAAACTTTTCATTCCTATTTATGAAATTGGTATTTGTTAAGAAAACTCCTCATGAAAATCTATTATGAGTAAAGTGACATCCTAACGCAAACACGGTATGTATTTAATGGTATTGAAGCTATGCCAAAACAACGAGTGAAAAAATCCTGTTTTTTTTTTTTTCACGGCTCCTCACCTTGTTTTCTTGCTCTATCATCCTACCAACTTCCTAAAACAGCAGTGTCTGAGCATTGGTATGTATCAGAATCACCAGAGAACTTGTTCAAAAAGCAGATTTCTGGGCCCTGCACACAGGTTTCAAATTCTCTGTAGATGACAGGAAGTGGGGTGGCCAGGTTCTCACATTTAAGTAAGCATTCCAGGTGATGCACATGAGGGTGTTCTCAGCACAATGAAATTTTGTTTCCAGAACCCATTTCCAAAGTATATTTTTCCAAATTATTGAGAGGAAAAAAATAGAGGACACTGAAAATACAGATCATGGAGCAGTAATTAAAGTAAATATACAAAATCAAAACTGACTCTCAAAGCATACTGTCCAAGACAAAGGTGGAAACCTCTTCTAAATTTTCATGCATTTCCAGGGAAAACTAAGAAAATGCAAACCTCCTATCTAACTACCAGTAGTAGAAGGAAAGGCTTATACACTCAGACCATAGTCAGAACTTCTAAGTCTCTCTTGCTAAGAGAACATTCAGAGGGCATTCTGAGTTGGACCTCATCTGGCCAAGCTCCCCTAGTTCCCTTCTGTAGTTTACATAATCTCCTTACTTCTGGCTATACACGCCTCCTCCGGCAAATTCTGAAGGAAGCTTTCAGATCTTGTACAAAGCCTCCCAGATTTATTACCAGTTTTTCTGCAAGGAGTGATTCTACTTTCTCAGCCAAATCCCTGCTGAGTTTTGTGGATATTCGTGAAGGATAAATACAGCATGTGCAGGACAAAGAAAATTTGCTCTTCCAATCACCAAGCTGGATTGCTCAGTTACTGCTGACAGAAGGAGGCAGAAATGATATACTCGTTTGATCATGCCAAACTCTCTCATGCCTCGGCACAGACTTCACAGGCCAGTTGCCATCTATTAGTATTTTAATCAGGAAGCAGCTCAACTGGGGGAGTTGAACAAGAGAGCGATTCCTTTCTTTGCATGTTTCTATCCCTTTATCTATTTTGTATCTAATTCTTCTTCTGAATAGACATGTAGACAATATGCAGGAATCCAGATGGCACTGGAAAAGTCACCAAGATGAAGATTCTGTTGCAAATGCTTATTGTCCCTCCCACGCCCACATGTCCAAGAAAGCTCTAATAGCACTAAGAAAATATGTGATGTTATATACCATCGAAAGGACTGACATTCAAAAAAGACAAAAGAAGACTATTCCAATTTAGATACATTCCAAACTTGGTTGGAAAATGAAGATCAAGCACTGATAATCTCCAAAATCAACCTGGCTGAGTTCATTCTCTATTCCCCTCAACTCTTCTCTATCTTATTAACTTTCCTCTATTGAATTTAGATTTAGTATACACGTTTTAAGGTTTCTTCTATAGATAGGATCTATAAAACAGTCAAACATTTTAGTAAAAGAGTCAAAAATTTTAAATGTCATTCTATACTGGGAAAGACAATATTAATTTTGGTGGAAATGCATGAATCAGAATGATTATTAATGCTAATCAAATTTTCTTTTCAATATCTTTTGCAACAAATGATATCGCCCTGCTCTGCTTTCTACCTGCTTGCCCCCACATGGTTCTATGCAGCTAAATTTATAAGCCTTTCAATTAGATATTTTCAAATGATTATTAGCTATAGAAATTAGATTTCAGTGATTTTAATCACTTTTCTATAAAAATATATTTAAGAAAAAATATTGTTTTATACTATATTCCTTCAAAAATGCTTTTCATTTAATTAAAATACAGAACTAACTTTTCATTAACTTATGCCCTGGAAAGAATGTAGTTTTCTAAATGTTTCTTATTTTAGAAAACAGCTTTATTTTGTAAAGCAAGTGATGTGATATATTCTGAACTTTATGTTTTCTTAGTTATTGAATCATATTAATATAAGAATTAAATGATTTTCCCCAAACTGGAGTAATAGATACGTATTCTGCTTTGAATCTGAACTTGGGTATGGATTATTAGAAATTCTCCCAAGTCTTATTCAACACGTTTGCCAAACATGACAAATGTGTGCTTGGATTCTGCTCCTGACATATTCCTTTTTGATCATGGGAAAGTGGTAATTATAGTTCTATTTTGGATGGAACTATAACTTGGATGCTTTTGGATGAAACTAAGAGAATTTAACTAGAAGTAGTCTACACTGTAAAGTTATTCTCATACAGCTGAATCCCTAAAATAGGCAGCCCTCAAATTAACTGAGACCCTCAATAATGTTAGGCACTGATATTCTCTGGCATTCTCTTGGCTTTTCTCTCACAGTTGAGAAACACCTGCAACATTTCCAAGCATAAAATTTTTATGTGATAATGCCCAAATGAAGAAGAAAGAGATGTCTCTCCATTTAGCTTGCTTTCTTTTTCTTTCCTTCTTTCTTTCTTTTTTCTTTCTTTCTCTTTCTCTTTCCTTCTTTTCTTTCCTTTTCTTTCCTCTTCTCTTCTCCTCTCCTCTCCACTCCTCTCCTCTCTTTTATTTTCTTTTTTTCTTTTCTTTTTAAATCACATAGGGAAATCTGTCCAAAAAGCTGTTGAGTAAGCTTTCTCTTACTCTACTAGGCTAAGATAGAGTCAGATGACCAGGTCTAAACTCATTCATTGGTGGAGCAGAATGAGGGTAACTATGATTGGATCAAAAAGCAGTTAAAAAATATGATTCATCCTTTGTACCTGGGGAGAAGCAACATTCCTAGAGCTCACTGGTATCTAAGTGCTATGTGAATAAATTATGTTAGCAAGGAAGAAGCAAGAAGTAGCTGCCGTGTAGGTAATTAATAAGATCTGCCACAAGCCAACAACTGTGTGTGTGTATGTGTGTGTGTTCACATGTTTAATGAATGTACAGGGGTGGAGAAGTATTGGCATCATGGATATGACAAATCTTCATTTCCTGGGAATGTCATTATTTCAGGATTTGTAGCATTCATGACCCTCACCACCACAGGGTAGTGTCATCACCTCCCCGCCTCCCTACCTCCCCCTAAAGCCCCTTTCCAAATGTTCCCTGGGTAGCAACATTGTTCTCAGCTGAGAACCACTGGAATTGGATATCATCCTATTTACATTCTGGGTATATTTTAAAGGAAGAGGAACTGATTTAGAAACTAATAGATCTAGGGCACCTGGGTGGCTCAGTCAATGAAGCTTCTGACCAGCTCACATCATGATCTCACGGTTGGGAGTTTGAGCCCCTATTGGGCTTTCTGCTTGCAGTACAGAGCCCCCTTCAGACCCTCTGTCTCCCCACCTCTCTCTCTCTGCCCCTCCCCACTGCACTCTCTCCCACTCTCTCTCAAAAATAAATAAACATTTTTTTTTATTTTTTAAATTTTTTTTCAACGTTTATTTATTTTTGGGGGGACAGAGAGAGACAGAGCATGAATGGGGGAGGGGCAGAGAGAGAGGGAGACACAGAATCGGAAACAGGCTCCAGGCTCCGAGCCATCAGCCCAGAGCCTGACGCGGGGCTCAAACTCACGGACCGCGAGATCGTGACCTGGCTGAAGTCGGATGCTCAACCGACTGCGCCACCCAGGCGCCCCAATAAACATTTTTTTAAAAGAAACTAATAGATTCTTCTTAAGGTGGAATATCATAGAATGTTTGAAATTAAGGTGTGGCAATTCTCACAGTATACTATATTTTATCGCATGTTTATGAACATTCTCACTGTTATGAGGTCTTTGACGTAAATTATGTTTTCATCCCCACGAAAGTATGTAGAGATTTTATTCACATATACATGCACAAATATTTGGTGAAGACAAAGGCTTTAAAGTTCAACACTGAACTGAAAAACTACACAGATTCATCCAAGTTTCTACACATTGCTGCATTCCTCTAAAATGAGGATGATTATACCAAATTTAGAGTGTTATCCTCAGGATTAGGTGAGATCATATATGTGAAACACCAAAAACATCTAGAAGATACTAAATATATATAAAAAATTATAGCCCATATTTATACACCCATAATTAGCAAGACAACTAGGTTCATCCTTTGAATCTTGTCCCAAAACATATTACTCATTTTTCTGTTTTTCATGGAAAAGAGTAGCATCAAGGTTAACTATCTACGAAAATCACCTTCTAGAACAAAGACTGGTAAACAGCAGTCATCAGATCAAATCTCACCTGCTGCTTGTTTTTGTAAATAAAGTTTTATTGGAATACAGCTATACCTATTCATTTACTATTGTCTAGCTGCTTTGAGAATACCAGCTGAATAGTTGCAACAGAGTTTGTAAGGTTTGCAAAGCTGAAAATATTTAATATCTGGCTATTTATTTGAAAAGTTCACTAACTTTTTTTAGAAAGAAAGAAAGGAAGAAAGAACAAAGAAACAAAGAAACAAAGAGGAAGAGAGAGAGGGAGGAAGGAAGGAAGGAAGGAAGGAAGGAAGGAAGGAAGGAAGGAAGGAAGGACGGACAGACGGAAGGAAGGAAGGAAGGAAGGAAGGGAGGGATGGAGGGTAGGAAAAAAAGAAAAAGAAAACAGGAGGGAAAGAAGCAAAATAAAATTCTGTTAACTTCTGCAGAGCCTAGGAAACTTTACCTGGTGACTTCATTGACTTCACTGTTTTATTTCATGTTGTTTCACCTCAACCTATTTCTTTATCTGAACTGTGTTCTTTATTTAGTTCAGCTATACTCTTTCCATTTAAACTTGCACTTGGAAATTATTAGTTTAAGTAGTCTTTAGATTTTATAGCATGAAACAGGTCATTAGCAATTGTTTTTGCGCCAGCCCTTTTCTCTTTAATATTAAAAGGTAAATATGCTATCAAGACATTTCCAGTGTCATTAAGACTCACCAGCAAATACTGTCTCTGGTAAAATTAACCTCTATTAATACATTCACAAAATAGATCATGAATCCTTTTGTACTTTTTCAGCACCTGTCTACACAAGTTTTAGTTTAATTCTGTGCTGTTGACAATGTTTTCTTTTTAAATTAGCCTATCTATATCTCTATATAGACATAAGCCTAACAATATCTATATATATAGATATACACAGAAAATATTAAGCCACACCTGACATATTTTTATTATTTGGTAAGAGATACAGCGCCTTAAAGAGGAGACAAATACTAGAACTTAGTTTCTAAATTTGGCCTTGCCAATACATCTTACAAATTGCATTCGGTGATGGATAACCCACATTTTCTTTGACTTGTCAATATTTAGATATGATGTGTGGTGGCCATTTACACAGTTTTTCCTTATCAATTTCAAACTCTGTCTCTTGGTGTCATATTTTGTCATCAGGAAATACGGCTTAGTATGGTAGATTGCAAGTTCATCCCATAGGTACTAACTCTGCAGAGGCCAAAAAACTCTGTGAGCTGATCTCAGATAGGGATGTATGGCTTTATTTGCAAATAACTGACTATATGCCAGGGCTAGGGATAAAGAGTAAATAACTTGTTTTGTATAAATCCTGCCTACTGATGAGCCAATATCAGTTTTCCAAACACTTTCTACCTCAGAACACAGAAGGATAACAGCCAAGTAAGAGAGTTTATTTAAAAGATTGCCATAAATAGCAGTGTTTGAGATTTAAACATCCAGCTACCTTCACTCTGAATTCCTCTGGGTTCTCATTTCCATTAAATCTAACTTTTCTGAAGATTAGTTTAGATTAAATCCTAGGATTGGCATTTAAGACACCTGTCCAAGACTGTACTTAATAAACGATTCAATCCCTCCCTTTGGCATTACTAGAATTCATCTCATCTCATGCAGTAAACAGCAAACATACCAAATAAATTCACCATGTGTTTGCTTAGTTCTGGAACAGAGAGTTGCACAAAGATGCAATCCACAAATCTTGTTATTTGGACAGAGTGCTTTAAGCTGATGATTGAGTTACCTAGTGACATCAAGTACCCATTTACTGGCAGGTGTTAGAATCCACATTAATGACAGGGCTTGTGACAGGAGGCCCACAGAGCAGAGATTCCTGTACCCAGATGCCCATCTGAAATTTGGCCTGGCTTCCAGACCTGCCTTAACTGAGCCCACATGGAATTCAGCAGTAGACAACACTCGCAACTCTGCCCACTCACCCCTCCCTGGGGAGAACGGAAAGAGCTGCTCTATCTTACATGTTGGGAGTTAGAAGCACTGAACTTGAAGAATTGGTATGAAAACAAAAACAAAAACAAAAAAAGAGTATCACTGATTCTTTCTAATGAGGCACTCTTAATATTGCTATGTCTCTTTTATTCATTTCACTTTGATTTGTTATACTTATCCTCATGGTAAGCTTCTAAGTTGAAAATAACTCTCAAATGTAGACTCGTAATCAGACAGATTTGGGATTCATATTTGGGTAGAAGACTTGTCTTTTTCTGTTGCTCGGAAGGTGGCCTGGACCTCATTTCCCTCATTTATAAAGAGAAAAGGTTGCATTATGTCTTCTCTAAAGTCTGCTTTTAAAGCTAATATTCTACCAGCCTTGTTTTGTTTTTCCCCCTGCCTCATATAGAATAGTGCTATTTCTGCTTTCACTTTCCAGACACTTCTCCATAGCCCCAAAAGAGCTTTGCCACCTGGTCCTTGCCTGCTCCTCAAGATCACTTCTCACTTACTCCCTATCCTCACTCCACTCCAACCAATCACAGTGGCTTTGCTACTGCTTTCTCACGTCATTGGCATGTGTACTTTCCTCTACCTAGAATGCTTCACTCCACAATTTCCCTCAGAGATATATGTCCCCACCAGCAATCTATCTTTGTTAAAGTCATCTGAAAGGACAGCTCTAAGAAAAGGATTCAAGTAAATGTTCATGTGGGAGGTAAAACACTGGAACTGGAGTAAGGAAGTGATATAGACAAAGAACAGAGTCACTAAGGACAATGTGATTGGGCCAGCTACCACTGTGGGCCAGTGGAGCTCAATCCCACAGTAAAATTCTTGAAAATAGTGTAGAACACACAGTGAAACCTTGGTTTTCGAGCATAATTCATTACAGAAACATGCTTGTAATCCAAAGCACTTGTGTACCAAAGTCAATTTCCCCATAAGAAATAATGGAAACTCAGGTAACTTGTTCCACAACCCAAAAACATTCATATAAAACTGATTAAAGTACTGTAATATAATATAAAATAATAAAGAAAATCTAAAATATAAAGGAAAATAAATTAACCTGCACTTACCTTTGAAACCCTTCATGGCTGGTGTGAGAGGGAGACAAGACAGAGGAAGATTATTGTGTAGGAGGACTTTCAGTATCACTAACGGGGTCACTGCTGTCTGTTGGCTCAATGGAATCTTTTTCTTTTCCTGCAACTTTAATAAGGAACCTATCCAATGACACTTCCTTTTGCCCCCTTTTGAGGATTTCATGGAAATGTGACATTGCATTGTCATTAAACAGATTTATCGCTCACACTGCTACAGCCTTATTCAGTGGTGCTTTCAACAAAATTTTGCACTGTTTCCCGCATTTGACACATCTCCCTAATCTCATTTGAAGTGAGGGATTCTTCTGCCTTTTTCTCTTCCCCCTCTGCAGATGAGATGCTGATATAGACTTCTTATAAAATCTTGCAATTTCGGCCACTCGCATACCTCAATCATACTTCTCAATGATTTCCTTCTGAACTCCCACTGTAATCATCTCCTTCTTACTGCCTTCCTTTTCAACTTTGTCCTGCATGGGGACCACTGCATATGCTTGCATGGATGATGACTACAGTACAGTATTAATAAACTCTTGTCATATACTGTATTTAATGTAACTAGCAATAAGTCAGCAGAGGAAAGGGTCTCTAACTGCAGGCAGACTGACCTAGAATGAAGCAAAGCATTCCTAAGCTTGTCTTGTACGGAAAAGCAAAGACTGCCCATAGGTGCTTTGAAGGGACAAAAAAATACACTAGTGCTGGTTGTGGACACCTTCCAACATTCTGAAAAATCACTAATTTCTGCCACACACTGCGGCCTGAGACCAACCATCTGAGCATGGGAGACAATCACCCATAATCCCATAGAGAGAGAGAGAGAAAGGAGAGAAAGAGAACATTGGCTGGGTTGTGATCATGTGATGTTCAGCATTATTACTCATATTGCAAGACCTCATTCATTTATCAAGTTAAAACATATTAGAAATGTTTGCTTGTCTTGCAGGACACTTGCAGAACAAGTTACTCGCAATCCAAGGTTTTATTGTACTTTGGAATTATCCTTCATTAGGGCTGAGGAAGCTGGGAATGGTTGTAGACTAAGTCCTGAAAGTCCCTGGTTGATGGCTATTCTGGGAAGTATTAAATCTCGTCCACTTCAGTTCCGTCAAGTACCAAACCACCACAATCTTCTATTGGCTCCAGAAAAAGCCGACATACAAAGACATGCAAGCACAAGTAGTTGGAGCCTGGCCTGAGCCTACTGAAGAGATCAAGCCCAAAGGCTACATGCAGGGTCCTGACAATGTCTGTTCTCTGCTATCTAAAATAGCATTTTCTCCTTCAACCGTTTTCTGCTCACCTGTTTTTCTTTATCCTTATATCATTTACCACTTTCCAAGGTTATGTTACATATTCATTTATTTATTTTGATAGGCAATTTATTACAGCACTTACAAGAATAAACCCCAAATCTAGGCTGTCCAGCTTTGAGACCCAGGCCACCATGCTTTTTTTTTTTTTTTTTTTTTGGCCTGGTCATTGTTATCCTCAAAGTTCAGCAAAATAAGACAACAGTTGCTCAATATAAACTTGCTAGTAAAAATCTGAATGAAAAATACTCCTTCCAAGAATTCCATTTCAAAACACTATTTTTTACCCTACTTCCCTTCCAAGAAAAACAACTCATCTTCAACTAATTGTTTTCAGTTTTCTATTAGCTTTCTAAGACTCAGTTCAAAAGTGTCCTACTTTTTATGAAATCCTCCTCTGACTCCATCCTTTTTACTCCAAACTGCTTAAGAGTCTCTCCCTCATGCTTCATTCATCTTGCTTTCATCACATTCTATTGAAATTATTTGCTTGCTTGCCATTTCCTCGAGGATGGAGAATGTATTATGTTTGAGGTTTTGTCCCTAAGTACCCAGCCACATACCAGATTTCCAGTAAATATTTGCAGAACGAGTGAATGGATAAATCTGCCCAGCTGATGGTTTTAACATAGCAGCTAATTCTCCAAATCTTCTCTAGATTGCGCTCTGGTGTGAAGATAAGTTGACATCTTCAAAAATGAGATGCCAGTGTTACCTCCAAAAAATCTGAAATAGCCATGAAAGGACTAAACTTTTTGTATGCCATGAGTACTGTGGAGAACCACTGACTCGAGAATGGAGGGTCATCAAAACCTTCTTCTTTTGCAATTGTGGTAAAGAAAACAGAAGACTATCTTTAAGGGACAAATGAGAAACCACACTGCTCTTATTCAAGGAGTCACTTGTTATTTCATAAGGATAATTAAAATTTCTAAATTACTATCCACCAATGGGAGTCTTTGCTTTCCCTAGGTTTACTTAGTGGCTGACCAATAAGCAGAGTTGATATGATACAAGATCCTGGAACAGAAACACTGTTTCCCTAAGTTTTTTTCTGTTAGAAAGATGCCCTGTTGTTGTTGGTGGTGGTGGTGTTGTTTCTAGCTAATTTATTCAAGCATCTATGAAATACCCTGAATTGCTCAGCTATATTCTGTCAAATTAAAGCTAAGTATCATATTTCTATGTATGCTAGATATATGTGAAGCTGTATCTGGAGAAGCAATAGGTTAAGTTAGCAGATGAAATGTCTCCAGGAAATTCTCTAACATCCAGAGAATACATCACAGTGACCTAGTATCAACAAAAAAAAGATGAAATATAGAATACTTTTAGATATCCTTGTATCCATGATTCAATTGAAGATGATTCTTTTCTCAGAAATCAGAAAGTTTGGTTAGCTGTTAATTTGTTTTACACATGATTTAATGTGTATGTGTATGTGTGTGTGTGAAAAGAAGATTTATATCAAACTTAAAAAAAAAAATAAAGCAAGTCGTTCTGAAACAAGGAGGCTCGAATGCTCTGATTTCATTCCCTTTAGGAAAACTGTTAATCCCCAATTTACTATGAAATATTTCTTCTAGCAAGTTTATTTCTAATTGGGCTCCTTTGTGTGTTCAGTTCCTGGAAGGTTAGAAGAATTGTCTGATCTCCTCACTGACTACTTTTTACTTCATCTCCAGTTTCCCACACCAATCCTCCTTCTTTCGTGTTGTAATACTTCTTCATTAGTTCCACATTCTCAGCCTCATTATAAATTCTTCTGGTATTTCTGTATATAGTGCCAATCAAATTTGACACATTCTGTCTTAGTTTTTTCCTTCCATTTATTACACTCCAGGGAAAAAAAGAAGTAAAAATTTCCACATCTTAATGTCCCGTAAGTAATCAGTTATTTTGCTATTTTCTTTTCTTTCCTTCCTTCCTTCCTTCCTTCCTTCCTTCCTTCCTTCCTTCCTTCCTTACCTCCCTCCTTCCTTTTTCTTCAATATATCAGTAACACAACATTGACACATTTTCTAAAATTAATATTTAATTCCTAAGCCCGCACAACAGATAAAATTTGTTTCTGCACCTTGAGTTCCCTTTTAAGTCACATCCATCCCAAATGTCACCTAAGTCTTTCCCAGGGCTCAGCACTTTGAATTATTATATCTTCACGTCTGTTAACAAAATATTTCAAAATAAAGTGTCCTGCACTGAGGGTGGGCTTATTCATTAGATGCATGGCTCCACTTGCTAATGAGATGAGTATTACATACATGTTTTTAATATAATTTATTGTCAAATTGGTTTCCATACATTTATAAATTTCATGCATGTGGTACAAAGGACTGTTTGGTTCGAACTTAACAAAATCAAATAATATTATTAACATGATAATAGAAACTTCAACAAAATTAGAATATATATAAAACATTTTCATATCTATAAAAGTTGCCTGACTATGGTCCACCAGCTTATTTTTCTCATACATCTCACACAGTAGCTCTTACTATAATGAAACTCTCTTCAATGATTTTATTTATAAAACAATAGCCTCAGAGATACATGAAATTTCGTGGTTCAGTGATTGTCATCTAACCAAGTCATATAAGATTGAATCATCCAGGGTTAAATAAAACACCTGCCTTCAAATATATATTACCTGAGGTTTCTCTGATTTCAATCACACAATCAGCGAGCTGACCTCAGAGACGGAAGAACAGATGAAGAATAAGAAGGATTTGAGACACTGGCTCAGTAACTACTTAACTGTGTCAGCAAAACATTACATATACTTTTACAGCTTAGAATGGATCTTCCCAAACCAATAATGTCTAAAATCACCAATTCAATATCTCTCAGCACCTTGTAAAAAGTGACATTCATATATGTTTTAGGGTTAAAAACTAAAACTAAAAACCAAAACAAAAAAATTCTGTATGTTCATCCAAAAAGATGGTACTTGTCAATAAAGATTTTTTTAAAGGTGCTTTAAATGCAATTCTCCAAAGATGCACATGTCTTGCTGTTACTTTTAGACTCTGTAAATTTTTGTTGAATGAATGTTATCAATGACAAGTATCTGCTATTTAGTTGTATTCAGGGGCAAAAGAAAGAGATGGCATTTCTTTTCAAAAAAAAATTTTAGAGTTTATTTTTGAGAGAGAGAGAGAGACAGAGCATGAGTGGGCGAGGGGCAAAGAGAAATGGAGACACAGAATCTGAAGCAGGTTCCAGGCTCTGAGCTGTCAGCATAGCGCCTGATTCAGGGCTCCAACTCACATACCGTGAGATCATGACCTGAACCAAAGTCGGATACCCAACTGACTAAGCCACCCCAGTACCCTAAAGCGATGGCATTTCTACCGGCAACAAATGTGTCCTATTTTAGTTTCAGCCTTTGGCCTTTTTCTGGAATATCTCCACTGTGTCTCCATCCCTGCCCCCAGCCCATTGACCTATGTTCTAGTTACATCAGAATTTGTTTTCTAATCTCTGTGTAGAGTTTCCTGCCATAAGCCTATGCTTATTATTTAAATTCATAAATATTTTAAGAAGGGACCTATTTTCTCCTTCATTTTGCCATCCTTAAATTGGAATTAGTCGATCCTATCTTTCTGGCTCATTCATCTTGGTTTCTAAATTGCACTTAATCACAGTATATAGTATATCATAGATAATTATTAAATATTTTCAACTCAGTAGACAAAATTCAGTTAAAGTTAAGGAGTAAATTTGTGAGCAAATATCATTACTGTATTCTTATGACTAAATGAAATTCATTATGGAGAGAAAGCTCTCCAAACCTGAAAAAAATGTTCAAATACTATCACATAGGATATTATTTATAAAATAAAATTGGTAATGTTTTAGTATTTACTTCTATTCTTATATAAACATTATAGATATTACTATGTGATCCCCAGGACATTAAATATTCACTAAGCCAACTTAAGTAGTACATAATTTCCCTTCCAAAAAGTAAAAGGTAAAAGAAAAGAACAAAAAAAAAAAAAAAAAAAAAAGAAAGAAAGAAAAGAAAAGTCCGGAACAACATAACTAGGAGTTAGTCCAGGTGGGGACTGACTGACTGAGACTGACATCAAGGAAATCGAATTCTGTAACCTCGTGACCTCCACAAACACAATGGAAAACCACAACCTGTGATCCTGTTAGTGAGTCTACTCACCTGTCTTTAAATGTCAAAGGAGAAGCAAAGGGGAAGTCTCCACACAGTAAAAGACCTCAGGACATCAGAAATCCCTAAAACTTTTAAGGAGTTTACACCTACATACTAATTTAATTTTTATTCAAAACAATCACTTTAAATAACAAAAACATTATTTCAAATGTAAAAATAAAATAAGACACAATTAAACATATTACATAATAAAATTGAGATTCTCTTTGGTTATATATTTAATTTTATATTTATTTATAGTTATCTTCCTTATTGATTACTCAAGTAGCTACTAAAACACCATGTCTTTACCATAATTAAATCTAAATTTGGAATTTCCACTTATCCTAAAGGCTGCTGTTAAAAAAAAAAGAAAAAAATGTAATTCATTGGCCTCAAAATATTACCACTTAACATATGCAGCTTAGAAGAAAGAAAGAAATCTTATACATTTTTTCCATAAATATGAGGGTTAATTCTTGCCCCATAATAAGATAATATTCTCAAAGTATATATGACCTTTAAAAACTTCCACAGTAGCAGCTGAAAATACAGTCCCACTGCTTGTGATAACTTCTGTCATTCAGACACCAATTCTGAAAATGGTATTACCAATTTGGCATTGGCAACTTTTTTGTTGATAATAATCCTAAATCTTCTCGGTTCAGCAGCTATTTACATATAATATCTAGAGAGATTATGCTGACCAGAAAATCCATCTTTGTAGCTAGAGTGACTCTCTTTCTCACTCTCTCAATATGTAAATGTCTACATGGAAACATACAAATATATTCATCATCATAAAGATTAATCTCCAGACAGTGTGCCCTTCATTTCAAAGTCTTGGGGGTGAAAACTCACTATAATTCCAATGTCCTGACAACCAAGGTAGGGTCTACTGGATTTGAATCCCAGCTACACACATCCCAGCTACACACATATATAACCTTGAACAAATTACATAATTTCTGAATATTTTCCTTCTCCATTATAATGGCTACTTTGTAGAATTTACATAAGAAATAAAGAAACTATTTTCTTCCCAAAAGTATAGAATAGAATACATAATAGAGTCCAAAACATCATACATAGTTTCACCTCACTAACTAAATAATATCTTTTCTTTCGTAGTTTTTATTTACCTCCATTATTTGCCCCTTTTGACTATTCTCCATCTTTTCTTAATCCAAGACCTGTCCTAACATGCCAGATAAGGTGACTAAAAACACTTATTCTCACTTGTTTTACTTATGATAGCTTGTCTTACATACATAATTTTGAGTGTTAAAAGTCGATTAGTGGGGTGCCTGGGTGGCTCAGCCACTCAATTGTCCCAGTCTTGATTTTGGCTAAGGTCATGCATGATCTCACAATTCAAGGGTTTGTATCCCACATCAGTCAGCACAGAGCCTGCTTGGGATTCTCTCTCTCCCCTTCTCTCTCTCTTCCCCTCCCTCCTTAAAAATAAATAATATTTAAAAAATGAAGATGTCTGGGGCGCCTGGGTGGCGCAGTCGGTTAAGCGTCCGACTTCAGCCAGGTCACGATCTCGCGGTTCGTGAGTTCGAGCCCGCGTCAGGCTCTGGGCTGATGGCTCAGAGCCTGGAGCCTGTTTCCGATTCTGTGTCTCCCTCTCTCTCTGCTCCTCCCCCGTTCATGCTCTGTCTCTCTCTGTCCCAAAAAAAATAAATAAACGTTGAAAAAAAATTAAAAAAAAAAATAAATAAATAATGAAGATGTCAAGATTTTTTTTTTTTTTAAGTTTATTTAGTTACATTCTATTTCCGGAAAAAATATGTAATCTGGAATTTTCAAGTGATATCATTTTTTTTTGTAGACTTGAAGTTGTACAAATTTTTTTATGCACAGGAATAATTTGACTTCACAATTCTAGGCAAGAGTATTTCCAGAGTACCAGTAACTCTGGTGCTGTTCGACTTTTTACTAGGGAACAGAAACTGTAGTTTTCTTTCCTCGGGATTCCTGTAGCCTTGGGTAAACCCCACTGCTTTCTTGAAATCTCATTACTTCTCCTGTTTATCTTTTCACTTATTCATTCTATCAACAAAACTTTTTGAAGAACCTTTTATGTGGTAATTACAGTGCTAAACAGATAGGAAACAATCAGCATAATCTTAAAATCAGCTGATGGAGCTAGTGGCCTCATAGACAGAAAACCAACTGTTCAATTTTATTGCAGAGTTGTAAGAGATATAATTTGGTATAACCAAATTATGCTATAGGGACTTTTAGGGGACACCTAACTTAAGTTTGTGAGGATTAGGCAAGACTTCTCTAAAGAAGTAATGCTTAAGTTGAGAGCTAATACAGAAATGAGAAGAAGCCAGGAAACCAGTAAAAAGTTTTCTTCTACCTTCTGCTATCTCCGTGATATACGAAATATTTTGGTCTTGTCTGAGAGACTTCTCTACCTGATGTTATACCACATCTTTGATGACTTCAATGTCCATGCAGAAGGCCCAAGCCATATCCAAACTTTTATTTCACTGCTCCCTCAACACCTGTGACTTTTGCCTATATCCTCTTTCAAAAACACATGGACATACCAATGACAAGCCAATATCTCTCAGTATTTATCTTACTGGATTCTCTGAACATTTAACTATGCTGTTTTTCTAAACTTCATTTTCAATCTCTGCCAAAACAAAACAAGCAAAAAAAAAAAAATTCGATAACTCCTGATTTTTCTTTTCTTACACCATTCTGATTTCTTTATCTTAGAAACCTTTTTTTTAATTTTTTTTAATTTTTTATTTCTTATTTCTTAGCCTAGCCCTTGTATGTTGCTAATCCTCGGAAATCTTCTCTTTCTTTCTCACCCTACATACTCTTCAGAGAATGGCTTCACTAATGATCTAAATTCCAGTGACTCAAATATCTATTTCTAGCTTAGATTTCTCCCTTGAATTCTAGACCTATGTTTATTTAAGTTACGAGGATATTTCTCTTGACAATACCACTCGTCCCTCAAAGTGAAATTTGTCCAAGCTTGTGATCTTCCTCCTTATTCAAAGTTCATCATGTCTTGTTTTACATATTCAATTGTTTCCTATCTTTGAGTAATATCACTATCGACCTTGTATTTCAATTCAGAATGCTAGATAATGATCCTCGCTTTTCCTTTCACTCTACCACTCACACAGAATTAATCACCGCACTGTACTAGATCTCACTTATTCAGTATATTTTGAAGACAGCTACTTCTCACCAATCCTGTTACAACCCTCACAGTTTGGGTGATGCCACTTCTTGTCAGTATTAACATTATTCTATTTGCGATAAGTTGATTTTTATTCCCACTTAATGTTTTGCCTTTCTTGTTATATAATTGTAGTTCCCACAACATTAACCTCAGCTTGTCCATTTGACTAGCTTTGGTTAATAAAATAAGAACTAATACACATGGCTTCAGATGAGAAACCAACCATCATGGGATTCAGCCATCATTTTACCATTTTGTTATTAAGGTAAACACAGATACAAAAAACATACAAAGCAAAACTATGTGAATCAGACATACTCTCTAGTTGGGTGGGGCTGTAGATTATGTTCTGAGATTGGGCAGGTTCACTGGCTGAGGTCATTGCTTGGGTGAGGCCACAGGTGGTGTTCAGCAGTTGGGCAATGCTGTAGGCTGAGCTCTGCTGTGGGGGCAGGGCCAGGTGGTATTGTGGTGTGAGTTCCAGGGCTGTCCAGGGTCACTGTTCAGGCTCCCTGGTTATGAAATGCCAGAGGCTATGCTCAACAGTTGTGGAGCACTGCTGGCTTGGCTTCTTGCCCAAGATCAGCTGTCAGATGGGATTTGTAGCTACCTAATTTCTCTGGTCAGTTGGGACAGGAGGCTCTACACTTACATGATATTTGAATTTACTGAAATAAGTTCAAGTATTGGTGATGGAACAAAGGAAAAGAAGAATTCTACTAGAATAAGACTTTGTATCTAAAAGAGTACATTTATGGTAGTTCTCCAAATCTGGAAAACACACATCAAGATTATTTAAATTTTAAACACATTTCTTTGGGCACTCTTATCATAAAAGGGAGAAAGCTCCTTTGTCAGCATTTTTTATACAATTAATAACTCTCTATACCATTATCCTCACACTTCATTAAGGCTACTAAATAATTGCTTCATTTGCGTATCTATACAATGTCCACCTCATTACGGATATTCAATGGATATTGAATGCATCCATATTAATGTATTCAGTATCAAAAAAGAGGGAAAATAATAATTTACAAATGGTAAAACAAATTTACAAAGACCTGAAGCAATTTCCCTTTAATTCCCTAAACCAAACCACAGATTTTGAAACAATCAATATGGTTTTAAACCTTTCCAATAAACAAGCAATCATGAAATTCACAGGCAAATTACCACTACTAATGTTTAATGTGTGCTCACTACTTGCCGTTCAAGATTTTAAGGACTTTAAAATACTTGAACTCATTCAATTCTCACAGTACCTTTTATGCAGGTATTATTTCTACAGATGAGGACACTGAGTTCTGGAAAGCCCAAGTTCTTGCAAAATCACACATAACTAGGCCTTGATTCTCAGCAGCCTAAAAGTAAATTATTTTACCCTTTATATAATGAGGCCTCTGAAAGATACTCTAGTGCATTGCTTTTATATTATAGCTGAAGAAAGAAAGGCCAGGAGAGAAAAAATAACTCACATGTCCAGGTAATGATGAAACTATGACAGAAACTCCCAATCTCCAGATTCCCAATTCTGAGCTCTCTCTACTATGTCTATTTATAGACAAAATTCTCCAAACTAAAATACATGGTGATTTCAATCATGTAGTGGTCTAAAATTTCTTATGATTTAAAGACGGCCAGCCATGTTCAATTTGGCTAAACTAAACTACATTCTCCAAAATCCCTTTCTTAAATGTTTCTGGTTAGTCTGGGCAACAAGGAGATTCTTTCTATGAGATTTTGAGAAAAGGAAGTGATACAGAAATCATTTTATAGCTCACACACAGTGTCACAAATCTGTCTACTGATCTCATTGGTGTGAATCTATATTTGAGTCTGCAACTGTTTTACATTTCCTTGGATCCTCCGTCAGTTTCTCTGACTTCTGGGCCAGGTGTGTGCGTTTAACTACATCATAAGAATCTGGCTTCTGTACAGCACCCATAGCAAAAGTTTCAGAGACAATGTTAACTGTAACAAGAGTCTACCAGTTTTCATGGGACTCCAGCTTGTTCTTAATCTCCCTGACTATATATGTATTTTCCATTCCTAACTGCCTTTCAGACATTCCTGTCATCATGCAATGGGTTCATGAACAAAGTAGCCATTATGATAGGGATAGAAGTTAGTTATAGGGTCTGCTACATGGACATCCACTTACCCAGGTCAATCTTACTACAGCTAGTCCTGAATGCCACTTTTTCCAGCAGCAGAAACCAATACTGTACCCCTATTATGGCACCATTTCCTGAAAGGATCAGTCATCTACCTGCTGCCAGCTTGATTATATTGTACCTTTTCCAACACGGTCATTGCAGCAGTTTGTTCTTACTGGAATAGGCATTACTATGGAAATATATTAAGTCTCTCTGCCTGGAGTGCACCTATGAAACTACCACATATTTATTGGACATCCATAGTATTCCACATAACATCACTTCTGATCAAGCAACTCATTTCACAGCAAATAAAATACAGCAATATACTCATGGTCATAAGCTTTACAAGTTTATTATGTTCTCCATCATGCTGAAGCAGTTAGCGTGATGGAATGATGGAATGGCCCTTTGGGGTCTTAGTTACAGCACCAGGTAGGTGGAAACATCTTGCAGGGCTGGAGCAATGTCCTCCAGGATAAAGTAAATGCATGCAATCAGCATTCAATATACAGTGTTGTTTGATAACCAAGAATCAAGGGATAGAAAGAAGAGTTTCTTCTTCTCAATATTATGCCTAGTATTCCACTGTCAAAATTTTATGTTCTGCTGATCTAGAGGTACTTGTTCCAAAGAAAGAATGCTTCTACATAAACAAAGTTCCCTAAACCAAAAATCTATGGCAATTTAAATCTTGAGGGACTTAAAAATTATTACAATTTTAAAGTAGCTTGGCTACTTATTGTTCAACTTAGCTAGTCTGAACTACATTTTCCAGAATTCCCTTTCTTGTATGTTTCTGGTTAGTGTGTACCACAAGGAGATTGATCTAGAAATTTTAAAGAAAGGAAGTAAAACAACTTTTTAGCTAACACTTGTTGCTGATCTGCAGAATGACTTCAGGAGACACAAAATGATTCCATTGAATTACAAGTTGAATCTGCCACCTGTCCACTTTGGGATCCCCATGCCTCCAAATCAACAGGCAAATGAAACAGTTACCGCACCGGCTGGGATTATAATTCTGACCTTCAAGGAGAAACTGTGTTGCCACTACACAAAAAGGATATGAGGAACATGCCTGTAATGCAGAAGATCTTGTAGGTCATCCTTAGTACTCACATGTTCTGTGACTAAAGTCAATGGAAAAGTAAAATAATTCAAGCAGGCCTGCTAAGGATCCAGAACCTTGAAGAAGAAAGATTTGTCACCATTTTAGCTAAGAAACCATGACGGGCTAAGATGCTAGCTGAAGAAAAGGGAGTATAGAATGAACAGGGAAAGAAAGCAGCTATAAATACCAGCTATGACCATGACCAGTTGTAGAAAAGACTATAATCATTAGAGGTATTTATTCCTTATTTTGATATGAATATGTTTCCATATGTATTAGCCAACTTAAAAAAAAATCTTCCTCTTTCTAATTTCCTAAACAAATATAAGATTCATTAATAGTAGTTAATTTTATATCTCAGTTTTTAAATTCCAAGATATTCAATTTGAGGAATGAATTAGGAGAAGAATGAATATCATCCAAAAACAAAAGGACTTTATCCTCTTAGGAGAAAAAAATATGCTTATTTTCAGGTATACTAGGGATAGTTATATCATGTTAGGTGAAAGCTTGACTTTGTTATTATCTTTATTTGAAAGCTAAGTATAATTTAAGGAGATGTTTATGGGTGCCAACTTGATAAGGAGTGGATTATGTTGGCTCTACAATGTATGAACTTGGGTATGCTGAACTACATTTCCCAGAATCCCTTTCCATGTATATCTCCACTTAAACTGGGAAAATAAAGTTCTTAAACGTGACTTGGACGGTGGAAGTAAAGCGACAACTATTTTGTATCTTGCACATATCGTTGTTGCTCTGGTTTCTTAGCTTACTGACATGGGGCAGCAGGTGGGCCTAGAACTGCTACATCTTTCCTGGTACCTCCCTTTATCTTTTCTAACTCTTATGTCAGGTGCTTGTGCTTAGCTCTGTGGTGAAGGACCCTACCTTCTGCAGGGCTCTTTTACCACCAAGGTCAGAGGTAACAAGAAATGGCATGTATTTCAGTCCATTCTCCTGGGGCTCTAGCTTGTACTTGTGGGTTCCAGATTGGTTTTGGTCTCCCCCATTCTACATCCATTCTACATCCATCTTCCCTTCCCACCTGTCTTCCCTAAGGACTTTAGGCTTCAGCATTAGAAGCAAGGACCAGAGGCTTAAAGAGACTGCTTTACCAACACCCACAATTGCATATGGTCAAATCTTTATAACACATTTATTCATATATTATATCTATCTATCTATCTATCTATCTATCTATCTATCTATCTATGTATCTGCCTATATATGAATGTGTGCATCTATCTACCTGTCTCTCTGTATCCATCCGGTAGTTTTGTTTCTCTGACAGAACTCTGACTGATACAGATCATAAATAAATTCCATTCAACCAACCTGACTTCATAAAATATTTCTATAAAACAGGTATTATTAAAAAAGCAAAACTATGTGTTATTTGGCCAATATGATCACATTCTACGTCTACAATGTCTCATTTTGTCAACAGAGATCTACTGATTTGAAAAGCATAATTAAAATATAAACAACTCAAACTAATGTAAGCCAGTTTAGTTAAAATACTTAAATATATAATCAAATGTAAACATATCTCTAATGATACTGTCACCATTTTAGTAGCATACATTTAATAGTAATATCTCATTTTCTGTGCTTAATGAAATTATATGAGAAAAAATATTATTAAGCCTGTTTTATAGAATGAGGAATCTGATGCTTCAAACTTCACTTTCCTCCAAATCACACAGCAAGTAAATGACAGGATATTTTGAATATAGAATATTTAATTCCGTATCCTGTTTACTTATGTTCAAAATGCTACATTTCTATTCAGAATAAATGGATTGAATTTCTACAATTATGAATTTATAAATTAATGAGTTTCATAGTGAGAATTAGATATAATATTGTTCAAGGCCTCAAGGTTATAAGTCTTCAATACATGTGTTTGGCAAATCTTAGTTGTTGATGTGATTATTATTATTAATATTTTAATGTGGGGGCGCCTGGGTGGCTCAGTCGGTTAAGTGTCCGACTTCGGCTCGGGTCAGGATCTCGCGGTCCGCGAGTTTGAGCCCCGCGTCGGGCTCTGGGCTGATGGCTCAGAGCCTGGAGCCTGCTTCCGATTCTGTGTCTCCCTCTCTCTCTGACCCTTCCCCGTTCATGCTCTGTCTCTCCCTGTCTCAAAAATAAATAAACTTGAAAAAAAATTTTTTTAAATATTTTAATGTGATTGTCTTTGTGCATCATGATATGATACGCATCATGTCATATTTATTCAGTAATACAATAAACCCAGCACATCAGAGGACAACAAATTTGCAGCAGATTCGTTCTTTAAACTTAGAATGGCTAGGCTGAGCCACATGATAATTATGCGTTCTTGATAAGATTAAGTTTTAAAAGCTCTGATTCCCTCATCTGTAATATATACATAATGGTTACCTTAGAGTGTCATTGCTTGAGTTTCACTCATAGAACAGTGGCAAGCCATTAAAGTGTATTAAGAATGAGAATTTCTATTTGCCCTTATAAAAGAATGCTCTGTCTTCTGTGTAAAGAATGGATGGTTGAGGCAAAAGTAGAGATAAGAAAAGTAATTAGCAAGTTATAGCATGTTCAAGGGAGAAGTGGCACTATCTTTGATGAGGATGGTGTGTCAGCTGAGTTATGGTTTAATGGTATAATTTTCAGAACCTGGTGGTAAGTGGAAAATAAGAAAAGGAAGTTAAAAAAGATTTCCAGGTTTCTAGATTAAGCAACAGGGTAGGTAAAGCAGCTGCAAACTGAGAAAGTAGACTAGAAAACAAACATAGTTTGGTAGTGGTGAAGGTGAGAGGTACATAAAAACAAACTTTCTCACTTCTCTTCTAATAGCTTCATGGTGTGTGAACTTCATTTCTCTGCCTTTATTGATTGTTTGATTGATTGATTGATTGATTTTTTAACATAGGCTTCACACCCATAGTAGAGCCCAATGCAGGGCTTGAACTCATGACCCTTTACTGAGCTAAGATCAAGAGTTGGATGCTTAACAGACTGAGCCACCCAGGCACTCCTCTCTACTTTATTTTTATGAATATCCATATTATGCAAGCCTGAGAGCTTAGCAGAATAGTCTGGTGAATAGAATGTTATGAGAGGGTCATTTTAACAAATGTTCAAATCTAAAAAAAAAAAAAAAAAAGCTTCTTTTTTTAATATCTATCTTCAAACAATGTTATAGGCCTTTTTCTTAATTTATTAAATGCTTTAAGATGTAAGTACAAATATTTCTACAACAACCCAGTTCTATTGTCTTAATATCACCTTTATTGTAGATAACGGTGACACTTTTCTATATGAAGGAATCACTTATGATCTGTGTTTTAAACTTCACTTTTCTGCAGCCTCCGGTCAGATTGTTGCCCAAATACTATTTTGGGCAGCTTTTTCCTCTCTCAAGTAGTTTTCTCATGACTCCAACCACTCCTGCAAAATTTGAAAGATGTCCTAAACCATGCAAGTGCTTGGATTGCCCCTATGCTTGCAAATCAAATGACTCTTTGAATACAAAAAATCTTTAAACAATCCTATAGGCATGTATTTCAGAAGCTCATATATTTCAGAAGTGGCAGGTGGCATGGTATGCAAAGTATATATAGGAATCAGTAGACATTAGACTTAAAATTAACTCCGTAGAGATTTTTTTGCATATCCTCTTAGCCAAAAATTAGAAAATACACATGATTTGAGAAAAACCCTATCAAGCAGGAGGTTATGAGGGTAAAACATAAAATAACATACTGTCTTTAAAAATCCAGATATAGGGGCACCTGGGTGGCTCAGTCAGTTAAACATCCAACTTCATCTCAGGTCATGATCTCATAGTTTCTGAGTTCAAGCCCAAGTCGGGCTCTGTGCTGTCGGTTCAGACCCTGGAACCTGCTTCGGATTCTGTGTCTCCTTCTCTCTCCACCCCTCCCCCGCTCATGCTCTGTCTCTGTCTCTCAAAAAATGAATAAACATTAAATTTTTTTTTTAAATCCAGATATAATTTTTTCTACACATACTTGATCATAGCATTTAGCCCTTTAATAACTGTAACTTTTAAAATTTTCTTGATGAAACTATGATCATCTTGATGCCAAGGACTATGACATTTAATTTTATATAAGCTTTTTGGACAAAATAGATGTTTAAGAAACACTTGTTGACAGGATGAAGTGTATATTGAGATCTGATAGTATTAGAAGTTTTATATATTCAGTTACTGCTGTTGACACATCAGTAGCATGAAATATCTTGCAATTCTCAGAGTATTATTTGCTGTTTGCTAAATGGAACATCAGCTTGACTTAGAATTTCTTGCACTGTTTTCTGTAGGATGATGGAACACTTGGAGTTTGTCAGCCAGTATGGATAAATTTCTCATTGGGTATTACCCTTTCTGGGTCATTCAGGTGTAGGTTAAAAAGAAAAATGACTGTAATGCTGGTGAGAGGTATATTCGTTTGGCAGCCCTCATGCTGAATTCGATGTACTGAAGGCGAAGGCTTCAGGCAATAGCCTTGAGTCCAAGCTTCCAGGGAACCCTTTACCCCAATGCTCCTTGCTCCTGACCTCCCATCCGTCTTAAGAGGTGAAGCAAGAGTTCGTGTCCCTGGCCCCTTCAAACTTGGAATTATAGCCTAACTCCCAGTCAGGCTGTCAATTACTGCCAATTTACAGGGCTAAGGGAAAACGCTTTATGGCCTCTTGCAAGCAGAGAAAGGAAAGAAAGAAAGAAAAATGTGGGGTGCATATAAGCTTGGGAGATGCTATCAATATGCATATTTTGCTTTGCCATTAGTTAGTTTCCTAAAGCTTACAAAAGTTAGCTAGCACACTGACAGCTAAAGGAAAAATAGTACAGAGCATTTGGTGTTTCCATATCAATTGGATAAAAATGTAATATTCCCCAAAATGAAACATATAAACCTGTGGATCTCAAACTCGAATGTATATTAAAATCATCTGGAAAGCTTGTTAAAGCACCCCCAGAGTTGCTGACTCACGACGTCTAATATGGTATCAGACAATATGCATTTCAAACAAGTTCCCAAATGAGGACGATACTAACTGATCAAGGCATCACAATTTAGGGACCACTGCTTCAACCATTATCGTAAAATTTAGTTTTAAGATCATTTTGTTCATCAGTTAATAGAAACACTGCACATGCACTTTAACCTTAAAAATAAAACAAAAAACAAACAAACAAACAACAACAACAAAAAACATGTGCAAGAAGTATTCAATCCAGTGGAAGAAAAGTACATTACAGGAACCGAATCCACAGGGCAGAATTGCCTTTTCATTGCCCACACATATTTTAGAAGAAAATGAGGATGAAAAAGATGATAGGCATGCCTGACATTAAAGAAAAGCTTATCCGTGCCTAATGCAATAGAAAATGTGTTTAAGAACAATTCACAGGCATGAGAGTCTGACCCTTCAGTGAGTCAAGTTCATGAAGTCCTTAGCTGTTGGCTGAATACGTGCAAATAAAGTACAATAGGTGATGATACAGGCAGATGTCATGCAAAATGTGACATACCTTCTACTATCCTCAGATTTAAAAAACTGAGTGTTTGACCCAGACTTTCCTCAAGTTTCTCTTTTATTCTTTTCTAAAGATCTATCTTCCCACTTGGAGAAGTTAACCCAGTTCTATAGATACAGGCTATTTGGATAGGTAACCTGATTTTCAAAAATGATATACTTAAATATTGGAACAGTATAGTATAGTTGATGTCAGTAGTTCTCAATTGGAGAAATTTTGAACCCCAAAGGATATTTAGCAATGTCTGGAAATATTTCTGATTGTCACAATTGGGGAGGCACTACTGACATCTAGTGGGTAGAGGCCAGAGATTCTGCTAAAATATTTTACATTGCCTATGGCCCCTCCTACCCCTACCCCACACCTGCAAAGGATCATCCAGTCCAACTTGTCAGTTGTGCTAAAGTTGAGAAACCCCAATTTACACCCAGGAAATAAATGGACTGAAGAAAATCCATCTGTTCACATGCATTGCCTCAGATGTGAAAGAAATATGATTAGCCTTATGGTATAGGATTTAGAGAATCTCTAGATACTTGGTCACACTCTCCTTCACCCTCATGGTTATTAGGCCTGGAATCTTGCAACCTTAGGCACAAAATTAATATATTAGAATATTAAATTAAATTATCATATTAACATAAAATATAATTTAACTATTTCTTTATTTTTCTTCATTTTAATAGGTATTCACTGTTATCAGACATAAAAGATTCTAATTGGCTCTTATATTCCATTGGTGGTGATACTAATGGCCACCCTCCCAATAGTGCTTCTATGACTGACAGCCCAAAAGTCACAGATACAATATTTTCAAATTTTACTCAAGCAATTCAAATGTCTTCTGCAATAAAGCTGGAATAGTCAATTATGTATGTGTATATATAGATATATGTGTATATGTATATGTGTATATGTGTATATATATATATATATATAAATTTGTCAAATGAAAGTAGTTGAATACACTTTTCAACAGAAGGTTTTTTTTCATGCTTCAGTGATAGCGATTCTTTTTATCAGTCACAGTAAAAGTAAATCAATATTTATGTAATCCAAGAAATCTGACTAATGCTAGGAATTACTGAATAGGCAATTACATTTCAAATGCAAAATTTAACAAAATAGTGGTATAATACAGGAAGCAAATGAAGTAGCAATACAGTAAAACCAAGTGCATTTCAAAGAGCCCACTGATTTGAAGCTTTTCCATAATCTGTTTTCAAACCTTCTTTTGATATTCATAAATTCAAATTAGATAATAGAATTGATGAAAGAAATAAAAGATGTCTTAAAGGTATCATCTTTCAACATAATATTCTTGGGTAGTTTATGACTACAATCAGAGTGGCAGCTTTATCTACTTTAACAGTGAGCTTCAGGGAACAAGGTTGAAAAGTATGTTCATGAGGAAATATGTCAAGTTCATTGAATGCTTAACATATCATAGGTTGTGCTCGCTTCGGCAGCACATATATTAACATATCATAGGTAGAGTAATTTTTTTTATAAAGGCAAGCATATTTCTCCCCTAATCCAAATTCTAACAAATATTTATTAATCTAAAATATTTCCTTTCCTATTGTGGAAATGGAAAAATAATATGATTCAATAAAATCATTCTTTCAATTTACTTCTTTGGTGACTGTAGTTGTCAAATTAATTTGACAAATTATTCCTATAACATTCAGCACAGGACCTAGACTCCATAAGTAACAGATAAACTCTGCTGAGTCATACTACTATCTACATGATTATACTTATTTATAAATTTGTATATTTCTATATTTGTATGCAGATCAATGTATAGTTCTACACAATGATTTTTCTGAAATCACAAGTCATGTTTTATTACCTAGAAAAAAAGGGCAATAAGCTTTATTTATACAACCATTCCACTGATAATTTTAATCTTTCTTTCTTTCTTTCTTTCTTTCTTTCTTTCTTTCTTTCCTCCCTCCTTCTCTCCCTCCCTCCCTTTCTCTTCCCTCCCTCCCTCCCTCCCTTCCTTCCTCCCTCCCTCCCTTCCTTCCTCCCTTCCTTCCTTCCTTCCTTCCTTCCTTCCTTCCTTCCTTCCTGGGGGCTCTTCCAGGCACTTAAATAGCCAACTCTATGAATTGCCTGCCACTTTCCTAGTTTTAGCAGTGAAGTCCCATGTATGTTTAAAAGGAGAAATCTATATAGAAAGTTTTATAACCTTTCACTCCATCTAGTCATAATGTCAAGAGTTTTGTAATTCTATGAGTAGAATAGCAGAGAAAACATTGTATGTACGTAAGTTTACAAAGCAAAAGCAACCCTAAATACATTGATCCAAATAATCCTGAAGCTGAGGTCTATGAAATCTTTGGACACAATTTTTCTTAAACTTTTGTTTCTAAATATCAAGAAAGAGATACAGGAATTACAGTTAACTCAAAGTCATGCATTCTGAGCTTGTGATCTCAGGTTATTTATTCTGTTCAGTATCCCCTGTATTTATTTATGGTTTCTCTGGCCTCTAAACCTGCAGTTTTCAGTAAGAAAATTGTCACAACTAGATTTTTGTATTCTACCCAGAGAGACTGCATGTCCTACTGATTCTACGTTTACTCTCTTCCTAAATCTTAACCATTCTCCTATGAATCACAGGAAAATACGAAGGCCCAATAAATGGCAGACTTGATGACCGAACAGTTGAACATTCATTACAAAGTCAGATGAGTTCTTTGTCATTTAAGGAGACAGAAGAGACTGACATTAAAATACGGTTCATTAAAAGTGAATTTTAGCCTGGTCATTTACAGTGCCAAAACATCTGGAGACCATTCTAATTTATACTGGAGTGCCTTCAAATATATTTGAACTCTTAACTAAACACAAGGGAATTGATAAGTATAGATCCTCTGGGTTTTGCACTGAAGTGACTTATCTATTTATTTTTTAGAATGCTGCCATAGAAGCACGCTGCGATACAAACTCAGGTATGCTTTTCAAAAGTGTTATTTCCTCCTCATCCTTCAACTTTTACCTTAACATTTTTGCCAGAATATGTGTTGCTAAGCAGTTCGAGAAAATAAGTGGCTAAGAAAGGTAAATTAACCTCCCCCCCCCAAAAAAAAAAAAAACATACACACAAGATTGCTCATCCTTATCGAAATAAGACAGAGAATCAGAGCTCAGTAAGGGGACATGCTGCAAAGGTGCTAGAAAATCCGATATACCAGATGGCTGCAAACAAACTGTCCCTTTTTATTCCTTGTGAGGCCAATCTATCAAACTACCGCAAACAACATTCATGTTTTCCTCTCCAACATTTGAGATGAGGCTATTTATTTACATGATGCTTTATAACACCTTTAGCCTTCACATTTTCTTATCCCTCATAATATCTTTTTTGATAATTAAGTGGCAGCTCTTTAAAAGTGAATAGAATCTTATAGTGAGCTTTGAGGAGTGTGTGAATCTCTGTTAGATAAATGCCAATTCATAAGAAAAAAAAATCACTTAGGCAAGGACCAAAGGGTCTTTTATTTCCAGTTCCTTTTGGCTGGCAATATAACCTTTTTATTCTCCTAATATCTCTTCCTGTCTCTGTCTGTGTCTCTGTCTCTGTTTCTCTCTCTTCTCTCTCTCTCTCTCTCTCTCTTTAACCAGGAAAGCAAGCAAACAAACAAACAAATAAAAAAACATCACAACTAGCTCTAACAGTTTTAGTACCCAATTTCAAATATTATCTTCATGACCTGCTCTTACCAGTCAAAATAAATCAATCTTTTGTTTTCTCTCATTGGGCTACTCAAACCTCTAATGACTAATTTCTCTCTGCCTTGGAAAAAAGCATATGCCATCTTTCCTAATTCCAAACAGTTTACATATATTTCGAAGGTAGGGACTATGTGACTTCCGTGTATTTTCCAAATACTACATGTGGTGTCTTACCTAGGACAAGGTGGTCAATGTATGCATGAGATTAGGCATAGTACGTAGATGATCATCAGAGTAGGTGAAGGATCATTTTTGCTTCATATTTTACTTATAGTGTTATTTACATTACAGTTGAAAAGGAGTTTCAGTGGTGTGTGTGTATTCACCTTCTCAATGTTTCATTTACAAACATATTGGAATTCATCATAAGCTACCTTCCAGTTTATTGACTCATCGTTCATTCATTCATTTAACAAATACCTATTGCTAAGCATGTATTCATACAAGTACTATATGCCTTACTTGTACTATGTCTCAAAAATATAACAATAAGCAGAATCCTGATTTTAATCCAGATCTCCTTGAAGAGTGGTCTCTTTAATCTCTACCAGTTATGGTCTCCCCAAACTTTGGGCTGATTCCATATGTCAAACTATACACTGTGTCAAATTAATTTCTTAAAAATTTTGTTAGTGACAACTGAAACTTACATTCAAATTGTTCTTATTTTTATTATCTTTATGCTTTAAATTCTTCCCTCTATAGCTCCTTTCCAATGCTAAGGATGACACAAAATCTGTTTATAAAATATTCAGGGGTGCCTGGGTGGCTTAGTTGGTTAAGTGTCCAACTTCAGTTCAGGTCACAATCTTGCAGTTCATGGGTTCAAGCCTCACATTGGGCTCTGTGCTGACAACTCAGAGCTCAGAGCCTCTTTGGATTCTGTGTGTGTCTTTCTTTGCCTCTTCCTCACTTGTTCTCTCTCTATCTCTCTCTCTAAAATAAATAAACATTAAAAAATTTAAAATATTCATAAATATGGCAGTCAATATTACATTTATGTGTACCTATATTCAGAACTGATATTCATCTGGTACATGCCAATATGAACAGACAGTTCAATTATATCAGCCTTAAATTCTTAATGTGTAGTACATACGCCATTCCATTTTTCATAGCAGTCTCCCCAGCAGTGTCTCATACAGAGCCTCATGACTAGGCTGTCCAAGGGAAACCAAGACTATTCTGATTTCCCACTGCCAGTGTGGCACTCACAGAGCCAGCTACCAACCTGGGGCAGATAAGGAAAGAGTAAGTCACGTAGTGCTCATTTTTACCTTTATTTCATACCACTTTTCTTTTCTTCTGGTAAACACACCTAGTTTTCCTGTAGGGAACTACCTCCTTGATATTGAATGAAGGCTTGGAAGGATCTCAAAGTACTCTCTCAGTCTCCCCAGTGCCCTGCCAAGGGGTGAGCTTATGTTCAAAGAGAGCCAATCTAACTGTCACTCAAAGAAATCTGAATCTTGAACAAAGAGAGAGAAAACCTAAAAATAATTAAACAATTTGTCTGACAGGCAACACTCTGACAATACTATGTATTAGTTTCTACCAGGTGTGTTCTCAAGTACGGCTCCATTTTTGTATTTCTTAGGGCTGTTTCCCTTACTCTGCACACCCAAAGCATTCCTTTAACCATGTCAATATTATCAGTTGAATTGTATGGTCTAAAAATACATGTTGAAGTTCTAATCCACAGTACCTAAATGTGAATGTATTTGGAAATAGGGCCTTTCCAGATGTAATCAAGTTAAAAAAGGTCACTGAGATGGTCCCTAATCCAATATGACTGGTGCCCTTATAAGAAGAGAAGAGTCATCTGCGTGGCTCAGTCAGTTAAGTGTCTGACTTCAGCTCAGGTCATGATCTCACTGTTCATGAGTTCATGCCCTGCGACAGACTCTTGTGCTGACAGCACAAGCTGGGGAGGGGCAGAGAGAGAGGGAGACACAGGATCTGAAGCTGGCATCAGGCTCTGAGCTGTCAGCAGAGTCTGATGCGGGGTTTGAATTCAGGAACCGCAAGATGATGACCTGAGCGAAGGTTGGACACTTAACCGACGGAGTCACCCAGGTACCCCTACATTTCTGCTTTTTTAAGCCACCCAGTTTGTGGCACCTTGTTATGTCAGCCTTGAGAAACTAATTTAGCCAACTATTCCAAATTCTTCAAGAAAAAAAAGGAGCTAAAAAAAAAAAACCCTTAGAGAAAGTGATAATCAATACAAGCTGAATCTCAATTTTATTCAAGTATCATTTGGATGACTGTATTGACAAGAAGGTTGGGTCTTTCCTCCAGCCCAAACAAAACAATCCCATTCTAGTTTGCCACTCAGTGATTTAAACAAACAAACAACAAAAGAAAAAAAACAAAAAACACGTGATCCAGCTCTGCCCAATGATTCACAAGGAGAATCTGCGGAGAGACTTCTGGAAATGGATTTTCCTCATAAGGAAAGAGACTGCCATGTGAAAAGAGATGCATTTTGCCCCAGCTGCCTACATAATTCCTGGTACAGATATTATCCCCTGGGGTATGGCTGATTTGTCATAACAATGTAGTAAGACGTCACCAACACAGTGAGTATTTATCAGAATGGAATGACCATGGGTGCTTGTGTAAGCCACTATACAAACCCTACACTCAGGAAGCTCTAGACTTATTATGTGAGGTTAATAAACCCCATTACATTAACTACTTCCTGTTACATATTCTGGTATCTCTATTAAAAGCATCTTAACTGTATAATTTCATGGCCTCGGAATTCTCTGAGTATTTCAAGCCAATAGGTCAGTTGGTCAAAAAAGGTGGCATTAGTGATCAGATACTCGAAGGTAATCTCTGATTAGTGTAAGAACTATCTGCATTTGTTGTCTGGTGTTATAATATATGATGTAGATATCTACTTATCACAAATACAAGTAATCAAGAGTTTGTATCCCTTGGATCAATCATGCTGGAATCCCTAACATGTCCTAAAAATGTCCCCTTTATTCTTGTTTTTACATTTTTGAGGTCACTGGGTCACAGAGTTTGGGTATTTTTAGCTTCTATTCAGAGGATAATAAGAGAAGAAACTGGGGCAAGGAAATAAAAGGCGAGCAACGAAAGTAAATGAACAGCTCTAACATCATGCAAAATTGAGGCAGATTAAAAGTTTTCATTTTTATTCCTTAAATCTGGACTGAATCATGGTAGAGTTGTCCACTAAAAATTTTGTTTTGGTAACAACATGCCCTGTGCAGATTTAAAATACAGAAATTAGACTGGGAAGAAGAATCAGAAAATGCCCTTGTGAGTCAGAGAGCTTTTATTTTTTCAAGTAAACCAAGCTAAATGTGGGTTAGGAATAAATTTTTCCATCTTTCTGCTCTGCCATAATTAGCACGTTTGCATTTTTTCTTATATTTGTCTCTTCCTGCAAATCCAGATACCATGGTCATGTTCACAGCAGGAAGTGGGCGGGCAGCTACATCTGTACTGATTTATCAGGAAAGCCATTCTGCTTCTCCTGTAAGACTTTCCCTTTAGGATCATTTCCCTCAACTGGACCTCAAAACCACCTTTAGTCACAAGGCCTGATGTCAAAGCAAGAAAGAAAATTCTTATGGTTGAGTAAAATCCATCATTATCTATCATCTACCATAAAACAAAATAGTATTCTAAGCAGGGTAGAAAGAACAAATAGATCCGAGGTGGGAAAATGGTGGTGCCTGCCATACTGACCATGTTAATAAAGGTATCTGGATACTTTCTTATCTGGGCATTTTGGATAATATGAACTTCTTTTGCCACAATCTCACATTCACTCAGAAAAGAGTTAACGTTAGTTTCATGGCCTAGGTGAGTTCAGACAGAATAAACAATACTTGATTAATGTGTTTTAAATGCTAGGCTAGTGCTTATTTGAGTGTTGGCATTATAAAATGTAAAGGCTTTTTAATAGAAAGCCTGAGGCATGAAAAGGGGAAAAGACCTTGAACTTATTAAATGTTGAGTTTGGGGGCACCTGGGAAGCTCAGTCAGTTAAGTGTCCGACTTCAGCTCAGGTCATGATCTTGCAGTTCATGAGTTCAAGCCCTGCGTTGGGTTTTGTGCTGACTGCTCAAGAGCCAGGAGCCTGCCTTAAATTCTGTGTCTCCATCACTCTCTGCTCCCTCCTCTTGTTAGCACTCTGTCTCTCACTCTCTCAAAAATACATAAAAACATTAAAAAATTAAATGTTGGGGCGCCTGGGTGGCGCAGTCGGTTAGGCGTCCGACTTCAGCCAGGTCACGATCTCGCGGTCTGTGAGTTCAAGCCCCACGTCGGGCTCTGGGCTGATGGCTCAGAGCCTGGAGCCTGTTTCCGATTCTGTGTCTCCCTCTCTCTCTGCCCCTCCCCCGTTCATACTCTGTCACTCTCTGTCCCAAAAATAAATAAAACGTTGAAAAAAAAAATTAAATGTTGAGTTTAATATTTTAGATATATTTGTTATTATATACTGTATTTGGGTATAGATATATAGATAATTTAAATATATTTGTTATTATATACCGTATTTGGGGTTTCATAGGTGCTGAGTTAACTTTTGCATTCTTTATCGCAGGTAATTTTTCATATTGGTCTATTATTATAGGAATACTTCCTACAGAGAAAATGTGTTGAAGCCATTATGCTAAATGTATGGTAACTATTATATCTCATGTTACGGTTTGCTTTATGATTTACCTTATCAAGTAGGAGAACAGAGGATGAATTATTTCCTCTTTAAGTAATGTTTACTTTAAATTCTATATAGTACAAAGTATTTACTTTTTTGTACTGTGTTTTGTTCCTCTTACTCTCACACATAGTAAATATTTGCACTTGGGGGTTGCCTGCAGCTTCCATGTGCTAGAGAGTGAATAGATAAAAGGAAGAAATGATACAGGAAGAACAAAATTTACCATCAACCTCCATGCAATTGCAATGCACGGAAGAGATTCTGATTTATATTTCTATTATGTGAAATTAGGATTTCATTTCTGGCTTTTCACACTTCCAAAGAAGTCCAATTTACCATGGCAGAGTCATGGGGCTCACCAAGCAGCTGTGTGGCTCTGTAACCATCTCAAGTCCAACTGTGTCCGTGGATTGTCAAGTATATCAGGATGAGGGAAAACTTTCTGATGACTATTTCTAGTATACATGCTTGAATTCAGCCTCTGAAGGTTTTGTGAAAAATTAGAAATGATGAGTCAGCTTGTTGCATCCATGCTTTACAGGCAAAATTGATCTTTTTGAAAAATAACAGAGGTGAAAAATGCCAGCAATAGTTGTCACTTATAAATTAAACAGGAAGTCCTCTCTATATATGAACATAAAATTAGAAATATTTATATATCATTCACCTTCTTCAAACTATTGACCTGGTGTGAAAAGAAGGTGAATGTGTGAAGTTATTGTTCTAATTCATGTACGTAAGTTCTTATTAGGCTAGACAAAGGAAGGTGGCTTGACCTTGAATAAGCAAGTATTGTTACCCGAGAGTCCCAAGTAAAAGCCATGTTTTCAGCAATGGTTCAGTGAGGGAGGTGGGTAGGGGAATATGCCTGGAGCCAGTTTGTGAAATGACCAATTCTCAGAAAACTATCAGAAAATACGTTAAATCTAGTCCAGGATAATTTGCTGTAGCGGTTTATTGCTAGAGGCATGAGCACGGGCAAAACCAGGTAGTAGGCAGGAGGAGATTTGAGTGAAAATGCAAGGGCAAAGGGATGAGAACAAAGAATCAGGGTCATAGAAAGGTGAGGAGGCAGAGTGTAAGACCTCAAAAGTAAAGAGAAAAATCTGTGTTTAGGGGATATCTTGCCCATTCTTATAAAATGTTCAGAAATGAGAAAATGCTAAGTGTTAAAATTAGCCACTCCATAAATTCAATATTTGGCAAGTTGATTTTTGCTGAATTGGATCTTAAAGAATTGATGGTGGCTGAATTTGACAGTGTCAAAAACCACCACACACTGTGGATTAAACTCTTTCCGTATGCATGGAAAGTATTCCTCACATTAGTATGAATGACTTTAATCCAATCAGATCAACAGCTGGCTCTGAACTGTATGAGAGGGTAGTAGGTCAAATTGAACTGGGTGAGAAGGAAGGGACATTTGGTCTCAAGGATTCCATAGGTGGAGAATTATTGTGAATAATAGAAAAAGGTAGAGAACAAACCAAATGTCTGGCAATAGGACAAGGTTAAATAATGTATGAAATACAGACTTAGGTATTTATGTGATAATGAATATTTATCAACATGGAAAGATACATTATATCATAGACTGTGAGAGCAAAACTTCATCTGCTATGCTCACTATTAAATCTACCACAGTGCCTGGTATAAAGGAAAAAAGTTCACATTATCAAAGAAAATATAAAATATCACATTTTCTGTAAAAAAAAAAAAAAAACATCGAAAGACAATTTCCAAGGTTTTAACAGTGCTAAGTATTTTCTCCATTAATGATCTATAATTTTTACTTTATATCAATGAACATGTTTTAATTTTAAAAGGAAAAATGCAATTAGACTAATGGAATTCCATTGTTCTGAAACTGTTTACAAACTTCTTATTGTAATCTTTGGTATCCTTGAATTCAGATTGCATATGTAACCTTTTTTATGCTATTTGGCTAATGCATTCCTTTGGATATAGAGACCTATTGTGATACAGCTCGACCCCAACATACACACACATGCACACATGCGCACACACAAAGCAACTCCATGTATTTATCCTGCAACTGATACTTAGGAGGCAATGTTATACAGAGCATTCTGCTTAGGTCTGTTGAAGGCAGAGATGTCAAAATGATCCCAATTACATTTTATTTTTATGCACATATATTGCTATGCAATGGACCTATGAAAAGGGCATAAAGTACTTACTGCACATTAGATAGTGGTAATAACCACAAGTAAAAACAAACAAACAAACAAACAAACAGGCAAACTAACAAACAGAAGCTGTGATCAAAGAATCTTTTTGGAGAGGAAATGAGGATATAACAGTTTAAGCAGTATTGGGAAACATTCCTTATAAAACTAATAGTCACCCAAGAGTCATCATTAGCATGTAGATTTGGGCATAGAGACCCACTAATAGAAGTTCACTAGTAGTTAAGAATGGTTTCTTGTATTCATTCTTTCTACACTCATTCATTACCCAAACTCACATTTATCTTCTTAATATTTCTACAGGTTTTCTTGGTAAAATTTGGTTAGGAAGAAATCTTAATTTGGAATGTTTCCCTTAGTTCCAAGCTTTAAGACATTCCATCAGAACTGATGTCACTGAAATAATAAAATCTTCTTCCTATACCATTATTTCTGCTGCAATCCATTTCTTTCTTCAAGGGAAGGATATTTGTAGATTACTAAATTTTTCACACACAGTGATTAGTAAAAGAATTAATTTTACTTAAAAACCAGTTCTATCTCAATGTACAGGAATTTTTCCTTTCCCCACAAAGTTCCCATGGATTTTTAGCAGATTATAAATAGAAAAAAATAGATTTTTCTATTAGAAAAGGACCTCTGGTCATGGTCTACATGTAAGAGAGTGAGAAAAGGGGAACTGATGGTATTCTATGTAATAATGCAAAGAAATATCTATCGTTAACAGGAAACTGATCTTGAAGTGACAAAGAATACTTTCCACTATTCTCCTAAAGCAGTTATTTTATACGAATAGAAATGAAGTATGGGAAATAAGCTGAGAATTTAGTGGCCTCATGAATGCCTCTGTGAATGGAAGAAAAATGAATTCTAGGTCACACCAGACCTTGCAGGAAGGAAGTGAAGATATGAATTCAGGGGGATTAAATGAAAAAAACAAGTTACTCTCCCCATTATCACTTTATTTTCTCTTAGTGTGTTTTATTTTCTTCACGGTATTCATCACTATAGCAAATAATACTGGTTGCTTGTTTCTTGTCTCTCTGTCCTTTCCCTGTACTAAAATGTGAGCTTCATTAGAACAACAGGTCTGTCTACATTGGTTATGGATATGTCCCCTTCACTCTAAGGGTATCTAGAACAAGGTAGTTGTTCAAAAACATCTATCAGTTGAATGTGTCAGTGAGTAATATTATGAGGAATTAAGAACCAGGGAGGTTACGAGGAGCTGATATTGGTAACACTGGTCACACCTAAGAAATATTATAACACGGAGAACCAGAGTGTGATATTCAGGGAAAAGTGTAGAGTGTTAAAGTAGGTATGAGAGCAGCTGGGAGGAAAAAGAGATACAACAAAGCAACTATTGTTTTGGCGGACTCAGATACAGGTGTTGGAAACCTTTCTAGAGGAAGAGGTCCTACAAAGCAGAGGAAATGGATTCTTAATTTACTGTGAGAAGAGGCGAGCTGCTCAACTTACCATAAGTTCTCATAGGACCTAACTTTTAATTTCTGAGTTCTAAAGAAAGGTTATCCAATCCGTATTTCCTGAACTGTGTCTAAATTATGTTTTCATTGCATGGCAATTGTAGATTGCAAAGTACATCTGTATAATCCTAAGCATTTCTTGGCTTGCAGTCTGGAAAATGTCAGTAGCTTATATCTCGTGGGAAATGCTGTAAACATTTTAATTAGATATCATTCTGCTCCTGTTTCTTATTTTCTGGAGAAACATGGCTCCTGCTCTATTCTACTTCCTGAGAGATGCAGATAGAATGGAGAAAAATTGGGTCACTCAACACTGCCCACTACTGTGTGCACATGTATGTGTGTACCATGTGTATGCACATGAACTCTGTGTGTGTGCGTGTGTGTGTGTGTGTGTGTGTGTACATCTTTCTTGATTTAGGATGATAATCCTGATGGGATGAGCTGCTGAAAGACCATAATGATTTTCTTTTTTTTTTTTTTTTTTTAATTTTTTTTCAACGTTTATTTATTTTTGGGACAGAGAGAGACAGAGCATGAACGGGGGAGGGGCAGAGAGAGAGAGAGAGGGAGACACAGAATCGGAAACAGGCTCCAGGCTCCGAGCCATCAGCCCAGAGCCGGACGCGGGGCTCGAACTCACGGACCGCGAGATCGTGACCTGGCTGAAGTCGGACGCTTAACTGACTGCGCCACCCAGGCGCCCCACCATAATGATTTTCTAGCAATTACAGAGTAAGTTGTCTTCAAGCTCTAAATTTCAGACAATAAAAAAATTCCAGAAGGCAGTGAACATTTTTCATTGAGTGGGAACTCTGAATAACAGTCACTCATTACAGACTGGAGGACAAAATGAAGGGATGAGGTATCATATATTCACCACACATAGTTAAACAGACATCAAAGTGACTTGGGCTAAGAAAAGACCACCATGGCTGTAAAATAAAAAATCCTGCAAGATGTTATTCTCAGTTGAATGACTCAGACATTGAAAACTGTGATGTATCATATTGTACTCTGATTATAAAAGACACCAAAGAAACAAATACTTGCTTACATTTGCAATATCATACAAATATAACTAAATTTAAGCACCTTGGGGTTGTGTGGAATGACCTAAAATCAAGGTGTCAAATACATCCTGAAAAGCTGTAAGAAAAATAAAGGATGATTCTCACATATGGAAATGTGGCATTACTAGGACATAATGAATATTTGTGAAAAAATATAATTGTGTTTCATACATACATTTAAAAGAGTTTTTTTTAGGACTTATATCCAAAACAGTTCACAATCAGTAAGATCGGTGGCAATGGAATAAAGTGCATCCAATTGTGCAACTGACATCTCCACTTGGATGTTTAACAGATATGCCAAATGTGGCATGTGCAAAAGGGGAAGAAAAAAAAAGTCCTCATATTTAGCTTCAAGCCTTGTTTTTCCCCAATCTTTTCCATCTTAGTAAATATCATTGTTACCTACCTAATTGTTTAGGTCAAAAATATCAGTGTTATCTTTATCCCTTTGCTGTCCTCTTTCCTTACATTCTATCCAATGGCATATTATTTTACTCATACCTTTAAAATATTTTTTATGCAAGTGTTACTGATGCTGAAACCATCAACAAACACCCCAGCTTTTCACAGTTAATTTTCTATATTGCCAAATTGATCTGTGTGAAGTGATCTGCTTGAAACGTAAATCATATTATATCTATGATAAGATCAAATCCTTCAGAGATTTCTAATTTTTATTAGAATAGAATCTAAGAACTTTACCACTTATAATATTGCCCAATATGTAATTTTCAACTGTACCCTCTCCTCTAATTTTATCACTCACTCTTCTCTGCATAGCTTTTTTTCTTTTCTGCATAACTTTTAAAATTCTCTCTTTTAAACAGTCCAAGACAGGGCGATTCCACTTACAGAAACCTCTCTCATGAATGCACCTATAAGTCTTGGAATGAATAGAGATATCTGAGGACTAAAAAATATAAATCATGGGAGATGGATTGGGAAATGAGACCTGAATTCAAAGTACCACTAAACTGGTATTGAATTTATGATATTCCCTGCTCCTATAAAGCATGACCTAGACTCAAAGAGAACACAAAATTGCATACTAAAGGCAGAATAAACTCCAAGAGTACCCTAAGGAATCTATGAAAGAGGAAAGCATGGATCATATGAATTGATGACCAAGCAATATAAAAACAAATAAAAATAAAAATGGATAAAAATCAATATATGAAATTTTTAAGTAGAAATGAATCCATTGTAAAAGGTAATGTGTGTGTTTTGGTGGGGAGAATAAGGAAGCTAGGAGCACGGGATAAAGAATATATTTAAGACTGTGATTCTCAAAGTGATTTTATTTTATTTTATTTTATTTTTCAATATACGAAGTTTATTGTCAAATTGGTTTCCATACAACACCCAGTGCTCATCCCAAAAGGTGCCTCCTCAATACCCATCACCCCCCTTCCCCTCCCTCCCACCCCTCATCAACCCTCAGCTTCTTCTCAGTTTTTAAGAGTCTCTTATGCTTTGGCTCTCTCCCACTCTAACCTCCTTTTTTTTTTTCCCTTCCCCTCCCCCATGGGTTTCTGTTAAGTTTCTCAGGATCCACATAAGAGTGAAAACATATGGTATCTGTCTTTCTCTGTCAAAGTGATTTTAAAGATCTCTAGACTCATGGTATCAAATCACCCACTGAGGAAAACCACGTGAGGACATGGCAAGAAGCAACTACTACAGGCGTGGAAGAGATCCTCCACTGGAAACTGAATCAGCCAGACATTTATCTTGGACTTCTAACCTCCAGAGCTGTGAAAAAATAAATTTCTTTTCTTTAAGTCATCCAGTCTGTGGTATTTTGTTACAGTAGCTCAAGCTAACTAATACACTAGTATAATGGAAAAAGTACAGACCACTGATAGAGTATTAATTAGGAGGGAGAATACAAAACCCATATGTAGATATACTTCGGTGACATGTAAAATATCAAAGACAAAATAAGAATTCTAAAACCTCTTGCAAAGAAAGATAAGACCTCCTGAGTAGCATCAGAATTTTCATTATTAGCACCGGATACAGGAAAAGGATAAGGAATAAATGTTTTTTGAGTATTGAAGAAAAATACTTTATAGATTTTATACATAACAAAACAAGAGAAGAAAACATAAATGGAAACTGATGTAAAGGACAACCATCGAAATAGACAGTGTTTATAACTATTAAATCAACAGACGACAAATCCGGGTAATAAAGAGCAGAAAGGAAAAAAAAATCAGAAAGTATAATAAATTGAAATATGAAACAAAATTTTAAAAAAATACTACAGTTACAAATAGTAATAATAATTACTATTATATTTTATTTTGGAGAAGAGGCAATACATTTTTTGATGCAGTACATATATAGTTAAAGTTTAAACAATGAAGACTCCAACTAGCCAAAGCCATCCTGAGAAAGAACAAAGCTGGAGGTATCACAATTCTAGATTTCAAGATTTACTACAAATCTATAGTAGTCAAAATACTATAGTACTGGCACAAAAGTAAACACATAGATCAAGAGAACAGAAAAGACAGCCCAGAAATCAACTCAAAATTATGTGGTCAGTGAAACTATGACAAAGGAGGCAACGATACACGATGGGGAAAAGATAGTCTCTTTAATACATGGTGCTAGGAAAACTGGACAGCTACATGCAAAAGAATGAAACTGGACAGGGGCGCCTGGGTGGCGCAGTCGGTTAAGCGTCCGACTTCAGCCAGCTCACGATCTCGCGGTCCGTGAGTTCGAGCCCCGCATCGGGCTCTGGGCTGACGGCTCAGAGCCTGGAGCCTGTTTCCGATTCTGTGTCTCCCTCTCTCTCTGCCCCTCCCCCGTTCATGCTCTGTCTCTCTCTGTCCCAAAAATAAATAAACGTTGAAAAAAAAAATTAAAAAAAAAAAAAAAGAATGAAACTGGACAACTTTCTTACACCAGACACAAAAACAAACTCCAAATGGATTCATAACCTAAATGTAAGGTCTGAAAACACAAAAATCCCAGAAGAGGGCATAGGCAGTAATTTCTCTGACATTGACCATAGCAACATTTTTCTAGGCGTATCTTCTAAGATAAGAGAAACAAAAGCAAAAATAAACTATTGAGAGTACATCAAAATAAAAAGCTGTAGCACAGAAAAGGAAACCATCAGCAAAACAAAAAGACAACCTACAGAATTGGAGAAGATATTTGCAGAGAAGTATCTGACAAGGGGTTAGTATCCAAAATATATAAAAGCCTTATTAAATTCAACACCAAAAAAAAAAAAAAATCCAATTAAAAAATAAACGAGAATCTAAACAGCTCTTTTTCCAAAGAAGAACTACAGATGGCCAACAGACACATAAAAAGATGCTCAATATCACTAATCATCAGGGAAAAGCAAACCAAAACCATGGGATACCACCTTACACCTGTCAGAATGGCTAGAATCAAAATTCCAAGAAATAACAAGTATTGGCAAGGATGTGGAGAAAAGAGAAATCTTGTACACTGTTGGTGAGAATGTAAATTGGTATACACACTGTGGAAAACAGTATGGAGGTTTTTCAAAAAAAAAAAAATAAAATTAGAAACACCATAGGATCATAATTCCACTACTGGGTATTTACCAAAAGAAAGCAAAAACAATCAAAAGTATATGCACCCCTATGTTTACTGTAGTACTTTTACACTTGCCAAGATACAGAAGCAAACTAAATGTCTATCAATACAGGAATGGATAAGAAAAACGTGGCATATATATACAATAATGGATTATTATGGAGCCATAGAAAGGATGGGATCGTGGCATCTGAGACAACAGGGATGGATCTAGAGGGTATTATGGTAAATGAAATAAGTCAGACTGAGAAAGGCAAACACCATGTGATTCCACTCAAAAGTGGAATCTAACAAAATAAAAATAAACTAACAAAAAGAAGGATCCAGCTTGTAAATACAAAGAACAAACTCATGGTTGCCAGAGGGGAAGGGACAAGGGGTGTGCAAAATGGGTGAAGGGGAGAGGGAAATACACGTTTCAGGTTATGGAATGAATAAGTCACAGAAATAAAAAGCACAGGATATGGAATACATTCAATGATATTATACCAGTGATGTAACAGGACAGATGGTACCTACATTTGTGGTGAGCACAGCATAATGTATAAACTTGTCAAATCTCTAAGTTGTACACCTGAAACTAACGCAATATTATGAGTCGACTCTACTGAAATGAAAACGAATGGGATAAAGGAATAAACAAACAAACAAACAAGAGAGTGTCAAATAAGTGTACTGAGTTCTACCAGAATAAGATTTGGGGCCATGACCACGTGAAAAATTTAAGTGGAATAGTATTTTCCCTCACACTGAAATATAATACTAAAAAAAAAAAAAACGAAACAAAAAAAAACAAAAACAACTAACATTTTTATGCCTATTTACAAAAGAACCAGGGAGACTAAGCAATTTTATAAAGTACAGTTTGCAATTAACTTAAGGTAATAGTAGTATTCTGTCACTTTCTAGAAAACTCTATCTTTACTACAAGGCTATTCATACTAGAAACGTATACGTGTTACATTATTTTTAAAGATGTATAATCATGTGGCCCTAGTCTATTAAGCTACTTAAGGTCAAAAACAAACATTAGCCCTTATTAATTTATTAATTTGAAATTTAATATTCCAGGCACTGTTCTAAATGCTGGAAGTACGAGGTTGAACAAGACAGACAAGCTTCTTCAACTGATAAAATCTACCAGGGTGATACAAATTAAATTTGATGTAAATTATCTATAAAAACAAAGGGTTATTATTTATTCTTAGTCTCCTTATCAGAAAACACACTTGTGCAAACCAAGCTAAAATAAACCAATCCTTCTTTTATCCACATAAGGTTAAGATGATCATCTTTGTATTAGCAAAACATTATGATACTGTTTTATTTTAAATGGTATCTCTTCCTATCTGTAAGAACTATCATAGAAATAGAATAATTTTCATATTAATTAGTTAAATTTTATTGAGAACCAACCAACCATTTTCCTGAAGTTATGCACTATGGATGTTTAAGTATAAATATATAAATATAAACATAAACAAATACAATCTCTGCCTTTGAGGATCTTACAATGTAGGTAAGGATTCATCTATTTATAGAATGTGTCAGAGAATAAAAATTAATGACTATGCACTGCATTTAATTGGCAAATTAGAATCAGTATACTTTCAAAAAGTGTATTTTGAAATTTTTGTCTGCTAAGTACCTTTAAAAACTAAGTTGAGAAACTATCATTTTGAAGAATATTTGAACAACATGTTGTTCATCATTCCTCTAGATTAAAAAAAACTTTTTTACTTGACATATAACATAAAAAAAATACAAACAAACAAACAACAACAACGAAAAAAAACCTATGCCTCGATCATATCATTTCTGGGACCAACATATGTAGCACTGGTTTACTAAACTATTTTAGTTCAATGCTGCCAGACTTACTAAGTGACAATAAATAAAAAGATTAATGGAATTCTCTCAGGGTTTAAGGATGTTTTCCAGAGGTTTGCTTATCACTCACTTACTATTCTTTACCTGAAAATTCAGGGAATAAATTTCTTTTTATTTTCAGTGGTGGAAAATATTCTGATACCCTTAATCAAAAAAGTATATGTATATGTGTATACGTGCGTATATGTGTGTGTACATATGTTCTGTTAGTTATAATATGTTAATTTTAATAATTCTGTAAATTTAATAACTTATTATATTATATCATAGTTCCTTCTCACACTATTATATGGCTTATGGCCATATTTGTGTTCCATTTTTTAAATTTTATTTTAATCATTTTTTTAAACGTTTATTTGTTTTTGAGTGAGAGAGAGAGAGAGATAGCACAAGCAGGAGAGGGGTAGAGAGAGGGGGGGAAAGGAGGATCCAAAGCAGGCTCTGTATTGAGAGCAGAGAGTCTGATGTGGGGCTCCAACTCATGAACCATGAGATCATGACCTGAGCCAAATTTGGATGCTTAACCAACTGAGACACCCAGGCGCCCCCTGCTCCATTTTTAAATGGAATAGTTTTCTTCATTACATGTAATTTTTATACTAAAGTCACATATTTCTCTGCCTTATTTATATCAATTTTTTAAAATTTATTTATTTTCAAGAGACACAGAGAAACAGAGTACGAGTGGGGGAGGGGCAGAGAGCGAGGAGACACAGAATCCGAAGCAGGCTCCAGGTTCTAAGCTGTCAGCGCAGGGCTTGAACCCACTAACTGTGAGATCATGACCTGAGCTGAAGTCGGACACTTAACCGACTGAGCCACCCAGGCACTCCTATATCAATTTTTTTCTTCATGTTTTTTATTCATTTTAACCTCATTTTATGTATTATATTGTATTAATGTGGGTATGTAAACTTAAATCCAACACAGAAGGGGGTGGTATGTAATAACTAAATAAATGTTGAGATATAAAAATCCAATACTAAAAATACTAATTATAAATTTAGAGTAAATTTTGAATTGATCAAATATTTGTAACGTAATGATGTAAAAGCAAAACTATATAAACAAGAAGCTTTTATGATATTTAAATAGTTTCAGAGTACAGAGATCTTTTCTATTGCATCTCAAAACCTAACCAATTAAAACCAAACTTAGAAATTTACTTATAGAAGAATAAAAAAAAAATGCTACATAGGTATTAAAAAAAAGCAAAAACAAAACAAACAAAACAAAAGGTAAAAGCTAAAGATCCAAAAGAAAAAATGGGTAAAGGATACGAACAAATATTATACAAAAAATAAAATCTAAATGGTTCTTAAAGCATAAGAAAAGATGTTCAACCTCATCCAGGAAAAAAGATGAACATTTTAGCATCACAAGGAAAAACTTTTTTTTTTTCCGCCTATCAAATTGGAAGTTACGTAAATGTTGCTAATGTGTTGTGTTGGCAAGACAGGAAAAAAACATTTGCATATTGTTGAGGAGAGTGTCAAGCCTTTCGATCTCTCTGGATGCTGACCTGGTATTATCTATCAAAATGAGAGATGCACAGTACCTTGATCTCATGCATCCACTCCAAGTATTTTGTTCTACAGATATTCTCACAAATCTGATAACAGTGTTAAATAGGCAAATACATAGCCTAAAATACTGGAATGGGGACCAGTTACCGTAGATTACACCCCAGTCATAGAATGGAATATCGTACCATTGTTAAAAACAAGAAAACAAAATTTCATGTTCTGATATAAAGAGGTATTTATATGTATTAATAAATATTTTAAAAAGCAATATTCATATGAGTTTGTAGAGTAGCTCTTGTATGGTAAGGGGAAAGCAGAGGAGAGAAGAGTTGTCGAACACAAAATCATGTCTGCTTGTGCATACATTATTTCTGAAGTAGGTCTAAGATGCTAGTAATGGTAGTTGCCCCTGGGGAAGAGAGCTGAATGGCTTGGAATTAGGGTTAAAAAGAAGGTTTATTTTTTACTAGGTATGTTTTCTATCTTTGTAGTTTTGTATTATTGGCTTCTATCACCCATTCTCACCTGCCCTCTCTCCAAAAAAGAAAAGTGAGTACTACTGGCAGAACAGAAACAAGATGCCAGAATTCTCAACCATAGCTGTACAATTAGAATCACCACAGGACTTTTAAAAAATACATTTACCCAAGTTTCACTCTAGAGAATTAAATCAGGGAACAAAACAATGAGGTTGGGACCTGACTAACATTCACATGTTAGTTACTTTAGTTTAAAATAAATCTGTCATGACATGATTTGTTCTTCACAAAGGTATTTTTTTTAATGTTTTGATTAATTTCTGAGACAGAGACAGAGCATGAGCAAGGGAGGGGCAGAGAGAGGGAGAAACACAGAATCTGAAGCAGGCTCCAGGCTCTGAGCTGTCAGTGCAGAGCCCGACGCAGGGCTCGAACTCATAGAGTGTGAGATCATGACCTGAACTGGTCAGACGCTTAACCAACTGAGCCACCCAAGTGCCCCTCACAAAGATATCTTAGCATCAATCTCCAGATTGGTTGGTTTCATTCATATGAAATAAAGATATAAGTATATATGAAATATGTAAATATAAATACATGTATACGTGTATTTAAATATAAATACACGTATACATGTATGCGTTACATATGGCTGATTATTTGAGTAAAGCAATAAAAGACATGTGTGATATTTACTACACTCATTAATGGAGGAGTATGTGACACTTTGGGTGGCATGAGAGTTAAGATAAATATCCCCTCACTTATTTGAAATTATTACTGATAAATTTCAATATGTACATGTATACACACATATGTACCGTTGACTATTTGCTACCATCAAAATATCTTTCGTGAAATACTACAGAGACTCTGGCCACTGTCAAGATAACAAAACCTCAGCGATTTTGTTTGACACTGAGAAAGATGACACTTTGCCAAGCAGTGGCTACATTTTTCAGCACGCAGTTAAACCAAAGGTGATAGGAGGCAGTGCAATTATTCTTAAGGTTGCAGATGTACACCGAGTATTTGACATGTTGCATCACTAAATATTTTCACTGAATCTTAATATTGTTCCTTTAGGAAGATTTTGTAAGTCAGTCAAATTCAAGCCTGTGGATAGATGTTAAAAGTAAATTTTTCTCCTTATCCTTAGGTACATGTATGAAGCATTTTAAATTCCTGCATTTAAAAGGCTTCTGAAACCTGCCTGTGGCTATGCCCTAGAACACCCAGGCAAATTTTTAGGCTAGAAATTCTATGAATCTGTTTACCATAATTCCCTTCTGTGGGCAAGAAGTGGTATTTAAATCATACCACTGTATAACGAAGCAATGCTTCAATGATAAATTTTCCTGTCCAGAAAAGTCAAGTTATTTAACTTCATTATATATTCTAAGGAGAAGGTGTTTTCTAAAATGCTCAGAATAAAACTTAGAGGTATTATCGTCACATTTAGTCTTTCAAAATATTCACCCATGACACTTACAGGCAAAATGGTTATCACATGGGAGAATAAAGTAGAGTAACGAGCTTTTGAAGTAATGCTTACTGTGTCAGGCTGTGTGGGATTCATCTTGCAAAGAAAAAAAAGACATTCTCAAAGGTCAAAGCAGTTTCTATGTGCCTTGAAGTACAGGAGGTATAAGTGGACAGACATAAACTTCAAGGACATTCTAAAACTTTATATTTAATATCACAGAATATTGATGATGACTGTTGAAAGATAGTCCATGGAACAGTGCTGCACAAAGAAATTGTGTAATTCAAGGCAAGATTTCTTTTTGGTAAAGAAGTAAAGACATGGGCTCTCAAGAATTAAGAGTTTGTGCTGGTTCAGACTCAGTTACAATGCTTGGTATACGGATAGCTGGTTGAATGAAATGTTGGGTGAAGTCATCTATCCATAATGGATAAGGTCTGCCCTACAATGATCCAGAAGATATGATAAGAGTAATGCAGGGGATGGAATTCTCTGTAGGCTTTCTCAGAAGGCCAAATGTCAGAACTTGGTGCAGTGTAAAACCTTCCTCTGAAAAAGTGTTGCTTGTCAACATTTCTTCTCTTCTGAAGTAGCTAGAGGGAATACTACTTAACAATCTCATAAGTCCCTTGATTTTTTTTAAGTTTTTTTTTTTTTTTTTTAACGTTTATTTATTTTTGGGACAGAGAGAGACAGAGCATGAACGGGGGAGGGGCAGAGAGAGAGGGAGACACAGAATGGGAAACAGGCTCCAGATTCTGAGCCATCAGCCCAGAGCCTGACGCGGGGCTCGAACTCACGGACCGCGAGATCATGACCTGAGCTGAAGTCGGACGCTTAACTGACTGAGCCACCCAGACGTCCCATAAGTCCCTTGATTTTAACAAGCCTATCATTTTTATCAAGTGTTATTTCCTATTTAGCAACTGTAGTTTATTTTATTTCAATTTTTTTCTCTTCTCTTAATTTCCACCTTTTAAAAAAAATGTGTTCTAAACAAAAATCTACCCCAAGTGTCATGACAGACTTACAGTTATGCTTTACTTCTACATCACCACCTTCCTACCCCCACATACATATACACATTTATAACAGAGTTAGTTAAATTCTTCCATTGTAAACTATCAGAAAACAGAGGTTGACAGTATTCTACATTATAACCTTTTGGGAATGAAGTCCTTTTAATTATCTTAGTTTAAGATGAATCTGCCACAGATGATTTATTTTTTACAAAGTTATTTATACCATCATTTATGCCACTTTTTTGAAATTTTAATATTTATTTATTTTTGATAGAGGGAGAGCATGAGCAGGGAGAGGCAGAGAGATGGGGAGACAGAGGATCTGAAGCAGGCTCCGCGCTGACAACAGCAAGCCCAATGTAGGGCTCAAACTCATGAACTACAAGATCATCACCTGAACAGCAGTCAGAAAGTCAACTGACTAAGCCACCCAGGTGCCCCTATACCATGAAACTTCTGATTGGTTGGTTTTGTTTATATATATATATATATATATATATATATATATATATATATATATATTCATTCATTCCATGAATGAATATATATATATATTCATTCATTCCATGGCCACATGTTTCAACACGAAGAGCTTCATGTTTTTATACCTAGGGGCAGACATTATCCCTTTAGGTCTTACAGTCATCATGTCAGTTGTAATCTATTCACCATTACCACTTTCAAAAATAGGTCTTCAAATCACCAGGTGATACCAATTCTAGAGTTTTGTGACATATTAATTCCTGTTACTTCAGTTACGTGTTATATCAATTATATGTGTGTACTGACTTAAAAAAACAGAATAAATTTTCTGTATTTGTTATCTTCCTGGGGAATTCTTTTGGGCATGGGCGAACATGAAAATGAATACCACTAGATGTCAGTATAAACAGACCATTCTTTCTGATGCAGATTTATTTTCTTGCATTTCCAGATTTCCTGGACTGTTTGGAAGAAATTCTTTCTGGCAGTATTGATTCCATCTAATCCCTTGTTTGCTTAGTCAAAGGTTGCTAACTGCTAAATTTACATCCTTTCTTGTGTCCCTTTGCAAATCTGCAAAACAGTTTTCTTTAAAGAAAAATCACAGCATAGGGATTTCAAAATTGTCACCATTTTATTAATTAGGTGATGGTGTCATGCCGAGTCAGTCAGCTTATTATTCCTTAAGAAAGATTTTGTAGTGAGTTTGTGTCTCATTAGAGAACTGGAGGAGCAGACAGATTAATGCACATATGCTACAACATTAATTAGACAGTCAGGTTTTTCACAGGAGAGATAATTTGATTGTGACAATGGCAGCAGCAATTAATCGAGTCTCTTTCAGAAAGCATTTAAGGGGCTTGAGTTGAGGAGAAAGCCCACTATGATTTGCCCAAGTTAAATGTAGAAGGGGCGCTAAAATTATAGGATCATCAATGTAGAAAGGCTTTAAAGGTTTTCTAGTTTGTCTAGATTTCTTGTCCGTTCTTCCATCCAATGCAGAATTTTCTTCTATAGAACCCCTGAGCAATGGTCTTTAAGAATATGTAATCTGTGGCTCAGTGGGGGTTGAGACAATTCTATTACAATTATATTTCTTTGCCCAAATCCACTAACTGCATTTTGGTCAAGAAAGGGATAGACTACTGAACTATCTGGGCGATTCTGTGCCACATGAGTTTTTAAAAATTAGGTCTCCTCAAATCAATTTATACAAGCCAATGCTTAATTAGGAATATCAGCAATCAACTACTAAAATGTTCTTAATAATAGACTGATGGAGTCAGAATAACAGGAGAGATTGAGTAGTCAAACTTCCTTGTTAGCTGACATTTAAAAATTCACATTTAAAAAATGACCTTTAGCAGACGAGATGATGATGCAAATGAAATCTATATTTAGGGAGGGGTGAAAACAGCATCTAATTTGTAGTGATTATATATTCCGTTCTACCTGAGGAAATTCTGCTTAAGTTTGTCTAAATGCTCTTTAGAACTATCTCTCCCTCCCTCTCTGTGTCTCTCCTCTCTTCTCTCTTTCTCTCTCTACAATGAGAAGGCAAGGGCATGGAGAGACCACGGGGAGTCATTCGAATCAGCAACTGAGCCAGCAGAGGACAGCCAGCACCAGCTGTTAATCACATGATGAATAACCTTAGACAAAAGGTCCAGTCAAGCCTTCGATGTCCCCAACCTCAGATTCCATTTGACTGAAAAGACCCTAACCTCGAACTACTCAAATGAGCCCACTCAATTTACAGAACCATGAGAGATGGCGATCAATTGTTGCTTTAAGCTGCTAAATTATGGGTTGGTTTGTTATGTAGCAGTAGGTAACTGGAAAGTTAGGCAATTTTTTTTTTAATGAAAAGAGACGAAATTTGCAAGAACCTCCATGGACAGACAACTTGAAAGAAGGCTTTTGATCTCTTCGCTTAAGTTTCTGGTTAGCAGCACCTTCTTTCTCAAAATTTCAGGTGGAATTCTCTTTTTATTAAATATGAGCTATGGCTTAATTTTTTCTTCTTCATTTGTCATCACCAACTTCTTTCACTTTCATCCATTATCATTTTCAAAAGTTGGTGCGCTTTTATTTCAGTACTGAATAGCATTAGACAGACATATGACTAATGTGGTATTTGAGCATGCATACACCACTTAAAATGAACTTCAGGTCATCTTGTGTGAATGTGTGTGTCAAAGGAGGCTGAGCAGCAAAGGGATTACAATTTGTCAGACAATGTATAGTGGCACAGTGCTCCATCCCATCTCTGGGATAGTTACTAGATACTTCTTTCCGATAGTGACTCTCAAACCTGAGTGTGCACCCAAAACACCTAGAGATCTGTGAACATGTGGATTTTGATCTAGTAGGACTGCATTTGGGCCTGAGATTCTAAAGTTCTAATAAACCTTGAAGAGAGCAAACAAAATGAATAGCGAGATTCTACGAAGTGTCAGTTTTCTATACTCCTTCTTCTATACACCCTCTAAACACCATCCTCCTTCTCTGTAAACATAATCACACGAAGCTCAGGCAGGGAATATTACTTATATGCACGTCAGAAGAAAAAAAAAAGTATTAAGGAAATAAGTAACTTAATTTTTTTCTAAAGCTTTTGTTCCTCCTCTGCCCACACGCATACTTTTCTCCTCCCAAAGTACCCTCAATTACCTCCTTGCCCCTGTACTTTCTGTGCTAAGATTTGTTCTTATCACAGTAAGGACCATGTACAAATTCTGAATATGAACCAGAGAGTGACATTTATTTTGAACAGGTACTGGCCCTAGTAATGTGAACAACCTGTGACAAACGTTGGCGTTGGAGTGGGAGTGGCATGTGTTACCTGCATTACCTGATTGCTGTTTACCTATCTGCATGTTGAATTTTTTCCCCAAATATATCCCACATTTCCCCATCCTCTTAATCCTTTTCCAATTGCACTCTGAACCAAACTATCATCATCATTCCTCTCCATTCCTAAAAGCAGCCTCCTTACCAGTCAGTCTCTATCTGTTCTTCCCTGATAGCAAGTTCATTCTTCACACTAAAGTTTGGCTTCCAGTTCTCTTAAGATACCGGCAAGGTTTCTTTATGTGGCTCACAAGACCCTGGATAATCAGATTTGGGGTCTGCATGTCTTTATATGCCTGTTTTCTTTCTTTAGCTTCATATTTTTAATTTTCACCACTGATATTCTACCTCTAGCCAGAGTCTCTGGCAGGCAGTATTCTCTGCCCAGAATGTTTTCCCCCTGGCCTTCTCCACTTAACTAATTCCTACGTTTTCTTCCTATCTCAGCTAGCTCACTATCGTCCTAGCTCATTCTCTCAAGGAAACATCACCTGTATATCAGTGTGTCTTCCCTATTCTAATCTCTTAATCACTATCACCCCACTGTCCTTACCAATGATAACATAAAGCTATGATTTTATTTTCTTTTTATTTATTTTTTTTTAACGTTTATATATTTTTGAGACAGAGAGAGACACAGCATGAACGGGGGAGGGGCAGAGAGAGAGGGAGACACAGAATCGGAAGCAGGCTCCAGGCTCTGAGCCATCAGCCCAGAGCCCGACGCAGGGCTCGAACTCGCGGACCGCGAGATCGTGACCTGAGCTGAAGTCGGACGCTAAACCGATTGAGCCACCCAGGCGCCCCAAAGCTATGATTTTATATTTATGTATGTCATTCTTTTTTACTTAAGTGAAGATTTCAGAGATTTTTGTTTGGTTTAAAACTATGTAGTATCCCCAGGTCTTTGCATGGTGCCTGGAAAAACAACAACAACAACAACAACAACAACAACAACAGTGGCTCAGTAAATGCTTATTGAAGGAATGAAACATTCTAAGCTACCCATTCTAATGTGCCATTGTCATATTTGTTTTGTTCTGATCCATCCTTGTCTCTTGTGTAGCTTCATTTCCTATTTTAGAGAGAAAAGCATAACAAAGCATCACTATTTATGTTAGGTGATATCTTGGTACATGGTCTTTGGGAAAAAAAAAATCACTTCTCCAATTTTAAGTCATTTGAAAAGGGCAGGTCCTATTTTACTAGCGGTTTCTGTGTTTGTATAACTACACCATCCTCTCCTAGTCCCACTTCTCCGGATTTAGGTCTGTAGCTCTCTCTCCCAAATCTATGCTTAATGATTCTCCTACAGTTCCAGTTGCAACCTTTACTTTTAAGAACCCGCTCATGCCTCTGGTCCTGGTGCTGCAAGTAAGCAGACCAATCCTAGCATTTCTTGTGATTTAGCATTAGTGCTTTCCAAATGGAAAACAGAAAGGAGATCTTTATCTCCACAATGGAAGTTTTGTCATTGTGGTGGTTGCTTATTAATTTATCTTTTTTTTTTTTTTTTTTTTGATTTGTTTGTTTGGGGCAGGAAACGAAATCGACATGAATCAACACTATTGAGAGATTGCAAACAGAATGTCAAAAAGCCTAAAGTTTCCACGTACCCTAACGATGCCCTGTTTCTTTCCTCATTTCTAAGCTGCAGACTAGCAACAATTGGTCAGCAGGATCCTCTTGGCCTAAGGCTTTTCTCTCCCTGGGTCTCTCTGGCCAGGCAAAGCCAGTGAAATATTCCTGATCAAGCATTTACAGTTCACATGAATTTCACCTCAAGCAAAGAAATGGAACCCACATTAACTAGCTGAATTTAGGTGTAGCTGAGTACATGGTGGGGGACTTTTTTATAGCTAACAATCCTTTCAAGTTAACACTTCATCACAACAGGATTAGATCTGCTCTTCACAAACTCTATGCACCTGGGTATACACATCTCATTCTAATTTTGCACATTTCAGATCAGCAACCCATCTGACAACACAGTAGGCATCATATGTTTAAGAACAGCACTTGCAGCTAAAAAAGCAATCATATTCAAGGTCAAGTTGAATTGTGAAAAGAATATTGTGTAAAGTAGTTAAGTAGATGTTGTCCAGATGCTGGTCAAAATGTGCCTTCTTATTCTGAGAATTACTTGGTTAATTCTTTTTTGAGCTCTAAATCTATTACCAAATCATCAAAAGTATACTTTTGATAAGAGAATTCCATTTTGATGAATGTAGGATGGGGTGCTCACCTTTCTCTCTCAGTGGTGCGCGCGCTCTCTCTCTCTCTCTCTCTCTCTCTCTCTCTAAATGATACATATAATCTGAAGAGTGAGACCCTAAACAGGAGAGAATATAAATTCACAGGCTAAGAACTATTTTTTTAAAAGTCAGGAATTATAAACTTAATTTCCTTTACTATGTATTTTATCTCTGAATTCCTGACGGAATGAAGTATATAAACATTTTTGTAAAAGAATTTGCTGAGCAGATCCTACATAATTCATACAGACTGGGAGAAAACCACACTCACAAATATATTAAAATTAATAATCTTCAGTAGCAAAAATTACACATAAGCTTAATCATACTATATTAAAGAATCAAATATCTAAGCAAGGAATACTACACATAATTAATTATATCCTAAAACATCCTAACATATATGTGTATTATTTTAAACATAAATATTAATATTACCTGATTATATAATGTAAAGATAGAATTCAAAGTGGGCCAAGGCAAATTATTTTTTTAATATCTTAACACTGGACTGTGCTACCCAAAATAAAATAACTACAAAGATCAATTTTAAAAGGAAATGACCTTGTGTTGAGTTGAACAGAATGATGGAATTGAGATAACACTTATGAACACTTAGGTAAGTGCATAACAACAACAACAACAATAATCAGAATAATAATTCATAAAAGAATGCTGTAGCTTTACTGCAGTCAACCTAGACTTGCAGTAGTTAATTAGGTCTGAGTTTCATACTTTAATATTAGAAGGTTCTCAGTTGTTATTAGTAAAGATAGTAAAGAAAACAAATGAAGAATGATGAAAGGAACTGGGAGTATTTCTCTCTTTTTAAGTGTTTTTTTTTTCTTTTTTTATTAATTTTGAGAGAGAGAGAGAGCACATGATCTGGGGAGGGGCAGAGAGAGAGAGTGAGAAAGAGAATATCCTAAGCAGATTCCACACTGTCAGTGCACAGCCTGATGCGGGGCTCAAACTCACAAGCCGTGAAATCATGACTTGAGCCAAATGCTTAACCAACTGAGCCACCCAGGCACTCCATGGAACTGGGAGTACTTCAATGAAAGAGGGCAAAATGAAGAAAGGCAGCTGAAAAGCAGAGTAGAGAGCTGTTACTACAGCTATCCTACAATAATTCACAGTATCCAATCTAGAGGCTTGAGTTTTAATGGTCATTCAAGGACAAGAGACAGGGGCTTTGATCTGGGTGTGGATGTGGTGTGAGCTTCAACAAAACAAACAAAATGAAAATAACAGTGAAAAATAATAAAACAGTGCTAGCCAAGAGAGGCACTAAGGAAAATCTCCTGCTCTGACCTTGGCTGTGGGCAGGAAAAAAAAGGATCCCCCTTAAAAATTTGTGAGCCTTTACTCACAAGCTTTGCTGTTCCAATCCTTATACTTGCATTTTTCCTAAGCTAGTAGCTTTCCTTTATCTAGAGAAATGCATCATCAAAAATAAATTACATGATTTACACAGCACACCCCACCAAATTTGGGATTACAAAGCATATTGATAGATTAAGCAGTCATAAATGTCAATAGGCAGGACTAAAAAAGGTCACCTAAAAGATCAAATGGGTGAATCAGAACTCAGAAGCTACACTATCAAAGCACCAGACAGATTGGGAAAGGAGAGTGGATTATCTGTATATGGCCAGTAACACTCATGGCAGGTAATTTTATAGAATAAGAACCAACAGATGCTGTTAGAAGGTGAAAGACAGACAGAAAATATCCCCCAAACTAAGAAGGCACTTTAGATCAGAAAATGAAGCAGGCCACTCCATACAGTTTTCATGGGGTTTTATTCAGGGTAACACTGATGGGAGTAGAGGGTGGGGTGGGGATCAGGCAGAGGATGATCTACGGCAGGTGTACAGTTATTCTCCACCAAATCCAGACTTAAGTCCGCAAATTTTATAGAGCAAAGGGACACACAGAAGGACAGCATAATAACATCAAAGGGTTCACATGCACCTCAAAGGCTTTCGTGTACCTAACTGACAGCTAACCTTTAGTTAGATTTTGTGGCGGTTGGGCATTACTAAGGGGGAAGATTACGTTATCTCTAACAGATTCACAGGAGGCCAAAGAAGCCTCCTCCCATCCCCACCTCAGCAGCTATTTCTAAGGTATGTATGTTAATCTCCAATTGGCCTTGGGACACAACACCCCAAGAGAGGTCGCTGATCAACATTAACAAGAGGAAGGGCCAAGGGTGGGGTCGATATTGTCAGCCCTCCTACAGATGTGCGCTACGTATGTACACATTCTAACACAGAAATATTGAGCTGTTTTGTCTGCTTTGATACAGTGAAAATGGATGCATCAAAATGTAAAATCATTGCTCTCTCTCTTTTTTAACCATGAAATCTGTACAAAAGATAAACCTGACCTTTATCTTATTTCTTATCCTTACCCAACCCTGACTATAATCATATGTTTGTGAATGCTTACTATTGATACTACTAAGTCAAGCTGACAGGGATAGTAACAGAAAAACTGAATATTTTTACCCTAATTTTACTATGTACTAGAGGTTATTTATTCAAGTGTTTGCCCATGATCAAAAAAATAAAAAATAAAAAATAAAAGAAAAAGAAAAAGAAAGAAAGAAAGAAAGAAAGTTCAACCAGTATATTTGCCTTGTCCTATGAAACATTTTTATCTATGTCCTATGAAACATAAAGGAAGTATGCTTATCACATTTTCAGGTGACCTCAGTCTAGAAGGGTAAGTTAATATGACAGCTGACAGAATCAAGATTTGAAACAACTCAACAAGCAGGAATGGCAAGGGAAAACCAGGAGGATAACATTTATAGAAATAAATCTAAATCACGTGATTATGTTTAAAAAGCAGAGTGAAACATATCATGAGAAAGAGAAGTCTGGCCTATTAGTCTGCTGTTTTAAAATTGGACAATTTTGGGGCGCCTGGGTGGCGCAGTCAGTTAAGCGTCCAACTTCAGCCAGGTCACGATCTCGCGGTCCGTGGGTTCGAGTCCCACGTCGGGCTCTGGGCTGATGGCTCAGAGCCTGGAGCCTGTTTCCAATTCTGTGTCTCCCTCTCTCTCTGCCCCTCCCCCGTTCATGCTCTGTCTCTCTCTGTCCCAAAAATAAATAAACGTTGAAAAAAAAAAAAAAAGTAAAATTGGACAATTTTATTTGACTACACTCCGTGATTCAACAATTTTTAGTGATGATTTAAAGTTCCCAATTCAAAAAATTACTAAAAGATGGCACAGAGAGCAGTAGTTATCTCTCCACCCCACACCCCATCACCAGCTTCCATTTACCTTCCTTATTTTCTTAAAATCTTTTTTAAAATTTAAATTCCAGTACATTCACATACAGTGTAATATTAGTTTCAGGTGTACAATTTAGTGATTCAACAGTTATGTACAACACCTGGTGTTTATCACAAGTTCACGCCTTAATCCCCATCACCTATTTCACCCACCCACCTCTCATGCCCCCTCTGGTAACCCATCAGTTTGTTCTCTATAGTTAAGAGCCTGTTTCTGGGTTTGCCATTTTTCACCCTATGATTATTTCTTTTGTTTCTTAAATTCCACATATGAGTGAAATCATATGGCATTTGTCTTTCTCTGACTTATTTCACTTAGCATGATACTCTCTACCTCCATCCACCTCACTGAAAATAGACCTTCTTCATTCTCAACAGTCTCTGAATTATCTTTGCAAAACACCTTCTCTCTCAACCACTGTTACCAGCCATATGGCTTAGATATAGTTGAAACTACCCTCCGTTCCAGGCTCATGCCAATCAGCATGTCCTCAACATATAACTAGTTCAGGGACAGACTAATATTCTAAACAGGCTCATGTGATGTGACATGAGCATATATTTGTTGAGGTTTTCTATAAGGGAAACTTTTCACTTTCTCTTTTAAAGTTTTCTTATCAGGAACGATTATGAAAGATGTAAAATGAGACTATGAAACCTGGACAAGCCTTGAAAAGCAGGGCCAATGGAACACGATGTGGAGGTTAGTGTAGAAGCCAACACCACTGCAATCAAAGCAGAGAGAACCAGATTCCAGCCTACTTAATTGAGTTGATGACTGACTCATAGCGTGTCTGAAATCATTTTGATTTTTTTAAAATTTTCAGCTATGTAAATCAATTAATTATCTTTAAGTCAGAGTAAGTTAAATTTTTCATTATTTATAACCTGAGAGTCATAGCCAAATAGAGAAAAGTCTGTGGCCTAACGATTTGTCTACTTATCGGGAGCAAACATGCAGTTAGCACTCAAACATTTTTTTATTGAATAATTAGGTTAATGAAAAATATAATGAAAGTTTAAGTTAAACGTATATAAATATACGGAAATACAGTAAAGAGTGTTTAATTCAGAGCATCACATTTAAACACTCTTAAGAACATGAGACAAAAAGACAAAAAAATTCTAATTTATCTTCTGTCCTATAGAAACTATGAGACAGTCAGTAAATTGTTTGTTTTATTAATTGTAATTTTAATATTTGAGATGGAGCTCCTGAAACTTTTCTTATCATCCTTATTATAGCATTGCAAGGATTGTGCATCGTGAATTATAAAGCTGTGAAAATTGTACAGGTTAAGCTTTTTGGCAATATGGCAGATGGAAAATGGACAAACTGTTTCATTAAGAACAACTAAAATTACTGAATAAGTCCTTCTCAAACACAAGATTCATTGTGAAGAATTTTAAGTGACTGAGTGAAGATAGGAACTTAGAAAGTAACTTCAAGAGTTAGTTATCATAGTTGTGGGGTGCCTGGGTGACAGTCAGTTGAGCGTCCAACTTTGGCTCAGATCATGATCTCACAGTTCACGAGTTCAAGTCCTATGTCAGGCTCTGTGCTGACAGTTCAGAGCTTGGAGCCTGCTTCAGATTCTCTGTTTCCCTCTCTCTCTGCCTTCTCCTGCTTTCTCTTCTCTCTCAAAAGTAAATACACATTAAGAAAAAAAGAGTTAGGTGTCATGGTTGTATGGAATTTACAGGACATAAACTTTACAGACAAAGCCATAACTAAACAAGGTAGAGAAACCTATGAGAAACATCCAACCATGAATTTTGGATGCTCCCTCCAAAACCGGTTAAATGCTCAACATAAATATGCAATGTAACAGAATGATTTCTAAGGACTGATAGTGGAGTAAAAGCAAACATTTAATAATGGTTTTAAATCTAGCAACCCTCACTGAATAATCTATTGATTCTTTTGAATATTCTAAATAAGCAGTCATTTGAAGATAATTCCAGTTTTCTTTCTTCATTTATAATCTTCTTATAGTTTATTCATTTCATGCATTATTACATCATTAAGACCTTCAGTAAAATGTTGAATCTAAGTGCTAAATCTAAGTGTTAAATGCTCTTGACTTTTCCCTATGTTTAAGATACACTTACTGCACTAAAATAACAAAACAATTATAGAGAAATAATTTTAAAAAGGCAGTGATAGAATCATAAAAATACTGAATTAATCCAGAAAAGGGTGAAAAAAGAAACAACAAATAACAACAGGGAATAGTGAAAAATAAACAGTGTGATGATACATTTAAACCTAAACATTTCGGGGCGCCTGGGTGGCTCAGTCGGTTAAGCGGCCGACTTCGGCTCAGGTCATGATCTCGCGGTCCATGAGTTCGAGCCCCACATCGGGCTCTGTGCTGACCGCTCAGAGCCTGGAGCCTGTTTCAGATTCTGTGTCTCCCTCTCTCTCTGCCCCTCCCCTGTTCATGCTCTGTCTCTCTCTGTCTTAAAAATAAATAAGGTTAAAAAAAAAATAAACCTAAACATGTCAATAACTACTTTATTTTTTTTTATTAAAAATTTGTTTTTCAACGTTTATTTATTTCCATACAGTGAATGGAGCTCAAGGAAGGGCTTGATCTCAGGAAGCCTGAGATCTTGACCTGGTCCGAAATCTGAGAGTTGGACACTTAACTGACTGAGCCACCCAGGTACCCAACAACTCTTTATAATTGCCATTATAAAACACTCTATCCAATGACACCCAGTCTTCAGAAGTACATACCAAACATTTACCAAGATATTCATATTGGTTCCACAAGACAAGTCTCATTAAATTTAAAAGGCCTTAAGGTATACAAAGTTTGTTCTATGACCACAATGGCATTAAATTAGAAATTGAAAACTGAAAAATCTCTGGAAAAAACTCTTGGAATTTGGAAACTAGATAAAATATCTTTAAATAAACCATGAGAGTTGGACACTTAACTGACTGAGCCACCCAGGTACCCAACAACTCTTTATAATTGCCATTATAAAACACTCTATCCAACAGAACACCCAGTCTTCAGAAGTACATACCAAACATTTACCAAGATATTCATATTGGTTCCACAAGACAAGTCTCATTAAATTTAAAAGGCCTTAAGGTATACAAAGTTTGTTCTATGACCACAATGGCATTAAATTAGAAATTGAAAACTGAAAAATCTCTGGAAAAAACTCTTGGAATTTGGAAACTAGATAAAATATCTTTAAATAAACCATGAGCCAAAAAATAATTAAAAATAAAAAGTGGTACATATTTTGTGCTGAACAAAAATGAAAATATAACTTAGTAAACATGATGGATGTTGATGAAGCAATAATTAGGGGAATATTTACAAAATTAAAAACCTATGTTAGAAAATAAGAAAGTGTTAGATTAATAACTTCAGTATCAATACTGTAAGAAGGTAGAAAAATAAGAGAAAATGAAATCCAACTTAGAAATATAAAGTAATAAAGATAAAGTGGGGATTACTTGTATATAACACAGAAAAATTTATATTTAAAAACCAAAGAAACCCAAAACTGGTTACTTGAGAAGATTACTGAAATAGGCCACTCATTTCCTAAGCCAATCAGGAAAAAAGGAGATGGCAGAAATGTATCAGTATCAAGAATGAGAGAAGTGGCATTACGACAAAAATTTTACAGAAATGAAAAACACCAAGAAATATTATGAAAACCTTTTTGCCGATAAAATTCATGCTTAGATGAAAAGGGAAAAAGTTCTTGAAAGATAAAATTACCAAAGTTCGCTGAAGAAGAAATATAGTAATCAGAATAGCCTTACATCTGTTAAAGAAATTCAAGTTGTAGTTTATACTTTTCCACAAAGACAATACTATGGCCCAATGTATTCACAGGTGATTTCCATGAAACAATTAAGGGGGGAAATTTTTCCACATTAACTCTTCCGGAATATTGTAAGAAAGGGAATACTTCCCAATTCATTCTATAAAGCTAAAATTACCTAGATACAAAACCTGACAAACAATATACAAGGAAAGTAAACTACAGACCAAATATTCCTTTTGAACATAGATGCAGGAGTTTTAAACATAATTTTAGCAAGTCTAGGAATATATATACATGAATACACATCATGATTAAATGGGATTTACCCGAAGAATGCAAGGCTGGTATCTGATTCTATGTCTCCCTCTCTCTCTGCCCCTCCCCCAATCACACTCACTCTCTCGCTCGCTCTCTCTCAAAAAAGGAATAAATGTTAAAAAAAATTTTTTAATAGAATGCAAGGCTGGTTTAACATGCAAAAGATAATATAATTCACCACATTAACAAACTGATAGAAGAAAAACATATGATTGTTTCAATAAATACAAAAAAAAAATGCCTTTGAGAAAATCCATTGTCCATTCCTGGTAAAAATTCTCGGCAAACCAGGAATACAAGGGAACTTTCTCAACCTGATAAAGGTCATCTACAAAAAAACTACAGCTGACATCATATTTAATGCTTAAAGATTCTTTTCTTTTCTTTTCTTTTCTTTTCTTTTCTTTTCTTTTCTTTTCCTTTTGTTTCTTTTCTTTTCTTTTCTCTCTTTTTCATTTCTTTTCTTTTCTTTTCTTTGCCAATCAGGTCAGGAATAAGGTAAGGATATCCATTTCATCACTTCTATACCACATTCAACCTGAACTAGAGGTTCTAACTATATTAATGAGGCAAGAAAAGGAAATAAAAGGAATGCAAATCAGATGCTAATTTACTTGCGCTAATAATGGGAGCTCAGGGAGCAAACACTTACATAGCCTCTATAGCTTAAAACCTGTAGCAATTAATTTTCATATAGTTTATATAACTCATGATCTAAAAATATTTTACTTCAACATATAATCAGTTATTAAATTCTTTTTCAGTAAGTCTTCAAAATTCAGTGTATATTTCAACTTACACTGTATATTTGATTTGGACTAGCCACATTGCAAGATCTCGATAGTTGCATGTGTCTAGTGAATATCATATAGGACAGTATAATTCTAGATTACACTGTCCATTTGCTATCAAACATGTTATAATATTCTTTACTTCCTTAGTGGAATATGCTTTATTTGCTTTCCTTGAACCATGAAAGCCCTTTTGGTCTGTATTTTGTTTTCCTTATAGATAGTAGTGGTTATAAAGATACATTTCTGTATTTCTCTAAACCCAAACAACAATTCAGGTTGTTTGATTAAAGATAACTGACTAAATGTCTCATTGTTAGGAGAAAACAGGGAATGTGGGCCCTGGAGTGAATTCTAATTGCATGCCTGATCTAGTAGGACACCCATTTGTCAGCTCCAGACTACTGATGGTATTTTAGAAGGCAGACACATTTTCTCTGTGGTTCAAAAGAACTGAGAAGTAGGGAATCTTATGTAAAGTCATCAAATTTATAAATGTTGATCTTATGTTTGTAAGCAACTTCTCCATGACACACAATATTGGCTGTTTATGTGTCAAGTGCCTGACACTGAGGCCATGGTTTTCTCAACAATGAAGGAAATTACTGCAAACCCATGGAAAATAATAGATGGAAATGCCAAGATTTGTCTGTATTTATCCCTCAAGATTGTGAATACCCCTGAAAGAAAGATTCCCTCTTTATTCCTTTTTTACATCACATATCACACACACACACACACACACACACACACACACACACACGTGTGTGTGTATAACTTAAAATCTCAAAATTGCAGAAGATATCACTGTATAATTTTTTTAACTTAAAATTGAACAAAGTGATCTTTACCCTTGTAGTCTTGATTTTACTACATAAAATGGTACCCGCCTTGTTTATACACTTCAAGATTTCATAGAATTCATGTCTATCCACTTGAAACTTCCTTTAGGCTAAGTTCTTGTTATTTTTTTGTGTGTTCTCCTGTAAGCATTTCTGACATGAATATCTCCAGTACCTTGATATTTAATTAGTTTGCTTTTCATTCATTCAATGACCCAGTATATATTTCTTCATGAATGTGTACCAGACAATAAGCAATATAAGAACAAGGCAAAGGTAGATTATGTTTTTGATACCATTATCATTCCTTCTCAACCCTGGGGAGGGAAAGAGATAAACTCTAAACAGCTGAAAAAAATATATATAGCATTAATTCTCAAGTATCCTACTCTCACTCTTACCTTTGCCTCTTACCTCCTTTCTTTCCCCTTCTTAAATTTACTGAGTGTTCCCTTCCAAGATTTCACAGAAATATAGGTTCTATTATCCATTACAATAGAAATTAACTCTAAATAATATCAGTTACTAAGGAACATGGATAATAATTCAGTTCAGAGAAAAACAGTATGTAGACAATTTCATAGTCCCTCACAGTCAACATTGCGTATTCTTATAACAGCCTTTGATTTTGCTTTGGAAAGTCTGTAATGCCTTAACATTCTTTTCGAGTTACCCCTTCTGATAAAATGACATTGATTGCCGAAGATGATGATGCAATGCTATACCACAATTTGTTTTGGATATCCAATAAATATAAACAAACTCTCCCTTTTTACTATAAAAATAGTAAAACAAACAAACAAACAAACAAACAAACAAAAAACTTTAGTTAGGATTGTGTCCATATACTAACAAGAACAAAAACAAACGAACAAGCAAATAAACCCAAGGAACACATATTGTAGTAGCTATAAAACAGGGTATATTGCTTTTCCTATATAACAAGAAGTCCAATGACAGGATGTATTCGCCAAGAACAACTCAGCACTGTCCTCCAGGAAGCTAGCTGTCCTATCTCACAGCTTTGCCATCTTTGTTTGGTGTGTTAGCTTTTGTACTTAGGTTGTCAGTGATTGCTGCTTTTATAGGCTTCATTTCTGTAGCTTGGGCAAGAAGAAAGTGAAGAAGAAATCTGTGTAGCAGCTTTTACTTTTTATTTTTATTTTATGCTTTATTTAGGGAAAAAAAAATGATAAATCTTCCCCATGACAACATCCCTTCCTCAGTAGAGCTATAGTTATGTCTTCTGCATAAAAATTTAGTGTCATGGCCCTCAGGGCACAAGGGAGTTTGGAAAATTGAAAAGAAAGGAAGAAAATAGTTCAAAAAGGTTGTCCATGAAATAAACTTCAAAATCTGTCACAACTTTGACATTACAAACTATTACCAAGTTATTAGTACTGTTCTCTAACTGCAAAACAATCCTATATTGATGTTTCACTATAGTTAAGTACGTATTCATTCCCATGATTCCTGCTCATCTTTATAAATCATTCATATAAATTTAAGTTATGTGATGGTTAATTTTATATATCACTCAGCTAGCCTATTGTACCCAGTTACTTAATCAATCACTTATCTAGGTATTCTGTGAAGGCATTTTATAGATGTGGTCAAGAGCTATAATCAATTATCTTTAAGCAAAGTAGATTACCCTCAATATTGTGGGTGGATCTCATCCAATCAGTTGAAGACCTTAAGAACAAAACTTGAGGTTTCCCAAAGAAGAGGAAATTCTCCAAAACTGCAGCATCACTTCTTGCATCAGTTTCCAGCCTGGTGGCCCTCTCTGCCGATTTCAGTCTCAGAACTGTAACGCCATCTTCTGAGTGTCTAGCTTGCCAGCCTGCCCTACAATGTGAGATTACAACCCATTCCTTCCTCCAAATCACAGAAGACAATTCCTTAAAAGAAATCCTTAAAAGAATTCTCTCTATAGATACATAGATAGGCAGGTAGATAACTAAGTAGGTAGGTAGGTAAGTAGATATAGATAAGATAAATAAAGATATAAATATCTCCTATTGGTTCTGTTTCTCTGGATAATCCTGACTGATACAAAGTATATATCCAATTATATAAATAGGCTCAACTTTTGCAGTGTTATAGATGAAAATGAATCAAGTATCTACTAAATATACGACCTAGGCAAATAGTTTTATCTTGTTATGACTTAACTGTATGTTTGCCAATGTGTCAAAGATGCAACCCATACATAAGAAGATATTACAACTGTGAATTTAATAAAAGGAAATTCACAGAAGAAAATGCATTTACAAAATATAAGTTATTTAATGGGTTATTATATTTAATGAAATTAAAACAATGCCTGGCACATAATAAGTATAAAAAGTAGTACATAATAAGTACTATACAAATGCTCTTCATCTTCTCATTATTATTACAATTACCATCATTGTGATGAGGAAGCATGAAACACATTGACAATGCGATGATTAAAAAGATGGACACCTTTGTTCCTGAGTTGTGTGGCATATGTTTTAAGGCGATAAACTACCAAATCCACTAATGGAACTAATAGGTTAAGTTTCCCATGTTGCTTGAATTATTTCCCAAGGAAAATTAAATTTTCTTAATAGAAAATCTAATTTTATTTCCAGTAACTTGAAAATCTTAATTAGTGACACAAAAACCATGTTAAAATTACTTAGATCAGAAATAAACACATCATTATACCAAAATAAACAAACTGAAGAGCTACTGTAGTTTAGTTGACATTCCACACACGGTATCTTGATAAAATAAGATAGGAACAGGCAATTTCAAAAGGAAAGAATTAACATCAATCACATAAATTAAATTGATTAACTTTCATACTTAATCAATCACAGGAATGAATCTTACACAATCTACTGGTGACCTCAGTTACTTTGTTTAATCATGCACACCAATATCAGTGCAATGCTTGATTTTCCAATTAAAACAACTTTGCAATTAGATCTAATTAACGTATCCCAATTAAATAGGTTAAATGCAGCAGCATTCAATAAATTTAAGCCCCCTACTTTTCTCATGGTGAAAAGCTTCTCAAAATTGTTTGGATACGTAATCCTTTTGGTGCCACAGCTTAACAAAAGGAGTATGAAAAGGTCAACAGCTTGGCTCGGAAATAACATAAGCCAGATTTGGTAGAAAAGAACAAGCATCCCAAATTTCTCAATTATCTCCTGGATCATCGTATAAGCCCTTCATGATAGCCCCCTTAACAATTTGCCAATGGAAGCATTTATTAAAGGAATATTTGCCCTTTTCACAAAAGAAGACCTATTCCCACTCAGAGTTACACAATTTTATAGTTGTTCTTCATAACTCTTACATGAAGGAAATATGGTTTGTTGGGATTCTGAACAAGTAAACTCTTTCACCTCTGAAAAGTAATACACGGTAACTTTCCTTTACAAAGCTTCCTGTAGGAGGAAATGCAGGTAAGAATATTTTGTTTTTAAGCTTTTGACTTACAGAATTCTAGACTTTAGACTCTCCCCTCCCAGTTTCCTTTCATGAAGAGAGCCCCTGTTCTGATTAATGTATTGTAACAAGTATCAGTAAGTCCCCTTGGAGAATTCACTGGTCGCCAGGAGTTCTGAGAAGTCACACCAAGTGAAATCCAACTCTCAGAGGCCTCTGGGACATGGAAAAAGAGCAATACAGTACTAGCTTCATTCCCACACTAAATAAAAGATAGGTATAAAAGAGCCCACTCTTTCCAGTTAGACCATTCTGCTATATGTGTATTTTACTGTTTGAAATTTTTCTCAGTTTCTCTTGCTTCCACCTTATAAAGGAACCTACAGAACAAGTGAATGTAGTTGTTATATTATAAGCAAGCAGTATTTTTTTTTTTTTTTCAGAAGCTACTTTTTACTTTTTTTTTTTTTCAGGAAGCACAAAGTTTCTATGTTTGTTTGTTTTTAATCTCTTCTTTACTCTCTGCCTTCACTCACAATGAGAGTATATTCTAAAAGGAAAAAAAAAAGGCCTAATTTAAAATGATCAATGCACAGATTGCAGTTCAATAAATTTATATATTCATTATGAATACGACTTTATTTTCAAAAGAAGAGAGACTTGAGTTTTCACATAGTCCAAAACTACATAGTTATTAATGCATCATGCTCTATATGTAAAGGTTGCTCTATATGTAAAGGATCATATGTACAAACTTTGCAATGATTTTTTTTTTTAAATCAAAAACAGGGCAGCTGGGTGACTCAGTCAGTAAAGCGCCTGACCCTTGGTTTTGACTCAGGTCATAATCTCACGATTCATGGGTTTGAGCTGCATGCTGTCACCACAGAGCCTGCTTGAGATTCTCACTCTCTCTCTCTCTGTCTCTCTCTCTCTCCTTCTCACTCGGCCCCTCCCCTGCTTGCATTCTCTCTCTCAAAATAAAGAAACATTAAAAATTACAAAGTAAATAAATTAATAAAAATAAAAAACTGATAAACATATTGCAGTGTTCACTTCAGACAGGTTAGGGTCTATAATTTTTAAATGGAAGTTTTCTATAAACAGGAAAGCAAACTGGGAGAGAAATAAAATCACCCTACACACACCATAATTAGCTATGTATAGATGCCAAGGAAATAGGGATGGTGTCATTGACTGGTGGAGAGAGGCCACAGAACATGGTGTGATGTACAGACTTAACAGAAATTAGACAAATGAGGGAAGATTATTGAAAATTATTCATAAAATGTATTTAAAGTACTTAATATTTACACACAAATCCTATACACACACATACACACACACATACGCAGTCACATGCCACAAATAGAAAGGCTTGGTATCTGCCATTCTAAATGCCTCTAAATGTCTTCAATGGCATGAAAATACTATCTTTGTAACTCAGAAATGACTCTGATTTTCACATCAAAGACATAGCACTGGATATATCTTCAAGAAGCTAAATATCTGGGATATATTTCTCATCTTATAAAATAACAATAAAAAAATGAAGAAAAACAAAAACATTTTTATTTTTTTTTCTTTTTAGAGCAAGACAGAAAGTGAGTGGGGGAGAGGGAGAAAGGGAGAGAGAAAGAAAGAGAGAATCCCAAGCAGGCTCCACACTCAACGTGGAGCCCGATGTGAGGCTCGATCTCACTACCTTGAGATCATGACCAGAGCCAAATTCAAGTGTCAGATGCTCAAATGACTGAACCACCCAGGCACCTCAAACAAAAACACTTTTAAAACTCCTAACCCCTTGCTTCTGATGGCTTCATCTGTCAACAAGCAATGTTTTCAAGAGAACATTCAATTCTAGACCTTCACTATTAACTGAAGTACATTTAATGAATGACTTTTCTACCCTCTCCTTGCTCACTAGGATTTGAAGAGACAATTGAATCACTTTTTCAAAATGCACAATTCGTAAGTGGTCAAGTATCACTGTTAACTAATGCCCTTCCAGTTCTGCAGAAATTATAAATTTGACCAAAAAGAAAGTTTTGGGAGTCACCAGAGTCACATTCATATATAATCTCACCAACAAAATGCCCATTTTCTACCTCATTCCAAAAGTTAGATGGAAACCTATCAAAGTCTATTCATCAAGTGACAAGAAAAATGGTGGAAGAAGTTTTGATTAATAGGCAAACTGAGACACATCTCTATTGAGGTCTACAGTATACGTACACAATGTCTTCCCTCTTGCTTAGGAGTACTAAGGATCCTTTGTTTAAATAAATCTCAGTTAAGATGGTTTTCTTCAATTTCATCAACCTCTTAAAGGAGAAAATAAATCCACATAAGCTGGATACTAAGGTTTGGACTTGTTCCATTAGGAGGCTAGAAAATGAGACATTCCTTCCAAGTGGACAACAGTGAGCACTGGAGAATAAATACAAAGTGTAAGTAATCTTGATTGGTAAAGGATCTCCTTAGGGTGATAGGATGAAAGGTCAGATTAATAATAAAGTTGGGAATATATGTTGGATTCCATAATTGGACACCAATTGTCTAAAGACACCAACTTTAGAGCCAAAGACACCAACTTTTACAGTAAAATAATTAATTGGAGGTTTGAAAATTTTAACTAAATATATAGAGAATAATACTAATAAGGATAATGTGAGTAGTGGTATTTTGAGGAGTACTGGTCTTTGTGTGTATTACCCATATCATAGACTTAGTATTTTCTTATCGATGGTAAAAATAAACAAAATCCAACCTACCAAACCAAAATGTCACTTGGCCTTATCAGTTTCACTTCTACATTCATGTGCTTATTACAATAATGCTGAGTTTCATACATTTACAAAGAACTTAGCTCCCTAAAAATGCCCCCCCCACTTATTACTTAGATTCCCTAAAGACATGTCTCCATGTGACTCACAATTTAGTGTCACAGAGTCATCAAGTTATGTCTAGAATATTCTTTGCCTGCTCTAGAATTCACCTATTGACTTTTAATGCCTTCCAATTCATTTGAAGACAAATCACTTCCAATTCAACTTCTGTCATTGCTCATGGGTCTTAGGAATTAAACACCAGTGGCTACGTCAAGAATCTTATTTCCTTATGTTTCCAACACAGCAGCTTTCGGATGCCAGCCAGAATGGGAGAGTGATGAGAATACTTCACTTCTCCTCAGATCTATACCATACTTTATTACAGGGATCATGAAAGAAATCTGATTTGGCCCAAATTTTTAATAACTCAAAAAAAAAAAAGAAATCATTTTTTTTTTAAACTGCTTGTCCATACCCTTCCCAATATACAAGTTCAAATCTCATTTGACTAGAGTAGGGAAAGAGAAAATATATTCTCATTTCTCTACTTCCATTCTCAAAACTCTGCAAACAAAACATTCTCAAATCATCAAAAGCAAATGGAAATTTGAGCTGCTATGGGAGGAGTAAGGAGAGAGATAAGGTTGCAAGTTTGAAAGGGAAAATGATTTCATCACATCCAAAATCCCTTATCTGGAACCCTTGGGGCTAGATGGAATTCAGAATTCAAAATGTTTTTGAATTTAAAAAGAGAGCATCCTATACAATATAACACCACATTAATATGCTAGCAAAATGTATGACTATTCATACTAAAATGTAAAAATAAGACTATGTATTATTCCTGTCAGCTCAAGTCAAGGGACGTTTTGACACCAAATGATTCACTAAGGTATATACATATTTATTTATATTTATATTTATATTTATATTTATATTTATATTTATATTTATATTATTTAAGACTATTTGGATTTTAGAATTACAGATAATAAACTATAGACCTATATCATACCCTGATAGCCTGTTCATGAACCAAGTAACATTGCCTAACATTGCAGTAAGTTTTTCATTAGTTTGCACAGTGGTGGAAAATGATCTTGTATTAAATGCCATGGGTCTCTTCTTTTTACATAGATAATTACTACAGTGTGATGATTCCTCAAGTGTTTGGAAATTTAATAGTATCTTAAGAATGAAAATATCAGAATTTATTTCACCATCCTTCCCTTAGCTTTAACACATTTACACTTAAATTAATTTTCTTCTCATGTTAAGAAAGTAAAATCTACCTTGAAAATTTCATTTGAATATCCTTATATAGTTTTTAGATTTCTATACAGCAGCTGGATGATAATGTTTTATTGTCATGCATTATATGTTTTATCCATGCATTATATAATAGAGACGTATTGGATTTTAGAGGATTTAATAAAATGGTAGAGGCACAATGTCTAAAAAGAATGGACATAGAGTGAAAGCGTAATGTCTCATATAGAGAGAAAGATTGAATTCTAACTTGTCTGTCTTTGCTGGGGCCTGACTTCCTTTTTGTTAGCTCAATCCAAACACGACATTTTTTGTGAATATGCATCACATTCATTTTGGATTATTTAATTTAACTTCCTTTCCAGATGAACTAGCTTTATTAAATGCTTGCCATGGATGGGCACACAGAGTTTATGCAGGCTATAAATATCTATGATTAGTTTGGTATAGTATATTGCAATCTAAGGTGTAGCAATTATGTATAATATTTTCTCCCAAGCTTGATAAACCATTTGGGAACAACAACAGCAACAAAAAACCTAGAATGTAACTTATGCAAACCCTATGAATGAATGATATTTTCATACATTCTCTGAGATCCTGGTCACATACAGATACATACAGAATTTCAGTTGTGAGCTGAAGAGAAAAAAAAAAAAAAGTTTGCCTCTATCTCGTAAAAATGGGTATAACGTTAAAAATTATGGGGACTCCTGGGTGGCTCAGCCGGTTAAGCATTTGAATTCGGCTTGGTCATGATCTCACAGTTCCTGAGTCTGAGCCCCACGTCAGGCTCTGTGCTGACAGCTCAGAGCCTGGAGCCTGCTCAAGACTCTTTCTCTGCCCCTTTCCTGCTCATATTCTCTTTCTCTCTCTGTCTCTCTCTCTCTCATTCCCTCTCTCCCTCCCTCCCTCTTTCAAAAATAAATATTTGTTTAAATAAAAAAATAAAAATAATGGGGCGCCTGGGTGGCGCAGTCGGTTAGGCGTCCGACTTCAGCCAGGTCACGATCTCACGGTCTGTGAGTTCGAGACCCACGTCGGGCTCTGGGCTGATGGCTCGGAGCCTGGAGCCTGTTTCCGATTCTGTGTCTCCCTCTCTCTCTGCCCCTCCCCCGTTCATGCTCTGTCTCTCTCTGTCCCAAAATTAAATAAACGTTGGAAAAAAAATAATAAAAAAATAAAAATAAAAATAAAAATTATACTACCTGTGACACAAGTTTGATCCCTCCAACATAATGACTAATTTTGTTGCAATCATCAGGTCACCAGCCAAAGCTGAATGCTCCCACACATACTTATCTACTACATCTATTATTCTAATATATCTAAAATGTGTATACAGTGTTTAATGTGTCTACACCGCTGAGCTTTTACATAATCTCCAGTCTTATATTTGTAACTACTATTAACATAATATATTGTGGGGCACCTGGGTGGCTCAGTTGGTTGAGCGTCTGACTTCGGCTCAGGTCATGATCTCACGGCTCGTGAGTTCAAGGTCTGGGTCGGGCTCTGTGCTGACAGCTCAGAGCCTGGAGCCTGCTTCCGATTCTGTGTCTTCCTCTCTCTCTGCCCCTAGCCCACTTGCATTCTGTCTCTGTCTCTCTTAAAAATAAATAAACGTTAAAAAAATGTAAAGATAATATATTGCAAGATATATATTTACATATGTGGTATATCTTCTTTATGCAAAACTGTCTAGGAATTGTAAATAAAAATTAAAACCTGATTTCTGCTTTTCAAGGCCTCAGTATTTACTGCAGATGATAGCACATGAACAAATAAACACATGCAGGGTAGCTGTATTAAATGCTTCTATAAAGACCAATCTGATATATGAATAGTCCAGATGAGGGAAAAATGCATGCCATTGGACAAAGCCAGGAAAGTATGCGGGATCTGAATAGGATCTTGAAGGACAAATAAGACTTTAAGGAAAAAAAGAAAAAAAAAAGAAAAATTAGGGTTATTCCAGGTGGATGAATAATGCAAGTAGAGTTACAGAAACAGTTTTATGTGCAACTGAACTACAGTGGAAAGAGTACAGATGATTCTGAGCTAGAGTTTCTGTCCATTTGGATTTCCCTTGTATCTCAAACTGAATATTTTCCAGCAAGATATATTATCTGCCAATTCCCAGTCATTCTCTTAATTCTCATGCCACAAAATTCAATAATCATTTTGACTTCTTATTTATTATTCACTAATTTGTTTGCCCATTCATTTATTTAATTCAGGCATGTAATAATATTTTAAATACCTATTATGTACTAGGAAATAAAGAAAAAAACGTGAATAAATTGGGAAGCTTTCTCTTGATAAATTCACAGAAAATAAATTATAATACAGGGTATTAGATATATAATAGAAAGTCGTAAAGAATGTTGTAGGACTAATGACACAATTCTGCTCAGTTTTGCCAAAATTCACTATGTACCTACAATGTGGCAAGTTGCCTGCTAATTAATAAGAATTTAAAGATGGATGAGGATCACCTGGGAGGCTCAGTCAGTTAAGCCTCTGACTCTTGATATCAGCTCAGGTCATGATCTCATGGTTTGTAAGATCAAGTCCTGCATTGGGCTCTGTGCTGACAGTGCGGAGCCTGCTTGGGATTCTATCTCTCCTACTCTCTCTCTCTCTCTCTCTCTCTCTCTCTGTGCTCCTCCCTTGCTTGCTCTCTCTCTCTCTCTCTCTCTCTCAAAATAAAAAAAAAATCAGAAAAAAATTTTAAAGATGAATGAAACTTGGTCAATGCACTCCACTTCCTCATAGTCTGATGGAGAATATAGAAAACAAACAGATAATTACAGTGCAAGGAGTAAAAGCTGAGACAGATGTGGCCATTAAAGGGACTGACTCAATCTGTTTCAAGAGAAAAGGTCAGTTAAGGGAAGTTTTATCTCCTATGTGCAGCTTTCCTTAACCCATCTTTCCCTTCAAATAGAACCAGTTGTTTTAAAGTGCTTTGTGAGTATGTTAGGGGCAACACAAAATGCAAACAGTGGGTTAGTTTGGATTTATACTAGACAGAATCAAAACAGATAGGAGGCATAAATGCTAGACTTCAGACGTGGAGATTCTTAATTTCCTTGGAGGAGATTTTGTTGCACTTTCCAAATCCCAGAGGTCTACTTTTGAGGGTGTGCTTTTGCCCATTCTCATAGACAAACATGATAGTCAAGGAGGGTGGTATATGAAAGATCTCTGGGTTTCACAGGTAGAAAGTCACAAGCGACCTCTGAATAAGAAAATGAGTAGAGTGGCTTGTAGGAAGTTGGGGGGAAGAAAGCAAAATAAAAAAGGGAGTGGGAATAGTGAATAATGACTACCTTACCCAGATAAGAGAAAAGAGAGAAATGAATGACCTGACTGGAGGAAGAGAGGAATTTAATTTTTACTTGTTACCAATAACATCCTTGCCAGACAGTCAATTCCTCAGATATCCTCCAAGTACACCATGTTAGTGCTATGAGCTAGGAGCACTTAAGACTCGTTACTCATCCTGAACTGTTTGCCTTCTACCTCCCCACATGTTATGTAGAGTTCAAGTTCATCTTTCTCTATTCAAGTCCCACCAGACTACTTTAGTTGGTCCATACAAATTTAATTCTTTATACTAGTTCTGTGCCACTCTGACAGTTAAATCTAATTTGTTACCTTTCCATTGCTTCAGTTGTACCCCATCAGACCTCTGTCACCATATCTTACATAGCCATGAATACATTTTTTTGACAACATACATTATCCACTATACTCATCTTGTTAGTATAGTACACAATGAATTCAGTTCTGAATTATTTTCTATGTGCTTAAGTTTTTACCATCCATACACTGAGTGGACTAGTAGAAATCTACACTCTCCCTCAAAATTTAAAAATGTTGGGGTGCCTGGATGGCTCAGATGGTTAAGTGTCTGACTTCGGCTCAGGTCATGATCTCACAGTTCATGGGTTTGAGCCCCACGTCGGGCTCTGTGTTGACAGCTTGGAGCCTGCTTTGGATTCTGTGTCTCCCTCTCTCTCTTCTCCTCCCCCATTTCATGCTCTGTCTCTCTGTGTCTCTTGAAGATAAATAAAAGTTAATTTTTTTTTTAATTTAAAAATGCTCATTATTCCCCATTTCAATCTTTATGAAAGATTTCTTTATGAAAGGTCTTAGGCTTTTCCTTCAGTTTCTGTATACTAGTTTCTTCAGTTTTTTTTTTCTTTATTTTGCCACTTATTTTGGTAGTTAATTGTTTCAACTTCCATTATGCCTACTGACCAAGACTACACATGATTTCTGTATTTAAAAAAATATTTTTCTTTTTTTCATTTAAAATTACTTTCTTGATTATGTTTATAACTTCATTTGTACACGTGGATGTGAGTAGGTACACGGTAGATCTAATGATGTTAGTTACAACTTATTTGGTTATAAGTGATAGAAACCTAACTCAAACTAGTTCAGGCCAGACAAAGAATACTGGTTTTAAAAGTACTAAATAGGGGCGCCTGGGTGGCGCAGTCGGTTAAGCGTCCGACTTCAGCCAGGTCACGATCTTGCGGTCCGTGAGTTCGAGCCCCGCGTCAGGCTCTGGGCTGATGGCTCAGAGCCTGGAGCCTGTTTCCGATTCTGTGTCTCCCTCTCTCTCTGCCCCTCCCCCGTTCATGCTCTGTCTCTCTCTGTCCCAAAAATAAAAATAAACGTTGAAAAAAAAAATTAAAAGTACTAAATAAATAAATAGATAGATAGATAGATAAATATTAAGAATAAACAAATCAAAAGTACTCTCTCATATAATCAAAACATTACAAGGTCAGAGGTACATCTGGATTTCAAGTTTAACTGGACACAGGATCTCTATGCTTCTGGGATGCTTCAATTAACCATTTTCTATGCACAGTGGCTTAAATCTCTAACTTTTTAACCACTTTAATGCTTTAACCACTCTACCCATATTAAATGGAGACTTAGCTGTGGGCAGTTAAGAAGCTTCATATCCCTTAGCTAGTACCATCAAAGAAGAAAGGGAGAATTTTAACTTAGTTTTAGATTTAAAAAAATGTATATTTTAAATACATATTAAAAATATGTATTTAAAGTTACAGGGAATGACTCTCAGAATCCATCTCTACAAACATCAGCTATGGGAGAATCAAGGATAATAGAGCAGGACTCTGGCAACTATAGACTTCCTCTGTTCCCATAAAAGAAGTAGGTGTACCAGGCAGCAATAGCCATTCATATCTACTAGAAATTTACTACACAATGGAAAGGATTTTGTTGGCATTGTTTATCACTGCATCTCCGGAGTCTAGAAGTTAATCATGTAATGTTTTCTCACAATTCAGAGTGTTGTCAGAGACAGTCTAGTCATCTTTCCCTAAATAATACATCTGTATTTATGAATTGAGGAAATAGAACATGACATTTCTGTGATTCAGGAAATTTACTAGTGTTTTATTGCTTCTTCAGAAAATTGTGATAACTTAATATCTATAGTTCACTTTAGCATACTATGGAAAATAGTGGTGGGCAACCAAGTGGCATTGTGGTTAGCAAAACATCTTTAAAAAGTAATGTATGGAGTAAAATCAGTGTGGTTGTCATAAAAGTCATAAATGATGTGATGTGTCATAAAAGATGTGAACATCATTTTAGTAATTCACTGAGTTGTCTTTCCTATGTTTATTATAATTTGACTAAACTAATTCTTTAAGAATATAGGAATATAAAGAACAATTACACTCTCTGTTGAAGAAAGTATATCACAAATACATATAAATCATTCTATCTTCTAGTTTATATTGTTCTATCTTATCTAACCATGTGACTTGAATGTATACATATTTCAAACTAAATTACAGAACATATCTTTAACTAGGGCTGATATACTTCAAGTTTTAAAATTCCGAATCCCAGGAAGAATGTTATTGTCATATATGTGTTAAAATTTTGTCTGTGCCTAGAGTCTACAGTGTAAATTTGGAAGTGAGTGTTAATTACTGATAATTTTAAAAGGAAAATATTTGACTTAAAATATTGTTTTCCTTTTCCAGGAAAATAATATGGTGTTTTTATTCTTTAACAAAAATTTTCTCTATTATTGGCTCTGTCTCAACTTTCTAAATCCCTTCAGGGGATGTGAAAGTAGCATTTTATTCTTTACCCTCTAATATGTGTTCTTTCATTACTTTTGATCATGATAATTATTATTACTGTTTTTTATTATAAAATAAATGAACCAGCCTTTATTAAGTGTCTTCTTTGTGCCAGGCACTGTGCTTAATATTGTCACTCATTTATTTATTATTTACTATTTGTTCATACCTTTCTCCAATCAATATTTATTGGGTTTGTATAGTGCTTTCAGCACCTAAAAAATTGTCTTCAAGTTCCTTGTGGTGTAGTAGAGGGAATGTTAACTAAACAAATAGATAATTATACTTTCAAGTAATAAGAAGACCCATGAAGAAAAAAAAAATAATGCAAGCTAAGAGATAGAGAGGCAGGGGCTATTATTCTGGACAGCATGGTCAGGGAAGATTTCTCCAGGAAATTACTATTTCAGCAGAGACCTGAATGAAATGAGGAAGTAAAATATATGAACATCTGAAAAATGGTTTTTAGGCGTTGAGGCCAAAAAGTACAAAGTCTGAATGGAAACTTTGGGAAAGTCGTGTATGGGAGAATAACATAATTTGACTTACATTGATCAATGGTGGTTAAAAGCACAGTTTCTGGGGCTCCTGGGTGACTCAGTTGGTTAAGCATCTGACGCGATATCAGCTCAGGTCATGATCTTGCCATCCTGAGTATGAACCCCATATCAGGCTCCACACTGAACATGGAGCCTACTTGGGATTCTCTCTTTCCCTATCTCTCTGTCCTTCCCCACTCACCCTTTCTCTAAATAAATAAATAAATAAATAAATAAATAAATAAATAAATAAATAAATGTAAAACACACACACACACACACACACACACACACACACACACACACACAATTTCTAAAGTCAGACTAAGTGCCTGCATTTGAATGGCATGGCAACTATCCTGGCTATGAAGTCATGGCAAGTTACCTTACTTCTAGGACCTCAGTTTGCCCATTTAGTATAAGAATCATAGTCATTCCTTTTTCATAGTTTAGAAATGAGGATTAAATAAGGAAATCTACCCAGAGACATTACCACAGTGTGTGACATATAACGAGTGTCTGAGGAATGCTAACTATTATTATTAGTCTGCCATTACTTTTTTTAATGTTACAAAACAAGATCATTTTCCTGCCTTTAAAGTAGGAGTGTAATCAATGGTTCTTGCCTTATAGACAGAACTTCTAGAGAAACGGCATAGCTGAGAAGTGTATGCTATCATGTACCTGTGTCTGCAGAGGTGAAGGCTCTGATTTGGGGGAACTCTACACTCTCTTAGTTACTTTCCATCAAAGGAAGAATAAATTGAGAATGATTAAATTAAGTGAACTGGAGAGAGCCTATTACTAATGTAAATCATTATAAAAGCTTCAGTAGGCAAAGAAGTAAAATACTAGAGAATATAATGTAGTATCTTTGGATAGTCTTTTGGTAGACAATTAAATTGCTAGAAGTGAGACAGTACCATTAATAATTGCACATTTCATTTAATATATAATTATTCACTGTGGCCTCGCTAGCTTTCTTAAGCTTAAAAATGGAAGTGACCCTTTTATTCTGACTGTACTTATTCCTCTGAGTAGCTAAAAATGTCTCCATTTATCTTCATTCACCTTGTACCTAGTGCATAAGGAATGGAATACTTCTTTGTCTTTTTGAGACTGGAGTGTCAGATGAAAATATTCATTCCTCCATAAGAAGACAAGAAATACTTAACTCCCTGGAGGTAATAAATATGTTGATTTATTATATGTCTAGTACCCCAAGTGAAAAGGATATTTATGGAGAGGCAATTCTGAAAAACAGGGATGAATTATGGTGGAATATAATGATTCTGAAAGAGCCCAATTCTCTATTCAAAATAATCGCAAATTAAGATAAAAATATAATTATTCAGCAAGATGCTTAAGGCGACTACCTAATCATTTGTTGCATGACTAATTACCAAATACATGATTATACCCTCTGTTTATAATTTCTTTCAGTTACAAAAACTTTCATGGTCACTACCTTTTCTGATTAAAATAATAGTAATAATATCTACGATTTATTGATAGTGCTTACTATATGTTAGGTTGCTTTCCAAAAATAGTCTACTTTAACTCTCATAGTAGCTCCTATGTGGATTTTATTATTTTTCAATAATTTACAGATCAAAAACTGAGTTCAGAAATGCTAAGTAATTTGTCCAAGTTTTCACAGATACTGAGTTATATATCCTATTCCCAAACCTTAAGCATGACCCTGTAGTTTATCGTACCAACTTACCTTCTGACAAGTTAACAGGACAGGTATCATTGTTATTTTTTTGTTGTTGTTTTAAACTTTTGAGTATTTTTTTAATAATAGCATCCAAGAAGATAAGTAATTTGCACAAGATGGCATAGTCAGTCGGAGGCAACCAGGTCAGGGATTTCAGCCAGGAAGAATGAAGTGTCTTTGACTTTTGTGAGTAACAGCCAGGTGTTGCCCTTCCATGCAATTAAAAACAGAAAATGCTAAAGTTGCTTGAACTTAGAAAATATGTCCCAACCAATTAAAGTTTCTAGATAGATAAAGGTATTTTTATTTCAACCTCATTGTTGGGCTAAGTTTACTTCCAGCTAATTTTTTTTTTTTTGAAATTTTCAAACTGTTCATTCCTTCTAATCATTTTGCTAACATCACATTACTGATAGATCTTCCCTGACTTCTTATATTAAATAGTAACTCTTCCCTATCTCAATCATTCCACTATATAACTACCACACTAACCCAATATATCATCTCCATAATGCTTACCATTATGTTAACTTATTTATTCACTTATCATCTTTTCTCCCTCACTAGAATATCAGTTACTTGACAGTGTTACCTTATCTGTTCGGCTTGCTACTCTATCTCTAATGTTTAGATGAGTACCTGCACTCATAGTAGATACTGAAAAAATTTCTAGTGAATAAATAAATGAGTTCAGTATAATTTCTGAGTTCTAAAATACAAGGTAGTCACTAATGTGTATTTAAGAATTTTTATATGAGTGGACATAGACACACAGACACACACAGACACAAAAAACAAACATACACACTTAGTGCATTTTTAAAACTAAAATTTTGTGGTTTTAACTCCAGACCTTTAATTAGCAATCAGATCACCAACTATATTGTCAGCACTTGAAAAGAGGCCTTAATGAAAACATGAATTCAATGTTGTGTCTAATGTCATTAATGAAGGACAACGAGCCAAGAGAGAAAAATATATCCCCCAGCCTTCATTAGAAAGTATCTCAAGCCAATCAGATCCATAAGCACTTCAACGTTTGAGTTTTGTAAGCAATGGAAGAATCTTCAAAAGATAATAAAATGACTGGAAGGCACTCAGTGAAGTAGTAAGGTTAAAGGGCACAGTTTAAAAGAATCCTCAAAGTACCTTAGGAATTATTTAACCAAAAGAACATAGATGGGTCTGTCACTGAATCATGATACTCTGATATACTTTGTTACTTTCCTACTTAAATTAAAATAGGTGATTGTTTAGGTCCAAATCACAAAATAAGTGACTCAAAGTTGTATGTTTGAGTGAAAAAACAGGAATGTCATTTAACTGTAATTATGAAGCTTAGTTAATCTAACTGACATCCTTTACACAAAAAAATCTCTAGTTATGGATGTGACCCAAATTCCATCTTTGCATATTATTCATTAGTGGTTCTAATGGACTTGAGCCAAATTTTGAAAAAGCTTTATAAAGCTGATTTTTGATTGCCATCCTTGATCTCGTAGGCTTAAGCTTTCTTGGTCTTTATCTACACATTGCAAACACTGATAAAAGTATACATACAAACTGAGACACCGGTTTAGAAAAAAAGCAATGTAATTTTATAGGTTCTGATAACAAAATAATTGGGTCTGGAATTGGGTGCAGGAAAGGTTTTCTGAGGAAATTATTCCAAATTTGATTTTAATAATGAGTAAAAGTTCACTATGATAAAGAGAAGGGAAGGGAAAGGAAGCAGAAAGAATAGCCATGACAAAAGTTCCTAAGTTACAGGCAACATGAAGCTCTAAAGAAATTGAAAGGGCCAGGTGGCCAGAACTCAGAGACCCCAGGAGCAAAAAGTGCTACACAATAGAGGAGAAATGAATGACAAAATAATGCTGGACCCTGCAATATGTGCTAAGGATTTTCTGCTTTTCTTTTATATTAGTGAGAAGCATTGAAAAATTTGTGTGTGTGTGTGTGTGTGTGTGTGTGTGTGTGTGTGTTTACATGTGGATAATACATCAAGTAGGGGAAAGAGGTATCAACGAAAGACAATTAGTTTGGTAGGGTAAACATATGATTTTTAGGTGCTATTCAGAGCGTTAAACAATGTAGAAAGGAACGCTTTAACTCAATCCCTTGCCTTTCAATCCCCACAATTTCCAGTTTGTACTCAGCAGCTTTTTTAAACTAAGGAATTCATTCCCCAGTAGGAATGAAACTGGTTGTTTCACCAATGGTGGCTGTTCTTGGTGATTTAAAATGGAGTCAAACCAGTTCTAAAATCAAATAATAAATGAAGTAGAATCTGCTGACTACCTACCCAATATCACATCTTCCCTTCCTAGAGACTTACAAGTTCTATATAGGTATTCACCCCTGTTCCATACAGCTAATTATCTCAGGAGAAGACATAGAATCAGCTACATATATTGTAAGGTTCAATGCAAAATGAAAATGCACAACCTTTGTTAAAAATTGTTAAGAATTTGAAGATGGCACTAGCAGCATATTAAACTAAGCCAGAGGTCCCATGTTACTGTACAGACTTCATGACCATGAGGTTAGCCCTGGGAATTTGGCCTGTGGTAGCTTAAATAGTTATCCTGATTATACTAGGAATGGTTATAAGGCCAAAATTTCATCAATAAGACATGGGGACAGGGGGAAGTTTGTTCACTGGCTTCTGGAAATTTTCTTATTTCTTAAGAGAGGATGAAGAAAGAAATGATAACTTTACTTCCTCTTATTATTCTTTCCGGATTTGATGACTCAAAATATTATATCCATCTTGAGTGAAGCAAATTTTTATGATGGCAAAGACAAGAAAAAAAAGAAGTGGTATAGGTGATCACTTTGTTGTGCCAATAAATCAAACAACTCAGACAGCCATCATGAATCAAGACTTCCTGTTACACCAATAATACATTTTCCTTATTATTTGTCATTTGAGCCAGAGGTCTTATTATTAGAAGGCAGAAACATTCCAACTGACAAAAATAATACTCTTTCAACCTAATTTGCTGAAAGAAGTATCCCTTTTTCAGTGAATAATATTTGTTGCATTGTTAAATATTTTTAGAGCTGTGCATGCTTGGAAGAAATGAATATTACCTAGGATAACAGAAGTTGTCAGCTTACTTCTCAAAAGATAAAGAGATCATATGACATAAAATAAAATGCAATAACATTACCTATGCTGGCATATTCTAGGAAAATAAAGGTTTAATTGCAAGATAACTGCAAGGTGAGTAACAATATTCCAGATTTGCTTCTCCTAACATTAAATATAAATATGTATTTTGATGCTATTTTTGTAAGAAAGTTTTGTAATGAAACCAGATATCATCCAGAGCTCTCAAAGGCAATGGAAAACGACCACACATTGCTATCAGATAAGTGTCAGACAAGAGAATGACAATGAAAATTAATCAGAATAAAATTATGTAAAACAAAGTTGAGAGTGTTTTCCCTGAAGAATTAATTAGAGTAGCTATCCCAATCTACAACACTCTCTCTATCCATTTCCTTCCAGTTTGTGCATGGTTATATATACCCTTTAAATTTAAACAAAAGAAAAAAAAATGCCACAGGATCCATTTACTGTAATGAGCCTATAGAATAACAACAAGACATTTTGGTTTCCGCCCAAAGTTATTGGAGTGAGTACAATGTAGCCGGTCTGAGTTATAGCAACAATAAAGGGGCAAAGTCAAGTTTGACTCTAAGTTTGACTCTGAATCAGCCTATGTTCTTAATTCCTGCAAATCCAAATCTTCAATGACATATAATCCATAGCTATAATGGAAGGAATCTCATGGTGCAGAGCCAACAAAAACGAAGTAGAAACAGAAGCTACCTGGAAAGGTTAGCTAAATCTTAAATGATGTTCCTGAGTGAATCTTAAAGGCTAAGTGGGAAATTGACATGTAAAAGTAGTAAGTAAACTTTCAATCTGAAAAGGTAACATACATAAATACCGACTGTAGTTCTATCTTATAAGCGGTCCTGGTGGTGTTGTGGGTGGTAGAAGCTGTATTTAGCGAGGTTAATTTGACAATATTGTACAAGAGTTCTTGGGGCAGGGAAGACTAGGCAGTATGTTACTATACCATGATTTTATCCCTGACCCAAAGACAACTTAAAATCCTCTTGGAGGAAAAAAAAATACATAAGTAAAGCGAAATGGTAAAATAAAATAATAAATTCAAATAATGTTTCACTATAAAATAATGGAAAGACATTCCATGGAAATAAATGATTACTTCCTAAGTGAATAATAAAAAATGAAATTTAAGACATTCAAAGAATTTAGAATGGGTTTGTCAGGGCAGTTATGTTTGTGTAGCAGGAGGATCCAAACCAGGTTTCAAAAGATAGGTTAAACTTAGGGGGATAGAACAGCATCCAAGATGATGGGAAACAGTGGGTAAAAGTAGAACAGTAGACAAGTTTAAGTGAAAACAAATGTGAGAAAAATTGAGACTTCATAGAAAGAAGAAAGAGAACAAAGTGGGAAGTTGGTCTTGACTACAGGTTTCGACTTTAGAAGTAAACATTGTAGATCTCTCCAGGAGTTTATTGAGTGGCATAGTTGTGCAGGGGGTGCTATTGCACAGAATGAATTAAATAGGGAGAGTTTAGAATTGCAGAAAACAGTCAATAGACAAAGACAGCATGACAGATTAGGATATGGCTGTGGCAGTGGGTTTGGGGAGAATACAGGATATTTTAAGAAAAGAATCAACGAAAGTTATGAATAATGAAATAGGAAAATGAGGGATAATGAGGTGTATTTTGTAATTTTAATACCACAGCCACAAAGACAGCAATAAATACAAAAAGAGTCGTCTTCCTAAGGTGACAACAGACCATATAAGCGGAACTACCCAGCTACCCTGTCTACTTTCCTACCTATAAATATGCTCCTTACCTGTTAAGTGTAAGCACCAAAGTTATTCCAGCAAAACTTTCTCCGACAATTATAGAGTATTTTATCTTTTTTGCTCCTTCAGTGCCTATTTATTCATTAACCAAATATTCACTGAGAACATGCTATGGCCTTTACATTGTTCCAAGTATAGGGGAACTAGTGGTGATCAAAACAATGTGCTTGTTCTTATGGGTATACTTACATTCTAATTTGGTTAGACAGCCACCCACTCAATCAATCAATAAAAAATATGTCATATTCCAGGTGGTGATAAACATGTTTAAGTTGGGCGTTATTTTGGATTATGTAATTAGAAAAACCCAAATGATCACTTCTTGGACTTTTGGCTAAGATCAAGTGTAGAAAAACCCAAATGACAAAATGACATTTGATACGAGACCTAAAGAAAGTGAGTAAACTTACTGGACAAGGAGAATGTTCTAGATAGAATGCCCAGCAACTGCAATGACCTTGAGCAGGAGCATGCTGAGCATGTTTGAACAAAGAGGCTATGTGATTGGAGTGGAATGGGTGTGTTGGGTTTTGGGTGACAAGAAAAAGCACGAGAAAAATGTAGGAGATATACATCTGTAGAGTTTTATAGACCATGCTTAATGATTTGAGAAGTCATTCAAGGGTTTGGATTAGAAAGTCAAACTATATCTGAGTTGCAGTGACTCCAATCAGCAATCTCATTAGCATAAGTGTCATTAATGGAGTAAAGAAGGACTAGGTACCAGTTCATCTCACTAAGATATATTAATATGTGGGTGAGAAACATGAAAATGGTGGCATGGTTTATAGAAAGTGTGTGTTGGGATTGTTGGAAAGATAGGAGACTAAGAAGTAAACAGCCAAGTGAAAGAAAGAGAAAAGGAAAGACTTGTAGTAGATTTGGTGCCTATTCCTTCTAGCAGGCTGTGTACTCTCCTGTTTGTGGCTCACACGTGCCCTTCCTCTGGAGAATATCCCTAAACTAAATGATACTAAGCTTCTCACCTTTGAAAGCCTCCTCAAGGCTGATGATTGACTGAAGTGGGGAATAAAGAGTCAGCCCTTTTGCCCCCATGAGGGAACAACTCTGCAGTACAGAGTTGTAAGGCTCTGATATGTAGATCAGACCAAGGCTACATTTTGCCTGAGACCACATCCTTGCCCAGTTCCCTTTTCCTACCACATTTGGTATCACTCCCTTGCTTCTAGAGGATTTTCCTAAAGATCACTCCCTCAGTCAGTCACTTTTAGGATTTGCTTCTCAGAAACCTGACTTAAAACAAGGCTTGTATTTTCTGCCATTTTCATTTTCCATAGTATCTAATAAAATTCTGAGTATTCCATTAGTACATAATAAATATTCACCGAATTAAAGAACAGACATCAGGTTTTATAAAAAAGTAGAGAACACTGTCTACTGGTATGAAATACTACGTAATATCTTAGCATTCTGGGTACTTATTTCTAATTTAAATAATTTGAGTAAAACTGACAGGATAAGACTATAAATGTATAAATAAATATTTTATCTCTATCTTATAGGTAAATTATTTACCCATAAAAATTATAATGAGCCATCCTTTCTATGTTTAAGAGAACTATATATATTTGTCCTTTTTTTGTCTATAATACAAATGTGAAATTTTGCAAATTAAATACTTTCTGCCTCCTCGTAAGGCCCTTATTAGACTAATGATGAACATGATAAACTGCTTACTGTCTCCCATGGCATTTAAGGTTACTCACCTGACTACCTAGGGATGCTAATAAAGATTTTGCTTATTTGCTGAGCTGAAGCATTTTAAACCTAATGCTCATGATTTGGTGAAATAAATCACAACAATACTCTGTACTTAGTTGGCAGTCCATGATTATAATATTTGACTTCCTTGGAAAAAATACTCATTGGGAAGTTCTATCCTCAAGTCAGAGACTGATACATTTCCATTATATTGTATATCCGTCCCCTCCCCCTCCTGTCCTCTCCATTCATCCCAACGATTTTAACTCATTGCCATAAAAAATTTCATAATTTTCTTAGATATAATCTAGTATACATTTTTTAGTTTGGTCTCATGCACTTACAGGTTTTATTTAATTTTTATTTTCTCATTGAACTTTCCACCCTATTAACCCCAATATTACACATGTCTCTTGCCACATGCTTTATGATCATATATCCACTTAGAATTGCCAATATCAGTAAAATGTTTTAACTAATTAGAAGGTTTATTATAACCATTCCAATGTAATATAACCGGAAATTATTAGCCTCATTAGTTTCATAATATCGTTTCAAGTTTACCCTCTGGTAAGTCAATTTCAACATGGTTTCAAGTATTGGGTTTGGCAGTACTTGCAAAATGCATGTATATGGTCATTTTCCTCAGATTTCTTGTGTGTTTTTTTTAATATGAAAATTGTTAAAAAAAAAAAAAAAGGTGCCTGGGTGGCTCAGTTGGTTAAGGGTCCAACTTCAGCTCAGGTCATGATCTCACAGTTGGTGGGTTCGAGCTTGCGTCGGGCTCTGTGCTAACAGTCCAGAGCCTGGAGCTTGTTTCGGATTCTGTCTCCCTCTCTCTCTGCCTCTCCTCTGCTGATGCTCTGTCTCTCTCTCAAAAATATATAAACATTGAAAAAAATTTTTTAACAAAAGAAAAAAAAGAAAATTGCCGTATGTATTGACCATTAACTATGTATAAGTTTCTGTGGGTAGAAAGATGACTGTAAGAGCCCCAATGCTTAAAGATCTCATTGTTATCCCAAGAAAGTCATATATATGTGACATATAAGGTCGCATACAGAATTCAACAATGAATCATGAGAAAACAGTCTTCTTTGGTCCTTTCAATTGTTTTCCATTGCTTATAAAATTTTTAAAAATGTCATAACCTGGCACTTGTTAACCTCTAACCTTCTTTTATTTCTACTCCCCATATTCACTTTTCTTTTACTTATAACTAAGGAAGTAACCCAAGGTAATTGTAGAAGTGTGTGGAAAAAAAGTAAAAGAAAGTTAAAACAGCCATAATTACAATGTCAGAAAAAAAATATCATCAACATATTTTTTTACAAGTCTCCAGCCTGTTTCTATGTGTATTTAAAGTTATATTTGGGAACAACGTGAGAATAAATATGGCACCATAATTTTCCTATCTCTTTAGATATATGAAATGACATTATTTATTCTATTGCAAGGATGGCCCACAATTTAACCAATCTTACAAGATCAGACGTTTAATTTGTATACAGCTTTTTGCTATTATGCTATGATAATTTCATTCACATGAACACACATGCATGACTACTCTTAAAGAATGAATACCTAGAGGTGAACTACTGGCAAAAAGAGAGTGAACATGTCTTCATTGGTTTACTAGCTGTTTGCAATTTATTTTGGCCATTAGACTATTGTTAGTACTGTGTTTTATCCTAAAGTTAAAAGATAAACATTTTATATTATCAAAAGTTTGTAATATATGTAAAGTCTATATCTGAGACTTTATAATTTTCCTGATTATTTAAATTATTTCTGGTAAGATAGGAGATTTATATTTTTATTGTATGTATGTACTACATCTAGGTCTATATTACTTTTGGGTTTTACACTTGAAGCCATGAATATGGATGAGATAAAGATGGAGGTTTTCATTTATTTTTGTTTTTGTTTTTGCATATAGATATTAAATTCCTTCAGCATAATTTGTTGAATGTGTCATGATTTTACTTTTAATTATTCAATTACTTTGTCATTTCTGTTGAAATTCAACTGACCATATATTTATGAATCTGTTCTGTTCAAAACATCTATTTATTTACCTTTGTGTCAATAGCACAGGACCTTGATTACTGTAGGTCTATAATAAGACTTAAAATGAGATTAAGTCCTATGCTATTTTTTTCTTTTCAAAGTTCTGAGAAGGTTATTTGTATTTCCATAAAAAAGTTAGAATCAGACTGTCAATTTATGCAAAAGAAAATAAAACTTTTGGGATTTTGATACGTAGTAAATCTATGAATATAGAAAGAATTGGCATTTAATAATTAAATCTATGATTATGATGCATATCTCTTTTTATTTAGCTTTTCTTTAATTTCTTCATTGGTTTTATAGTTTTCAAAGTACATGTTTGCAGATCTCTTTCATATCATCCATAAATGTTCCATGTATTTGATTCTATTTTAAATCTAATTTAAAGGCTATTTTAAATTTAATTTCCAATTATTTGTGTTCAGTATGTAGAAATTAAATTGATCTTTGTATACTGATCTTATATTCTACAATTCAATAGCGATGGCTATTTATTTTTTAATTACGTTCTATGGGGTTTTCTTGTATAGATGATCAAGACAACTTTAATAAAAGTTTATTCTTCCTAATCTGCTTACTTTTTAAGAGATCTCTACTGCCTTATCTTTATTAGTCCTTACTGTTTTATTTCATTGGATAGAATGTACAGAGTAAAGTTGAATAGAAGTGACTAGAACAGACCTCTCTGCCTTACTACTGATTTTAGAGGAAAAATATTTAGCTTTCTGCATTACTTATGATTTGAGCTGTAGGTTTTTCATAGATGTGTTTTTTAGTCAAACAATTTTCCATCTCTTTCTTCTTTGTCGAGAATTTTTAATCGTTTTTTTTAATCAAGAAATGTTTTTTTCAAGAGCTTTTTCTCTATCCATCCAGATGACGACATAGATTTTACTTCATCCAGAATTACATTGAGTGATTTTTCTAATGTTAAATCAACTTTGCATTCCTTTGCTACATTTTACTTAGTCATGATGTGTTATCCTTTGTCTTTTTTAAGATTTTATTTTGTAAAATTTTGTTTAGATTTTTGTACCTATATTTATAGGGACACTTCTCTGTAGTTTTCCTGTAATACCCTGGTCTGGTTTTAGTGTCAGGGTAATTGAGACCTTACAGAATAATTTGGGGAACACATCTTATTCCTTTATTTATTTTATTTTTTAAAGAGTTTGGATAGAGTATGATCTTTGCTTCTTTAAATGTTTTGGAAAATTCTCCAGTGAATCCATCTAGTGCTGTAAATTTATTTTTGTTTGTTTATCTATTCATTGTATGTATACAGGCTTACAGTTTTTAACTAAAAATTCAGTATGTTTACAGAATGATTTGGGTTATCTATTTCTTCTTGAGTGAGATTTGATAGTTTGTGACTTTTTAAAAAGTGAGTATTTAATTTAATCTTACACTGTTTTTACTATCTCTAAGACATGCATGGAAGCTTTTCCTCTTATCTAGAATTGATGCTAGCCTTTTCCTTACTTACACTCTTGATCTTTGTCGCTGGATTCTGGAAGGGGCAAATGAAGACATACGATGCAGATTAATTGTTCACCTGGGAATCTTCTAAATACTTTTAAGTCTACAATATGGTTCCTGGGTTTCTGTGTATTCTGTCTACCATTTTCCCTTCTCTGTCAAGGATAGCAGAGGCTTCTTTATTACAGTGGTTTCATATTTGCCATTGCTGGAATATGAAGGGTTTTACTACATCATGGCCAGTTTTTATTTGCAATGTTCACACTGGCAGGCTTGAATTTAGTCACACATGTAACCCAGCATTATCCAAAACGCAGGATGGATGAGTTGCTTTTGTGCCTAGTCCCATGGCTGGTTGTTTGTTTGTTTGTTTGTTTCTATGTATGTATGTATGTATGTATGTATGTATTTTTCTTGTTTCACAGAAAGGATAATTCCTATATGGTGTCAGCCATTATGGAGGGAGGCCAGTTCCCATTTTCTGCTATGCACACGGTCTATTTTCCCTGTTTAGGTTTCTGTGTGGGTCTTGAGAATCCAGCTTTTAAATCAATGCCTGATTGGGGTGCCTGGGTGGCTCAGTCGGTTAAGCTCAAGTCCAACTTCAGCTCAGGTCATGATCTTGCAGTCCGGGAGTTCGAGTTCCAGCCCCGCACCAGGCTCTGTGCTGACAGCTCAGAGCCTAGAGCCTGTTTCAGATTCTGTGTCTCCCTGTCTCTCTGAGCTTCCCCCATTCATGCTCTGTCTCTCTCTCTCTCTGTCTCAAGAAAATAAATAAGCGTTAAAAAAATAAATCAATGCCTGATTGTGAGTCTTTTCAGCTTCAACTCTAGCTCACTACTATAGGTTTGAGTTTCCTTCTGGAACTTGGAGATTACCTGGTATTGCTTTTTTACCTTTTGAACTGCACATTTCCATGTGCAAGATCAATTCATTTTAAATGAATTTTCCATTCTCCTTTCAATCCGTGTTATAATAAATATATATATTCACTTCTTGGGAACCACTAAGTAGTGGTTAAAAAAGAAATACATAGATATATGTATATACATATATGTACATGTATGTGTGTGTGTTTCCCATTGCCTCCTAGTTTCTAATAACTGTGAATCCCAGAAGTATGTGTATCTATATCTATATCTATATCTATATCTATATCTATATCTATCTATATAGATAGATATCTTTAGGGCAAATTTAACAACAACAAAAAAATCTGAGTCTCTGTAAAAACAGTGACTCTCAAACAGAAGAGAGAAAACCTGTTTTTTCCACAATCTACTCAGTATTGGTGGTACAGATAAAAATATCTCCTTAGAACTATTATCATGAGAACTTAACAATTTGAGATCTTGTCTTAATTCTGTGTGGGAGGACTGCTTCTGACAAGCTTAATTTTTTTTGCTCCAGATAACTCACCTCTCAACTTGTCAAGTCTCTGATGTGAGATTCAGTGTTAAACAAAGAGTCACATTGAAAGACTTACACAAGTGGAAAAGTTTAAAGTAAGGTAAGATATAGCTCTCATTAATGAAGGGAAAAAAATTTCTATAACCTCAGAGATGATTCTGTCTCTTTCATGAAAATAATTTACAAATGGGCTTTCTCTAATCTAGTCAAGTCTTTGTTACAACTCTCAACAAATACGAAAGGGGGTCAAATCAATTTATTTTCAGTTCTATCTCAATTCTTCAATCCTACTTTTGAAAGATTGCTAATATTTTTTCCATTTCATATTAACATAAGCTGGAATCATAAATGCCCGTTATTTAAACCAATTGAGCTAATGTGTCAATAATGACACCATATCATACGACAGAGAATATGTTTTATGAGGCCTTTCAGAAAACTTCTTTAGTCAGTTAGACTAAAGTCAGGGGTCTGGCTTTCTTAAGGCCCCTCCAGTTCCTTCACTCCCTTTGGAAAGTGCACTGATATATAAATAGAATGGGGATTCAAGTTCAGCCTAATATACCTGTTGCTGTTCTATACTCTGAAGCTTGACAGACAAGGTCTAAGGAGAAATGTGAAATGACAGTGTTTGTGAGAAAACTACAATCGTTTATCAATAGTTCCCTGTCAAAGTTGTAGAGCAGCTCAATGCCTAACACATATTGATCATCAGTAAAAATGGCTGATAAAATTAATACCATTTATTATTAATAACATATTAATAATAGCTATTAAAATACCAACATCAATGTCAAGAATAGTTATTCTACTAATATCCTCCTCTCTACCCTTTGAACATTATTCTCTTTTTCCAAATCTGTCAACGTTTTCTCTTCTCTCTTGTTTTGTAACTCAATTCACACAAGCTAATGACTGACCCCCATGCCTACTGTAAACATTTAAAATAAATGCTTCAAAATGTCTAGCCTGAAAACTACCTTTAGGTTTCAGTGTACAACAGCATATATATTTGTAAATTTTATTCCGTTTTACCTTATGTCTTTTTTTGTGTATATATCTCTCTAAGACAACATATGAATCCAAGATCCATGAGGTCAAATACTGGATGTCAGGTTAGTGCATCCAAGTCTCCCACACACTAGAGGTTACAGACTGAAGATGCAGTGAACAGCTGATGATGATGGTAATGATAACAGTGATATATCTTCCAGCTCTGTGCGGAAGCTGGATTCCTTCCAATGTTTAGATGCAATACATCTATGACATTTAATAATAGGATTAATGAATTAGATGTTATTAAGGAGTTTAACTTCAAAAAAAATAAGCACCATATCATAATATATTATCTTCTGAAAATACATTTTAACTCCTCGATCTTCACGCAACCATGCCTTTCTATATATCAAAATAAAGGGCTGTGAATCATTACATATACTCCCACTGAAAAGTCTAGAAAGAACATTTTCAAAGATAAAACTGTTCTGCACTAAGCCCATTAGTATTGTGTGACCAATTTGATTCCTCCTTGTAGTTTAATAACTTACAAATGCCATTTTCGAATTCTGAGCTGTATTCTGAGTTTCTGGGAATCTGAAACAACGAAACTTATTCCATACCATCTCCCCTCAAGAAAATATGATTTTTCAAAAATCACTTTCTTGCTGAGGTCTTGTCCTGTATGTCAAGTTTTTGCCGGAAGCCAATTTTTATTGCCAGGTTATAAACCTCTAAAATAGTAGCTCTATTATGAAAACACTGACACAACCTTAGCCATAGTGATAGGAATGGCAAAAGTATAATACACTGAACACAGCATCAGCCATTAGCTCAAATAGCTTGATTATGCCCCATTGTTGTTCATTGTCCCCTATACATTTGCTATAATGCCTGTGGTGCCTTTCAATACTACTTAACTATAGGCTGTCCTTTAGGAAATGTCAGGCACAGCCACCTATGGTGACATGGAGACATGTGCTAGTTAGCACTAGTTTGTCACCGAGATTTTAACTTGATACGGTTAAATTTTTTTCTGTAATAATACACTCCCTTACCAAAAGTACACACACCCCCAAGCTATACTGCAATGTGAAGCTGCCAACTTACCTCATTATAGCCTATTGTTTTTAGGTGGTTTACTAATGAGGAAGATGTCTGAATCAATCTGCTGTTTACAGAACAGGGGAAGAAGAAAGATTTTCCCCCATTTTTTTAATTTAAGTAGATCTTTAGCCTTAATGGTTTTGGTGCTTTACTTGAATGTGTACCATTGTAACACTGGTTTATGGAACCATGTGGTAGATTACAGCTTGATCAGACTGAAATAAAATCTTGGGCCCTTGGTGAGTTACCAGTGTGAGCAGAAGTACTGCACCATGTGAAACGAGACATTCTCAAATCAAACTCCCAGAATCTCCCAATAGATGAGGAAGAAATACCTTGCTCTCTTAAGGGTCATGAGAAACTCTTAGGAAACATGCTGCAGATAGGTAGAAAAGGATATCACAAGATTCCTGGCTCATAGCACCGGAGCGAAACAAACACAAGTGTAGCTTAATGACACGAATGGCTTTCCTTCTTTCTTTTTAAATCCACAGACTTCCAGTGGGAGATATATGTAAAAGACATACATATGAATTTTGGCAAGAGAGGCACAGTACTTTGCATTAACAATACTAATATTGTTATGGTAATTTTTTCCTGGAGTGGTTGGCTTATAGTGAGTGAGAATATTAGTGAATTCTAACAAGATCTATAACTTTTCATGTGTGGCTAATAGTTTCATGAGAACATATCGAACCCTCAAAATAATGTCTCAATAAATTGTTAGCAGTATGTCTACATAAAAGGAAATAAGGACATTATTTTGGCGTATTTGCCTTGCTATTATCCTTCTAATATGAAACCATATGTAAATTTAGGTGCATCTGCTTTTTTTTGAAGGATCTCGAACTGTGAAGTCAGGCCACAATGAAATAGATTATATTCTTCTTCTTCCCCATACACAAAATAGTCTAAAAACGAGCATAAATAGGAGCATAAGTTTATACTTTCAATCCAAATTGCAAAAGAAGTCACAGAAACTATTTTCCAATCCCAGGTGCACACTCAAGAAATGAAACCATAACATCTGAGTGTATTTATCCCAATACACACACATTTATTCCAATGCATTCCAATCTGAGTGCATTTACTCTAAAACATGTATGCACACACACACACACACACACACACACACACACACACACACACACACACAGTTTAAGTATAGGGGCAGTGATATGACCGCCTAAAACTGTAGGATAGTGTATTCGTATATGACTGTTGCCTTAACAAATTTCCACAAATTTAGCAGTTGAAAACAATATCCATTTATTATCTCACAGTTGCTGTATATCAGAAGTCTAGCAGGCTCAAAGGGGTCTCTGTTTGGAGTCTCCCAAGCAGAAATCAGGTGTCTGAAGGGCTGTGTTCCTTTCTGGAAGCTCCAGAGAAGAATTCATTTCCACATTCATTTGGGTCGATTAGCAGAATTCAATTTCATGCAGTTGTATCACTGAAGTCCCCACTTCTTTGCTGACCATCAGCTGAGGGCCTTTCCCAGTTTTCAAGGCCTCCCATATTCCCTGGTTCATGGCCTTCTTTCTCCATCTCCAAAGCCAGTAATAGCAGGCTGGGTACTTTGCATGCCACATTTCTCTAACAGACTCATTTCTCTTTCTGACACTTCTGTCTTCTTCTCAAGCTTTTTACAGGCCCATGTGATTACACTGGCCCATATGGACAATTCGGGATAATCTCCCCATGTTAAGGCGCATAACATTTGTTCCATCTGCAAAGTTCCTTTTGCAATGGAAGGTAACATATGCAGGAGTAATGGAAGGGGAGAGAACATAAAACCTAAAACCCTACCTACCATAGAGAGTATTATATTCTTTAAGTTATCACTTTTGTCAAAATACTGTCAGTTACTCAAAAGGAAAAGTTCTAACTGTAGTAAGCTAAGTCAAATAATTTTATTTTTTGAGTAGGTTTCCAAAAAAATTAGTTTGATCAGGATTACATTACTCTCAAGTCACTTAGTCTTAACAAACCCATTTTTGTTCAAATTTTCTATTCTCTCCTACAATATTAAATTTGTGCTCTGGAACCAAACAGGAGTAGCTATTCTCAGTCTTTGAATAGTAAAATCTTAAATCTATTTCAAATAGACTGTAACATCACTGTGAGAAGGGTCATGTCTTACTTATTAATTTCTAGAGACAAAATCAGGATGAAAGAACCCTGTGATCCAGATCCTGCTGAAAACAGAGCCATAAACAATAGAAACATTTGTTACTTGACACCTTGAAGGTGTCTATGTTTTATAATGTTGGGCTGTAAAACAAGATAACCCAATGTAGATATCTATTTCATCAGCTTCTGGCTGTTCCTATTATATTTCATAGGCATACCATCTCTGAACATACAGATCTCCAAGAGAATACAAACTACTCATATACTTCCTGCAAACAGTAACCTGCCTTGCACAACAAGCCAGCCACATTCCAGAAGACCCACCAACTGGAATTAGGTTGGCATGAGAGGTAGATAATAAAACAGCTATACTCCACACACTTTGAGGAACTCAAGGGGAAACCCCTGAGAAAGGATTCTATTTCTTTCACTCTGGTTATCAGATGCATGAAAAGGCGGGGGTGAAGGTGAAAGACTATGATGCACGATCAACTGAAAGTGAAGATTTGAGGAAAAGCATCCTAGTTTGAGCAAATAATTTTCAATAATAAATGTTTGTAGGGGAAGGACTGAAAGAAAACATTAAAAGATTCTTTTGGTAAAGACAAGTAATACCCTTGGTGGGGGTGGGAGAGACTATGACCCTCTCGTTATGTGCATGAGACATTTGGTTTAAAAAGCAGATATGTCTGCAACTTTTTAGATGAGGCTATGGTTGTTTTTACTGCTCCTTCAAAAATATCAGAGGAAGGTGATTAAATTGAAAGTTTAAATCATAGGGGCGCCTGGGTGGCGCAGTCGGTTAAGCGTCCGACTTCAGCCAGGTCACGATCTCGCGGTCCGTGAGTTCGAGCCCCGCGTCAGGCTCTGGGCTGATGGCTCAGAGCCTGGAGCCTGTTTCCGATTCTGTGTCTCCCTCTCTCTCTGCCCCTCCCCCGTTCATGCTCTGTCTCTCTCTGTCCCAAAAATAAATAAACGTTGAAAAAAAAAAAAAAAAAAAAAAAGAAAGTTTAAATCATATGCAGCGGGCAGTGTGTAAGACATTGTTCTTTGTGAATTTGTAAGGCCATACTTTCTAAGATATCCTAATAAACCTAGGAAAAGACACAAGTTATATAAATGTGTTTTTTTTCCCTCAAAGTTTAAGAAAAATGTTCAACCAAATCAATTTCCCTTTTTATAGTAAGAAGCTCTTTCCAATTCAGACTTCTTTTCTCCTACTGGATAACCTTCTTGGGATATCTCTTTGTAAAGATTCTGCTTCTCTCAGAATAGCCAACTTTATAAAACTTCATGTTTCTTCATGTTTTTTTTTTTCAACGTTTTTATTTATTTTTGGGACAGAGAGAGACAGAGCATGAACGGGGGAGGGGCAGAGAGAGAGGGAGACACAGAATCGGAAACAGGCTCCAGGCTCTGAGCCATCAGCCCAGAGCCTGACGCGGGGCTCGAACTCACGGACCGCGAGATCGTGACCTGGCTGAAGTCGGACGCTTAACCGACTGCGCCACCCAGGCGCCCCCATGTTTCTTCATGTTTTATGTGACATGTGAAATAATTATGATGAAAGAGCCCTTAATTTATTTGGAGGTATAAACAAATTATTGATACTAATGATAATTATAAACTCTTCTTATTATGTCATTCCATAATAAAATCTGATTGAAAATCCAGTTTTGACAATCATATTTTAAATAATGAGATCTTTTAATATAATCTAGATCTGAAAAGCTACATTTGCTCCCTGGGTATTTTTACTACCTACTCAAAGCTAATATATGTTTCACTTGTCACTGAAGTTTTATGTGTAATACTCTTAGTAACAGAGGGCAATTATTGGGTTAAAGTTGACGCCAACACATTCTTTATCAAGCATGAAAACCTTACCTTGACCTTAATACAATTATTTTTATAAAATGAAGAATTAATGCTTTCCAAAATAGTCACAAAATGATGTGGGCTCTGTATTAGTTTAAGGTTAAAAACTCATGACACTGTAAATGAGATGCCTATTTTCCAGTATTCATTTGCATGATTAAAAGGAAATCTTTGCGTAGCCGAAATTTGGGGGCAAATGGTCATAGTATCTATTCATAGTAACAATTTATAATGCCTTGCTTTTAAAATTTTAGTGCATTCAAACATTAGTCAAACTCAAAAGTCACAAGATCATGCAATCTCTGCATTAGGAAGGACTACTATAAAGATAAGTTAGGCCAACTACGTCTCCAGAGTATGGTTTACTAAAATTTTTCAGACCTAATTTGATCCCTCCAACTCCCTATCAATGATGGGAAAAAATCACAAGCCTTTGGCATTTTCAAGTAGTTCCAATTTTCAGAAAGGTATTTCCATATAATGAGTCAAAATGGGTTCTTTTCTTTTGCTGTAGGAGTTATATAGACTAAGTCTGATATGCCTTTTTCATAAGAAAACACTTCATATATTTTAAAGCTCCTCTGTCCCCTGAAGTTATATTTTATTCTTTGTAGACATCTTAATCATTTTAGTCTTTTGTTTTCTTTTTTCTGTTTCTTTTTTTTTTTTTTTTTTTTTAAGACTTCTTTATCTTCCTTTTTTTCTCTGGAAGAGGGAGCAAGCAGTTGAGATCTCAGTCTATGGAGTTAGTCATGTCTGACTGTGAAACTCTTTTCTGCCCCCATTAACTTGGGTTTGGATGAAACTGGTTATTTCATCTCTCTGAGCTTTTATTTCTTCTGCCACCTCGACGAACTTAAAGAACTTGTCTAAACTCTCTGAGCGTTTGTTCTCTCCCTTACTATCTATTTAACCTTGAGTAATATATTTACCATTTTTGAACTCCTATTTCCTCATGGAAATAATGGACTCACTGTGAATATTACCAAAGACAATTTGTGAAAAGTACTAAAAACAAATTTCTGGAACACAGAAAGCACTTAAAAAAAGTTAGTGTTGCTGTTCTCCTTTTTGATTAATCACATTTGTCAATATGCCTGCCCTCCTTAGCCTGTATCTTCTTAAAAAAAATTAACACACTGACACAAAAATTAAAATGCTGATAATTAATTTGAAAAAAATATAAGCCCTGAGTGAGGATAGTGAGGCAAGGAAAAGTATGAAATATGTTACTGTGATGTCTACTCCTTTCCAATGAGCTGCAAAGAGATGCAGAATGTCACACGGCAAATAAGTATGTTTGCCATCGTGTGGGATTTCAATGGAATGTTCATTGTAGAGAACCACACTTGGATACTGTACACAAAGGGAACAAGAGAGGAAAAATAGATCTGCATGGATACATTTGGTCTCCTGTTTCTCAGTGGCCTTTCCATTTCTAGGTTGTTCCATCTTTTTCCCCAGGGGCTACACAAGAAGCCAGACCCTAGGGTTTGTGGTACAATATCTCAACCATGTCTAAGAGTGAAGGAATGATTCCGTATGTATTAGACCAATTAAGAAGGACAAAAAAAATCTGAGAAACTACTAGCAAATGCTGCATTCTCAATGTAATTCTTTTGGAATTATCTAAAATTAGGTGAAATATTAGCTGATTAGTTGTTTCATTATTGTTGGACTATTACTGTAACTTCCATTAAATTAATCCAGGAGTCACGAAACAAGTTCACACCGTTGACTTATTTTTCTACATATATGTAAATAAACCATTATTATTATTGTCATTATTATTTACTATGTTTTTAACATTGCCACTGTATGATTCTATCTCTGCTATATGATCCTATCCCCCCTCAATGAAATTCACTGCCTTACTACTACATGCGTTCTAAGATATGCCCCAAATTTATTTTTCTATATTGAACACTAATTTAAAATCTCTTCTTTTGATCAACTTAAACTATTCACTCCTATTAAGGTTTCTCTTCTATGTTAACTTTGTTAATCATACATACAATACACTCTTCAAAAAATGTATACATATTTACAGCCAAGCCCTTCCTTAAGAATCATTTAAATGCTGTCTTCTTTATGAAGTTGCATCATAACTCCAGATGGAAATTCTTTTTCCATTAAGCCCTCATAATAGTAGCCACTTTCTCTTTATGTTACAGTAATGGATTCATGAGTCTTATTTTCTCTACTTCACTATCACTTCCTTTAGATTTGTGTTCATTCACTGCTCATCTATGTAGTGTAGATATTAAATCAGCTGCCATGACATCACTGATGTGGAGTTCATTTCTGTTTTAACTACATAAAATACTTGGTAAGTATATAATATATGTTATTGAATGTATTCCTTAACCTGGTATTCAAATTGATATTTATATTTCTTAAGAATGTGTTTTTAGCCCAGAGGCTAGAAAGTGGTCGTGTAATTCTTCAATCAACTAAATTTTTATTTTATAATGGGATGACATCCCAAAGCTCTTCCTATTAATTTAATTCAAGATGTGGACAGAGATTAGGTTATACTCTTCTAGCCCCCTCAACCATAGCTTCCTATGTTTTCATGTAATACTGAATAGTTAACCCCCTTTGTCTTAAATGCAAAACTGAGCTTTTTCACAAAAATGTTCACAAGAAAGGTTTGTGATTAGTAGTCTGGATTGAAGATTTAGAGCTATGGAAGGTGTCGTCAAAGAGTCGTCTATTGATTCCTTGCTTTTCTCCTCCTCCCACATCTGTTCCTCCTCTCATGCTTCCCACCAGCTGTGGGGAGCTCTCTACTCTCTCTATATCAGTTCTGGCCCAGTAAGATTATAATGTGAGCAATAGGCGAAATTTTAAATCTTCTAGGAGCCATATTTTAAAGAATTTTATAAAGGGGATACAATTGACTTTAATGAATATTTCATTTAACCCAACATATCCAAAATATTAATATTTCAACATTTATAATATCAAATTAATAAAATATTTTATATTTCACACTGTCTTCAAAATCTTTATGTATTTCACACAGTACATGTCAATTTACACTAGCCACATTTCAAGTATTCAATAATCACGTGTGACTACTATATTCAATAGCCTGACTCTGTTATGCAATCAACTTATCTTCCTCAAGGCCCTACCCCCAAAATTTTACACCCAAACCTCTTGAGTGTTTTCTTCTCTTGCATGTGCATTTTCCTCACTATTACATATGAATTATCTAAAGATAAGCTGATATCCTTATTTACTTACCGTTTTTTTTTTTTATCTATACTACACACCTAATTTAGTGTTTAGTATGTATCACTTGAGTAAGACATATGTTAGACTTTAACTATACCCTCTGTTAATTCCCTGATCTTTTCATTGTACTCTTTCTTTAGATCTACTGAGCTTTTATCTGATCAGCCATGATTGTAATGATCTGGAAAGCAGTTCAGTATAACAGAAACACAGATACACATGTGCTATAGTCTTGGATCTACCTGCGGCAATCTGTATGGCTTCAGGTAGTAACTTAATCTCATTGTAACTGTGATTCTTAATCTGTAAACAAAGACAAGTATTCATAAATTTCCTGCCACAAAAGGATTTTGTAAGCACAATATAAAAATGTATGTCAAAGCATTTTCTAAGTTGTAAAGCAAAAAAAAAAAAAATGTGGTTATGTTATTTGTTTTGCTTTCGATAAGCTGCCTAATTTTTTTGCCTTTGACTAAAGTAGAACATCGTGCCAATGGTTCACAATAGCTTTTAAAATCCCCTCATAGCTCCTAATTTATAGTTTTGAGTCCAGTAACTTAGAAAACCACTTGGGATTAATTTTTCCTAAGTATATTAATTTGCTTGCCTACACTGAAGCTTTATTTTTCCATGTCTTACAGACTAGTAGGGGATTCCTAAAGCTAGCTAAATACCTTTATAGTGTTACTAAGCATTTTAATCCTGGATAGAAAGAAGCAAAGAGAAATTTTTAAAAAGAGAAAAGCATAATAAATGTACTTTTGAGTAATTGGATTTATTACAACTAGAAAAATATGCTTTGCCAAGATAAATACCCATTGCAAATCAGCATCGTCAGAGTTCTGAATTCACTTAAATATTTTAGTAAATTTATTAGCCCTGTTTTGGCAAAATTATAATTTTTAAATGCCCCAAAGCCAGGAAAAATAGAGATATGAATGCTCTTAAGACAAGCTTCTCTATTTTTTTAGGTGTAAAAGGAACAGAAACAAAATTTCCTCTAAATATTACACGATTTACATGTTTTCCAGGAAATTTATGTTTATTTTTAAATGCAAAAATATCAGGAGCCATTTGGCAAACCTGAAATATGGATTCAAACACACACACACACACACACACACACACACATATACAATATGAAATACACTTAATGAACAACCTTTGAACAGCACACCTGCTTAGAAAGCACCAACAAAACAAGTTCAGGGCAACAGATTTCACTACAATCACACAATGGGTGAGCTGCTTAATCAATTCCAATACTGTTTGCTCCAGTCTAATCATGATTTTTGCCAAATATGAACAGGCTCTGGCTTTTGAGTAAAATTTCTCACCATGAAGCTTTTAGTATATTTTATACAATTACCTGGATTATCACTACTTTTAAAGATTTCATCTTAATTTATTATATTTCAAAAATTAGATTAGTGCTTGTAAGAATAATAATTTTTCTAAGCCATTCTGAAATATTAACATCACCCACAGTAGTGCAGTTTTGCAGTCAGTGGTCCTTTAATTTTCAGTTGTGTCTTTGCTTATGATCTAAGTTAAGAGCTTTCCCTATGACTGTATAAATACCTAGTGGCTCTTCCCTCCTGCCAATTTCATTTGAGGGCCTAGTTTTGGTCATCATTCTTTAGTTCAATCTTTGGATTATACTATCCTGGTGCAAACTGGTGAAAGCCTATGTTTCTTTTGGTTTTCTTACATATCAATAGAAGAAAAATCATAAAGTTAAAACTATTAAGATTGCAGTAAGTTAGGAAATTTTAAAAAATATATATAGAAAATGACACAAACAAAAGAATCTACCAAGATCTACAGCCTTTGACTTTTCTTTGATAATAGGACAATATGGCACTTCAACCCATGGCATTAGGGTCCTAAAGCCAAACTAGCAGTCAATAAATATCATGAACCACAGCCAACTTGAATTTGATTACTCAGTGGTTATAGAGCTGAAACCCAAAGCCCCTGAAAAGAATCCTAAGCTTGTGACATTTACAAAGCTGTTTCTAAAGACAAAACAGGTATGAAAGGTCATGACAGACTAAGGCTTCAGGGGGCAGGAGGAGGGAGCTATTCATCCACAGAAAGATTAAAGGATTCAAAGTTGTAGAGAACAAAGTTTGTAATTTTTCTGTATACAAGAGAAGGTTTGTTTGTGATGCATATACCTACCATGAACCTTAAATCTGAAAACACAACAAAATTAGTATGGAATAATTGCATTCCCTTCAATCATTTTTTCAGGTCCCCTTTCCTTCACATACCCTATGAATCCCAACATGAAAGCACATGGGAAAAAAACAGTAAAAGAATTGAAGAAACAAGAGAAAGTGGAGAAGTGGAGCCCATTGTTTTTACAGCTATGTTCTGCATAATAATTTGGAGAATATATTATAATCTAGAAACTTTGGCCGATAATTCTATATAGTAGATACTTTGGGGCTTCCTTGCTAGCATCCATTCCCTGTCCTTCTCAATAACTACTGATATTTTTTAGAAAACCACATGATCCAAGCAGGCTGTCTTAGGCTGAGATAACTAACCTAGATTGACCCAATATCAATTATATAATATTTATTTATCTGTTATTCATATAACCTATATAAACCAATAAGCTTGAACTAATTCCATCTCTGGTCTTTTCATTTATTTGGGCTAAAAAACTTCCATTTTTTTTGTTTAAATTTGTCTGTGTCATGTTTCTGGCTACCTGCTGCAAACAAATGAATCCTAACTGATCTCTCAGTGTAAACCTTTAGGAATAGCTAAATTAGTGTTATTTAAACTTCTCCATTTTTGTAACTGTATTACTATTTTAAAATATATTATGCTATATTCTGAAATTTTTTTAAATTCTTGAATTGAAATCATCATCAAAGATTGACTTTGAACAAAAGTACCAATTTTTAGATTACAAAATGTCTTGACATCAATTATCACGAGCTTTTAATTAATGTCTCAAGCAGGAAATAGCCATCAGCATATTACTTAATTGGCATTTTCTTCATATTTGAATATTATCAAATTTTAACATTTGCTTTAAATAAAGCCACCTGCTTCCGTTGTATTCATTAGTAACAGTCATAAAATAAAGTTTTACTGAACGATTTTCAAACATTTGTGTTTTTCAAAGTAATATCCTTATCAATATAACTCTATTTGTCTTATATATGCATTTATAAAATACATATTTATGCAATATATATAGAGTATCATTTAGCCTAATAAAGCATTGATCATCACAATATAAACTTACAAACAAGACTCAGCTCTATTCTTTTTTTAAATAAAGATGTATAAAATAATTATTTGTGTCTATAGTAAAATCACTTACATTTTCTGGATTCATAAGCATTATCTACAAGAAGAGAAGGGTGAACTATATCCCCACTAGTTTCTTCCCCAATTTCAAGTTGTTGATGTAAGGAATCTAAAATTATCACTTCTCCAATGCTTTGCCATAAGAATGAACTCCTCAGGTCAAGCCTAATAATGAAAATACTTGGAAATGTGACAATAAAACATTTCAATTGTTACTATTAGTAGCTTAAGACTGTTAATTTATAACATGTATATTTTATTAAAAATTGGCAAAAACAAATTAAGTTCTGAGGCTACAAACATATGCAGTAAACATGTGTATTTTGTCAACAGAATTTAAAACTAATGAAAGAAAGTGAGTTGAAAAACTACAAAAAACAAGATACACTCTAAATAATAAAAGCTTGCTTCACTATTGCCCCATATGCAAAAGCTGTAGTAAAGATGATTAAAAAGGAGAAAAAGGAAGCAGTATTTGCATTCATTCTGGTAATAGAATATGAAATTAAAGCATGAAGGGATTAATGTTTTAAAGCTTGACTTGCAGTGATAAAGCTAAGGTATTAGAACAGACAACATAACCGTTACAGGATAGACAAGCAAAGAAAAAGCAGCGAATGCCTTAAAGATGAGCAAGTCAACCTAGAATGGAATTACAAAATGATTAATCAATACAAATGAGAAACTGTACAAGGAAAGAGAGCTTGGTGAGACTTCTTATGGGACTCAACACTGCGGCCGCTTAAAGATAATGAAAGGAGCCCCGGCAAAGCCAAAGAAATGCTTTCATTCCGTAGCAAAGTCATTTGTGAACAGTTTAAATTACCCTAATCACCTCCCCTCCAGCCGTCAGTAGGCTCTGACTCTTTAGTTATTTAAAAAAAGGAGTTTGGGGAAATGAGTTCTGCGAATCTAAGCTGCAAAATAATTATACACACACCGTTTTAGCATTTTAACAATGCAATCCCAAACATTTGTTCTCATTAGAATGCAAATCGACTCATTTAATAATCCCACAAGAGAATTCCACCACACTCAGCTTAAAAAGCGCAATGGTATTCAAAATATTATTAATAAATGCCAAGTATGGAAAAGCCAGTTTGCTTTGCCAACAGCTCAGGCTAGATAAAAGAAATAGACTTACATTTCCAACCTTTTTTGTGTGTTGTTTTTTTGACCAAATTTAGTTTAATTGAAATTTAACAGTTGAACTGGTCTAGGAAAGACTTCAAAACAGGAAAAAAAAAAAAAACCAAGGTGACAATATCCTCTGTCTGGCACATAAACTTTCACACTCAATCACAGAGTCACAGCTTATCATGCAAACCAAAGACATCCATTTATCCTGAGTAGTGTCCCATTTCATTACTCTAAATTGTTACTAATTGTCTTAACCCATGGTAGACAGGAGACAGTTTGGGATTTAGTTTTGTCCTAAGTTGCAAACTTGGAATAATCATCAGAATTTATGAATGTGAGCTATGTTTAGCAAGAGTCTTCAGTAGGAATAAAAACTTTTTTCAAAAAAGTACAGTTTGGGCCCTAAACAACCCACATAGCTTTTTTACATAGTTAACATTGAAAAATGAGTATTATATACAACCTGAATCATAACATGAATTGATTCCCCAAAACATTTATTTTAAAAGAGTCTTCTAGACCATTTTTCAATTAGGAATATTACTTACATGTGGAATGGACATAATTTTAGTAAAATTCAATCATCAATTCACTCATTTTTCATTCAGATTTTTATATGCAAGTCACTGTCCTATTTTATGTCTTCATTATCAGTGTGACTTTCTTTGATTTAATTTCTTGCTCATATCTGAGCCTCCTTTTCCTTTGTATTTCGAGGAACTATGGAAACTACCAATCACTTTTCTAACTCATTGTACATGCACTAAGAAAGGATTTAAAATGTAAACACAGAGGCAAATGGCTAAAAAAGTGCTACCCTTTAGAGGAGTAGTGCCATTAAAAAAATATGAGAGTAGATTTTCAGACATAAAGACAGATCCAAATATCTGTTTTGCACATTCTTTGTGAGGGGGTAAGAGTAATAGTGTAGAGGGGATTATTTTATTGAATCATCAAAACCAGAAATAATTAAATCAATGTCTATATACATAAGTGAATGATTGTGTACACACACCTGCGTGAATACACACACACACACACACACACACACACACACACACACACACCAGGATAACACCTGAATTGTTTCCCCAATCAACTATGATCAAATTAAATGATTCAGTTGCAAACAATTAGACAGACTGTGATCCACATCTGCTAATAAAAGCATATTTATTATATTCAGACTTTTGCATACATATTCAGAATTTGAAGTTAATACAGTATGGTTTAGATGGTTTATTTTATACAAACATTTATAGACCAGAAAAAAATACTCTTAAAATGGGTTATGAACTAAATTGTGTTCCTCCAAATTCATATGTTGAAGACTTAATCCTCACTGTGACTACCTTTGGAAATAGAGCCTTTAAAGACATACTTATTAAATGAAGTCATAAGAGTAGGGCCCTAATCCAATCCCAGGGTCCTTAAAGGAAGAGGAAGAGACATCAGGGATGTGTGTGCACAGTGGCAAGGCCATGTGAGGGCCCACTGAGAAGGTGATCATCTGCAAGCCAAGAAAAGGGGCCTCAGGAAAAAAAAAATCTGCCAACACCTTGATCTTGGATTTCTAGCCTCTAGAACTGCGAGAAAATAAATTTCTGTTGTTTAAGCCTCCCAGGGTGTGGTATTTTGTTATCGCAGCATGAGCTAGCTAATACAGGATGTCATCTCTTTTCTCAAAATTCCTTAGGCACATTCTGTACCTTTCTCACACTGTACACACAGATTAACATAAAGAACAGATAATACCGAGAAGATGCCAGAGAAACAATGAAGTCTTTTATTAAATACAGGGTTTAGAATGGTATTCAAGTTGGTAATTCAGGAATCAAAAGATGGATAGTTGGGAACAATTAAGGGAAAAATGGTGATGTTTATCTATTTGAGAAAATGGTCTAAAATAATTACCCAAAGCAGTTGCATTATAATTAACAAAGGCAAGAGCAATGTTCTTTTAACCTAACAAAGTCACAAAAATAAGATAGGCTCCAAAAGCAATAGTTAGGATAAGCCTCCTCCACTGTAATTAATGGGTAACAGTAATCACCCTCATTGAAAAGTAGTGAGGTCAGTTGGTATCTACATACGAACATCAACCGAGCTGTTAAAATATGCAGTTTAATCTCCCAAGACTTTTCTCTATAGCAAAGGACATTTCAGTGAAGATAAAAGGATCCTACCATACTGTTTTCCTGTATACTAGCAAATATAAAAGTAAAAGTGACTATAGATGAAGGGGATGAATATATGCTGACCTGTTTTGAGATGGGTAGTCATTTGTAATTATATACCCTGCTAGATGCATTCCTGTAATACATGTATTCCAGAGGCATCTGTTATTTGGGAATGGAGAAAGGCAATTTTCAAGACATTTCAGAAGGGAGCATGGAATATGTCCTAGAAGAAGACTGAAAAAGCACGGGATGACTGATGGTCACAGACAAGAAGGAAGGAAAGATCAAAAGCAAACTGGCCACTGCAAATTTGCTTTGTTTGCTTGTGATTTCAAATAAGACTTTCTCAGCATTGTAAGAAAGTAAAGTGGTTATCGACACTTTAGGGATACCCTGAACTGCTGTGCCACAAACTGGAGAGGAGAGCAATAGGAGTGCTTTCAAAAAGCCCACCCACACCCAGGGATCCTTGAAGTATTCTTACTAAACTTAAACCATCAAACTTTCTAGCAATAACAACCATTACCAAGAACTAGGAGGGGAAAAGAACATAGTAAATAACGCTACAAGGAAGCAAAGAGACAAAAGCAGAACACGGGGCAGTCTGTAATGAATGAAATATTAATTTTGATAATTGGGCTAATGGCACTGAGACAATGATTTCTGTAAGAAAATATGACTTTTTAAAGAGATACACTGAAATATGTAAGGCTTAAGTATCATAATGTCTGGATTTTATGTTAAAACGATGCAGTAAAAGTAAGCAAAGATACACACGACGCTAATGTGACAAACCCTTTATGATTCTGAATCTGGATAATGAATATATAGGGGATGTTCTAGTTTTCAGACATTTTATATTTAAAGTTTTTCATGATGAAAAAATGAGGAAGCCAAACTCAAAGAACAATATCAAGTGAATCAGCCCAAAGCTTTGCAAAGCCATTAGAAGACAGAATCATTTCCAAGCCAGCCAGAGTCCTCTATATCCTGATGGACTGGATTATCAAACCAAAGAATATGGCACTCATGAGCAAGGCTGTAAAGTTAAGAGGATTCAGAGAGACAGACACTGACAGTGCCTATCCAGTCATTATCAAGATATCAGGAAGTCTTCGACATCAGATTCTCAGTATTTCTTTTCTCAGTGACAATGTTTTCTATCCTGAGATGACTAAAGAACAGAGGCATCAAACTGGTGGACTACAAGATTGCTGGCAGGTCTTATTTGGTCCTCATAGTGTGTTTTTTTTTTTAATGTTTTTATTTATTTTTGAGAGAGTGCAAGCAGGGGAGGGGCAGAGAGAGGGGAACAGAGGATCTAAAGCGGGCTCTGTGCTGACAGCAGCAAGCCAATGTGGGATTAGAACCCACAAAGCATGTGAGATCATGACCCGAGAGAAGTCGGATGCTCAACTGACTCAGCTACCCAGGTTCCCCCACATATTGTCTTTTTAAACCTGTTTTACTTTTCACATAAACATTTTTTTTTTAATTTTTTAAAGGATTTTTTTTAACGTTTATTTATATTTGAGACAGAGAGAGACAGAGCATGAACAGGGGAGGGGCAGAGAGAGAGGGAGACACAGAATCGGAAGCAGGCTCCAGGCTCTGAGCCATCAGCCCAGAGCCCGACGCGGGGCTCGAACTCACGGACCACGAGATCGTGACCTGAGCTGAAGTCGGACGCTTAACCGACTGAGCCACCCAGGCGCCCCTCACATAAACATTTTTTTTAACCTCTCCTAAAAAATCAAGATGATTTGGTTTTATTTTCCAGTGTCGTCATTCAAGTACACTGAGGGGCAGCTGCTCCTTTAGATAGTGGCACACGCTCTGCAGTCTCCAGGAAGGGCTAACAGTTTATTACAGTATAATTTCAATGTTCAGCATTGTCAGCCTGGCTCCGGTAGGCATTTATTTTGTGACAACTGATGTGGTTTGCTCCATACTATGCCTACAAAAGCATTCATTACACATGGGATAAAATAACTGCCTGAGCTTTCTGCATCAGATTCTACTTAACATTTAGGCCATTATGTCCCATATTTCTGATTCCATGCTTACTAAATAATCTAGGGGTTCTCATGAGAAGCTATTTATGGTGTATGCATTTGTAGTACATGGACAATCCTACATTTTAATCTTGGTTCTTTGACTCCTTGACCTCAAGCCCTTTATATCTAAGTTTACTAATTATTCATATGGGATTAATAACTATAGCTGTTCATGAAGCTGTTTTGAATATTAAATAAAACAATGCATATAAAGCATTTGCTCCAAAAATTGGCATATATTAAAAAACAGGAACTGTTACTATTATTAGAAGTAGTAGTAGTAATAGTGGTAATATTTCATGGGAATTGAGTATTTTTTTTTTTTTTTTTGGTCTATGACAGTGAGGTTTTAAGGAAAATTAGTAAACTGTTTTTCAGGTATGATTCAGCTTTCCATGTTGTTTGATCATACAAGGGAAATAGACTGATCAGGGAAAAACGACATGTACCAGTTATCAACTTACTGCCTCTTAGCTCCAACTCTATCCTTTCTTATACAACTCTGTGCACCTGAAGCTAGATATGTACCCATTCCCCCTTTACCAGCTGGAACACTGTTAGACCAACAGAGTAGGGCAAAATGAAGGGGCTTCTCTTCCTGGTGTGGTACTTGTTTTCTTGCACCTAAGATGCTGCTTTCTTGCCAAAAAAAAAAACAAAAAAAAACAAAAAACAAAAGTATGCAGGAGATTCAGAGGTGTTCAAATTCCAGTGACTTTTTCCAGCATCCTACTAGAAGTCTCCCAGTAAGTTTTAATCATAGTTGAAAGGGATATTTCCATGTAAGTTTCACCAGTATCTTGGTGAGTTTTCAATATTAGTGTCACCACTGGTCGAAAAGTACCTCAAGCAACCTAGTGTGGGGTTTCTTGTTGTCATTCCTGGTCAAGAACACCTCAGCAACCATTTCCACCACTGAAAGGGGGAGAGACACACCCCTTGCAACAAAGTTTAAATCTCAGTTTTGGGGAGGATATGGTTGCTCCTCCAACTTGATTCCTTCCTTGGATACTCCTGCCTCAACATTAGAGGTAACAGTTATCCATTACATCTACTATTCCTGCATTCTTGGGACTTTAGACCTCTTAGAAAACAATTCCTTGTTACTACTTAATATTTTTTTTAGTTAATTTCCTAGTAAATTTTCTAGTAAATTTCTCTATAGGGAAAAACCTACAGATAGGTGGATAGATTGATTGACTGACAGATAGACAGATAGATATGGCAAAAAACATACACTGTTCTGACCCAGATAGCATCCCTTGCTCAATTACTCTGATAGTGTTTACTTTACTTTCTTGGGGAACTGTCTTCCCCCCAAAATACTTGTGGTCCCACAGCAACTACCAATCACCATCCCACCTTGTCCTCCTGAGTCCCAGTCTCCCCTTCATGTGGTTAACATGTGACACAGACTAGATCAATCATAGTACTTCATTTTTCTGGCCACAGTGATTATTTCTGGGTTGGAAATAATCCAATCCAGGACAAGTACGTCTCCCCTTAGGATACTATATTTGAATAAAGGGAAGGAGAAGTTTTCCCTTTCCTCTTAGATTACCAACTCTAAAGATGTGGAACTCCTTCCTTTGACCAGTGTGTGGTCAAAGTAAAATATGACTAAAACAAACAAACAAACAAACAAACAAAATTAGTCAAGAGGAAAACAAACAAACAACAAAAAAAACCACACACACCAAAACAAAACAAGAAAATGATGGATTTTGATAGGATTTGGGAGGGAAAAGGAGAAGAAAAAAAAGAGACCAATTCTAGACCAATAGCATCATTAAAGTTCACAAATTTCCTGAGTCATCTCTAACCTTGGAACTTGCAACTCCATGAACCAACTTTTTTTTTTATCTTATTTTATTTTGTATGCTATTTGAGTTGTTGCAACTAAAATAACCTGAACTAATTCCACAGTTAATTAATAAATTGAAATCATATTCTATTTCAATGTCACAGTGATTCAGAATTCTTGAGCACTATTCCAATGATATAGAAAGAAAAATGAATAAATCTCTTTAAATAGAAAACTACATCCAAATAGCTTTTTCATATCCAAGCATTATATATTTCTGGGTATTCTTTGATTTATTTACATATATTGTGCAATATGAGAGCCTTTTGGAGAGTATCTCTGAAAAAATGCTGTTATTGAATGAACTCTTCCAGAAAAAGGGAACTCTGGAGACCAAATAGGTCATCCAGCTTTATCTGTGAATACTATTGTTTTAATTAATATAGTTGCTTTTCTGCAACTATTGAATTACTTTCAACCAGAGATTCTATTTCTAACCCTTATGCTATACATAAAAAGTCTAATTCTCCCTTTACAAAAACCATAGATAAAACAATAACAACAACAACAACAAGAACAACACCATCAATCAATTTTAGGGCATAAATGTTACAAAAATGTCATAATAGTTTTTCAACTAAAGTCTGATAGTTAAATAAGTGCCTTAATATCACCAAAGTGTTATTCCTTTTTTTTCACTATTATTTACATTATTTGAGTTCTTCGAATTGATTCATATTTCTCTTCTCTACAATGCTCCTTAGCAGCAACTGTAATCAGCATGCTATCCTTTGCGCAAAAAGCTAGCCTTACTGCTATCTTCATAGTTTTAAATATATTTTTTTCTCCTTGGCATGGTATTTAGTGTACGTCAATCCCATGTGAACTCTGATGGTTTCCTGTTTTCAAGAGTAGCTTAAATCCAGCAATTTCCAGAAGGCTTTTTTTTTTTTTTTTTAAACTTCTACTCAGCTCCACTCTTGTGTCTCCTGTTCTCTCTTGGCTTGAGTGTATTTAGTGCACACACTTCTTACTGACTCCATATTTGGATGTTTCAATTGTAAATGAATAATCTTTCTTCCTACTTATATTTTATAGATTATTTTAGAACATGAATTGGGTCTTCTATTAAGTTTTGGACCCATTACTTTATCTTGTCAAGTTATACACTAAGAATTGACTACAGGGGCACCTGGGTGGCTCAGTTGGTTAAGTGCCTGACTCTTGGTTTCAGCTCAGGTCATGATTTCATTGTTCGTGAGTTCGAGCTAAGTCAGGCTCTGTACTGACAGCATGGAGTCTCCATGGGATTCTTCTCCTTGCTCTCTCTCAAAATAAATAAATAAACTTAAAAAAAATAGCTCCATACCAACATAAAAGTGACAAGAGGAATCTACTTATAGATAATAGACTACACGTTAGCAGAGAATCAAGGCAAGTGCCGGGGAAGTTTTCATTTTGTTTTCATTCGCTTAATAATGCACATGTCTTTTTGTAACATGCTGTCATGCAGCTTCCATTACTGGGATACAATGTTAGAATATGTTCACAAGTAGCAAGTTTATATAAGAAAATAAACTTAGCCAAATAAATATTTTTTTTCTGCTTCTGAAAACACAATGGGTGATATTTTCCTTATTAGAAAACATTAATGTTTTTCATAAAATTGAACTTATTTGGGTCACATTATTAGAGATGTTTTCTTCCTTTGGAAAAACTAAACACGATTATATTCTACACCTGAATTTCTTTAATCATCAAAATATAAGGGAGATGTTTTTAACAGACTTGAAAATACCACATTCTATGTCTTTGGACTTCAACTCTAAGTAACAGTAATGTTATGAGAACACAAGTTTATGTCCATATACATATGTGTATGGACATTGTCCCTTCCATTTCTAAAACACTGTCGCTATAGTTTCTAAAGCACTCAATCATGATAATTTTTTTTTAATTAGACCAATGTCTGTTCCCTTAAAAAGCATTAATGTAATATTGAAGATTAAAATTGTAATTTATTTTAGGCAATCTAGACATAATATTCATTCTTTCATTTGAATTTTTTTACCTTTTGAATCCCTTCACCCATTTCTCCCACTCCCAACACTATCCTCCCTGCCTCTGTTCCCTGTGTATATGATTGTTTTTTAACATTCCACATATATGAGAAATCATATGGTTATCTTTGTTTGACACATTTCACTTAGAACAATGCCCTAGGTCCATCCATGTTGTTGTAAATTGTAAGAATTCATTCTTTATAAGGGCTGAATATATATATATATATATACGTATATATATATATATATATATATATATATATACATATGTATATGTATGTATATATGTATGTATACATATACATATATACACACACATATATATATATATATACATATATATACATATATACATATATATACATATATATATATATTACAGTTTCTTTGTCCATTCATTTCTTGGTGGACATTTAGACTGTTTCCATAGCTATTGTAAATAATCCTGCAATGAATATAGGTGTGTATATATCTTTTCGAGTTAGTGTTTTCATTCTCTTCAGATAAATATCCAGAAGCAAAATTCTTGGATATGGTAGTTCTATTTTAAATTTTTTGATAAACCATAGTGGCAGCACCAATTTACATTCCAACCAACAGTGTATTAGGATTTCCTTTTCTCCACATCCTTGGCAACGCTTGTTTTTTTCTTGTTTTTCTGGTAACAAACATTCTAACAGGTGTGAGGTGCTCTCTCGTTGTGATTTTGATTTGTACTCCCCTGATGGTTAGTGATGTTGAGCATCTTTTCATGTGCCTACGGCCATTTATAAGTCTTCATTTTTCATTTGGAAAAATGTCTATTCATATCTTCTGCTTATTTTTTACATACATTGTTTGTTTTTTTGCTATTGAGTTGTATGAGTTCTTTATACATTTTGGATACTAGCTTCTTTTTTTTTAATTTTATTATTTATTTTGAGAGAGACAGAAAGAGAAGAGGAGGGTCAGAGAGAGAGGGGAGGGACAATCCCAGGAAGTCTCCCTGCCATCAGTGTAGAGCTCGAAATGGAACTCCAACCCACAAAACTGTGAGATCATGACCTGAGCCAAAACCAAGAGTCAGATACTTAACCAACTGAGCCACCCAGACACCCCTGGACACTAGCTTTTTACAAGTTGTATGATATGCAAATTATTTTTCCCCATTCAGTAGGCTGCCATTTTGTTTGATAGTTTCCTTTGCTGTGCAGAAGCTTTTTAGTTTGCTGTACTCCACTTGTTTATTTTTTGCTTTCAATTGCTTTTGCTTTCGGTGTCAGATTCAAAAAAAATCATCACTATGTCCTGTGTCAAAAAGCTTACCACCTATGTTTTCTTCTAGCAGTTTTATGGTTTCAAGTCTTATGTTCAAGTCTTTAATCCTTTGAGTTAATATTTGTGTATGGTGAAAGATGGTGATTGAGTTTCATTCTTTTGCATGTGGCTGTCCAGTTTTCACACCACCATTTATTGAAAGGACTGTCCTTTCACCATTTACATTTTGGTCCTTTTGTCATTAATTACTTAACCATGTATGCATGAGTTTATTTCTGGACTCTCTATTCTGCTCCACTGAACTATGTGCCTGTTTTTATACCAAAGCCATACTATTATAATTGCTGTAGCTTTGTAATTTAATTTGAAATTAGGTACCATGATACCTCGAGTTTTGTTCTTTATCAAGATTGCTTTGGCTATCTTTTCTAGTCCTATATACATTTTAGAATTGTGGATTCCATTTTTATGAAAAAGGTGATTGGAATTTTGGTAAGAATTGCACTGAATCTGTAAATTGCTTTCATGTAATAGTGAGGACTAAAATTTTATTTTAACTTAACTATAAACTCCTTGAAGTCAGACATTATTTCTTAAAATTCTTTGTAGCAAAAAGTTCTAAGGCAGTGTTAAATTCTATCGATTGATAACTCTTCTACATTTTAGTAAGGTGTCAATCAATACTAGCTAATAAGTAAAGCAGGAATATATGCATTGTTTATTCTTTCTAATTCATGAAAAATATGAGACTATTCTAGTAATATTTACTTACTATGATTTCATTTCAAATTTTTCTGAGTATAAGTGATTTGTGGAGTCTATTTTTGCTTTTACCTTTTGTACTCTTAAGCAATCAGACATGACAGAATGTGCAATTTACTATGGGGTTGGGGGAGTGCCCCTGCTTGCATAGATTTTGTTTTACTCATATTTTCAGTCATCATAGACATGCAATTATTATACAACTGTGTCTTAAAACCATCAAAACAGTTATTTATAAAAAAGAGGAAAGAACCTCCACATACACATTTCCAGGTTAAAATGCTGAGACACTTCTATTCTGATTTAACATTTGTATTTCTAAGTACTTATGAGCCTGCTTCTCGCAGGATAGATTTCTTAATCTTTCCTACAGATAGGTATGTTCATTATTGCCATGCTCACATTTTCTAAATATTAAAAATAAAGTGCTGTGGTTTATATTTTACTGACTATTCAGAATGAATCTAAATTAGCTATATTCATTTTTTATTAAAGTAATCAACTAGATGAACATAGAAAACAAGACCAGTGAATTCAAGTCTCAACACTGTTAAAAAGGAGAGGTTTTTGTTGTTGTTGTTTTGTATTTGGTCACCAAACACCTAAATATGAGGAATTCAATTGAACTTTCACATTTGCATAAACACAAATGTAGTCTGAGTCTATCTGGAACACATTAGAATGTGAAATAATAAATAATCTTGTACATTTGTACCTACTGATACATAAAAAGGTGAGCTCCTTACATGAGTTTATGACTAGCACAATGAATGCTTATTTCCATACAGCATATATAGCTTGGCTAACTTCACAGATCCATTTTCATTATTATAATAAAATTGAAACAATGATCTCTCCACACTTTTATGGATAACTAACATGTTCATTTAAAACTCTTCAGCATTTTATAAAACAAACAAACAACCAGTGGGTGTTTGAGTGGCTCAGTCGATTAAGCATTGGACTCTGGATGTTAGCTCAGGTCATGATCATGAGTTTGAGCCCCATGCTGGGCTCTGCACTACTCATTCAGAGTCTACCTTGAATTCTCTTTCTCTCCCTCTCTCTCTGCCCCTCCCACTCTTTCTCTCCCTCTCAGGATAAATTAAAAAAAATTTAAATTTAAAAAACAAACAAATACAATAAACAAAACAAAACCAAAAACCAAAAACTAAAAACCAAAGAAAAAAACCTCTTCAACATTTTAATTCCTGTTTAAATTAATATTCAATATCTGAACTATATATGTAAAGGCATATTAGAATATTATTTAAATATATAAATAGTAAACACATTAGGTATAATAGCTATGTTTTTTTTAATTTTGTTTAAATTTTGCTCCAGACTAATTTACAAATCTTTTTTTTTTTAATTTTTTTTAACGTTTATTTATTTTTGAGACAGAGAGAGACAGAGCATGAACGGAGGAGGGTCAGAGAGAGGGAGACACAGAATCTGAAACAGTCTCCAGGCCCTGAGCTGTCAGCACAGAGCCCGACGCGGGGCTCGAACTCACGGACCGTGAGATAGTGACCTGAGCCAAAGTCGGCCGCTTAACCGACTGAGCCACCCAGGTGCCCCACTAATTTATAAATCTATACTGAGAGTTGTTATGTAACATTACTCAAATCTTTATATCATATTTATGAAAATAATCCTGTTTCAAATCATGTGACCACTTCACCTTCATTAACGTAACCTCCAGTTTTCTATTTTCTGTCCCATTACTATTTTTGTGGTTCTTATCCCTTTCTGAAATTACGATATTTACATATTTTTTTAGTTCATCTGTCACCCATACCAGAAGAGTTATAAGAATAGCAACAAAAACAACATTTAATGGCACTTAATAGTAACTTACATTTAGTGAGTAATTATTATAAGATAGAAACTATTCTAGGGACTTTACAGGTATTAACACATTGAATCCTCATTAGAAACCTCTGAACTTGGTACTATTATTATCTCTATCTGGTAGATGAAGAAACTGAGTCACAGAGAGGTTTCCTGGCTCATCCACAGTCCAATTCAAACAGTGCTCTCTCGTTGCTTCTTCAATATTCTTCCTCTTTCCTTTTCACTGTTGCTTGCTTTATTCATGGCTCACTGCTAATTTCTATGAGAATCACCTTCTTTATAAAAGTGAAATAGGTGTTTCGACAAAAGTGTTAAAAGTATAATATTCAAATATGTAAATATATATTTAGTAATATATGTTAAAATATAAATATATATATACATATATAATCAATAAAGTAGTAGTTAGGGGATACTGATCAAGATACAGTCCATTTTGCACTTTTAAAATATTTCTCAGAGTAAGTTGTAATAGTGAATGTCTTGTCCTCAACATTTTGGTGGCTCCTTCCTATCTGCCTCTACAAACCCCGAATACTCTTACTGAACTGTGTATATTTACAGAGGTATTACCTTTAAGGAGAATACTAAAAAAAAAAAAAAAAAAAAAAAAAGGCTGTTAAGTTGTCATTTAGCTATTTCCACTCTTGTTCCAATCTAGTTTGTGTCCCTGCCAATACATTGAGATGCTCCAGTCAAGGTAACTGGCAATCTCTATCTCTGTGTTCTCAGACACTGGTTACTTTTCTCTTCTTTCTCCTCTCTGAACTTCTCAGATACCCCCATGCTTGTTTTCCACGTAATTCACCTCCTTCTCAGTGTCTTCTGATTTTGCACCTCTATCTAAGTTTTAAATGCAAAGTTACTGAGATAAAACGACAAGCATCAGGGTAGCCCACTCAAAGAATGACCAGTAATTTGCAATAATTTACTAACTGCTGTTTTTGCTCCAATTATCAAATGCTTTGCTTCTTGCCTGTAGCTTCTTCTTTTTTTCCAGACTATGAAAAAAAGAAAAAAACAACAAAGATCTCTAAAAGTACACCTGTCTGTTACATTCAATTATTTAAACTTTATCCTCAAACACAAGACAACCATCTTTGAAGTCGTACAGAACAGTACACACTGTACAGAAATAAAACATTAACCATATTTTCACACTTCAGATGGCAAGAGACTGTATTCTTGGACTGAAGTGTATCTGTTGAAATAATAGAAGGTAAATGAACATATGTCTACACTATCTTAATTCACATTACTCTGAAATAAAATAATAATGAGAGTAAGGGGTAGAAAAAGATATATTCTGGTCAAATAATTTTGGTATATGTTGTTTACTATGTCTTTGCTTAGGATCACAATACACATTTGCATATAAAAGTCTCCAAAAAGCAGTACAAAGAAGAAACTGGTTATTTTGTTTAGCAGGTATTACCAAAGCGGATTTGAATATGGTACTTTATCACAATATCTCTCTTTAATTTTGAGAGACAGTCCTACTAATACACCTTGCAACATTATCTTGTGATATGCTACTTTGGAAAATGTTATTATAGAAAAATTACCTGAATAAATAAAATCAGAAGCACTATTTACATCAATCAGTTGTCAGTATTTTATTACTGTAATTATTACTATCATCATCATCATCATCCTTTAGATCAAGAATTGTTACTTAAGTTGAAGGAGGAAAGGAATAACAGGATCACTTTCTCAAAATATCTCTCTTTAGGCCCACACCAAAATTTCTGAGTCAAACTTAAAGGAGAAAAACCCAGGGAGATAAATAATCCTCTGGAAAAGTTCCACAGGTGATTCTAATACTGATATATTGCTCCCTTCTCCAGTTTTGTCTTTTCCCCCAATCCCTGATCTATATAATTATTCCTATTTTTCAGCTTTACTTGGTTTTATAAATGAGCATATTAATCTCTCAATTCCAAATGTGACAAATATAACCACAAATTTTGCCATTAGTTTTAAGGGTTCATAGAAAGCCTTGTTCTTGTTTCCTTAGGTATCTAAACTGGTAGGCTTTACATAAATAATAATTTCACTCAAAACATCTCTAATTTGGGGCCCATAGATCATGCTGCAAATTTTCCTATAGTGAATTAAAAATTATTCAGCTCTGTGGTATTTCAGCTTAGCACTACAGTTTAACAAGTACCAATGAATGTTCTCATTGGAAAAATATAATGAATATTGTATTTGCACGATTATATTTATATCATATAAACCAATGTTCAAAGCTGAGGAAACAATCAACAAAATTCAAGAAGAGTTGAATTTACCAGTGAGATCATTTTCAAATTATTGGGAAGCATGATCTTTTTAAAACTAACAGGATCTGGCATTGGTTGTTTTGAATTGATGGTCTGTTTTGACCATACTGGCCAAGCTGGTTGTAAGACATTCAACTTTAAGTTCCAACTGGCTTTTGCTATACACATGTGGATCCAATATTCATTCATCTGGCTTTAGTTACAGTCCCACTTTAATTTGTGAAGGATTTGTCCACTTTATCAACTGATATTTATTCATTTTACTTGACTTCCAAATTGGCAGGACCTCTCTAACACCATCACATGGAATCCAAATTTGCAAGGCTGATCAAATTTCAGACACAAGTCACAATAAACCATAACCCTCCATTCGCACTTCAGAAAATCATTGACTATACAGTTCTTTGCTTATGTACTGTCCCCCATAGATAGAAAAGCAGTGGGGAAGACATTTCATAAGTGTTATGAAAAAGAAAGGGTTATTCTTCCCAAAGAAGTCATAGCCTAGTGAATCCCTTTTATATGTAAACTGATTGACATTCCTTCTGTCTACAGATTATAAATCAAAATTATTTTATAGCTTTCCCTTTAAGAAAATGCCAACCATTTCTAAATTTATGAACAAAAGAAGCATAAAGAATCTGGCAGACTGCTTAGTAAATAAGAAAACCTTTTACTAATGAGAAGTATAGATACAATGCTGAAATATCACTACTTCTATGGGCTAGAACATGCATTTGGTGAATGAGTATGCATATTTCATATACGGTTTCAATAAACTGTCATCCTATTCATAATTCCACTACTGACTTATCCAAATGCTGCTTAGAAGTAATTATCTCTGCTAGTACATTATAAAATTAAGATAGTATCTATTGATTAAAAATATTTTGACACAGCAAATATGTTTTCAATTTGTTAGGAGAAAAAATAAAACTACCATAATACCTTAAGACTAGATATGAATATAAAATTCAACCTCTAGCCAGGAAACCTTAATTTGAGTACCAACATTTAAAAGCTGTCATGTGAGCATATAGTTCTATAAAGCAAACTGATCTTTCAGGAAATTCAAGACGTGTTTGTTTACATTTCCACTGAGCATTTCTCTTTCTAGAGAGGAGAGTCATAGCTATGAGTAGATTTACTGAGAGGATCTGCATGCCGTCAGCATCACGCATCTCCATAGTCTCTAGCTGGCTTGGGGCAGAGGTGAATTATCTGGTTTATGGGGGCTCAGATAGAGGTCACTGCTTGGATTGCAATTCTGACTTGCCTGTAGTTTATTTTGTGTAAATGTGGAAGTAGCAGCTTCTGAATCCCTGTAGTGAAGGAAACCTTATCCTCTGTTTGAGGCTGGATTTACCCTGAGTTTCCATGATGAGATTTTATAAACAAAATTCTTTTCTTGGCAGATATAAATATGGAGAGACTTTTCTTTCTTTTTTTTTTTTTTTTTCCTGAGAATCATTATAGGCACCAAAATGTGACTATTAACATGTCAAAGTATATTTGGGGTAGAAAGTGGACATGCTCATTTCTAAAATGTGCAAGTTGAGACATGAATCACTTAATTTTCATTAAAAAAAAAAAAAACACTCAATGGCATACAGTGCTTCTAAACTGTCCTGAATTTCGATGTTGAAAAGAGGATTTATACTCTGTATTTATAGAACAAGTAGAAATTTATTTTGATGATAATGTCATTAAGGCAACAGCATATTGGGACTAAAGAAACACTGTTGGATCATTTTCTTGACATTAAAATTTTGTGCCAATTTTATTGTTTATGGGTATTGAAGAGAAAAAAAAAATCTGGGTAGCAGTTTAACATCCTTGCCAATTTTAAAATGTCCAACAAGGCAAAGAACTGGCCAAGTTTCAAATACCCCTAAAAGGTCATCGTCTTGAGGCAGGATGAGCACATATCATACAGCTGGATGTTTTTATGTCACTAAAGAGCACATTTCAGAACAGTTTTCTCCAGGTCTCAAGGTTGGCAATTCATGAAGGCAGAGTAAATTGCCAAAAACACTCTTTTAAACAGGAGGTGTTTAATGAAACAAGGCTGGATATCTCATATACTCATAGGATTTTTTTTCCCCTTACCAACAAGTAATTCGAAATATATCAAAAAGATCATTCACTGGCCTCAGGTGGGAGGCAGGAAAACATAATTACTTTACTTCTTAACTTAAATGGGGACATTGAGTCAGTAATTATTTACTTTCTCTTTAGAAACATCATTTTATCCTGCTGGTATTATGTGAGTAGTTCACATTAATGGAAAATCCATTTGGCTTTATTACGGTAGAAGGTATTCAAAAGCAATCAAATCTATTGTCAAACTGGGGTTGACTTTGCAGAAAATGATTTCAAAATGGCCTTTATTTTGTTAAGGAAATTCTATGTAACTATTACAAAGAGGATAATTATGGACATAATAAATTAACTGTCACTGGATTTAATTGAGCAAGTATGAACTATTGGTTGAGTTCAAGTAATGAAATTTGGGTTAGATCATAGAAGTCTAAACACTGAGACATCTTAGCAGTCTTTTAGGCATATGCAAAAATAAAATGTTCAAAAGTTACAGTGATTTTATCTGTGTAATAAAGAGCTTTCCCATGAGTTTATTTAAGGTCTAGGTATAGGATTAGAACTTTATTTCCTCCTCTACTCCATGAAAACATAGGATGTCTTTTCTCCAGATGATCTCTCATTTATAGAGGGCAAAATGTAGACAATGCCATGAAGAATTCAAAGGCATGAGTTCCCAGCTCCAGCTTTCTTAGGGGGCAAAGAGGATAGCACATAGACTTAACTCATTTATTTATCCATTTGCTCATGAACAATTATAGAATCTCTCCTGTGTTCCAGGGATTATTCTCATTCTCTCAAAATAAACACATAAGCTTAAAAAGTAAAAATAAAAAATAAATAAAAAAGAGGTTCTACTAAAATTTATCTGATGTAGACATATTTGTTTAAAATTACTGAATATTTAAAAATTAATAAAAAGATGAGCTTTTCATTTTATAAAATGTATAAATTTGTTTAAAATAATATACTCTATTTTCAAATTTTATTTTTCATAAAAATTTCATTTACCCAACATTACCATATATAGGTATATCTCATCCCTGAACATGAAGTTAATAATACTTTTAGTATATTTTACGAAGCTTAAATTCACAGTTGTTATTATGTCCTTCATTACAAATCATTAATTCTTTAAATTTTTAAAAATGTTTTAGTATTTATTTTTGAGAGAAAGAGACATACAGAGTGCAAACTGGGGAGGGGCGGATAAAGAGGGAGACACAGAATTCGAAGCAGGCTCCAGGCTCTGAGGTGCCAGCACAAAACCCCACTCGGGGCTCAAACTCACAAACTGCAAGTTCATGACCTGAGTTGAAATTAGATGCTTAATCAACTGAGCCACCCAGGCACCCCTATAAATCATTAATTCTTTAAATGTGTGTTGCAAGCTATGTAGTAAATATTAAAATATATTTTGACTTATTAGCCTCAGAATAACTGAATTAACTTATCCTGCAACCTGCATTCTATGTGTAGAATATGTGTTTGATTTTCCTGTATTGCTAAGTTCATCAAGTACATATTGGTAGCATTTTATATGTGTTATTTGTTTGTGATTAAGAAGCTGAAATGTTCCTACTAGTCATTAAAAAAAAAAAAGGAAAAAAACAAAAGAAAATTAGTGGTATGTCTTTTGCTGTGTGGCAGGTTTAAGAAAAGCGAATACGGATAGAAACAGGTTAGCTTCAATAAATATGAGCCACCTTGGGAACAGAAGGGTCTGCTTCCTTCTATATGCATCTTGTCTCGGTTACAAGTTACTACAGGTAATACTGATAAATAAGGTAGCTACTCAAAATGAAAACACATGCTGCTTTAAAGAAGTGCTTTGTTTGAAGAAAGAAGGTTAAGCTATGTGATAAAAAATCAGTTTAGGGGCGCCTGGGTGGCGCAGTCGGTTAAGCGTCCGACTTCAGCCAGGTCACGATCTCGCGGTCCGTGAGTTCGAGCCCCGAGTCAGGCACTGGGCTGAGCCTGTTTCTGATTCTGTGTCTCCCTCTCTCTCTGCCCCTCCCCCATTCATGCTCTGTCTCTCTCTGTCCCAAAAAAATAAAATAAAACGTTGAAAAAAAAAAATACTTATAAAAAAAAAAATCAGTTTACAGGGCGCCTGGGTGGCTCAGTGGTTAAGCAGCCGACTTCGGCTCAGGGCATGATCTCGCAGTCCGTGAGTTTGAGCCCCGCGACGGGCTCTGTGCTGACAGCTCAGAGCCTGGAGCCTGTTTCAGATTCTGTGTCTCCTTCTCTCTGACCCTCCCCCATTCAAGCTCTGTCTCTCTCTGTCTCAAAAATAAATAAACGTTAAGAAAAATAAAAAAAAAAAAATCAGTTTACAATGATATAAAGGTAAAAATTGAAAGCTTTCCTCAAAATTATAAAAAGAAAAAAAAAATGATACTGAAAATTTCACAAGTAGTTGAAAAAGATCCTAGGAAACTAAAAGCATCTTTCATTTTTATCTCCTTTGGTTGTTATTGGTAGAAAATGAATATATGTATGCCTTTTACTGATTTAATATACATATCTAACATCTACACTGCCTTATATTTTACACCCTTTATGTGAATATAAGAACTGTAGTTTGAGCTTCCCAGGGAATAAAACATTGAAACAAATCATGGATGCCACTACAGCAACTGTAGGTAATGGGTACAGTCACACCTGTCATTTTAGGAGATGTATTAGGGGAATGAACTTCTCCTAGAAAACTGAAGCTCCCTTCCTGGACAGAATCCTCAGAATTGCTAAATCTGGGGGGAGAAATTCAGCTGTGATTACTATAATGTGGCCTCAAGACAAAGGTGATACCATGCTTGACTGACTAGGCAATGTCTAAAACCAAATGTTTTACCAATCAGTCACTCATTCCTCATCTGTAAAATGGGGATATGAGTACATGCTTTATAGAATTTTTATGAAGATTAAAAGAGATATTACATATAGAGTTCTAAGCGGTCATTTTTTGTTTCTTGAAATAGAGTCAAATGATTTAAGTACTCTTTAAGTATGAAGAGACAGGTTTTTGTTATAGAGAAAAATAGATTATTTTTGTTTCATTTGAAGGAAAATAAAATATAAAGATAACTGTATTTCTTTCATTAAGTTACCAACATAGCATTCATTATTTACCGGTTGCTGCTTTAAATATTTTACAAATAAGAATCATTAAATCCTCATGACACACTGAAGAAAAAAGAAGTATATATTTGCTCACATTTTACAGATCAGAAACTGAAATACAGGCAGTAATCTCTAAGAAGCAAAGCCAGTATGGAAACACAAGTTGGGGGGCGCCTGGGTGGTTCAGTCGGTTGAGCAACTGACTTCGGCTCAGGTCAGGATCTCACAGCTCGTGAGTTCGAGCCCCACGTCAGCCTCTGTGCTGACAGCTCGGAGCCTGGAGCCTGCTTCGGATTCTGTGTCTCCCTCTCTCTCTGCCCCTAACCCACTCGCATTCTGTCTCTGTCTCTCTCAAAAATAAATAAATATTAAAAAAAAAAAAAAAAAAAAAAAAAAAGAAACACAAGTTGGCTGGCTCCCAGCATGTGGAGAGAGCATATGCACTTCTACTCGGTATCTTTTTAGGTACTGCAAAGTTTCAATTTTTACTTGACAAAATTTGTCATTGGAGTATTATATTTCACTTATTTATGTCTTTTTTTTACTTATTTACATCTATAAAAGTACTGCACCAGTCAAGTTTGTCTTTGAATAAGTATACATTCGAAACAAATATTTAAAGAAACATGAAAATATTCCGTTTTCTTTTGAGAAGAAAACAGAGGTCATCAGTTGTCTTATTATTTATAGTGGGGCATATTTTAGCCTAAACAGAGTTAAATTTTCAATTTAAAAACTCACCTTTCTAAAGTATTTTTAAAATAATCATACTGAGCTAACATTTATTATTAAATATTATGTTCTAGGTGTTGTTTTTGTGATTTCTTAATAACTCATTTTATTTTTAATGCATAAGTAGTACCAATTATTTTTTGGTGTTTGGTTCTGTACGTCCCAAATGAATTTTGGGTCAATGCAGCAACTGGATCCTTCCTTTTTACTCAGTTTTATGTTGGACTTTCTCCCCTTGGATTGTACAGATTTAATAGGATGGAGGGAGGGAGGGAGGGAGGGAAGGAAGGAAGGAAGGAAGGAAGGGGAGAGAGAGAGAAGAAAGAAAAATGAAAGAAAGAAAGAAAAAGAAAGAAAGAAAGAAAAGAAAGAAAGAAAAGAAAGTAAGAAAGAAAGAAAGAAAGAAAGAAAGAAAGAAAGAAAAAAAGAAAGGAAAGAAAGAAGGAAGGGGAAGGGGAAGGGGAAGGGGAAGAGGAAAGGAAGGAAAGGGAAAGGAAAGGAAAGGAAAGGAAAGGAAAGGAAAGGAAAGGAAAGGAAAAGAAAGGAAAGGAAAGGAAAGGAAAGGAAAGGAAAGGAAAGGAAAGGAAAGGAAAGGAAAGGAAGGGGAGAGGAGGGGAGGGGAGGGGAGGGGGAAAAGTGCAGTAGAATGCTCAAATGCACACAGCGTCAGAGCAAGGATGCAATCATGGCTTTGTCTGTAAACCTGGTTGCTCGTAAAACCCAGTCTATTGCCTGTAAAACAGTTGACCACGCTGACCTCCACTGTACCTATGAAGAGAGTTCTTCTCAAGATGTAAGCATGGCCTTCTCTTTCTCAGACCTTGTTCCCTCATGACCGGAGAGTCATGATAAACTTGTGCATACATCTAAAATATGGAGAGTGGGAAAGTGCTGTTGGCTCATTAATCTTACAAACTGTGATGGGAAAGGGTAAAGAAAAATAAGTACACTTTCAACTGTCAATAAACCTACTCAATTGATAATACATTGCCAGAATGCCTAATTTTCTGCAAAAGCTATTTTCTCAATTTTATATTTTTAGAGGTAACATCTGAACTATTTTTATGGTTTTTAGGTTATAAATAGCAGTTAACCATTGCTCAAAAGTAGTTTGATAAAGTTATCCACATGGCATGAATTCATATGCTCTAAAGTACATCACTTGAACTAAAATTATTTTTCCTCTCATTAATATTAAGTTACAAAAAATGAAATTTCCCATTTGCCATATATTGTATCCAATATGGTTTGTGGAAGATCATTTTCCACAGACTGCCAAAGTATCCCACACCTGCACAAAGACTACAACCTTAGTCATAATTAACCTATGGAAAAGAAATGAAATAGACAAGCAATAGTAGTATTGAGGAAATTAAAAGAAACATCCTCTATTGTATTTCTCACAAAATAATAGATTAAAATTCAAATTCCTTCTAGTGACAGATTGTTACAAGAATAAGAAATGGCACAAACAATCCATTTCAGGACAAAGATTTAACAAAAATAGGAAGGTTAATTATAATTGAATATTCCCTATGGATAGCTCAGAAGATATGTCTTGGTCTATTTCTTATTGACAGGTGGTAGTGTAAATTAAGTATGGTATTATGCATTCAAATTGGATTTCAACTACTCATCATCCATAGTGTGACATTAGAATTAGCCCTGATGATGACAGTCTAAAGATCATAATGAGAATAGGTGCCCTTTTCCATTCATATTGCAGATTCACTGGTGGGGAGGGTAGGAGTTAGAGATTAGATTCATAATTTTGTTATAATCTTTGCTGCCTGAACAATTCATTCCATGAGTCAACTATCCTGAATATTAATACTGTACGGACTATTCTCTGAATTAATGACAGACAAAAGGCCACTTGTCTTCTATAAGTATTGTGCCAAATCTGAAGAAAAAGAAGCATTCAAGGTCCTGTCAATTCTACCATCAATCGCTGTTTATATAAATATGGGAATGTTAGTTTGCCTTCTAGAACCTCACATTTAGACACACACGGAGCAGCAGTGAGGCACAGTTAAATAACGGACCTAAAAAAAAGAAAATGGGGAGGCAAGTGAAGGGAAAATAATGTAAAGGAAGGGGAGAAAAAGACTTTGTTTCTGATGATGGTCATGTGTGACTTCAATTGCATGGGTCAAATGGCTTTCATTCAGAGATTGGGCCACAAAAATCTGATGTGAAATTCTATGAAGGTATCTATGTGCTTTGGCATGCAAATGTTCAAATTACTCTGTGAGAACTTCTGATGCACAGCTGTCCCCATGATCCCAAATACTATTTCTCAACACAAGAGTTGTGGACTACCTGCTTTAGAAAATCACCGAGAGCAGAAGAGAATGCTGGTTGAAAAATGAATATCCTGGATCCTACCCTAGTCCTACTAATTCAGAATTTCTACTAGTGAGGCCTGAGAACTTTTGTTTTTTTAACACCATCTGTGAGTCTGAGATACTATAATACTTTATAAAGTATTATAAAGCATAAATCTCCAGAACAAGGTTGAAGAATTAGCATTTAGCAATTCAATCATTACAACAATCTCAAGGCCTAGGTAAGAAATATTAAGGTAGGAACACCATGTGATGACTTATTTTGGTTGTTTTGCTCATGAAATTAGCATATTATTTCAGTGGTTAAAGAGTATTTTTATTGCGATAGAACAGCATTTCCATGCCACAGTCTAATCATATATCTCATTCAAATGTTTCTGGTTAGTCATTAAGACTAACAACCAAGATAGATTTTGTTTAATGTTACCCCTATCTCCTGAGGCACCTGGGTGGCTCAGTTGGTTAAGTGACCAACTTTGGCTCAGGTCATGATCTCACTGTTGTGGGTTCGAGCCCCAAGTTGGCCTCTGTGCTGAACACTTGCTTGGATCCTGGAGCCTGCTTCAGATTCTGTGTCTCCTTCTCTCTCTGCCCCTCCCCCAATTGTGTTCTGTCTCACTCTGTCTCTCAGAAATAAATAAATGTAAGAAAAAAAATTTGGTTATCCCTATCTACCATGTATGAAGATTAAAGAAAAGCAATTGGCAGAAAGCACTAGATATCTGAACACAAATATAACATGTAACAAGTAGCTTGAATTTTTTTTTAAAGTCCATTTTCTTTTAACTTGTCTCCAAACAATTGCCTAAAATTTAAACTGTAAGAAACAATGATTATAACAGCATCTGGTAGAATTTCCATCTCAACAGAGATTTTTTTTAATAACTGCATGTAATTATTCATGACATTTGGGATCACTGAATACAAATAGAAGAAAGGGAATGAAATGTTAAGCCTTTCTGAGGATAAAAAATATTGTATATCTTTATTATAACTCCTAATTTAATTAATGTATTCTTAATGCCATCTGGTCAGATTATCTTAAAAGTTAACAAAAGAGATCAATCTGACACTTAACTAATAATAAATCTGAAAGAGTAAACTAATGAAACACTGGTATTATGCCATCATCATAACTAGAATAATGCAAAAAAGAAAAACAAAAGAATAGGAAAAAAACATCTCAGTCACTCCATTACCCTTTTAGTACCATCTTCAAGGGATGGAGAGACTATCATACTCTCATTCATGACTTTATATATAACAATAATGATGTATTTCCAGAAAAGTGAGATGAATACCCACTCAAAATGCTTTACAGATACCAGGTAGGAAAGTGTATGTTAATAACACATACCTGGAGCCAAATACTCAAGGTCTCAATATCTTTTCTAGCTGTGAGTCCTTGGTGAGTTGTTTAATCTCTCTGGACCTCAGACTCTTCATTTTAAAGATAGGAGTACCCACATAAAGGATTTAAAAGAGTGATGGATGTATAGTCCCTCTTTGTATCTTTGTATTTCTCTCAGCAAGTGAAAATCCATGTGGTATTACACAGTCAACGTTTGATTTGCAATATGAAAATTCAGATCCTCCTTATGATATGGGACAAATCACCTCTCTGAAACTCAAAGGCTTTTTTTTTGGTTGGAATATAAGATATTATTTATTTTGCAAGCTTATTATTAGGATTACATAAAGTTACCTCTGCTAAAGTATCCATCAAATCTCTGACAAATATTAGGTACCTGATTAGTTTCTTCTTTAAGTCCTAATTCTATATAGAATTCTAGTTATCTCTAGAGGGCAAAGAACACAAATATAGAAAACTGTAGGTGACTTTGAACTTGTTCTCATAATGACTAAGATCTGATATGAGGAATATGAAGCCTCTTTTCCTAGTTCAGAATTCTGACATCTGAGATCAGACTACATATTTAATTCATATTTTTGGTTACCTCATTCTATTTCTATGATTTTGTTTCAAAGTCCACTCTAATCTTTAATAATCTTAAATTATGTACATTTGAACATATCCCAACAATGGAGGCATTGCAGAGTTCTGAGCAATCAAAGTCCCCCTGAAAAGAGAAGTAACAATCTAACTATCCTTGGGCACTTGAAGATGTAAAGTGTTTGAAAATGCTAAAGTACCACAATTAGCAACCTCAGTTATTTAGATTTTTGCACCATTCTAAATATTTTCATTTTTAAATATACTGGAAAAGTCCAGAAAATATCATAGGAATACATTTTTCCTCATTCAGTTAATATTATATCATAAACACAATCTTTCCCAACATAAAGGGAAAATAATACCAGGCAAATGCATTTGGATAATATGGTGTGCCATGATTAAGAACATGCATTTGTATTTAGCATACGAATGCATCACTCAGGGATCTGTATAAAGCAATCAATTCAGTTAGGAAGAGTAAAATGAATATAAAAGCATAATGAAATACAGAAAAATGTGAAAGGAAATGAAGGGAGGAGAAAAACATTTTACCAGAAAAATGACGTTTTGTTAATATGTCTCAAGTTCAGTTTGGTGCACTGAATGCATTAGGTCTAGGTGTTGAATGGGAAGTCTATACATTTTTTCTTTAACACTCATTTATTCCCCATGTTTTATAACACGCAAATGCATGTATCAATTGGCAGAGAAAGGCTAAATGTAAGTTATTTTTGCTGTTTATTAATATGTTAGATTTCTTTGTTTATCAACCCATACATTAAAATGTAATCATTTCATTGTCAGGAGCCTAAAGCTAATGTTAATTACAGTTTGAAACTTCGATTATTAATGCATCTTTACCTACTGAAGTGTGAAATAAGCAATAGTAGTTGGAATTCACCAATTAAATTAGCTTCTGAGACAAGAATTCATAAGTAGGCATTTGTTCATGATGAACAAATGCTGTAGAATTTCATGTTATAAGCTCCATTAGTGGAATATTAGTCCCAAGGAGGGAGAAGAATTATACAGCAAACTAAGATTAAATGACATATGCAACAAATATAATAGATGTGATAGCCATGCTGTATCTTTCCTCTTCACATTTTATATGTCAATCAGAAAAAAATACATAAACTCAATCCATAAAAGAATGCTTAAGTTTTGTTTTGTTTTATTTTAAATAGGATGGAAAAATATCTATTTTGTTCATATAGTATCCTAATCTGTTCAATCTACTACAACAGAATACCATAGACTGGGTGGCTTACAAACAGAAAATTCTCTCTCACAATTCTGGAGGCTGGGAAGTCCAAAGTAAAGGAACCAGGAGATTTGATGACTGGTTAGGCTTGGCTTCCTGGTTTGTAGAGAGTGTTCTTACTGTGTCCTCACATGGTGAAAGGGGAAAGGGAACTCTCTGGGTCTCTTAATCAGGGCACTAATCACATTCATGACACCTCCACCCTGATGACCTAAGCACCTCCCAAAGGCCCCACCTTCTAATACCCCCATTTTAGAGACCGAGATTTGACCTATGAATTCTGAGGCAGACACAAACATGTGTTCTACAGCATACAACATTCCCAAAGTCATGTATTATTTGGCAAATGATTGTTTATTTTCTTGTTGCTTTTATTTAATCCTGTAATGCATGTATCTTTGCCCATTCAACTGACTCCTATCATTTTCAGGTAAGGCCTTGCTTCCTACTTGTTGGTTAATTGGTTGTGCTTCTCATGGTGCTACATCCATAATAATTAATTTAATTCTATCACATGTGAAGGATAATTTTGACTAATATTGATTAAGCGCTTATTACAAGTGTTCCAGCACAATAACCTTGACAGTACTCTTGTCATATATTTGTAATTAGCAAGGCCATTTTATCAGGAAGAAACTGGGGACACTGAAAGGTTAAGTAACTGGTCTAAAATGCCACAATTGGAGGGACGACTCCAAACTCTATATAATTTTTTTCTAGAATTTTGTTCCTAATAACATTTTCAAACATAAAACACAATAAAGAATGATGCATTCCCACCCAAGTACTAATCAGGCCCGACCCAGCTTAGCTCCTGAGATCAGATGAGACCCAGCATGTTCAGGGTTGTATGGCGGTAGACAATACTGATAAACTCTTACAAGGTGGCTAAATGATTTCATATATTTTTATAACTTCGTATAATTTCTTTAATACTGTTTAAAAAATAAGACTATTACAGATGAAGTCAAAGTCCTCTGTGAACCCCCTTAATCCTTTTATTTTTTTATTTAAAAAAATAGCAACCACTCTTAATTATTTATTGCATATATTCCTGATGCCATACTTTTATACTTCAACATGAAATGTATGTCATTTTTTTCCTGTTCAAAACCTTGATGTAATTCTTGTCATACTCTACTAGAGTAGCAATAAGCAACTTTTTTTCCTTCCAAACATTTTTCTGTATTTAAATGTTTTTATATATATATTTTTAGTTTATTATCTCTGCATTATCCTTTACCATATATGTACCATATATGTTATAATGTAGTGTGGACTACATTATAACAGTTTTTACTATGAACTTTCTAGTTTTTGGCACTTATTTATATTTTTCCTGCTTCATTCCTAAAGTGTATTTTATCTGAGGATTCATATATCTCAATTCTGGGCAATTCTCTGCTATGATCTCTAGATCTATGTATGCAATGCATCTATTCTATGTCTGTCTGTCTCTCTCTCTCTCTCCTTGTCTCTCTCTTACATAAAGTCAGAATTACTTTATGGTTCAACATTTGGACTTTTTACACTTTTGCATCTTTCTTCTCTTCTATTAGAGATTTAAAAAAAATTCCAAAGAGTAAAATCTATAATTTTTCCAGAGATTAAATATGTCTTTTAACTTCTGTTTTCTATCATGGCCCAAAAAGGGTGTAGAGAGGGTAAGGATGCTCTCGCAACATTTTTGAGTAAGTTGATATGTTGACTGAGTTATTAGTGTTCACTTAAAGAACAAATAAATGCTGAAATACTTTCCAAGTCAACCACAGGCTCTGACACAATTACAGGTATAGTCACATACATATGTGCATAAAAACACATACAGAAGTATATATTTTTTCTCTGAATGTTTAGAATATTTAAATAGATTAAAATTACACATAAGACACACATATCTATATTAAGAGAGAGGGAAGATAACAGGTGGATACACATAATCCACACATATATTTTATGGGGAAATAAAGATTAGGTACTTGATTATCTGCAGAATTCTCAACAACAGAGATGTCACTTCCCAACAGTATAACTTTAATAAGTGTATTTGTCATGGCCCTATGGATAGTCTGGATAACTAGAAGAGACAAAATGACTGATAACGGTTTTCTAGAACGGGAATTTATGATATTGAGAAGTAAAATACCTTCCATTAAAACAAACAAACAAACAAACAAACAAACAACTTGTGATACGTTTCACTTATGGGCAGTAGATGGCAATTAATAAAATATAAAATGGCTGATATTAATAATTTCAGTAACATGAAATGTAATACCATTACTTTGTATCTATATATGCCATGTTTCCAGCCTATTTTTTCCAGCCCCATTTTATTCAACGAGGTGGGATGTGTAGGGTATGCAGGAGTCAATCTAGATTATACACATTATTTCAAAATTTCCAATCTTTATTTTAAATTTTATTTTGGGGGCACCTGGGTGGCTCAGTCGGTTAAGCGACCCACTTCAGCTCAGATATGTTCTCGGGTTCGTGAGTTTGAGCCCCGAGTCGAGATTTGTGCTGACAGCTCAGAACCTGGAGCTCATTTTGGATTCTGCGTCTCCCTCTCTCTTTGCCTCTCCCCCACTCATGCTCTGTCTCTCTGTCTCTCTCCTTCAAAAATAAATAAAATTTTAAAAATTACATTTTATTTTGTTATCTTGACATTCGAGTATAAGTAAATTGCTTTGAATAGACATGTTTATTTTATTTTTTTAATGTTGTATTCATTTTATGAGAGAGATAAAGCATGAGAAGGGGAGGGTCAGAGAGAGAGGGAGACACAGGATCTGAAGCAGACTCCACTCTGTCAGCGCAGAGCCTAATGTGGGGCTCAAATTCACAGATCATGAGATCATGACCTGAGATATAGTCAGACACTTAACCAACTGAGCCACCCAGGCATCCTGGAATAGACATGTATTAAAAAAATTTTTTTTAAAAAGCCAAATCATGTCTATACAATTGCATATTATTTGACAATAAAAAAGAATGAAGTATTTATACCTGCTATATCATGAAAGAATCTTGAAAACATTATGTCATGTGAAAGAAGCCAATCACAAAAGACCATAGTTTGTATAATTCCATTATATAAAGTGTCTAGAATAAGATAATCTATACAGACAGAAAGTAGAATAATGGTTGCCTGGGACTTATGCTGTTGGGAACAAATGAAATGTACCATTAATGGGTGCCATAGAGTTTTCTTTGTGGGTGATAAAAATGTTCTAAAATGTATTGCAGTTATGGTTGCACCGCTCTGTGAATATATTAAAGATAATTTATTTTTACGCTTTTAATAGGTGAATTGTATGGTCTGTGAATCATATATTAATAAAGTTGACCAAAAATAAATAGCCAAATTTATGTGTTTAAATATGCTGAATCTTAGGAGCGCCTGGGTGGCTCAGTCGATTAAATGGTAGACTACTCTCAGGTCATGATCTCGCTGTTCGTGTGTTCAGGAACAGCCCTGTGTTGGTCTCTATGCCAACAGCTCAGAGCCTGGAGCCTGGTTTGGATTCTGTGTCTCCCTCTTTCTCTGCTCCTCCCCCAACTTGTGCTCTGTCTCTGTCTCTCTCAAATATAAATAAACACTAAATATTTTTTAAATAAATATGCTGAATCTTAAATATTGTAACATAAAAGGAAAGGATGCTATAGAATTAAACAAACTCATTAAATTAAATTACAATATGGATTACATAGGAGTTTCAAATTTATGGCATTGCAAGTCACATTAAAAACCTTCCCATCCCAGTAAGATATGAAAGTAATGACAGTAAAACAGGGATTCAGGCAAAGAACTCTCCACATTTTACTAAAGACAGTTCATATTAGGGGCTCCTGCGTGAATCAGTCACTTAAGCATCCAACTCCTACTCAGGTCATGATCTTGCAGTTTTGTGAGTAGGAGCCCCCCCCTCCGGCTCTGTACTGACAGCTCAGAGCTTGGGGCCTGCTTCAGCTTCTGTCTCACATGTTCTCTGTCCCTCCCCCATTCACATTCTCTCTCTCTCTCTCTCTTAGTCAAAAATAAATAAACATTAAAAAAAGTGTATATTAAAGAATCACATTAAAAGAATGAAAATAGAGGACAGATATAATTTCACTTCTACATACCCTTGGAACACTGAGATCAGGAAAGAATAGCCCAGTACAATAATCAATAATAAGATAGTTCTAATTCTTTCATCAAAAATAATTTTAAATGACCGTTTGCAAAATGCTTGTGACAGTGTAACAGTATCTAATGTCTTTAGCACTGCATATTTTAAGAACTCACAATAGCTTTTACTTAATGTTAATAAATCTGTCACTGATTTAGGAAGGAGAAAAAAAAAATCTTGACTTAGAATAGTGGCCAAGTAAGGGTTTAACTTTCTGCAAAAGAACACTGCTGGAATTTAGTCCAAAGCCCTTAAGCCGGCTAGGCAATGAATTCACCTTCTGGAGACAGAGAACACTTCACATTGCTTAATAACGGGGCACTCACTAAGCATGTGATAGTCAACTCTGTCAAAAGCAAAAGTCAAAGAGCTGCTGCCACTTCTACATTTCAAAATAAACAGGTGAATGAATAGATAGATACATAGATGATAGATAGATAGATAGATAGATAGATAGATAGATAGATAGATAGACAGACAGACAGGAATCCTATTTAGTTTACTGTTAAGACAGAGGGAGTTTTCCTTTTGTATTCTAAGGGTAACTTAATCCATTCCCTTTAAATATTTGATTTAAGCAAGGACAATAAGCATTTCTGACCTTTAACAGATAAAGGGTGTCTGCTGAGACACCTCTGAGACACATATTCCTACTTTAAAGGTGAAATTTTGTATACAGGACAACAAAATTAAAAAAAAAAAATTGACGATACAGTTCAGCTGTTGAATTAAGCCAAGTCTTACTTAATCTCACTTTAAAAAATAAGAAAGAGGGGCGCCTGGGTGGCGCAGTCGGTTAAGCGTCCGACTTCAGCCAGGTCACGATCTCGCGGTCCGTGAGTTCGAGCCCCGCGTCAGGCTCTGGGCTGATGGCTCAGAGCCTGGAGCCTGTTTCCGATTCTGTGTCTCCCTCTCTCTCTGCCCCTCCCCCGTTCATGCTCTGTCTCTCTCTGTCCCAAAAATAAATAAACGTTGAAAAAAAAATTAAAAAAAAAATAAGAAAGAAATTACTAAGACTTTTAATACTATGTTATACTTGGAAAAGTATAAATTTCCTCAGAATTTTAAGGGAGGTGCCATAAAAAAAAACACTAAACATTTTTGGGGGGATGAAAATTGGGAATGCTTAACCCTTATGAACATCTTAAGCAGAATGTAAAATTTTAGGTCGTTAAATTTGGGAGAGAATTTAGAAATAAAGAATAAGGCAGACAGGCAGGAAGAAAGGATTATCAAGGATGGTGAAGAAGTTTCATGCATTAGATGGGTTATGGTATTGTCATCATATTTAAATAGCACAATGCTAGAAGTTTAATGTAAAGAAATGCATGTTTAATATCAGGGTATATCCGTGACAATGAAAACATAGGTCCCTGATGTGAGAACATGCAATGCTATTAAAAACTGTGTTGCTGGTGTTAACATTTTTTTAATCAACTGAACAGCAATTAAATATACAGAATAAATGGTAAATTTGAATTCAAATAATTTTTTAAATGTAGTATAGTATAAGTATGTCCAAAGTATTGCATGGGTCATATTCATATTAAAAGTTTTCCATTGTTTCTCTGAAATTCAAATTTAATGAGACGTCCCGTATTATATCTGGTGACCCCACATGCATTTTTATTGCTTTTATTTCCACTAACAGTGTCAGGTTTCAGAAAACTTGTGGCCACTTACGTTCAAAGATTAATTCAATTCCAAACCAGAAACATTTGAATTTGAGTTAGAAAGGACAAAATGGGAAGGGGAGTTGTTAGAAAGGGCTTAACTTGAACAAAAAAAGGTTCATATACTTGTTATTCATTCCTCTCTGTAATTGTGTCCCTGAGGCAACATAAAATAAGACACATTGAAATCTTTGGAATTATTTTTGGGTGGTGGCCACATAATATCCCACACGCTCTGGAAGCCAAGCAGTGCTCCAATTCAAACCTGACAGATCGGGCCACAGAAGAGAAAAGTAAGCTCTCTAAGAATCAAAACATCAGTTAACCTCTGTGTGTCTTACTTTCCTCATCTATAAAATGAGATGTTGGGGCGCCTGGGTGGCGCAGTCGGTTAAGCGTCCGACTTCAGCCAGGTCACGATCTCGCGGTCCGGGAGTTCGAGCCCCGCGTCGGGCTCTGGGCTGATGGCTCAGAGCCTGGAGCCAGTTTCCGATTCTGTGTCTCCCTCTCTCTCTGCCCCTCCCCTGTTCATGCTCTGTCTCTCTCTGTCCCAAAAATAAACGTTGGAAAAAAAAAAAAATTTTAAAAAAAAAAATGAGATGTTGATGGCTTCAGCCTTAGAATTTGTTGGGAGATTAAGTAAGATAACAAGTAGAATGGACTTAAGACAGTGACCAAAACATAAAAACTCACAACTGTCAGCTACGGTATCGATATTCCTTCTGTAGTTGTTATAATTATTTAACCAATGTTATCATTACATTACTACATTATTCTTATTATTGTAACTGACTTATGGGGGTAATGCCTGTGACTGAGACTAAAACCGGGAGTTTGGGTGTTTCTTTGACAAAAGTACTCATCCTGTGAGAACAAGAAAAAGCAAATATTTAGATATATATGACTCTACAAAGCCATTTCCTCAAAGAGCTTCCTAGCAGTAAAGAAAATTTGAAAACTTTCCAGCCCTTACAAGTTTACTGTTAATTATACATATTTGTTTCATTTTATACGTCCCTATAAATAAAAATATCATAACTGCAAACGAATTCATCAAAAAATTGGCAGTGGATCTCCAAACTGGTGAAGGGGAAGGTATCTCCTTAAAGTAGAGTGACCTGTGATTTGCCAATTCATAGTTAAGGCTTTAATCTTACACATTTTCTCTGCATACTAAATATCAAGGGGCTATCAAAATCTTGGTGTATTTAGTTGGCAGATTCTAGGTAAATTCTGTACCTCACAAGCACAGGTATTCAGTAGTGCTGGAAATTATTGCCTCACCTCGTTTTCATATCCACCCACCCACCCATCCAAAATCAGATGGAATATCTGCTAATGATTCTTTTCTTCATTTTTTATATCCCTTTGGCGGGGGGAACTCATGAAGATGATAATTTTAAAGTATCCTAGGTTTCCAAGAGTCCTACATTTTACTATAAGTTGCATTTATTGAACAAACTTAAGAGCCAGATTTCAAGTTTTTCGAATTTCTTTACTAATGTAAGCAACAGTGAGGTAAAAACAGGTTACCTTTCCAGCAGTGGAAAAGCTTTTTGCAAAGTTACTGATGTCTAAAAAAAGATGGGATATGTTTTAGAAAATGGTTGATGAAAATCACTGAGTGCATAAGTATTTATCTTTTCCTTTCCTTGAATCAGAGACATCCATATAATTTACATGCTTTTCTCCTACCTTCGATAACAGATAATAAATGTTAAGTGGGACCTCAGCATATATTAAGCACTTGGATCCTATTCAGACAGCTTCCTCACTCTTCCTGAGCATCTCTGTAAACTAGGGAAACAGGATACATCACAGATCAATTCAATCAATCAACTTTAATCATAACAGAGGAATTAAGCTGCTTTTCAGGCATGATGCAATAGAGAAAATTGCTTGGAGATTTTTTTTAAGCCACCAAACATCCCACAAGGGCTGTCATTTTGCTTCTACATCTGCTCTCTATTCCAGAAGTCTGCATTTTCTTGAGGAATGTACAAGACAGGCTGAAGCAGTTGGAATCTGGGGGCATAATGAATGCATTTTATGTCATTTTAAACACACCCAGGATCGCTGACAAGAAATAAAAACAGAAAGTCAAAATCTTTGCTGAAAGAGACAGAGCCCCAGAAGGATTTTTCCCCTCCATTATTTGTTGCTTTGGGTTATGTCAGTTTATTTTATGGCTGCAGTAATTTTAAATGCGTTATCCTCTCCTGTGAGATGCACTCTTTCAACTTTCCTGGAGGCGAGCTTGAGGGTCTGATTGATGGTCAGATGTGAGCACACATATGTGTACACACACATCTGACTATAAAACATATAGTAATTTATCATTTACTTTTGGTAGGCGTGTTCTCTCTGCTGTTTTGTTCCTGATTCTTGGGATCAAACCTTTCATGCTACATAGAACTACTTAATGATTTTCTTGAATATACATTCTTTCTCTGTCTCTGTCACTGTGTCTGTCTCTCTCTGTCTCTTTCTCCCTCTCTCTCTTAAACACACACACAGAGGAATTAATTCAAACAACCTTTAGCATTAGTGCTATTCTCTTTCCTTAAAAACATATTTTAGGGGCATCTGGGTGGCTCAGTTAGTTGAGCATCTGACTTTGGCTCAGGTCATGATCTCACAGTCTGTGAGTTCAAGCTCGCATTGGGTTGAGAAAAGCCCTGCATTTCTGTGCTGAAAGCTCAGAGCCTGGAGCCTACGTCCTTCAGATTCTGTGTCTCCCTCTCCCTCTGTCCCTTACCCACTCGCACTTTTTCTCTTTCTCTCTCTCTCTCTCTCTCAAAAAATAAAAAAAATATTTAAAATAAAAATAAATAAAAATTAAAAAATACTTTAATTACTATTGGCTCTAAGAAAGGTAAGAAATTACTTCTGAAATACCTGGATCTGAATATTTCAAATCAAAGAACAATAATAAAATAAGCTACCTAAACTCCTTTATATAAATGAAGTCAAAGTGCTGTAAGATTTCTCACCTCTTACTAACTCTAAAAGTCTATTTCATGAACATATAAACATTTTCAATTTAATTAATATGAGCAAAATAAATGCCACCGTCAAGTTACAAAAAAAAAAAAAGAGGAAGAAGACAAAAAGAATTTGCCACTTGAGCAAACCTTTCTCCTACCAGTTATAAAATTCTTTTCAGCTAAAATGTTTGGCCTAACAATAAAAGTTACACATAAAATAATTTTAAAAAACTATATTTGCTCAAAATATGAAAGTACCAGATAATGTGTTAATAGTGCAGAATTTCTGACTCCAATCAACTTAGAAAAATGCAGATTATTTATCTAACACCAAGAAACTCAACTGAGAACAAAGACAAATTATGAGTCAAAAGACCAGAAGTGAACTTTGCCAAAACATTTTACGTAAACATTCATTGTTAAAAATTGTAATTTTTACTTTTTTCAATTATTATTACTTTCCTGTTCATGGCCTAGAGGCAAAAAATACTCCCTCGTGTTTCTATGAGTTGATGCTGAATCAACATTTACTGCCTTTTCTTTTCATTACAGCACAGTTTTCTTGAGTAAGTCTCCCTTACTCCTATCTCTCTATAACCCATTGTGGGTCAGCAGGAACTAATACAACTCCAAGTGCAAGGTTTTTCAACCTTGGCATTACTGACATTTTGGACTGGACAGTTCTGTGTTTTGAGGTGTGGCCTGTTCTGTAAATTGTGAGACATTTAGCAACATCCTTGGCCTCTACCAACTAGACCAGTGGCAACCTTCCTCTTAGTAGTAGCAACCAAAAATGTCATTAGAGATAAAAAAAAAAAAAAAAGTTATACTCCCCACTGCCTCACACTTTGAGAATTAACTTAGAGTTCATGGCTTAGCAGGTGGGATTTTTCAGAACCAATCAGCACAATATCAAAACTTCCAGGAAAGTAGAGTTCTTAAATGTACCGGATTTAAGTTTTGAGTTGATTACTGATGAATTTGGAGAAAATCTTAGAATGTAACCAAAATGGTAAGAAAAACAAAACAAAACAAAGCAAAATAAGCTACGGAATGGTGGAGATGGGTAGATTTATGATGATATTTGTAGATGTATATACCCCTAAAACTAAAGCCAGAACTATCCTTGAGTTTTTTGGATGAACCCAAAACTTTTCTCCCCAAACGTATGTCATGTTTGAAGTGGTTTATCTCACTCACCTGATTAATAGATTTATTATTAAAATCAATTATCTCATTTACAAAGCTTTCTAAATTGCTGACAATAAGTGCAATATACATTGAGTGCTTCAAATATGTAGTTCTGCATCCATACTATGTACAGAAAAACCATGTAGAATATTTTTATAATGTTTATAACTGATGATTAAAGTCAAATGATAAGCAGTTTTCAACTTTTCCTTTCTAATCACTCCCAAGTATGGTTATTCCCAATAAATATGCTGCTTTAGGTGTACTGGTTACACAAATGGGAAATAGATCATCTGAAGGCTAACATGCCCTATGTACATTTTTTTTTCTTTCCATGTAGGGTCATATAAAACTCAGTCAGCATCTCATAACTTTAAATTGGCTTTTAAAAAGATATGCAAATAAGATTTTCTGCACAAGTATTGAATCAAAATCACAGTTAACCATTATTGCAATCCTGACATTAAACAGGTTTACACATTTAAAATGAGAATCAGGAAAAAGAAAACATGGAAGACGATTCACATGGGAACCCACAATTGCTCCTCACTCATTAATAACTAAATAAAACAGTACAAATCCTGCTAAAGTCCTTTGAACAATAATGAACATAAAAATGATTTCAAAGATTTTGCTCAATTTGGTATTTTTTCATCCTACTTAAGGAAATAAAACTCCAAGACTTATGAAGTCTAAAAATAAAATATATGGTTGCACAGAGTATGAATTTACTCTTTTTAACAACTGTCTGTTTTTTCCCCAGTAACTAGAATAGTCACTATAACTTTGAAACAATTAACTGGCAAAGAAAAAATTATGAATTATGCCAAATATTTCTTCATTCTGCAGTACTTCATTCAATACAATTGTATTGAAATATAAACATTTTAAGGAGAAGGAAAACATGCCCAGAAGTCATAAGAATATTCTCAAATAGTTGTTTTATTTGTGTTGATTGTTGAATCATGTTAATGATATCTTATGGCATTGTTGATACCTACTTTGTCAACCTGTTTATATCCTATGAAATCATTTAGAAAGAAGACACAAAATTATCTATCAAGGTGAACTTAACTATAAAAATATGTGTACATTTTGCTGTTTGTTGGAGGACTAACTAATGCATTATGCGGTGGTCTTCTTGTTTTTTAATGCTGAGAACCCAAATGATATTTTCTTCTTAACAAAAGTAGAAAAATAAAATAAATTTCCATTAACCTTTTTCCTATCAAAACTGCATGCTATCATGCTTTACTTCACCTACCTTACATAATATAAGCATCAATTCCAAAAAATAAAAGCACAATAATGCAGTTTCCCTCCTGGTTCTTGAAGAATTATTGCCTTTAAAGTGAAATGCTTGTTATTTAAGGCTGTTTTAATTATTGGAGTCTTTACAGATTATACAAATATGCAAGAGTTTTTCACTTTTTTTGTCTCACTGCATATTGCTAAGCAAACAAACAAACAAACAAACAAGGGAATTCTATCCTTACATTTCATGAGGGAAAGAATACCAAGAGAGCTTTCTAAGTTCATTTAAAGTCTGAGAAGCCTATTGTACCCATTTTTAAAACCTGATCAAAATTCAGTCTGTTGTTTATTACTGAATTATGTATCTCTGAAGCATAAATGTGTTGGCTTTAGAAAGTTACAAATTATTGCATTTCCATATGACTTGGGAAAATGTAATTTTAACCAATTTTATTTGGGGTGAAAAAATATTGTGTGCATTATTTTATAACACAAGAGAGCTGTCAGCCTACATGGTCATCCAATTTCTGTGAGAAAGAGAAAAGAAGAGCTTCCTTGCATCTCAAATGGTTAGCAATAAAGCTTATGCTTTTCACATTAATGTTACTGATAACCTATAAAAATGCTTGCTTGATACACTTTATTTTGCAAAAGAAAATGTGGCAAGTTCTAACAGAAGAATTTGGTACCTTCTTCAGCAGATATTCCATTTCTCACTCCATTATCTTTAATTCAAAAGTGTGAAACAGTATTTGAAATTGTCCTGAAACTTATTATTTTTAATCCTTTTCAGATATGCTGATTTCATTGTATTCTAGGGGAGTTTCCTTTCCACCAGCTTCTCCTGTCATCTCCATGTTAGTGGGCTGACATTCTTTCTACTGTTAGTCAGTTAGACATTCTAAAAATGCCAATTTAAACAGTAAAAACATAAGACCTACAATAATATTGGTGAAAAAATCCATTAAACATGACTGCATTAAAAAAGATAAATGGGTATGTACAAGAAGAGAAAGGAAAGGAGAGCAGGAAATGTAATAATGGGATAAAAGTAGATGAGAAATTAAAATGGAAGGAAGAGTACACAGGAAAGGAAAGAAACAGATGAAAAATGAATGTGGAATGACAAAAGAATTTTGGAGGCAACATGAATCCTATGAAATCCACTAGTGAGTGGAACTTAGAAGGCACTGCTTTTGTTATGTATACATATTACTTGACATGCCCCTTGTGGGGGGTGGTTCCTTATGTTTGAAATGAAAATATCAATTTCAAGTTGTAGCTATAAGACCTGGTGATATCTATATAATGACAAAAGATGAATTAATATTTATCTATAGTACTTGTTTTCAATTGGGGGTACTGTTCTCTCCCAGAGGACTTTCTGGTTTCACAACTGCAAGGGCATCTAGTGGGTAGAGGCCAGGGATGTTACACACGCATAGGACAATTTCCACAACAAATAAATATCTGACCCAAAATATCAATAGTGTAACAATGAGAAACCATGATCTATACTATTAATGATTCCTTTAAGAATGGTTAAGTGAACCAAGTTTCTAATTGATGTGTGATTTGAAAGCACTTTACCATGCCCAAATGCCCATTTAAGTCTCAAGTTAGACAAACCCATCAATGGCCTTGCACTGATGTAAACCATATCCTACATGAATTACTCTGAAGGGCACTTCAACTCAATAAGCATTCACTGATCACTGGTTAACAGAGATACACTTAGAGTTCTCGGTGCCTTTAACACCAAATTCAAGTTAGTTTAATCAACTGCATCACAGAATAAACAAGTATAGATGACAGAGTATCTATCTTTTGAAGTGGAAAGATTGCAAACAGACAGACAAATGGTATTTCAAAATGCCCCTGATCTGGATGTGCCAAGATGACCAACAAAATATTTAACTTCATTTTCAGGAGTAAATAACATGACATGAGATAGAAGGTGATTATTTTTATTACATGGCAGGCCAATCTTAGGCCAGAGAACCCCTGAGAATGGTGCCTTTTAATTTTTATATGCCTACAAATCATCTGGGATATTTTTAAACAATAGATTTTGAATCAGCCAGTCTAAAGTTGGGGACACATATTTTACATTTGTAATAAATTGCTGGATGATGCTGATTGATACTTTGGTCAGGCACTAGAATTGCTCTCTCTCTTTTTTTACTATTATAGAATAAAACAACAGCATTCTAAAGGCAAATCACACACACACACACACACACACACACACACACATACATATTAATGATGCAATAATTTCATGGGAAAAATTAGAGTTCTTTCAAATAGTTTCCATAGATTCATTTTAATTTAAAACTTGTTTGCTTAAGTAATACCTGAGTAAATCCTAATTGTTTTTTTTTAAAAAAAGAGTATTAATAAGACCAAATACCCTCTTTCATAATTTAATTATGCCACCACCCAGTCCTTTCTTCTTCAGCTCTACCAGTATCTCTTCTTCCTCCACCCCACCCAGAAATAAACACTAGTTTTATCAGTTTGGTTTATAGTATTCCATATTTTTTCTATGCATCTGTAAACATATGAGTCCAACTATTATACAATTGTTAAAAATTTTATAAACTAGTAATCCAAAATATATGTATATTTTCACATGGGAACTAGACTAGAAAACAAATCTAGAGAAGAAAAGGATATGCATATGATTTTACTGGTTTTCTATTTTCTATGGTTTTGAAAATTGTTTGAAAAAAGAAGCCAAGCTATTAAAATCTGTGTTTGTTCTTTACTTTGTTAGGGGTTTCCCTACAACTGCAGCCTATGCAGAGAGGAAGACAGAAATTGTGCTCCATAATGACAGGGCTTATTTTGCTTTGTTTGTCGGATATAATTTAGTCTCTTTAGAAATGATTTGTTCCAAGAAGATAATATAAAGGGACAGTCAACATTTCTTCTAGACCACAACGTCCATAAAACACTCAAAGAACACAACTTCAAATTACTGTCTTTAAACTTTTTAAAATTCATTACCAAATTTATGATATTCAAACATATAATTCTTGGTCTCTCCTTCCTGATTTTGTTGCCTTTTAAGCAAAGCCATGACAGTTTGGACAAATTTTAATCTTTCATTTGGCATTCTGCAGACGAAGTTTTAAATACCACAGGATGTATGCAGGTTTTATCATGAATAGCACCGATGCCACATTATATTGTGCTGAGGGTCCACACACAGTGGCTGTTTTGAGTCAAGCCTGTAGCTCACTTGGGTATCATCTCCATGGTAACTTGTTTACAACGGCTGAAATACAAGCTGAAAATTCAAGGTTAGCTTTTCCTTTGTTGCCGTTTTGATGTTTTTGGCAATTGAAATAATGTGGGTATAAGACTTGATTTAAACAGCTTCATGGCAGGCTGAGTCAAAACAAAACTCCATACAAAATGTGCTTTCTTCATCTCCATTAAAAAAGAGAGAATTCAAAATAATATTTAATCAGAACCATCAGTTACATCTTCCTGTCATATTCCAAAACAGCAGGCCTCCTGCTGTACTTTGGAAACACATCTTGGGAAATAGGTTTAAGGCTTCCTATCTCTTGAAGCAATAATGTTTTTTGTGCAAAATGTTTTGCCTTAGATGAAGAGTTTAGTTTATTTTAAAACATTATTATATTGGGGGAGGGGGTGGACAGTTTTAGAACCTATGCTAAAGTACTTCATCCTCATGTGGATGGGCCTCTTGTATTCTAAAAATTGACTGCATTTTAAATATTACAAAAAAACAATTCTACTCAAAATTAGTGTTTCCCAAAAATAATTATAAAATGACCCTGATTATAACATTGGTTCAGTGGGATATTTGTTTTGATTATGGAAAATTTTAATTCAGATTATTTAAAAAGAACTGCTATTTTGAGAATAGCAAGTTATAACCCAGAATGATCTTAAATCTACAGTATTTTGTTCTTCAAATAAATTTCCACTAAACAGTAGAGAGTAGAAAAATAATGTTATATACCTTACCTGCTATTCATAATGTCTTTATGAATCTTCATAAACATTTAAAGAATTCAGTATAACCTCTGAAAACCAGACCAAGACACCCACTACTATATTTTCACTAAAATTTCCTTCAGGTAGAATATAACTGATATGTAAATACAATAATGTGTCTATTAGCATAAAGGTAGGAATTTAACCAAAATCAAAGGCAGACTTAAGACAGAATTTGAATTTGGAGTCGGAATCCCTTTAGTAAAAATGATGGAATGATGAGGCGTATGCTTAATTAATGCTAGGAATCAACTCATGAAGGAATCTCTTCCTCTTAGACTCTTGACTAAATCCTCTACTCTGCTCCTCTCAGTAATCTTGATACAAAATCAAACTGTCTACTATAATCATTGGTTTGTTACTTATCAGTCTCACCATTCACCAGTTATCACAGTGCCGGATATAGGAAGACAGACAATAATATTTGTTGACTAAATACCTGCTTTTGTAATATTTGGTACTATTTCTAAGGCTTTGTTAGTAATGTAGATGTGGCTACTACAATCCCTGTCATGAGTTTATTTTTGCTTTCCCAATATGGATGTATGGGGAGAAAGGACAGACAAGTACTTCCCAATATACTCTAGAGCACGCAGACTCAGACCTTCCCTTAATTCCTCATCCAAGCCTTTCCCCCACATGAAGACACTTCTCCCCGCACCCCCACCTCAAACTGCATTCAAACTTCATGATGATTCTTTCCTTTAGGTACAGCTAAAGAATGGATTTCACTCTAATTGTAATTTCTGAGCATATCATTTGGGTGTAGTTTTTGTTCATTAAAATATCTTTAGTTCAAGGTATAGGAATGCTAGTGACTGCTGAAACTAAAGTACTTAGAAGAATTTAACCTTACTTGGAATATTTGTTCCACCTTATTAAATTCTACCTGACTTCTTGACTCGCCTTTATCCATTTTGCAATTTTGATCTTAACAATACTGAGGATTTTTTTTTCTGTTGCATTCTATGTTCCTTTTCCACAGCTTCTTAAGGTCAAGTCAGTTTTCCCATGCAATACCCATTCTGTTTTTTATTCTTACATTTCAAACATTAAACATACAAAGTTTACTATTAGGAAAAGAATATAAATCAAATGCCTGATTATGAAATAATTTTTTTCTAAATTACCTTTTGATGCAAGACTGAAGTATCCTAAGAATGACCTCTAATTCAATGAAAAAGTGTGGTTTTATCAACTTACTTCTCACATGGCTCAAACCAGAGACCAATAAAATCATTAAGAGTAACAAACAGGTGATTTCCACCCAGGTATTGTGGGTTTAATTATGAAATAAACAGCAAAGAAGATTTTTTTTTTCCTTAATGAACCTGTATTAAAATAGACGCAACCAATGCCAGTGGTATTATAGAGGATGAATTGGAGAGAATCATTATATGTTAAGTCAACAGTATAGTTAAGAAGCAACATTATTCTCCCACCTTTTAAACTTTCCATTTACTTTAATTAAGCTCACACTGCCAATTTTTTTTCTTTTTAAAGATATAATAAAAATGATAAATTAAAAAATTGGATTCACTTCCACTTTTCTATTTGTTTCTTGGGAGGAATGATGGCATTAGAACAGAAAATCTGGAAATATGTGGTTTAAAATTACATTTAGCATAGTTCCAAACATATTATGAATAATTGTGTTAATTCTCAAAAATAAATAAAAGATATTGAAAGGGGAAATGCAAATAAGAGATAAAGAGCCTCAGGTTGATTCCCCAGTCACAATGTCTGGCAGCTAACCCTGCCCAACACAATGAACAAGCCATGCATCATTGGAGAAGAGCAGATAAATGTCAGTCAAGCATGTTCACATGGCAGAGAGAATGTGATACCATTAACACATTTTCACAATATGACCCTGCATATGAAGACCTACTTTTCCTTTCAAACTCCTCCATCAAATGGTATTGTGTGAATGGGAGCATCACTGTTTAATAATTCTTCATTCAAGCTTTCCTACTTGCCTACAAAAGATTCTTGGAAACAACAGAATAAAGGTAACAACCCTCTGTTTTATTTGTTAGATTTAATAATTAGATGCATTATTTTAATAAGAAATGAACATTCAAATGTAACATAAAACTTCAAAATATTGAATTGTTGAGATCTCTCATGACAGTCAAGTGACTGGAAGAATTTTAAAAAATTCACACTCTAAATAAAAGAATTGATAACTATTCAATAAGTCAAATCTATACTAATGACACCATAAACTTTAAGACAACTAACTAGCTACTAATAATTAAAAATTCCCTTTCACTGGCTCTCCAAACTGAGTGGTAAAATTAATATAACACAATGATAAAGAATTAATGAAAAATAGCATACATAGTCAAGGACTAAACTGTATGATAGTACCAAAAATACTATAGATTTGAGAATTATTAATAATTGGCCAGTCAATAAATTTTTCATGGAAAATAGAACTTTGTATCTTAACTTGAATGTTTAACATTTGAATTGGTATAATTTTATTTATGCAAGGATAAAAATGAACATTATATTCATAGAAGTGAAAAGTGCTTTTTATGACAGAGAAAAATAATCTGATGAAGGTACAAATGTCTGTTAGGCAGACATGGCTGAAAAGGTAATGTGGGATCCGATTATTTCACCCATTGGAGCTAGGTAGAGAATTTCAGACTTAAGTTTGTAACCAAATAATAACTCATGGTTTTGGAAAGATTACATTAGTGGGTGTTTTTAGAAGGAAAAATGCATTTAAAGAATATCTGCATGAAATGTAGAAATGAAGCTTGAGTCAGGAAAAGTATTTAAAGAGGCTTCTGAAGAATTCCAGTTTTGTTCAGTTTCGTAGCAATAAGAATAAAAAAATCAGTCCCAAATCCAGAATTTGATGTCCTACTAAGTATATACAATGAATAAAAAGAATTGGTTAATATTTCAAATCGAAAATTTGAGTGATAAGGAGAATATAATCTCAATGGAAAAATAGCATATTTAATATAATGCAAAGTAGTTTTGAATATCCTCTTGATACACCAGTAGGACAATATGTCTTATGGTTATTCCCTAGCTTTAAATCAAACTCCTGCTTCAATGGTCAGAAACGTTCTATCAGCTTCACTTAAGTTCCAGTGTTCTGAGGCCACCAATATTCCCAAATCTACTTTCAAGTTTATTATATTTACACAACAAAGAAAACCAGCAGCAAAATTAAAAGGCAACCTTCTGAATGGGGGAAGATGTTTGCAAATCACATGCCCAATAAAGGATTAATATCCAAAATATATAAAGAATTCATACAATTTAATACCAAATCTAATAATCCAATTAAAAATGGGTAGGGGATCTGAATATTTTTCCAAAGAAGACACGTATACGGCCAACAGACACGTGAAAATATGCCGAACATTACTAACCCTAAGGAAATGCAAATAAAAACCACAATAAGATATACCTCACAGTAGTCAGAATGGCCAGTATCATAAAGAAAAGAAACAAGTATTGACATGGATGTGGAGAAAAATAAATAAATAAATAAACCTTTGTTCAGTGTTGGTAGGAATGTAAATAGATGTAGCCAGTATGGAAAATGGTATTCAGGGTCCTCAAAACACATTAAAAATTAAAATACCATACCCTCCAGTAATTCCACTGCTGGGTGTTTACCTAAAGAAAAATGAAAACACAAATTCTAAAACATACCTGCACCCTGTGTTTATTACAGTATTATTTATAATACCCAAGGTATAGAATGCCCATAGATAGATGAATGGATAAAAAGGATGTGAGATGTGGTATACACACACACACACACACACACATACACATACAGAATATTACTCATTCATAAAAAATAATGAGGTCTTGTCATTCATGACAACATTGATGGACTTAGAAGGTATTACACTAAGTGAAATAGGTCAGACAGAGAATGACAATACCATATGATATCACTTATATGTGGAATCTAAAGAACAAAACACATGAAAAATAAATAAATAAACAAACAAACAGACATGGACTCATAAACACAGAGAACAAACTGGTGGTTGCCAGAGAGGAGGAGGATAGGTGATGGGTGATATAAATTTCCGGGGGGGGGGGGCGGGGGGGGCGGGGAAAGCTTGTATATTATTTGTCATTCATAGCTTTCTCTTTGTAAAAAAAAATTTCTTTGAAGGTATTAATGTTGCTTAAGGATATATTCATTTACATAAATATTTGGAAATATTACTCTAAATTAAATTCCATGCTAGATAAGAGATAATGTTAACATGCTGTTTTAATAAGCAAAAGGAGTGAAGGTGATATTTAGATCAAGCCAGTTATCTGTCTTATTAGTAACATATTTCAAGAAGAAATCCAAAATACAATAAATCACAGATTCTTTACCAGCAATAGAAATACTTATGGCTATTGGCCCCGCAAACTACGCTGTCTAATTAATTTTGGGCCTTCTTTTCATAATAAATTGTAAAGAAGATATACATTTGAGTTCTGGAAAGTATTGCCCACATATCAAGGCATGGACTGACAGGAAATAAAAATACTCCACTGCACAAAGTCTCAATTAAAAAAAAGCACAGGGATCTATAAGTCTTCCAGTGAATGTTTTACATGCAGTTAAAAAAGATTAGAGTTTATTAGCTCAACCAAATTTCATGAAGATGTAAAGGAAAACAAAAAGAAAATTCCTCAGCTTGACAATGCAGAGAAGATCCTAACGTAACACTGAATCTACAGGTCATAGAGAATATGGTGTGGTAACCAAATATGGCACCATTAAAGACAGAACAGAACTTCAGTCCAGCAGACAGACAATAAGGAATTAAAACTGGGTGCTTGTGGAGACCCCTTAAAGGCTAGCAACTATCTTTAACTGCACTTGAATAAAAGCCTAAATTGAGATTTGAGATGCTGAAGAGTACAAGTGTGATAACAGTGTCGAATAAAGACAGTACTATAAAGAAATATGCATCTGGGCTTGAGTTACTGTAGAGCAAGAGGAGGACTCAGAAACAGGCCAATAAAAAGAAAACCCCTGTTTCAAAATTATAAAGGTTATTTTTTAGCAACATTAAACGAAGAGTCTTCCAGGACCCTGAGGAACAGGCTCTGGGGAATCCTGATGAGCCTTATTTCTAAATAATTGTATGTTAGGTTTAACTGTACACTGTCACTACTTTAAATTCTGATTCTTAGGTAACAAGCCAGGTTAGCACTACCCCTTCCTTTCAGAATGTTTTATAATAATAGAAGTGCTTCCTTTTTCTTTTTTTTTCTTTCTTTCTCCAACCCCCCCCCCCACCCCCCACAAGGTATTCAGGAAAGATTTCTTGAGATCTTAAATATGGATTTTTCCCCTGAAATTAATTAATAACAGTTATCAAAAATAGGTTCATGCCCTGAGTAGAAAGAAACAATTAACTAGTTTAGGATAATTGATTCCTACATCTTGTATACTTTTCAGGGACTACTTATATATGCCAATATTCCTTTGGCTGTCTGCCAAATAATGAGCTGCTGGGTTTTATTGTTGTTGTTGTTGTTGTTGTTGTTGTTGTTGTTGTTGTTGTTGTTGTTTTTCCCCCTAAGGTTAACCATATTATCAGAATACTCCAAGCACTGAGTTCTATAATAAACAGCATACGTTCTCCAAGCTATTTTCAACTAATTTCTGTTTTAACTGCATATAAATTGAACTTCAGAAAGTATTTGCTTATTAATTTTCTTTATGATATACTGTTTTATATTGCTTTTTAAATTCTTTTTAAAAGCACCAGTGTTTGTTAGCCACTTTAATTTTTTAAAATTGTTAATTAGTGCTATTACAGAACTTCTTGTGCATTATGCCATACTAATCAATATGTAATGGCTGAAAAGTAACAAGAACCTGAAATACATATTTCAGATATTCAACAAATGTAACAGAAGAATACTGAGATTTTAGAAGAGGTTCAGGATTGAGAGAACAAAGACAAAAACTAAAATAAAAGGAAAGTACTGTAAACTGGCTAAGTTCTGCCATTCCCCTTTCTTCTTGATGGCTACCATTTTAACTGAACCTGTTTTATGTGTATATCTTAAAGGTGCCATTGGGTACCTTTTGTAGTCTTCTCTTAACTCTTCGAATTTGGTTATTTGCATAACAGGACATCTCCTGAATTTCACAGGAAAAATGAAAAAAAAAAAAAAAACAGTGCATTCCATAATGAAATATTGTAAAATGTTTTGGTAGAGGGAAGTTTAGGTAAAGGCACAGGAGGGGAAGAAACATTTTGACATGTTCATATTTATGTAGATTTCAAGATTAAACTAAGTTTTTCGTCAGTTTTAGTAAATCATTAATGCAAAGAAAATTTAATCCATTTATGTGGTCAATTTCTTTGATGGAAAAAATACTGAGGGTCAGCAAAAGAAGTTATAAACCATAGAGGTAAGGAGTGAAAGAATCTTTCTAAATGTATTATGCTTCAGAGAATCATACACAGGTAAGAATTTAAAGGAACCAGAAAGGTCACCAAATCCATTCTACCACTTTGCTTTTTACATACCTTAAATGGACTTATAGTAAAATAAGTCAAAAATTCAGAATGGCTGTGTTAGGAACTTCATAGATTCTTTTTATAGAAAAAGAGACAAAACTAGAAAAAAATATTTTAAAAAAACAGTTTTAATTTCTGAAATTTGAATGAAAGGTATATTAAAAATTATAAGCATTTATTCAAGAAAATCCACTGCACTTCAGTAAGAACAGTGGGGGTCTGTGGTATCTACAAAAGAGGCTATGACAATCCCCACACCTTAGCTCCATGATGCAAAAGTTCCATACTAGACAGGTAGGAAGGCTTATGCAAACCTACAGCTACATACTCTCCCCTCAGCTCCAGAGTGTGGAAGTTCCACTCCAGATTGCCAGGGCAACTTGTGAGGACCAGTGACTCCTTTCTTTGACAAGGCAGGCTATGAAAAGAGTCAGCTAAGTGTCCTTGCCTGAGGTGCTTGACTTTGTGTGTAGTGTACAATGGGAAATATTATTCCCAGTAGTGGTGTCAAAAAATATATAGATCACAGTAGCCACTAACCAGGGAGGGCATACATCTCCATAATAGGAAGAAAAACAAACAAAATAGCTATCTGAACAGAAATTTAATAGGGGGACCTTAAAACAGACAGAAGGATCCTGCTAAGATGATACTCATGCCAGCTGGTATGGAAGGCTGTGTACCTATGAAAAATATGCCCATGCAAGAGCAATGGAAGAGCCCCTAGACACTGGCTGAATGCATAACAGACTTGTAAACACTTTGAACTTAATTTTTTTAATATTTATTCATATTTTTGTGAGAGAGACAGAGAAAGAGACAATGAGTGGGGGAGGGGCAGAGAGAGAGGGAGACACAGAATCCAAAGTAGGCTTCAGGCTCTGAGCTGTCTGCATAGAGCCTGATGTGGGGCTCGAACTCATGAACCACGAGATCAGGACCTGAGCCAAAGTAGGACACTTAACTGAATGGACCACCCAGGAGCCCCAACACTTTGAATTTTAAAAGTACCACCAAGACACACACAGATCCACTGGCAATGCATGGAAGCCTCATTGGTACAACTTCTGACCAAATACTGGCTAACCACTAAGCTGTGGTGACTTAGGAAACCAGATTTAAGTGTATTTTGTTGTTGTTATTGTTTGTTTGTTGTGTTTGTTTTAATACAAATCTCAGCAAAGATATCAGAGTCTGCTACACTATAGAGAAATCAGACTTCACAGAATTTATAAAATTCAGTTACTAAATAAACAAAGATAAGGTAGCAAAGACAATCAACTTTAGGGGAAAAGGATCATAATCCAGAGTTGTTGCAATATATTACATAAAATATCTCAAAATTATGAAATATGCATATTAAAAGTATATAAAACCCATTTAGTAGAAAAATATAGGCAATAAGTATTGCCTTTGAAGTTGTCTAGATGTTGGACCTACTGGACAAATACTTCAAATCAGTTATAAATATGTTCAAAACACTAAAAGACACTATTATTTTCAAAAAGTGAAGACAGTATAATAACAACCAAGCAACAAATATCAATACAGAGAAAAAAGTCATGAAAAAAAAGAAGCAAACAGAAATTCTTGATTGAAAATAAATAAGTGGAAAGTTTATGGGAGGGATTTAATAGTAGATTTACTGACAATTATCAGTGAACTTGAAGATAGGTCAATAGAGGTATTCCAATCTAACACACAAAGGCAAAAAGAAATAAAATGAGCAGAGTCCCAGAGATCTGTGGGACAAAATCAAACTGATATATGTTTAATGCTTGTTCTAAAATGAGAGACAAAAAGGAGGCAGAAAAAATACTCAAGAAAATAATGACTAAAAACTTTCTGAATTAGATTCCAAACAAAACAAAACAACAAAACAAAACAAAACAACAACTTTACACACCTAAGAAGCTTAACAAACTCCAGTAAGATTAAAACAAGAAGTTTTACTCCTAGAGACACATCAAAAACTGTTGAAAATAAAGACAAGGAGAATATTTTGAAACATCAAGAGAAGGACTCATGCACAAGAGAACCCTATTAACAGTTGAATTCTCAATCAAAAACAATAGAGGCCAGGAGGCAGTGGTCAGGATGACATTGAAATGAAAGAAAACAAAACAAAACAAAAAACAGCTGTCAAACAAAACCCCAGCAAAAATTAAGGCAAAAATAAACTTTAAAAGTTCATATATATTTTTCAGGTTTTTATGTATTTATTTATCATTTTGAGAGAGAGTGCATGGGACAGGCAGAGAAAGACAGAGAGAGAATCCCAAGCAGGATCTGCACTGTCAGTATAGAGCTTGGCGTGGGACCAAACTCATGAATGGTGAGATCATGACCTGAGCTGAATTCAACAGACACTTAACCCATTGCACCCCCCAGGTGTCCCAAAAGTTCATATCTTTTAAAAAATGAAGCCAAAATAATTACGTAACCACATAAAGACTGAGAGAATTTGTTGCTAGTAGATCTACTTTATAATAGATACTAAAGGAAGTTCTTCAGGTTGCATAAGAGTAACACCAGACAGTAACTCAAGTCCATATGATGAAAAAAAAAAAAAAAAAAGAGTTCCAGTAAATACAATTATAAAAGGAATTGGAAAATCCATTATAATTATACATTTTGTTCTCCATTTTTCTAACAGGTTTTTTAATTGCAAAAAACAGTATCTGTAAAATTGTACTATTTAAAAATATTGTACTATTAAATTTAATAGATATAAAGATGTGACTTATATGGTATTAATAGCACAAAGGAAGGAGGAGAGCATGAAGTTATATTTGAGCAAGGAGGGCAAGAAGTTATATTTACCAGCTGGTAATTCAAATATACAGAAGAAAAATATTTATTCAAATTTTTTGCCAATTTTTAAATTGGTCTCCTTATTCATTCACTCTCTTGCCCTGTCTGTATTAGCCAGTTTATTATGTCCTGACACAAGGCAAGCTCCATCTTGCCTAATGGCTTTTACTTCCTGATATCACTGACTGAGGGAGCAGAAGATCTTCAGATTTTCAGAACTTCTCATGGATGGTGAACTCATTTCATTAAAAAAATTACATGTTAGGGGGCCCTGGGTGGCTCAGTCAGTTAAGCCTTTGACTCTTGACTTCGGCTCAGGTCATGATCTTGCAATTCATACAATCGCACCCTCCCCCCACAAAGGGCTCCCCACGCTGACAGCATGAAGCCTGCTTGGAGTTCTCTCTCTCCCTCTCTCTCTCTGTTCATTCCCTACTCATGGTAGCACCTGATCTCTCTCTAAAAATAAATAAATAAATGTTTTTTTTAATTGTGTGTTAAAGCTTCCCTTTATAGTCTATCTAAAATATTATTTCAAACCTTCTTTCCATCATTTTATTATTCCTTAGATACACATTTTAGAAATACTCAGAGCAAATCAGCTCTCATAATTTCTATCAGGAAAGACATAAAAACCGCATGCAGAACTTATCTTTCTTTTTTTCTTATTTTTAAAGTTAATTTTTTTTAAATTTATTTTGAGAGACAGAGGGCATGCACACATGAGCAGGGGAAGTGAGAGACAGAAGGAGAAAGAGAATCCTAACTAAGCAAGCTCCGTGCTCAGTACAGAGCCCAACGCAGGGCTCTATCTCACCACCATGAGATTACTCCTTGAGCAGGTATCAAGAGTCAGATGCTTAACTGACAGAGTCACCCAGGTGCCCCAGAACTTACCTTTCTAATAGTAATTATTTGAATTTATTTTGATTCCTTAATTACTAAGAAAATATAAGTATCCATAATTTACATACTGCAATACTTGCTTTTTATTTCTCCTGGATAAATGGATACCTTATTGTTTAATCACTATAATGAGTTTGCTTTTCTCTTCCTGGTACATTCTATGTTCAATGGATAAAGTGTATAACTCAGGATGTAGCAGGCATTTGAGATGATAACTCATTATCTGACAAGTACCAGCCAAATTGCTTATGTTTCTTAGGGATTTCTGAGAGCTCCATCATGGAATGGAAACAGCCTACATGAAGCCTGCTGTAGCATTTAGAGGTATCTATACAGTTTAGCTTTGTGCTGCCAGATATAATTCTTCTTTATAATCTTTTTAAAGTCAAAGGCCCCATGTTTCCTAACTTGAAATTAGTTTCTGAAGAAGACGATGCAGGACTGTACGTGGTCTGGGCTTTGAAAATGTCTTCTATAGTGTGGTATGTGAAATTAAGAAACAAACAACAAGTACCAATTACCATCAAACTTAAGCTGATAACTTAATGTTATTAAATAATTTGGTCAGATGAAAGGAATTTAATGGTATTGCCTCTGCCTTAAGCCCTGGTCAAAGAAAGGGAGAAGTTATCATATGTACACAACCCCAATGTTTAAAGAATTTGACTAGAATAAAATACACTTAACCTTAAAACCATACTTAATGAAACTTAATTTTCTTTGGGATGTTCAAAGGCACTTGAGAATTTCACAGGGCTTTGGATTTATTATAGACATCAATTATCATTGCACTGATAAGTATGAAAGAGCTAATAGGGAATTATGGTTAATAGGAAGCCAGAAAGACTAATTCTAACTAGATCTTTAATTTTACATAATTTTGAAAAGAAAGACTTCCAAAAGTTAATGAGTACAATGCATAGAGATATGGAAGAGGGTAATAGCGTAAAATGTCAATTCCTACCTTGGTTTAAATGCAAGTGAATGATAAAGCAAACAAAAGAAGAAAAACAGTAAGTTTGCCTTTCTGTTAGAGGAATGATTCTAAGCTCCGGGTGATTTTGCCTTGAGGGGGTGGAGTACTTGAGGTGATGTTCGGAAACATTTTCATTGACCCAATTTGAGACTGCTAAAGGGCAGCATCTCACAACAAAGAATTATGTGGCCTAAATATTAATGGTTCTGAGGTTGAGAAAGCCTAAACTAGGGCATTCAATATGTTTAAGAATAAATTTAATGGTATATATTTTTATCTCTCTCTAATTTTTCCAAATTCATAATTAATTCATTAATTCTAGATCTTTGTTGGAAAGATACTCTAGCATGACTGGCAGATATTCAAAAGTTAGATCCAAAAAGTTAGATTCTAGACGTTAAATTCCTTTTAACTTCATCCAAATCAAGATGGGAGTTTTGAGAGATTACAAATTCTGTTCATCCTTTGACATATATAATCTGTTAGAGAATATATAACAAATGCTGGTCAGGAATGTATCCCCTGTCAATTTTCCCTCTTCCTCTACCTCAGCTCATTTTCTCCAGCTTAATCCAAATAAAGTAGACACAGACAGGTTTTATATGTAGAAGGGAAAAAGTGTTGGAAAGAAACTGAAAAGCTAATACACTATGATGCCAGTCTATATCAAAGATAGTGTTCCAGAACTCTAATGATCTAGCCATTTGAAACGTTAACAGTGTTGGCTCCTATGACAGTCTTCGACATAGTGAGTTTCAATAGTTATGCTCTCAAATTTTGAAAGCAATAGTGAACTTTATCCCAAAGTTTTTATCTTTCAACTAAAATAGGCATTTTCATTTCTGAATTAGTGTTTTCCAAAATGTTTGGTGATTACCTCAATCTATCATTCATTCTCTAATAACAGTATCTCCTTTACTAAAGGTAGTAGAAGTCCTATATCTATATCTATATCTATATATCTATATCTGTGTAAATAGTGTTCCTAGGCATTTCGTGGCACCAAATGAGATAAATGGGAATAACTTAGGTGATGAAAGATCATGCTTTTGAACCACTATATTAACATATCATCATACCTGAGAATATAACAAGTGAATATTCTGGGGATAAATTTCCATTTAATTTCTGTATTGTTACATTATCTACATAATTAATATTTATTACCAGTTTAATTATATTTTTAGCATTTTTCTTCTAATAGTTATGTGATAGAGTGGAAAACAGATACCACTTGCCTCAGAAAACCAAACCAAACAAACAAGGTTGTTCTTAATCACCTTGGGTCTTCTTGGCAACTAGAATATACTATGGTTCCTCTTCCAGAAAATAGCTTTGTCCAGGTACAGAGCTAGATTGGGGTACTCTTGGCCAAGGGTGTTGCAGGCCTCTTAACTTTTTCACCTGGTCCAGAGGACTTGAGAAACAATTTGCCTCACTCATACTCTAATGGATGATTCACCTCCACCCCAGCTTGTCCTCACACCCTCTCCTCATAAAACAGGCTGATTAGTGATGCTGAGGCAGGCCTGGAGTTGGCCCTGGCAAGGGCACTGGTGCCTTGCTGTTCTCATCACTCCTTCCCAGTCCCACTATTTATCCTTCTATAGTAAACAGGACTTTATCACAGAAGAAGTACAACAATAAAAAAATACTTGTATTCAAATTTGGGGAGCACACATGAGTTACTAATTTCTTCTTAGATCCACTTTATACAGTGAAGATATTAATAATAACTAAATAACTCAAAGTTAGTTTTAGATTCAAAACAGATATCAAATATTTTCCTCAAATTCCAGCATCTCCTTCCCCATTCTCACTTTCCCTCACTTGACAATTTATGTATCTGTCCACTTTACATCTTCAATTGGAAGGTAACAGATATTCTACACTAAACATGTTTGAAATTGAACCTCTGATATTTCCTCTAAATTTATTCTACCCATAGCATTTCTAATCTTACTTGACCATCACAACAATTTTAGTTTCTCAGGCTAAAATCTTGGGAATACAATTCATTTCTGCTGGAAGCCGAGCTATCCCAGCCTGAGTGGCAAGGCCTGGGCTGTGGACGGATTGGTGACTGCAAGGCGGCCCACCGACAGTGAAGCTTCTTGTACTCCTGCCTTTAGGTAATCTGGCCTTAAAACTACCTGGCGTATTGTCTGTTGGGGAATTGCCCTCGACAGGCCCCCTGGGAAAAGAACCATTAGGAAAGAAAATAAGGTTCCGCAAGAAATTGTGCGGCCTTACCTTTAGCCCTTGCCCTCCCCTATGGAGAATCCTCTACTTACAGGAAGGATAGCCTCATGCATTTGCCAGCAAAGGTGGCCAACAAAGGAGAGACATATGGATTTGAAAGCCCCACTCTGGTAACTAAGGAGTGTATGTATGGACACAGGTCACTCTAATCTCGGGGCCCAGTTGGCCCCCAGGAGGCATTCCAGATGATGACTGAACCTAGTCGGTTAAAGTACAGAATGGTTCATTAGTTCCTAGGTGCATTGTCTCTCTGAGAATGTATAAGGCATGGGTTTCTAAGGCCCTCTTGGCACCTCGAACCCAGGAGAACACTTTTGTTCTTCAAAACCACGAATGGTTCAGGGAAACAACTAAGAGGTCATGTCCCTGTAACTGTTCCTCTCGAGGTGTTGAGAGATAAACGACCTTTCATGGAAACAGCAAAGCAAATACTTTATAGATTATAGATAAGCATAGGTACATAATAAAAACAATGCAAGAAATTAATCAATAAGCAAGAGCAGGAGGGAACGTTACAAAAAACCAATCATGTTATTCCTTATTGGGTGATTACGTGAAGGAACAATTTTAGAATTGGGTAATGCCAGAAAACATAGATGACGTATGCTACAAGGAAATCACTAGCAAATATAAGGCACATTTGCTACAATAAATTGGCCAGTTCCACACACTGCTGTTGTCTGTGTCCATTTTTATTTTTTGTTTTCATTTTAGTGTTTTATTTTAGTTTTGTTTTACTTTTTTTGCCGACACCGTTCATCCTTTGGGAACCCCTGGACCTGCTGGAGCTGGACTTCAGCACATTTCTTTCTTGCTCACCTCCTAAATCTAATCTGTCAGGAAATATTGCTTGTTTTACCTTCAAAATACATATAGTATTTGATATCTATAATTGTTATGGCTTGAAGTGTATCCCCTCCCCAGAAAAGTATACTCAAGTCTTAACCCCCCGTGTCTCAAAATACTACCTTAAATGGAAATAGGGTTTTTGTAGAGATAATCAAGTTAAAATAGGGTCATTTAGGTGGACTCTAAACAATATGACTGGTGTTCTTATAAAAAGGGGAAACTGGGAGACAGAGTCAAATGCATATAGAAGATAGTCATATGAATGAAGATGGAGTATCAGGTGATACATCTATAAGCCAAGGAACACCAAAGACTGCAGGAAATCCATCAGAAACTAAAAAGGCAAGGAGAAACCTTTCCCCTATAGTTTTCAGAGAGAGCACTGTCCTACCGATACCTTGATTTCACACTTGTGACCTCCAGAACTGAGACAATAACTTTCTGTTTTAAAGAGCCAAACAGTTTATGGTACCTTATTATGACAGATCTAGCAAACTGTTAACAGCATTCACCACAATCTCTCATTTGAATCATTATTCTAACCTCCTAACTAGTCTCTCTCTCTGCTTCCACTCTTGTACTACTACAGCATGATCTTCATTTTTTTTAAGTTTATCTATTTATTTTTGAGAGAGAGACAGAGAGAGTGAGCAGGGGAGGGGCAGAGAGAGAGAGAGACAGAGACAGAGACAGAGACAGAGACAGAGAGACAGAGAATCCCAAGAAGGGTCTGCACCATCAGCTTGGGGCCTGATGCAGGGCTTGAACTCACAAACCGTGAGATCATGACCACAGCCAAAACCAAGATTCAGATAACCGACTGAGAGCCACCCAGGCACCCCAGAATGATCTTTTAAAACTTAAGTCAGATTTTATTTTCCTCCATTCAAAACTCCAAAGCAAGCATTATTACAATGTTCTAAAAGCAGTGATATTATTAGCCACCCTATAACATTCTGACATCATCACATTGTTCTTTCTCACTCCTCTGTTCCAGCCACACTGGCATCTGTCCTGGATTTAGGGTGACTAACTGTCCTCCTTTTCTGGGGTTGAATACACAGGACATTCAATGCTAAATCAAGATAATTAGAGGCAAAGGGGGAAAGTAAGTCACCCTATTGTACTTCATCGAATATTGTCTAGACACTCTGCAAAATGATCTTTGATCTAGAAATTTGCTCTGTCTTTCCAGAATGAGAGTTTAAAGAAGATACCTAGATATACACTTTAATAATCCCCTCTTTAAAATCCCCTATTTAAACTCTTGCTCAACTCTCACCTTCTTCATGAAGCCTACACTCTTCATCCTATTTAAATTGTGTTCCTCCTCCTATGCTCCCAATCTTCCCACCCTACTCTAAGTTTTCTTTTTTCCATCATAGAAATCACCTTCTTATAAATCATATATAGCCTAATAATCATATACCATATATTTTACTTATTGATGATATATTATTAACTTGCTTAGTATATATTAACTTATTTATCATAGCTAACAAATCCATACACTCAGCGGTACATTTATAGCGATACAGTATTTTACAACAGGGGTTATTTTTTATTTACATTCTCTCCCTTTATTTTTGGATTCAAAAATTATCAGTAAAAGAGCATTTCTTGTGTCCCTATGAAGAACAGAATATGATGCTTTCTTTCATTTTTTATATTATATACTCTTTATGTCAGAATTCATTTTGTTTCACACACACACACTTACACACATAGACTCACACTCACATTTGCCTAGGATCCTCATATAGCTGTGTAAAATCTCTACATGCACTATCCATTCACCATGGAGTTAGCTTGGGGATTAAAAGATGAATATGGCATAGCCTCTGATGTCATCAGTAGGTGTGCTTATAAATAAATAGAAGTTTAGTGCATTAAATCTTTCAAGGATCATTTGAATTTTAAGAAAACAGTTTCTAAACCTAAAGAGAGGTTATTTCTAGTAGGGATTTGTAGGTTAGGAGTTTATTTTAGGGATTCTTAAAATTAAGAGTAAGCTAATAAAACCTAGGACATAGTATGGGTTAGAAGCCCACACTCTGGCATGACGACTGCTTTGTTTAATACCTACTTCCTCTGTTTATTAGCTCTGCGATTTCAGATCTGTACAATTCTTTAAGCTTCTATTTCATCATCCATGAAATGGAGCCAATAACTGTATAGCTCTTTCTGACTCATAGTATGTGGCACAGTGCTGAACACATAGTAATTGTTCAGTAAATATTATTACTCATTATATAAATACATGAATGTGCTAATTTTATATTATTTTATTATTCCCATCTTATTAAAATCTTCTGAATGCCTTCGCCTGAATTGTGATATTTTGTGTGTCTGTGTGTATTCTTGTATTTCAGACCCAGGAAGAAATTCCAAGATATGCAGATGTAAAGCATACCTGGCTTTGGGAATACATTCATATCTATTTTTGTGTGTGTACAAGAAGGGCTGATTCAGTCTGGCAATACCACCTGTAAAAATAGGGGGAGGTCCTCAGTACCCAAATAAAAATCTTTGTGATAAAAGACGTTAAAAACATGCGTTTTTCTAGGTAAGTGCCTTCAGTTGTTACATATCTCTGATTTGAGTATACAAGTGTCTCTTTAATCTGTTAGTATATTCCAAACATATGTCAGACAGTGCTCTGTGTTTAAAACCATATACAAATAGATTTCTTCTATATGGCTATCTTCCAAGAGTCAATGTATATTTCTATACCTCACAGTTTTTAAGTTTCAAACTGTATGAACTAATTCAGATCTCTCATTCATTTTTTATTGTGAGAAATTTTTTCTTTCTCTTCTTAAAGAATACAAATATCTAGTTACTGGGGTACCTGGGTGGCTCAGTCGGTTAAGCACCTGACTCTTGATTTTGGCTCAGGTCATGATCTCAGGGTTGTGCAATCAGGCCCTGCATCAGGCTCCAACTGAACAGAGAGTCTATTTAAGATTCTCTCTCTCTCTCTCTCTCTGTGTCCCTCTCCCCAACTCATGTGCTTTTTTTTTCCTCTGAGAGAGAGAGAGAGAGAGAGAGAGATCTAGTTATTTACATTGGCCTTGCTAGAGCAAGCTGAATTTTAGAAAATTTAAAAAGCATTTTATAAATCTGTGGATAGAAACGAACAAAATAGAGAAATACTCAATTTCTTTTTCCAAAATTTTTCAAATTTAGTTTGGAAAAAAAGTCATAGTGTAATTAGTGAAAGAGTTCTTTTTTTTCCAGAATAAGTTTTTACTTTTTGATATTATATAAGTTATATTATAAATTTAAAAATAAATATGAAGGCAAAATGATAATCCCAACTTTCTTTTTTCTATTTCTTTATAATTTCTGCTTTCAATTTATTCTGTTTTGCTAATCAGGCAATTAACAAAATATTAGCTACTGAAGTAAAGTACATGCTACATTTTAATTATGTATACAGTAAGACAAATACATTATTAAGTCAGCAAATTTATGCATTGTTTTTCCACTAAATAAAATTATAACTTGTATAAAGCCATTTTCCCTAAAATATAAGTAGTAACTACTACAACATGCTTAATAACTTGAGAACATTCTTCACAGCACAAAACAATGAAAGTATCCCTACCTAAACTGCTTCAATGTAATTGTAATAATATTAAACAGCACCAACTGGTATCTCTAATGTATCTACCCAAATGGGTATTTGTAGCATTTAATGTTTCTTGGAAATAGCAAGGCATGTGAAATGTGGCCACTATTTCTTTTGGTATATATTTTTCACCTATTTCAAAATTCAAAAAGAGAAATATCTTGCTCATCATGGAGATTATGATCACAGAATTTTGTATGCAGTTTGATTAAATAATAAAATGTAGGGAAACCATTCCCCCATTTAATTCATTCATTTCATACTGACCTACCAAGTAGCATGAGATTCTTGATGATGGAAATTCAGTGATAAACCAGGGAAATAAAATTGTAGAATTTGGAGGACAGCAAGGGAGGCAAGCCCTTGTAGAATGTGTAGGACAGTGAGAGAGGCAGACAGTACACTGGTATTAAGTAAACAAGTAATACAAAGCAATAAGTACTAAAAACAATTATAACAACTTCTTATTGGGGGTGTCAAAGGCTTAGGGTTGGGAGATCTAATAGATAAATAGTTGCTCATAGAAAATGTTTTTAAAACGGTGATGATTGGGGGTGCCTGGCTGGCTCAGTCATCTGAGCATGCTGGTTGAGCATGAGCATGAGCTGAGCATGCTGGTTGAGCATCTATCTCTTGATTTCAGCTCACATCAGATCCCAGGGTCATGAGATCAAGCCCTGCATTGGGCTCCACACTGAGCATGGATTCTGCTTGACATTTACTCTCTTCCCCTCCCTTTCCCTCTTCCTGTCTCCCACTCGTGCATTCTCTCTCTCTCTCTCTCTCTCTCTCTCTCTCTCTAACCAATAAATAAATATTACACACACACACACACACACACACACACACAATGACATACCATACCATAACAAAACATAACATAAAATAAAATGGTGATGACTGTGCTGAATCATGAGCGATGAGAATAAGTCTGCCATAGTAAAATATGGAAAAAGCATTAGCAGAGTTTAAAGATTCACAAGAGGATTTATTGAAGAAATGACAAAAACAGGCCACTGTGACTAAGACATAATGTACAACTGGAAAAGTATGAGAAGGTGCTGGAGAACAAGTTAGGGACAGATAATAAATATAAAAATAAATTAAAATTAAAAAAAATAAAAAAATAATTTTTTCACCAGAAAAAAATATTTCTTACTCTCTCACTGGTGTAATGAGGAGTAGTGCTGCATATCTGGAGAGAACAGGACAGCACAGACTTCAATTAAGGTCATAGGCAATTTTTGAGATAGTATAGTAATTTTTGACATTGGGAAATTATTGACATAGTATATTTAAGAGTTCCTTCAATTAGTATTTTAAAAATAAATATAATATTCTATGAAACATTTTTAGAGGTAGTAACTGTATTGGAATATTTATTACATGGACTCTGAAGTTGGTTGAGTAATGTCCTCCTCCAAAATTCCTATTCCACCAGAACCACCAAATATAATTGTGTTTGGAAATGGGATCTTTACAGATATAATTAGTTAAGTTCATATGATGTCATACTGGATTAGAGTAGACCCTAAATCCAGAGACTACTGTCCTTACAATAAGAGGAGACCACACACAGAGACACACAGGAAAGAACAGAGATTGGAGCTACAAGCCAAAGATGTCAGGTAACCACCGGAAGCTAAAAAGATGCAAGGAAGGGTTTTCCCATAAAGCCTTCAGAAGGAGAGTGGCCCCACTGGCACCTTGATTTCAGATATCCGTCTTCCAGAGCTACGAGAGAATAACTTTATATTGTTTCAAGCTACCAAGTTTATAGTGTTTTGTTACAATAGCCCTACAGACCATACAGCCAAGATTCTACCGGCAGCATGTATCACCAGGATTCTTTCTATATTCCTTTTGGGCTCAAACAATGGGAGGTACCAGAAGTAGACGAGAGGATGAGCAGCAAGAACTTGGGGTATTTTTCCCTTGTTTTCTTCCTTCTTCTACTCTATAGTTCCCACAATAACTCCATCCTTCTACAGCTACAATTCCTCTTTGGCAGCCTGTCTTCCATATTCTAGTTCTCACTGGCTCTGATGAGGACATATTCCTTCCTTCGCCCCTTTAGGTCCAAGGTGATAAGAGCTACCCTTAGTTGTTTGTCTCTAGATGCCTCAATATGCCAAATTTCCTCCTTGCTTTGATTTGTTGTATTTCTTACTATTTTGTTCATCCTTTTTGTGTATTCATTTATTATCTATTTACCTCACTAAGAATATATTTTCCATTAGACCTCGATCTTGTCTGATCATTGCTGTATTCCCAGAACCTGGAACAATACCCAGTATGTAATAGGAGCTCAAAATACTTGTTGGATGAAAAAAGATGACTAAATAAAAAATAAATCCAAAGTGTCACAAACCATCTTAAAAAGTGATCTGGGGTGTGCCTGGGTGGCTCAGTTGGTTAAGCGTCTGGCTTCAGCTCAGGTCATGATCTCACAGTCTGTGAGTTCAAGCCCCGTGTCAGGCTCTGTGCTGACAGCTCAGAGCCTGGAGCCTGCTTCGGATTCTGTGTCTCCCTCTCTCTCTGCCCCTCCCCTGCTCATGCTCTGCCTCTCTCTGTCTCAAAAATAAATAAAAACATTAAAAAAGATTTTTAAAAAATTAAAAAATTAAAAATTAAAAAAAAAAAAAGTGATTTGGTCAGGGGCACCTGGGTGGCTCAGTCGGTTAAGTGTCTGACTCTTGTTTTCGGCTCAGGTCACCATCTCATGATTTCGTGAGTTTGAGCCGCACACCGGGCTCTGTGCTGGCAGCACACAGCCTGCTTGATATTGTTTCTCTCCTTCTCTCTCTCTTTGCCCCTCTCTCACTTGTGCTGTCTCTATCTCTCTCAAAATAAATAAATAAACTTTAAAAAGTGATTTGGTCATAAATTCATCTCTGTTTTTATAGGAGATTATACATACATACACGTTTATGGGTTATACATGTAATATACAAGTTATCTTGATACCTTTGTAAACTGACTAAAAAAAGTTATTTTTTCACACAGTAAAGTTTTTCACACAAGAGAAAGAACTGTGACATTAAACCTAATATACTGAACCCAATTCAGTGTTCTTTTGGGACAGGGGTATGTCTGCACTGGACAGGTCAATATCTATGAATATTCTCAAGTTAGTAAGTGTCCCAATATATACTCAAATTTACAGAATTCTGGTTGTATTATTTAGATTAAAATGCATTTCTTATTGGTAGAATCTTTATTATAATGTCCATTTAATAAACGCCCCAATACAGCTTATTTCATTATTAGTAACAAACCTCACAATTAAAGCACAGCGAATGTTGCACTTTCAGCAGTTTTATGCTCTTAAATGGCACTACAACAAAAATGCTATGATAATAAAATAGAATTTATGTAAAGTAACACATGGACTATTTGGTTATATGTGACTCCTTAATGTATTCCAAAGGCATCTATTGCCTCAGGGAGAGACGATATTTGTATAGAAGAAAAGTAATAATCTACAGAAGAGCAAACAACAGGGGAAATTCCATTTATGGCTGAGGATAATGATCAGAAGATACTATAACACCAACCATGTAAAATAGAGATAATTTAAAGAAGGAAATGAAATATAATTGGTCAAGGGTAAATAGCAGTGCACATCCAAGGGACAGCAATAAGATGCACATATTTGAAAAGAATACTATTAGATTTAAAACAAGGGATGCAAGGAAGTTATAATAATGGAGATGTTGCTAGTTGAAGGGTTTGGTGAGATATATTACTTGGCATTATCAAGGACACATTGTGTCCCTTTTTCTTAAAACATTTCAATAGACAAAGAAAAATAAGAGTTTAAAGTGTAAAAGGGACATCTTCTAAAATATGATAAATATGTAGGAGATAGGCATATTTGAGAATACTAACACCATCCATCCTCCAACTGAGATTCATATTTTTAGGGGGAACCAGAAAAAAAAATGCACATGAAAAAAATGAAGATAGAATCTGTGAGGTGTATAAAATGGCACAGAATAGAGGTTTACTTAGATGCTTGGGTTTAAGAAGTGTAATGACATGGATAAAAGGAAGGGTATAATAAAATGTATAAATGAAATGGCATAATGAGATGCATAATTGGACAAATGTAACGATATGCAGAGAAAGATGTAATGTGATACACATTTTTGAGGAGTGTAATGAGATGCATAAATAGAAAGGTGTAATGAGATGTGCATGTTTAAGTAATGTAATGAGAAATATAGGTTATAATAACATACATGAAAGTAATTTAGTAATGAGATATACAAGGGAAAGGCTTTAATGAAATCCACAAATGGAGAATATGTAAAGATGCTTAAAAGAGATGTAATGAGATGCACATATTTGAAAGTTATAATGAGATGTTTTAATGGAAGCATGTAATGAAATGTATATGTTTGAAAGGTATAATGAGACACATTAAAAGGGAAGAATGTAAAGCAATTCTCTTCTCCTATGGAGAATAATGCTTCCTGAAAGCTTTGAAGAGTCATTATCCTAAGGGATTTCTTTATTTTTACTTCAGTATAAATTAAGATGCCAGCAGCAGCTTCAACCATTACCACATCAAATAGCTTTTCCCCTGGGTCCATGTTATTTTGGGTTATATGGTTTAAAACACTGACCCATGCTTGGGACCACATTCCAAAGGGCAATTTAGAACTGAGGCTGCTTAGTAGACAAGAACACAAGAGGAGGAAAAGAATAAGGAAAATAAAGAAAGTTACCAGCTACTGAGTTTTCATTTGATACTAGAGCAATGCAAGAAATATTTGTGTAAGTAATTAAATGTTCCAATAATCTTATAAGGCAGACATTATCATCCCCTCTTGACAACTTAGAAAAGTGAGCTTAGAAGGTGAGCTGGTTGCTCAAGGTCATATGGCTGGTAAGTGTTAAGGCCAGAACTTGAAAATAGGTCTGCCTAGCTCTGAAGTCCTCCTTTCCATTTCCATTTGTATTTTTATTCCTTCCCTCCCTCCCTGCCCTCCTCTTTGTCTTTCATTCTCTCTCTCTTGCTCTTTACTTTTGTCTGGTTTTATTTTGATGGGTGATTACTGCTAATTATGGTGGAAATCTCCAGAGATGCCTTATTAACACCTCCAGCCATGAATATCACATGTTTCCACAAGCTGACAGTTTTGCCAAAAGACATTAAGGGATAACTCTTTTATATTGAGATGTCAGATAAATTACTACTCCTATGTGTTTACTGAAAAATTTTGTACTGTATTTTGCTCCATACAACAACTATTCTATGATGTACTGATTAAAAAACTAGGAGAAACTAATAAGTTTTTAACATCACATGAATAATTTTGAAAAGGAATTTTGGAACTTATTTTGGCTATGAATTCGAGAAGATGAGACACTGTTAAATGACACTTAAAAAAATCTGTGTTAACTTATCCAAGTTTCATAACCTCTTTTGATATTTGGTTTCCTTCTCTATAAAATAGAGATAATAGAATTTATCTTCTCAAATTTTACTATAGTAAAATCCAGGTAAAATATCTAGAACATTCTACAGTGTATAGAAGTGATGACTAAGTGTTAGTTCCCTCTTTACCAACTTTTAATGAAGTTAGAATAAGTAATTATTCAATAATCCTGAGCTTTGAATTTCTTTGCATATAATTGGTGATAGTTTATGTCAACAGACGGACTAACTTACTAGGGGAAAACAAAAAGTAGAAAACATTATAAGACAAAGCTCTCTGTGATGGTTGTGGGCAGCAATTTATTTCTGGATTAATTGCTTATAGAATGAAAAGACATTACTTAGAAGAGAAAATGATTTTTTATAAAATAGGAGTACTACAATTATTTCTGCTTTTATTGACAGAATTCAAATTAAACTAAGGACAAGATAAATTTGTGACCCTTCACCCTCACACTAATAACTTTTCATAACCTTAATCAATCAGCCTAATATAGCAATTACCATCTCAACCATGGTCCCATTGGAGTCCATGATTATTTCAGGATAACTACTTATTGTTCAATTAAGACTTTATGAAAAGAGGTCAAATATTGGTCACTTTTACTCATTAACATTAATTTTTATCCAGCGTATTTTTCTACACAATTGAGGATCACATTAGTAATTAACCGCGAAAAAGTCATCCACCATACAAGGAAAAGCTGACTAGTTGACTAGTATCTAAGAACAGAAACCTAACCAAGACTATATTTCAGCACACACATTCTACATAAGCACACCAAAACACTAACAGTTGTTTTATTAGGGCCAGCACAAAAAGCAATTTCAAAAACTTCACAGAGACAACTTTTCTGGAATTTGCAAAATAGACAAAACTATCCTCTATTCATCTTCCAAAAGTGTGGCCGGTGACTCAGAATATAGACGAAAGATTTTATTTTCATTCACTAGTATGAATGAAATGAAAAGTCAAGTAGTATGACTATTTAAGGTTACTTCAGGAAAGGAAGAGGAATTCCATGTTTAAGTGTGTAGGATATGAAGTTGCTTTGGTTCACATCTCATCCATACTATTTGCTAGAGGTGCAACTCTGGGCGATTTTTTTTTTTTTTTTTTTTAATTCTAAGCCTTATTTTCCTGTTGCCTACTTTATATGTTTGCTATAAGGGTTAAGTAAGACAATACATGAACAGTGTCAGGCACATAATAAACTCAGAGTTCTGAAGGTAGCATGTCTATCTCATATAAGTAGTGCAATGAAAAACAGTAGCTTTAGATTCCCTGTAGCTCTATTACCGTAATAAATTAGGACTCACTTGGAGAGTAGGTTATAATCTGTTTAATTTGGTAGCAGAGGCATAGACTATGTCTTTTGTTCCATTTGTGAAATGACTATAATTATTTGCCACAAAATTATACCACTCTGATGGAACAAAGAATACCTGGAGTTTCCTTTCCTAAAGGTGGTGTATGTTGTGACCACTAAGAAACGCAGAGAGCTAGAAAGAGTGTAGCCCCTCCCATCCATATATTAAACAACAACAACAGCAACAACAACAACAAAACTTAAAGCCAGACAAACTAAAAGATTACATTTTTCTTCAACTTAACATAGAGCTGGCATCACAGGGCAACAAATTACTCCAAAATCTAAAAAGAGGCACCCATAGGGAGAAATTGGACATAAGAACCCATTTTCCCAGAGCTGACACAGCAGAAAACTGGTCAGAAAAATTCAGCTTGAATAGTTAAAAGGTACAGGAGGCAAAATATAGGCTGTCAAGAGATTGTAAAGCCCAGGTGGGCAAAAATATATCACAATTTTTTTTTTCCTTCAAGGTTCTAATCACAAAAAATTATTAGGGAGAGTCCTGAGATAGTGTTACTCAGGGGAATGCTGGGGAAAGGAGGCAAGGGCCACTGTAGTAGGGCACAAAATTCCACTTGGATCCTCCTGTCTTATCTCTTCTATGGAACAAAAAATCTTAACTTTGTGGTGGTTGTGGGGAGATTAAAATACTGGTTATCTTAGGGTACCTATGAAAACCCACTGCATCTAGAAGAAAATAGAAAAATCTCTGTATTACTAGGAACGATACTATACTCTAGTTGATAAAATGACTTTCCCATTTAGGTTACAGTGTACATGAGGTAATGGGTTAGAGTTGGGGATATCACATGTTTGTCTTAATATATATGTATGTGATTAAATATGGGAAGATTTATAGATATGTATATATACACACACAGATTAGTATACCCACATATATTTCCTTAATCTATGAGCTGAAAAGCCCAGAAGCAATAATAACCCAGGATCACAGAGTACACCTAACACTCAGATTTTGAGTTCCAATACAATTTTCTGATAAAAGGAACCAAGACGTTTTACAGATATGGCTGTTTCTGACATGAGGCAACATGAGCCTGAAGTATAGTTTAGTACCAAAATAAAAGAGTACTTAAAACTTACAATAACAAGGATATATCAAAGGGATACACAAGAGCTAAGTGAAAGACTTCCTAAGAGCAATGTTGGAAAATTTGATAAGCACAAAAGAAATATCCCTGAGTCCATACTGCTGTAAATAATGATGAGATAAAAAGATAAATGAGGGAGACCAAACAAATATCTCATGCAGAATTGAAAATACATATGTATATCATTCCTCCTCAAGGAGGCATGGCATAAATCCCCAAATATCGAAGTGATGCCTGCACACAGACACAGAGAAGGGACAAAAAGATTATATTTAGAGTGGAGAAAGCGGACAATCTCATCTTCAGTCTGGTGATCAAGGTTAACATCAAGAGTGATAATTCATGTTGATAATATGTACTCTTTAAAGTGATGTGATGAGAATAGAAATTTACTTCTGCAGCCTATACCCCAAACCCAATAACCAGTCTAATAATAAGAAAGACATCCCAGTGAATACACATTCTACAAAATATCTGGCCAGTACTCTTCAAAAAACGTCAAGATATCAAAAATAAGGAAAGTCTGAGAAACTGTCACAGCCAAGAGATAGCTAAGAAAACATTAAAATTAAATGTAATGTGGTGATCATGGAACAGAAAAAGGACAATGGATTAAAACAAAAAAAAATCTGAATAATTTACAGACTTTAGTTAAAAATGTCGCAATATGGGTTCAGTAATTGTGAAGAATGTACAATATTAATGAAGGTGTTGGTAATAGGAGTAGATAAGTGTGAGAGTACACGAGAATTCTATTTAACTCTGAATTTTTTCTGTAAATCTAAAACAATTTATTAAAACACAGTTGTATGCAAGCACTTAAAAATGAAGGAAAAATAAAGACTTTTCAGATAAAAATAGTAAAGTCTACTGTCAAAATACCTAAATTACAAGAAATGTGAAAGAAACTTTCAAACAGAAGGAAATGTCAGAAAAAAGTTTGAATCTACATAAATAAATTAATAATGCTACAAATGGAATAAAGTAAAATACAGTTCACTTATTTCTTATTTTTCATTAATTAAAAGTAAGTATATATAGTGAAAAAGTAGCATTGTAATATATCCTTACAGTGTATATAAAAATAAAATATTACATCCATAGCACAAAGAATGTTGAGGAGAAATTAGAAATATGTTTTATTATATTACATATGAAGCAGTATAATGCTATTTGAAGACACACTCTGATTAATAAAGATGTTTATTTTATACACTGTGGCAAACACAAGGTTTGGTGTGATCTCCTTCCCAAAGGAGGGTGGGGAGGGAGGAAATAAACAAACAGACACAAAACTCCTCAATAAATACTAGCAAATCAAATTTAGCAATATATAAAAGTAACAATACAGCTATACTAGGTGGGGTTTAATCTATGAATGCGAAACTGATTCAACATACGAGCATGATTAAAGTAATTTAACATAAGTTTTTTTAAGATTTTATTTTTTCAAGTAATCTCTACATCCACTGTGAGGCTCAAACTCACAAACCAGAGATCAAGAGTTGCATGATCTACCAACTGAGCCAGCCAGGTGCCATATTTCTATAGAAAAAAACACATATGATTATCTCAATTGATGCAAAAATTACTTGAAAAAATTTAACATGCATTGATGATATAAACTCTCAGACTGAGGCAATTTTTAAATATAGAAGAACGAACTTAACCCAGTAATGGGCATATAAAAAAACATGGGGAAAAAAAAAAAAAAAACATGTAGAGATAATATGACACTAAATGATGAATTCCTGACTCATTTTCCCCCAAGTTCAAAAACAAAGCAGGAAGATACTCTCTCATATTTTCTATTTAACATGTACTAGAAGTCCTAGGCAATGCAAGAAAACAAGAAAATTAAATAAAAGACATACAGAGTAGAAAGAATTAAAATTGTACCTATTTATTGACCATGACTGTCTACATAGAAAATTCCAAATAATCTACAGAAAAATCTTCTAGAACTAATAGTTGAATTTTAGCAAAGGTACATGACAAGGTCAATGTAGAAGAATGAATTACATTTATATAAATTAGCAATGTTCAATTAAAATTTGTAATACAAAAATACCATCTAAAATAACATCACAAAAAAATGAAATATTTAGGTATAACCTAAAAATATGGGCATAATTTGTGTGCTAAAAACTGAAAAGCACTAATAAAATAAATAAAAGAAAATCTAAATAAATAGAGAAATATATTGTGTTCACGTACTGGAAAACTTGATATTGTTAAAATGTCATTTCTCCACAAATAGATCTAGGGATTCAATTCCATCTCAATCAAAAACCCAGAAGTATTTTCATAGATATGGACAAGCTGATTCTAACATTTGTATAGAAAAGTAAGTAAATAATAAAATCCAAAACAAATTTGAGAAAGTAGAAAAAAGTTTGAAAAGAATCAAGAAATTGGTATTTTCTCAAGTTATTCATCAATACAAGGGGATAGATGATAGCTTTAATGTGGACTTCACTTTAACCAAGTTATCAGGTTAATTTCAAGTGAGATATAACAAGAACATGTATGGCCTGGAAAAGCTACATCACTTTTTTGTTACTCTTGCCCCAAATACATAATCTCAATCTAATTATGAGAAAACATGAGATCAACCCAAATTGCAAACATTCTACAAAATAAGTAGCCAGCATTCTTGAAAATGTTAAATCATGAAATACAAGGAGAGACTAAAGAACTATTACACATTAGACGAGACTAAGGTGAGACATGACAGCTAAATGCAATGTGAAATTCTGGAAGGAAAAAAAAGGACATTAGTGAAAAAGGAAAAAAAAAAACTTGTGAAATCTGAATAATGCTGTAGTTTAGTTAATTATGCCTATAGTTTAATTAATACCAACATTAAATTATTAGTTTTGCCAAATGTCCCATAATGATGTTAGATGTTGACATTACAGAAAACAAAGTGATATGTGCACCAGAAATCAACTTTCTCTATGTCTAAAATTATTTCAAAATGGGAAGTAAAAAAAGAAAAGAAAAAAAAGAAAAAACAAAAATAAAAAAAAATATTGTGTGAATCATTACTTATGAACATTCATTAACTAAACATCTCAGAATCACTTGGATAAAGAACAGTACAAAGAATAAAAGATGCAGTTTTCATATTCATAGGAAATTATCACAATGGCACTAACAGATTTTTGAGAAAATAGCCTGCATTGCATTATGTAATATTTTCGTCAAATATAACCTATTTTTGAATATTTATTTTTTAAAGCTTCTGCCTCACCACTAATTAAGGCAGAAGAGGCATAAGAGCAATAGAAATGTTTCAGGGATTTTGAAGTGAGCATAGTGACAATGCCCATCAATTAAAATGGAAAAAGAAAGATGATGATGAGAAGGACGTTAAAAGATGCAGGAAAGAGAAAGCAGTTGTATCATCTTAGTATTACAGAAATGGAGAGATAAAAAGTTAGAGGATGTCATTCATCAATAGTTTATTAATTCCATCTGATTGCTAAAAAAGTATCTTTTCACTTGTCTGATTTCATTCCTCCTTTGATCAGTTACGGATCTTTCAGTAACTTTCTGTTTCTTTACATTTCCCCAACTTAACAACTCAAGACGTGAAATTTAACACAACAATTTGTGTGAATACTTAACACAGTTCTATACCCAAATTAATCATACCCCAATCAGGACCACTTTTTTAGTTGCTAGTTTAAGACATTCAACTCACACTGAATTAAGCAAAAATGAAGTGATTTATTCAAGTATATTGAAAATCCAGAGAACAGAAATAGCCCTGCCTCTGCTAAATCTAAATCTCAAACTGTCGTTGGAGTACCTCTTTGTCTTCAGCTCTTTGTCTGTTTTTCCATGTGGGCTTCATCAAGTGGGCTATCTTCACTTGGTAGGAACAATGATCTCCAGCAGCTTGTTTAATTTGCTCTTTATTGATGATAAACAACATTTTTTTAAACTTCTCTAAAGAGCAAGGAAATTATGGCCTGTTGTGACATGTGTCCTGAATCAAACCCATACCTACTAAGTTGGAAGGGCATAAAAGATATGGTCTGAGTTATGTTTTCCTCTGGGGCAGGATGTGTGATTTTTACCTAGTCAAATCACATGGACAGAACAAGATTTTTACAAAAAGTTGTGATATCTTAAAAGAAAGAAAGTTGGGTTATTATTATTTTTTATTATGACAGGGATTATCATCATTCCCTAGGAATGTGTACCCTCAGAAACAGATTGATTCTAATAATGTTTACCTTAGTACAAACTTCTTTTTTTTTAAGTTTATTTATTTTGAGAGAGAGCATGGGGGAGAGGCAGAGAAAGAGGGAAACACAGAGAATCCCAAGCAGGCTCCATGCTGTCAGCAAAGAGGCCTAAACAGGGCTCAAACCCACAAACCATGAGATCATGACCTGAACTGAACTGAGTTGGACGCTTACCTGACTGAGTCACCCAGGCGGCCCAGTACAACAGTACAAACTTCTTTTACTTGGTTCTCTCATCCCTCCCCTATTTAAATATCATAAGATGAGAGGCATATATATATGTGTGTGTGTGTATGTGTGTGTGTGTGTGTGTGTATATGTATACATGTATATATACACGTTTATATATACACATATATATATACATATATATATGCAAAATGGAATCAAATTATACCATAATTTAAACATGCAAAATAAAATACAGTGTTTTCCAAACATTTATTCTATACATAATAGACAGCATAATTTATAGAGAATATAAATGCTCAAGAACCTGTATTTCACACTTTAAGTAAAATGACTGCAAGTTCTTTGCACTATTAGAGCTGAAATATACGCACATTGTTTTTCAAATTTCATTTTCCATGTGAATGGTTTTCTTTTCTGAGCATGGTAATTACTTGCATATATTTCTCCTTAGACTATGAAATAGAAAACAAGTAAACAATCCACCCATATCTTCTGTTTTATGTTAAAGAATATTGTGTTAAAGAACAAGGGTGGGTGGCTAAATAAACATTATTAATGCTTATGTACTCTAATTTATCTACTCTTATATTCCGGCTGCCTCTATTTCTTTTGCTATAAAAAAATCATGTTTCTGTGAATTTAAATGTAATTAACTTTGTGCAATTACTTTTACAAAGAAATATACTTTTGCATTTTACCTAAAATGGAAACAATAGAAAATTAAATTTGGTACATATGCACCATATCACTTTATTTTTTTATTGAAGCCCTATTAGAGAGAAGATGCAAATATGATAGTTAAATGCAATTAAATTACGTTAATCTGATCCTTAGCAGAAAGTGTTAAGAAATAATTTTAAAACCAACTTGTGACTCACCTTAGAAATATAAAATTGCTTAATCTAAAAAATTGTAAATTATATATTCCAAAATTAGAAATACAACCATTTCTTCTTACAATATTAATTTTTTCAAAGATAAATTAACATTAATGTTCTAAAAAATTAAAATCATAGTTATGACAGCTCTCTTTTCATTCTTCCCATCTTTTTTTCTCTAATTTCCTATAAAACTGGTTTTAGTGATGCAGACATCATTTCAGGGGTCATTTCCAGACCCAGGGCCTGTTCTACAAGGCATATCAACAGATAATAGGTAATTTTCCCCCCAATTTTCACTATTTTCTAGGTATTCTTCAAGTTTTGTACATATGAGGTGGTTGGTAAAGTGCATCCTGTGCAGTTCATCTGAGGCACTAAGATCCTAAGCACATTTCACTTTCCTTTGTGACATGCTACATGTCCAAAGAAGGACTTACAAATGAGGATTTGGATGACCTGGATGACCGGATGACCTGAGGATGGCCAGCTGAATACTTTAATCACCATGTTACATTGCTTCAACAGAACCTAACCTTGATCTTCTCAAGCCCAGAGGTCTAACCAGGAACTGAGCCCCCAGTTATTGACTCTGACCTTAAATTTTGAGTCTCTTGAACCTACTCTTTTACTCTTAACCTTGACCTATGAACATCTTTATTATTATTATTATTATTTTTAATGTTTATTTTTGAGAGAGAGAGAATGAGTGCAAGCAGGGGAGGGGAAGACAGGGAGACACAGAATCTGAAGCAGGCTCTAGGCTCCGAGCTGTCAGTGCAGAGCCTGATGTAGGGCTCGAGCTCACAAACCTGAAGATACTGACCTGAGCCAAAGTCAAATGTTTAACTGACTGAGCCACCCAGGTGCCCTGACCTATGAATCATCTTAATCTCAATTTGTATTTCTGTTCTTGCCTCTCAACTCCAAACCACCCGGAACTTCTGGCAAAAGAACTCTGACCAGGTTCTTCACCTAAACACTCCAGCAAGCTAAATGTTTTTAAAACTTTGTAACCTGTATTTTAAATGATAAAATACTGGGGCGCCTGGGTGGCGCAGTCGGTTAAGCGTCCGACTTCAGCCAGGTCACGATCTCGCGGTCCGTGAGTTCGAGCCCCGCGTCGGGCTCTGGGCTGATGGCTCGGAGCCTGGAGCCTGCTTCCGATTCTGTGTCTCCCTCTCTCTCTGACCCTCCCCCGTTCATGCTCTGTCTCTCTCTGTCCCAAAAATAAATAAACGTTGAAAAAAAAAATTAAAAAAAATAAATGATAAAATACTAATATATATATATTATATATATTACATACATACATACATACAGTATACATATATATGTATATATATGTATCTCACTCATACTATATTCACCAGACATACAATATATACTAAAACAATACAGAAATATATTAACAGGTTTCTATAAAGCACTATGCTTGAGCTTTAAAAAGGGAACACCAATAACATGAGTAGTAAAGGGGACAGTGCAAGCAAATAGGTATGAGGCAATAGGATTGGTCGGGGTCAAGTAGGACTTGATGAATCACGTGAATGTTGGTTAAAGACAACTTGAAGAGACACAGGCATAAATAAACAAGTCATAGGGCTCCAGCATTCCTTTTCTTGTTTACCTTTCTTTTCTTTCTTCTCACTTTCTGAACTTTCAATTTTTTTTTTTTTGACTTTGAATTTTTACATTTGATGACCTAAAGGTTGTGACTGAGGGGAGTACCACTACTGATGTTGTTAGAATGCAGTATTCATTTTCCAGTAATAATTTCTATCAGTGATAGTCAATGGGGAAATTTCAAAACAAGACAATCACATCTCGTATATGAATACACTCTTAGTATTTTAATCCTGAGCATAACTTTCAAAGAAGTATGGATCTGTGATATGGAAAGACATTAGTACACTTGTGGTGTTCTCTTTCTTTGTTTTCCCCTTACCCTGGTTGACATTACAATCTTCCCCCTAAACAAACTCCTACAAACTAGAGAAAGAAGGGAGTTGGGATAGAACATAAAAGAGTTAAAGTCTGATCAGAAGCTTTGCATCTGCAGGACATCCAGAGTAAGCTGGGGAGTGGAACAAAACTCCCATATATGTTTATTTAAGGGTAGAAATGAATTGTGCCTCACCTTTTGTCTGGTTCACAACCCACAGAGTCTCCCACATATTCAGGATATGGAAGAAAAGAGCAGATTGCTATCTAAAGAACGTGAGGGGGCCTTTCATAAACTACATGTAAACCCAGTATGTTGCAGTGAGCAGCCATGGTTTTCTTCCTGTGTGGTTATGAACAGCATGGAATGTTATGAGCAGCTTTATCCCAAACAGATCTTAAGTACAGACCAGGAGAGTAATTCTCCAATGCTAGAATGGACAGTAGAGCTAGTGACCAAGTGGGAACATAGACTTCTTGGTGGCAAATATCAACCTTTTGTAATTAGGTAAGGTAAGGGCCCAGTGGGTGAGTCACACCATGGAGGATGAAAAACGTAATGCTGGGAGCTTCTTTCAAGCAACAGCATTATGCAAGTCATAGAAACCACCTCATCCCGTTCACTGAGATTTAGATGCCACCTAGGAAAGAAAAGGTGAGAGCAGAAAAGATGAGCGCAAGCTACGATGGAGTTTAAACCTAAAATAACTGAGAAACTGGACATTAAATTCTCTGCTATTACACAGAATGGTTAATTTCAATTATAGAAAAAAGAAAAGAAAATTACATTTCTCTTGCACCTGAATTTGTTCCCTGAAAATATCATACTTGCTAAAGGAGTTTATCAATGTTCATGTAACTGATCTATGGCTCAAGTTAATTCTTTTTATGGAGTAATTGAATATTCATGAAACTGCAACTATATTATAATTATGATTCTCTGTCAGTATTTGAAATTCAGACTAGACAGGCACCCATATATTCCCAAGGGAATGGGAGCTATGCACCCCTTTGAAAACATTAGCTGGTCTTAATAAGCTTAAGCCTCAAGAAAAGCATGCTTAACTCAAGGTGAGAGTCATAGGAAAACTGATACCCAAGCACCATGTTGGTAAAATATCTCTGAGGATATAAATGAACTATACTTTCACAATGATTCTTTTTTTTTTTTTCTAAAAAGATAGACCCTTATTCTAAATATTCAGCTTCATGCAGAGCAGTTAGAGGCAGTGACACATCTTGATTAACTGAAGTCTATAGTTGAAAATTTTCAGAGAAGTCGAGTTACTTTCAGCTATAATACTTTATAACTATGATTTCTTTTTTAATCTTGGGAGAAAATTTTACTATGTTTCTAATGATTTTGACTTTCTAAAAGTGAAATCCCATTTATAAATATTCTAAAATGTTAAGCAATCTGCACTGTTGTAATACATCCTAAGATGAAATGCAGGTGGGGGTAGGGACAGGAATGGTGTTAATTGATTAAAAATATTAGTTTTGCGTGGAGGATTGTAGAGGATGTCAAAGCTTAGTTCTACTAGAAGATTCAGTGCCAAATTATACACTGTATTAAACAACATAAGCAGCATTAAAAATTAACAGCAACTCAGCATTAAGTCCTGATTATATTGTCAATGAAGATGATAATTGGGAGGGTTTAAAATAAAATTTGCAATAAAGGAAACAATTTCATTACTTCAAGTGCTTCTATGATACTGTGTTTTTGCTTAAACTTTTATTTAAAATTACATTACATTAATCACTATTAACCAATGAAATGCAGCTTAGGGAGAAAATGCATGTGGAATGCGGTTACATGTGAGTTGAAAATTAGTGGTGTCACAGATACAGACTGGTACGGCTCTTTATTTTGTTTATCAGCCCACTTGTGATTTCTGGAAGACAGAATATCATGGGATAGTTGGGAGTTGGTATTGCCAATTTAAAGAATGCTCAAGGTTGAAATGTAGAAAGAATCAAGATTATGATCCATTAGCCAAACTCTCTGACATACATATCAGAGAAACGAAACATAAAGAGGAGGGTAAAGAAAGTCATGGATGATGAACATACGTATACTCTTTACATGTTATATGTTAATTTGCCAACTTGCTTGCAAAATACACATAGTAACATTAAACATAAGAATAAAGTCTTAATTCTGAATACTATAATCTTTCTATTTTACCTCTACTAATCTACTGATTATGATAACTAGCACTTAATAAGCATTTACTTTGTGACAAGGCACTGACATTTTTGTATAACTTGAGCCTTAAAAAAAAGAAAAAAAAAGATAAGAACTATTATTATTCACTTACAGAGGATAAGATAAAGACTTATAAGAGGAAGAGAGACTGTGTTCCCCCAGCATACTCCACTTTGTATTTTTGCCCTCCTGCTTCCCTTTCACTAGAATAAAAATATATGTCAACTATTTAATCTTTTTCAACATTTTCTTTCTTCCATATTTTAAAATAATATGCTTATATTGTCATTATTTTTATTAGTATGCATTCATTGTTTAATATTCACTAAAAAAAGAGGATTTAACTTTTTTTTATAACATGTACTCAAAACACACTTTTCTCCCTGTACCTACCAAAAAAAAAAAAGAAAAAAAAAAAGCACTGCTTCACAGATGATGACATTCCTTTCTTTATACACATATATATTTCTTCTTAGAGTTAATAATTGACTGTTATTTTGCTTTAGTTTTGAATATTCTTTTCTCCAATTCAATTTCAAAATTTCTAGGAGAAATGCTCTATCAATACATAAAGACATCTTAAATATATATTAGGCATAATGTAAGAGTTGACTTTTTATTCTTTTCAGAAATATTGACCATGAAACTGGATGTCTTCCCACAACAGTTTTGAATGGTTATTTCTAAGCTTTCTCCACAGTTTTTCTGCTGATGGTTCGTTTAATCATCCTGATCATTATCTCTCAAGTTTTTGAAAAACTCTTTAAAAATTCAGTAAAATATCAAGTATTGCATTTGTCCCATTCTTTCTATTCTCCTTCTAAGACTACAGTTATACGTAAGTTTGAAATTTTCAAGGGGCACCTGGGTTGCTCAGTTAGTTAAGCACCTGACTCCTGATTTCAGCTCAGGCCATGACCTCCCAGTTTATGAGTGTAAGCCCCACATTAGGCTCTGAGCTGACAGCATGGGGCCTGCTTGGGATTCTCTCTGTCTCCCTCTCTCTCTGCCCCTCTCCATTCCCTCTCTCTCTATCTATCTATCTAAAATGAATACACTTTAAAAAAAAAAAAAAGAAATAACCTACTGACGCAACATTTAGATTGTAAATTATACAGAACAAGAATTCAGAAATTCAAATGTAAATGTCCTTAATATATAATATGTTAGGAACAATGCTCATCTGAAAGATAAAGAAACTAAGATTTATAAATAAACTAAGATAAATAAACTAGGAGTTTTAGAAATCTATGAGACAGAATTTAAAACCTGTGTATATCTTGCAAAGAATAAAAAACATTCCACTGTACATCTAAAATACTGCTTATTATTTAACTTCCCATCTCTTAAAATTAAACAATGATTTAATAAAACTTTTCTGTGGAAAATTACATAATTTCTTGTAAGTGATTATTAAGTAAATGATGTCAAATATAAAAGTTGATAAAAGAGGGTACACTTATTTCCCCTAAATGTATTTTAACCCAGTAACTTGTTTTTGTTCTCCTATTTTTCACATCTTACACCTAATGAATGACATTTTTCAAGTTTTGTTTGTAAGGCAAAATTAAGTTAATTATAGAGCAAATATCTGAATAAAGGTGAATCTTAATATACAGTGGATCCCAGCATTTCATTTTAAAATTTCTCTTTCCAGCTAAATACAATAAAGAATAACCTTAAAAACTCACCTACTGATGTCCAGTGGTAGCTCAATCTTCACAGCCTGTGGGCTTTTCTCTAAGAAGCCCACCCATACTCACTTCCACTGGTTGGATTAATTTCTTACCAAGATTCAGTTCTGTATTCCTCAAAATTATCTATGCAAGGTGTACTTTTTATTAGAACTATAAGTTTTAATTAGAGTCTATTTAAAACAATGAAACATGAATGCACAAATAAAATTGTTGTTACCATCAAAACCAAGTTGGCACTTGGCAGAAGCTTGATGAAAAAAGTACTAAGGGGGGCACCTGGGTGGCTCAGTTGGTAAAGTGTCAGACCCTTGATTTTGACTCAGGTAATGATCTCACAGTCTGTGGGATCAAGCCCTGTGTTCGTCTCTGTGCTGTCAGCCTGGGATTCTCTCTGTCCCTCTCTCAAATTAAATAAATAAATAAACTTAAAACTTGAAAAAAAGTCTTAAGAGGTTAGGTATGGATGAGAAAACAGTGACTGTTCTGTAAGAACTTTTTAAACATCATCTAGAAAAACGGGCACTCAGATTTGCAAGTATCTTTAAGTTCACATACACACACTTACACATGCCCAAATGAATACAAACTAATGTATCAACATATCACTGGGAAGGCTAGCTGTCTATTTTCTATTATCTTATCTGAAAATTTCCTATAATTTCATGCATTACTTTTACAATATGGGAAAAACACCTACTACTGTTTGTAAACTTGAAGGAATGACACTTTTATAGTTCTTTTAAATTTGAAATTTGGATTCTATCCAGTGTTTGTGCACCTTTTGTGTAAAAGGCCACTGTTAGCCACAGTGTCATGGACAAAATTATACAAGATGAAAACATTATAGGCATAATTAATATATTTTTCTCTGTGAAGGTATAATACCATTTATGTATTTATATAAAATTTTTGCACAATTGGTTTTAGATGGCTTACAATAATAAATATAGCAAATATATTCAGAGAAAAAAAATCAGGATAAAATATATAAAGCTGAGTCCAGAAGTACACATGGCACCTAACACTTTTAAGTTAATAGAAGGGGGTCACACATGAACTTCCTTGCAAGTAGATCAAAGAGAAAACAGCATTAATTACTGGATTCCCTACAGAAAGGACTGAGAGGTCCCTAAGTATGATTTCAAACAGTAGCATATAAAAATAACACTGTTGGTCTACATCATTGTCACAACAATTATTATCACTTCTTTCTTATTGATAAAAGCACTTCTCTACCTTGTATAGAAAACTTTGAAATAGAAGTTTTACACTAAAATGTTGTACTACACAGAGCTCAGTCCTATATGAAAACAATACTACTTGTATGCATATAAAGCAACAATCCAAACATGCCAAGTACATACAACTAACAGATATAAAGAAATCAAATTATATAGAAAGTTTTGTGTTGAAGCTTAAACTACTACAGCTACCTAATATGTGTAGTTAAACTACATGTTACATGTAGTTAAACTACATGCTACTTTAAACAAAGATATAAGTATCTGGATATTACTTTTAGAGCCATTTTCACTCTTAGGAGTTGCAAGCTTTTAAATACAGTTCTGAGTGGGAATCTTGTAATACAAAGTAACATAAAATGACAACCTCTAAAAGTGTGTATTATATTTATCAAAATTAAAAATCTGTTAAAACAATCCTTCTTACAGCATGGCAAGTGAGAAATAACATGCATACACATAACTTAAAACAGAAAACATCTGTTCTATATTTCATGAGGAGATCATTATTGAAAATATAGGTCAATTAATTCTTTGTTAGTTTTTCACTTTTCAGGGATTACTTTAGACCCCCAGATTCTATTCAAGGAAGGAATTAGTGAAAACAGTGAAATCAATTGTTCAATAATTCTGTCAAAAATAAAGATAAAAAGGAACTGCTCCTAAGTTCAGCTTCTTTTCCCTACTTGGTTTCACTGCACACATATCAAGGCAGCCGACATTCATGCTGTAGGCTTCATTGTGCTGACCACATCTCATCCATGCCGTCCCCTAGATTCCTGGCAAATGTGACCTCCTTTCCTTTCATAATTGCCACCATCTCAATTTATACCAGGGCCAAGGAAACTATTTTCCAAATGTCTCTTCATTTTAGGTCACTTCTTGAGGATCTATCATCTTTACTATATTCAAAAGTGTTTCATTACTCACACCTAGCAGTAAAAGGTTTGTGAAGTCAAGTTGGCCTCTAATATTCATAGTGGCATTTATTGCTAACATTGAGTATTGCATTGTTGTACTAATACATTTTTTACATGATGAAACATGACATAATAGATATGCTTGAATGGTGAGATGAAGATAAAATCCTATTTTAAATTGCCTCCTGAGCATGATTACAAATTTGTATCATTAATAATAGTAGTATTTTTTTGTATATACCAAATTGTCCTCTTAATAATTTGTTTTTGGCCAACTTATAGGCAGATCAGATCATAATTGTCTGACCTCATTACACTGGCAACCGACAGTTTATGATTAATTCTGTGGCATTGCTGTCATTTTTGTTGATTGCTTATGCTTGCTTTATTACAATGAACTTCAAATATTTGGTAAAGCATTCATCCATTTTGTAAAGTTAAGCTTAAAGTTGGATAATAGAATTCATGAATCCACTATCAGGTGGGCATGAATGTCAATAGATACAGTGAACCAAATGCTAGAAGAAATGAAAGATGGACCACCATTTCCATTGGTTTGAAATCCCCACACTCCCCTAAGGATACTTTACTGACTATATATGATATGAAACTGTATGACACCCAGACCAAATTGCCAGTGCCAGATGAACCCATAGAGTACTGCAAAGCTCACTACTGTAACACTGTAAATTAAAAACAAACATAAGGAGTTCAAATATTGTGTTCAAGATCTCAATGGATTGTGATGTCCAATGTAATTCTAAAGCACAGATCTGATCATTATCCCTCTACTTAATAAAAATTGGAGGGATTCTCCACTGCTTTAGCAAATTATTTTCACATTTCATATATTCTTATGTTTCCTAATTAATTTTTATATATGTGCCCTCTATTCTAATCACTTAGAAAAATATATATTTTCAAAATATATACCGTATCTTCACATTAATGGGTTTCTGTTTAGACTTTACCTTCCATCTTAAACATATACTACAATTACCATTTCTATCTGCCAAAATGCCTCAATGGAATTTCTTTAGATTTGTTAAATAAATTAATTTCTAATGCATATTTCCTTTGGTCATATATCTTTCATAAAACTAACCATGTAGTGATCAGAAGAGGGTGTGGATTAACACATAGTATAACTATTCCCTCAGCCATATGCAAGAGGCAATGGACAAGTGAAATGAACTGGGATGTTTCCTTTGCCCTAGAATTGCCCTAAATAGACTAGCAGAAGATCAATACCAGGAGCCTCAGGTTCACAATTTCTGAAACGATATGCCTTCAAAATATGGATGTTCAGCAAAATGGCTAAAATATTCTACTGATCAATATTCTATTGATAAAATTAAATAATGGTACTTTCAACTATGATTTTTTTTCCCTTAACTTTAAGCATTTTGTTTCACCATAGCTATTCCTTAAGCCGTTGGTACCCTAATTACTACGTGTACTAGAATACATAATTTCTCTTTCAATTTGTTTTAGTTACTTGAGGTTGAATATAGTTGAATGTCACGTATCTCAAAGCACAAAATGATTTCTGGGCGTGAACAACTGTGAGAGCCCATCATATTCTATGCTAGTAATCGATAACATTTTTCTATAAAGGTACAGGCAGTAAATGTTTTAGTGTTTGTGGATCATAGGGTATTGGTGGTAATTATTCAGCTCCAATGTTGTAAATCACACATAAGCAAATGAACCTGGACATATTTTAATACATTTCTGTCTACAGACACTTAACTTTCAATTCAATATACTTTTCATATGTCAAGAAATCTTCTTCTTCTTTTGACTTTTTTCCAAGCATTAAAAGTGTTTAAAAGCATCCAGAGCTCAAGGGCTGTACAAAAACAGTCATTGGACTGCATTTGAACCAGGGTCCCTAGTTTACCACCCGTTGTTCTAGGTCACTGGTATCCAAATCAGTTGTGCTTCTGCCCAATGCACTAATTTGTGAGATAAATCAGAAGTGAGGAGGTAAGACTCCATAAGAGAACAGTATCGCTTTTAACTTCTTTTTGTTTACTTGCTTGCTGGGTTAATTTGGTAGATATGTGTGGATATACGGTTCCAGTGCTATTTTTTTCTTTTCTTTTTATTATTATTATTTTTGAATACTACTGTTCTGAAAAAAAAAAAAAAGAACTAGGCATCTGAATAGGGTGAAGTCAGAAACACAAATAAGAAGCTTACTTGAAGAATAAGCTTAGTTACTTCTAGTATCTGTTCTAACTGAAATAGCTAGGCCAGATGGAAAGACGTTGGCATAGTCAGGGTAGCTTGGACAGACAAAACGGCTAAGGTTAGAGAAGCCAAGCCTACCTTGAAGAGTGGCTAGAGCAGCAGAATGCATAACTGGGTCAAGTGGAGTAGCTCTGGGAACAGATGTGGTAGTTGCATAAAAGTCATCTTGGAAAAGTGAATTTTGAGGGACAATAAGTAGAGTGAGGGATACTTTTTAAAAAAAAATTATTTCTTGTAAATGTTTGTTATTTTTTAGAGAGAGAGAGATTGAGCAAGGGAAGGGCAGAGAGATGGGGACAGAAGATCCATAGCAGGCTCCACACTGACAGCAGGGAGCCCAACATAGGACTCAAACCCATGAACTGTGAGATCATGATGTGGACCAAAGTTGGACACTCAACTGACTGAGCCACCCAGGCACCCCAGGGATCCTGTTTTTATTTATTAAAAAAAAAAAAATTAAAAATATTTATTTATTTTTGAGAGAGAGAGAGAAAAAGCATGAGTGGGGGAGGGGCAGAGAGAGAGAGAGGGAGACACAGAATCAGAAGCAGGCTCCAAGCTGTCAGCACAGAGCCTGACATGAGGCTCGAACTCATGAACTGTGAAGTCATGACCTGAACTGAAGTTGGACACTCAACCGACTGAGCCACCCAGGTGCCCCTCCAGGGATCCTGTTTTTAAACATACCCATCTGAGTGGCTCAGTCGGTTAAGGATCCGAATTCAGCTCAGGTCATGATCTCATGGTTTGTGGGTTCGAGCCCTGTGTTGGGCTCTGTGCTGACAGCTTGGAGCTCAGAGACTGGATCCTGCTTCAGAGTCTGCCTCCCTCTCTCTCTCTGCCCTTCTCCCGCTTACACACACACTCTCTCTCTCTCTCTCAAAAATAAATAAACATTAAAAAAAATTAAATGCAGGGACCCAAAGCTTCCTTTGCTTGGATTTATTTATTTATTTACTTACTTACTTAATGTTTGTTTGTTTATTTTTGAGAGAAAGAGAGAGAGAGCACCAGCATGGAGCCTGACATGGGTCTGAATCTCAGAATTGCAAGCTCATGAAATGAGCTGGAATCAAGAGCCACAAGCTTAACCTACTGAGCCACCCAGGCGCCCCTCTTTGCTTGGTTTTAAGTGAACTTAGCTCTGGCATCTGAAAAATATCACAATTCAACCTACCAAGACTGTAAGCTCCTTGTGTACAGACTCACATTTATTAACTATATATTTTCTATGTGTCCATTAAGTATTTTAAATGCAATGATACTAATTTTTTTTTCAAAGGTGATTGAATGAACTATTAGAACAATATAAAGAAGGCTTGTGCAACAGTACCCACTTTAATGATGAACAAAACCAAACTGCTAAGAAACTACATTATCACAGTAATCAAGCTGTAAATTTGAAACAGAATAAAAGACCTGGTTTCCCAATTTTTGTTCATATGGATCAAGATAATACTAAACAACAATGAACTTTAATTTCAAAAGCTCACTTGGTTCTAATATGTTTCAGGACATATTCTCAAAGCTGATAAATAAGAGGAGATATAGTTTGAATTTATGGCAGCAATTTGAATATCCTTCCTACTTTCCAAATACTAACTGGTCAGGCTATTAAACTGGTGAAATCTAAGAAATTACCTTGTCCATTTTAATATAGTTGAAGATACCTTGGCTGAAGAATTACTAAGTGGCACACAGAATCTCTTTTCTATCTATGATTAAAAGGAAGGAACAGCATAAAAAAAAAAAAAAATCTGGCAGATAGGAAGGAAAGAAGGAAGGAAGGAAGGAATGAGGGAGGAAAGACGAGAGAGGAAGTAAGGAAGTATGGTAGTTTACTGTATTTTAAATATTTAGGAACACCTTTTGAGTAAGAAAACAGAAGCTCTGAATTCTAGAAACGTATTTACTCTCTTAAAATTACAAGGCATGTTGGGAAGTCAAAGAGCATATATGACTGACAGCTTCTGAGAGTTTTTCTAGCTTTCCTCCCAATGGACCCAATTTTGTCTCCCTGATTTAAGCTAAAACACAAAATAATAGTTTGTTGTCATTTCAGTTTTAAATTACTTGACCTAACTAAAGGCTAAGATAAAGATGTAAAATCAAGCCATTGAATTTGAGGCAAGATTTCACCTTTGAGGTTACTACAGCAATTAGCACTTCTACTATTATGTTAAAAATCACTTAATAGGACACCACTAAAAATATAACCCCTGCAAATCACAGTATTTTCTTATGTTTTCATTGAAATGCCATGTGATATAAGAGAAAGTAATTTTGCAGTACTCTAGAGTCTAATTTACTTTTTTAACAAGTGCCATGCTGAACAATGTTCCTTGACAAAAATAAATGGTTCTTTCACAGACACTTTCAAACAAGGCAATATACTCAAACTTGTGGAAAATATTTAAAGAAAGATATATCTTGACATTGAAATATTTTGGATGATGGCCAAAATATATGGGACAGGTGGTTTTTAACATATAAAGGAGTCACTTGCATGTCACCCTGATAAAATGTGGGCATGATGGGAGTTCAGAGCTGATGGCCAACAAAGGATTCTTCAAAATGTCTTTGATGCAAAAAGGCGACTTTATTAAAGCACAGGGACAGGACCTGTGAGCAGAAAGAGCTACACTGGGATTGTGAAGAGTGACTGGTTATATACTATGGATTTGGGGGAGGTAAAGTCAAGAGGAAATTTCTTAAAGGGATTTCCATTGCTCAAGACTCACAGATTACTGGAGGCCTATATTGTCAAGCTAAGGATGTTTCTCCTTCCAGCAAAGCATTAACATTAAGACAATTTCTGGACATTAGGCTATTGATAAGATTGTCCTTCTCTTTTTATTGTACTAAGATATTGGTAAACTGATGGAGACTCTATCAGTTTAACCATTTGGTTTCTGTCCTTTCCTTTGTTCTTGGTCAGCCAAGGGCTCCTGAAAAATATTACACATCTCACCTTAGATGGGGGGGGGGGAAGGGGGCAGGTGAGAGCGGCAGTGCTACCTTGTGTGTGGCCCTCAGCTTGCCTTATGGTCCCTCATCAACTCCACCTTCCTTTACTTTGGACACACCATTTTCATTCTACCACCTATACTAATTTGCTGAAAATTAAATGGTAAAACTAGAAAAAAATAAAAGAACTTGTACATTTGTGTAGTATGTGGATTTAGAAATGAAAAAGCAATTTGACTACACAAAATATATGAACATTCTGTCCAGGAAAACCCTTCCTTACAATTTAGAAGGTTTCCTCTTCATTTGGTCACATTGCTTAAGGTTCTTCTCATAAGAGACACATCTCAATTAACAAAAAATCCATTGAAGCTGGAGAAATTGTTGTCACTATTAGTTATTCATATACTTGTATACAAAATTTCATCAGATGACTGAATTTTGCTAAGTTTATATGCCCTGAAATAGCTTTGATTTTAGTTTACATGTTTCAGATCTGAGGAATCATGTGATTTTAGTTAAATAGGCTTCTTGCCTCAGGGAAGGACAAATTTGGGTAAAGCAGCAGGGTGGAAGTCTTAAGGCAATTGTTTTCAAAGTGTGGCGCTGGGCCAATAACATCAACATCCATTGGGAACTTGTTAGAAATGCAAATTACTGGGCCCCACTTTTTCCTGGTGAACCAGAAATTCTAAGGGGGTGGGGAACAGAGATCTGAGTTTAACAAGACTTCCAGATGATATCAACACATGATTATTTCTGGAAAGCACCAGTTTAGGGCAGTGGGAGAGACCCAGGGGACTTGAGAAGAAAACCATTAGGAGGTAGGTAATAAACACAGAAAGCAGAACAACTTTACTTATTTCAAAATATTTCCAAGGATTTATTGGGCATTGGGATATCTCAGCATACCAGGCAATGTTCTCATTTGAGATCAGTCTAGGAGGAAAGAAGATTAACTGAGGCAAATTACGGGCTCTGATATCCTAACCATCTCTGCTTCTGAACACTGAGTGTAGGTGCTTTGTGCCTCTTCCAGCTTGTCTCGTTCATATTACACTGCCCTCCACAAGAAAAATCACATGTGAGGTACAGTGAGCTTGCCAAAGAGATGTGATGTGGTCATTAGAGCACCCAATTACAGTCCTGCAGTGTCTTAGGGCATCAGAGGCCTGGTCTTGTGTACCTCAATCCCTGGTCTGCCATCCCATCTTCAGATTTTAACGACTATTCTACCTCAAGACTATTATGCCTCTATCCTCAATGTGTCTTCACTTGGCATTCAGCAGCAATTCTCTCCTGGTTCGACTCTGAACTTAAACTCAAGTATTCCTTCTTCTTCATTCCTTTAGCTCATGTATAACTGAGGCTTTCACTCTGCCCCTTGATCCTCTGAGCTATGATAATTTCCTTTTTCTGAACTATAATAACTTGATTTGACCCCATTGCAGTCAACCAAGCACAGCCCAAATGTCACCCTCCCCATGTCTCTACTTAGTTTTTAACTCTAGCTTCCCCAACCTTTCTAATCCTATCTATTCCCAGTATGACAGGAAAAGACAGGATTCAGTAGGCAGAGAAAGACTAGGGCCTGAGGTCTCTGGGTGGGGAAAAACACCTATTTTGGAACAATGCTGGGAGTGTCTGACCACAGCAAGCTCCCTCAGGCATAAGGTTCCTCTTAAAAATATAACAGACCCCACCTACTCCCACTAAGGTTCCCCTCAGGAATTTGACAAAAGACCTAAGTATGGCCTAGACCACCCCTCATACAATGGAAAGGAGCCAATCTGGAATGGGCGACCCAGTACCTAGAGCTATCAAGCCAATAAGGATAGAACCTGAGAAGGAAAAAGGGGGAAGAGAAGGGAGAAGACTGACCAGAAGCTAATTCCCATTGTCCTTGGGAATTCATTTTTGAATGTCCCCTCTTTGTAAAGATAGCTTTCATACTATTCTTACTTTCTAATCTCATACTCTAATTAACTTTTGCCTGCTGCTCATTTTGTGTCCACCTCTTGTGGTAAATCCTGCAACATCATCACACTACTTTTAGTGACTAGTTTATTACTAGACCAAGGGCCAACTCATTTTCACAAGAATTAGCTGATATTTCTCCCATCTATCCTTGTGGTCTCCACTGACAGATGTGACTATCAGAGAGTACTTTGTTTTCTTTACAGAGAGCACCCAAAACCATTAGCCTCTGTATTTGGACCTTCAGTAGGCTCCAATTTCTAAATTTGGTAAATTCTATGCTCCTTCTATAAAGAAAAAGGATAGATAGTTGTAGATCATCAACTATATAACTAGATGCAGGAAATACAGTCCTACTATGCTACTTACAAGAGATATAGCACTGAAGCAGAGGGAGAAAATGCATTCAATGAATTTACATCTTTGGAAGATTACAAATACTAATAAAATCATAATATCAATTATTTAATCACAGCTAGTATATATACTATAAGGGGGACACATAGGACATAATAGAAAAAAAATTTTTTTTTAAGACTGAAGCTTATTTAGGGTCCAGTAACATTTCCTTGAAGAAGTAGGATTTAAGCAAAGACATCTAAAATAAATAAGAATTACCTACAAAAAGCTGAATATTGGGTAAGAGGTGTGGCAATCCAGAGTTTATATAAATACATTCAGGAAAAATATTTACATCATGCTTTCGAAGAAGAGAAAGAAAGCACAGAATGTAGAGACTGAGGAACAGTCTTCCTGTTGCAACAAATTATTAAGGCTGTTAAATAATATATTTATATTTAATTACACATATATATATTTAATTATATATTATATTTTATATATAATATATATTATATATAATAATATATATAATATATAATATATAATATATTTATATCTATAAATAAAATAAATAATTATTAAGGCTGTTAAAACAGGCAAAAAGGAAATAGATCATGTATGAATAAAAATACCATTTAGTTTTTCTTCCAAGTATAGCTAGGAATCATCTAACCCTTGCAAGTCAAAGTGTCATCCATGAAGCCCTGGTATCAATGAGAACTTGTTAGAAATACAGACTCTCTGACTCCACCCAGAGTTAACTAATCAAAATCATTTTACAAATCTTCCAGTGATTTAAGTGTACTCTAAAGTTTAAGGAATACTATAAAGATGTAAGCAGGAATAACATCAACTAATTTAGATATTGTAACATCAAGGCTATATGAACTCCAGATTTGGTAATGAGTAGGTAAAAAGAGTGTATACAGAAAAGCCAATTAATGTTCAGTTTTTTGGAATATAATATTAATGTGGACTAAAGTATTATTAGTGTAAATTACTGGCTTGAAATATATTAAGGAAGTTAATTTCAGGACTTGGGGATTGGCCAGCCAATGAAGGATGAGGCTGAATGAGGAGTTACAGATGGCTCCAAAGGTTTCTTCCCCACCAAATGATACTGTCATCACTGACAGAGAATTCTGCAGAAGGAACAGACCTTATAGACCATACTGGGCATGTACAAAAATGTCATGTTAAGAAAATTAATACCTAATATTTAGAGGATTTCACTTTTCAAAAAAGTGTTTTCCCACATATTATTTTATTTGTTTCTGATATGGGAAACAAAGGCAGATAAATTTAAATTTCTGTATAGCCTGCAGCCCATTGGCAAAGACTTGAGGCAGGCAGAGTAAAACATTTCTCCAGGTACTCCCTCTGTCTTAATGCTAATGCTTTGCTAGAGGGAAAAACAACCTTAGCTTGACAATAGCTAGGCCTCCAGGATCCTGTGAGTCTTCTTCACACATGAAAATCTCATTGGAAGCTTCCCCTGGACTTTACTTCCCCCAACTCCATACTATATAACCAGTCTCTCCTCATGGCCCTGGGTAGCTCTTCGTGCCTGCCAGTCCTGTACTCTTACTGTAATAAAATCACCTTTTTGCACCAAAGATGTCTTCTAGAATTCTTTCTTGGTCATCAGCTCTGGACTCCACAGAAACCCCTCATCACCCCCAAAACCTCATCAGTTTCTACCATCATCCCACTTAAGGGTGAGACTGAAGGGCAGAGGCAGTGTAAGCACGTTCTTGCAACAAGAAGAACAAGTACAAAGATGTAAAGGGGTAACAGTAGAAGCAAGCAGGTCAAAGGGCTCTTGCCAGAAGAAAGAGGGCGCTCATTTGGACCAGGATGAGAGCCATGGATATGGATCAAAATAGGCAGCTCTATTCTTCAAATAGAACTTACAAGACACATGAATGAAGATGGCACCCACGAAGACGTGGTGAGTTGAAGACACAATCCTAAAGTCATGAGACAGGTCAAGTCTGGCAATGTAATAAACAGGCCTTGTTCAGAAGTCATGATGAGACACTGACTAAAAGAGATTGGCTAAAACAAAACCATAACCAGAAACACAGAAATAAGCACTGAATTACTCCAAAAGTTTGAGGCAAAGTAGAAAAGAAACTAGAAAAGGACTTTATTTTCTTGGCCATTTATATAATAACATAGATTCTTTTTAGTTAATAAACAGTAGAATTTATAATCATTTAATCATTTTCAAAACTTGAAATAAGTAATAGAGTCTTACCATTAAAATATTTGTAAAGTTTTTTCTCCTAAAATATGTGTTGGCACATTTTAGTTTGTATAGTTTGCATTTCAGTTTGTATATGCCATTTATGACATTATAGCTGTATACCTTGTTGCTTAGATATTACTTCATAAATCATATATTGGCAATGATTTCTTTAAGAGTAATATATTTACAAGACTAAACTAGAATTTTTCTGACAGCAATGCATGAATAAAAAAATATTTCAAATATTTCTTTGTTTTATTTTTCTTTCTATAATATGTAAATATTAAATATACATTTAATTTTATATTACATTAATTTCTATTAAATAGCATATTTAGCTTTATTTGGTCACTAATTTTTAAGTTTCTTGAATTTGTACTTATTTATTTTTATTTATTTTTATTTGTTTAATTTTATATCAGACAAAAATGCAATCCCACAAGAAGAAATGTAATAAACATTGCCTATGAAAGGGAGAATTTCCATGTAAAGTTGTAAATGATGAAGAACTGTGAAACAGTGTGAAGGAGCAGGAAGAAAAGCTATTGCCCAAATAAGAATAGACAGAAACAGAGTGCTCATGGCTATAGAACATGCAGAAAAAAAGACTGTAGCCTGTACTGAAATTCTCATCACCTAAAACTTTCAGCCAAACCATTTTAGGAATATTAGTAATATTATAAGAGGAAAAAATAACCTAAAAGTGACTACAAATGATCAAACAACAACCCAGAATACCAAATGTTCAGAGAGGTTTCACTGAAGGATGAGCTATTCTTATGAGTGTGGTTTGAAGAAAAATACTTTCATCCACAATGTATGATATCCCAAATCTAATATCAGGAATACAAAAGACTATTGTGGATTATACAATGAAAATAATAGAAACAAAAGCAATAACAACAATAATAATATATGGCAAAATTATCTGGCCTGATTCCATGACTTCTTTTGTTTGACAAATACATTTATCATTACAGGAATGAAATTACTATCACTTTTTAAAAAACTTCTCACATGGGCTCAGTGTGGATCTTATAAATGATACAAGAGTTTTGGAACCTGGACAAAGTACTTCACAAAGAAAGAGAAAAACCAACAGATGCTGATTTCACCATAGGATACTATGTCTGACACTCATCTTCCCTTAAGGAAATGAACAAAATGAAAGAATCATAGTAGTCTTTCAACAGAGCAAAACTAAATGTCTTTGCAAAGAGATCCTTCTTCTGTACATGTGTGGAATGAAATTATGAGTACTGAGAATTTTTAATGGTCTACCATTGGAGAATCTATAGTACATTCATCAAAGTTTCTCTCTCGGATAACAAATTATAAACATGAAGACAAATCAAAGGCCTGAAATCATGATTTTGTTTTTCAAAGTTTTCAAATGTCTTAATAGGACCCAAGGTAGGAAAACCCCCAGAGTAGTCAATGGCAGGGCAGCCGCGCAAAGTGAAAAGTATCCGGATTGCACATGTTTACATTCTTACTTCATTCACTAAAATCTTATGAAATTTTGTTAACTCATTTTTTTTTAATGAATTGTTTTTTGGAGAAACATATATGTGAATGATGTGGCTATAGTGCTCAGAATTTTCCAGTCATCTGTTCAATTAGAATCATTTTCAATGTTAAGGGTAAATGATTGAATCTAAGCTCAATTTACCATTAATGATATATTTTTATAACTGAATCTAAACATTCCATTTAATGCTTGGAAGAAAAATAAAACGTTATATCTACATTTTTAAAAATATGAATATGAACTCTTTCATTTTGCAATATAATCTAGAAAAATAACCCATTTATAACACTGATTTTATAATCAATATATTCTAAGGTCCAAATATCAATCTAATAAATACACAGTGGAAACATAACTTGCTTGTAATTTGGATGCTATTTGAATTTTCTAAAATTATATATATGTTTACATGTATTTATATTAAAAAGTAACTACCTAGAGTAAAAGTGGTAATTAACTGAAAAAAATAAGATAGAAGAGGAAAATACTATAATGCCCATTTAAATAGTTCGGAAGAACAGCAGAAATCCATCTGCAAGAACATGAATGTTTCTCTACTATATCAAAGACACAGTTTCTCAGCCATATGGAAGAAAGAACAAGCCAAAAAAAAAAAAAAAGGTGAATCTACATTGAGAAAAAAAAAAGAAACTCAGATTAAATTTTTGGAGACATTTTTATCATGAAAGACTACAACAAGATATAGGGGCACGTACAAAATCTCTTTGGAAGACTTTAAGAAATTATAGACAGTCATCTCAAATTGGAAGTTAATGCTGGATCCAGACAAATTCTTTTCTCTCAGTTCTACTTTTCGTTACTACTATTACTACAACTACTACTATTAATTTAACTTCCCTTTCAAATCTAGATGCCCTTATATTTGCATCATGAGATTTCAGTAATTTCTGCTTCAGTACTCATAACTTTCCCTTGTTTTGACTAATGCCTATTAGTTGTTGTTCACGCTCTGTAAAATTAAAACACACATAGAGAAGACAATGTTTCTTAAATGTTGCAGAACACAGTTTTTCAAAGATTAATTTTATACAAAAACTCCCATTACTCTGACAAAAATAAATAATAATAATGTAAGATATACTAAATGATTTGCTTGGAGTCAGCCAGTTAAATCATTGTTTAATATTTACTTATAAAAAATGATTAAGTATAAATTTCATCATTGTGGCATACTAAATTAAAAGAGTCTTTCAAGAACCTTTCACAGTGAATTGTTAATCTAATACATTTTTAAGAGCCATTTTCATAATAATACTTGGGATACTGATAGCACACTTGATAAGGTATTTCTGTACTGGTTTAAAGCATTTTTTGTTCGTTTTTTCTTGTTTGAGTGTCCTTTTTATATTACCATTGTTAAACTTTCTTGAAGAAGTAAATCTCAGATGGCTCTCTGGAAATGCTACATGTAGATGAACCACAAAAACTGCATTTTGTTCAAATCAACCTTGAAAACACAGTAAAACTCTTAAGTAACAAGAATCCTGAATTTTAATGAAAAATGAAAGGGTATAATTTCACATATGGTAAATAAGCATAAATTAAAAGAGTAAATCTTCAAAGATAAGGTCTTTTACTTTTTCTTTTACTGAGTTATTTTTTGGAGAAGCATATATGTGAATGATGTGGCTATAGTGCCCAGAATTTTCCAGTTATCTGTTCAATTGGAATCATTTTCAATTTTAAGGGCAAATGATTGATTCTAAGCTCAAATATATTTTAACCAAACAATTTTTTTTTTAATTTTTTTTTCAACGTTTATTTATTTTTGGGACAGAGAGAGACAGAGCATGAACGGGGGAGGGGCAGAGAGAGAGGGAGACACAGAATCGGAAACAGGCTCCAGGCTCTGAGCCATCAGCCCAGTTAACCAAACAATTTAAAAGCAAAAGCATGTTAGTCATTTTTTGGATTAAATGACTGATTTTATTTGCATGCAAACATTTCTGAAAACTATATATTAGCCATCGGTAATACCTGGAAGAATTGCCCAGATAAAAGAAACGTGTACCAAATAACAAAACCTGAATTACATGTCAGGTTAGCAATTATTGATGAGAAAGAAAGCCAATGGGGATTAGTTGGTCTATATGCTTCAAAACTTATAGCTTATATTATCTCTCATGCTCTAATATATTTAAGAAAATATAATGACTGTAAATACTTAAGGGTGAAATAAATTTGTTTTTAGTGGCTTTGATAAATTGATCATGAAGTATGGTTTCCAAGATTTAGGGCGAGAACTTCTCGAAAGTGATGAATTGTTCTTACTATAACTACTCAACTTTAGATTCATATTCTAAAACAAACAAACGAACAAAAAAAACAACAACAATAAAATATGAAAGGGAGAAATAAGGTTTATCCTTACAGTAAAAGGCAATTTGAATATTGAGCTACATATGTAGAACCCTCAACTAAGCCAATAAATGCATTTTTGTTATTTGGTAGGACCCAAAGTGGTCAGAAAATAAATATTTGTGCCAATTCTTAGTTTGCAATGCAAATTTTTTGTTAGCAATTCTTAAAAAGAAGGGACAAAATAAATATCGTTTATTCTACCTATCATTAATTTCTTTACAGATTTTTTTTTTAAACATTTATTTATTTTTGAGGGACTGAGAGAGACAGAGAAGGGGCAGTCAGAAAGGGAGACACAGAATCCAAAGCAGGCTCCAGACTTCAAACTGTCAGCACAGAGCCAGACTTAGGGCTCAAATTCGCAAACTGCAAGATCATGAACTGAGCCTAAGTTGGAGGCTTCACCCACTGAGCCATCCAGGTGTCCCAAGTGATCATTGATTTTTACATATACTTGATATATAAAGTATGCCTTGAATAAGCTTAAAGAAAAACAAAAAAACGTGTAAATTAACACTTTTAAAATTACTTTAAGGTTGGAAAATATAATTTGAAATCCTACCATTTAGCTTTAAGGGTTTGACAAAGATCACCAATCACCAAATGAGTTTCTATATTTCAGAAGAAAAAAAGTAACAATCAATTAAGCAAACATTGCCATAAGTGTTGTCTTTATTTCTTTTTCCCATTTGGATAACTTTCCACACATCAATATTTAATTTATTATTCAATAATTACTTTTGAACTCTTTTTCTTTTTTACTTTTTTTTTTCATTTTCTTTCAATAGAATACAGATAAATTGAAACATGTAACATTTAAAAAAATGTATCCATCTAACAAAGAGAGTTATTTGGAGACATACTTTTGAAAATATTAATACATGTTTGCTCTCTTCAAAAAGAGAAACAAATGAAGGGTGCCTTAGTGGCTCAGTCTGTTAAGCGTTTGACTTGGACTCAGGTTAGTGGGTTGGATCCCCATGTCGGGCTCTGTGCTGACAGCTCAGAGCCTGGAGCCTGCTTCAGATTCTGTGTCTCCTTCTCTCTCTGCCCCTCCCCGCTCATGCTCTCTCTGTCTCTCAAAAATGAATAAACGTTGAAAAATTAAAGAAAAAAAAAAGAAACAAATGATATATAAACCACATAAGAAAATAAGAACATAAGAAGAAAGACAAGTCCAGCAGTAAACTCAGATGCACTTGGAAGTGTTCACTCCACTGGAGAAAACTGCTTATAAAATAACTCATGAATCACGATGAGTATTAGTTACAATTCTGTCTTAATGGATGCATCTCTGAAAACATTTTATTTTCATTTAAACTGGCTATACAGGATGTTTTGTTTGCAAAGCTGCACACATCACAACTTGGAATAAAGTTCAAGAAAGACTATTCAAAATTTCTAATAATCCCAAATTATATTGGTGCTGCATCTAAATAAATCTAAACACGTAATTTTGGAATTTTGACTATAAGCATAATTTTGAAAATAAATTGTCTTTGGTAAAATAAATTATCTTGTAAGTGTAAACTATTTTATAAGTTTTTTTTCTTTTTTTCCCCAAGTTTAGTCTTCTGATTTTAATAAGCAACCTTCAGTTAAAAAGATTAGAGCATTAAAAAAATCCACATAACACTGTTAGATGTTTTTGAATATAATGAAAACAAAATTGGAATTAAACTTTAGGGATTTATAAAATAATTTTATAATATTTAATTACAATTTTCCAAGTATTATAAATGCATATTCCTTTAAATTCTGAATTCAAAGGGTGCCTGGGTGGTTCAGTCAGTCAAGTGTCCAACTCTTGATTTCGGCTCAGGTCATGATCTCATGGTTTGTGAGATCAAGCCCCCTGTCGGACTCCATGCTAACAGCACAGAGCCTGCTTGGAATTCTCTCTCTCCCTCTCTCTGCCCTCCCCCACTCATATATTCACGTGCACATTTTTCTCTCTCTCAACGTACATAAACAAACTTAAAAAGAATCTGATTACTAATATTTCCCACTAATTTAATAAAACTAACACCAAAATGACTGTGGGAAGACTTTCTCTGGGATGATGCCAATACGGGTTTAATTAATTTCATCTATGTGATGAAAATATATCTCATTTAGATATATACATTTTATTGAATTAGGTATCTGGATGAACAAAAATGTAACTGCAATATCGTCTAGTCAGCATAACTAGAATTTATTCCATGAAAACAGTCCAGAGAGTGTGGTTAGGGAAGTAAGAAGAATGACAGGCAAGGAAGACTGACCATGACCACTACTAGCTCGTCTTCTAAGGATGGCTCAGCACATTTCTCTTAGATTAGAAGGTTGTAAAACCCTATGCCTTCTATATAATGTGCAGCTGACTGGCTTAGAAACAAAGTAAACACAAATAAAAGTAGAATGCCTGTCTTTAAAAGGCAGTTCTTACTAATGCTTCCCTTTGGCAATTTTTAGGTATTTACTTTAAATTTAATAGTTAAGTGTATAAAGGCATAATTTGTGTATAGTGGGTTGCTCACGAGAGCTTTCATTGCAGGAGAACATCCTTGGAGAATTTACAGAATCTTCCTCAGTCAATTGCAATTCTGATGTTCCACATGGTTACAACATTTTTATTTCATTAACACCTAATTTACAAGCACAAACCATTCTAAATGTATCAGAACAGATGTAGGAAATAATTATAATTTAGATTGAAATCTTCATCTCCTAGTCACATATTTTTAATCCATCTATTTTAAGAACAAATTTTAATAACTTATCCAAGAGGATTATAAAGAAATAAAAAAGTTTGTCAATTTAAATAAAGAGGTGCTACAATTTTTGTAATCCATTTCTACCATTTACCTATTATTGCACAGATGTATAATACCCACAATACTGAGGTATATGGTTTATAAGAGACATTGATAGGACAATCTGTACCTATTTAAATATGCTGTTTCATGCAGCTTCTCACCATAGCCCTTGGATATTTAGTTTAATGCTTTGAGAGCTCTTCAAATTTTATTTTCAATTTTCTAAAGGGCGATTATTTTACTTGATTGACTTGGCATTTAATTAGCTACATATAAAAACAAATACAAAAAGGAAATATTTTACCATTATGCAAATACTAAAGCAACTTAGTGTGTTGTATCATCTACCAGGACTATCTTAATCAGTTTAAAAAATCTAGTCAACATAGTCAAAAAACTAACAGCCCCACACCCTATATAGTTTAATTTCATGAATAAACAATAACCAATTGCTCTGGACTTGAAGAGAAACAACCCACACGATTTGGATGTGCTCATTCAATATCAACTTTCAGTTCTGTGCACTCAGCATGTCTCATTATTTGTACCCATTAGCCCTTACCTATCCAAATCTGAATGAGAGACGCACAGCTCTGGCATAAAACATAAAAACATGTCTACCTAAAACCACCTTCCTCTTCAATTTCAATTCATCTATCTATATTTTGAATTAGGACTCCTTATATTCACTCTCCTTCCTACTCACATTCTCTTATTACATGCCCCAAGATGAATAATATGAGGCTGTTCAAAACTGTCTTAGAATGCTATTCTTTCTATTATTGTTTTCATGGGCTTTATTAAGAATATCTTTATGAACCATCCAACATTAAGCAAGTATACCATATAATTTGCACTATTTTTCTATTAAAATCATTTTTTGATTTTTTCGTATTAACATCTACTCATTAAGCACCTAAATACGGAAAGATGAAAGAATGAACTTCCACTTATTCAAAAATCTTAGTACTTTATGATTTAAGAGGACACCAAAGAAAGTGTTGGAGAGGGTATACATCTAATTGTCTTTGAAAAGCTTGTCTCAAAGTGAGTGGGTTTTTTTTCCCTATAATTTACATTTTGATAAGGTCAACTTTCTCAGAAGCTCTTCATTGTGCTTTGTATAGGTAATGCTCAACAAATGGAAATACAAAGAATGAATGTGTCCCTACCTTAAGGAAAATTACTGCGGGTCTTACTGCCAGACTTCATATACCTGCAAGATAAGAAGAAAGACATTCAAGAGCTCTTTACATTATGTTAAAAACAAAACAAAAGAAAACAAAAAAACAACAGTATTCTTCAAGTAAGCAAAAACTGAGACGTGGCACTTTTTTCTCAGCAGGTATCTATTTCTAATGGGGAAAAAAAACAGAAGAGATACCATCACAGTTGTCCATATAACAATAAATTAAACAGAAAAATAATAAGTTGATGAAAAGAAATAGGGTAGTTATGACATAGTTTATGCAGCATAAACTAACCTGAGCTTCTAAGATGATTTTCAAATAGGTGGTATACAATAATCCATAGCACAAAGTAATTTTTCTTACCATCAAGATTAACCTCATTTTCTGTATACCCATCTCATTAGTTGGGATTCACCATTATTTCTTTATTTTAAAATATAATTTTTATGTATAATTTACAATGCTAATGTTGGAATATTTAAGATACTCTATAGCATTTAGTCACTAACTTTTAACTGATCTCCTATAACAGCAAAATATAATGATTACATAGAACTTTGTACCTTGTAGAGCATTTTCATACATTTTACGAATTTTATTAAAAAACACATTGAGAGGCACAGACACTTAGGAAAACAATTTGACAAAAAATGATAGTGATTCCTGAGAAAAGACAAATGTGATAGTCCCTAAGATTGCCTCAAGTGGAGAAAATTACTAGGCTGGGATGCACAAAAAGGAAACCCAGTGAGATCATAGTCAAGTCTCCCTGAGTTGAGGAAACAGAATCACAAATTTAGGGAAGCCAAGGTGGCTAGAGTTTGCAGGGCAGAGTAGAGAGGAGAGACATATACAGAGATAGAACTCTGAAAATCTTTTTAGTGTCCCCTAGGAGTAATCAGGTGATCAGTGTATGCCTGTCAAGATATTACCCACAGCCAGGAAAAAAAAAAAAAAAAAAGGGAACCATGCCCAACATTCATTAGGATTAAGAATAGTGGCTGTTCCCATCCAGCTACGGTGGAAAACCTCACAATCTGAGGAATGTTGATTAGAATATTATGAAGGGTCTTGCCTCAGTAGAAAAGAAGATTAATCCTAAAAGAAATGTAGTTCTTATCCCATCTAACAAAGTTGAAAAATAAGACCCCAAAGGATCAAGTTGTTTCCAACTAACTTAACCATGTCCTCAACAAAGCTCAAGGACATTTACAGGAATTTATATAGGATGTAAAATTATACAGCAACCAAGAAGTTTGTCAATCTCTTGATCAAGTATGAAAGATCAAAGGGGTTCACAAGTAATTCCATCTAATCATTAAAAAAAGAAAAAAAAGTGATTCTCACTCTTATTGTGCAACTCACCACATTTAATGGCTTTGTAAAATAACACACTAAGAAACTATTTCAAGAAAAATATTTCCTAGTGGTATTATTTTTCCCTTTAAATTTTGTTTGTGTGATTTTTTTTTCCAAAAATTTTAATGCTTATTTATTTTTGAAGGAGAGATCAAGCATGAGCAGGGGAGGGGCAGAGACTGAGGGAAACACAGAATCTGAAGTAGGCTCCAGGCTCTGAGCTATCAGCACAGAGCACAACATGGGGCTTGAACCCACAAGCCGTGAGATCATGACCTGAGCCGAAGTTGGAAGCTTAACCAACTGAGCCACCCAGGGGTCCCTGTTTGTGTGATTTAAATAACCCAAACAGGTCAATTTCATTTTTAAGCATTTATTTAAGAACATATTACTTTTTATGAAATATTTGAAACCTATCTCCCTGCATCAAAGTGTGGTACATAGTTCTGGCAATTGGGGAAGAAGAAGAAGAAGGAGGAGGAGAAGGAGGAGGAGGAGAAGGAGGAGGAGGAGGAGGAGAAGGTGAAGAAGAAGAAGGAGAAGAAGAAGAGGAAGAGGAGGAGGAGGGGGTGGGGAGGAGGAGGAGGAGGAAGAGGTAGAAAGATGAAGAAGGAAGAGGAAGGAATAAGGAAGAAGGAAGAAGAAGTAGAAGGAGAAAAAGGAGAAGGAGAAGAAGAAGAAGAGAGGAAGAGATGGCCAAACAGAAAAGCACTTAAGGACTTAAAATTTATGAAGAATGGTACTAGGCATCATAAATTTAACATTTACATAATTCTTAGACAACTTCCTAATCTATGGTACCAGGATTCAGGTGACTAACACAAGTAACTTTTAGTGTTGGTTCTGTGATTAACTCAACAGATTAATAATAGTTAATGTCCTCCTCTATGTAGTTCAAGCATCCTATTGTTTATACTACATCAAATAAATGCATCCTTATTGCACAATTTATAGTATAACATACTTGTAAAAAATAAGTCCACGAGTCACAAAAGTAAATACAAAGAATACCAGAAAATATTTTAAATTCAATTAAAAATAGAACCACAATATATCAAAAGTTATGGCATGCAGCTAAAGCATTCCTTAGAGGAACTGTCACATTAAATGATTATATCAGCGAATAACAGAAGTTTCAAATTAATTACCTGTGCTTCCACTTTATGAAATTAGAAAGAAAAAAAATAGAAAACCAACACCAAAGCAAACAGCCAAAAGGAAACAATAAAGATATGTGCAAAAGTCAGTAAAACCAGAAAGCTGTGCAGGAAACTCAATGTGAACAGAAGCTATCTCTTTCTTTTCTTTATTATTTTAGAGCAATTTTAACAAAATTGGCTGGAAGGTAAAGACTTTCCAATATAATCTCTACCCCAAAACAGGCAGAGCCTACCCATTATTAACATCACTCATTAATGGTACATTTTTTTTCCAAGTATGAACTACCCTGATACATCATAATCACCCACAGTTTACTTTAGGGCTTACTCTTGGTGTTGTCCCATGAATTTGGACAAATTTATAATGACATATATCCATTCTTATAACAGCACACAGAGTATTTTCACTGCTCTAAAAACCTTCGCTGCTCCACCAATTCATCCTCTCTTCCGCCCAACCTCAACAACCACTGATCTTTTCATTGTCTCCAGATTTACCTTTCCAGATTGTCATATGATTGGAATCATATAGTACATATAGCCTTTTCAGATTGTCTTCTTTCACTGAGTGATATATATTGAAGGTTCCTCATGCCTTTTCATGGCTTGATAGATCATTTCTTTTTAACATTAATGAATATTCCATTGTCTAGATGAACCACAGTTTATTTATCCATTCACCTACTGAAGGACATGTTGGTTGATTCTAAGTTTTGGAAATCATAAATAAAGTTGCTACAAACATCTGTATGTAGGTTTCTGTGTAAACATTAGTTTTCAAATCCTTTGGGTAAATACCAAGGAGGGCAAGTGCTGGATTATACGGTAAGAGTATGTTTAGTTTTGTTAAGAAACTGCCAAACTCTCTTCCAAAGTGACTATACCGTTTTGCATTACCACCAGTAATGTATGAGAGGTCTTAATGCTCCACATTCTCCCCAGCATTTACTATTGTCAGTGGCCTGGATTTTGGGAATTACAGTGAGTATTCAGTGATTTCACATTGTTTTAATTTGCACTTCCATGATGACATATTATGTGAGACATATGTTTACATGTTTATTTTCAATCTGAGTATCTTCTTTGGTGAAGTGTTTTATGATTTTTGGCTCATTGTTTTCATATTGGTGAGTTTTAAGAGTTTTTGTACATTTTGGAAAACAGTTTTTATCAGGTGTGTCTTTTGGACATGTTTTCTCCCAGTCTTGTCTTCTGATTCTCTTGATACTGTTTTTCACTGAGAAGTTTTTAATTTTAACAAAGTCCAAATTATCAATGTATCTTTCATGGATCGTCCTTTCCGTGTTGTATCTAAAAAGGCATCACCATACACAAGACCATTTAGATTTTCTCTTATGTTATCTTTTAGGAGTTTTACAGTGTTGTGTTTTGTAAAGAGTGTAAAGTCTATGTCTAGATTCTTTTTTATCTTTATTTTTTGCATGTGGATATGGAGGTGTTGCAGTACCATTTGTTGAAAACACTTTCTTTGCTCCTTCATGTTTCCTTTTCTCCTTTGTCAAAAATCAATTGATTATATTTATGTGGGCCGATTTCTGGGTTCTCTATTGTCCTCTACTGAACAATGTGTCTATTCTTTTGCCAATATCACACTTTCTTGATTCCTGCAGCTTTATAATAAGTCTTAAGGTTAGGTAGTGTCAGTCCTCCAACTTTGTTCTTCTCCTTCAATATTTTCTTGGCTATTGTAGGTCTTTTTCCTCTCCGTATGATCTTTAAAATCAATTCTCATAAAATAACTTGCTGAGAATTTAATTGGGATTGCATTGAATCTATAGATCAAGAAAAACTGACATCTTGACAACTGAGTCTTTACAATATTTAGATATTATGAAATATCTACCCCATTATTTACTTTTCTATAATTTCAAAAAGTATTTTTTTAAATATCAATTAAATTGATATACCTCTAATCAAACTTACCAAAAATATACTCCCACATAAGTGATTAATTGATTTTTCAACAAAGGTGCCAAGTCAAAGCAATGGAGAAAAGAGCTTTTAAAAAATTGGAAATATGACAAAAAATACATCCATTCATGCCTCATATTAAGTGCAAAAATTACCTCAAAATGAACATAGACCTTAATATAAAATTCAAAATTATAAAATTTCTAGAAGACAATATATGATATAATTTTTGTGACCATGAGTTAGGCAAAGATTGTTTTGACACTACTCAAAAAGTAATATCCCTAAATAAAAATTTGTAATTTGGGCTTGATCAAAATTATGAACTTCTGCTCTTTGAAAGAGACTATATAGACAGTAAAAGATAAATATAGTTTAGGAAACAATATTTGCAAGCACATATCTGAGAGAGGACATGTATCCAAAATATGTCAAGAAATGTCCAAATTCAACATTAAAAAAGAAACTAAATTTAAAAATTTAATGAAAAATTTGAACAGACACTTCACTAAGGAATATATTTGGATGGCAAAGGCACCTGGATGGCTCAGTCAGTTAAGCGGCTGACTTCGGCTCTGGTCACAATCTCACAGTTTATGAGTTCGAGTCCCACATTGGGTCCTGTGGAGACAGCTCAGAGCCTGAAGCCTGCTTCAGATTCTGTGCCTCACTTTCTCTCTCTGCCCCTCCCCAACTCACATTCTATCTCTGTGTCTCTAAAAAATAAATAAACATTTAAAAAATTTTTTAAAAAGGAATATAGTTGGATGGCAAATAAGCACATAAAGTCACGTTCAACATTATGACTTATACGGGAAATGTCAATTAAAACCACGATGAGAGATCACTACATATTGGAAATGGGTAAAACTAAGACAGAAATGAAGCACATATACAAGTACACTGACTTTACCACATTGAGGATATGGATGAACTAGAATTCTAATACACTGCTTGTGAAAATACAAAATGTTACAGGCACTTGGAAAAAGTTTGGTGTTTTCTTATAAAACATGTTCTAGGGGGTGCCTGGGTGTCTCAGCTGGTTAAGCATCTGACTTTGGCTTAGGTCATAATCTTGCGGTTCATGAGTTCGAGCCTTGTGTCTGGCTGTCCACCATCAGCACAGAGCACACCTCAGATCCTCTCTCCCCCAATCTCTGCCCCTCTCCTGCTTGCACCTGCGCACATGCTCTCTGCACTCTCTCTCAAAAATAAATAGACATTTAATAAACAACCAAACTAATAAAATGTGTTCTATGTGTACCATTTATACCTCAGTTCCACCACTAGGAATTTACCTGAAATAATGTTTATAGCAATTATAAACAAAACACATGTTTTTCAACATGTGAATGGATCTATAAAATAATACAAGATGGCAATAATAAAGAATGCATCACTAACACATGAAATAACATGGATGAATCTCAAATACATTATGCCAAATGAAGGCATTAAGTGTCAAAGACCACACACTAAATGATTCTATATACATGGCATTCTGAAAAAAAGGCAAAGTTGTATGTTCCAGGGACTAAGGTTAGAGAAATTGTTTCATTACAAAGGGGCACAAGAGAAGTTTTGGACTGATGGGGGACTGTTTCATTTGATTTTGGTGTGGATTACACAGCTGTATGCCCTTGTTAACATCATAAAACTCTAAAAGTGGTGATTTTTTTTTTTTTTTTTTAAGTATGGGGCCTGAACTCATGACCCTGGGATCAAGACCTGAGCTAAGATCAAGAGTCAGACTCAGCCAATGAGCGATCTAGGTGCCCCTAAATGTGGTGAATTTTAATGAAAATAAATATACAACTTAATAAAAGAAAATAACAAGCCAAAAAATTATTTTACAATAATTATAACAAATAAAAATTACTATTAAAATATACCATTTACAATAGTACCAGAAAGAAGAAATATCAGAGATAAATTAACAAAGATGTTCAAAACCTGTCCAATGAAATCTAGAAATCATTGCTGAGAGAAATTAAGGAAGGTATTTATTTACCTAGGGAAAAGAAAACATATATCCTCAAAGACTGGAACAAGAATGTTCCTATAAGCTTTATTCATAGCTGTCTAAAGCTAGAAAAATAACCTAATCTTAAACCACAGATATAGAACAGAGAACCCTGGAAGAGATCCACACATATATAGATCCTTAGCTTATGCCAAAATAACACAGCAGAGCAGTGGATAACAAAGATGTTTTCAAGTGATAGGAAGGGACACCTGGATATCACAATGGAAGAAGAGAAAAAACAACACTTATTTCCTACTGTATACAACAGCCAATTCTAGACTAAATACTGAAATGTAAAAAATAATAAGTTCATTTGGATGATAATCTAGGAAAATATTTTCATGAACTCAAACTAGTAAAATTTCTTAAATAGGACCCAAAAAGTTCTAATCCAAGAAAGAGTTATAAAGGACTATATTAAAATAATGACTTTCCATTCATCAAAAGATCTCATTAAAGATGTGAAAAAGAAGCTACACTATGGGAAAAGGTAATTACAACATATATTACCCCCAACAGGCTCATATCCAGAATAGACAAATAAATCCTATATATCATAAGGAAACGAAGCCCCACCAAACCACAAATTGTCAAGATAATTAACAAAAGACAGTATTCAAATGTCCAATAAACATTCAAAAGGTATTAAACTGTCGTAACAAAGGCATAAAAGTAAAGTATAAAAACACTACTATTGCTAAAACCCATGACAGTTTATTAATATAACTCCCCAGAAATACCAAAATTTAAAAGTCAATGATGCCAAGTATCTGAAGAAAGGAATCTTTCATACATTGAGAGTGGAAACTGGTACAACCTACTTTGGAAAACAGATGGGTATCATTTACTAAGTTTGAAGATAGATACATCATTGGATTCAGCAACTGCATTCCTACTGAACAGATAGTATATATATGTCAAAAAAATACGAACAAACATGTGTAAAGCCCAAATCTGTAAATAACTCAAAAGTCTATCAACAGAACAATGTTAAAACAAATATTAAAAATGTTAAAAAAGAAGGAAAAATTATAAAATCATTTACCACACAGCAATGAAACTGAGCAAATCACAGCTACACAAATCAAATATGGTGACTCTCGCAATCATAATTTTGAACAAAATAGACAAGAAGACTAAAGTTAAAGTCTCTTTACTTTCATTTATATAAAACACAAAGAAAAAACTAACATATATGGACACAAGTTCAAGTGGTAAAATACAAAGAAAAGCAAGGAAATTATCATCATTAGTATCAAAATATCAGCTACAGTTGTTTGCAAGAAAGCAGGTAACAATTAGGAGGGGCTTTGAAGGGAAATTTGGGGATGTGGGCAACGCTTCAGTTCTTTAACTTCCTTGGTGGTTACCAAGCGGCAACTTTGTCATAAGTTACTGAGTTGTATATTTTTGATACTTGCTCCTTTTTTCTCACACACACAAAAAAACATAAAAATAAAGTTAACCGTGGATAAGTGGATACTTACATGATATTCCAGCATGGCTTCAACTTAACATATTTAAAAAGAAACTTAGCTTCTTTTACTTCCAAATCAATTTACATGCTGCACTGCCAAATTCTGCCCATGACATCACCACTTACTTCCAATTCTAACTTGAAATACATGTTCCTTATATTGTTGAAACAGAAAAACTATATATTTCAGCAGCTGAAGGATCATAGTGCAAAACCCAGCCTTTCCTTTTATAATCTGTGTGCCTCAAGCAGATTTCCAAATTGATTCCCACCACTAGCTGCTGCATCTGGTAAATGGACACGAATGCTACAATCTCTTAGAATTCAGAAAATAACAAACATAAAAATTTATCCCACTGTACATATTTTTAAAATGTTGACTCCTATTTTCTCTGAATACAATCCCCCAGCCCCACATATACAAACAGATCTTTTCTAACATCAACTGTGTCCCTGTACCGTGTTTGAGAAAGGAAAGGCAGCCCTGATGGCTCAGAGGCTATTTTGGTGCTGTCAATGAGGCTGGGTGTTCTACTGAAGTTCAGACCAGGCACTGGCTTACTATGATGAATCAAGAAATACAAAACAAAACAGAAAACCTCCATAATCATGTCTGAAACAGATAAAAGTAGAACAGTGTTCAACAAAAATAACCTACTATCTCCTTACCCATGCTTATATTAGTGATTGTGCTGCTTCTGTACCAATTATACTTTTAGGATTGCTTCGTATCTCCTGCTTTTAAAATAAGATTTACTAGGAATTATCTCCATCTCCTTGAACCCTTCTCCAAATCACCTAAAATAAGCTCAAATCTTCACATAAAATCCTTCTAACACCCTTTTATCAGATATCCCACAGCCCACTGTGCACAATATTCCTCTTTGCAACATGTCAGTAAACCCATCTTTGACTTAGATATGCCCTTGGTTAGCTGTGATTTGATTTGGTTGAGGGTTGTCATTGTTCATATATGGCTCCTGGTTTGGAATCCATCTGACACTCCTCTCCTTGTGAGATCTGTTTTCCTTCATGCATAAACTATTTTGGCAACCTAATTGGGATTTGTACCTCTCCCTTTTCTACCTCCAGCCCATCCTAGAGACTGCTGAATATTTATTAGTCCAAAAAATCATCTTCCTAAGAATATACAATTTATCAGACATCTAATTTTACATGTCCATTTTAATATTTAGTGAGTGAAAGGCTGTCAGTAACTGGTCTTTCAAGAGACAAGATACGTCTTTTGTGCTGGTAAACCAATTGTAAGCTGTGATATACTGGGTGTTCAGAGATAAAGTGCCAAATGCATACCTGTAAATGGAAAAGCAATTTTCTCTTATGCTTCATCTAATAGTGTGTCAAAATTCTCTAATTCCTTTGTTTTGTCTTAAATAAAGAAAGGTTAGGTTGTGAGTAAAAAATCTGTTTTGATAGCTTGAATCTCTGGAATAACCCCCAAAGGAATTAGCAAGAAGCAAATTTAGTCAAAGCAATGTTTAGAAAATAGAAGTTTATACCTTGTCATTCTATTTCACATTTTCAACTAGACCTGCAATGAGAACACTGCCTTCCCTTTTTTTATTCAATAGATACTTTTCATTTGTGCTTTTTAAAAAAGTATTTTTAAAATTGTATTTTACATAACATGACACATAAATTGCACACTGTGGAAAGAATTTTCTACCTCCCTGAATGAAACCATTTTAATATCAAGAGTTTTATTATCTGTTAAAATCTATTTAAATATAGGCATTCAATTTTACATTACTTGACATTTATGGAGAAGCTATTTTACAGCAGCATGTTTCTGAATAGACAAGATCACAACAAACAGTCATGATTATATGACATCCTAGATTAAAAATATGGGGAAAGAATGGTCTGAATATACCAGGCAGTTCACATACATAAATATATATAATAAAATGCTGGGTGAGAGGTCTGCTAATACATTGTATGTGCTTGACAACTACAATTATGACATGTATAAGAGTAGTCTATCCACATATTTTTTGCCATATTACAATATTAATTAAAGCTATACTCTTTTTCATATCAGCTAAACTACTTAATATTAAGACTACTGAAAAGAGACATGCATTTGTAAAGTGGAAAATTCAGATGCTTGAAGCCTACATTTTTCTTTATAGAAAATAACAGAAACTTTGCTAATTGAACTGGTTAGAAAGACAAAGCATCCTAATTATGCAATGTGCTCTATCCATGGGCTAAAACCTAATCTCAGCTTTTACTTCAATGATACAAAAATACAAATCATGGGCACAGTTTTAGTTTTAGATATAGAGAGATACACCATTTTATTTATTTATTTATTTATTTATTTTTTGTAACACTTGCTCAAATTGCTAGGTTGAGTCAGGGTTGAAAGAATCCGGGAGAATGAGATCTACAACTAGGGTTTTCTCCAACTGGCCTCATGAGTCTGATGTATAACTATTGAAACTGGACTTTTTATGAACGAGAAAAACAAATCGTCACAAGATTTTAAATTACACAAAAGAATCTGGATGAAACTTCTATCTATCAAATGGCCACTGAAAAATGAGGTAATTACCTAAAATAATTTGCATGTGAAAAGCTAATACAATATTACAAAGTAAAGTCCAGTTGTGAAAGCAATGCATAATTTCCTGATTAATGTCTCATACACAATATTCCCCCATGCTTAGTCAGAGCCTAAGTAACAATATGGTCAATCAATCAAATATTTTTTTAAAAAATGATAACAAAGGAAGAAATGAGTTCAGCTCTAATAAATCATGACTTGATCTCAGTGAATTTTAGAATTATGACAACAAATCACAATATATGGCATTTTTAAGGCACTACATTTAGATTTTAAGTGGAATGATTACATATTTTTAGTGATTCAAGATTAGCGCGTGAAGGCAATTTTTTTTTTTAAGTTTATAAAATGTCATCTATTAAGCCATTGAAGAAAACTTCACATTAAAATACCAAGTCTGTAACTCACAGCTCTGCCAAAAGTTATGATAAGAGCGATATTTAGTCAGGAAGACTGAGAATGTCAGTGGAGTAATATGGCCAAATCTCTTACATAGATTATGAAACATTTCCCTTCTCAGTGCAAAGTGGAGACATCTCTTCTAAAGTAGAATTAACCTGCTCTGCCAGCTGAAGGCAGGTGTGGTGATAAACAAAGGAGAAGCAGGTGAGGCAAAGCTGCTCTAATAGATACAAGGACTGAGCTCTGATCAGTCACTTAACCAATTCAAATAGCCTTTCTTTCACTTTTCTAGGAGTTTTTTGTTGTGTAAAAGGATACACTCTTTAAAATATTAAGGCTATTTATGGAATTTATTAAAAGGCAAAATTTTCTCACTTTGTTTGGTAGGAGGGGGAAAAGGGAGCAGAGGGAAGTTTTTTGAAAGCCAAGGTGTTTTCCTTATTGTTGGGGATAGGGAAATGATGAAAGGCCATCCAAGAAAACGTGTTTGTGATTATCTTGACCCAGCCAGAAACTGACTCTCCTTTTGCTTCTTGTCAGGAAAGCATTAATTTTTTGGTAAGTGAAAAGAACAAATATGGAGGTCAGACAGGCTATTCTGTCTGGTGTCCACAATGTACTATGACTTTCAGCGAGTTACTTAATCTCCTCCAAGCCTATTTTTTTAACCTGAAAACTGGGGGTGGTAACAATACACCCTATTGGTGTATTGGTGCCTATTGGGCAGCTGTGACTGCTGACTATAACCAGTATAAATCATTAGTACCAGCACTAGACTGGTGGGCTAGCACCAATCACGTAGCCTGGTGACTGGTACTAGTGAGTGTGGGATGCACACTACAGAATTTCTTACCGGTGCTGTTATTAAATCACTTATGTAATCTTTTATATCCATTCCTCATCTCTAAAGTGGAGATAATAACAATACCTATCTGATATATTTGTTGTGAAAACTAAATGGATTAATAAACCTACATTTCTTAGTGCCTGATGTATAATAAAACCTCAAAGTGTTAGCAAATTAATCATTGCTACCCACTAGCCATATGCAGCCATTCAGATTCAAATTAATTCAAATTAAATAAAATTTAAAATGTCACGTGAGTCACATTTCAAGTGCTTACGAGGTACATGTGGGTATTGTCTCTTGTATTGTCAATTGTATTGGATAGAATATTTCTATCACCTCAGAAAATTCTATTGGGTAATGATAATAGATATGTTCTTAAAGATCTGTAGGAACAAATGACCAGTCATATCTGCTGTTAGCCAGTGACGGGGTACAGAGAACGGAATGCAGGATAGACAGTTTGTTAAGATGATTAGCTTGTACTCTACATACGTTTACAACGTTTCAGGTTGTTTTAGATGTGCCTTCTTTACATTGAGTCATGTAATATTTTAAGAAAAAATTTAAATGGTGAAATAACCATTATGAACACTTTAACATTACATCAGATTGACTCTAGTTAACAAGGAAAGAATTATTCACACTGCCAATTCAACAACAATGTACAATGTAGTATTTACTTGAGGTAACAGCTTAATTTTCCAAAAAAAAAAAAAAAAAAAAAAAAAAAACAAAAAAACATGAAACAGAAAACTGTAAATATGTCTTTCAGTAATATCCCAATGTAACCAAACTTTCCAGAGCTTTGGCAGTCTAAATTTCTGCAACTGTGGTGACTAAGATTTTTAAAACTGTCAGGCTTGAAATAGTCTCATAAGTCATATATAATTGTTATTAAGTTCTCAGCAACTATGTAAGAACATGTTTATTTAATATTTATTAACAGACAGTATCAATAATGTGAAGCAATTATTTCACGAATTTCCCAAGTGACAAGGACTCCTCCTAATTTCAAAACTCTGTGGCCATTTTTTCCTATTCTTATCTTGGCTCTGGATTTTTTGGGAATATTTAAGCCTATGACTATTCTTTAATTTTGGAAATACAACCTTCCCTTGGTGCTATTATACAATTATCTCCCTATTCCTCTCCTTCCTCCTGTACTATTCTGCCTTTCTATTCTACCACTCCTCAGTGTTTTACCCTGTATTTTATTGAATTTTCTTATGTCACTTTAAATGTTCCTTTGAGTGATCTATGCTGTTCTGTTTCAAATATCTCCCATATATTGATGGTGTCACATTCCATATCTCCAGTGAGAATTTTTCATTTAAATCCTAAACTTCTATTTTGTTTTACTTTTATTTTCTGCATGCCCCATAGACCCAAAGTCATATTTTTGTAATATTTAATCTTTTTCCTGGAGCTCTGTTTATAAAACAAATATGTGTACACACAGGAGCCTTTCCTTCTTTGTATTACTTCTCAGTGATAAAGACCTGATAATCTTGTAGATACATTTTCCATTAAAAGTCACTAAATCATGCTCATTCTGCTTCATATAATATATAATATATAATATATAATATATAATATATAATATATATACTCATCCTGTGGGGTGCCTGGGTGGCTCAGTCAGTTAAACGTCTGAGACTTTGGTACAGGTCATGATCTCCTGGTTCGTGGGTCGAACCCTGCATCATCAGGCTCTGTGCTGACAGCTCAGAGCCTGGAGCCTGCTTTAGATTCTGTGTCTCCCTCTCTCCGTGTCCCTCCCCTGCTCATGTTCTCTCTCTCTCTCTCTCTCTCTCTCTCTCTCTCAAAAATGAATAAACATTAACAAAAATTTTATAATATATGCTTATCCCTCTCCAGATACCTAATCCCTCTGCTTGTATGTAGTCTCGAGAAATTCTTGTCTGAGCTACTACAATAATTCAGTAACCCATTTTACCTACTACCAGTTTAATCCCCAAATGCTACCAATACAAACACACTCTATTTTATTACATGAATTACTTTAATGATTCTCATCACTTACAGAGAGTTTCAAAAACACTTTAGTATGCATGAAACATTCATTTTCATGACTCTTGTTTCTTAGTTCAATTTTTGTACCTATCTTGTGATGTCCTTGAACCCCGGCTTCGTCAAGATATACCTACTCTTCCAAAATGTGCTATGGTCTCTCAGGCTTCCAAAATCTATTTTGTCACTCTTTGCTCCACCTGGATTCTTGCCAGTCTTTCCTACTTCTTTGAAAAATTCTAAATGTTTAAGACTCTGAAGCAATATCTAATTTTTGGTGCATTTTCTCACACTTTCTTTCACCTTCCTTTTCCATGCAGAACTCAAGTTTCTGAATCTCACAGCACTTATTTTAAGGCAATATAAAGGTATCTGTTTAGATAGACCATAAGATCTCCAAACGTTTCATTCCTAGGATAATATCTATAATGGGTAGATGTTAATATGTCACACATAGCAGGTCCTCAATTATATTTAAATTAGTAATTAAATACAACGTGGTTGTAAAATGCTGTGAATAAGAATAGCGAGAATAAAAAATACTGAAAATAAAAGGACAATATTGAGAAATGCAATTATAATATCAGAAGTTTCATTACTTCTTCCTCTGTGAAATACTTTCTTCACAAGGTTTTAAACACTCATTAATCTCATGGATTTCCTCTTCTCTAAATGGCTTTTCTTTCTCAGTGTGCTTTATGGATTCCATCTTATATTTGGACCCTTGAATACTGGAATAGCCCAAGACTAAGATTTTGCCCTTAAATTTCCTCTCTTTATTTGAACACCCTTAGAGATCCCATGAAATCCCATTCATTTCAATATAATTGCTGTAATGAAGATTCTTAGTATGTATACCTATCTTACAATCCAGACCTTATATTCAACTCAGTATTACTCAATGCTACTGAGTGTTATCCTGTCAAACTTCACAAGTTAAAAACTGAGGCCCTTATCTTCCCCGCTAAAATGTGCTCTACAACCTAGAAAATTACAATTCTATCTTTCCAATTATTTAAGGCCTTAAACCTTCAAGTAACTCTTAATTCTTTTAGGAAATCTTGTTAAATATATCTTCAGAATAAATGCAGAATTGACCCTGCCCCACGACCTCCACCGCTGTAATCTTGCCCAAGCCATCATCCTCTCTCACCTTAATCAGCGTAGAAGCATGTGAAGTGGTCTCTCTGTTTTTTTCTGCTCATTGACCCCCTGTCCCCTTCAATCTAGTCCCAATACAGCAGTTAAAATAATTCTGATAAAATATAAGTCAGATCTTCTTGCTCCTCTGCTCATAACCCTCTAGTGGCCTTTCAATTCACCTAAAGTAAAAACCCATATGCTTACATTGTCCTGTAAAATCCTTAAAGATTCCTGTTGCATAGTAGACCTTATCTTCTATTTTTCTTTACCCATTCATTTCTAGCTTTCTGATCTTTTTGGTATTCTTTGAATGGACCAGGCATGTACTTAGCTCCAGGCACCTGTACTTTTTGTTCCCTCTGTTCAAGAAACGCATCTCTCCGATACCAACATGACTCATTCTACCTACCTCACTGTTCATCCTTACTGTTCATCACACTACTTAAACTCGAAATCACCACAATTCTGAGTTCCCTTTAAAAATTTTTCTTTACAATAATTATCAAGCAACATATTGTGTAATCATTAATATTTGTTTGCTTATTGTTTTCTCAATACTTATAGAAAGGCAAATCTACAGAATCGGGATTTTTGCCGATATAGCCTTAGTGCCTAAAACAGTGTCTGAGAGAAGTTCATCAATGAATATTTGCCAAATCAATGAATGGCTATAACTAATTAGTGATTTGAGAGATAAAACTAATGAATAAAGTGAAAAATTGGACAGCATATCATGTTGGAATATAGTAAAAACAATAAGTACATACTTTTTTTTAAGCTCATTATTACGTGAAATAAAACAAGTGATGATACATTTCCCAATGGATGGTCCAATAAATCTTATCGACTATTGAAAAATAACTATTCCTATTCTTAATTAAGTAGATCATATTGCTGAAATATAACGAAATAGTTTCCCTTATACCTGACCTCTCAGACTCTTCGAAATGTTACTGTATAAAGTGGAACATAGCACACAATATTTCCATAAATTATTTGACTATATAAACTATTTCTGATTTTCTGTGAAAAAGGAGGGTTTTACAGTTTTACGGTTTTAGGAAATGACTTTTGAGAAGTGCTGGGGAGGATGAGATGCTATATATGAGTTATATTTCTGTCTCAGTATGCTAAGATGAAAAATGTGATAGATGAGCCTGGGAAACTAGAAAGCTATTAAAATGATCATTAACGTCAAACAATAATTTGGAATGTCTGTTGTCATCATATAGTCAGGAAAAGTCAAGGGCTCTGTGGATGATGATTAGTAGTATATAATAAGATGCAATCCCATTGCAATAAAAAAATAAGACCTGTGAGGTTTAGTAAGAATATATAGTGGAAGCCTTTTTCATTGCTTTTGCTTACATCAAGAAGAATAACGACATTTTCTTTACTTCTACAGAAATGCTATTTATCCTAGCCATTTTTCCATACCTTTTTTATCTAGAGGTCATAAGAAGTTCTAGAAAAGATGATCCTACCAAAATTATTGAAAGACTGCAGTATGGCGTAACAGTAAGAACTAAGGATTTAGATTCAGAATATTTCTCTAAGTGTTCAGACCGATACGAGCAGTGGAGTGTTATTATCTATCATATATCCAACTCCCTTGGGAAGGACTTGAGGTTTAAGAATACAGATTTATAGTTCTCCATCAGGAGTCAGTGCCAAAGACATGATTAATGCATAATCCTCTGGTATCTAATAATTTGGTTCATTATCATCTTTACTTGATTTATTTGTCTAATATCAGTTACAATTAGGACCATGCCAGGAATGTAAACTCACATTTAAATAAGTTTATAAAAAGACAAGTAAAAATTATGCTAGTTATATGAATTGCAAATTAGAATATCTCTATGTCAGAAAGGTCACAGTTATGATTATATTGTTTTCTCTTTGCCCTAAAAGTTTAAATTTTAATAAAGATTAAATGGCATCTTTCTGTAACTTAGAATGTTGAAAAACTACAGTTTCTATTTATGCATATATATCTTTGTCTAATAGGTCATACTTCATCTTACTATGATAGATTTACTAATTATTAAAATTCTGAAAATTAGTCTTTCTCCTATTCTATATAAAAGGAATAGAAATTATATGCCAAGTTTATATATCAAAGAAACCATTTTATTGAAAAAATAACTTCTATTTCTCTCCTTCAAACTTTATATGCTGTTGAAAAAGGAAATCTATGGTTTGTATTTTTTAAAATAATATAACCTAGCTAACAATACTTATTTGTTATATTTATTATTTTACATTCTATTATCACAGAATATCTGGAGATATTTTCTGCTCAAGATATTCCTAATAACTTCCTTGAAATAGGTATGATTTCAATAGTTCAAAGCAATAATTTGTTTCATTGTGAATATTAAAGAAAACATTATTTATTTCCTTCTCATTATACAAAACCCCCAATTTTCTGGGCTCCACTAGAATTTATGAAATGTTTATGAGCAGGGAGAGGTAATAAGAATGGCACCCAAAATTAATGACCCTAAGTTACACTTTGCATCATAAATATACTATTATGAGTACTGTGTATTCACTTTAATCCTCAAAAGAATCTGATGGGAATTACAAACCCATAATTACAAGGGCAAACACTTACATAGCAATTGCTATATTCACATTGTTTTGAGTACTTTCTGCATAATATCTTTTTTTTTTTTTTTTTTTTTTTTTTTTTTGAGGAAGAGATAGAGAGAAAGCCTGTGAGTGGGGGAGAGGGGGAGTAGGAGAAACAAAGAGAGTCTTGAGAAGGCTCCACGACCCTGGGATCATAACATGAGCCAGACGTTCAGCCAACTGAGCCACCCAGCTGCCCCTCTGCATATCTTACTTAACCCTCACAGTAACATCTATAAGAAGGTATTATTATTATCTTTGCTTGACAGAGAAGGAAATTCATGCAAAGCATTTAAGGAATTTGCTCAAGGTCACACAACTAGGAAGTGGAGATTTCAGGAACTGAGCTCATGTAATTCAGTACCAGAATTCATGATCTTAACCAATAGATTGTACCACCTTCCTGTTAGTTACTAAGTCAAACTTGTCTTGCAAATAAAACTAAGGGTGAGAGCTATTAAGTCTCAAGTCAGGATTTGAACAAAAGTTCTTTGAGTAAAATCCTACAATATGGTCTATACCATTGATGTACACCAATTTTCTGTTCCCCTGGGTGAGCAGTTTTTTGACATAATTTATAAGCTTTTATTATGAAAAGCTATTAGGTCTAGAAAATGAGTCAAGGTGGGGTGCCTGGGTGGCTCAGTCGGTTAAGCATCCAACTCTTGGTTTTGGCTCAGGTCATGATCTCATGGCTTCGTGGGTTTGAGTCTCATGTTGGGCTTTGTGCTGAAAGTGAAGAGCCTGCTTGGCATTCTCTGTCTCCCACTCTCTCTGCCCCTCCCAAACTTGTCCTGCCTCTGTCTCTCCCAAAATAAATAAATGAACTGAAAAAAAAAAAATAGAACACGGGTCTAGGTAGAAACTGAATAAGGTATATGTATTTCAAGATGAGTTATAATGGTGCAAATTTCCTAGCTTAGTTTCTTTTCAAGTGGGCTAGTGTCAGTGAAGGGAATTAATATTTATTTAAAATATACTATATATTGAATCTATGTTAATATTATCATATATAATTCAGTTTAATTCTTAAAAAATTCCATGAGGTAATATGATTAACACTGTTTGCTGTTGAGAAAAAGGAGACTCCATAACATGAGAAATTCAGTGTCAGAAGAAGGATTACAGTTTGGTCTATTTGATATTAAAGCAATTCCTACATACCAAATTCAAATACTACTCAATGAAAGCACAATAGCATTTCAAGCATATTGTCACATGCAAATATTTGCAGAGGCACTAAGAATTACATAAAGTTCAGTAAATTTGATACTACAAATCACCACAAGCACTTTCATACCATAAAAACTGATATCTTCTTTAAATGCAATTTGATTACAATGAGAAGTCATTGTACTGTATTACGAGTCTTGGAGATGGAAAAATTCAGTATGACTTATTTGCTATCACATAGTGACAGAATTTGAACACAAGTTTATACTTTCCTAACTCACTATTATATCCTATTTGAGTTAGGATAAAAACAAGGTGTGAATACTTCAGAAAAATATTCATTACCAATATTACTACTGATGCAAAGTCCTGGTAGCTGCGAATATATGAAATTGTTCAATGAGTATCACAAATTCATTTGGTTATATGCAACATCGTGTGTGTTGTATTTCAAGTTTCTTAAATAATGAATATATTTCAGTTACAAATTTAAAAACAAGGTGGGAATCAATATTAATTTCTGTGTCTAAAAACTCTAAACAATGCACTTTACTTTTTTAAGTTTAAAAAGAATAGTTACCTAGCAAAAATGATTAATAAAACTGGAAGATTAAGTATTAAAAAGTGGTACTGCCACTTGTTACTTGTATTTCTAATTGGCTATTAATAGTGGTTCCTAGGACCTCATCCTCAGATTAGATTAATTTTCGAAAGAGAAACACTTTTCTTACTAGATCACCAGCTTAGTATAACAGGGTAGAATTCAGAAATAGCTACATGGAAGAGACACACAGGGCAAGGTATGTGGAAATTGTGGGGGGCTTCAGTGTTCTCTGAACACATGTCACTTTCCCTATGTTTCCATATGTTCACCAAGCCAGAAGCTCCCCAAACCCTATCTTTTTGGGTTTTTATGGAGGCCTTATTACATAGGCGTAATTGATTAAATCATTGGCCAATGGCAGTTAATTCAATCTTCACAGCCCCTCTCCCCTCCCCAGGGGTCAGGAAGTGAGACTGAAAGTTCCAGTCCTCCAATGGCATGGTTGGCTTCAGCCCCATATTTAGGTGCTTCCCAAAGTCATCTCATTAACATCACAAAACACCTTTATCACTCTCAACATTTTGAAAACCGTTAAAGAAATTACTACCATATTTTTTTATGTGTAAATTTATTTTATGGTTAAACCTTTTTGAAATGTCCATTCTATATTTAGATTCACTTTTTGAGTTATTGTTACAAGATTTAGAATCAATATTGGAACCCCTGATGATATCTATCTATCTATCTATCTATCTATCTATCTATCTAAATGGATATGCACATTCACAAAATAGATCCATCATAGTTGAAAAGAGACAAATCCAATTTATGTGGATGATCATTATTCCCCCCCTTGATAACTTAGTAAATCTGGTTCTGCATGTCTGTTATTTTGGAAGCTCCTCTTTTCTAATAAGGTCAGTTACATCAGACGCTTCCATTGTTATATAGTCAAATAGAGATTCCCTGTCCCTCTTTTCCTATAAATACATGCAAAATGATGGGGGCAGGGTCCATCTTTACTAGAAAGTTTGCCATGATTTATCCAATCATGACCATAATGTAACACTCCTTTTATGATATAATGAAAGCATGGGAAATCATGTATGTTCTGCTGTTCCTTTGCTTATAGAATTTTGCCAAATATCTGTATTTTAAATTTACATGGAGTGACATCAGTGGCATTTGTGTAAAGAGGCCCATAAGCCCAATTGTACAATAGCAGCACCAAAAAGTGCATAGTGTTATAATGTGAATTGAGAAAAATAAATATTTGGTCAGTCACGTTTATATTTAGCAGTTAAAACTAGAGAACATAATTGTTAGCACTATTGTCTCTCTACCTAGGAAGAATTCTCTATTTAACCAAGAACACCAACCAATATCTGCTCTTATCTCTTCTGCCAGCTATTCTACACATTTACTAGAATCTGTAGGTCCCCTCGTCATCACTTAATTCCAGTGAAGTAAAGAAAAATTCTTTCTTTTACATGATTGAATTTGAGGTCTTGAGGTTTATCACCAGCTATCCAGTTATTGGAGCTAGGTGAGAAAGCGTTTTTAGTTTCCCCCTCTTGGACATTACCTCTTCCCTGATATATTCCCTGATCCTTCTTGTGGAGAGTTAATTACTCTCTCCCCTATATTATCACTACTACCGGGGTATATTTCTTATGTGCTACTTTTATCAAATTCTAATTACTTCTTTGTTGATCTGTCTTCTCTAAAAAAATTTTTCATTCCTAAAACTTGAGGACACAACAATGAACAAAAGCCAATGAAACTTACAATCTAAGAGGAAAGAAATAATAATATAAACATATAAACAAATGAATAAAAAAGATAAACAGGTAAATGAACAAATACAACAATATAGATCAAATATGTGCTAAGAAGAAAATGAATATATCACTATGATGCAAAATAGTAAGGGACAATTACTTAAGTAAGGTGTTTAGGAAAGGCAGCCCCAAGGCTCTGAGACTGAAATCCAAACAAGGAAATACTGGGAATTCCCAGAAGAGAGTTCTAGGCAAGGGACAGATCAGGTGAAGCCTGCATCGTGGAAGGAAAATTGGACTTTTTTTTTCTAAGTTCAATTAATTTATTTCAACAATAATATTTTGGAATTTATAATGTGCCCGGATATAATGATAAACATAAAATATCTGTCCTCGATGGAACTTATACTGGACACAGGTGACAATGCAACACACTAAAACATAAATATTATTAAAAAAATGATTTCAGATATCAATAAGATCTGTAAATATGATACAGAAAATCTTAGTGTAATGGGATGGTGGCCAGGGTAGCCTGTCTGTGCAGTAATTTTTATCAAAACAGTGAACAATATGAAGGAGTGAATCAAGTGAAATCGGAGGAAGGGCAGACCACGTGGGAGTAGAGCCCTGCAAAGTCTTGAAGCCAGAAAGAGTTTGACCAATGGGACGAACAGCAGGGCTGGCATGATGGGAGCACTATGTCACAGGGCCGGTTGTAAGCACATGAAGTAAACTAGTAGACTAGAGCCAGATCATTATGGTATACTGATCCAAAGAGGAACAGAAGAGTAAATGTAAAAAGAAAAACTTTAACTACTGTTTTCCCACTACTTTTTACTTATACAGAGAGGGCATGCTTTTCAAAATGCTTCCACGGGGCCACCTGATGCCAAGGTATACCTTGCATTCACCTATAGAAAGTCATTTTTGGTCTCTGCTGAATATTAGAATCTTTTATGAGGTTTTTAAAAACCAATTGTTCTTGGCCCTCCTTCAAGAGGTATAGAAGCCTAGATATGCATATATATGTATATATTTTAATTATTTTAATCATAGGCAATCTGATGAACAACAGGAGAAAAATCATTGCTTTCTATTCACTTGGTCTAATTGACCATTGTTTGTAGGAGACAGAAATTATCAGGGGAAAATATGTGATCATCAAGATGATTTCTTTCTCACTGTAGATGCATTTTTATCAGGGAGATTGCCAATTGCAAAGCGTAGTGATGTGACTGTCAGTCACATTTTGCTACCTGGATGTTACTGAAGATTTCTACATTCTCTTTTGAAACTTGAGTCATCAAGTTTTCAACATTCAAGTCATCAACTTTTCATCGCTATTGTGGCCAATGAATACATTTTAATGGTAAATCCTCTGAATGTTATTTTCCTGATACTACAGGGGTAACAAATTATCTAGTCATAACTTAACAGATATTACATTAGGGTTGAAATATTAAGGTTGTCCTAACTGATAATTCTATTGCAAATAAAATAATCTTTTAAAGTACAGTAATAAGCCAGCTTAATTTCTATGCCATATGCTCAACAGTTGCAAAATATTATTGGAAATTAAAATGCACAGACTTATCTTAATGTTTAAAATGAATAAAAATATACAATAGAAAGAACATAATACTCAGTAATCTTCCAGCTGAGCCTCAGAATTCCAATGCCAAATTGCTTTAAAGAATAAATTCTGATAGAATGGCATATATGCTACTACATTATGCATATGAGCCTTGTGTATATTGAAAAAAGGAATTACATTAAATGTGGCATTTTTGCAAACATGGAAGAAAAGTTTTTTTCTGAAAATGAGATGAATCAATCAGAGTTCCTCAAAATCAAAATAAAAGGAAATGTCCTTTCTAAAACAAGTCTGTATATGAATATCACACCATTCAACAAATGATACTTACACAGATTTAGGATTATGTGTAAAATTTTTCCTTAATTACCATAGTAGTTATCTCTTTAAACATCTTTTCAGAGACTTATTCATATGGTAACATTCAGAAAGTAAAGATAGATTTATAAATATATTGAAGGTGTCAAACTAAAATTATAAGCTCTAGAGTAGTGATTCTCAAAGGGAAAAGATTCCAAGAAAAAGTATAAGATGGGGCATATCAGAATGCAAATATTGTAAATGCTTTGATTTTTTTTAAAATATTTGTATCTATGTTACTAAAGTAAACTGGAAGTTCAAATACTATAAACCTCTTTTTAAAGAATATAAAAGCAGACGTGTTTAAAAACCTTCTAAAATATTGCTTTTGCATTCCAAATGACATATTACATGTCAGCGTATGATATGTAGCCTTGTACTAAAGCAAGGGTATGTGAGATCTCTTCCTTCATTAAGAAGAAGAAAGCATAGAGGAAACATTAAGAAGAAAAACTATACAATTTTTCAAATATCAAGCCTCGTTAGAATTTTGTACTACGTTCAAAAATATGTGCAAGAAATTAGGATCAGTTGTCATTTAGGGGAAGAGTATTTAAAGTTGATGATGATAAATTCTTTACCAGTATAATTTTGTAGCAGGAATTTTGAAAAATCTAGTACTTCAAACTTAGTCAATTAAACTCAGCAACTAACATGATAAACTTTCAAATCTTACTTTTGCAAGGTAAAAATGACCTTATTAGCTTTAGATAAACTTTAAAGCATGAGAAGATACTAATTATTCCAAGGTGATACACACACAATGCCGGGAATTTATGACATGGCATAGTATCTTCCATTCTTGCAATGCGTTATTTTGAGAAAGAGATGGAGGAAAGAAACTCATGCAGAAGGGCATACAAACCATGAACCATGGGGTTATTAGCATTTTCTGTACAACATTTTCTTTCATTTTCAAAATACACCTCTTTTTTTTTTTTTTTAAACGTTTATTTATTTTTGGGACAGAGAGAGACAGAGCATGAACGGGGGAGGGGGCAGAGAGAGAGGGAGACACAGAATTGGAAACAGGCTCCAGGCTCTGAGCCATCAGCCCAGAGCCTGACGCGGGGCTCGAACTCACTGACTGCGAGATCGTGACCTGGCTGAAGTCGGATGCCTAACCGACTGCGCCACCCAGGCGCCCCTCAAAATACACCTCCTATTGCATATTATCATTTAGCTGAGAGAGTGTAGTTGACTTAACCGTCACCACAACCACATAGCTTGTTAGGGTTACTGCTGGGATATTAACTTTTCAGCCTAATTCCCATATTTTCTTCATTGTACTCAGACACTGTGATCTCTTTATTGAACCTATATCATCTCACCATAACTAAAAATTAGTTGAGTAAACCTTAAGTACCATTTCTAAGCAAGTTCTCAATTCTAAACTACCTTCTTTGAAAGATAAAGGGAACAAATGACAAGGTTAAGCAGAAACGAACACACTAGGATCTCCTTATTTTCAGCAAAAATAGCAGCAAAACTAGTTAGTATACAGGTATCAGTTTCCCATGTTGCATGATATATTTATGCTTTCAACTTATTCTCATTACTTCACAACAGAATGTGATTATCCAAGAAAATGAAACGACTTCCATTAGAAGAACAATATTTCAGTGACGAATGGTGTCAAAGACTGTGTGTGTGTGTGTGTGTGTGTGTGTGTGTGTGTATGTGTGCTTACCTATATACATATATAATTTGTCTTGGAAACTGAATTGCTGGTTGTGAATAGCTCTTTAAAAAATTGTTGTCTTTCTTGGAGTTGTCCAGGACAGAACTCATATTCAGAACCACATAGTGGAGTGCTGATTGAATTGTTATAGGGAGAAGCACTGTTACCTGGACCAGCCAATAAAAGGCAGGAAGAAGTCAATCAAATTTTAAAGATAGGGTGTGTTTGGAAACTTTTCTGTATTTGTCATATGCCCCTAAACAGAGAGAACTACCAGGGAATGTAATTAGGATAAAGGATGTTTTATGATAGGAAAAGTGTTCTATGAAAGGTGGTTACTTTGTTTTTACTCTGATTTGTCTTTCTCTGAGAGATCTCCAGTGTGCATCTTAATATAATTTTAAAACTATCTCATAACAAAATAGGGAAAATAATTCAAAATCTTGAGAAAAATGGTTTTCAAATAGGATATGATTTAAAACAGATTAGAAAATACTCTGCAATACCATTTGACTATGAATTTGCAAAGATCAAAATAATCACATTATTTCTGGAATGCAAATAAATATTAACCTAGACATTAAAAATTAACAAACTATTCCTAATCTATGATAATAATAATCACATACATATTTTCTAGAGTCCAAAAGAGACATACTAAAGCTCCACAGGTAATGCAGATGTGTATGACTTTTAGATTACATTGGAAAGCCATAAAAGAAGCAAAAAAAATTAACCTTATATTCCCTCAAATACGGACTTATAAAATAAGGATTAAACCAAGTATTACATGGGTGATATTTTCTCAATCAATCATTATCAGTTTCAGCACAATAGGCTGAACTACTCTAAGAATACAGTTTCACTTGTCAAGCAACCTCTATAAAACTTATATTTAACCTTTCATGTATCACAACATTGTAGTTTTGATATATACCACTTCCATTATATCCTTTCTCTTAAGTATCTGGACTACTTAGGCAACTTTTACTAAGTTTATTTTTGAGTTCTCATTGGTATAATAAACAAAATGAGTAATAATCATTTGATGGTAAAATTGACAGTTCTTTATTTGCATATATTTTGAGATAGTCTGGAAACTAAAACATTTCATAATCTTTCTCAAATCCATTGGACATGTAAGCAGAGGGATCTGAGTTAGCCGATCTATTTTCCCTTGGTAATGATGTCGATTTCAAGGTTGATTATATATTCATAAAATTGGATTCATGTGTGTGTGAATATACAAGTTTTATAAAGCATGAAAAAGATGTATTTAATGTCACATATCAGTATTCTAAAGGTTTTTTAAATTTAATTATCATATGAGGCATAACAATCAAGACATCTCAGGGCAATGTGTTATTAATGTTTTTAAAAAATATTTTAGGGGCGCCTGGGTGGCGCAGTCGGTTGAGCGTCCGACTTCAGCCAGGTCACGATCTCGCGGTCCGTGAGTTCGAGCCCCGCGTCGGGCTCTGGGCTGATGGCTCAGAGCCTGGAGCCTGTTTCCGATTCTGTGTCTCCCTCTCTCTCTGCCCCTCCCCCGTTCATGCTCTGTCTCTCTCTGTCTCAAAAATAAATAAACGTTAAAAAAAAAAAAAATTAAAAAAAAAAATATTTTAGTATGCATCAAATTTGAAATACAGACGTTTTTACATTATTATATTTATAAACTTTAAAGATATATAGATACAGAAAGTTGTATAGTGCCACTGAAAAACAAATTGCAATATAATTTTTAAATTTATAACAACCTTGAAGATTCAGTAATACATGCATCTTATTTTTGTGATTTTTTTTGGAGCTAAAGAATATTTTCTTTATTCCAGAATGCCTCAAAGCACAAACATGCAAAAAATTGCTTTATAGCATAAGGAAATCTATTAATAAAATTTAAGCTATCAAGTAAATTTTTAACCTCCTCCAGAAAGAATGAGTTAGGGAAATGCAAGTAACACCAAAATAATGTGCATATGAATTGCTATTAAATTTTTATACCTCCGTAATTAGAAAGAAAGACCAATCATTTAAAACTCGGAAAGAAAATCATCTACAGGACTTATATGAGTTTACATATTTTATTTTCAGTAGTGTTAGAGTATGTTCGTAAAACATTAAGACACATGTAAATATAGTCCAATGGGATGACCCAAATGCATGAAATAGGAGTTAGGAATAACATGGTTGTGGGAAAGCATTTGTAAATAACACTGATGTTATCTAAATGACAATGTGAGGATTTGAAACATTGAATATTACTTGAAGTTCCCATTTAAAATGGTATCATTCAAAATCAACACCACCCTTTTCACTATTTGGAAAGAGGAGTTTAAAGATTTCAGTAGGGAAATAAAAACAATTGTAAGGTTAATGAGGAAAATCTGAAATAGGTCAAGACCTTCCTTTCTACATTTTCAGTAACTTTGTGGGTACTCTCTGTTGTCCTTCTAGTCTTTCCTGGGCTCCTATTACTTTCAACTATGTCAACCACTCTTTTTCTTGTCAAGGACTTGGTAGTACCAAACTGCAGTGGTTTTCATACTTTGGCACGCATAGAATTTACCTGAGGACTAGGTTAAGAATGTACTTTTCCAGAATATAACCCATGGAGTTTGTGATTCAGTGTTGAGGAGATTAAGGGCGGGGGGGGGGGGGAGAGGAACAAGAAACTGCATTTTTATTTATTCTGATGCAGGTAATCTGGAGACCAAATTTTGAAAACTGTGTTTTAGGAATACTTGAATGATTAAAAGTCTCCAGTCCCAAAAAGAAGAAAAACGTGGGCTATTGTCGGATAGCATTTTAACACATATTTTAAATGTATATAAACTTGGAAGTTTCTGGTGTTTATCAATAATGTGATCCTCAAAAATCACTTAATTATCTTGGTTCTCACTTTTCTCATATAAAACTTTGGGTATTCAACTAGATGAGATCTAAGAATAATGTTTTGAATTTGGGGTCATCTAATAGTATCAGTTTTCTCCAGCTATCAGGGGATATAGTATTATATAAAGAAGGCCCTCAGTCTCCTTCAAATCAAAATTGAGAAATGCCTGCTTTACCTTTTCCTAATTAGATGTCTTAGTCACACTAATGGATAGAATAATACGGTGGCACACGCTTATTTTTTCTGCCCCATAATTCCTACCCTTTTTTCAAAGAATTGCCCATGCTTCCCTTGTGAACTGCTTTTCCTGACTCCATCCATGACTGCAATGAAAACCCTCATTTTTACAGTGTGATCTACTCCTGGAAAGTTCTTGATTGGCTCAGGTGTCAAGATTTGATCTAAGCTGGGACAAATATTCTCTTCCCTGAGAGTTTTGTGGATTTGAGACTCATGGCAAGTTGATCTCTTTCTAAAAGCTTGACCTAGGGGATCAAAATCTCAGATAATGTTAGAAGCATCTGCATAGTAAATTACATTGAAAAGACAGAAATAGAACATACCGAGACGAGCAAAGGTGAGAATCAAAGAGAAAGCTGTCATTCTCTCATTTCATGGCACAGCAATATTACTATTCTTGATTTTCACAAAAGATCCAAAAGTCTTATGATAGATATATCTACCTTTGTGAATAAGCCACTTTGAGTTCTCCTTCTATGTTGATGAAATAAGAATCCTAATAGTGAAGATTTTCAAGATGGGTACTGAAATTTCATCTGTAGCTTCCTAATCCATACAATTCAATAGAGGGAAAACATAATCTGAATTTGACTGGAATGGAAATTAGTAAGACATAATTTGCTAGAGTAATCACATTTTGTATCTCTCCTTTATGTTTAGTGGCCTAAAGGGACATAATAACCAGTGACTATAGAGCAACTAGACTTCAGGGAAAATAGTCAACTCAACATTTCCACAAGGAATACAAGAATCAAGAAATATAAAATATGTAGAATCATCTATAATAAATATGATGTGAGCATAGCATAATATATAAACCTGTCAAATCACTATATGACTGAAACTAATGTAACATTCCATGTCAATTATACTTCAATAATAAATATATATATGTGTAAATATATACAGTGAGATCATATATATGATTTCAAGTGTGAATGCAAAGTATGCATTCTTTTTAATAAATAATTTTATTTATTATAACTAATGTTTAGATACAATAAGAATATAAGCTAGGAATAAGACTCACTATGTAATCTATACTTCCTATTTTTGTAATTCAAGCACATAGCATTTAACACATATTTTAAATAAATATAAATCCTCCTAACAGTGGCCAGACAGCTGAAAATACCAACAATAGCAATTTAAATTTTCTTTAAAAATTTACTAGCTTAGGGGCGCCTGGGTGGCGCAGTCGGTTGGGCGTCCGACTTCAGCCAGGTCACGATCTCGCGGTCCGTGAGTTCGAGCCCCGCATCAGGCTCTGGGCTGATGGCTCAGAGCCTGGAGCCTGCTTCCGATTCTGTGTCTCCCTCTCTCTCTGCCCCTCCCCCGTTCATGCTCTGTCTCTCTCTGTCCCAAAAATGAATAAACGTTGAAAAAAAAAATTAAAAAAAAATTTACTAGCTTAAATATATTTACACGTTACTTTTATCAAGATTTTACAACTTAATATGTATATCAGTCTTCAATGATATTATATTTGTCATGAGTGGATTATCTATATCCATCATATGTATTATTTTCTGCATTAAGAAACAAATAGGGGCCCTGGGTATCTCAGTCCATTAAGCATCTGACTTCAGCTCAAGTCAGGCATGATCCAATGGTTCATGAGATCAAGCCCCAAGTCGGGTTCTGTGTGTATAACTCAGAGCCTGGAGCCTGCTTCAGACTCTGTGTCTCTGTCTCTCTCTCTCTCTGCCCCTCCCCATTCACACTCTGTCTGTCTGTCTCTCTCTCTCTCTTTCTTAAAACTAAACATTAAATTTTTTAAAAAAGAAAAAAATAAATGTAGATTATGGTAACACACACCTACCTCATTCTACTACCTTTCCATATGTCTTAGAATCACAGAATACTTAATTTCAGTTGTATTACAACCTGAAAATATGCAATATATGAGAATAAAATCTTAATATGTAGAGCTCAAAGGAAGCCCCAAGAAAGGATAAACGTGCAACAAACATAAAGAGCATATGAGAATTATATTTTCCTATTTCCATTCTGGACTCTACTTGGAAAACATTGGGTGTTCATCAATAGGTGGTGGTGGGGGGGATTACTATCTACTTCATGAGAGAGGCTTTAGCCAGTAGGAAGAGTTCTTTGGCACCCTGTCATTGCTATCTTTTGTCTTTACCAGCACTTTGCTGATGCCAGTTTGGTGCATGCAACTTACAGCTATCCAACATTTTGAGTTATAGAAAGTATTAGGGCTAGGTGATTTACATCCAAAGATATGGATTCATATCAAAGGAATTTATATCATTTATATGGATTTATATCAAATGATTTATTTTACATCAAAATAAGCTTGGATGGGGAAATATCCCTAAAGATGATTGAGCAAAGGCATTGCTGCCTTGCTCAACTCTTCTGAAAATGAAGTAGAATAACACAAAACTGAAGACATTAAAAAACAATTACAGTCCTGAAACAAATTCTATAAAGGGCTTCCATGTTCACAAAGAATTAAGTCCTAAGCAAGCTAAACAGATTTCAAGAAGGCAGTCACAAAGCAGTGTATTCTCAGGATTGAAATGTTTCAAGTACATTTTGTGCAAACTGAAAGACATGTATTAAACTTTGTAAGAATAAAATATATTACTTATGGTAAAGTGAGCAGTGGAACTATGAATCATCTCATTAGGTAAAAAGATACACAACTTAATAGAAGATTATAAACACTAAAAATTTCTTGGGCTTTGAATATCAACCAACACATTAGAATGTTATAACTCTAGTATCTAAAAGTGGTTATTAGAGGTGCCTGCATGACTCAGTAGGTTAAGAGTGTCTGACTCTTGGTTTTGGCTCAGGTCATGATCTGGTGGTTCATTAGTTCGAGCCCTGCATCAGGTTCTGTACTGTCAGTACAGAGCCTGCTTGGAATTCTGTCTCCTTCTCACTATGCCCCTCTCCCATTTATCCTCTGTCTCTCAAAATGAATAAATAAAATTTAGAAGAAATAAAAAAAAATAAAAGTGGATACTAAAGCAAAGTGAAAATAATTTGCACCTCCTGGTTTTTTGTTTTTTGTTTTTTTTGGCAAAATATTTAGACTGATCTGTCCTCACATAAAGCTGAAGAGAAAACAGTAACATTGAAACAAAAGAAGATACTTAGTAAAACAGAAAAATGAATCCTCTATGAAATAACATAATTGATTATATAATTGAATGATGTAACTCTGGGCACTAATATCATCATTAAAAATTCAGCAGAAAACTTTCTATAAAGTAGTATTCAATGCCTGAGTGAGAGTTCTTTATAAATACAGTGGTCACAACTTCTCATTCAGGAAATCTTATGGATATACTCCAGAGGTTGAGAACTATGGCCTAAGGACCATCTGGGTTGCCACCTATTATTCTTAATATAATGCTATTGAAAAAAGCCACATCCATTTATTGGAATACTGTCTTAGGTTGTTTTCTCCTTATAAAGGTCAAGTTGATCAGTTGTCACAGACATATAATCCCAAAGCCTAAAATATCAACTATCTGGCCATTACATAGAAAGTCTCCGATGCTGATCTATTTTAAATGTGTATATTGATAAAACCTTTAGCAGATCTGCTTAATACATGATGAAATAATCTGCTGAACACAGGTTAACTTTGCATTTCAGAGGTAAAATATTGTGCAAAATCCATAAAGATATATTTGGCATAATAAAATGATCAAATTTCCACTAAAATGTACTATATTGTTGATCTACCAAATAGCTGACCGCCCCCCCCAAAAATATCACTCACCAGATTCCTTCCATGTGTGAGTAATTCACATCTGCACATGTAATAATAACTAATGCCACAATTTATGTTGTACATGAAGTTGTGGCAAGATTTTTGGATACGAGTTGCAAAGCAAATGCAAATTTTATATTATTCAAAATGTAAAAATATATTATTTTCTTAGAATTAAAGAAATGTATTTTAGAATAATTCTTTCTACCAGGAAAAATTAATATAAACAGACCATCACATCGATTATATTGTAAGAAAACATTTGAATTTCAAAGATAAACAAAGAATGCTCATAATTTACAAATATACCAAAATGAATCTTGCCTCAGACTTTTCCTCTGCAAAATGAGAAATAAAACTTTAATTCTTTATAAATGAAGCAATGAAGAATCCTCTACTAATATATATGGGAAATTCCAGGTTTATTGCTAAATAAAGTGTTGTTTAAGGGTCAAAGCAATGAAAAAAATATATATATGTAATAAAATAAATTCCAAATCAGAGAGAATTACATCCAAACAACCTGAAAATGGGGAAATAACTCTCATCATGGCTGACAAAGGCACTTGCTGCCTTGCTCAACTTTCTGAATATGAAGACAAACATTACAAAACTGAAGACATTAGAAAATATTAAAGACATACAAATATGAAAGACACTAGTTACAGTCTTAAAATAAATTCTATGAAGAAGGGCTTCCATGTTCAGAGAGAACAGCCCTGAATAAGCTAAATATAAATACAGCCCTCCCCTGATCTTAAACAGAATACCACGTTCTCATAATCAACTTCCTTAAAGCACTAACAATAGGGAACCTGTACTTTTTCACAGTTAGCCACCACTCAAATAATTATTTTGAAAAACACATGTATATGGACGTCTGTTTATTCATATATCATTTCAATTTATCTTCTAAATATAGGTGCATTCATTTCATTCTAGTAATGATCACTTAATTAATAACAAGAAAGCAAGAGCCACTCAAGCTTGCCTGAGCAAATGTGTGACTGGGTGTATGTGTGGGCATGGGGTGGGGAGGGGTGTTCAAAGATGTTTCTACACAAGGCTGTTGGCTTTGAGTTACTAAAGTCAAGACTTACTTTTCTCCATTTTTCAAGAGTCCCTCACTCATCTTTCTCTACATATTTGCTCCACTCTCTTGTTTCTCTCTGAAGATTAGCTTTCCCTGGTTACTGCAAACCTGAAAATGGGAGTTTACAGCTTAAATATTCTTCTGATGGTTAGTTTTCACACTTGAAAGAGGAAAAGTCTAATGTATCATTGGACAGCTTGCTAATCAGTGGACCATTTACCCTGGTTTAACATGACCACATGAACCTGTTTTTCAAAAAGTGCTATGATTAAGCTGTGTCTCAGAGATATTGATGTAGGTTGGTTTGTCACCCTAAAAATGTAAACTTAAAAAGATGCTCTAGAGTAGATCCTTTTTTTGAAAATAAATTTTAAAAAAGAAAAAACTGACAAAATCATCAGATGCATCCTGCTACTAAATATTTTTACAGTTTCACCTGAGAGTTGTCAGCATTTGTAGTAGGCCTGTATTTGTAACTGTGTAAATAAAAAGTCTGTAAGATATCAAAAACACTTTTTAAGTTTATTTTTAATTGCACTGTCACCAAGAATATTAGTGACTTTTTCTTAAATTTAATGTTTTAAATTTGAGATGCTTCTTTTTACCCATCATCATATGTGTACTCAATTCAGTTCATGCCTTCACCTCACTTTTCTACACACAAAAAATGGTGCTAAAGTCTCTAAGGATTCAAAAATGAATAAAATGTCTTTAGACTTACATATATTCTATTCATTTCTCTGACGACTGAATGCAGTTATCAGTTTTGTTCCTGATTTTCATCATTTTGTACCTTCACCGAGACTACAGAAAACAGTAGATTTATATTTAATATGCCTTGTTTTGCACAAACACAATAAAAAGTGATACTACAAAACTCATATCTATTGTAGACATGTTCTTAAGGACAGTATATGATACTGTACAGAAAAATGTATTATATCTCAAAATTCAGCATGAGGAAAATCCATGCTTCTCCCTCAGAAATTAGTATGATATTTTTAAGGTTTTTTTTTTTTTTTTTTTAATGAAAAGGTTGAAGTGAAATCTATGACCATGCCAAGACCTTGGTCAGTACTCCCAGATCATATCTATATTTGTCCTAATTTATTTTTTTCTTTCATATTATTATTTTTTCACATTTCTTCCATCTGATTTATACTGGATTGAATGTCACTAATTTATACAAGCTACCCATATATGTACACATGGAAACACATACACACAGAAAAAAAAAATAGATGAAATAAGAAGAATGAGTAAGAAGGCAGGAATGGAGGGAAAAAGACAAGAAAGGTTATGAAGAAGCGGTAAATGGGTAACCCATGAGCTGGACCACATCCACAAATGTATTTTATTTGAACTGCACAATATTAAAAATAACTATAATATAAATTAAATAATCAATATTTTAAAAATATCATGAAAGTCACATTTGGTTTCTCTTGAAAAATTAGAAGGCACAGGGGCAGCTGTGTGGCTCAGCTGGTTAAGTGTCCAACTTCAGCTCAGGTCATGATCTTGTGGTTCATGGGTTTGAGCCCCCTATCCAGCTCTGTGCTGACAGCTCAGAGCCTGGAGTTGGCTTCAGATTCTGGGTCTCCCTCTCTCTCTCTGCCCCTCTCCCACTCATGTTCTGTCTCTGTCTCTCAAAAATGAATAAGCGTTAAAAAAAACTTAGAAAAAAGAAAAGAAAAATTCGATGGTATAGGAAAACTATATTTACAGTGTTTCATGGAAACAGTCAATTAAACTTATCCATGTTAAGTGGCTAGGCACTTTTCAATTGCTAATACTCAATGTGTTCCTCTGTTGATAATGCTAACTTTGTCCTCTCCACACACTTACCTTGCTTAGTTGATCTTATAGCCAGTTAAGATTTTATCACTGAGATATGATCTCTATTTTGGGGAACTCCCAGTGTTAAAGGGTACACTGTACATTCACAAATAAAGTCCTATCCCGTATACTCCCTTTTGAAATGGAGTGTAAGGGAGTTCCATAAATGTGAATAATAAATAAATAAGTCACAACAGCCCCTTTGGAGATGTGTTCCTACCCAGTGGCTTAAAATTAAATTAGCAAAATGTGTGGGATAACTAACTGACTTCCCACTCTTTTTTTTTTTTTTAATGTTTATTTTTGAGACAGAGAGAGACAGAGCATGAACAGGGGAGGAGCAGAGAGAATCCGAAGCAGGTTCCAGGCTCTGAGCTGTCAGCACAGAGCCCGATGTGGGGCTCGAACTCACGGACCATGAGATCGTGACCTGAGCCAAAGTCGGATGCTTAACCGACTGAGCCACCCAGGCACCCCGACTTCTCACTCTTTAAAGATTTTCAAATTGTGGACTGGGTGGGCACAGCAGAGCCCATATCCATCTAAGGTTCAGACATGCCACGCTGCAAGCCCGCCTGGTGGTTAAAAGACATTGAAATGGTCCATGTTTGTTCAGATTAGGGGAAACTTTCAATTTATTTCCTGAGAATCAAAGAGAAATCATCGTCATCTGAAACTCAGTTTGTTAGTGACAGAGATTCAAAAGCATAAATAGACTGGCAAGTGTCATTTGAACTGAGGAAAGCACAGTATTACACTACACTAAACTAAACAGCTATGAAAATTGGTGCTCTAGAAGACAATGCTAAATGAGGTATGCCTCTAAATATACCATTAGGCACACTGTTAGAATAAGTGTAAAAAGAGTGGAGCATAATGAAAGAAAAAAAAAGACTAATTCTAGTTGGAGTATTATGGAGGAGACCTCATGGAAGAGGAGGGATTTGAGCAGAAATTTAAGGAAACCAACTTAGGCTAATGAAGACAATGAAAAAAGAATGTAGGATGACTCATCACTCAGGATAATATTTCTTCTTAAGCCTAAATTAAACTTGCACAGAGATAAACATTTATGACAATTAGGGCTACAGTCTAAAGCATTTTGGCTCACAAACTAAGTGCATTAGTTAATGAGTAAGATTTCTGTTCCTCTGCATGTAAACACTAAGTACAGAATTTATCATTCACTAAATCGTATCTGCTTTTTTTCTGCATTTCACCGATGGTTGCCTCAATTGTCATTTTAGCTGCTCTAAATAATGTGTTCTCTTCTCTGTTGTATTAAGCTATTCCTATCAAGGCTAATGATTTTCTGATTTCTACATGCCAATGATTTTTGGCAGTAACAAATGATGCTTCTCTTTTTCATGTTGCAAGTAGCTTAAATTATATTTTACATGTCCATTTAAAGGATCATTAGTTAAGTTAATATCTTTGCTATTCAGGAGTATCAAGCAGTTTACAAAGTATAGTCTAACTAAATAGTACTATATTATGTAGTACTTCAATAGCTAAAAAATATATTTTAATTTCCATTTCTATACGTAACTTTGGCCTGAAAACATTGTTACACAGTCTGATTTGTTCATGCTTGCATTTTTCTGATTTCTATAAAATACAATGGCATTTCTATAAATTTTTGAGAACAAGTACTATCTATTACAAAAATTATCAACTTGTTCTAGGTCTTAACCTTTGGGTTACTATCCAGATATTCACCTACTACATTTTATTGAACTTTTCATTATTTTCCATTTTTACAAATGACACCTTAAATAATTATGACCTAGAGTGGAAGGAATATTGAAAATATTAATTAAAACATCATTTTTTTAAATCCATATATGAAAGTCCTACCCTCTTTAGAGTTTGGAAAACCCACCATGAATGTCTATGATATGTAACGGGAGAGTTGTTTTAACATGACTGATGATTGACAGACTGGCAAGACGTTGCCTTTGTACTCAGCAAGAGCAAAAGGGCAACTAAATATCCTTTGTTGAGATAAGCTTAAGTATACATAGATCTGTCTTGTTCCTAATCATAGATCAAATGTTAAATAAAATATAGTGACTTACTGTAGCGATGTGTTGGGAGTCTATCTAAATGACACTGTGCCACTAGAGACAAGATACGTTGATTTCTTAATATTGAGGAATGGCTGACATCCCCCATGCTCTACAGAAGTTTTCCCATCATTACACACATCATGTTCTGCTGCAGGGAGTGGAAGGATAGTTCATGGGACCCTGGGAACTCTGACATGGGCTCCATCAATGGCCATTAACTCTGAGAATTTAGGGCCAGTATTGTACTCAAAACTTCAGCCCGATTCTAGTTATCGAGAATCACTACTTAGATGGTTACCACATCAAAAAAATATTCTTCATAACAAGAATCAGCCATATTAATTGCTAAAGATGAGTAGATCCTTCCATATGTCAAATAGGAAGTTTACATGTATGAGGAGTTAGAGGTACACAGCACACTGAGCATCACACAAATTTCACAGAACCATTTGAAGCTGTATGTGTTTTCTCTTGACCCAAATGGGACATGAGAAAAGAAAGCATTGTGATTCATGGAGATATGCCTAAAGATGTCTCAATTAATAGCTAATATTTTTTTCAAATAGCTATGATTTTCAAGGATCATATCCTCTAGGAAATCTTTGATGACATAGGCCACTGAAACATTTTAAAGAGTACTGGCAGCATTTATAAAAGATGAGGTGAGAGAATTTGATCTTGAAGGGTTGTGAACATAAATTCAAACTGTATGTCTGTTGAAAACTGGGAATAATGAAGCCTAGATGGTAAAACAAACAAAGAAACAAACAAAAACACATCTGGGAGTTACAATGAATGCATGAGGAGAAAGCTGCCAAATTTTGGGGAGTTCACAGGTACGACATACAATGTGATTATTTTCTAGTGGCTACTTGATCCAAACTTCCTACTGGCCCCATGTATCTACTACACCAATAGTTCTATGGGGAAAGTGTGTTTACTCTCTGAGTATAGGTCAAAAGGATACTTTATTTATATTGCCAGGGTAGAAATAAGAGACTGATTTATAACTTAAACTCAGAAAAGGAGGAAATGACACTCTTGGGTTCAATAATACATCACTTAAACACCTCATATTTATGTGAAAATAAAGGAAACCTCATTTAAAATGGATTCAGGAAGGGGCGCCTGGGTGGCTCAGTCGGTTGAGCGTCAGACTTCGGCTCAGGTCATGATTTCATGGCTCGTGAGTTTGAACCCCACTTTGGGCTCTGTGCTGACAGTTCAGAGCCTGAAGCCTGCTTTGGATTCTGTGTCTGCCTTTTTCTCTGCCCTCCCCCATTCACTCTGTCTCTCTCTCTCTCAAAAATAAATAAACATTATTGTTTTTTTTTAATAAAATAGAATAAAATAGAATTAGAATAGAATAGAATAGAATAGAATAGAATAGAATAGAATAGAATAGAATAGAATAGAATAGAATAGAATAGAATAAAATGGATTCAGGAAGATATGTACCACTCCTCGCTGCCTGCATAACCTAGCAGGAATAAGAAAGTGACTTAAAACAAGGGACATTTTCCACATAGGAATTTTATCTCCTGCTTTTAAGAAAAGGTCTGAGGATCCCTCCCTGCCCCAGCAACAATGCAATAACCACCACTTGCACAACCACAACTTTGAACTCCAGTTCTTCAATAAACTTTTGTTCAAAGTAATCCCCCCCAATTACCTCCTAATACCTAACAAAAGCTCATCTCCCCATTGTCACTTCAAACTTGCCTATGGTTCACCAAGACTTGTTTGTTGCAAATTACATTTCCTCTGCTATTCCCAAATAAACCCACTTTTCTGAAATAAACAAAATTGTTCTTTGCTTCATTTCAAGTAACATTTAGAAACTCTTCACAATGGATGAACTTAATGTATTTGGTTTGGTTCCATATTTTAGCTTGTTGTACCACTACTCCTCAGTTCCTACCTGAAAAGGCTACGAAACGTGCCCCATTGTTTGTGTTTGAATTTCGGGCACTGATCTGGCCAACACTAATATGCTCCTTTCATCTCTAATATACCATATAAACCTTATATGATTTTTCGTTGCAGCTGGATTCAGGCATTTCCTTGCTACTCACTGGTTATAATACTCATTTTATATGTCATTTATCTCCCTAAAGCTATTTTAATGGAGGGCATGTCCATTGGAACTAATAATATCACTACAAAGAAGGAGTAGGAGGTGAGAGAAGAAGGAGAAAGAAAGGGAGGAAAATGTGGGAGGCTGTGATATCATGATTTATAATAAGATATGTATATGTACATATACACATAGATGTGCATATGTATACATATATATACATACATATACATAAATATACGTGTGTGTGTGTGTGTGTGTGTGTGTGTGTGTGTGTGTGGTCTTTTTTTGCCATTCTTGTCACAAAAGTCCTAGAACTCTTGGAGTTTCTTAATTGGTGAGGGTGATTGATAAAGGAGTCTTATGTTGACAGGTGACTTTTGGAAAGCACCTAAGGATGGGAGCTGGCTGCTGAGAGATCCAACCATGTGATCAGAGGGCTAGAATTTGTAGTCCCATACCCATCATATCCTGTCACCCAAGGTAGGGAGAGAGCTGAAAGTTGGATCAGTTGCAATTGGCAATGCTGATTTAATCAATCACATCCATGTAATGAAGCTTCCATGAAGACCTAAAAGTACTAGGTTTGAAGATCTTCTGGGTTAGTGAACACATAAGGATTTGGAGAAAGTGGTACATTTGTAGAGAACAAGAAAGCTTCAAGCTTTTACCCATTCCTTGCCCTATGTATCTCTTCTATCTGGCTGTTTCTGAGTTATATCCTTTTCTAATAAACCAGTAACCCACTACATTTGATGTTTCTTTGAGTTCTATGAGCTTCTCTAGCAAATTACTTGAACTCAAGGAGGAGATCATGGGAACCTTTGATTTATGGCCAGTCTGTCAGAAGTACAGGTCACAAAGTGGACTTGTGATTGAGATCTGAGTTGGAAGGGGTTGTTCAAACTTCCAGTTCAAGGCCAGTTAGTCAGAACACAGGTAAAACCCAGGATTGTAACTGGAATTACAATCTGTAATTCCAGTAGGGGGTAAGGGAGTAGTCTTGTAGAACTGAACTCTTAACCTGTGTGATCTAATGCTATCAGGGATAGGCAGTGTTAGAATTCAGTTGACTTCTCAGACTCCCTGCTGGTGTCGAAGAATTGGTTACTGGTATGGGGAACCTCCACATCCATGGTACAATGGGGTGCAGAACACTTTTAGAGGCAAAACAGAGGCAACATCCTCTACTATTTATTTAGTGCTATGTGTTATAGGTTGAATTAAATGCTTACAAAAAAATTGTCTCATGCAAATCTTATTTAACTCTATAAATTAGAAATGTAGGTCTACTTAATAATTATCTTGCAATTCGATATCCCCCACTGTGAAGAACAAAATGTGAAATTTTCAGTGGGTGCACGAGACATTTTAGAGAGAAGGAAACTGGCTTAGAGAGGTGTATGCAGCCTTCTCAAAAGTGAGTATCAAAGCCAAATATAAACCTAGCTTTGCCTTTAATCATCCTTAACCATTTTGCTATAGAGTACTGCCTACCCAAATTGGATATAAAACCATTTTCATACCCTATCTGAACCAATTAGATTTCATGATTTTTAGAAATACAAAAATAAATTTAGGCCATTTCTTCAAATTTTCTTCATTTCTGGTTTTTAGTACAAAATTGAGATATCTCATATTTTGTACTAAATCTCAATTTTGTTCCCTTTTGCACCCTCTGGTGGAAATGTTAATGAGAAGAAAATGAGCAAACTAAAATTTGTACAAGGAAGATATTATGGCCAGGTATTTTAATAAAATTGGCCACCTGGTTTGTTAAGATCTGAATAAAACATGTTTGATTCTATAATTGGTGAGCCCTTAAAATTACTCTCATAGTTCACTGGTTCTTTTGTAAATAACAATGTATGTAAACCTAAATATACATATTTATAGAATATTTAGATTTACATATATAACATATGTACACATATAGTATACATATACACACATATACAAATACACAGATTCATAAAAATACAGGCAAATGAAGATGCTAAACCAGGATAATCAGTAGTTGTATGAATTTGGATTCAGCAGGATATACAAATATCTTTCCAGACCTTTAGTGTATGCATTTATTCATGCATTTATTTCTTTTTTCAAAAGCTGTTATTTTTCCACTTTTTATTATTCTAGGTGCTGGTATTTATAAATGGAAATGCTAAAAAAAAAAGATCATCATTTAGTTACATGTATGTGTATACAAACATATATGAAATATTTTCAAAGAAAATAGATCTGTTGCAGAATAGAAATATAATGAATTAGAATATCTTTATTTGTTAGCATACTACTGTTTATATTCTCATGCCATTTTGAAATTTAATATTTTTCTCATCAACACAAAAGAAATTCTAATATTGTGACACAGAAAAGATTGTAATTGCTTAATTATGTATACAATATGGCAAATACACATTTTGCACTTATCAACAGAGATGTTATGTAGAATAAAAATGCTTTCATTATGAATCTGGGTTTCAAACAAATGTGCAGACCATCAAAAATGTTTACTAATAAGTTAAAATTATGTTTTCCCCCTCTGCTCAATAATAACAACTAGTTTCATTTCTCACTATCGTATGCTACAATTCATAATATTCAGGAAATACTTAATTTCCTATCTACTCAGTACCAGGCACTGTGATTGTATATATGGATAAAAGAGTTAGCTTCACTTATAGAGTTGCTGTCTTCACCAAACTTACAATCTAGCCCATTCCTCTTGATTCTGCTACCTAGTGTCTCAGGAACTATTAAAAAGTGACATTTGGGGGTGCCTGGGTGGCTCGGGCAGTTAGGCGTCCAACTTCGGCTCAGGTCACAATCTCGCGGTCTGTGAGTTCGAGCCCCGTGTCGGGCTCTGTGCTGACCGCTCAGAGCCTGGAGCCTGTTTCAGATTCTGTGTCTCCCTCTCTCTCTGCCCCTCCCCTGTTCATGCTCTGTCTCTCTCTGTCTCAAAAATAAATAAATGTTAACAAAAATTTTTTTTAAATGACATTTGTAGGGCCTCATGCCAGACTTACTGAATCAAAATCTCTAGTGGCTAGACATGAGTAAGTCTATTTTCAAAATTAAGAAAGAAATTTGTTTAGAATAGTTTTAGATTTACAGAAAAAACACAAGGAGCACTACAGAGAGTTCCCATAGACCCTATACCCAGTTTTCCCTAGGATTAACACTGTATATTTGTATGGTACATTTGTTACAAAAAATCAACAAATATTGGAACATTTTTATTAACAAAAGTCCACAGTTTATTCTGATTTCTGCGGCTAAAAACTCATGCCCTTTAGTCATCCTAACTCCTTAGGCTCCTCTTGGCTGTGAATTTTTTTCAGACTTTTGTTGTTTTTGATGACCCCAGCCGTTTTGAGGAGTACTGGTTAGGTATTTTGAGGAGTACTGGTCAGTTTTGAGAATACTCCTCAACTGAAATTTGCTTGATATATTTTCTCATGATTAGACTAGAATTATTGGTTTTAAAGAGGAAGACCGCAGAGGTGAAGTGCCATTTCATCACACCTTATTAAAGATACATGATGTCAAGATCACTTATTACTGTTGATGTTAACCGTGATCCCATGGCTGAGGTAGAGTTTGTCATGTTCCTTCATTGTAAAGTTACTATTTCCCTTTCTCCTTTCCATGCTGTACTCTCTGGAGGAAGTCACTCAGCACAGCCCACATTTGGGGAGTGAGAAGTAGTGCCTGGCCTACTTGCATGCAGAGTATCTACATGAATTATTGGAATGCTTCTGCATAACTGTCTTATTATCACCCACATATATACTTCCTTAATAATTAATTTATAACAGTCCAGACTCTTATTTATTTTACATTTTGAGCCATAATCCAATAGTAAATTATTTTTTATTGTTCAAATTATTTCCTTTTGTGCCATTGGGATCTCTTTCTTTGTGCCATTGGGATCTCTTTCAGTTGGCTCCTGTACCATTTTTGAGAATGTCACTTTCTGAAGCTACCAGATGCTACAGAACTCATCTTGGTATGTCTTAACCCAGTCCTAGATCAGCTATTTCTCTAGGAAGTCCTGTTCTGGTTCTTCTTCTTCCCTTTTTATTTTCCTTTTTATTTATTTTTTTTTCTTTTTTAAGAATGGTATTCAGAACCAAAATCTGCATCCTAGGTATGCTTGTTGGTACTGGGGTGTCTTTGCTTCTAGGGGCTCTAAGGTGACAGAACAGCAAAATATATGTATGCGTATAACTTGTGTATATATCTATAAATATTTCTATGTGTATATCTAACCAAATCTATATTAAGCAAAACATCAGTTCATACTGAAATCTTTATTTCTAGTCCATGACTACTTAGTTCATTCAGATACCCCCCCTACCTCTCGTATCTGTACTCCCATCCTAACAATGAGAACTTGGCTCCTACCATCTGTCATCCAGTTACTAAATTGTCTAATTCCAGTGTACATATACAGTACTATTATAACAGTTAACTCATACTCTGATGAGAAACTTTAACAGCAAGAGTAGTGCCCTTATATGCTATTTCTTTTGCCATTAGTCATCGACTCGACTCTGTCAAAGTGCCTTAGGCTAGCCCTTTTCCTCACCACCTTTAGTCAGGTTACTTCATACATCTGTAATAAACTCATATTGTTTGCCCAATTCTGTCTTCCATACAAGGATCCTCCAAATTTCTAAATTATTATTTATTTCACATACATTAAGGTTAAGTCTTAGTGCTACAGTGAAGTTCTATAGGTTTTCACAAATGCATACATACAGTCAGATATCCACCTAATGGATATCTGTAAAATACAGATATTATAAGTAAAATACAGATAGATACACTGACCTAAAATAACTCCCTGTGCTTCACCTATTAACCCACTCACCACCAAATCCCCTGGGACCCATGGACCTCTTATCATTGTTACAGTTTTGCCTTTTCCAAAGTGTCACATGATTCAAATCATCCAGTATATAAACTATTCAGACTGGGTGTTTTTACTGGGTAAAATTCATTTAAGATTCATCTAGGTATTTCTGTGGCTTGGTATCCCATTTTTTATTGTAGAGTATAACCAGTTTGCCTATCAGTTCACCTACTGAAAGAACAGCTTCGTTGCTTTCAGTTTTGGGCAATTATACATACAGCCTCTCTCTGCATTCACATGGTTTTGTGTGGACATAGTGTTCAATTAGTTGAGTAAATACCTAAGAACATGATTGACAGATTTTATGGTCAGATTATGTCCAGCTTTGTAAGAAAATGCCAAACTGTCTTCCAAAGTAACTATACTATTGGACATTCTGAAAAGCAGTCAGTAAGAGTTCCAGTTATTTGCATCCTTGCCAGATATTAATACTGCCAGGTTTTATTGGAATGTAATCATTCTAATAGGTAGGTACTGGTATCCCATTTCTGGTCTAATTTACAGTGCCCCAAATGAAAATAGGGGGAACATTTTTTCATATGCTTTTATTTTTATTTATCTTCTTTGATTAGATGTCTTCAAATTTTGCCTCATTTCTTAAATTGGGTTGCTTATGTTTCTATTGTTGAGTTTTAAGAGTTATTTGTATATTTTGGATGCAAGTCCTTTATCACATTTTTGTTTTACAAATATTTTTTCCTAGTGTTTATATTGTATCTTCATTCTTTTAACAGGGTTTTTCACAGAGCAGACATTTTAATTTTTTTTTTTAAAGTTTATTTATTTTTGAGACAGAGACAGAGAATGAACAGGGGAGGGGCAGAGAGAGAGGGAGACACAGAATCAGAAGCAGGCTCCAGGCTCTGAGCCATCAGCCCAGAGCCCAACGCGGGGCTCGAACTCACGGACCGTGAGATCGTGACCTGAGCCGAAGTCGGACGCTCAACTGACTGAGCCACCCAGGTGCCCCCACAGAGCAGACATTTTAATAGAGTCTAAATTATCAAATTTTTATTTCAAGGACCATGATTTTGGTGTTGTATGTAAAATCTTACTGCTAAACACAAAGTTACCTAGTTTTATTTTCTTCTATGCTCTCTCCTAAAAGTTTTACAATTTTGTGTCTAACATTTTAGTTCATGCTTCATTTTGTGTTTATTTTTGAAAAAAAGGTATAAAGCTGTGTCTAGATTCATTTTTTTCATATTGTTATACACTAAATATTTGTGTTGCATCAAATTCATATATAGAACCCCTGCCCCTCAATGCAGTGGTATTTGAAGATGGGGCTTTAGGGAGTTAAATAAGATTAGATGAGGTCACAAGGTGGGGAGGGGGTTGACTAGTCTGAGAGTATTAGTACCCTTAAATGAAGAAACATCAGAGTTTGCTCTCTCTCTCGTGCACTCCATCTTTCTCTCAGTCCATCTTGCTGGCAACTTAATCTTGGATTCACACAGCCTCCAGAATTCTGAAAAATAAATTCCTATTGTTTAAGCCATCCAGTGTGTAGTATTTTGTTATGGCAACCTGAATAGACTAAGACACCTATGAAAACTAATTATTCAAAGCACCGTTTGATGAAAATACTGCCTTTTCCTTTCCCTTAGAAGTGCCTTAGGTTCATTGTCAAAATCACTTAACTATATTTGTGTGGGTCTATTTCTGGGCTTTTAAACTATGTTTTATTGATCCATGTTCATTATTTTGCCAATATCATGCTGTCTTTATTAATGTATTGTCTTAGAATTGGGTAAGACCTCCAACCTTTTTTCTTCTTCAGTATACTGTTGGCTGTCACCAGGTGTTTTGCCTCTCTATATAAATTTTACAATAGGTTTGTTGGTATCTACAAACTAGATTTCTGAGAATTTTAGTAGGACTGTGTTGATCTATATATAGATGAAGTTGGGAAGGAAATAATGTATTAACAACATTCAGTTTTCCAATCCCAAAACAAAAATTATCTCTCCCTATTTATATCTTCTTGAATTTATCTCACCAGAGTTTAGCAGGGTTTTTTCTGCATATAAATCCTACACATATTTTGTTGGATTAATTCCTAAATATTTCCCTTTTATGGTACTATTAAAATATTGTTTTTCTTCTAATTTCACATTCCAATTTTTCATGCTGGCATATTGGAAAAAAAAATTACCTTGTTGTATCTTGTGACCCTACCATATTTACTCATTAGTTCCAACAATTTTTGTTCAGTTCTTTGGGATTTCCACAATCTTGTCATCTCTTAACAAAGATAGCATTGTTTCATTCTTCCATATCTATCTACCTTTTATTTTATTGTGTTATTGACTAGGTAGGACTTCCATTGTGATAAGCAAGAATGCTCAGAGAGGGCATTCTTGTCTTATTTCCAAATAGGGAGAAAGTCTAGTTTCTCACTATTAAGTATATCAGCTGTTGGATTTTTGAAGATACCCATTGTCAAGATGGGGAAAGCTCTTCTTTTCCTAATATTCTGAGTGCTTTTGTCATGAATGTTGGATTTCTCAAATGCTTTGTCTGAATGATTAGATGTGATTTTTTTTTTCCTTAGCCTATGGATGTGGCAAATTACACAGATTGATTTTCAAAAATTGAACCAGCTTTCCAAACATGGTAAATCCCACTTGGTCATGTGTATAATTTATTTTATACGTTTTCAACTTTACTTGATTTGGATGAATTTTGCATCTATATTCATGCGAGAGAGTGAAACATAGTATTCCTTTCTTGGAATGTTTTTATATGTATTTGATATTAGGATAATGCTTGCTCTGTACAATGTAATGGTTAGGAAGTGCTTCCTCTTTGCTTTTATATTCTGGAATAGATCATGGAGAACTGGCATTATTTCTTAATTGTTTGCTAAAATTTACCAGTGAAATAATCTAAGCCTGGCTCTTTCTTTCTTGGAAAGTTATTAATTACTGATTCAATGCATTTTATATATGTATAAATATATATAATCTATAAATATATAATGTGTATATATACACATTATTATATTATTATATTATATTATTATATTATACATATATATTCAGATTATCAATTTCTCTTTGTAAGATTGTTGGTAGCTAGTGTATTAAGAGAAATTAATCCATTTCATGTAAGTTATTAAATTGAGGACAAAGAGCTGTTCGTAGAATTCCAATGTTACATTTTTATTGTCCATGGGCTCATTAGTAATGATATTTATTTCATTTCTGGTATTGTTAATTTATATTTTTTCTTAATTGGCCTAACTAAACGTGTATCAATTGTATTAACCTTTGAAAGAACTAGTTTTTGGTTTTGTTGTGTTCTATGTTGTTTTCTTGTTTACAATGTCAGTGATTTCTGTTCTAATTTTTATTTTTGTTTTTTTTTTTACCTTCTTGTTTAGACTTCAACTGTGCTAGTTTTTTAAGGTAAAATCTTAGATAACTGATTTTTGATTTTCATTATTTTCTAATTTATGTATTTAATGCTATAAATTTATATCTAAACATTAATTTCTTTATATCTTACACATTTTGTTCTATTTTTGTTTTAACTTATTTAAAGTATTTTTAAATTTCTATTGAGATTTTTTCCTTTGATCCATATTTTATTAGACAAGCATTATTTAATGTCCAAATATTTGAGGATTTTCCAATTATCTTTCAGATGTTGATTTCTAATTTAATTCCATTTTTTGTCTGAGATGATATTCTGTATATCTAATCTTCTATATGTGTTAATATATGTTTTATGGCAGAGAACATGATCTATCTGGGAAAATATTACTGCAAGCTTGAGAAGAATGTATATTTTCCTGTTGTTGGATAGAGTATTCTATAAATATCAATTAGATAAAATTGATTGATATTGCTGGTAAAGTCAACTATATCCTTACTGATTTTCTTTCTGCTTGATCTTTCAATTACTGAACGAGGGTTGCTGGTCTCTCCAACTATAATAGCAATTTGTCTATTCCTCATTGTAGTACTATCAGTTTTTGCCCATATAATTCGATTCTCTGTTGTTAGTAAACAGACATTTAGAATTGTTGTGTCTTCTTGGAGAAGTGACTTATTTATCATCATGTAATACTCCATCAATGATAACTTCCCTTATTCTAAATTATGCTTTGCTGAAATTTATAAATAGCTGCTGTTGCTTTCTATGGATTAACATGAGCATGACATATCTTTTTCCATTCGTTTGACTTCAATCTGATATTTAATCTTATATTTCAAAGGCTTGTCTTGTAGGCAACAATTTGGTACTGCATCCACTCTGATAATTTCTATCTTTTAATTTATGTATTTAGAATGTTCAGATTAAAATGATCATTGATATAAGTGGATTAGTAATGAACACATTTATTAGTATTATATTCATTGTACTTGGGCATCCCTTTTTTTCCTCTTTTTTTTCCTGACTTCTTTAGCTTTATATAAGCATTTTATATGACTTCACTTACCTTCTCGCACAGCATACAAGTAGCACTTTGTTTTAAAAAATTTTAGGCATTTCCCTAGAATTTGCATTATACTTTTTTAACTAATCAAAGTGCACCTCAAATAACATAATATAAGTTCACAGGAAGTGTAGTTGCCTTATAACAGAGTAATCCCAGAGTCCTTTTTCCATTCCTTTATGGCATTGCTGTCTTTCATTTAACTTATCCATATGCTATACTGACCCCTAACATTGTTACTATTATTACCTTAGAAATATTTTGGATAGATTAAGAATATAAAAATATAACATTTTATTTTTCTTTCATTTATTCTTTCTCTGACATGCTTTCTTTATGTAGATACAAGAGTCTGTCCTTTATCATTTTCTTCTCCCTGAAGAACTTCTTAACATTATTTTCAGGGCAGCTCTGCTGATGAATTCCTTCAGTTTTTATTTGTCTGAGAAAGTCTTTATTTCTCCTTTACCATTGAAAGATAACTTCACTAGATATCAAATTCTAGCTTGGTGTTTTGTTTTGTTTTGTTTCCCTCTATCAAGGCTAAATATCCCATGCCATTTTCTTTGAGCTTGCATGGCTTCTGATGCAGTCTAAAGAAATGTTTATCATATCTCTCTCTATGTAAGGTGCTTCCCCCCCCCCCACTGCCCCCGTTGCCGCCTCTGACTCCTTTTAAGATATTCTCATTGTCTTTGGTTTTCTGAAGTTTGAATATACATCTATATGTAGTCTTTTTCAATACTTGTCCTGGTTGTTTTTTTCAGAGCATCCTAAGTCTGAGGTTTGATGTCTGTCATTAATTCTGAAAATTCACAGATATTATTACCTCAAATATTTCTTCTGTTCTTTCTTCCCTTTCTGCTATTCCAACTAAGCTTCTGTCACACTTTTTGAAAAATCCCCATAATTCATTTTATGTTTCTTTTTCTCTTTGCATTTCAGTTTGGAAAAATTATGTTGGCTTATCTTCAAGCTCACTGATTTTTTTCTTTGGTCATGAGAAGTCTGCTAATGAGTGCATCAAATGATTTTTTTTTACTTCTGTTACAATGTTTTTGATTTCTAGCATTTCCTTTTTATTATTTCTAAGGATTTCCTTTTTTTCTACCTACATACTCATCTGTTTTGCAAGCTACCCACTTTCCCCTGGAATCTTTAACACTTCCATTTTAACAATTTTGAATTCCCTAACTGATAATTCCAAAATTTGTGCCATATCTGAGTCTATCATTTATTTTTGTTCCATCTCCTCAGACTGTATTTTTCTTGTCTCTTAGCATGTCTTGTGATTTCTTTTATAAAAAAGCCAGACATAATGTGTTGAGTAGTTATAACTAAAAATAAATAACTCTTTAGTGGTTTTTGTTGATGTTGTTATGTTTAATCTGTTATGTTTAATCTGTTATGTTTGGCTGTATTTGATGTTTATCTATGTGTATGTTTGGGGACTTCAAATTCCTCTAATGTCTTTGTTTTGGTCCATCTAGCTGTCTTTTGGCTTCCCTAAGAGCTATCTCATACTTACTATGTACAAGGATCCCTTTTATGTGTTTACATGTATTAAGTAATTTCACCATCACAACTACACTATGAAGTACATTATACTACTTTTACTATTTTTTCATTAAGAAAATCAAGATATAGTATAGTTAAATAATATACAATCTACCTCAAGTTGCTATATTAATAACCTGGGGAGGTAGGCTTTGAAGAGAAATGATTCAGCTCCAGACCCATGCTGCAAACCACTAACGTACGCAATAATATGCCACCAATCTTGGACGGTCCCAGTGCCCACATGACCACTAGTACAGCTGCTACTTTACTCCAGCTCTTTCAAAACTGCTCATCCAGCTGGCAGCATTTTCATTGCTGTGCCTACACAAAACTATTCACAAGAGTTAGAGATGGAACAGTATTTTTTAGTCTTAATTGAGAAATAAAAAGATAATTCTTAAAATCAAAACTGATGTTGGGGCGCCTGGGTGGCGCAGTCGGTTAAGCGTCCGACTTCAGCCAGGTCACGATCTCGCGGTCCGGGAGTTCGAGCCCCGCGTCGGGCTCTGGGCTGATGGCTCAGAGCCTGGAGCCTGTTTCTGATTCTGTGTCTCCCTCTCTCTCTGCCCCTCCCCCGTTCATGCTCCGTCTCTCTCTGTCCCAAAAATAAATAAACGTTGAAAAAAAAAAATTAAAAAAAAAAAAAAATCAAAACTGATGTTGAAAAGAATTGAAATAAGCAAAGGAGAAATAATATGGATTCATTTAAGTATTTTTTAATGAATATTATACAAAGTCAAGAATCCAGAAAATATTCTTTCCCCATATCATCCACTAAGAGTCAGCAATTTTTACCTCTCTTGTAAAATAAAAGAAAAAAAATGCTTATACTTTTTTTTTTTGGTTGTTGTTAACTTGGAGGATAAGTTTGCTCTATGAGCATTTATGTTGTTGTTGTTTCCTTATACCCAATAACCTAATAAATTATAACACTTTTCTTTGCATAATAAGTGTCCTTCCTTGTCCAAAGAGCATAGCCACAAAGAGAACCTACAGATTTTTTAAGTGTTCATTAAATAAAATTTACATGTCATGGGAGAACTTTGGAGATATTAGAATTATAAACTAATAAGAGTTTTATGAGTATATGGAAAATGAAAACTTGGAGAAAAATGACTATGCTAAGAAACAGGTGAAATGTAGAGGCAGTTGTTTAAAAATGAGTAATTCAAGACTGATAAATCCTGATTAAAAGGCAATATTTATTTATGTATAGAGTTCTCTGTTTTTCTTTTTACTGATTAATAAAATATTTATGTCATGCTTACTAAATTCAAGACATAAAGTTATGTACCTTCCAATGATTTTCCAAAAATAATCTCACAATCAAAATAAAAATATATGCCTGGTTTTTACGAGTTTTAATCTCCAAAACTATCTGTACTATGCCTTTTCTACTTTTAGAATCTGGTGGATAAAAGAGGCCTGCCATAGAATCAAATGAAACATTTAATTTTCAAATCTTTGTTAGTGTTTTGTACTGCCCAAAAGGTCCCAGAATGTGAGGCACATTCTTTAAGGAGAGCACATTTAATTTTTGTTGTTGTTGTTATGCAGAAAAAGCTCATTGATCTCTTTGGAGATAATGTTGATAGGAAGCCTTAAGGTCCATTACAAATATGTAGAATTTCACTTAAAAAAAAATTGGATGGGAGTGTGGGTGCATGCTTATGAAAACAATCCAGAAGAATGAGGAAAACTGATAATACCACAAAGAAATTGCCAATTGCACCATTTCTTTCTATAATCCAGAGGAGATGGTTTCAATCCTTAAGTGAAAGGTTTAGCCTTTGCTAGGAGCACAAACAGTTCATCCATAATAACACAATGAATAGCAGAAGCTTTTGGCACAGCTATTATTATGTTAGTTCATGTGGCTATGGAAACCTTTGGAAGGTCTACTCAGATTGCTTCCTTTCTTGGTGAAATAAGAAGCATGGTAATCATGTAAGGAAGATCCAGGGAAAGAATGCTTGGCTGAAAAAGTGAGAAGGAGGTGGAAAATAATATCTAAGTGAGTACAGATGTGAATTATAAATATAGCACTCCTAAAATCTCATGGTTTTATTTTTTATTTCAACATTTTGTGTTAATTAGTTATGTTAGTTGTGCCTGAATGCAGAGAATAAGTAGACGGATTTTGTCAGGGGAACACAAAATAAGAGAAAGAGTGGCAAGAAAATAAGGGATAAATATAATCTAAGATCGATAAGGGATCATTGGAACATATCACAGAGATATTAAGAGAAACCATTTGCCATGGCCCTGATAATTCCAGCATGTTCTTTGGTGAGTTTGCCAAGAATGCAAGGCCCAGACTTCTCTTTACTTGGGATATTTTTCAAGGTTGTATTTCAGTAGCAATTTAAGGGGATACAGTGATATCTCCCTCCAGGATAAAGAGCAAACTTGCTATAGAAGAGGTGTATGCCAACATCTCTGTGTTCCTCGGAGTGATGTAAAAACATCATGCATGCAGCATCCACTCAGGCTACTATGCTTTATTCCCATGGAGCATGAGCAACAAGAGGAACCACTGCAAACATGAAACTTGCTGTTGTTTGAAAATTAAGTCCTTTGTTTCTAACCCTGACCTTCGTTAGGAGCACAAACAGTTCATCCATAATAACACAATGAATAGCAGACGTTTTGTGTCTTCTGACAGATCCATAAAACCATAACTGACTATATTACTAGCTTGCAAGTGAAGTACGAGCCTAGATTCTGAAACGGGAATATGGTACAGTGAAAACTTATTACAATGATAACCTGGCGTTCCTTTACTAGTTTATAATGTAGGCAATTACATTATTTTTTAATGAAGAACTAAGAAGATTTGAGCAGTACAGAAATTTGATGTGGTGTTCAACAAATATCAAGGAGCCGAGGTGAGTGCAGATCATTTCTCCAGTATTGTTTTGAATATTATGGAATAGCAAAACAAAAAAAGTACATGGCATAAGGAAAAGAGAACTAAAAATCAGACACTCTTTATATATATCCTAACTCCACAGACTCTTTATTGTGGACAAAGTTATTTGATACTTTTAAGCCTCAATTTCTCTGTCTGTAACATATGTGCTTGGTCATTGGACGGTAAAGTAAAATCAAGTCCTCAATACTGATTGACTTTGTTGTTAGAGTCCCTTATTTTGTGTACCAATTTCAGAGAAATAAGTTACCATAAAAAGGAATGAAAAGTTAGATCTACCTAGATATTTTATAAATGATTTAAAATTCTGAAATAATCATTAAATATTTCTTTAAAAATATTTCACCTAAAAATCAGATGCATCAAGTACAACATGACAATAGTATTATATAAATGCCCCCATAAAATAATTGATGTCTATGTTAGATACAATAAAGAAACACAAACTGTAACCCAAGTTAAGTTTCCAGTTTGAAACAACATTTAAAGTGCATAAGGCGTTTTGTCATTCCAGGATTCTACTAAGTGAAATTTAGCAACATTGCTTCTATATTATTCAGATGAAATTCAATTTGACTTGACAATAACTTTGCTGTTTAAATATTGCAATTCAAAGCAAAACTCTAGGAGTGAGATCCATAAAGGAAAAGCATGGACTTCCCATGATGGAAACATGCATCACTTTACATATAAATCTTGTGTCATAGCGACCATAACTTTGACAATGTCTCATAAATCACATTCAAACAAATTCCAACTTCAATGAAAGCATTTAATTATAATCTAAATCTATGTATTCAGATCCAATATTGTCCTTTTCAAAACTATCTGTTTCATTTTCTTCCTCACCACCTGCCTCAAATAATTTTAAATATAATTTAGGAAATATATAGCCTTTTGGAAAATGATTAACAAATTCTATTTAAAACCATGCATGCTATTACTAACACATTCGTGAGCCAGGAAGATAGGCTTTCTTAAACTTAACAATTTCAGTACTTCTACAGTTAGTTCTAGGAGGTGAGTATAAACAGTGTAAATAAATACAACTTTGATCTTTTTTAGTCATATACAGAGTACAAATACTATGGTTGGCACTGGGACTCTTAAAAACAAAATCCATGCTTAAGCCATGACAGCACTCCCACACAAAAAAGAAAATTTATTTTGAGTGGAACGTTAACATGGGCATATAATATGGACACGGGGTGCTTGTTTTTATTTCCTAAAGTAGGGGAGCAGTGTAGGGAATATCCTACCTCAATCCCATTCTTTTTTTTTTTAATTTTAATATTTATTTATTTTTGAGAGAGAGACAAATTGCAAACAGAGGAGGGGCAGAGAGAGAGGGAGACACAGGATCCAAAGCAGGCTTCAGGCTCTTAGCTGTCAGCACACAGCCCGAGGCAGGGCTCAAATCCATGAACCACGAGATCATGACCTGAGCCCAAGTCGGATGCTCAACCGACTGAGCCAGCCAGGCGCCCCGACCTCAATCCCATTCTTAAGACATGGCTACAAATATAATGTTCACTACCATAATTTAAATAATTATTGTATTAAGTGATCAAGGTTAGTATTTTACTTGTTCTATTTCCAGCATCAAATAATAAGTAGTAGTACTAATAAGTAATAAAACTTAATAGCAATGAGATTTTAATGCAGGTCTCTTCAAATCATAGAAAACTAAGGAAAACAGAATTGATGGTGGGGGAGGGAAAGCATTGTTCTTGTCTAAAGCGATTAGAAATATGAGATTTCTTACATACCACCAAGGTAGATAAATTCAAACTCTCAAATGTCCTTATTGAATTATTTCTAATACACATTTTATATGCAGCAGATAAAAGTAGAGATAATAATAACAAAGATAGCAAGGTCAGATCTATATACAATGAAACACCCAAACTATTTTATTTTATTTTATTTTTTTACACCCAAACTATTTTAGAGAACTCTCCTTTACTGTAATCAAACTAGTTACATTTAAAACACAGATTGAACAACTGTCCTGAGTTTGCCTTTTCTATTTCTACTTTTTGATCAATCCTATTGCTGAACCAATACACTCGACACCTATCTCTCTCTCTCTTACACACACACACACACACACACACACACACAATCACACTGGTTAATATGCAGTTTTGCATATTTATATATGATAGCTATTATTTTCCAAGTGAATGCTGATTTCTCAAACCTAAACCCTAAATTGAATATCATCATCTAAAGTTATGAAAATGAAGAGAAATCTATAAAATTAGGAACATAGGGTTTTGGATTGATTACAAAATTAATCTTCTGCTTCAGAAAGAATAACAGGTTGACATTTTAAAAACTCATTTTGAATGAAGAAGAACAGATTGAGAAAATCTCCATATAATCTCTGAAAGGATGTAGTTTTCAATGAGCATGAATTACATTTCATTTTATGCAAGGTTTTTTACTACTGCAGTATTTTCTGTTATATTGAGTTATAACCCCCTACCCATAGAGGCAGCTTTGATTTGATTTTCATTGCCTTGGGCAAGCGTGATTGAGGACCCATAAGACTGTAGAAGATGTTGATTGATTCTTTTGATCCTAGAAGATAATAGAAAGTGTTTAAATTGGTTGTGTTAAAAAAAATCTGAGGATGAATTGGGACTTTAGGCAAATTGCACAGAAGATTTTTAATCTTCGATTTGTTCAAATTTGTAACATAGGAAACAGAAAAGATTTGTATCTCCTCTTGTCAAATTCCTTTCTATTTCACATCAATCACTTTTTTTTCTCTTCACCTTTTCTGTTCCTATGTGACTCCTTTATTCCTAGAATTAGAGGCCTTTGGGTCTTATTTAAATTAAAAAAAGATATCAAAGTCATACATAAAGTGAAATTTAGTGAAATTTAAGCCACAGCTAGGTTGGCGAACAGGCCAAAGAGAAGTAAAAAAAAAATCAGTGGCAAAATGAAAAGTGAACCTATGTGCTTCTCTTTAGAAGTAAAAAGTGCTAATCATTAGATCACTACCTCAGGCAGTATGACAAAACATTTCTCAACAGAGCTCTTGTGATACACTGCTAACCATCAGAGTGTCTCAGTTGAATATTGAGAGGTATGGAAAATAACTTGTTATTATTTATAAAGTACTGAAATTTTAAAATTAATTCCTTTCATCATATAAACTAGAGCAGATGCATGGTTGTAGTAGTTTAAAAAAAATTCCATACTAATTAATGATAGTGACAGAAAAGGAACTCACCAAGACCAAGGAGGCTTCATTGGATTCTATAACCCAGAGCTTATTTAACCCCTGGCTGTTTAGTAAGAAATCATCACTCCAAAATGTAGTTAGAAGTCACTGCAGAGTTTTCAGGTATTTTTGCTTTTACTTTCTGTATATGTTTTAGGATTGCATTACAAACTGGAGGAATAGCTCTGCTTATTTCTAGATGGGGATATTTTAGTGATAGAAAACCTACTGGTTATGAAGGAGGACAGGTTTTGAATTTGAATTTTTTAGCATTTTCTAGGAGACTGAGAAATTATCCATTGATTTGATCAAATCAAAGAAAAGAAAGAAAAGAGCTGGTAGACATTACTGGGAAGATATTTGGGGACACCAAACATGTGGGGACAACTAGAAGGGTGTCTCATTTACCATTAGAATATAAAGTCTCTATCATTTTATCTGTTTGCTGTGCAGAGACCTTGAAATCACTACTTTAGTGAAATAATTATATTTTGGAGAGGAGCAAACTGGATTTTAGTCTTAGCTTAAATTTTCTAACTACATGAACCTGAGGAAACTGCAAATCTCTCTGTGACTTAGGTTTACCTATAAAATAAATAGAATGCTTTTTGAAAAAGTTATACAATTTTATTATTAAATATAGTGCTCCTGAGATTCTTAAATTAAATAATTCATAAAAATGCCCAATGCATTATAAAAACACTTTCTGTGTGCATGTACATGTGTCCATATACTTGCAATCAACTCAGCTGTGTTAGGCACTTTCTTAAACATCCCATAAGATATATAGGGTTATTATCTGCATTTATGATGAAACTGACAAACAGAAGGGTTAAATGAGTTGTACAAGATCCCACAACAATGAGTAAGAACACAATTTGAAAAATGCATTTATATTAACCACTAAACAGTACAACCCTACTGTACATAGTAGTTCCCTAGGTCCACATCCTTGGAAAGCTTTATGCAAGAAGAGTTCTGTTAATATGAATTTTTGGACCTTTCGATTCAGTTAACACAATTTTGAAATGCCTTCCTCCATTTAGTTGACATTGGTTTTGTGCTTCTTCTCCTAAAGACATGATTAAGGGACACCTTATTTTGTAATTGAAAATGAAATCCTTAATAGGTAACTTCATCATCACATAAAGATTGAAATAACAACTGTAAGACCATGGATCATATAATTATTCTTGGCCTTGTACCCTGTCCACAGCATTCCTTCCCATCAAAACCTTATCGCTTCTGTCCCTCACATTGCTATGCAAAAAAAGTCTTACCTTAGAATGCAGAATTAAATATATAAAATGTAGATCATGCACAACCAATTTTCTCACTTAGAGGAACAAAATTGTTATTTAAAAAAGTGGGGGGAAAGACCCTCTCAATTCTTCTTGGAGTTTCTTGCAAATTGTGACATTTTACAATACACCATTAAATATTTCTTCAATTGATAACAGATAACAATTGAAAACATCATGGGTGGCCAGTAAATGTAACCAAAGCAACAAAGTATAAAATAGATCTATTTTTCCCTTTTTTTCCACAATGATACAAGAGAAAAATTCTGAATTAAAAAAAAATCCAACAGATGATATCGAAAAGTGACATTAAAATGACGTCTTTTTCAGTGGGAAGCTGGCCATTACAAAAGCTTATTGTTTGCGGATGTGTTTGTGTGTGTATGTGTGTGTGTGTGTGTGTCTGTGTGTGTAAGGATTTTCTTTTCCCTCAATAAAATCTCATGTTGTAAAATTTCCTTTTTATAATCATTATTTTTAGTCAAAAACAAGGCATCAGCATTATCTGAAGAAATTTTTCTTATGTAATAAGATGACTGACTTTGAAACTTCTACCGTTGACTTTGAAACTTACATTTTTAAAGTTTATTTTAACTAAGTGATATCAGATATGATTTTTTTTATTCTTAAACATCCCCTTGGCGTGACAGCACATTTTTCCTAAACATAATATTCTGAATTCTGACTTACGTTTAATAATTTAGATCATTTGAAAGTTAATTAATGTTAAACTCTATACTGTGAATCTAAAATTGGTTATATATCAAATAAGCAATATTTCAGTTTTCTTTTTTTCTCTTTCTTCTTATAATTTTATTTGTAGCCTCCAGTCTATTAATTCAGAACACCAGCCATAGATTTAGGAGAATCTAAACTTGAACTTCTGCTCCCATATTCACTTAAGTTTCAAACCTCTACGGAGGCCATCTCCTCACTGTAAAAATGTGTTAGGTAAGGATACCCACTTTACAGGGCTGCTGTGCAGATTAAATGAAATTAGTACTAATTACTAAGTAATGAGTAGTAATTAATACTAAGTATATTAAGTTAAACAGCATAAGTGGATCAGTATTACATTGCAGGTTCGTCATTTCACCTACGTGTAAAAGCGATTTCATTGTCAAGCCTTTTTCCTATCAGATATTAAATGCAACATGTATGTGAGCATGGTACTTAGGAGCACAGACTTCAGCTGAGTCACAGGTTCAACACTTACTTTCTGTGTGACTTTGGAAAATTTAACGTAACTACCCTACATCTTGTTTAAATGGGAATCAAAGTACCCATCTCTTTAGGCAGTTGTGAAAAATAAATGAGATCCTGAATGACAGAATTTATAGAATTTAGAGCAGTAAACTAGTACGATAGTCATTACTACCAAGTTCACTACATGGAAACTACACATAATATTCATGTAAAAGGATAGTTTTCTTCCATTTTCTTATGTCAAATGCCAAAGTGACAAGTAGTGGCATATCAAGGGTGAGGGTAGTGTAATGAAAGGCATCCATCCTGGGGGCAAACAATAAGGAGGACCATTGTCTGTAGGAATTTAAAAGGATACTAACACTGACAAAAAAATAATCATCATGTCCTGTGTGCTGGGGTAAACTATTTCCATTGTCTTCATTTGCTTTGTTGCACCACTAGTAGCAAATTGTTGGTGCATTTTCCTTTTTTTTTTTTTTTTTTTTTTGTACCTTTCACCTTTTCTCTAGTTTTATTTATATAAATTCTCATGATTATTATATAGTGTGTTTGTTAAAACACATATAGGGATTGAATATATAAATTCAATAGCATTTAACTTTTTAACTTTTTATCGGATAAGCAGAATTCTTTCATTGTTTATGACAAAACTAGGGGCACCTGCGTGGCTCAGCAGGTTAAGTGTCCGACTCTTGGTTTCAGCTCAGGCATGATCTCATGGTTCGTGGGTTTGAGCCCTCCATCAGGCTCCACACTGTTGATGCAGAGCCTGCTTGGATTCTCTCTCTCCCTCTCCCTGTCCCTCTCCGGCTCGCTCATACTCTTTCTCTCTCACAAAATAAATAAACTTAAAAAATTATGACAAAACTACTGTTTTAGTATATTTTAACATTATTAATAAGTGCATTATACTATTTCTAAGTGTAAAAACAACATGACATTGATAAGTCCAAAATTCCAAAATTGTCAATTCTCCCAACCTGAAACTACTGCAAACATTTGACATTCAGCTCCTTCTCAGTAAGCAAGAAATTCTGTTTGACTTGTCACATATTCCTTGTATAATCCTTAAAGTTTCTCAGTTCAGTATGTACAATATGTCTGACTTACAATATCTCCCCATCTAAAATCTATCCTTAGGAAAAAAAAGACTGCTAGGGAATGAACCTCAGAGTAGAATATACACAGTGGTTAAGGAATAAAATAGCTTTATTGTCTCTCATTAATGTTGGGGGTAACAGAAGTAATGTCCCAAGTTATTCTGAAATATTGTACACATATAAATGTTTTTTTTTCAGCTCAACAATTTAAAAAATATAAGTTTATTGTGATTTTTATAGTAAGTACATCAGATTCAGAATATTTATCATAGATTTTACTATTTAGCTGCAAAAAAATATATATGCAGGATAATATTAAGTTGATCTTGAATGAGAGAGTTATGATGACATATATTCTAACGCTTTTCATGATATTTAGACAAGAATTTGGGTAATTTAGTATCTATAAAAATTATATTTCTAATACGGGGATAATCTACTTGAGTTGTGATTATCACTGCAACTAATCCATGAAACTTTGCAAGAGTTCAAACTTGATTATCACCATCGACTTCATTTTCCTCTGCAAATTGTTGTACATATATTCATTTTCACTTAAAAGAATGAAAATGGTAAAAGTAAATAGTATCATACTCTTCTTTAACACAGATATATTATTCATCTGTTTTATGGTGTTTTTACATCAGTAATCCTCAGATATAACTTCCCAAGCTGTATTTCTCTTGCTATTACAATAACACATGCTTATTTAAATACCTCCTATTGACTATGCCTTATCTGAAGATTGGCCTCATTTTATCAAAAATACATTAACAGGAGAATTTAAAGACATACACTTATAACTAATATATATTCCAACTTATTATCTAAGAATAAATTCTTATATTTATTATTTACTCTTCTAGAACTTAAAATATCACTGCTGGGGACATTTTTTAATGGCAATATGATTAAAACACCAGTAAGATTTTTTTTTTAAAGTTGGCTTCATGTAAAATGTAGTTCCACAGACTAAACAACATCATTATATAGCTCAAAACGTGTTTTGCCTGGAAATTTGGATGTATATGCTGATTAGACAGGAAATACATCCATTTTATTCTGAAAAGCATTTTATACTATTTAAAAGCTCAAAGCTTTTTTGATTTTTGTTTTTATGTTTGTTTTAACAATTACCATGTGTGTAATCATCAAAATTATGATAATAATCCATCAAAGTAGAGAGCCCGGTATTAACTTTCGTGTGATAGATTCATTTCATGCTTTTGGAAAACACAGTGTAAGGAATCCCTTACAGTGAGGAATCTCACTATACGGTTAGGTAAGAGCTGTATTTTTCTTTTGTATGCAAGAAAGAACCAAACTTTTTATAAGCATTTAACATATCTCAGTTTTTAAGTCTCTTTTTGCTCTATTTTAAGATACTCTTCTGGGTCTATGATGAATAAACATGAAACACTTAGTCTTGCAAGTAGTTAATACAAATATACAGATGACTATAAGGTATACCAAGTAATGTGCCCACAGGAGAGTACAAAGAGTGTCAGAAATCAAAATGAGAGCTATTGGGAAGCTCATGGAAGGACATCAATTGAAATGGGCCTTGAAATATAGATAAGCATTTGGCATGTGAAGAGGGAGGGAAAGGAAGCAGCTAAGGGCAGAAAGATTTGCAAAAAGGAAAGTAGTAGTTTGTGGAGTGTGTGTGTGTGTGTGTGTGTGTGTGTGTGTGTCTGTGAGTCTGTGTTAGAGCAGACAGGATGGTTATTGTATACAAAAGGCACTCCATGTATTTTAATAAAAAAAGTTAAAAAAATCCAAGAAGTAAAACAAATAGTGCTACAGATTATAATAACTATTAATTACCCTAACTATTTATAGTATGTCAGTAATGATTCAGCACCTAGAACTGCAAAAAAGGTAGCACAACCCCCAGGTTATGTGCCATTCTTGAACTTTATCTGTGTTTTCATTACTACCTTCATTCTTTTTTTGCTCTCCCTTCTACGCATGAGAAGCCTTATGAAAAGCAAAGGATTAAATGTGATGTTACATGCACAAGTTGACATGACTTTTCAAAAAGCAAAACGGTCATAAACTTGAGGCTTTAATTATGATTGGTAACTAACCATTAGTGATATACTTCATAACTGGTTAGAGTATGCCAGAATATCCTAACACATTCTGGGAATCAGGAATAATAAGGAGTGACTGGAGATTTCATTGTTTATACGATTAAGTAATAAAAGTTATGCTTTGATTATGTGACTCTGACTTTGTAAGGAATGCTTTGGATTGGATTGGGGAGAGTTTGGAAATCTAAATAAAGAGTCTAAAAAGACTGATTCAGGATTATGGCAGTGGGTATAGAAAAGAAAGAAGATATAGAAATATGACTCTATTTCTATGGAAAATAAAGGAGCAGTTCATTAATGACAGGTATGGGTTCAAGAAGTTTCTGAGGGTAGGCTGCTGACAGCATCATAGTCAACCGATATAAGGCAGTTAGAAATACCAGACAGTTGGAAGATTTCCAGGTTTAGATAACTGAATAATACAGAGACTCAGATGGCCTTTTGCCAGGATAACATTCATTTTTGAATCTACAGAGAGAAGCATAGCAATAATTGGAAGGTCATACTTATAGAAATATATGAAAAGAATAGCAAACAATAAGAAAAGAAGAAGGCTGAGGACTAAGTATTAACCTAAATTACTTATATCTAATTAATGCATCTAAAACAAAGAGAAAGAGGAAGAGAAGGATGTCAAAGAAGCACTGGGAAGCAGAGAATGAGCAAAGTACACTTCAAAATAATCCAAGCTAAAATAAATTTAGGACAGAGGAAGAAGAAAAGCTATCAAAGGTTACAGAAATGACAAACATTATGGAATGAGATAAAGCCATAATATTTTTAAAGCTTTTCTTTTAATGTTTATTTACTTTTGAGAGAGGGGGTGAGAGGCAGAGAGAGTGGGGAACAGAGAAATCTGAAGCGGTCTCTGTACTGACAGCAGAGAGCCTGATGTGGGGCTCGAACTCAGGAACCATGAGATCAAGACCTGAGCTACAGTCACACACTTGAACAAATGAGCCACCCAGATGCCCCAAAGCCATAATATTTATCAATTAAGTGGTTACTACATTTGAAAATCTGACAGCAAATAATAATTTAAAAAATATTTTTATGTGTCAGAAATTATGCTAGAGTTTGAAGTTGTAAGTATAAGGAAAAAGAAACAAAATGTAATACTAAGTATAAAATGACTCTTGAACTCACGGTTTTTGTTTGTTTGTTTCGAACTCACGGTGTTTTAAACCTCAGTAGAGATGATGGAAAATAGGTAAGCATTCATAAATTAATAGAAGGCAAGGACCTTAAATAAACGTACAGATATACCACATGAAAGAAGGAAAGAAATGGATCTGTAGCTTGACAATTTGTTTTTCTATACATATGTATAATTTTATTTAAAAAATGTGTTCTCTTAAACAAATTTATTAACTAGATGTTAGGCCTCTTACTTGCATCTGGTGTATTACTGGCATGGCATGGAATCAGGAGCAACTAAGTAATCTGCAAGGCCCATTGCCAAAATGAAAGGCTGAGGCCCCTGTTAAAACAGTATTGAGAATGTCAAGACACTGACAGAAGAGCATTACAACAAGCATGGAGGCCTTTTGAGTATCAGGTTCTACACAGGCCATATGTCTATGAAGCCAGCCCCACATGGGATTTAGACTACCACCCCATTATTCCTTTACAGATTCTATGGCTGGTTCCTCTCCTTTTCCATGTCTGTATTCTGAGATATCTAAGAGCTTAGGTTTGCCTTCTTCTCTATCTACATTCACTCCATGGAACATTCATTCAGTCTCATCACCTGGCAAACCATCAATATGCAACCATTCTCACAGTTCTGTCTCTGCACCAGGTTTTCCTCCAAACTTCATACCCATATATAGACTGCCCAATCTACCTCTCCACCCGGCTGTCTAAAAGACATTTCAAGTTTGAAGTTCCAACTTTCATCTCAAGCTCAATTCTTCATTTCTCCCCAATACCTATTCCTCTTACACCCTTACACATCACATTGGTTGCATAACCAATCTTCCAGTTTCTCACAGCCAAAAAAAAAAAAAAAACACTTCAAAATTTCTTTCCATTTCGAACTCATGACGTTTAGGCTCTAAATTAAAAATGCATCCAGAATCTAAACGTTTCTTATTATGTCTACTGTTTCCACTCTGGTCTGAGACACCATCATTTCTTGTCTAGATCACTGCAACAGCTTGTTAATTGAGTTCATTGCTTTCTACACTTGTCCTCCTCACACTATTCTCAACAAACTAGCCAGAATGATTCTATTAAAGTGTAATTCAGATGGAATCACTCCTCAATATCCTGAAGTGGCTCCCTATCCATCTCACAATAAAAGATAAAGTTCTTAAAATGCCTTCAAAACTCTGTGAGATCTGACTTCTTCTTACTTGGTCGCAACTTTCCTACTCTCTAGTTACGCCCGTCTTGTCCAGCCATACTGGCTTTCAGAACAAACGCATGATTACTCTCTACTTCCTTAGAGTTCTGTCAAATCTCACCTTCTCAATGAGGTCTATCCACATACTCTCATGTAAAACTGCAACAACAACTGCTTGGGCTTCATCTCCCCATATTCTGCCTCCCTTGCTCTGTTCTATTTTCCCATATTTTTAGTGTATCTCTTATCATCTTGTAAAATGCTGCATAATTAATTAGTTGTTGTTGTTGTTTTACCTCTTTTCCTCTACTCACACGAAAATACCATTAAGACAGAGATCTTTATTTATTCTCTATTACATATGAAGCATCTAATACAACATCTGGCACATAGCAGGCACTCAATAAACAGTTGTTGAATGAATGGATCATTAAATATGTGACTAAATGAAAGAAGATATATGCGCACTACTCAGCTTTATACTGTGTAAAAGTATTATAAAATGAGCAATTAGAAGTAAATAAATCTTGTTGTACCCTGAAACCCTGGTAGGTAATAAGCAACATAATATAACTAAAAATATTCCATTTTACTAAGTGGTATTTATAGTAATGACTGCTATAAATGCACACTTATTGGGGGATATGATATAAATTTAATTTAGTTCTATGTGAAATGTTTCTCACCCTATCTTTTCATTTCCTATAACTTAAATATCAATAAATGTATTTCCTTAAGGGTATTATTTCTAACATTTAAATCTCTGACCTCCAAAACAGCAGGAATTGATTAACATTTAACAACATGGAAATGTGAAGAAATGAGAAAATTAAGTATTGTACCTCATAACTCAGAGCTTATGGCTTAGTTTTAATGCAGCATGTAAAGGCTTTAGACTTCACATAATCTATTTAAAGTCTGTGTTCTTACACACTGGGGTGGAAGATAAGAAGGAAGTGTACAAGTAACTGAATTTAATCCCATTTAAAGACCCAGTATCCATTGGAGTTGTATGCAAATAAACAATCAGAAAAAAATTATAATCTCTACTCATTCTCATTAAGACAACAGAAGTTCAGCACACATGGCTTGAATGGCATTTTTGCTTGATTTTATATCATCCACTATATAATATGCTTTGAAAAGGAGAACTAGGAGTTTGAGAAAAATGGAAAGCAGCATAATGTAAAGTTCCAGACAATGTGGAGTTAGAGACGCTACTATCAGAATGATTCTGTTATTTTTTTTTTTTCAACGTTTATTTATTTTTGGGACAGAGAGAGACAGAGCATGAACGGGGGAGGGGCAGAGAGAAAGGGAGACACAGAATCGGAAACAGGCTCCAGGCTCTGAGCCATCAGCCCAGAGCCCGACGCGGGGCTCGAACTCACGGACCGCGAGATCGTGACCTGGCTGAAGTCGGACGCTTAACCGACTGCGCCACCCAGGCGCCCCAGAATGATTCTTTTAAAAATACAAAACTGACTAGGTCACCACTCAGATGAAAAAACCTGCAGCGTCTCCCCTTTGACAAAGGGGAAATCAAAGCCAAATCCCTTACAATACTCCACTGCCCTACATGATTGGGCCCTTCCCACTTCTGACCTACTTTCTACCACTCTCCTCTTTGTCTTCTCCTGTCTCCCCAACCCTTTTATTATTCCTTTAGCAACACAGACACTAGGATTCTTCTGACTATGGGTCCTCTTCTTGGAATATTTTCCACAATATCTGCCTAGTAATGCCACTTTCCATGTGAATTCTTCATTCACCTTCTTTATGAACTTATGAATACACAAACCCATAAACATGCATTTAACACCAGCCTAGAAACATTCCCAACAAAGTAAAGAATAAAACAAAAATGTCCACCAATATCACTATTACTGCAAATTACTGTGGAAGTCCTTAGCCAACTCAACTGTGCATGCCATGTGACCCCCATCCCCCACATACCTGTGCATTTAACTTACAGCTATCTGAAGATATTATATACTTAAAATTTTGACAGTATCACATTGAAAACATTTCTAGAAAGATTATTTTTTAATGTTTATTTATTTTTGAGAGAGACGGAGACAGACAAAATGTGAACAGGGGAGGAGCAGAGAGAGGGAAACAAAGAATCTGAAGCAGGCTCTGAGCTTTCAGCACAGACCCTGATGTGGGGCTCGAACTCACAAACTGTGAGATCATGACCTGAGCCGAAGTCGGACGCTCAACCAACTGAGCCACCCAGGCGCCCCTAGAAAGATTATTTTTTAAATTAAGTCAGTAATCATAAAAAGCTCTCTGAACTTCTATTGGTACTTTTTAAGAAAATACACTGCATGTTACTGAATAAACTTTAGAAAGGAGCAATATTTATATGAAAAAAGTTGTAATTCCCCATGAAGGAACATAAAACAACACTGGAATAAATTAAGAGACTCAATCACATAAGGAGGTTAATTCTCTTAATTAAATCTTTCAAGAAAATTTGGTAACATCCCAGTCAACTCCATCATAAAATAATCCAACAGTTAATCTAAAAACATTAAAATATTAAAATTGACATAAAAATATGCAAACAATAAAGAGTAATGATCATTTGCCTTCTTTATCACATATTAAAATGTATTATAAAATTATGATTAAACATTTTATAACACCAAATTTTATATTTGTAAATTAGACTACTAAACAAACTTGCTGAAATTTTATTAACTGCAATGGTCAGCTTTTTAAAAATTAAGTGAAGGGGCGCCTGGGTGGCGCAGTCGGTTAAGCGTCCGACTTCAGCCAGGTCACGATCTCGCGGTCCGTGAGTTCGAGCCCCGCGTCGGGCTCTGGGCTGATGGTTCAGAGCCTAGAGCCTGCTTCCGATTCTGTGCCTCCCTCTCTCTCTGCCCCTCCCCCGTTCATGCTCTGTCTCTCTCTGTCCCCAAAAAAAATAAATAAACGTTGAAAAAAAAAATAAAATAAGATTTCCACAATTGTTTAAAAAAAAAAAATTAAGTGAAGGCTTCATGTTTATAGTCGTATTATCTGTAACTAATAAATAATTTACATTTTTCTATTCAATTGTTATACTTCATTTCTTTCTCTTGTCAAAATGAATTAGTCCATATTTTCAAAATTTTTCATAATAATGCCAAAAATGTGTAGCTTATACCTTGTTGGTAACTTTTATGAATGTTCTTTATGTTTTTCACTTAGGGAGAAAATATTGAGAGTAGACTCCAAATTTAACAAGACAGTAACAAGAACACTGGGGAGGGAAAGACACAATATTTGGACAGCTAAAAGTAAGGAAATGTTCAGAGGATATGAATATAAGAATGTAGACACGGTGACACAAATGCTGTATTTTCAGAGTCAAAGCAATAACAAAAGACAGAACTCTTCTAACATAGAGACATGAGGTATCAAACCTACCTTGGTTTCTACTATTTCTTTTATATGAACAGTGTTTGAATTATAGAAAAGCATATTTCATTTAAATATGAGTAAGGGAAAGAAGTTACAATTAAATCACATATTAAAAGACAGGCAGAATAAAAGGAAAGATAATTTTAATAATGTACTAATAGTTAACCAAGACATAATAGAAAATTAGGGCCATAATATATGTGAAGTGTTCTAATTTAATACTATAAAATTATATAAACAAATTTTAAAAACAATAGAAAAATGGAAAAAATAATAAAATAGAAATTAAAAAATCAAAATGATAAGACTGAATAATAGAGAACAGAGCACAGAAAAAAAATAGAAAATATGGAAAAATATTTCAAAAATTAAGAGAAAACAAGAAGCTACAAAAGTAAGGACAGACACATTTGAAATTATGACCACAGAAATAAAGGAAGAAGTAAGAAAATCAAAAAGGAACAGAAAATACAATAAAAAGAATTAAAAGATGATCAGTTTAGAAGGCAAAGAAGATCCAACATAGATATAATTGATGTTCTCTGAGAACAAAACAAATCAAAAAAACAAAACAAATGGCAAAATATGTAATTAAAGAAATTACCCAGATTAAATAGAAATTGAATTTGTTTAGGAAGTGAAAACTATTCAATTGAGAAAATCAACCTAGAAGGGTTAAAACTAAAATATATTCTTTTTTTTTTTTTTTTTTTTAAATTTTTTTTTTCAATGTTTATTTATTTTTGGGACAGAGAGAGACAGAGCATGAACGGGGGACGGGCAGAGAGAGAGGGAGACACAGAATCGGAAACAGGCTCCAGGCTCTGAGCCATCAGCCCAGAGCCTGACGCGGGGCTCGAACTCACGGACCGCGAGATCGTGACCTGGCTGAAGTCGGACGCTTAACCGACTGCGCCACCCAGGCGCCCCAAAACTAAAATATATTCTAGAAAAAAAAAACCACTGTAGTTTAAACATAAAATAAATAAATACTCAAATCAATTACTTTGGACAACTATGCAAAAACGGTACTAAATAAGGTTAAATAAAAAAGTATATTTCCATCTAACTTATCAACAGCAGCACATCTTAACACAATTGAATTATGCATTTAAAATCATGAAACAAAACAATGGTATAAAGATTTTAAGCTCCAGGCAAAATTACTTTTCATGAATAATAGTTATAGAACAATTATGGGCCTGCAAGGCATCAAAAAGTTTGGTAGTGATAAGTTTTTACTGAAGAAATCTTTCAAGAATGAGCTTCAAAGGACCAAGAATTGTTGATGACAGTTTCTTTCCAAAGTGTATTAGTGCGCATTGATATATTTACTTGTAGCACTCTGACTAGGTCATAGGGATAAAAGTGACATGTTAAATAAAACATGTAACAGGCCAAAAAGTGATACAAAAATGAAATTGCAGTGGGAGGTTGGAAGATGGTAGTGGAAGAGGGGTATCCTAAGCTTGTCTGGTCCCATGATTACAATTAGACAGCCATCAAACCATCCTAAATACCACAGAAATTGACCAGAAAACTGGCAGAACAAACCACACAACTAAAAGTAGAGCAGGGGCCACATCAAAAAAGGTAAGAAATACAGAGTTGCAGTTTGGGAGAGAAAGGATCCTGAGCATTGCAGTGGGGGTGGGGGGTGGGGCTGCAGTTGGAGAGAAGGGTCAGAGAATATCACAACAGAGGAGCACACAGGAAAAAATGAATCCTCACAGCAACTGACTTGGAAAGCAAGAGGGGCCAAATTTTGTGAGTTCTTACAATCAGCAGGTCTTAAAGCCTGGAGTTATACAAAGGTCAGAGGGCACTGTGCTGCTCTTGGAGTAAAGGCAAGCAAACAAGTCCCGAACATATAGCTTGCAAACTGTGATCTGACACGTGAATGGGGGCACCAGGAGGAGATTATTCACTCATTTAGGAATGCATCACAGAGAGACAGCTTCAAGGAGAGACTCTTCCAGGAACAAAAGGAACTGGCAGGCACCATTTCCCTCCCCTGCCCCTCAGCAGGAATCAAAACAGAGCAGATACTCACTATTTGCTTATATCACATTCTGGTGGAATCACCCTTCCCAGCCATACATGCCTCAGTCCCAGTATGGTGGGCACTCCCCCCAGAAGACTAGCCCAAACCCCTGCTCACACCTCATTCCCTCACTCAGGAGTTTTACAGAGCATCTCTTCCAGCAGCAGTTGCAATAGGTCTCATCTAATAGACCAGAGTTAAAACACACCACATTCAGCCCAGCGACTAAACACTGCATAGACAGCCTCTACAGAGGATTGGCCTGAAAGATAAAATGGCCAGGATAAAATGGCAGAGCACATGCAGCACACATCACAGGCACTCCCAGAAATGCCAGGCACTGGTGAACAGGGGACACTACATGAAAGAGTACCACAGGACCTCTTCTCCATAAAGCCATTATTCTCAAGAACAGGAGATGTACCTGATTTTCCTAGCACACAGAAACAAGCACAAAGACTTCAACAAAATGAGAAGATGCAGAACATTATCCCAAATGAAAGAACAGAACAAGACCATGGCCAGAGATCTAAGCAAAACAGATATAAGTAATATACCTGACAGAGAATTTAAAGTAATGATCACAGAGGTAAGGAGTAACATATCAGAGAGAAAGAGTTCAATAAACAAAATGAGAAAAACACTTAATGAAATGAACAGGTGGCTGGAAGAAGCAAAAGAACGAATTACTGACCTAGAAGAGACAGAGAAATGGAAAGTAGATAAGCTGAACAAAAGGCAGAAAAAATAATTATGCAAAACTAAAATAGACTAGGGGTGCCTGGGTGGCTCAGTTGGTTAAGTGTCTGACTTCGGCTCAGGTCATGATTCAATGGCTCGTCAGTTCAAGCCCCATGTCAGGCTCTATGCTGACAGCTCAAAGCCTGGAGGCTGCTTTAGATTCTGTGTTTCCATTTATCTCTGACCCTTCCGTGCTTGTTCTCTCTCTCTCTCTCTCTCTCTCTCTCTCTCAAAAAATAATAAACATTTTTAAAAAATTAAAAAGACCAAGTTATTAAAAAAAAAACTAAAATAGACTTGGGGAACTCAGTGATGCTATCAAACATAATGACAATCATATTTCAGGATTCCAAAATAAGTAGAAACAAGGGAACAAATATTATTTGATGAAATAATAGCTGAAAACTTCTCTAATTTGAGGAAGAAAACAGACACCCCAATTCAGGAAACACAGAGAAGCCCCATCAAAATCAATAAAAGCAAACCCACACCAAGACATATTGTAATTAAATTGTCAACATACAATGATAAAGAGAAAAAAAATAAAGGAGCAACACAAAATAAGATAGTAACTTAAAAGGGAAAACACATGAGGTCAGGGTATTTTCAACAGAAGTATTTCAAGACAGAAGGGAGTGGCATGATATATTCAAAGTGCTGAACAGGAAATATCTGCAAGGCTATCATTCAGAATAGAAGGGAGATAAAGAGTTTCCCAGACAAACAAAAAATAAAAGAATTCATAACCATTAAACCAGCCCTGCAATAAATATTAAAGGGGACTCTGAGTGGAAAGGAGAGACAAAAAGTGACAGTATAAAGGTCTAAAACACACAAAAAAAGCAGTAAAAATAAATATTTCTGTAAAATATCAGTTAAAGAACTCACAGAATAAAAGGATTTAAAATATGACAATATATACCTAAGACATGAGGAAGAGAGGAGTAAAGAATGAGCTCAAACTTAAACAACCACCAACTTAATATAGACTGCTATTTGCAGAAGAGATTCTATATAAACCTAATGGTAACCATATGTCACAGGCCAGTAATAAATATACAAAGAAAAAAGAGAAAGAAATCCAAATATATCACTAAAGAAAATAAGCAAACCATGAAACACAAGAAAGAATCAGAGAAAATCTTCAGAAACAATGACAAAATAAATAATAAAATGACAATAAATATATATCAATAATTAGTCTGAATGTAAATGGAGTAAATGATCCAGTCAAAAGACACAGGGGGACAAAAAATAAAAATATAAGATTCATCTATATGCTGCCTACAAGAAACTCATTTCAGACCTAAGACATCTGCAGAATGAAAGTTAGGGGATGGAGAAACATCTATCAGGCAAAGGATATTATATATAACAAGCCAACAAAAAAGATAAAACAATATTATTTTAATTTTTGAATACATAGCAATTTTAAATATTTATGCACCCAACATAGAACTACCCAAATATATAAAATAGTTAACAACAAATATAAAGGAAATAATCAGTAGTAATACAATAATAGGACTTTAACACCCCACATACATAATTGTACAGATTATCTCAACAGAAAAATAACAAGGAAACACTGGATTTGAATGATACACTGGATCAGATAAATTTAACAGATTATATTCGGAGCATTCCATTCTAAAACAGCAGAATGCACATTTTTTTAATTGCACATGTAACATCGTCCAGAATCTATCACATATTAGCCCACAAAATGAGCCTCAACAAATTAAAGAAGATCAAAGTCATACCATGCATTTTTTTGATCACAATACTATGAAACTAAAATTCAACCACAAGAAAAAATTCAGAAGGACCACAAATATACTGAGGTTAAATAACATGCTACTAAAAAGATGAATGGGTCAAGTAAGAAATAAAAGAATAAATAAAAAAAGTACACGAAAACAAATGAAAATGAAAAAAACAATGGCCCAAAACCTTTGGGATGAAGCCAAAGCAGTTCTATTTGGGAAATTTATAGCAATACAGGCTTACCTCAAGAAGCAATAAAAATCTCAGATAAACAACTCAGATAAACTTAACTTTACCCCTAAAGGAGCTAGACAAAGAACAACAAGCAAAATCTAAAACCAGCAGAAATGAGGAAATAATAAAGATTAGAACAGAAATAAATTACAAAGAAACAAATGACAACAACAACAACAACAACAACAACAACAACAACAAAACAATAGAACAGGTCAATGAAACCAGAAGCTTGTTGAATGAAAAAAATCAATAAAACTGATAAACTCTAGACAGACTTATCAAGAAAAAAAGATAAAATACACAAATAAATAAAATCATACATGAGGAGAAATAACAACACCACAGAAACATACTTATAAGAGAATATTATGAAAAACTTTAAGCCAACAAATTGGACAACCTAGAAGAAATGGATAAATTACTATAAAAATAAAAACTACCAAAACTTAAACAAACAAGAATTAATGGAAAATTTGAATAGACTGATAACCAGCAAATGAATTAAATCAGGAATCAAAAAAGTCCCAACAAGCAAAAGTCCAGGACCGGATGCCTTTACAAACAAATTCTACCAAACATTTAAAGAGAGTTAATACCTATTCTCAAACTATTCCAAAAAATAAAAAAAGGATGTAAAACTTCCAAATTCATTCTATGAGACCAGCATTACCCTCATACCAAAACCAGATAAGGACACCACTAATCAAGAGTACTACAGGCCAATATCTGTGATGAACATAAATGCAAAAATCCTCAACAAAATATAAGCACACCAAATCCAAAAGTACATTAAAAAAATCATTCAACATTATCAAGTGAGGTTTATTCCTGGGTTGCAAGAGTGGTTCAATATTTGCAAATCAATCAACATGATACACCATATTAATAAGAGAAAGATTAAGAACCATATGTTCATTTCAATAGGTGCAAAAAAACGCATTTGGCAAAGTACAACATTCATTCATGATAAAAACCTGCAAAAAAAGTAGATTTGGAGGGAATATACCTCAACATAATAAAGACCATATATGAAAAACCTACCGCTAACATCATTCTTAATGAAGAAAAACTGAGAGCTTTTCTCCTAGGAACAAGTAAGGATGTCCACTCTCACCACTTTTATTCAACATGGTACTAGAAGTCCTAGCCACAACAATCAGACAAGAGAAAGGAATAAAAGGCATCCGAATCCATAGGAGAGATGTAAAACTTTCACTATTTGCAGATAACAAGATACTATATATAGAAAACTCAAAAGATTCCACCAAAAAAAAAATGCTAGAACATATAACCTAATTCAGTAAAGTCTAAGGATACAAAATCAATGTACAGAAATCTGTTGCATTTCTATACACCAATAATGAAACAGCAGAAAGGGAAATTAAAGAAAAACAATCCCATTTACAAATGCACTAAAATTATAAGATAACTAGAAATAAACTTAACCAAAGATCTGAAAAACCTGTACTCTGAAAAGTGTAAAACACTGATGAAAGTAACTGAAGATGACACACACATAAAATGGAAAGCTATTCCATGCACATGGATTGCAAGAACAAATATTGTTAAAACGTCTATATTACCCCAATCTACATGTTTAATGCAATCCCTATCAAAATAATAATCATATTGTCCAGAAAACTAGAAGAAACAATTATAAAATTTATATGGAGTAATAAAAAACCCCAAATAGCCAACACCATCTTGGGGGGGGGGTGGCAGGAAGGAAAGCAAAGCTGGAGACATCACAATTCCAGACTTCAAGCTATATCGCCAAGCTTTAACAACCAAGAGAATATTGTACTGACACAAAAATAGACACATAGATCAACAGAACAGAATAGAAAACTCAGAAGTGAACCCACAACTATATGGTCAATTAATGTTCAACAAATCAGGAAAGAATATCCAATGGAAAAAAAAGACAATCTCTTCAACAAATGGTGCTGGGAACTGGACAGCAACATGTAAAAGAAAGAAATAGGACCACTTTCTTACACCATACAAGAAAATAAATTCAAAATGGATTAAAGACCTAAATGTGAGACCTGAAACCATAAAAGTTACAGGCAGTAACTTCTTAGTCATTGGCTATAGCAGAATTTTCCTATATATGTCTCCTAAAGCAAGGGAAACGAAAACAAAAACCAATGGGACTACATCAAAATTACGAGCTTCTGCACAGTGAAGGAAACAATCAACAAAACTAAAAGGCACCCTCCTGAATGGGAGAAGATATTTGCAAATGATGTTTTATCAGATGCAAATCTCATAAAGGATTAGTCTCTAAAATATATAAAGAACTGAAACAACTCAATGCCCCAACAAATGAATAACATTTAAAATGGGCAGAAGACATGAACAGATATTTCTCCAAAGAAAACATACAGATGGACAACAGACACATGAAAAAATGTTCATCACTTAATATCAGGGAAATACAAATCAAAGCTACAATGAGTTACCTCCTTACAACTGTACAAATGGCTAAAATCAACAACACAAAAAACAACAGGTGTTGGCAAGGATGTGGAGAAAGAGGAACCCTCTGGCACTATTGGTGGAAATGCAAGCTGGTACAGCCACTGTGGTAAATAGTATGGAAGTTTCTCAATGAACTACCTTATGATGTAGTAATCACACTACTGGGTATTTACCCAAAGAATATAAAAAACAGTAATTCCAAGGGATACTTGCACCCTGATGTATGTAGCAGCAATATTTACAATAGCTAAGATATGGAAGCAGCCAGCCCAAGTGTCCATGAATGGACTCATGAATGGAAAAAAAAAAGTGTTATAAATATACAATGGAATATTACTCAGCCATAAAGAGGATTAAATCTTGCCATTTGCAATGACATAAATGGAGCTAAAGAATATAATACTAAGTGAAATAAGCCAGTCAGAGAATGACAAATACCATATGATTTCACTCATATATGGAATTTAAGAAAAAAATAAATGAGCAAAGGGGGAAAAAAGAAAGAGACAAATCAAGACCCAGACTCTTAATTATAGAAAACAAATAAATGGTTACCAGTGGGTGATGGTGTGAGGGATGGGTTAAATTGGTGATGGTGATTAAAATGTGCACTTGTGATAGGGTGATGTATGGAATTGTTGAATCACTATATAGTACAGCTGAAACTAAGATAACACTGTATGTTAATTAACTGGAGTTAAAATAAAAAACATAAATTCAAAAAGAAAAAGAAAAAAAGAATAAAAACAAGACTCTCTTGCTCAAAATAAATAAACATTAAAAAAAAATTAAAAGGGGCACATGGGTGGCTCATTCAGTTAGGTTTCTGACTTCAGCTCAGGTCACGATCTCATGGCTCCTGAGATCAAACCTTGCATTGGGCTCTGTGCTGACAGCTCAGAGCCTGGAGCCTGCTTTGGATTCTGTGTCTCCCTCTCTCTCTCTGCTCCTCCCCTCTCACACTCTGTCTCTCTCTCTCAAAAACTAATAAACATTAAAAAAAAAGAAGCAAAATGAAATTACATAATGTCTTCAAAATAATGATAATATAAAATATATCTGATCTATGGAAGTCAGTTAAAGTAATGACCCAATAACATTTCAAGGGATTGTGTCAGCTAAATAGGGACCCAATAATATTTCAGGGGATTATGTCAGCTAAATAGGAAACAAACAAAACAAAACAAAACAAAACAAAACAAAACAAACTTAAAAAGTCCATACAGTCCCAAAGCAGATCAATTAGCTAAGCTAAAAGAAAGAAAATAATATTAATAGCAAAAATTAACATTATAAAAAGAATGTATTAAAACTAACAAATCAAGAACATGATTCTTTGAAAAGAAACTACTAAAAAATGTAAACTAGTAGCCAAACTCATTTTTAAAAAGAGAGAGGAAGCAGAGATACAGGAGAAAAGGAAAGAGCTGTCAAAACATGGAAAATCTTTTTTTTTTAATTCATTAATAACTGTGGGAAAAATTCTATGCAAATATATTTGCAAAAACATAAATAATATTGATATATCCCTGGAAATAGAATTTTAGCATAATTGATTACATTCAATAGGAAAATTTCAAACTATCTAGTTTCCGTAAAAGAAAAAGAGAAATTTCCAAATGTGCTTCCACCATAAAAAGAACCAGACCCAGATGCCTTTATATGGCTATTCAAAAAACATAAATATCAGATGATTGGTGGTAACTGACTCAATTCAGAGCACTGAAGAAGAAACAAGCATTTCACATATTTCATATTGTCATGTAAAACACTTATTTCAAAACATTCAGAGGTATTAAAAGAAGGAAGCACTGCAGAAAAGTCTCCCTTATGTATAACAAAGAAAAAAAAAAAAAAAAACTACAGAAAATACCAGGAAACAAATCCCATGAAATGTTAGCTAAATAATTCATTATGACTCACTTAAGTGTTTGTTAGAAATGCAGAGGTAGGGGCACCTGGGTGGCGCAGTCGGTTAAGCGTCCGACTTCAGCCAGGTCACGATCTCGCGGTCCGTGAGTTTGAGCCCCGCGTCGGGCTCTGGGCTGATGGCTCAGAGCCTGGAGCCTGTTTCCGGTTCTGTGTCTCCCTCTCTCTCTGCCCCTCCCCCGTTCGTGCTCTGTCTCTCTCTGTCCCAAAAATAAATAAACGTTGAAAAAAAAATTAAAAAAAAAAAAAAAGAAATGCAGAGGTAATTTAATATTAGGAAATATTTTAATATAATTTACTAAGTTAATAAAAAGAGGAAAACCATATGATTTTCTACAGTGAATACAAAAAAAAAGCATTTGACAAGATATTTTCATAATTAAAACACTCTGTAAAAGAGGAAGGTCCAAGGTGGTAGTGTGGGAAATTCCTGAACTCAGCTCATCCCACAGATACACCAAATCTAGAGCTACATATAGATCCCTACCCTCTGAAACAGATCTGACAACTGAATGAATAGTTCTCCAGAACAAAGTAAAAAAGACAGCTCAAGACAAGTAGGATAGTCAGAGTCATGGTCTTGTACAAAAAAACACAAAAAAACAAAAAACAACTCACCCATGGTGGGGACACACATAGGGAGCAATCTCACCATACAGGTGCTTCTCCAGTAAGAGTGAGTGAGGAGTTGGTTCCCCACAACAAGCACCTTGGCCCTCAGATCTATACTGAACATATACTGAACATATACTGAACACATACTGAACATATAGATTCAGCCCTCTGAATGCATGGACTGGAAAACCAATGTGGTGACCTACAGGGGTCCCAAAATGCTAAAAAAGGAAACTTAGATTCCCATCTTGGAGGGTTCATATGCAGCATCGCTTCCCTTGAGACACAGAAAAAAACTGCAGTTTGAAAAGCATTTAGACTATATGTGAGAAAGATTCATTTGCTTATCTGGGCATCAGCTGGAGAGCCAGAGGACAGTTGAGATGGTCCCCAGAGACAGAGGCATTGACAGACACCAGTCAAGAACTCCAAGTATAGCCTGTAGTAGCACAGGCAGGTGAACTCAGATGTGGCACCCTTCCACCATATTGCTGGAGTAGGTTATGGTGAGTGGTCCCAGTTCTTGCTGAGGCCAAAGTGGATCATCGGATGCAGCACTCTCCTGCTCTCCGGCTGGGGCAGATGAGCACAGAAGAGCGGGGAGTCCTCTTGCTCACAGCCTAGAGCCAGTGTTCACCCACAGAAAAGTCACTCTTGCTTCACTAGTGAAGCCTGTAGGTACATGCATTCAGGACATTTCCCCACTACTTTTCTGTTTTTATTTTTTAAGTTTAGTTTTATTTATTTATTGGGAGAGAGAGAGAGAGAAAGAGTGCCCATGAGCAGGGGAGCAGGGCAGGGGCAGAGAGAGAGAGAGAGAGAGAGAGAGAGAGAGAGAGAGAGAATCTCAAGAAGGCTCTGTGCTATAAGTGCAGAAACTGATGCAGGACTCCCTTATATGAACTGTGAGATCATGACCTGAGCTTAAACCCAAAGCTGGATGCTTAACTGACTGAGACACCCAGGCACCCTGTCCCACTGCCGTTCGGAAGTCAGCAAATATGCCCTGTACCCTACACTATCCAGCAGCAGTACCCTACACAGGGATACTCCTGAATGCCCTGGCCCTGGTGGCCAACAGGACTCGTGTTCCAGAACTCCACAGGACTGTAACAATCAAAAAAAGATTGTTTTTAAACAACACAACAACAACAACAACAACAACAACAACACTATAAATTTTGGCAGGCCACCAACCCCAGGGCACTGCACAGACAGCATACTGAACACAACCTGAGTCTCCCTGTGAAAAAGGCCTATTTACATACCCAGAAGCTTCAGCCTGAGGGACAGGCTTCAGGTTTCCCAGACATCAAGAAGCTAAGGAGGCACCTGCAGGGGATGTAAGCTGGGAGACCCCATCCATAGCCTTACTACAGCTAGATAAGACTTCCCAAATGGGGCTTATGTACTCATTTTGTGCTTTGACTTTTGCAACTGTCACCCAAGAGACACCTGCAGGGATTACGATTGCAGCCCCACAGGATGGTATACATCTGCATACTTTAAAAACAGCTGTCTGCCTTTTGGGATGAGCACTGGGTGTTATATGGAAACCAATTTAACAATAAATTTCATATATTGAAAACAACAACAACAACAACAAAAAAACAGCTGCCTGAAAGTCTGGCTTCCAGTCAGCTTGAAACTAGGTGTCCCCTTGGTTCACTAACAGGTCTTGGTAAACCCTAAACAATGGAGGCATATCCAAAACAAACAAGGGGCACCATGGTGGCTCAGTCAGTTAAGCATGTGACTTGACGATTCGAAAGTTCAAGCCCCGTTTTGCGCCTGTGCTGACAACTGAGAGCCTAGAGCCTGTTTCAGATTCTGTGTCTCCCTCTCTCTTTGCTCCTTCCCCAGTCACACTCTCTCAAAAATAAATAAACATTAAAAAAAATCTATACGGGCACCTGGGTGGCTCAGTCAGTTAAGCATTCGACTTCAGCTCAGGTCATGATCTCGCCCTCCCTGAGTTCCAGCCCCGCGTTGGGCTCTGTGCTGACAGCTCAGAGCCTGTGGAGCCTGTTTCAGATTCTGTGTCTCCCTCTCTCTCCGACCCTCCCCCTGTTCATCCTCTGTCTCTCTCTGTCTCAAAAATAAATAAACATCAAAAAAAATTAAAAAAAAAAAAACTATAAAAGAAAAGAATAAACCAAGCAGTTTAGACAAAGGTTCAAAAGACAATCAAGAGCTAGGGCTAGATTAAACACGAAGGACTGTCATACACAAAGGCTACTCCTTCAAAACTGAGAAATAGCTGTTTTGCCTAATACATAGAAACAAATCCATGAAATTAAGTAAAATTAGGAAACAGAGTAATATGTACCAAACAAAAGAAAGTGACAAAACCTTAGAAAAAGACCTTAATGATACACATAAATCATCTACCTAATAATTCAAGGTAATGATCATAAAGATGCTTGCTGAACTCGAGAGAAGAGGGAATAAACACAATGAAGACTTGAACAAAGAGTCAGAAAACATAAGAAAGTACCAAACAAAATGCACAGAGCTGAAGCATACAATGACTGAACTGAAAAATAAACTAAAGGGATTCAACAGCAGACTGTATGAAGCAGAAGAGACCAGCAAGTTGGAAGATAAAGAAATGGAACTCATCTAGACAGAGCAGTTAAAAGAAAATAAAATAATGAAGATGATTAAGGAACTTCAAGAACATCAGTAGAATAATATTTACATTACTGGGGTCCGAGGATGAGAAGATAAAAAAAAAAAAAGAGGTAGAAACATTGTTTAAGGAAATAATGCCTGAAAATGTCCCATGCCTAGGGAAGAAAACAGATATCTAGATCCAGGAAGTCCAGAAAGTTACAAGAAGATGAACCTAAAGAGAGCCAGACCAAGATATATTATAATTAAAAGGCCAAAGTTACAAAGAATCCTAAAAGCACAAGAGAAAAACAACTTTTTATATACAAGGGAACCCCCATAAGACCATGAAAGGACTTTTCAAGAGAAATGTTGCAAGCCCAAAGGGAGTGGCATAATATATATACAAAGTGCTGAAAGGAAAAACTTTCAACCAACGATGCTCTACTTGGCAAGGTTATCAATCAGAATTGAAGGAATGATAAAGAGCAATTGACAATACAATAATAATAAGGGATTTTCACACCCCACTTACATAGATGGATAGATCATGCAGACAGAAAATCAATAAGGAAACAGCAGTGTTAAATGACACATTAGACCAGATGAACCTAATAGATATATACAGAACCGTCCATCCAACAGCAGCAAAATATATTCTTCTCAAATGCACATGGAACATTCTCCAGAATATATCACATGTTAGGCCACAAAAGGAGTTCAATAAATTCAAGAAGCCCAAGATAATATCAAGCACTTTTTTATAACATAATAGTATGAAACTAGAAATCATTACAAGAAGAAAACTGGAGTAGAGATTAAACCACATGTTACTGAGCAACTACTGAAAGCATCAAAGAAGAAATAAAAAATAGATACAGACAAATGAAAACACCAGTGTGACATACCAAAATCTATAAGATGCAGCCCAAGTTGTTCTACAAGGTAAGTTCACAACAATACAGGTCTACCTCAAGAAACTACAGAAATGATATATATCTGTATCTATAGATATATATCACTATATCTATAGATATAGATCAATACAGATATAGATATAGATATGTACCTATATATAAATATAAATAATGGATCACTATTTAGCCATAAAAAATAAATCTTGTTAGTTGTGACAACATGGATGGACCTTGGACATATACATTAAGTGAAATGTCAGACAAAAACAAATATTGCATGATTTCACTTATATGTGGAATCTAAAAAATAAAACAAAAGAAAATCTAGACTCCTAAATACAGAAAAGAAATGATAATTGCCAGAACAGATGGGGTTGGGATGACAAAAGGGTAAAAGGGATTAAGAAGTACAAATTTCGGGGCGCCTGGGTGGCGCAGTCGGTTAAGCATCCGACTTCAGCCAGGTCACGATCTCGCGGTCCGTGAGTTCGAGCCCCGCGTCGGGCTCTGGGCTGATGGCTCAGAGCCTGGAGCCTGTTTCCGATTCTGTGTCTCCCTCTCTCTCTGCCCCTCCCCCGTTCATGCTCTGTCTCTCTCTGTCCCAAAAATAAATAAACGTTGAAAAAAAAATTTTAAAAAAAGAAGTACAAATTTCTACCTATAAAATAAATAAGTCATGGGAGTGTAATGTATTGTTTGAGGAATACAGTCAATATTATTGTACTAACTTTGTAAGGTGACAAGTCATAACTAGATATTGTGTTTACCATTTTGAAATGTATACAATGTATACACTGTATACACCTGAAACAAATACATGTGTATTATACCTCAATTAAAAAAATAATAAAATTTAAAATGAAAAAAAGAGAGAAATAAATGGATACTTCGTTAACATAACAAAATATGTGTATCTCAACTCCAAGTCAAGTAAGTATTTCACTTGTGGAACAATGGTAAAGATATCCTGTAACATCATGCACAAGACTTGGGTACCCCCTATCTTCACCACTATTAACACTGCTTTGGAAATATTAGGCAAAGTACCTATATTGCAGATGACTTGTTTGTGTACTTAGAAAACCCATAAATAACAACAAAAACTAATTTTAAAACTTGGTAAAATAGCGAGATATAAAATGCAATGAAATCAATTACTGTCAAACATAAAATAAATAAATAATTTAAAAGGCGCTTTCAATTAAAAAAAGAATGCGTAGGCATAAATCCTAATAAGAAACTTCCAAAAACACTCCTGAAAGTCATAAAAAGTAGAATTAAATAAATAGAAGGGTATCCCTAGATCCTGGAGAAGAGGACTTGACAGCATAAAAAGGCCAATTTTCCTTAATTTACGACTTGAGCATGATCCCAATAACACCACTTGCTTTTTCCAGGTTTTAAAAAGTTGAGTACAAATTTCGAACAAACAAAAATAAATAAACTAACAAGAATACTTAGTAAAATCCTGAAAAATAAGAATACAGTGTGTGTATATGTGTTTTGTAGGGGGTAATCACACCAACATTCAAACATACTTAAAGCCTCTCTAATTAAGTGATTTCTGAGATTGGTCCTTGAACAGGATAACAGTCAAATGGAATAGAATAGGAAATCCAGACAAAGACTCAATGCATATATAAATGTAGTATGTCATTATGACAGACATGAAAACAGTGAATCTATTATGCTATTGAATATGGTTTTGTTTTAATTCATTGAAAAACACGTGGTTACATTTTATTTGTTCCATGGGAACATTTCTCTGTTTAGTGTTCTTTATAAGGAATGTTTCTCTCTTTTTTTGAAAAAAAAAAAATATTTTCTTAAGTAATCTCTATACCCAACGTGAAGCTTGAATTTACAATCCCAAGATTCAGAGTCTTTTGCTCTACCAACTGAGTCAGCCAGGCACCTGGGTAATGTTTCTTTCTTCTTTCACTCTTTTCATTCTCTCTCCCTCCCACCCTTCCTTCCTTCCTACCCTACCTCTTTCTCTCCCTTCCTTCTTTCCTTCTTTTCTTGTGTCTTTGTCTCTTTCTCTCTCTCTCACTTACACACGCAAACACACACACACACACACTCATCCTTCCTTCCCTTTCTCCTTTTTTTCTGTATTTGTATAGAATCCATGCGTCATCTTAATTACTTTTGTTTTACATGTGAGGGATGAGTTATGTTCATGCTCCAAGCAAGTATGAAGTTTTATTACTGATGATGAGTGTGAGATCTTTTCTCACATGTCTGTTCACAGTGTCTCTTTCCTAATTTCTAACACCAGGAGTGTATTATAAACAAGTCTTAGCTTTATGATTCCTTGTTCAGCACCTACCTCCTGTGCTTATGCTTAGAACAAAACCAATTCTAGTCAAATGCCTACCATCAACATGAGAACCCCAATGCCATTGTTGCAAATAAGAAATGCTGCTTCTGTACTGCAGCGTCTTTCAGGATTTAAACTTCTATTCGTGTGGCTTTTCATGAACACCACAGTCAAGACTGTCCTTTCACTATATTGTATCCGGACATCATTATTCATCATTGATTTTGGAAGACACAACTCCTATTTTCTATTTTGTGCTTCCAGGGATTTCTTAATTTCTGTCAAAGATGAATTTGCTGTTAGATTCTATTAAATTTTCTACTTTTTCTGATTTCCAGAAAGTGAAGGGGAGAGTATGCTGTATTTACATTTTTAAAAAAAGGAATTCCTCCTCCAAAAAAATATGTTAAAACACATATTAAAGTCTTTTACATTCATTTTATTTTTATTTTTTTTAACGTTTATTTATTTTTGAGACAGAGAGAGACAGAGCTTGAACGGGGGAGGGGCAGAGAGAGAGGGAGACACAGAATCGGAAGCAGGCTCCAGGCTCTGAGTCATCAGCCCAGAGCCCAACGCGGGTCTCAAACTCACGGACCGTGAGATCATGACCTGAGCTGAAGTCGGACGCTTAACCAACCGAGCTACCCAGGCGCCCCGTCTTACACTCATTTTAATCTCAAGTTGAAAATGAAATTCTTCTCAAGTCTGAGCTTTAGAGGATGGAGGTAAGCGTCATTTTATTATTTTCAAATGTGGCAATAAAGTTGTCTAGAAGTACAAAAGGACTCTTGAAAATTATACCGACTGAAAACCTGGTTCTAATAACCTTAAAAATGTACACTGTAACACTTCAGTAGTTTCACAGGTGGAAAAATGTGAAGTGTGTTTCCATTATTTACCATAAGCCAATTTCATCTGCATCAAGCCATATGTTTTGGGAAACTGCGAGTTCCAAGAGAATCTAGAGAGAAATTTAACATTACTATCTGAAAACAGAGTAAATTGAAGAGTGTATAAGCTATTCTAAGACACAGATGATTTTTTTTCTTTTCTCTCTCCTTTTAAAAAATACTATCATACTAATATTTTAAAACAGTATTCACAGTGTTCTTGCCATTTTCTGAAAATTGCACCCTTGCTACACTGATCTACAGAAAATTTTGTCGTAAGGTTTGAACTCAATTATTGGTAACTTCTCTTCTGATGTAAGAAATTAGAAGTACTTGATGTAAAGTATGGTTATTTTAAATATCAACTATAATTTTTGAGGGTTCAAAACTATTACTTCACTATACCTTTCAAAATAAACATTGCTAGGGAATCATTTAGAAATGAGTATGAGGAGGGGCACCTGGGTGGCTCAGTCAGTTAAGCATCCAACTTCTGCTCTGGTCATTATCTCATGGTTCCGTGAGTTCAAGTCCCATGTGGGGCTCCATGCTGACAGCTCAGAGTCTGGAACCTGCTTTGGATTCTGTGTCTCCCTCTCTCTCTCTGCCCTTCGCCCACTCACACTCTGTCTCTCTCTCTCTCTTAAAAAAAATAAACATTAAAAAAATAAAAAAAAAAGAAATGAGTATGAGGAAATCTGGTCAAAAATTATCTATCAACTAACTATTATTTTGGGAAATTCTTTTGATATCTACAGAGTAACTTAATATAAAGGCTAAATGTTTTATTTTATGACTTTACTTAGCATATTCACTTACCATATGTACTTTAAAATTTCAAAGGAAAGGTTAAAAAAATATTATTTTAAGATTTTAAGCTTGAGCTAAATGCACTCCTTAGGCTTTTAATTTTATTTAATGTTTTTTGGATTATAGTTCAAGTAAAGTATTTAGATTAACAATGATACTTAAAAAAACTTGAATCCATTCATAAACATTAGTAATTAAAGCAACTAAAATATATAAAATCTTTAAAAATATTGCAAATAATAAAGGAAAAAGTGACTTGCCCACATATTACTCATGAAAATATAAAGAAACTTGATTCCTCACCATCTACAACAGAATTCCTTAAGTTGATAAGTCAAATTTATACGGAATTGATTAGTTTGGAAACAATCACTTCTGTAATTAGGATAGGTCAAGAAAAGTTTCTTTATAAATAATTTATCAGAAACTACTCTATAAAAACCTAGAAAAATGTCAAGCCAGGTGCGATCTTTTTAAACTATTCCTGTATAAATCAATTAACGTGCTTTATTTTGACACCCAGTGTCAGTATTTACCAAACGTAGATAGACAAGTCCATCCCTGCAGCATGCATTTGCAAATAAGTTTACTCATTAATGTTTAATTAAGACAGAGGAAAACTGTCCTTGATATTTTGCTGCAATTAGTGCTCTCTATACCCCACTGACTTCTCATGATGAATTACTTTTCAAATGAAAAGTGAAGTGATTAAAACTGGAGACACTCCATCTACTATGCATTGCCCATACCACATTCTGAAGAGGAAAACCAAATAATGCTATGCATAGTGAAAACACAAGTGAAATTATGTTATTGCAGATTTCAACTGTGAAACTTCTTTTTTGATTATGACTCCAAAGTGATATAACATCCCAATTTACTGCTATTAAAGTAATAAGGTCACTATACCAGAGCTTTGAGAGTTTTAACTCAAACCTCTCAATCTAAAACATTTCACAAACAGTAAGTGCATTGTGAAGGTCACACAGTTTTCCAAATGATTTTCTCATCATATTACCTATAGTTTTAACATTTTACTTTTTTGAAAGGCTCCATAATCCATATTGTGTAATATACTAATTTTACCAAACAACCAACATAATCCAACACTGCACAATAATGACAACAAAAATGTTATGTCTGGAAAGGTTAAGCTGACTTGTGCAATGTTAGACAACTAACCAATGATAGATCTAAAATCGCAATATAGTTGTTCTATCCCCAAAATCCTTCCCCTTACTCCCTATTCAATTAGTTATGCTTAGTTTAGTTTAGTTTATTATTTATTTTGAGAGTGTGTGTGTGAGCAGGGGGCAGGGGAGCAGAGATAAAGGGAAAGAGAGAGAATCCCAATCCTGATGTGGGGCGTTGATCTCTCAAACCATGAGATCATAACCTGAGGTGAACTCAAGAGTCAGATATTTAACCGACTGAGCCACCCAGGGGCCCCAAATTATGTTCATTTTTGCCTGGAAGAACAAATATAATATAAAATATATTGATGAACTCTGATCATTACATGAAGACATAACCCAGGCTGGAATATTCTTTGTTTTTGTATATGTCTTATCTTGTTTCATTTTGTCTGTTTGTATGAGAGTGCTCATAGTAGCTTTATTCATAATAGCCAAAAAACTGGAAACAGCCCAGATGTCCATCAACAGGTGAATGCATGAACAAATGATAGAGAACTATGCTCAGCAATAAAATGAATGAACCACTCATGTACATAGCAGACTTGCTAGATCTCACAAACATTGTCAAGTGAAAAGAGCCAGATATAAAAGAACACATACCAATGAGCCCATTTATATGATACACTATTATAGGCAAAACTAGTCTGAGGTGATAGAAATCAAACCAGTGTCTGCCTATGGTGGGTTGGGTTTGACTGGAAAGTATAAGGAAAATTTTTCAGTTGATGGATACATTCTTTATCTTGATTGGGGTGTTGGTTATATTGATGTGAACATCTGTGAAAACTCATCAAACTATACACTTAAAGTCTATGCATATCAGTGAATGTAAATTTTCTCACAATTAAAAAAATGGTGTGGTATTTATATTATTTTGGATTCATTTAAAAAGTGAGTACTACTGTTTTTTTTTAACAGATTGAGGTAAAAGCAACAAAAATAAGCCACACATATTTAAATTTTACCATTTAATAACCTTTGACATATCACCACAATCAACGAATATATAAAATTACATATAATTGTAATGAATATATTCATCACCTTCAAATATTTCTTCATGTCTTTTATATAATCTTTCCTTCCCACAGGTTGGAGCATTCTTGAAATAGTATTTTGTTACACATTTTTCATGTTATGTTTAACATTAATCAGCTAAGATGTTGTCAGTAATGGTAGAAAACTATTTCCTAGATTCTTTTGAAGTGTTTTTCTCATTATTCTATCAATTTTAGAATCGCCCCTCAAATATATGAAATGCTCAGAATTTATAGACCAATAACCTGAGAACTGACTTGAGTTCACCAACCAGTGGTTATGCTTGTTCTATGCTGTGAATTATATTCCGACACAGAAAAAAAAGTGAAATTTCAAATATAAATCTGGATTTCCAAATTCTCTATAAATAACATGAGATCTGGCTAATCTGAGCATGCATTGTCATATAGCTGCAAATGGTCAGAGGTGAGTAACACAGGACCACTTTGAGTAGAGCATCTGTTCAATCCTCCACAGTCTCCACCACTCCCTATTACATCCCAATGCTGGAGCTTTGTATCTGTTGCCACTTAATGTTGAGCTTGCCCTGTTGCTTTACTAACACCTCACCTGTTTTTTACTCATTTACTTCACCTTCCTGGTCCCTGATGGCTTTTGCATTTGTAATTCCTGATATAATTACTCATGTGGCAAAATTACTAAATGAGATACTCCAATAAAATTACCCAAACACACACACACACACACACACACACACACACACACACACACACACACAGATTGTGAAATTAAATAGCATGAGATTAGTAGAGTAGTTCAAGTAGAGATTGGAGAAACCTGGCAACAGGAAATTGTAATTTATTTGCTTTGAGCTTCTGTGTTATGGTTACTCAATATGAATGGGAATCCAGTGAAGTCTGCTAATCGTTTTTTTAATGAATATAATTTATTGTCAAATTGGCTTACATACAACACCTAGTGCTCATCCCAACAAGTGCCTTCCTCAATGTCCATATAATTGTTTTCTTTTTTTAATCCTCATAAAACATGCTATTCTGTTTAGAAAATAGTTTCTTCTATCATCCTTCATATACTACATTTTCTTTCCTATCAAGGAGGAAAAAGTATTTAAGTTCCGACAATGGCTATTGTTAGGTTAAAACTACAACATCATCTTAAATAACCAAGATAGAATAAACCGGTGGAAAGTTCAGAAACACACTGAGGAAATATGAACAGACCTTAATACTCGTCTCACTATTAGGTGCCGGTTATGATAACAATTCAAAGACCTTGAGCTATCAAGTAGGCTTACTGATGGAGGACTCTTATCAGAGCCCCTGCTGTTAGTTCTGACAGATTTACCACACGTGGCTGCACATGGCTACACTTGTACCCACTCAAGTGTGTAAGAAGTGTCTAGTGTTGAGCCATTGAGAATTCACCTCAGTAATGTTTTAATTGCAGTGTTACTCAAACCAAAGAAATTAAGCCCGATAGAAAAGTTATCCACGCCATTACTGCTGCTTTCTTTAATGCAAAGAATCAGGTTATTTGAAAGTATATTTTTGACACTTTATCATTACATGTGAAAATGTTGAGAATGCCCTCTGGATTGTTGAAATACATTTATAAACAAGATTGTTCCTTTTCACGTAAAGGAACTAAACATCCATGTATTTTATTAAATATTGGATAATGCCCAATACAGAAAATATCCATATGCATTTTCCATATAATTGAGAAACCAAAACAAAAGGTTTAAGGGAAAAGGTGAACACCTTGAAAACTAGCAACATTTCAACAGATCATAAAATGGTATTTGGCAGGGAGTCCCAGCTCAATTTAAGACACAAAATTTTACAACTGTGTCATTCAATCCTTCTTTAAAGTTAGATTAAAAAAAAATAACATTATAGCCCTTTAGCATCCTTCATTATTCAACTTATTAATGAAAAAAGAATGATCTGCTTAAAAAATCAGACTTTCAATTTAAGAGATCCAATTTTGAGTCTGAGCTCTTCCACTTATTAGCTGTATGTTTCATACTTCTGAACTACTAGAATAATGATGCCTACCTTTCAGATACTTTTTGAAGACTAATTAAAATAATACATATTGACCACTTAGTATTCAAGTATGTAAAGCCAAAATATAGTATCTACTCAGAAAATGCTAATATTTATAAATTTGTGCACAAATTATATAAAAATTGTAAAATTTATAATTTGCTCATTGGAATGTTTTAAATGTGCAGGTTTATGTGCCTGTTTATATGTAAGTGTATAATTTTTTTTTAATTAGCTGCTTTACTGAAGATTAAATGAATGAGTAAAATTGTTTATAACCTGGTAGAGTTATCATATATATATGATATATATATATATGCATATATATATCATATATATATATATCATATATATATACCTATAGATAGATAGATAGATATACCATCACACATATAATTCAGGATTTTGCTCCAAGATAAGATTTAATTTACAGTTGAAATTACATACAAGAAGTCAATAATTAATCTAGATTCTAAAAGAGGCAAAAGAGAATCACTACAAAGCAGAAATATAATCTTAAACATCATGTTTGAAACTCACTGGAGAGGTAGTTATAGCCCATAATTATGTATAGAGTCTATCATCTTGTGCTTCAGATGCAATTTCTTGGTGTTTTTAACTCTAGGATTTTAAGGGACACTTTCCTCTTAATCAGAGGTTACAGAAACCTTTCACTTAACCTCAGTTTCAGCTTCTATGTAAGATAACCATTTTTACAAGGATCCATCAGTACACACCACAGTGAGTTTTTCATATCCCACGTGACTGTATACACATTACTACATGTGTCATTATATATCAAATGTATTCTCCAACTTGAGCAAAAACCCATTCGTGTGACTGCACAAATGTCGACAATAAATTTTTAAAATAGGCAGATATTTTTTATGGTTAAACAAATTTGAGAAATATTTTGAAGGAAGTTTACTTGGAAGTAAACTGTGTCTCTAGTCAAAGAAATGGGAATGACTATATCAACACAATCATTTATTCCACATATCTAGTCAATATTTTAGTCACCTACTCCCATGGAAATGCTTGGTCTCAATTCAATACTTTATAATGATATAATAAGAAAATATTATAAGTGAATATAAAAATTATCCTGCAAAAGTAATTCTTCTTTTCTATTGCAATGTTTAGGATGCCTCATTATAAATGATCCAATTTCTCTTTTTGTTATAGTTGATAAAAAGCTTTGGCCAAAGATTTTGAACCATCTTTAGAATACTGAAGAGGCTTTTATGGTTTATAGTTCAGTATTAGCTTTATTCTTAAATTCATTTTTAAATTTATATGTATTTTTATTCTTAAACCTACTTTTGACATATTGTATTTTGCTGTATTTTATGTCTTTGTAATTAGTAATAAAGCCTTTATAAAATAAGGGAGACTATAAATTAATAGATGACTTAATAGACTTCACAATAGATCCTTTGATAGATAACACGGCCTCAACATCTCTCTTTAGCTGTGTCTCCCACTATTCTACTGAAGCATTATTTCTCTATCAACACTATTTTTAAAAGGTGTATTTATTTTGAGAGAGAGACACAGAGAGAGAGAGAGAGAGAGGGAGGGAGAGGATGGGGGAGGGGCAGAGAGAGAAGAAGAGAGAGAATCCCAAGCAGGCTTCACACTGCTGACAGTGCAGAGCTTTATGCAGGGCTCAATCTCACGGACTGTGAGACCATGACCTGAGTTGAAATCAAGAGTTGGAAGTTCAACCAACTGAGCTACCCAGGTGCCCCTATCTACACTTGTTTTTAAAAATCACTTTATTAAGGTCTAACATTAGGTATGTATGAATGCAACTTGATGAAAATCGAGAGAAGTATACATTCATGAAACCATCACCACAACCTATGCCATAAAAACATCCATCACCTCCAAACATTTCTCCCTTCCCACTTTAGGTATTTGTATTATTATTAATTATTATTTTGGTATTAAAAACATTTAATGTAAAATATATTTTTTCTTTGATTTTTCTGGACACACTGTTTAACAATGCTAAACCTCACATTACAATGCCCTTCCATTGTCATTTCTGTATAAATGATATGCATAAGATTGAACTCACAGTTATCCTTTCATGACTTGCAAATAAATTAATGACAGTATGTAGCTATCTATGAAAGTGAAGGATATGCTTATTTACTTTGCCTTTTCTTTGATGTAATCTTACCTAAATTCAGGAATTTATAAGATATTAAAACGTCAATATAGAATAAAGTACATGTTACATTTTAAAGTAACTTCATTATATTTTTAACTGTGGTAATATATCAGAGGATGAAAATCTAAGCCCAAGTTCCAAGATGTATGTCTTCTCCACTGTTGCATAGTTATCTTATTACTACTATGCATTTTTAACAAATTTTTATTCTCAGATGTGCTTTGATTACTGTAACAAATTATGCTAATTTAAAAAGCCAATTCAAATCTTAAATTATTCTGGAGCATTGTTTTACCAGATACTATCTGCAGGTAGGTAGCCTTAAAGTCACTTGCTAGGCAGAGATTTGCAATAGGCATGGATTGGCTGAACTGACTTACTAAAAAACTATTTGGGTAACCAATTTGAATAAGAGTATGCTTCTTAGGGAGACTAAAGGGAAAAGCACTGTGAGGTAAGTCAAGCTCCGGAGTTTTTCAGGTTCTAGCATGCGGGACGGATGTACTTAATATCCTGGAGTTCTCCTAATGCATGCTTCTAATCGAAGTCGGCTTTGTTCTGTACTACTTTCAAGAGTAGAAGAAGAAAACTCGAACCCAAGTGCTCTATTAAAGGCATTTCTTATTTGAGTTCCGACTTGCTTATGTGGTTTGTTTGCTTTATTTATTTATTTATGGTCAGGATCACAAGTAGAAGGTATTGGCCCTTTGAAGAATGAACGCTGCTGTCACCCTCCATTTCCTATGAGATGTCACAGCTGTGACAAGGAAGGGTTTATAATGGCACAGTTCGGTGCCTTCATAATTTATTCTCTCTGATTTTATGCTCTTTTAGTCTCCTGCTCAACCATCCACTAACAAGTGGTGATATTAGCCAATAAATCAAAGACGTCTGCTTGTCACCGCCAGATGCTTGGCCACATCGCAGCCGATTATGAGACGTACAAAAGGACAATTTCATGTAGGGAGCTCAGCAGAGGTGTTTCACTGATATTCTGTTTGATAGGAAACCAGCGTGAGGTGAATGTAGTAAAATTCAATAACTTTTGTGCCTTATAGCGATGAAGAACTAAGTTGAAATAAAACCGGGAAGTAAATTAGGACCTCAGCTTTATTACTACTCCTTTTATGACCCTAAATCTCTCCTTTATCACTTCAATACAAGTCAGAGAAAGAAGGAGTATTTTAATGTACTCAGTTTATTTTGCTGGATCTAAAAACTTATCCTCTTTTTCTGAAAGCATCAAATGAAGCATTTGCATCCATCTATTAAAATGTCTATTAAAATGTATTTTTAAAGAAATAAAATGTTTGCATAATATTTATGTGAATGCTAGCTAGTGTGCAAAATGAATATCATTTTATTTTCTTTTTACTATTTAAATCTGTTACCAACTTAACAGATTTAAGTCTTAATTCCTTGTATTTATTTTATACATCTCATTATTCAAATTACTGATCCACCACAAAGTACCTCTTCTGTAATATAAATGAAAACAACCGTAGGCTGAATTTATAGATTTTGAGTGACTATGCATGGTATTTTTATGAAATGTTCCTCAACAAAACATTGAATTTTCTTAAAAGACAAGAAATGTTCATTTTTTCCCTTTCAATGAAAGGAGCTATGGTAGAAAAGAGATACTCTATAAGTTTTATTTTACTAAAGAAATGACTAAGTTTTTCTCCCCTGAGAAGTTTATCATATTTATACATTGAATACATGACTACATTGTTGACTTAGCATTTTTGCTATATTGCCAATTTATTACAGCGCAAACAGATTCCACGGTGTAAATCAAATTTTATGTTAAGGTACAAAAAGTCATATATAATTATCCTTTGTTTTTAATTAGTGTAGCTGTACTGTGTCTTATGACCATCTTTTTTCCCCCCGTGTCTTCCATTAACTTTCTAGAGGTCCTGAAAGTGCCCCATATTGCTCCAATTTCAGGTACCAACCCTCAGAGGTTAGAAAAACCATTTATTACTTCAGCTTTTCCTCATATTTCCTTATGTTATATATATATTCTAATTACTGTTTTGATATACTAAATGTCTTCTAAATCCTCTGGATAATAGCTTTCACTTTCTAAAGAAAGTATGTCAAGTAAAATACAAGAAACTTTCATAAGTAAAACGTTCTTTGTATATATTTAAATAATAAACAGGTATTTCACAATTCTATTCAACGTAATGATGCTTTAGTGATGTTGTTGCTTTCTTATTGCTGTTGCTTGGATGTTATTTATACTATGATTTCTACATTGATATTTCATATGATGGTTTTATTTCTCTCCAGCCTAACAGGAATTCAAAGGCACCATCTATTTAGAAAGCTTTAGACAGAGAAGATAATTCACTTGGAAGTATGTGCTTGAGGTCCTGTTTTATTTCTTTGAGATACAGAAGGATTAATTATTATTAAGTATTTAAGTACCACTTTACATCCTGCAAAGTTTTCATAACTATGCTTTTATGTCTCACATTTATATGAAACATTCAAAGTAAATTTCCAGTTATATTAAGCACAGGAAATCAAGGAAGTGCATTAAAAATACACTGCATAACAAAAGAAGACAGAAAATAGAAACCTCAGAAATATTACGAAGGTGATAGATTACAATACAAATGCTGTGGCTTAGACCACCATATAGAATAGGATGCCTGCTTTCATCTGAAGAAGTGTGTCAGTTTGTACTGCCCTGCAGTAAAAAGATAAGGAATGACTTAAAATGTAAAGCGCTATGAAAACACAGAAAATGATAAGATGATTAAAGATTTGTTCAGAATTTATTTTTGATGAGACACTCTTAACACTAAGTTTATCCAGATAAAGCAACACATGAGTTTAAGTGGGTTTGACTGAATGATTCAAAATCAATGAAAACCAGTAAATATTTTGTTGTTGCTGTTGTTTGGTTTGTTTTGTTTTGTTTTTTTGTTTTGGTTTTGTTTGTTTAGTTGTTTTTTTTTTCAATAAAGCCAGAAGAATTTAGAATGAATGCACCACAAAACTAACAATGTCAATTCAAATTATTTGTCTCATTTCTCCATTATTTTAATCTTTGCCTTTGTAATAGAGTTTATAAGTTCTTGACATGGGATTGGGTGAAAAGTATGCTTACTTATTATCTTGATGGTAAACAGATGAAATCTATAAAACTGTCCCTAGTAACTTATGATAAATAAGAGTTATGATTTACTTTATAGTTTTTTATGGAGCATTTACATGTATCATTATTTCATTTTTAGTCCCCATATGGATGGGAGATAGCAGCACTGAGAGCACCATTATAAATCAATATAAAAGGTAATGTGATTCTTCCTATTGGCATGAGAAAGTACTGGACATACTCTTCTAGTCCCAAGTACAGGCTGTCAACCCAGGAGATGATTTTCTACTTTCAAACAGTATCCAACACAGGAGAAGTTCCTTTACAAAATAAGATACGGGAGAAATGCAAATATCCCTTACACACGGTAAGGAAAAACAAGTTCTTTCCATGTTTTACTTCCGTGACTTTTAAAATCCTTTGAAACTGAACCAACCTATCATTCCAACAATGTTTCCCACCATTACTCTATTGATCATAGATTTCATCTTGATTTTCTCCTTATGGTTTTACTCAAATAATAGTCTATAAACATGTTATTTTAATCACAGCTCAGCGGCACAAATACATCCTTATCTGAATTCTGGGCTTTTCACGCCATGACTCAAGCGAAAATGTTCTTCGTCTTCCCTCTCTCATGGTCTCCCCTTCTGAATGCCTGTAACTTGTACTGTCTGTACGTTTATTGTCACCTATCATATCTTTTATGTAGCATTCTGATTAGAGATGTGTTCTGGACCAAGTTATTTACACTCTCTCTGCTTCTCTATATTTTCTCTCTCTATATGTTCTCTATAACTAAAATGAAATTAATAATAGTATATACTTCAGATGCTGAAGTAGAGTTGAGATGAGCTAATCAATGTAAAATGCTAAACCAGGGCTGCATACATAAAAACACACTGCTGAATAAATAAGAATTGGTGTTATTATGGTAACATATGTTCTTAATCTAGAGGGTTGTGTTTTTTTTAGAATATATTAAGAATACCATATTATTTAACCTATTAACTTGAATTGGAAAGTGTAGGAGTTAATGTACTATTGAACTTTTTGATTTATGTTAGTGTAAGAGTCATTAGTTTTTATGTATCTAGTAAACAAATAATATACACCATATATTAAACAAATTTATATGTTCATGCAACTTTACTGAACACTAAAGTTGCAAAAAATATCATGTGGAATACTACAACATTCAATTGAAAATGCGCCAATAATTAAATTGAAAGATTGAGATTACACAATTCATCATGAGTGAGAATCAAGTAAATATGATAAATGTTACTGGCATCATTTGAGTAGCATAATATATTTAGCTGCAAAATACAAAATCGTTTAATGGGAAAAAGTGTGAAAACTTTTAGGAAAAAAAACAAAATTGAGAATATATACACTGTGCAATAAATTATTTCTGAGCATTGCCTTAAAGTGGATTTTAGTCCTTGAACTCTAAAACCATGAAAAATATCACAATCTCCTTGGAGTATGTATATGTAGGAAGATATGATTAATCTTATCTATTACACTCAAGTATAAGCTATTTTAGAGTCAAGGTAGAGTCATTTGTGTATCCATTTATTTAGTATTCATTCATTCATTATTTATTTATTTATTTATTCATTCACTTATTCATTTATAACCAATGTATCCCTAGCATTTCATTGAGTACTCAATATACTTTTTTTTTTAATTTTATTTTCAGAGAGAGAGAGTGGGGGAGGGTCAGAGAGAGAGAGAGAGAAGGAATCCCATAAAGGCTCTTCAATGGCAGCCTAAAACTGTGGGACTAAAACTCACAAACCATAAAATTATGACCTGAGCTGAAATCAAGAATTGGACACTTAATGGACTGAGTCACCCAGGTGCCTCAAGTACTCAATATTTTTTTTATTTCAACGTTTATTTATTTTTGGGACAGAGAGAGACAGAGGATGAACGGGGGAGGGGCAGAGAGAGAGGGAGACAGAGAATCGGAAACAGGCTCCAGGCTCCGAGCCATCAGCCCAGAGCCTGACGCGGGGCTCGAACTCACGGACCGCGAGATCGTGACCTGGCTGAAGTCGGACGCTTAACCGACTGCGCCACCCAGGCACCCCACTCAATATTTTTTTTAAATGAATGATAAATTTCCTCATTCTTTTTCATCTTTTGAATGGTGAGGACAGATTAAATAATCTCTCAGCTCCATAGTTTTAAAATATTCTAACAGAATATTATTTAAACTGTATCACCAATGATGCACATATAAGAAAAACAGAAATTCTTCTATGACCTTGAATTCTTTTTTTAAAACTGTATTTCATATTCCATGGGGAGAATTATGTGAGTTTCTCTACTCTGGTGAAACAGATAGAGGTGGAACTAGTTTAATGTGTGGATCGATACAATTTTCAACTATAGAAAGAAAGGTTTCATAATCATGATTATTGCCATTAAAATAATATCAGTCACTTGATATTCATTCTTGAGTAACAAAATCATAGTAGGTAGTTTATTTACTTAGGTTATCTTATTTAGTTCTCACAACTAGTCCCTTATGTTGAAACAATAACATCCAATTAAAAAATGAGAATACAGTATGAGAGAGAACTTGTCCATGAGTTTGTACTGTTGGTGACAGTATTTAAAACCAAGATTTTAAACCAAGCTACTATGGAGACAAAGATTATGCTCATTCTATATTTAACATTCTCTAATATTGACTGCGAATGAGTCCACATTAGGAAAGCTTTGCTTGTATCTGTACTATAGATCTCCATGATTCTCTCTAAATAATTATCAATCACCATTTTAGAAAACCAAATCAGGCTTTGGAGCAAACAAACTTGTTTTACTTTCTGAATTGCACTTTTACAAATGAAATAATCATTTACCAATGATAATAAACAGAAGGAGGAATTCTCTCTTAAAAAGTACCAGAGGAGAAGGTGATTAAAAGGACAGCATAGGGAGACTTTGAACTCACCTCATTCCATGAATATACCAGGTATACAACTACCTATGAACAATTCTCTCTGAAAAAGACCTTAAACTAGCTGAGCAGCTCCTCCACAACACAGAATAAAAAGACTACAATGAAATGGGTAGGAGAAGCAGAGATGTGGTTTGGTGAAAAATCCACCCATAACATGGTGATCCAAAAGTGGAAAGGATCTCACAAAAACAGAGTATGTCCTTGAGTGAGGAATTTGATCCCCATATTAGGCAAGAGGAGCCCCTAAAACACCTGGTTTTGAAAATCCACAGGGATTATGTCCAGGAGACCCAGAGGGCTATATGAAACTGAGACTACACATTTAAAGGTCTCACAATCAGTCAATCAATCATTCAGTCAATGTCTCACACACAGATTCACTCACATTAGGACCCAGAACAAAAGCAGCAGATTTTAAAGCATGGAGACCATATGTGAAGGGGACTCACCGGCTAATCTTAAAGTGTCTGCCAAAGGGAAAGAGGCTTGTTGGAACTCTCTCCAGGGATGAAGGTGCTGGCGAGCATCATTTTGCACTGTCCTTCCTTATAGGCACCAGTGTTTTTAGGTGCAGTTTTTGTCCTTTCCCTCTACCCTGATAGCAACATTTTTCCCATGTCATCACTCTCCTGTGGCCTGCCTTGCTAAACCTGATAGACTGGTATACCCCACCCCTGTGATTTTCTGTGGTCCCATACTGAAAAACTCCATAGGCAGATGCTTCTATTTAGACCTGCCCTGTCCAACCCGATGGATAGGCATGCCCTAGGTTGGCATGCCCCAAAAGCCCCACCCCACCAAAGCAGGAGGGTGGACATGCCCAGGGCCAGCATTCCCCCATGTCCCTACCCAAGCTGATTGATGTGCACAGTCCACATAGGGACTTTCCCTTGAAAAAAAAAAAAAATGGCTCTGGTGGCAAGGAGGTCTTGTTTTTCTAGGCCTGGTATGATTGAAACAATCAAAGAGACAGTTTTTGACAGGCTACCAAATGCAAGGAACTGTATTGACAACTGAATGAAACAAATTCAAATCCTTCTATGAAAAAAAGCCTTATTACCTAAGTATTCTGGAGCTTCAACCTAAGGAGAGGGCTTCAGGTTGACAACACAACTACACTAAGATACACCATAATTGAAATTTCAGGAGTTAAAAATAAAGGGAGACTACTACAAGCAATAAAAGAAACACAACTTCTTATGTACAAGAGAAACTCCGTAAGACTAACAGCAAATTTTTCAGCAGAAATTTTGCAGGCCAAAAAGAAATGGCAGGATATATTCAAAGTGCTAAAAGCAAAAGTTTGCAGCTAAAAATACTCTAGTTAGCAAGGTTAACATTCAGAATTAAAAGAAAAATAAAGAGTTTTCCAAAAACGCAAAAACTAAATAAATGCACTACCACTAAATTGGCCTTACAAAAAATATGTTGTAAGACTTCTTTAAGCTAGAAAAGAAAGAACTAATTAGTAACAAAAACCATGAGAATAGAAATCTCCCTCAAAATGGTAAATATATAGTAAAGGTAAAGAACTAATTACCTATTGAGCTAGCATTAAGGTTAAAAGACAAAAGTAATAAAAATAAATATGATAACAGTTAAGGGAAACACAAAACAAAAAGATGTAAAATGTGACATCAAAAACATAAAAAGGTGGGAGAGGGTGAGTAAAATTGTAGAGTTTCAAAATGTGTTCAATCTTAACATGTTATCAACTTAAAATAGACTGAGATATATGTTATATCTATATCTATATCTATATCTATATCTATATCTACATATATATTTTAAGACTGAGATATATATATCTCATCATAACCATGGTTATATAACCATGGTTATGATGATTACCACAGAGCAAAATTCTAAAGTAGAAACACAAAAGATAATGAGAATGGTATATAAACATAACATCCAAAAAAAGATATCAAACTGTAAGAAAAAATAGCAAGAGGAGAAGGAACAGGAAAGAACTACAAAACTGGCAGAAAACAATGAACAAAATGGCAGTATTTACCTATTTGTAACTACTTTAAATGTACTGGACTAAATTATACTATCAAAAGACACAGAACATACAAACTACCAAACCCAAAACAGAAAGACATAGACATTTTAAATATTAATATTAATATTCAACATATATTTAAAAAACTCATATAACCCAATTACATAATCAACAGCAACAAAACAACAAATACAATTAAAAATAGGCAGAGGATCTGACATACAAATGGCCAAGAGGGACATGAAAAGATGTTCAATATCATTAATTATCAGGGAAATGCAAATCACAACTACAATGATATATTACCTCACATTTGTCAGAATGGCTATTGTCAAAAAGACAAGAAATAACAAGTGTTGCTAAGGATGTGGAGAAAAGAGAATGCCCATGCACTGTTGTTGGGAATGTAAACTGGTACAGCTACTATGAGAAACAGTATCTAGGTTCCTCAGGAAACTAAAAATACAGATCCCTGTGATCTAACAGTTCCACTTTTGGGCATTTATATGAAAAAACAAAAACAAAAACAAAAATGCTATTTTGAAAAGATAATTTCAGGGGCGCCTGGGTGGCTCAGTTGGTTGAGCATCCAACTTCAGCTCAGGTCATGGTCTCACAGCTTGTGGGTTTGAGCCCCGCATCAGGCTCTGTGCTGATGGCTCAGAGCCTGGAGCCTGCTTCAGATTCTGTGTCTCCCCCTCTCTCTGCCCTTCCCCCACTCACATTCTGTCTCTCTCTGTCTCAAAAATAAATAAAATTTTGAAAAGATAATTTCACCCCTAGGTTCACTGCAGCATTACTCACAGTGGCCAAGATATAGAAAAAGCCAAAGTATCCACTGATGGATGAATCGATAAAGAAGATGTGGTATACATACAATAGTATACTATTCAGCCATAAAAAAAAATAAAATAAAATTTTGACGTTTGTGACAACATGATGAACCATGAGGGTAATATGTTAAGTGAAATTAAGACAAATATGTATGATTTCACTCATATGAGGAATCTAAAACCAAAGCAAATGAACAAACAAAACAAAATTCACAGATGTAGAGAACAGATTGGTGGTTGCCAGAAAGAGGTTGGGGGGACATAGAATGCATGAAGGGCTCAAGAGGTATAAACTTCCAGTCATAAAATAAGTAAATTATGGGGATGTAATTTATAATATGGTAATGATAGTCATTAATATTGTATTGCATTGTATATTATGTAACTTTACATAGTTACAGGAGGAAACCAAACTTACTATGGTGATCATTTCCCAGCATATACAAATACTGAATCATGTTGTTGTATACCAGAAACCACTATAATGTTTCTTGTCAATTATACCTCAAGAAAAACAATAAAAGAAAATGCAATTAATAAATAGGTAGAAATGACAGAAAGGAATTCTATTTTTGAGTCAAATATATACATCGATCTCTTTTCTGAGTATCTTTATCTACTTCTGATTTTAATAAGAGTTCAACATATAAATACACAGAGAATTAAGTAAAATTATAGAGTTTTTTTTCCCCATAAAAGCATACTGGTCTTTTTCTCCAATATATTTTGTCCTATTTAAAGTGTGATCCCATTCCTTTAATTCCCTTCTCTTGCCCAAACTTATATGAGCTTTTTGAACATGCCTGAGAAGGTATTTTTCATCCCTTACAACCAAGTCCTGATCATTTGTGTCATTCTCTGAACATTCTACAAGAGCCTAATCTGTACTTGTTTAGGTTTGGAAACAGAATGTAGAAGCAGAAATAGATTTTACAGTTCAGTTAAATCATAGCCTCCATCCAACTCCTTTTCAAAATGAAGACTTGACTGATATGCCTGAAATCTGAATCAATTCACAGCAGGATCTGTTTCTGATTTCCTATTCTGGGATTCTTTGTACCATATTCTGCTTATGAGATTCTGGAAGTATCTTTCTGTGGAGTCATACACAACTGTTCAAGAGTTTTGAATGATCACTGAAGCTGTTATGGACATCTTGAGTAGTATTAAATTATACATTGATTCATGATATTATCTTGGGTATTTAAATAAAAAAAATTTAATGTTTATTCTCATTTCGGAGACAGAGAGACATTGCAAGTGGGGGAGGGGCAAAGAGAGAGGGAGACACAGAATCCAAAGCAGGATCCAGCTGTCAACAACAGAGCCCAGCACGGGGCTTGAATCCATGAACCGTGAGATCATGACCTGAGTCAAAATCAGACACTCAACCAACTGAGCTGCTCAGGTACCCTGGGTATTTAAATTTTTGTTACTAAGATATTATTGGTATAATTTTCCACAATAATATGGTTTTGTTAACCAATATACATATATGTTTACTTTAACTTTACAAATTTATTCAACTTAATTTATGATTTTTGGTATATGTAAAGTCTAATATGTGAAGGCTATGAACAGTAAAAGTTTAACATATTTTCATTTTCTAAAAGCTGTGTTTCTCATGTAATAATTACCTACATGTGTTTGTTAGCAAGTGAATATAAGCCAATTTCCTTTCATTTAATATTCAGTAATGTCATCAAGTTATCTAAGAGTTGTAACTAATTCAAGAAAATAAAATTATACACCTATAGATAATATTTTTCTACACAATTTTGACTTTTCTCCAAGTGCAATAGCAATTTCTAGACTTCACATCTGCTAAATATTACCAGGGTTATGGCACATTCTGTAGTGGACAAACATTACAGTGACTCTCAATGATTTCTACATCCTTTTGTTCATGCTTTGCATAAAACCCTCCCCTTGAGTGTGGGTGGAAACTGTGGCTTGCTTCTAACCAATGGAATGCAGTAAAGGTGATGGGATGTCATACCCATGATCATATTAAGTTATAAAATATTGTATTTACTAGTTTCTTCCACTCTCTGTTGCTGATTTTTTTAAATGTTTACTCCTTTTTAAGAGACAGAGCATGATGACTTTTCACGAATCCATTAGAGAACAGAGAGCGCCAAGCAAATGATCACCCTAAACCCCAGAATGGCTGGTGAATCTAGGGTGTCATAGTCAAGATCCTACATGGAGCAGATCTGCTAGAGCACAAAACTTAAATGGTTATTTTGACAAACTGCTGCAGGCTGAATATCAAATAACCTAAGAGTGAGAAAGTTCAAGGGGCCACAATTTAAAGAAATCCCCACAAATTCATGGGTTTACCTCAAATAATCCCAATGATCCTCATAGCAAAGAGTCAAGAAAGAAAAGGTTTTGGGGCTCCAGCAGATGGAAAAGATAAGTAACCATTTGGAAATATACTCACAGAATTCTATATAACAAGGCTTAATCTTTACTGGAAAACATTTTACTGATTGTTGTCTGAAGTGGGGGAAGGGAATTTCCCCAAATACAGGCTTTACTGTACCTTCAACTAAGCAGGGGGAAAAACAAAACAACAACAACAGCAAAAACAACAACAACAACAACAACAAAAACAACAAAACAAAACACCCTAAGAAACACTTGTGAAGATCACACATAGGCAAGGCATGTAGGATCATTAACAGACTGAAATTTAGTCATAAGATTATAAAATGCATCCCTTACTCCACTCTTTATCAATACAACAAAAGAGCTCCAAATCAATAACAGTGGATTACAGTGGAGAGATCTGCAAGGCACTGACTCTAAGGATGAGTTCTCAGGGAAGCCCAAAGACAACCCAGAGAAACAAAATTCAAATACAATACAGGAACTTGAAGCATCCATTATCTACAACTACAGCAAGCACTAAACACCACCCAACTCCTAGTCAGAGTAACCTAAAATCTCACACAAAAGACCTATGTATTTTAGTCCTTATTATCTGATACATTATGTTAGGCTTTCAACAAAAAATAATGAGTTATGCTAAAAGACAATAAAACAAAACAAAACAAAACAAAACCAACAACAACAAAAACATTGTGTGAAAATACAAAGTACACATCAGAACCAGACTCAGATATGACATGCATGTTGAAACTCTCAGAAAAGTAGTTTAAAATAATTATGATTACTATATTAAGGTCTCTAATGGGAAAAGTAGAGAACATATGAAAAGAGATGTGTGACATAAGTAGAGATATGAAAACTCTAAGTAAGTATCAAAAGTATCAAAAGTTAGTGTAGAAATAAAAAACACTACAACATAAATCAAGAATGCTTTTGATAGGCTCATTGGTACAATTGGACATGCCAGAGGAAAGAATAAATGAGATTTAACATAGGTCAATAGAAACATTCCAACTGATATGCAAAAAGAAAAAAAAACAAGAATAATAACAGCTTAAAAAGAAAGGAACACACAAGACAATTTCAAAAGCTGTAAGATACAGGCAATTAGATAGCAGAAGAAGCAAGAGGGGATGAAGAAGACATATTTGTAGAAATGTTCACTAAAATGTTTCCAAAATTATTAACAAATAGCAAACCACAGATCCGGGAAGCTCAAAGAACCAAACAAGATAATGACTAAAATTTCTATACCTGGGCATATCATATTCAAACTGCAGAGAAACAAAGATAAAAATGAAACCTGATAAGAAGCTAAAAATGAAAACAATTTAACTACAGAGAAAAGTAACAAGATGTACACAGACTTCTTGTCATAAACCATGCAGCAAAAAGAGAGTAGAGTGAAATATGTAAGTATTGAAAGAAAATAACCGAAAACCTAGAATTCTATAATCTTTTAAAACTGAAGGAGATACAAGTCTTTCTCAAACAAAAATAAAAAAATAAAAATCACTGACAACACAACTACCCTATATGAAATGTTTAACAAAGTTCTGAGGATGAAGGAATATCATATAAGTCTAAAACTTGGATTTACATGGAAAAATGGAATAGGACTAAAGAAAAAATAATTGAAGGAAAAATATTTTTAATTCCTATATTCTTCTTCTTTTTTTTTTTTTTTTTTTACATTTCCAATTATTTTATCAAGGTAAGAAGTCCAGAAGCATCACTTGCAAGTGCTCAACAATCAACAATCATTCTTGAATGCAACTAAAAGTAGTACACTCTACTTTTTTTCGAAAAAATAAAACAATAGTTTACAATTCATTTAATGGCAACTGGTAATCATTAAATTGGCAATGGTTATCTTCAAAAGTTATTACACTAGCTGTGCTGTCATTTCTTAAGGATGATCAGATACCTAAAGTCACAGATGTTTCCCACATAAGATGCAACATATAAATCAGACTTGATTTATCACAAGCATTAACAAAACCAGACCTAGGGAAAGAATTATTTCTGGAGACATATGCATAGTCTTAATACAGTGAATATTTAGCCCACCCGGATTATTACAAAATCAGAACAGCAAGAATATTTGCAGTAAATTTTCCTATTCTTAATTGATCCAAAAAGAAAACTGTTTGTTGAAAGTAATAATACTAATAATATATTTAATGATTATAGTATAGGGATGAGTGAAATGAATTACAGCAAGGTTAAAAGGGATGGAAAAGAGAAACTGAACATGCTCTTTTGTATGTTACTTGCACTACATGGGAAGCAATATAGTGTTAGTTGAAGGGGGATTTGGGTTATTTCAAGGGAAATAACTATTTTTTTAAAGAAACCTAACTGATATGCAAATACAGGAGATAAAATGGAATCATATAAAACGCTCAGTTAAAACCTGAGAAAGCATAAAAGGGGAAGCAGGAAACAAAAGACAATTATGATAAAAAGAAAACAGTTACAAAAAGGTAGATATTAAATCCAAATACATCAAGAATCACCTTAAATATGAATGGTTCACATATGTTAATTAAAAACAGAGATTGTCAGAGTGAGCTATCAAGCCAGAAATGACATGGATCAACTTTAAATGCTTATTCCTAAGTGAAAGAAACCAGTTGGAAAAGGCTACAAACTGTATGATTCCAATCATATGTATGACATTATGGGAAAGACAAGACTACACAGACACTGTAATGATCAATGGCTGACACAGCATGGGACAAGAGAAGAATGCTGAACGGTGAAGCACAGGGAATTTTTTTAAGGTAGTGAAACTGTTGTGTATGAGACCAAGATGGTGGATGTATGACTATATATTAATCAAAACATTGAACTGTACAGTAGCACAAAGGTTGATCCTTAATATATACAACATTTAAAAAACTGTTTAGGATATCAAGGGTTCCCAGGAGGTAATGCAGACTGTAACAAAAGAATTTAACTCGATTAAAATTGTACGGACAACATCACTGGAGGACGTGGTGAAAAAGATGCTGACCTAAGTAACTTGGAAGTAAGGAAATCCTATAAAACACAGTGGGGGGAAAAAAAAAGAAAAGAAAAAGGACATAAGTCCTGTAGTCTAATTGATAATGTTGTTTCTAGTAATGGTATAGGTCTATAATTCTGATACTCCTATGTATGCACACTGGAAAGGAACAATAAGGTAAGTCGATAGCAGATGGTATGAGTCAGGTTTCTTATTATAGGAATGGGAATTTACAAATAAGCAAGGGGACAAAGACAGGAAGATTCATGTGGTAACAGATGAGAGTTGGAGACATCCATATCAATTCATGTTTAGCTTAATATAGATAAGCTTGTTATGTAATGACACTCCAGTAGTAATAAGTACACCTACTGTCCAAGTCTTGCTTTCATTGTTTGACAAAAGGAACGAGGGATCTTTAAAAAATGGCCAATTATAGTCAGGGGCTAATACAGCAGAAAATTTACAGTATCTTATAATGAAAGGAAGGAAAGGTCACAATGATGGGGGTATGTCATAGAACACAGGAGCCAAATGAAAGAGTTCTTGATGGTCAAGATGAAAATGTTTGTGCAAACAAAATAAATAAAATAGTTTTGGCTTATAACCCAAAGTATGATATAAATATCCACGGGTTAATACTGATACAAAAATGATTACAAAATAAATGAGAGAAAATATATAAGCACCTCATTCCAAACAATTGATACTTGATACTCTAAGGAGTCAGAATATATTTCTTCAAATCTTAATGTTGGCTTTTCATAGTAACTTCTTTCTAAGGAGTAGATAGCATAGAAAGGGAAGAAAAGACTAATTTTATAGTAGAGAAACCCAATAAAACCATATGTGCAAGCTGTATAAGGCTAATGTCAATAGTGATAAATTATGTTAGTAATATGCATTCTTAATGTAACATAATGAAAATGGCACTTTACCTTTGTGATCATCCTACCAAAAATTCATAACCCCAATTTAATCATGAAAATGTGAGTAAATACCTGTGCAGTACTCCTCAAAACCATCAACTTGATCAAAAACAAGGAAAGTCTGAGAAATTGTCATAGCCAAGAGGAGTCTACGAAAATATGATGACTAAAGGTAATGTGGTATCCTGAATGGGATCTTGAATAAAAATAAGACAAAATTAAGGAAATGTAAAAAAAGTTCAGTAAATAATAATGTATCAGTATTGACCCATTAAATGTAACAAATGTAACAAATTAATATAAGAAGTCAACTATATCATTAATATAAGAAGTCAATTATAGGAGACAATGGCTGCAGAGAATGAGAATTTTGTATTATCTTCATAAGTTATTATCAGTCTAAAACTATTCAAAAGGAAAAAAATCTTAATGAGAAAAAAAAGGTCAAAATATGGTGTACTTCCATGAATTTCAACGTAAGAAAATACTCTTGCCTTTTTAAGGCTTTAAGATGAATGGGAACTCAATACAGCAACATTGTTAAATGATTACTTTTGGTAATCGAAGAGGGTGGGTTTGAATCCTTGTTCTAATACTGAAAAGATGAATTATCTTCAATGCTTATAAGTATTAGGTGCATGTGACACTAATATAATGACAACAGAAGAATTATGTACTGGAACCTTGAAGGGAAGAAATGCTTTCCAAAACAAGGTCAGATTACTTAATTTGAAGTTATAAATGCATCCGAATAGAGGCTAGTAGTGTGAATGCCAATGAGCGTGTGTGTTTGCATATGTGTGTGACTGTTTGTATTTGTAGAAATCTGTGTTTGGAAAGCAACGGAAGCCTAGAAATGGAGCACAGAGTACCTAGTTTCAACGGTGTTTCCAGTCTAGTTCCAGAAAGAGGATGATCTGAATAAGAACTAGTATTCCTATGGTGGTAACAGGTAGAGTTGGATTCATGACGCTATGTTATTCAGGTGAGAAACAATAAAATTCATCTATTTGATTTTTCCTGTGCTGTAACACATTTAGCAATTTAGTGTCTGACTATATTTAGGATTTCCATGTACATTTATACAAAGACAGTACACTGACCAGGAAAAAAAAAATGGCGTATCTTCACATCTTTATTCCAAATATCTCTCCTTTAAAATCTAATAGATGCCTGATTTGTATGCATCTATTCTGAGCTCAGTTAACCTGCAACCTCCTTGGGTTTGATCAGCTTGTGATGTTTCAGGGCTTTTCCAAATAATATTCAACATTTTTGCATTTGGGTTTCTTCCAACTGCAACTTCCTTCTTCAATCAAATTAAACATGTTTAATTCATTTGGATCTAAGATTAAAGTATTTATACTATAAATTTAAACTTCAGTAAGAGTTACTCATTAAATCAGTATAAATATTAGTAAGTGGAAATATTAGTATTAGTGTTACTTCATTTATAATAGTCACACCCATGTCATGTGACCATTTTCCCAATATACTCAAGAACATAAACATAAAATCATAAGAAACAAACACAGATTCAAAAGCATTTGAGAAAGAAAAATGGCATGTTGTTTTAGAGACACTTTTCTAAGGTATTTTCTAGGCTCAGTCAATTGTTTTGAGTTTAAATACAGAGAATGGAAAGTGTTCAGTGGCATTTAGTTTCATGATGACTTTAAAGCGAAGGAGGAAGGCTGGACAAAAACATGTAAGGCGTGACTCTCCCAAGGAGTCTAGTATAATAGTTATGACACAGGTATTGGAGCCAGATGGATGTGAAATGCAACTCCAGCAATCCTTACGGCTTGCTGATATTAAGGAAGTTTTCTACTTTCTCAAGGCCTCTTCTTGTTTCTTACTAGATAGGGACAATAATGTTATCCACTTTTATAATTGTAGCTTACCATACAACTAGTTCTCCATAACTCCTAATTATCATTGTAATTTCTTTTGTCAGTATGATCATTAGGATGATAGTTATTATTTTACTGTGCTACAAACACATAATCTGGTTCACTGATAGGGTGGGTGGGAAAAACTATCCTATCAAACTAGGATTCTAAATAGTATTAATTTCATCCAATCAGACTGTGACCCAATACACTACTACAACTAATAATAATAATAATAATAATAATAATAATAACAACAACAACAAGTCAATTCCCTGCTTTTAATCTTTCTTCATACATCGGGCAAAAATGCTGCGAAGGATTGTAAATATATATTTTTTTCTTTAAGTATAAAGAATAATTTAAATTATCATAAAGAAATAGGCATAATATTTCATATAAAAATCCAAAAGGATTGGACATAAAGATGGTCCTGTAATAACTACAATGATTAATAATATTTTCACTGTGTCATAATGACTGTTAGTATATTATACAGAAAGGAGTCAAACAAGAGTTCCAACATATCTACAATCTGCTTATAGTTCACTTGGTGCCATATGATTAGTTCTGGCCCATGGAAATGAATAGAAATGATATGCTACTTTGATACTGTGGAATTTGGCATCCTTCCCATCTCTCTCTTTTTTATATCTGTCTCAACAACACTGGAGACTATGTTGTCCACAATGAAGATTGGATTTTCTGGAATCTGGATTTTCCAAGATACAGTTTAGTATACACTGTATGTAGTAAATAGTGCCTTTGGGATCAATAATACCTGTGGAAAGGAGAGGAAAGAAACAGGATTGGGCAGAGGATCAAATTTAAGCTGAGATCCTGGCACCTGTCTTGCTCTCTCCGGGAGCTAGAAAAATTTGAAAAGAGAAGGGAAGGGAAGAGAAGGGAAGGGAAGGGAAGGGAAGGGAAGGGAAGGGAAGGGAAGGGAAAGAAAAGAAAAGAAAAGAAAAGAAAAGAAAAGAAAAGAAAAGAAAAGAAAAGAAAAAAGAAAAGAAAAGAAAAGAAAAGGAAGGAAAGGAAAAGAAAAGGGCCTATTTAACGTCGAATATTACATTGAAGCAGTCATGCCTTCACATACCTGCTTTAATCAGTCCTTAGATGCAATGAGTCCTTCTGTGACGCATCATCATGTCCACCACATTCCAAAAGGCACAATTATAAGATGGAGAAAGGTTGCCAAAAGCAGCGTTCGACTGTGACATTAAGATTAAGCCACTGGGTTTCAGGGCTTGTCTACTGCTTTGCTAGGGTTAGTTTTCCTAATACAAGAATATATTAGAATGTATTTATCTCCTATATGATATCTTCTATATTAATTCTTATATTTACTGCACTATTTTTAAACGAAGTCAGTTTTATTTAGATCTATACTTGCACTGGCATATTAGGGAAATAATCCAGTTAGCATCTAATTTTATCATACTTAAAATACAACCTGTAGGACTGAAACCTTTCATAGAGATGTATTTTCCCAGATTAGATCTTTCATTGGTTTGGCAAGAGAAACTTGCTGCTTAAAAAAAATAAAGAAAACATTATCATATAATGACCAATGGACATTCATTTTGGCTGTATGAGTAGTAATGCAGCTTCAAGTTTAAACAACATAAGGTTAAAAGACTATGAACTTTTATGAATTTAAGAATAGCTGAAATAAATATTGAAGTGTAAATCCTATCCAATCCGGTATTGTTACATGATTTCTAATTTGCAGTAGTCATATGCTGGTCTCAGAGAGTTAAATGCTAAGCAAAAGTACTCTGAGATGATATTAAGATCAAATGGCCACATAGCCAGGATGTACATTTTGAATAACATTTCCTCAATGATGAGAAAAGAAATGTTGGGTGCAGTGACTTTTAAACAATGGCCGAATAAGGTTACAATAAAATAAATCAGAGAAGTGAGATGGTTTAATGGCTTTTTAATGAGCCTAATGTTTTCCGTTTTAATGAGCCCTCTTACATCAGCTTTAATTATTTTATGAGAATGAGAAATGATTGAGAAATGGCTTGCATTAATTCAATTTTCTGTTCAGTCTTCCCACAAGCCATTATGGCATAGTGGCTAATGGGAGTCAACTTGGATAAGTGGGAACTTGGATAATAGGACAAGTCTCGGCTAAATTTAGTTAGACACTTGATATGTTAACTGGTGATAAGGTTATATTTCCTCATTTTGCAAAGAGTGCACACCAAATGCCCACAAAGTATTTTAACACTATAGCACAAGCAAAAATTAATTAGGGCAGTTTAAATGAAGTATAATTTGTCCTAATTAATTCAACAAAATTGTGTTAAAAATCTCCTAGCTTTTTATTAGTGACCTGTTGAGATTAAAAATGTACAAAAATAACTGAATTTTGAAATACAAATCTTTGATATAATCTGTGCTTAAAACCATGTTAAGCTTTTATAATATAATACATATAAGGACACAATTTTCCTACTACCTAAAAGTAATATTAAACAGATTCTTTAGCAATGAACCAAATAAGGCATGTCATATCCCAAATCTATGTCAAACTGTCACAAGAAACAGGTGATATTAAACAAAATATAAAATAAAGTAAAAAAAAAAGATGTTGTTCTCTGACATATTAATCAATGTATTTTACAGTGAGTAACAAAAAACCAACTCTTAACTAAGGCTAAAAAAAAAAAAAAAAAAAAAAAAAAAAAAAACCGCGTGGCTCATTAAATTGACAGGAAAATTCAAGAATTAGGCCAGAAAGCATGAGTAGGAACAAAGTGGTTACACAGCAAATACAATCCATGTACAATTCATATACGATCCATATCGACCCAATGAGGACACCCCAAGCAATAGAAGTTTGAACTCCAGCAAGTTTCCAAAAGTACTGGGTGCCAGGCATGGCTGCTAGAACCAAAAATAAGGCCAGTCCAGAAACCGGATATGCTGGTCTTACTGCTATTCTCACAGCTTGAATAAATCCTCTGCTTGACTATTGCAATGCAAAGTCTTTACCAGGTGTAAAATTGGCCACAATTCATTCTGAAGCCTGCTTCCTAGCTGCAAAAGAACCACAAAAGTGAGTATGTAACATTTTAGTCCGTTTCATGGGAGGTTGATTCTCCTCCCAACAAAAATTCTCAAAGAGAGAATATCCGAAATGTAGCCAAAGAGGTATGGCAGTTTGGAAAAAAAAGTAGAACTCACTATAAATTATATATAAAATTAAAGAGAGATATAAACAGTAAAGATTAATAGTTAATAATTTTAAGAAGCAAGCCAGCAGCAGTTGTAGTTCACTCCAGGGAAATGCAACTTTATCAATTCAATTCAAATGGAGTGTATGAAAACCTCTATGTGATAGGTGCCATATTTAGTCCTCTATAGGAATATACAATGGAGGGGAAAGAGAGAAGGACTAAGCAACTAACATTTTCTAAAGTCACCAAGATGATAAATATTTAGCTAATCTTTTTCAATAGGACCTGGCCTTCAAGGATTTAAGTATCTTGTGTGGAGAAAAGAGAAGCAAGCTAATAAAGAATAAACTATGTATGTAATATGTTCTAAACTCTCCTAAACATTAAAAAAAGAAAGCAAGACAGAAATGAAAAAGAGGAAAGACTGTATCTAAGGCATGAGATATTATATTCATCGGGAGACACATTAAAAAAGTTTCCTCTGGCAAATAGTAAAATGTGACAGAAAATAAAGATTTTAATATTATAGCAATATAGAAAAGTTTACTTCTTTTATTAAGATGTTTAAAAATATTGACTACATGACTGCTTATAATGAAAAAACACTTCCTCTAGAAAGGGCACTTTGTCATGATTTTATTTTTTCCAAATGTTCCTATGTATACATACCTATCTTTATGCATGTATAATAATGCTTATCCTAGTCTCTAGTAGGATACACAGCCCTTGAACAACACAGGTTTGAAATGTATGGCTCCACTCATATGTAAATCTTTTACAACACAGTAGTGTAAAATGTATTTTCTCTTCCTTACAATTTTCTTAATAACATTTTATTTTCTCTAGCTTACTATATAGTTTTAAAAATATAGCATAAAATACATAGGACACACGTAATATGTGCTCACTGACTGTTGCTGGTAAGGCTTCAGGTCAATAGTAGGCTATTAGCGGTTAAGTTTTGGGGGAGTTAAAAGTTATATGCAGAGTTTTGACTGAGTCGGGGGTCAGTACCCCTAACCCCTGTGTTGTTCAAGGGTCAACTGTATGTGGAATTGCAGCAACATAAGAGAGGAAAAAGGAAGAAGAAAAAAAGTAAGGGAGGAGTAAAACTCCAACAACATATTATATCTAGACAGAATATCTAACATGGAGTAGATGTTATATCTAGACAGAATATCTAACATGGAGTAACATATTATATCTAGACAGAATATCTAACATGGAGTAAAACTCCAACAACATATATATTTAGACAGAATATCTAAATATATCACTAATATAGGAAACGGCAAGGACAAAAGAAGATAGTAGAGGATATACTGCACTGGAATTAAAGTGATTGTTCTCCAGGTGGAGAACAAGTAAATCACCCCAGAATTCACCAAATGAGACATTCCTTTCCATTCATCTCAAAAACATTCACATATCTTCATTATGAGTTTTGATAGTCAACTCCTCAGTCGCATCACAAAATCTGCCTCCTATAACATCAAGGAAATTGACCCAAAAGTATTGTAAGCTACCACTTTTTCTCTAAACCTCTAAGAGTTCCTTTCTATATTCAGTCCTATTTATCCAACTTGCATTTTTAATCCAATTCCCTCCTGTTTTCCCTAGGATTTATTATTCTGTGCCTTCTTCCAATGCTTCCTCCCTTTTGTCTATAAACAAACTTAAGAGCTCACATTCTCCACTCCCCTTCCACACTTCACTACCTCCAGTTGATACAAAATCTTTTTCCTGCCCAAGCCATTGAAAACTCTTGAAAGAATTTTTTTAGTCACTTCTATTCCTCACTGCTTTCTCCTGTTTTCTTGAAATCTGACTTCTGCTACCAAAAGAATTTTCAAGTATTTTCATTAAATGCTCTAATGAGCTCCCAAATGTCAAGTTTAGTAGCAACTGTTTACTATTCTTCTGATTGGGGTTACTTGCTAAATTTTGGAATTGCCAATCACTCCCTTTTTCCTGAAATTCTCTAGCTGCTTGGTTACTTTACTATGATGTTGAATTGTTATGGGTTTCCTAATACGGACCCCTATCTCTTTTATCTCTTCCCTGGATCCTCTTCACTTCCCTTTCCTGTACAACATGACTTTTAAAAAATTTGTTCTCCCCATGATTTTGTATTCCACACTATGCTTCTGACTAAAGATTCTCTTCCTGAATGATCCTATATGATTCCATATGTTCAACTATGTCCTTTATGCTGATAATGCCTTACTTATTAGCTTTAGTCCCAACCTTTCCCTTGAACTTCTTACATATATTTAACAACTATTACACATCCGTTTTTGATTGTTACAGAGCTAACTCATTACCAAAGAGTCAAAAACAGAACTCCCACCTCCCTGCTACATCTTGTCCCCTCTTGTATGCATGTTTGCATTTGTGCCACCAATAAATATCCCGTCATAAGCAATTTGTCTTTGTCCCTACATTCAATTCAGTCACCAGGGCCTATTGAGTTACCTGCTACGTACTTTCAAATCTATATTCTCTTCTCCATCCCCACTTGCTGTGTTTTAATTCACTCCTTTATTACTTGTCCCTTGTTCTATAAAAAGACTTCTAAAAGTAACATCATACAGTTTCATCTACAGTTAGGTTTATCACTGTGTACAGACAATAAAACATGGGACATACTAAGCGTAAAATATAAATTGTTTTATTGTGTAAAGATTGTTTTATATAAGCTTCATTTTTATAAATTTCTGATCTTATATTCATATACTAAAAACTGCTAGCATTTATTTTAAAAATCTGCTCAAGTTACGAAGAAGCCTTTCAAATAGCATTTCGAAAATTGACATTAGTGAACATTAGTGTTCTGAAATATTTTAACGTTTCCCCCCAAATTTCCAAGATTAAATATGTTTGAGAAATGTTCAGTTAAATAAATTAGATATTTCTATATTATAGGACTTATCAAAGCTTTTATTATGTTAACATGTGCCAAGAATTTTAAGAGGAATGTATCATCCTCAGTATTCCATAAGCATTTGTGACTGCAGAGCCCCTCTATTATAGCGTATCTATTAGCATACTTAGAATAATCTTTTTTAAAATTTTTTTAATGTTTATTTATTTTTGAGACAGAGAGAGACAGAGCATGAATGGGGGGAGGATCAGAGAGAGAGGGAGACACAGAATCCAAAGCAGGCTCCAGGCTCTGAGGTGTCAGCACAGAGCCCGAGGCGGGGCTTGAACTCACGGACCGCGAGATCATGACCTGAGCCGTAGTCCGACACAACCGACTGAGCCACCCAGGCGCCCCAAGCATACTTAGAATAATCTTAATAACATTACTTGAAAATACCATTCCGAACTATTTACAGAAACAATGAACTACATTTAGGTATAAATAATGTGATATTTTTAGGTGACATGAAATAAACTGTTTTCATATTATTAGTTAATTTGCTGACGATTACTTTCTAGTCATTTCTGAATATATTGATTTCTGAAAAGCAAATTAAGACACTTGGAGTACGGAGAAAAGATGAGTTTGAAATCATTTTGTGTGTTAAGTGTGATTCCCAATGGAGTCTATTTAAATCCTTCTGAGATACTCATCCTTAATATTGCTAAGAAATACAGGATTAGGCTGGAATAAATTAGTGAGGTGATTAATTAAACTAGAAATATTTATCATTATTAAAAAGTGATATCTCAGGAAATCTAAATCTATCTTTTCAAATTCATGCTTAACCTGGACTAAATTTAATAGACTCACTTTAGTATAACTGACCTACAGCTCCAGTGTATAATGTAGACACTATGGAAAGCACAAGAATGTGATGGATTTTAGAGGAATGCAAGTGTGGATTTCTGAATTCATGTTTAATCTTACTTCACCTTGAATCTTACAGAAACAAAATGATTATCTGGAACCTCTATGAATCTTGGAATGAAATAGAAAATTCTCACATAATTGAATCTGGTTTGCATAATGTTGCAGCATACATGTATACATTCATGCATACTAAGCGATCTTCTGAATATATGTTTCTATCATTTTGATGGAGAAGGAGAGTAGTGATCTAGACGACTACCTACACATTATTTCTCTGTGCTCAGATGTTTCATTTTAAGTATGAAGAATTACTTTTTTTCTTGTGGGATAAAAGTTCATCTCACAATCACATGTCAAAAAGTGCAGCATTAGGCATACTTCAGGGAGAAAATTCATTAAAAATCACCCAAGTTGACTACCTGATGGACCAAAGAGCCCTGGTGGGATGAAGGCTGTGGAGATCACTCCTAATGAGTAGAAGGAAGCAAAATGGAGAGATCCATTGTGGCCCTCAGATGAATTCATACCTACGTCCTAAAAAAGCAAATTAGAGGCCAGTCCACCTTATCTAAAGAAGTAGGAATTGCCAAGAGAAAATTGACCACATAGCAGTCAATTAAGTGGATGTATTTTCCTCTCCTTCCTCATCTTACCAGCACATTGCTATAGGGAGGACTTAAGGAGAAAGAGGGATCAAGTTTCAGAGACAAAAAATGCCTCCCTCTCTCCCTACCTTCTAACACCTGCAGTAGGCAGGCCCCCAGCTCAAGTCTACATGGGGAGAAGATGATAATCAAGATGAAAGAAAACTTTTATAATGATTGAAGTGGACTTTAATCAGTGATTGAAAATTACTTACCAGAGATGTGAATAAAACCATTTTGATAGATCACAGTTGAAAGAAGTGATTGTAGAAAAACACACTCTTTGTGTTTACACCCCCAGTGAGCTGAGATTACTCAATAAACGAGCTTTATTGTGATTTTCATATTACATGGTCCCTAAACACAAGTCAGTTCCTTCTGGGGCTTAACGAGAGAAAGAACAATCTGTCGCATCTCTGGGACAAAAATTGTGTCAGACTTGCTGAGAGAAAATATGCCCATCTTCAACACAAATTCATCCTAAGGAATTTTCAAAAGTAATTTTGACTCTCGGTAATTTTTTTTCCTGCATGCTTTACCATACAAGCCATTTGTAAAATTCAACTTCTCTATGTAGTGCAACCAGCAAGTGGGCTGGTTTCATCATTGTTTTATTCATGAGGACATAGGCTGACTAACCTAGAATTTCAGCCTATTGTAGATGACCAATAATCACAATTTGCCTGCAGCTGAAGAGTTTCCAGGATGTGGGACTTTCAGTACTTAAATTAGGAAAGTCCTGGACAAATCAAAAAGAATTGGTCACCCATCTAGTTCTACTTAATCTTCAAGGAGTAACCAAAGTATCATTTCTTTCATTGCATCCTCTTCTCTATGTCTCAGAGTGCAGAAACATTTAGCAGCTTGATGTATTATTAAGATATTTATTTTTTTTAACTTTTTTTATTTATTTTTGAGAGACAGAGAGAGAGAGAGAAAGGCAGAAAGAGGGGGAGACACAGAATCTGAAGCAGGCTTCAGGCTCTGAGCTGTCAGCACAGAGCCTCGACGTGGGACTCGAACTTGTGAACTGCAGGTTGTGACCTGTTCCTAAGTCCGACGCTTAACTGACTGATCCACCCAGGTGCCCCACAGCTTTATGTATTATTAAAAGTAGAAAAGGGATGCTTGGGTGGCTCAGTCGGTTGAGCATCACTTCATCTTAGGTCATGATCTTGTTGTTAGAGACTTCCAGCCTCACAGTGGGCTCCCTGCTGTCAGCCTGTCATCATAGAGCCTGCTTCAGATCCTCTGTCCCCTTCTCTCCCTGACCTCCCCCGTTTGTGCGCATGCTCTCCCAAAAAATAAATAAAACATTTTTTTAAAAAGGTAAAAAAAAAGTAACAGCTTAATTTTTCCTATATTTAAGTGTATTGGTTTCTTATTGTTAATGTAACAAATTAACACACGTTTATTGGCTTAAAACAACACAAATTTGTTACATTACTACTTTAAAGTCAGAAGTCCAAAATGTATCTCGCTTTGCTAAAATTCAAGTGTTGCCAGAACTGTTGCTAATCCAGGATGTTCTAGAGAAGAATCCATTTCTTTGCCTTTTCCACAATCCAGAAACTGCCGCATTCCCTGGCTAATGGCTCTACCTGGCTCCAACTTCTGCTTCCATCATCACAACTCCTCTGACTCTGACTCTCTTCTCTTCACTTTACATGGACACTTTTGATTACACAGGACCAACCTGGACAATCCAGGATAATCTCTCTCATCAAGATCCTCCCTTAAATAGATCTGTAAAATCTCACATAACATGTACGGTAATATTTTCAGGTTCCAAAGTTATGACATCTTTGGGGGCCATCATTTCCCCTATAACATTAGGCATTAAGGAAGTGCTTTCAAAATTATTAATTGAATGCACAAAAAATATTGAAGCCACACAAGTTTCCAACAATCCCAAATTTCTACAGGACTATATGAGTTTAACACACTAAAAAACATTACATTTTCTATGACTTTTGGGATCAATTCGATTTGGCCTATTTTTTGTTATGTATCTTTACTTTTTGTTAGATGTCTATTCCTTCACCTTATAATGAGTCAGAAAAGATACTGTCCTTGATTCTCAAAATTTCAGAAGAATCAAGTTTATAACATCTTAGCATTTTACTTGCTTGAGACATAGAACTTCTAAAAACCTTTCCCACAAAATGTTCACAGCTGGAACCAGCTTAAAACAAAGACTATCCGGTGCGCCTGGGTGGCGCAGTCGGTTAAGCGTCAGACTTCAGCCAGGTCACGATCTCGCGGTCCGTGATTTCGAGCCCCGCGTCGGGCTCTGGGCTGATGGCTCAGAGCCTGGAGCCTGTTTCCGATTCTGTGTCTCCCTCTCTCTCTGACCCTCCCCCGTTCATGCTCTGTCTCTCTCTGTCCCAAAAATAAATAAACGTTGAAAAAAAAAATGAAAAAAAAAAAAAAACAAAGACTATCAGGGCACCTAGGTGACTCAGTTGGTTAAGTGTCAGACTCTTGGTTTCAGCTTAGGTCATGATCTCATGGTTCGTGAAGCCCTGTGTCAGGCTCCGTGCTGACAGTGTAAAGCCTGCTTGGGATTCTCTCTCTCTCTTCCTCTCTCTCTCTCCTTCCCCCATCCTTACTCTATCTCCCTCTCAAAATAAATAAAGTTTAAAAAAAAGAGAGAGAGAGAATCTCTTTTGATTCAATGTTTCCGTGGTGAATATTTTCAAGCTTTAATCCTACCTATTCGATAAATTCTGGTTATTTGTTAAAAACATGATATCTTTTCGGAAACCTGGGTGGCTCAGTCGATTAAGTGTCTAATTTTGGTTCAGGTCATGATCTCACAGTTCGTGAGTTCAAGCCCCTGGTCAGGCCCTGTGCTCAGAGCCTGGACCCTGCTTTAGATTCTGTGTCTCTCTCTCTCTCTGCAACTCCCTCATTTGCATTCTCTCTTTCTCTCAAAAGTAAACATGAAAAAAACTTTTTTTTTTAAACATGGTATCTTTTTACAGAGACACAGTATCCCTAGTAAATTAAAGATGTTCTTCTTCCTTCTTAACAGCAAATGGTAATTAGTCAAATTTAAGATCTTGTTCTTCTAACTCACTTTCACATTTAGAATTGGGGAGGTAAAAAATGGCTATCCCAGAGCAGAGTTCACTGTTACAGTAACTACTCTTAAAATCCTGTACAAATTCCAAGGCCCTTATTCCAAGGACAAGAAATTGTTATAAGTCTCTTCTTTCCCCTTCGTTCATTCATTTATTCACTAAATAAACATGTACCGACCTCACTATATGCTTGATGTCTCAAATAAATATAAAAACCTCTTAAGGCAGAAATGAGTAGTGATTAAAGCACGGGCTTTGAAAATAGGTTTGTTTTCAAATTCTTGATAAATTGAGCAAGTAGATGCTTACCTTTAGTCTGACCCTCCTAATTGATACAATTGTCATGAGGTCTCAATTAGCTAATACGTTGAAAAAACTTAGCACAGGGAATAAGATATCACTTAACTCTCTGCAGAAACTAACACAGTACTAAGCAAATAATTCATAAACCAAGTCTTTATTGTCTTATTAAATCATACCATATTGCCATCATATCTGCCATAAAGGATCCTAATGCAACTAGGTTTTTTATTCAGATTTTAAAATAAATCCCTCAACAATGTATTAATTACTGAAAGTAATTTATAAACTGAGACAATCTGGCTTGTTAGAGATATGACTTCTTACATTTTAATGTTATAAAATATCTCAATATTTTATTTAGTTCATAAAATCTGGGTATAGATTTCAAGCTTCTTTGTTGAATTTGCAGAAGCTGCCATATTCAGCACTTCTTAGAGCATCTATGAGTTTATCAGAATCTTCTTAGTGACAAAATAAAGCAAAGCTTACTTCTTTTGGGGTTTTAGAGGCAGGGAGAAAACTAAGATATATCTCATAATTTTAGATAAAACCGAACACTTGTTTAAGAATGAAAAATAGATCTCTACAACAGGCAAAAACTAAGCTCCAAGGATGTTAAAACAGCAAGACCAGCTGAAGTAACCAGAAGTGTGAGCCTAATATAGCCACAGAGAAGGTGATATCAACCATCTTATGGGAGGATGAACAGAAACTTGGATAGAATCAGAGAAAGAGGCAATGAAGAATGACTTTTGACATGCTTGTTTCTGTTGGTTAGTTAATTGGCTTGATCATGTTTAAGTATGTGATTCTAAGGCTCAGGGTTTGAGAATATCATCAGAACTACAGAATTTACGGGAGGAGGGAGGGAAGATGGTGGCGTAGGAGGACGCTGGGCTCACCGCGCATCCTGCTGATCACTTAGATTCCACCTACACTTGCCTAACTAACCCAGAAAACCACCAGAAGACTAAAAGAAGGGAGTGTCCGGAGCCAAGCGCAGAGGAGAGGCCCACAGAAGAGGGTAGGAAGGGCAGAGAGGCAGTGCGTGCTCCACGGACTGGCGGGAGGGAGCCGGGGTAGAGGGGCGGCCTGCCGGCCAAGCAGAGCCCCGAGTCTGGCTGGCAAAAGCGGAGGGGCCAGACTGAGTGTGTTCTGACAACAAGCACAACTTAGCATCTGGGAGGTCATAAGTTAACAGCTCTGCTCGGAGAGTGGGAGGGCTGGAGGACAACGGGAGGGAGACTTGCTGAGCCCCCTGACGACAGAGCTCAGTTTGTTGGGGAACAAAGGTGCTCACCAGCGCCATCTCCCTCGCCCATCCCCCAGCCAAAATCCCAAAGGGAACCAGTTCCTGCCAGGGAACTTGCTTGCTCCGCCTAAACACCCAACGCTGTGCTTCTGCGGAGCCAACCCTCTGGCAGCGGGTCTGACTCCCTCCCGCTGCCACAGGGCCCCTCCTGAAGTGGATCACCTAAGGAGAAGCAAGTTAAGCCTGCCCCTCCTGCCCCCGTGCACCTTGCCTACCCACCCCAGCTAATACGCCAGATCCCCAGCACCACAAGCCTGGCAGTGTGCAAGTAGCCCAGACGGGCCACGCCACACCACAGTGAATCCCGCCCCTAGGAGAGGGGAAGAGAAGGCACACATCAGTCTGACTGTGGCCCCAGCGGTGGGCTGGGGGCAGATGTCAGGTCTGACTGCGTCTCCACCCACCAACTCCAGTTATACACCACAGCACAGGGGAAGTGCCCTGCAGGTCCGCACCACTCCAGGGACTATCCAAAATGACCAAACGGAAGAATTCCCCTCAAAAGAATCTCCAGGAAATAACAACAGCCAATGAACTGATCAAAAAAGATTTAAATAATATAACAGAAAGTGAATTTAGAATAATAGTCATAAAATTAATCGCTGGGCTTGAAAACAGAATAGAGGACAGCAGAGAATCTCTTGCTACAGAGATCAAGGGACTAAGGAACAATCAGGAGGAGCTGAAAAACGCTTTAAACGAAATGCAAAATAAAATGGAAATGACGACGGCTCAGATTGAAGAGGCAGAGGAGAGAATAGGTGAACTAGAAGATAAATTTATGGAAAAAGAGGAAGCTGAGAAAAAGAGAGATAAAAAAATCCAGGAGTATAAGGGGAAAATTAGAGAACTAAGTGATACACTAAAAAGAAATAATATACGCATAATTGGTATCCCAGAGGAGGAAGAGAGAGGGAAAGGTGCTGAAGGGGTACTTGAAGAAATCATAGCTGAGAACTTCCCGGATCTGGGGAAGGAAAAAGGCATTGAAATCCAAGAGGCACAGAGAACTCCCTTCAGACGTAACTTGAATCGATCTTCTGCACGACATATCATAGTCAAACTGGCAAAATACAAGGATAAAGAGAAAATTCTGAAAGCAGCAAGGGATAAACGTGCCTTAACTTATAAAGGGAGACCTATAAGACTCGTGACTGATCTCTCTTTTGAAACTTGGCAGGCCAGAAAAGATTGGCACGAGATCTGCAATGTATTGAACAGAAAAAATATGCAGCCGAGAATCCTTTATCCAGCAAGTCTGTCATTTCGAATAGAAGGAGAGATAAAGTTCTTCCCAAACAAACAAAAACTGAAGGAATTTGTCACCACTAAACCATCCCTACAAGAGATCCTAAGGGGGATCCTGTGAGACAATGTACCAGAGACATCGCTACAAGCATGAAACCTATGGACATCACAATGACTCTAAACCCATATCTTTCTATAATAACACTGAATGTAAATGGATTAAATGTGCCAACCAAAAGACATAGGGTATCAGAATGGATAAAAAAACAAGACCCATCTATTTGCTGTCTACAAGAGACTCATTTTAGATCTGAGAACACCTTCAGATTGAGAGTGAGGGGATGGAGAACTATTTATCATGCTACTGGAAGCCAAAAGAAAGCTGGAGTAGCCATACTTCGATCAGACAAACTAGACTTTAAATTAAAGGCTGTAACAAGAGATGAAGAAGGGCATTATATAATAATTACAGGGTCTATCCATCAGGAAGAGCTAACAATTATAAACGTCTATGTGCCGAATACAGGAGCCCCCAAATATATAAAACAATTACTGATAAACATAAGCAACCTTATTGATAAGAATGTGGTAATTGCAGAGGACTTTAACACTCCACTTACAGAAATGGATAGATCATCTAGACACACGGTCAATAAAAAAACAAGGGCCCTGAATGACACATTGGATCAGATGGACTTGACAGATATATTTAGAACTCTGCATCCCAAAGCAACAGAATAGACTTTCTTCTCGAGTGCACATGGAACATTCTCCAAGGTAGATCATATACTGGGTCACAAAACAGCCCTTCATAAGTATACAAGAATTGAAATTATACCATGCATACTTTCAGACCACAATGCTATGAAGCTTGAAATCAACCACAGGAAAAAGTCTGGAAAACCTCCAAAGGCATGGAGGTTAAAGAACACCCTACTAAAGAATAAGTGGGTCAACCAGGCAATTAGAGAAGAAATTAAAAAATATATGGAAACAAACGAAAATGAAAATACAACAATCCAAACGCTTTGGGACGCAGCGAAGGCAGTCCTGAGAGGAAAATACATTGCAATCCAGGCCTATCTCAAGAAACAAGAAAAATCCCCAATACAAAATCTAACAGCACACCTAAAGGAAATAGAAGCAGAACAGCAAAGGCAGCCTAAACCCAGCAGAAGAAGAGAAATAATAAAGATCAGAGCAGAAATAAACAGTACAGAATCTAAAAGAACTGTAGAGCAGATCAACGAAACCAAGAGTTGGTTTTTTGAAAAAATAAACAAAATTGACAAACCTCTAGCCAGGCTTCTCAAAAAGAAAAGGGAGATGACCCGAATAGATAAAATCATGAATGAAAATGGAATTATTACAACCAATCCCTCAGAGACACAAACAATTATCAGCGAATACTATGAAAAATTATATGCCAACAAATTGGACAACCTGGAAGAAATGGACAAATTCCTAAACACCCACACTCTTCCAAAACTCAATCAGAAGGAAATAGAAAGCTTGAACAGACCCATAACCAGCGAAGAAATTGAATCCGTTATCAAAAATCTCCCAACAAATAAGAGTCCAGGACCAGATGGCTTCCCAGGGGAGTTCTACCAGACGTTTAAAGCAGAGATAATACCTATCCTTCTCAAGCTATTCCAAGAAATAGAAAGGGAAGGAAAACTTCCAGACTCATTCTATGAAGCCAGTATTACTTTGATTCCTAAACCAGACAGAGACCCAGTAAAAAAAGAGAACTACCGGCCAATATCCCTGATGAATATGGATGCAAAAATTCTCAATAAGATACTAGCAAATTGAATTCAACAGCATATAAAAAGAATTATTCACCATGATCAAGTGGGATTCATTCCTGGGATGCAGGGTTGGTTCAACATTCGCAAATCAATCAACGTGATACATCACATTAATAAAAGAAAAGAGAAGAACCATATGATCCTGTCAATCGATGCAGAAAAGGCCTTTGACAAAATCCAGCACCGTTTCTTAATAAAAACCCTTGAGAAAGTCGGGATAGAAGGAACATACTTAAAGATCATAAAAGCCATTTATGAAAAGTCCACAGCTAACATCATCCTCAATGGGGAAAAACTGAGAGCTTTTTCCCTGAGATCAGGAACATGACAGGGATGCCCACTCTCACTGCTGTTTTTTAACATAGTGTTGGAAGTTCTAGCATCAGCAATCAGACAACAAAAGGAAATCAAAGGCATCCAAATTGGCAAAGATGAAGTCAAGCTTTCGCTTTTTGCAGATGACATGATATTATACATGGAAAATCCGATAGACTCCACCAAAAGTCTACTAGAACTGATACATGAATTCAGCAAAGTCTCAGGATACAAAATCAATGTACAGAAATCAGTTGCATTCTTATGCACTAACAATGAAGCAACAGAAAGACAAATAAAGAAACTGATCCCATTCTCAATTGCACCAAGAAGCATAAAATACCTAGGAATAAATCTAACCAAAGATGTAAAAGATCTGTATACTGAAAACTATAGAAAGCTTATGAAGGTAATTGAAGAAGATTTAAAGAAATGGGAAGACATTCCCTGCTCATGGATTGGAAGAATAAATATTGTCAAAATGTCAATACTACCCAAAGCTATCTACACATTCAATGCAATCCCAATCAAAATTGCACCAGCATTCTTCTCGAAACTAGAACAAGCAATTCTAAAATTCATATGGAACCACAAAAGGCCCCGAATAGCCAAAGTAATTTTGAAGAAGAAGACCAAAGCAGGAGGCATCACAATCCCAGACTCTAGCCTCTACTACAAAGCTGTCGTCATCAAGACAGCATGGTATTGGCACAAAAACAGACACATAGACCAATGGAATAGAATAGAAACCCCAAAACTAGACCCACAAACGCATGGCCAACTCATCTTTGACAAAGCAGGAAAGAACATCCAATGGAAAAAAGACAGTCTCTTTAACAAATGGTGTTGGGAGAACTGGACAGCAACATGCAGAAGGTTGAAACTAGACCACTTTCTCACACCATTCACAAAAATTAACTCAAAATGGATAAAGGACCTGAATGTGAGACAGGAAACCATCAAAACCTTAGAGGAGAAAGCAGGAAAAGACCTCTCTGACCTCAGCCGTAGCAATCTCTTACTCGACACATCCCCAAAGGCAAGGGAATTAAAAGCAAAAGTGAATTACTGGGACCTTATGAAGATAAAAAGCTTCTGCACAGGAAAGGAAACAACCAACAAAACTAAAAGGCAACCAACGGAACGGGAAAAGATATTTGCAAATGACATATCGGACAAAGGGCTAGTATCCAAAATCTATAAAGAGCTCACCAAACTCCACACCTGAAAAACAAATAACCCAGTGAAGAAATGGGCAGAAAACATGAATAGACACTTCTCTAAAGAAGACATCCGGATGGCCAACAGGCACATGAAAAGATGCTCAACGTCGCTCCTCATCAGGGAAATACAAATCAAAACCACACTCAGATATCACCTCACGCCAGTCAGAGTGGCCAAAATGAACAAATCAGGAGACTATGGATGCAGGAGAGGATATGGAGAAACGGGAACCCTCTTGCACTGTTGGTGGGAATGCAAATTGGTGCAGCCACTCTGGAAAACAGTGTGGAGGTTCCTCAAAAAATTAAAAATAGACCTACCCTATGACCCAGCTATAGCACTGCTAGGAATTTACCCAAGGGATACAAAAGTACTGATGCATAGGGGCACTTGTACCCCAATGTTTATAGCAACACTCTCAACAATAGCCAAATTATGGAAAGAGCCTAAATGTCCGTCAACTGATGAATGGATAAATAAATTGTGGTTTATATACACAATGGAGTACTACGTGGCAATGAGAAAGAATGAAGTATGGCCCTTTGTAGCAACGTGGATGGAACTGGAGAGTGTGATGCTAAGTGAAATAAGCCATACAGAGAAAGACAGATACCATAAGTTTTCACTCTTATGTGGATCCTGAGAAACTTAACAGAAACCCATGGGGGAGAGGAAGGAAAAAAAAAAAGAAAGAGCTTAGAGTGGGAGAGAGCCAAAGCATAAGAGACTCTTAAAAACTGAGAACAAACTGAGGGTTGATGGGGGGTGGGAAGGAGGGGAGGGTGGGTGATGTGTATTGAGGAGGGCACCTTTTGGGATGAGCACTGGGTGTTGTATGGAAACCAATTTGACAATAAATTTCATATATTGAAAAAAAAAAAAAAAGAACTACCGAATTTACGATTCTCTTTTTGTCCCCAGTCAAGTCAATATATATAATATCTCATGAAGGTGCATACCTACATGCTTGGCTTGGTCTTCTGGCTGGCATTGCTGCTTGGGGGAAATGGTGTTCTGGAAGGAGGCAAAAGCGCAAGGGCTCCTGGTGCCAGATTTGAGCACTTAGAACAGCTACCCTTACTCTGCACAAGAGTGCTATACCCAACCAGAAGAGAAATACCCCACGTAGTCAACAGATTTATTAAGTAATTTTAGATAATTCTGCAATTTGGTGTTTGTTATTAAAAGTCACAGCAACCGGGGCGCCTGGGTGGCGCAGTCGGTTGGGCGTCCGACTTCAGCCAGGTCACGATCTCGCGGTCTGTGAGTTCGAGCCCCGCGTCGGGCTCTGGGCTGATGGCTCAGAGCCTGGAGCCTGTTTCCGATTCTGTGTCTCCCTCTCTCTCTACCCCTCCCCCGTTCATGCTCTGTCTCTCTCTGTCCCAAAAACAAATAAACGTTGAAAAAAAAATAAAAAAAAAATAAAAGTCACAGCAACCAATGAGACTCTTTGGAATAGTTCTATGCTATTCTATAAACTGGACAGAAGATATGAATTCTGTAAAATCATTTCTGGCATACTATTTTAAGCTAACATGGCATTTTTTTGAGAAATCTGGTAAGTCTAATAATCAGCAAATCAAGTTACATAAAGTAATGGAAGACCGCTATATATAGAATGCACATGGCTGAGTCACAACTACCAGAATGAAGTATATATTGTGAAATAATTATAACAGGTTTAATTCCTAGATATAAAACATGTCAAGTCAGTAAGACACATAGAAAAATGGAAGAGGTGAAGAGGAAGAGGCTATAGAGGGCCATGTTCTAAAGACATGTTCTTAAAGACATCCAGCTGACATTCAATGGAAAGGAGCAGAGTGTCTGTCCAAAGCTGATGAGACAGGCACTTAGCCTGTCTCCTGGCAATAAAGCCCTGTCTTAATATTAGTGATGTTATCATGAGAAAATCCATAAATTAACAAAATAAACTAATTTGACCTAAGATGATATCACAAGGGGATGGATTAGGGCTGCAAATAAAAGAATCTCAAAACTTTTTGAAAACTCAAGCTTTGTTACTTTTCCAGCTGATACTGTCATCTGCCTAGAGGTTTATAAACCCATTTACTTCACGTGTGGGTTGTATGGCTCCATAAGAAGAAAGTCTAGAGTTAAAAAGTGGTGGGATTAATGTTCTAGGAATGGTGATTTCTGTGACATAGAGTTCCTTACCAGACACTCTGGAAATTACTGTTTACTTTGCTTGCCTAATGGTGTCACTGAGAAATATCAAGCGCTAATCCTCAAAACAGAAATTAGAATCAATGCCCAACATATTGAAGTGAAATGATCATTCTTGAAATACCCAGAAAGGGAAGTATCTTAATAGTCCATTTCTTCCAAATGTTCCAATACTGATATTTTGCCTGATCCTGTAAGTCTGCAATAAAGGCATACATATATAGTTGAACAAGAATATACAACTATTTGTACTCTCCTAATGCGGTTTGCCATAATCTTCTGGTTGACACTGTATCAGGGATCCTCATAATAAAGAGCAAATCAGTAACTACTTCAAATCCAAAATTAAATATGAGCAATCAATTTCTCTTAGAAAGGGTGAATTTTTATAATTTGTTTTTGCCTTATCCTTGCTCAAATAAATTTTCATGTGAAGTTTATAGAGAATCTTTTGTGGCGATAGTCAGGTATTACAACAACACATTCCTCTCCTTTAATGGTACATACACATATGGGTAAAATGACAAGTGCTCAGATTGACTCAGTTCATGGTTTGTGCCCTTAAAATTTGTGAAACATAATCACTCCATTCATCATTTGCAAAAATGAAATTTTAATCTTCTATAGCAGGAAATTAGGTGGCTGAAGGTTAGAAGTACAAATCCGTCTTCTACTAATAAGGTATTAAGAAGCACAAGCAAACAGTACACTAGCTTCTCCTAAACTACAGACACAAAGAAGTGGTAAGCCACATGAAATATTCACCATCAGGACTTTCGAGGTAGGCAGATTCACAACAACAGCACACAAGCTTTGTCAGGAATCGTTGAGAGATTGAAAGCATACTTAAAGGATTTATTAAAGCAATAGAAGCAACCTCAACTCTAGTTACCATGATTGCAGGGATTTTTATGGCCATGTATTTAATCTTCCTGTGCTGTAACAGATAAGTTATACTTTCAACTGATTTGTGTACAAAGAGTTTCTCAATCTTTTCTAGTACTATATAGTACTGAGGTGTCACTTTTTGACTTGCTAAGCGAAGCATTAATAGGACTCTCAGCAGAATAGGCAATAAATATAAAGGTTTAATGTTGCAATGATTTATGCTGTAGGGAATATTGGCTTAGATTATAAGGTATGATTATCTTTTATAATAAGAAATTATGAGAGAAATAGAATGTCGGCAAAAGTACTTTCTAATGCTCTCTTATCGGTGAGATCTTTTTACATGAATATATTGGAGGTATAATCTCGATTTGCTGAATAGTAAAGGTGATTTAAATAGATGCTCAATAAAATACTGCTGTTCTTAGAGAGGGTTTTTTTACGGATTGACATTGGTCTTTTAGTATTCGACCATCTCATTCAGCTATAGTATTTCATTGGAAAAATAATTTGTTTGGTGAATGTTTTATGAGTGGATTAAAACAGCAGACAATTCTTGTAGTAATGGGAACCAGAATAAAAGACCATTATACCACTCACCCCTTATAAACACCAGGTGGTAATAGGTTTATGTATAAAGTAACATGAGTTCCTAGCATTTTAGGAATGCTACTATTTTTTGCACACTGATTAATTATCTTTTGCTGCCAAATAAATTACCCCCAAATTTTGTGACTTTAAACAACATTTTTAATCTCACAGTTTCTGTACATCAGAATCCAAGTACAACTTAGGTGTCTGTGACTCAACATTTCTCAATGAAGGTTTGTAGTCAAGCTGTAGGCCATGCCTTTGCACTTCTGTGAAGGCTCAAGTGCAATGCAAGATTTGTGTCCAAACTCACTTGCGTGATTGTTGGAAGGCTTTATTTAGTTCTTCACAAGATTTTAACCATGGTCCTTATTTCCTCATAATGTGTTGAAGCTCAGGGACTTAGTTCCTCATTAAATGTTTTGGACTGCTTGACAGGGCATCATTTACCCTCAATATATTCAAATTATTGAGCATGTAATAAATGGACTATGAAGTCTTCTAAGAGTCTGCCTTACCCAACTATTCATTCAAAATTATTTGAAATAGTACACAAAAGCCCGTATTGGAAAGATTTGAGATTTGAGCCTAGTATCTTCAAAACATTTTTTTAATGTGTGTTAGGTATATATAATTAAATTGCTCTGGATATTCAATTATTTATAATGCAAAACATACGGATCCATTGTCACCATAAGCATTTAGCCTTGCAACCACCTGATCCCATTTGGGGTTTGAAAATATGTTCAACACAGTTATACTTTAGATGTGACATTCATAACTATAATTGCATCGAAGGATGAAGGTTCCTATTAAAAAGCCCTAAAGTTTAAATTTTAGAGAAATACTCCAAAAGGTATGTAATACAAGTGAAGGTCAAGAGTGGTTGTGTATGGATGCAAGTATTCAATAAATGTGGTATTCTTTCTCTTCTGGAAGGACTGTATGACAAAGGAGGGTTATGACTTCTAATACAACATTAAACAAAGTTAGGAGAAAACTTTAAGATGGGAAAACCAGTCCTTAGATTTGTCTCTCAAATTTCTGCACAAATATCCCACAATAACACAGATCCTTAACTAGGAAGCATTTCTTCTTTGAATTTATATCTACTGCATTCTTCTTTGAGCTATCACTAACATATACATCAACTATTAACAGTAACTATCATATTAATTTAAGAAATTAAATGGTAAGCTAGATAATTTCTTTGTTTTTTAGATCACTAATGTAAAGGATATTGTGTTTTTCTAGTCAGTTTTTCTAGTATAGTTCCCTTCAGTGCAACCTGGAGATAGATAAGAATGTAGAATCTTTCCTGTTAGAAATAAACAAAATACTACATAGTAACATATTTCATTACAGAGAATCCTCTCTTTGTCTCAACTTGCTATGAAGTTAATGCATTTTTCTGAATGCATACTACACAGCTAGATACATAGATATAGATATCTCTAACAGTACAGGCCTCTACCATCATTACATATAAAATGGTAAAACTGCACTGAAAAACAAATGATACAGGTTTTGTGTGTACATCTTTTTAGATAACTGAACTTTCCCATCTTGTACTTGAAGCCATATGTTAATAAGCTTTACGTGAAAGCACAAATCCTGTACCTAGAAGAGAAACAGCCACATAAAAACACGTTTTTGTGCTAAATGAATAATAAATTATAGGTTAGGTGTTTCTTTAATTTTAGAAGATGCATAATTTAGGATGATAAATAATTAACATATCAAAGCATTCTAATTTAACTGATGCACAAGAACAGCTAAGACATGAAGTATCCTGTTTGTGCGTAAAATACATCTTCATAGTAGAGAAATATAGCAGCTTTTTATTACTAACAATTATGATTTCCAAAGGGTAATTTCAGCTTATCACTTTAAAATATTAGGAAATGTCACAAAGTTCCATTTCTTATATGGGATATGTAAGTACAAAATGGTGGAAGGCAGAAAGAAAGGTGTAATTAGAACTGTGTTATTAAAATCTAACATCTAACTTGGCTTATTTTGTTGAAGTATGATTTTTGAATGGCATTTTCATTTTCATTTCTATACATGTTCCTCCTCCACTCTAAGTCTACTCTGTAACCACGAAAAAAAAATCCTTATTTTGTAATCGTCAACTTTAGTAGATATTAAAACAGTGCTCTATAAATCTAGTGTGTACTGAGAATAATATAGGTGTTTATATTTAAACTGGTGACTATCTAAAGAAAGCTTTCTGGTTTTTTGGTTGTTTGTTTGCTTTTTACCTGAGGTTGAAGTTCAACTAGTTAGAAACCAATGAGGATCTTGGACCACTTAGTTTCCATGTTCAAATTAACACTGATACACGTTGTGTCCTTGACAACAAACAACCAAACAAACAAAAAACCTCTCTATTGTTCTGAAACACAAATTGCTGTCATTATCACTTCATATTGTTTTTGTTTGTTTTAATTAAAGCAATCATTATGAAATAGTTTCTTTTACTACTACTGAAACACTAGATGCTCTACATACTTCAAACAAACAAACAAACAAACAAACAAAAGAATGGTAAATGATAATTAGTTAATTTCAAGGAAACCTTACTGGAAAAAACCATATACATCACAGTGTGAATAAGAGTCAGAAGCAAAATAAGACAGAAGTCAAAAAACACCCTCTATGTATAAAAACACTCTGTCTTTTGAGTGTAAAAGAAGAAATTGGAGGATTGCTTTTCCTAGAACATTTGTCATATCAGCGAAAATACAAGACTGTCTAGAAATGTACCAGGAGCTAGCTCCCAATAAGCATAACAGGTCTTGTAGTAAGTACATGTTGGCTTAGACAGGAAACATCAGGAATACAGACCAGACCTAGGATGTGAAATTTAATTTATTGCCAAACAACATCTAGAAAGAATGACATTGAAAGCCAAGGAATTTCAAAATAAACTCTACTTTTAAAATAAAGACATTGGTCCTTTTTCACATTTTAATGCCCTTTTAAGTTCAGGGGTCTTACTGAAATGGAAGAAAACTAGGTAATGTGAATATAATGTGAATACTTTCAATATATTCATATAGGATGAGTCAATCTTAAAATTGTCATTCTTCCCTTTCAGAAAGTCAAGTAGGCATTCAGGGACAACTAGGGCAACAGAGATATACACTCTCTGATCACAATAAATTAGAACTAGAAATCAATAAAAAATTTTAGGAACTTAAAAATAGACACATAGATCAATGGAATAGAACAGAAAACCCAGAAATAAAACTACAGTTACATGGTCAATTTTTGACAAAGGAGGAATGAATATATAATGGGAAAAAGAGAGTTTCCTCAACAAGTGGTACTGGAAAAACTGGACAGACACACACAAAAGAATGAAACCAGACCACTTTATTTCACCATACACAAAAATAAATTAAAAATAGATTAAAGATCTAGATATAAGACCTGAAACCATAAAAGTCCTTAAAGATAGCATAGGCATTAATCTCTCTTACATTGGATGTAGCAACATTTTTCTAGATGTCTCCTGAGGCAAGGTAAATAAAAGGAAAAATAAACTACTGGGACTATATAAAAAAAAAAAAGGCTTCTGCACAGTGAAGGAAACAATCAACAAAACTAAAAGGCAACCTACAGAAAGGGAGAAGATATTTGCAAATGACATAGCCAATAAAGGATTAGTATCCAAAATGTATAAAGAACTTATAAAACTCAATACCCAAAAAACAAGTGATCCAATAAAAATGGGCAGAAGACATTAACAGACATTTCTCCAATGAAGACATCCGGATGGCCAACAGAACACACGAAAAGATACTCAACATTACTCATCATCAAGGAAACGCAAATCAAAACCACAATATCACCTAACATCTGTTCAAATAACTAACATCAGAAATACAAGAAACAAGTGTTGGCAAGAATATGGAAAAAAAAGGAACTCTTGTGCACTGTTGGTGGGACTGCAAACTGGTGCAGCCACCATGGAAGACAGTATGGAGGTTCCTCAAAAAATTAAAAATAGAAATTCCCTATAATCCAGTAATCATACTACTGGGTATTTACCAAAGCAATACAAAAACACTAAATCAAAGGGATACATGCACCTGTATATTTATAGCAGCATTACTTACAATAGTCAAACTATGGAAGAAAACCAAGTGTGCATCAAAAGATGAATAAAAAAATAATACATTATGTATACATATATATGTGTATATTGGATATGTGTACACACACACACAAGAAATTTCTCATTCATAAAAAATGAATGAGGGGCACCTGGGTGGCGCAGTCGGTTAAGTGTCCGACTTCAGCCAGGTCACGATCTCGCGGTCCGTGAGTTCGAGCCCCGCGTCGGGCTCTGGGCTGATGGCTCAGAGCCTGGAGCCCGTTTCCGATTCTGTGTCTCCCTCTCTCTCTCTGCCCCCCCCCCCGTTCATGCTCTGTCTCTCTCTGTCCCAAAAATAAATAAACGTTGAAAAAAAAATTAAAAAAAAATGAATGAAATATTGCCACTTACAACAGCATGGATGGAGCTAGAGAGTATAACGCTAAGCAAAATAAATCAGTCAGAAAAAGAAAAATACTGTATGGTTTCACTCATATGCTGAATTTAATAAACAAAACAAATGAGCAAAGGAATACAGAGAGAGAGAGAGAGAGAGAGAGAGAAACCAAGAAATAGGCAATAAACTAATAGTTGCCAGAAGAGGGGCGGGTGGGGGTTGGGGGAAATAGTGGATGAGGATTAAAGAATATACTTATGATGCTGAAACAAAATAAAATAAAATGATAAAAAATTAAAAAAAGAACAAAACAAAAACAGCCTTTAATTTTTGAGCAGTTTTATGTTATAAACAAAACTCAGCATAAAGTATAGAGTTCCCATATGCTTTCCACCAAACACATTCACAAGTCACCCTGCCACCACCCCTTCACCCCCGTTTCACCTGAGTAGTTCATTCATTACAATCAGTGGACCTACAATGGCACAAAAATATCATCCAAAGTCTACATTTTTCATTGGGTACTCTTGGTGTTGTACATTATATTGGTTTGGAAATATGTTAATTTCATGTACCCACCATTACAGTATCATACAGAATGGCTTCACTGCCCTAAAACTTCCGTGTTCTCTACTTATTCATCCCTACGTCCCTCTCAACACCTGGAACTACTTATCTTTTTCACTGTCTCCATAGTTTCGTCTTTTCCAGATCATCATATAATTGGAATCATACAGTATGTAGCCTTCTCATATTAGCATCTTTCACTAATATGAATTTAAGCTTCCTGCATGTGTTTCCATGGTTCAGTAGCTCATTCCTTTTTAAGTGCTGAATAATATTCTATCATCTATGTGTATCCCAGTTCATATATCCATTCACCTACTGAAGGACATCTTGCTTTCTCCCACGTTTTGACAATTATGTATAAAATAGCGATAAGCATCAGTGTGCAGTATTTGTGTGGATGTAAGATTTCAGTTCACTACAGGAAGTAACAAGAAGCAAAACTGTTGGATCATGTGGCAAGAATACAGTTAGTTTTGCAAGAAATTGCCAATGCCTTCTAAAGTGGTGGTATCATTTTGCTTTCCCACCAACAGTGAATGAGAGTTCCTGTCGCTGCACATCCTTGCCAGCATTTGGTGGCAGTGTTTCATCAGTGTTTTGAATTTTCACCATCTAATAGGTGTGTGGTGGTCTCCTGTTATTTTACTCTGCAAATCCCTGGTGACATATGAAGTTGAATGTCTTTTCAGGTATTTCCTGCCATCTATATTTTCTTTGGAGAGGTGTCTCTTCAGGTCTTTGCCCATTTTTTAACTGTTTCCCCCCTCCCTCTATTGAGTTTTAAGAGTTGTTTGCATATTTTAAATAACAGTCCTATATCATAAGTGTCTTTTTCAAATATTTTCTCCCAGTCTATAATTTGTCTTCTCATTCTCTTGACAGTGTCATTCCCAGGGATGAAGTTCTACTTTTAATGAAGTACAGCTTATCAATTATTTATTTCATGGAATGTACCTTTGGTGTTGTATCTAAAAAGTCATCACTATACCAAAAGTCATGTAGATTTTTATCTGTATTATCTTGAAAGAGTTTTTATACTTTTGTATTTTACATTTAAGCCCATGATTCATACTGTGTAAACTTTCGTAAGGATATAAAATCTGTGTATAGATTTATTTGCATGTGGATGTCCAATTAGCTGTTTAAACACCATTTGTTGAACAAACTATTTTTCTCCATGTATTGCCTTTACTCCTTTGATGAAGTTCATTTGACTATATGTGCATTGGTCTATTTTGGGCTCCCTGTTCTGTTCAACTGATCCAATTGTCTATTTCTTCACCAACACTAAACTATCTGATTACTCCAGCTTTAGAGTAGGTCTTGAGGTCAGATATGTTACTCCTCCAAATTTGTTCTTCAATATTTTCTAGGCTTTTCTGGCGCTTTTGTGTCTCCACATAAATTGCAGAGTCAGTTTGTCGATATTCATAGAATAAATTTCTGGGACTACAGTGAATCTATAAATTATGTTAGAAAAAAATATTTGACAATATTGTGTTTTCCTATATGTGAACACAAAATAGCTCTCCATTTAATTTTCCTTTGATTTCTTTCATCAGACTTTTGTAGTTTTGCTCTTATATATCATGTGCATTTTTAATTTATACCTAGGTATTTTATTTTGGAGGGGAGTCTAATATAAATGGTATTGCATTTTTGTGTTTCAAATTCCATTTGTTCATTGATGGTGTACATAGAAGTCACTAACTTTCTGACATCAAATTTGTAACCTAACCCTTCCTATAATTATTTCTTAGTACCAGGATTTTTTTAAACAAATACTTTCATATTTTCTACATATACAATTACATCGTCTACAAAGACAGTTTTATTTATCCCTTCCCAAAATATAATTTTATTTCCTTTTCTTCTCTTACTGCATTAACTAGCATTTCCAGTGTGATACTGAAATGGAGTTATGAAAGAGGACACTCGTGTCATGTTCCTGATCCTGCATAAATAGAAAAAAGTGCTGTGGGCATTAATAAGTATGTGTTTAAAAAGGTTTAAAGAGGGGAGGCTGGGTGGCTCAGTTGGTTAAACGTCTGACTTTGGCTCAGGTCATGATCTCATAGTTTGTGGGTTCAAGCTCCGGGGCTTGGAGCCTATTTCTGATTCTATGTCTCCCCCTCTGTCCTTCCTCTATTCACATTCTCTGTCTCTCTCTCAAAATGAATACGTTAAAAAATATATATTCAAAAATCATTTAAAAATTTTTTTCAAGAATAGGGTGCTTGGTGGCTCAGTTAGTTACGCATTCAACTCTTGATTTCAACTCAGGTCATGACCCAGGGTCTTGGGATCCAGACCAGTGTCAGGCTCTGTGCTGAGCATGGAGACTGCTTAAGATTCTCATTCTTTCCCTCTCCTTCTCCCTCTCTCTATCTCTGTCTCTCCTTCTGCCCCTCTCCCCCACTTGTGCCCTCTCTCTTTCTAAAATAATAAATAAATAAATAAATAAATAAATAAATAAATGTTTAAAGAAGAAATGTTGAAAAATCTTTTCACCTAAATAGATCTTGAAGAGAAGAATGCAAGTAGAAAATGGGAGGTAACTAAGTGGACTTTCCTTTCAAGAGCTATAATTTATTTTCATATATTAAAATAAAAAACAATAAGTAATATTTAAATCCTTATTTATGGAGGCTACAGAAGCAAAGAATTCTAGAGCAGGAAGTGCCTAAATTATGATCATAATATTTGTCTTATATTGTAAATAACTGTGCTATTTGCATAATAGCTCTTGAGTGTATACTCAGTGCTGTAGTAAGACCTAGAAAGATGAATAGACAACTGGCAATCTCAAAGGACGCTAGAGTATGTCTATATAAAATAACATATAATAATGTTGAATGAAAAAAAAAGAAGGTGGCAACAGAATGGCAGAAACAGATTAGTGATATCTAGACTGAATGTCCTAAGCAGATTTTTGCTCTTAAAGTATGTTCAATTTAGAAGCTCTCATTGCATAGTGTCACTTAGAGAAATCCCTGCTAGATCTGACAGGAGGAGAATGGACCTAACTAAAGGTACACATGTTCTGATAGCAATTCTTGTGGCTATCTAGAGAAGAGCTCAGCCACCAATTCTGATACCAATTCCTACTAGAAAAGAGTACACACTATCTCCATATCCATAATTATGTGAATAGAAAGAGTCACTTTTATAGTCTGTTTCTATACTAGCCTTTCAAGTTTTTATTCATCCACCTATAAATTGCTGCATATTTCTGCCAGATTCTCTGCTCAGCTGCTCCTTTGATCTCCCATCTGTTCGTTTCTTTCTCTCTGATTGAAGAAACAAGAAGTATTTGTGGCTATGTATTCCACGGAGAAGCCACAAGACAAAAGACGGATGTGGATGAATGAAAAGATTTTAGCCTAAAGTGCCTTTTTCTGAAAATACTTGAAATCATGTTGATTTGATTTTCTGTGAAGAATAGAATGATCAGATGCCATATTTTAAAAGACTGTCTCATTTTTAACCATTCTGCTACAGTATTCTGAAACTTCATTATACCTTGAAAAGGACAGCAATGTTTAGCAGATGAAATGGTTTTTAATACCCTTTAATGGCTTCCCTTTGCACCTGGAATAAAATCTAAATTTTTCTCAGGGCCAAAACATTCTATGTGATCCATCATCACTTGCCTCTTTTGTTCACAATTCTCCAAACATACTGGCCTGTTTCAGTTTGCTGAACACATTGTACCCATTTTCATCTTGAGATTCGCCTACATTCAGTTCATTTGCCTGAAACAATCTTTTCTCACACTTGTCATGGATGACTTCTCAGCCCTCTGGTCTCAGCTCAGGTGTCACTTTCACTCCCCCCCTCTCCCGCCCGCCTAAAATAAGTCCCTCCTGTCTTGTCTTGTGAAAGAGATGTAGTGGAATGATTAAGAATATAAGATCTATATTACAATAACAGTTTTAATACCTAGTCTGCCATCAATAACGTTGTAGGCAACCAACGGCAGCCTTCCTATGCTTCAGTTTCATAATTTACAAAATGGAGATGATGATAATGTCCCATAGAGTTGTTAGGTTAAATAAACTAATAAAGTTAAGCACTTCAGTGCCTAGAAGAAGAGAAACACTCAATAAATATTTGTTATCATATCTTAGCAATCTGTTTGTTTCTTCCAAATTTCTTATAACAACATGGATATCTTTTCCATCTGTCTACCATGCTACCTTTCAGGGTTTCTGAGGGCAAGGATTGTATTAACCTTGTTTCATCCTTATTTCCCCAATCCAAAAAAGCATCTCACATAACAGGGTTCAGTGACTGTTTATTGCATGATCAAATGCGTGACAGATTTCTGTGAGAATTATTGTAATATCCTGTCTATTAGTGGGTTGAACTTGTGAGTGTAATCTCTTCCTCTCTTTATTAATCAAAGTTTTCTCTTAGGAACTGACATCATCACTTGGGGAACCTGAGTGGCTCAGTTGGTTAAATGTCAGATTCTTGACTTCAGCTCAGGTCATAGTCCCACAGTTCCTGAGATCGAGCCCCATGTCAGGCTCTGCACTGACAGCGTGGAGCCTGCTTGGGATTCTCTCTCTCCCCGTCTGTCTGCCCCTCCTCTGCTCGCTCTCTCTCTCTCTCTCTCCAAAAAAAAAAAAAAAAAAACACATAAATAAACATTAAAAAAAAGAGAGAGAACTGACATTGTCATTCCTTAGATTTGGGAACTTACCGCTGACCAGTGTGGTTTCTTGTGTAATGCAACTAGCTTTTCCTGTGGCATGAATGAAATGCATCCCTCTCTGTCTCAAATACCAGGCCATCTATATGATGAATGCTTCCAAAAGAAGGGGCAAAACCCATGTTTAAAGGCAAAGAATCTTTACTCAAGATGGCATTACATAATGCTATCTCTGAAGAGACATGCAAGTATTTCTTAACCTTGCAAAGAAGCTCTTTAAAGGGGCTACTTGAGGGGCACCTGGGTGGCTCAGTCAGTTGCGCGCCCGACTTTGCTCAGGTGATGATCTCACAGTTTGTGAGTTCGAACCCCTCATCAGGCTCTGTGCTGACAGCTCAGAGGCTGGAGCCTGCTTCAGATTCTGTGTTTCCCTCTCTCTCTGCTCCTCTCCTGCTCACACTCTGTCTCTCTCTCTCTCTCAAATAAACATTTTTTTTTTAATTTAGAAAAAAATAAATAAATAAAAATAAAGGGGCTACTTGAGCTGGAATTAGTACCATTAATATTCTCTCCCTTTCCTTGAGTCTACATCAGGGATGAAATCGTTGGTGTTCTAATGATCAACCTATAACCCTTGTTACAAAGGGTCTTTGCAAGATGTGGTTAGTTCACAAATTATTTAGAAAATGAAATCAGCTGAACTACAGAGGCAAATGGTAAGACTGTTGGCATTTTATTGGTTCCCTTCTTGCCATTTTCAGCAAAGTTCTATAAGATAGAGATAAATTCAGAGTAGAGCAAGCTATTCTGAAAACAGACATGGAAGAAAAATTCTGCTATCTTCCGCTATCCAATCTTTGTCAATGAAATGTCTTATGAATAGGAACCTTTTAACACTGAGAATCCAACTGCTTCTGGATTCTAAACTGAAATGGTTGTCCATGGTGGCTTTCAAACCAAAGCTTCAGCAGAAGATAAAGCTGGTATCCAGTCTTCTAGTAAGTACAGGAAAAAGCCATTGTCTTCCTGCTTGAACCATTGTTTTCATGGACAAAAGTTTAAGAAAGAAGCTTAGAAGTAAAGTTCTTGACACAATGGCTAATTCTTAGTAAACAGGCAAATACTGATCATGGTAATTAAAAGCAGAACTTACAAAGTATGAAGTAAATGTCAAGAGTTTCCCAGGCTTAAAACTATGTGAAAACAAGATTTTGGTTGTGGTTATTCAACCAAGGAATTAACCGGAAGCAGAGACTGGAAATCTAAACTTTTGGAAGGAAATCTAAACTTTTGGAAGGAAATTTATTGAAAAGAATAAAAAAGAACAAGACAACAAAAACCTTGTTGATATGAACCTTTAAGAAGCCATCCTTTGGCTTTAGAGCTCCAGCAGTAGGAAGGGAGTAGTAGTTCCTAACACATTCAAAGGTAGTTCCTAAATGCACATTCATACCAATAGCTCCCCCAACCCAGATGAAACTTTGTGACTTGCTGTTTTGGAGGTACAGAAATTTATTTCGTTATATCTTTCTACCACTTTTCCAGTACTTTTCCAGAAATAAGTTTCTACCATGCACTAATAATTTGAAGAGGCATGATCTCTGATAATGGTTTTATTTATTTTTTTAAATGTTTTATATTTATTTTTGAGAGAGAGAGAGTGAGCAGAGGAGGGGCAGAGAGAGAGGGAGACACAGAATACAAAGCAGGCTCCAGGGAGCCTGATGTGGGGCTCAAACTTGCAAACTATGAGATTGTGACCTGAGCTGAAGTCTGATCCTTAACTGAATGAGCCACCCAAGCACCCATGATAATGGTTTTAAAATGAAATTTTGGTTTTCTAGTTTAAGAGTTTAATAAATGAATACAGACCATGTACATGTGTGCTTAGTGTACACAAATGTGCACGGACATATACTTAGACATAAATAAATATATGCAGCTTTGGGTATGTTTGAGTGTAAATATAAATCTGACAATTTGTTGTAACTCTATTTGTTTTAGCAGGAACTTTCTGAATCCCAAGATTGCAAATTAAATAAATATATTAGGCCGTTGCAGCAAGTTTTCTTTCTAAAGAAATGACAGGCTTGATTAGTAAGTATGCCCTTTATCTGTAAGGTTCTTATTTGTCTACCATTTCACAGCAAGCAATTCTGATGAATGGCACAATTAACCTTTCCACTATTAAAACAATTAATTGCAAAAATTAAAGACATGACAAGGACAAAATATTAATGCATAAATTATTAGGTTCAAAAAGTATAATTATTAATCCATGTACAGGAATGGTGGCAAAAACAGTGAACAAATGGGATGCTAAAATCTGCTATATACATATATATACTCTTTTTTTTTTGGGGGGGGGGAACTTTTTCACTTCTTTCACATACCAAGGATGAATATTTTATGTTGAGCATGAGGTCTAAGAGAGATTTGGTATCAGCTAAATACTGTAAATATATATAATATTATAACATAAAATTAAAACTGGTTATCTAATAAAGACCTATACATACAAAAAGTATGTTTGAAAATAACCATTTTGAGAGTATATATAAAATGATGTTATGTTGATATTTACCAAAAAAATTAAGTTTTTTTTTTTTAAGACTTGTCTCTTACACTAGCTTGTAGCTACAGAGATACAAAAGAGTCAGGAGAAACAGACCACTTCTTATTTCAAATCAGAATATTTAAGCTAAATTCACAACTGTGACTTTACTGGCCATATAGAATTAATTTCCTTGAACTTCTGATTTGAGAGAGCAAAATAAAACTTTGAAATTCTCTTTTCATCTGTTTTGGTAAGTAGATAACATATGAGAAAGTACTTTCAAGTATTATATAAATGTTAATTACTGTTATTATTTTATTAAAAATAGTTTCAGGAATGGGGCGCCTGGGTGGCTCCGTTGGTTAAGTGGCAAACTTCGGCTCAGCTCATGATCTCATTCATGGTCTGTGCGTTCGAGCCCCACATCAGGCTCTGTGCTGACAGCTCAGAGCCTGGAGCCTGCTTCAGAGTCTGTGTCTCCCTCTCTTTCTCTGCCCTTTCCCTGCTCGCGCTCTGTCTCTCTCTCTCTCTCTCTCCCTCTCTCTCTCTCTCTCTCTCTCTCTCTCAAAAATAAACAAGTATTCAAACAATAGTTTCAGGAACATATTCAACTCTGTCCTGTCCAAAACAGTTGCCACTACTGCCACGTGGCTATTGGACACTTGGAATATGGCTTGCTCAGTGATTGAAGAAATGAGCTTTTAACTTTAGTTAATTTTATTTCCTTTATTTTTTTCATGTTTATCTCTATTTTTGAGACAGAGAGAGACAGAGCACGAGCAGGAGAGAGACAGAGAGAGAGGGAGACAGAGAATCCGAAGCAGGCTCCAGGCTCAGAGCTGTCAGCACAGAGCCCAATGGCAGGGTTTGAACTCGTCAACTGCGAGATCATGACCTGAGCTGAAGTCGGACGCTCAACCGACTGGGCCACCCAGACGCCCCAATTTTATTTCCTTTAAATTTAAATATCCTCATTTATTGAACTTCTTATTCTTTACACAGACGTTACAAAGTCATTCATCAGTGTTCACGCTCTGATTGGACAATAACTGAGGCCTGATCATCATGTTATTCGAAAGCACGCATTCACCAAAGTGCTATTGCTCAACATCATTTGTGATCCTTTTGCACCTATTTTCACCTATAGATGACAATACAAATTTGGGGCCTTCCAAAGACTGCAGGTCATGATATCATTTGTGTCATGGAACTTTCACCTCATATTCATTTGCATGTGACAAAGACTTTTCCTCCCCAAACTACATTCTTAGATTTGAAAAGCTTTATCAGTAACATCTGCATAAACTCAATTTGATATAGGAGCCACTGTATAGTTCAACCTAATTAAAGAAAAAAATATTTGCTATAGTACTGTTCAAATGCTATATAAGCCAGTCATGTCAAATTTTGATATTTAAAAATGATATGGCATTTTTGCAATAATAACACTTGATTTATTTGGTGAAAGGAAAATAGAATGAAAGAGTATTTTGATTTGAATATGTGGTTGGAAACATGATAAACTATAAAATGACTATGACTATGACTATGTAAAAGAGCTAAAGTATTGCTCTTTACATGGAAGATGGATGACAGATAGATAGATAGGTAGATACAAAGACAGCCAGCCAGTCAGATGATAGATAGATAATTGTTTCACTGATTCTCTGAGAGGAAAATTTTATATTGCATATAGAACAATCTACAGGCAAGCAGGTGATAAAATATATCTGAAAATTTAACTTGGCATTTTGTACTTAGTTGCACAGTAGGTCCTCAACATATGTGTATGGACTCAAATCGTTATTTCTCTTTAGGGAAGATTTTCAAGTTTCTCATTTTATGCAGATGCATAAAATATATGAGTCAATTCATCAAGTACATCAAGAACACCTAATAAAAGAGAATATTCAGTAGTCACCATGGGTTATATATGCAAATGACAATATTTTATTTCAGACAAAGTATTAACTTACTTATAATGTCCTATTCTGATGTGTGATCAAAAGCAATTGTTATTCATTCCTTTAATTTGGGTAAAGTTTTAGGGAAAAGACAAATAGGAACAGGTGGAATGTATGGTTCCCAGAGCTTTACGCTCAAGGAAGTGACTCCTAAACACAGAAAAACTTTGATCTGCCTGACTTGCTGGAACTGTAGAATGTTTGCGATTTCCTTTTAAGTAGGACAAGTTAGCAATACATTTTAAAACTGGAAAGAGCTTAAGAATGAATGAGTCAGGGTTGCTGGGGGGGCTCAGCGGGTTAAGTGCATCTGACTTCTCATTTCAGCTCCTGTCACTATCTCAAGGTTTGTGAGATCAAGTCCTGCATTAGGGTCTGCACCAACAGTGTGGAGTCTGCTTGGGATTCTCTGTCTCCCTCTCTCTCCACACCCCACTGCCACTCGCATACTCTCTTTCACTCCCTCTCTCTCAAAATAAATAAATAAACATTAAAAAAAGGAATGAGTCATATCATATTTTTCTCCTAAAATTTAAGTAAAATTTTAAAAAGTAAAACATGTGGCCCCTGAGTGTCTCAGTCAGTTAAGCATCCCGACTTCAGCCCAGGTCATGATTAGTTCATGGATCCTCACATCAGGCTCTCTGCTGTCAATGCAGGGTCTGCTTCAGACCCTCTGTCCCCCTCTCTCTGCCCTTCCCCTGCTCGCACTCTCTCTCTCAAAAATAAACAAATATTAAAAAAGTAAAACTCACATCTCTACTTACAAAGTGCACTAATTCTTCAATACACAGTTCAAGTTCTATTTAGATTAAGGCTTCATTTTTAGCCCTATGGTGATTTAGAAATGAGATTAAATCACGTGAAGCCATCAAAAATATCCCCTTATCATAGATAACTCCTACCTGCTTCCATGCAGTGCAACTTTATCAAATATCACTATGTATCCATATAAATATGATACATAATTCCTTAATGAAACTTTAAAAATTTTTCACAAATAACTCATATGTAAACTCCTAGCCTTCCCCTCCCCCAAAAAAAAACCAGGAAATGAAACTAACATGGTGACTTCAATGAAAACGTGAAGCTAAGTTTTCAGAATACAACTGTGGTTTCTCAACAGCATATTGTATTAGTCAAGGTACTCCAGAGAAACAAAATCAATAGAGTATGTACATAAAGAGAGAGACAGAGACAGAGATTTTTAGGAACTGGCTGGTTGTGGAGGCTTGGCAAGTCTAAAATCTGCAGGACAGGCTGCCAGGCTGGAGACCCAGAGAAGAGTTGATGTTATGATTCAAGTCCAAAGTGAGTGGCCTATTTGAATTCCTTCTTCAACTGAATGGATTGGGCCCACCCAAATTATGGAGGATAATGAGCTTTACTTGAAGTCTACTAATTTAAATGTTAATTTAATTTAATGAAAAATAATATAAAAAACAGAAGGAATTAAATCATAAGAGATTCTTAAATACAGAGAACAAACTGAGGGTTGCTGGAAGGGTAATGGGTGGAGGGATGGGCTAACTGGATCATGGGCGTTAGGGAGGGCATTTGTTGGAATGAGCAGTGAGTGTTATATGTAAATGATGAATCATTACATTTTACTCCTGAAATCATTATTACACTATATGTTAACTAACTTGGATTTAAATTAAAAAAAAAAATATCTTCACAGAAACACCTAGAATAGTGTTTGACCAGATATCTGGGTACCCTGGCCCAACCACATTGACACATAAAATTAACCATCACATAGATGGAACATTTAAATCTAAATAAAGAATAACTTTGGTGATCACTTTAAATTACTTTTGAAAATGCATGCCTTTTAGTTAAAAAAAAAAGTATAAAGTTACTGAGTTATGATCAATTGATTATTTTCTCAAGTACAGGAAGATTTTACTAATAGCTTCAGAATCCTTCCTTACATTCAGCATTGTTTCTGACATGTTCATTAAATGAATGAGGCAGTAAATAAACACTCCCAATATCATTCCTACATATTCTATTTAACTTAATATGGCTAAATTTCAAGATAATTTCCCAAACTCATTCTACTCGCTAAGTTTGTCATAGTTGATCAAATTCTGATGTTGATATACCATATTTATATCTAAAAGAAATGACAAGGTATTATCAAACTGAGGTTGTTCTAACTATAATTTAATACTAAATATCTCAAACATCATCCAAGTGTCTTGTAAGACATTTTCTTAACTGTTAGCCTTGCATCCTGGTTCTAATATTGCATCATCTATTCACACAAAGGAAATGTCAATCACGTATATTTATCCACAAGATTTAGTTTCACTAATAGGAAAACACACACTAAAGATTTCAAAGAAGAATGTAACTCATTACAGGCAATAGCTGAGAAGTGCGCCATGGTTAGCATTCTACAAATATGTAATCTTGTTATATTGTGAAATGCTATAATACTATGCCCTTTTCTAAAATACAGTTTACTAGAGCATGACAGGAGGAAGACAGGAGGCCAAAAACTGGAACAGGCAATTATATAATGTAAGTTATTTTTCTCATTTTTAAAATAAAAATTTCTTTGACTTCTAATCCAATCTTTATCATAATATGTCATGCCTAACACCCCTATGGACATAGAAAATTTAATAGTCATGCTTTACTGCATCCATCTATTTAATTGTTTTTCCCTGAATGGTTTTAAAAATTTAATTTATATGATTCTTCTAACTTAAATGAAATGAATTGAAGTTTATTTCCTATATTTTTATTTTCTAACTTCTTAAACCTTTCTGTGTACAGTAGCTTTAGTAAATGTTATGTAGTTGAAATTATTTCCATGTTTACTATAACTATTATATGTCATTCTAATTTGTTTGGAATTTGCAGGCAGGATTTGTGGGAATTTTTGTCTGATTTTATGAAAATATGTTGTATATAGATATAGGATTTCCTTCTTCTACTTTAATATGAAATTTATTGTCAAATTGGTTTCCATACAACTCCCAGTGCTCATCCCAACAGGTGCTCTCCTCAATACCCATCACCCGCTTTCCCCTCTCTCCCACCCCCCCCATCAGCCCTCAGTTTATTCTCAGTTTTTTTTTTTTTTAACGTTTATTTATTTTTGAGATAGAGAGAGACAGAGCATGAACGGAGGAGGGTCAGAGAGAGAGGAAGACACAGAATCCGAAGCAGGCTCCAGGCTCTGAGCTGTCAGCACAGAGCCCGACGTGGGGCTCGAACTCACAGACTGCGAGATCATGACCTGAGCTGAAGTCGGACGCTTAACCGACTGAGCCACCCAGGCGCCCCATATTCTCAGTTTTTTAGAGTCTCTTATGGTTTGGCTCCCTCCTTCTCTAACTTTTTTTTCCCTTCCCTCCCCCATGGACTTCTGTTAAGTTTCTCACTCTTCATCAGGGAAATACAAATCAAAACCACACTGAGATATCACCTCACACCAGTCAGAGTGGCTAAAATGAACAAATCAGGAGACTATAGATGGTGGCAAGGATGTAGAGAAACAGGAACCCTCTTGCACTGTTGGTGGGAATGCAAACTGGTGCAACCGCTCTGGAAAACAGTGTGGAGGTTCCTCAAAAAATTAAAAATAGATCTACCCTATGACTCAGCAATAGCACTGCTAGGAATTTACCATTTTTCAAATTGAAATACTTGGGCACTGCAAACTCTAAAATGTCTTTGTAAAATTAGGCTTTTAAATATCCTATTATACTATATCAGTCATATCTGGAGATCAATTAATTCAGAAAGCAAGTTTTATTGAAACTATTTCGGTTTGGGGGCACCTGGGTGGCTAAGTGTCTGACTTGATTTCAGCTCACATCATGATCTCACAATTCCTGACATAGAGCCCTGCATCTGGCTGTGTGCTGACAGTGTGGAGCCTGCCTGGGATTCTCTCTCTCTGCTCTTGCCCCACTCATGCACGTGCTCTCTCTCTCAAATAAAAGAAACATTAAAAAAAAGAAACTAACTCTGATTTATTAAATTTTGTGAAGTTTTTTCCCAGTTTCAAATGTGATATTTTTCTTATTTACTTATTTTAATATGTGAATTATATTGTTTAATTTTCTCATACTTTAGATCAATTTCTATTTCATTCCAGAAAAAAAAAAACCTATACACTATTCTGTAAAAGGCAATAGTTGAATATATTATGATAGCATTGGTATCCATGTCGTTAACAGACTAAATTATTCCTAATTAATGAATTTTTTGGAAATAAAATTAGGTTCTAGCTATTTCTTAGATGTTGATCTACACATTCAATCATTGATCAGTATAATCAACCAATATTTATAGAACTATATATTATGTATTAATAAGTAAATATTGTAAAAAGAATTGAGGGTTGGAAAATACACACTGAAATTTATTCATTTGTTCTTTCATTAATAAAATACATATTAAACATCCATTATATACCCATCAACAAGCCATATAATAAGAATATCCAACTGAAAAGTCCTGGGCCTATTCTCAAGGACCTGGAAAAGGCCCCTGGAGAAATATCAAAAAGTCACAAGAAACAAAGATCAGAAAAGTAAAAAGTAAAAGCAAAAGCAAAAACAAAATAAAGTTGTTAGAAACACTTTAGTTAAGCTAAGTATTAAAAGACCATATAGATTCATCCTACATAATCCAAGAATACCTAAAAAAGGTAAGGGAAACCACAGCATTTTTCCCTCATTTTTATTATGCTCACAACTTTTTTCTTCAAGTGTGTGTAAAATTTTATTGTAAGGTTTCTTCCTATGAATATATAATACAGCACGCTAAGCAACAGTTCCCATCAGGCTGTTTTTTCTTTGTTTGTTTGACTGTTTCCTTGTTTTTGCAACTATTAACAGAAGTGTTATCTTCATTTCTTCTAGTTTGCTTACGTTTTTGAACACTTTCCCTGAACTCTGTTTATTATCATGGTGAAGGGCTGTTCTATTATTAATTTGGTTACACAAAACTACATTTCCCATAATCTCTTTCCTTGTATGATTCCAGGTCTGAGATGGATGAAAAGTAAAGTTTCAAGCAACTTGAAAAGCAGAAATAAAGCATCAGCTACCATGTTCTTTTTTTTTTTTTTAATTTTTTTTTTCAACGTTTATTCATTTTTGGGACAGAGAGAGACAGAGCATGAACGGGGGAGGGGCAGAGAGAGAGGGAGATGCAGAATCGGAAACAGGCTCCAGGCTCTGAGCCATCAGCCCAGAGCCTGATGCGGGGCTCGAACCCACGGACCGCGAGATCGTGACCTGGCTGAAGTCGGACGCCTAACCGACTGCGCCACCCAGGCACCCCCAGCTACCATGTTCTGAAGGTTGGTGCTGGTTAGGGGCAAGGAGACACAAAAGTAGCAGCAGACACTAGTATATCCTCGGTGTTTCCTGCTCTACACCCAGTTCTCCTCAAATGTGGTCTTCACTGACCAAGAGCAAACAGAGGCTCACTATTCCCAGAGCTTGGTTGTGAACTCAAGGAGCTGGTAGCCAGGAAGGCCAGCAACCTTCCCTAGACTGGCTGGAGTCTTTTCCAATTCTATTGTGCTTTGTGAAGAAACAAAGTAAACGCTGATAAAAGGACACGGAAAATAGCTAAATTCCTGCAGGGCCTTATTAAAACTGGGAAGAAAAATCCTTCATAAGATTATTAACCAAAATTTTAGGGTAAGTAGCTAAGACATGCAAACCAGAATGTAGGGGCTATTTGAATTAGAAACTGCCTGCATGATTAGACCAGATTTGAGTTTATTATGAGCCTGAAGCCAAGGAGTCGCAGTGCAATCCTACAAAAGGAGAGAATACACCAAAGGATTAGTTAGATTCAGCTCACTAAGATCGGCCTTTACTTTTCAAGGGAATAAACACCTTATTTTTAATGGAGCAAAGTTATTAATTAAAAACATAAGATTTAAGAATCTGAGAGTTCTGTCTTAATTATGGGTAAGTTATCAACTATAGCCCACAGCAACAACAGAAGAAAAATAGTGCACTCAGTCAGAGAGAATGCCTAGTGATGACTGGACATTTTTTTTAACATCAATTCTGTATCTCTTGACAGGCAAGGAGTGAGTTTAGAAAAAGTGACTAAAAACAATCCCTCGATTTTGTGCGTAAGTCTTCCTAATGCTTAAAAACCCAATGTTCTAAGTACAACAAGCAAAAGCACATAAAAGATGACAGCAACAAGGGAGGAGAACTTGGAGTAGAGAATTCTGTATTTTGCATGGTTTGCATTTAATTTACCATGTACATATATAATTTTAACATTGAAAGTAAAATAATGAAAAATCCCTGGAATTGATTTAATGTTTTCATTAACTGAAAACAAGTATTACATAACATTTAAAGAATAAAGTTAATTGGGGTGCCTGAGTGTGAGTTCAAGAGGTTAAGCATCCAACTCTAGGTTTTGGCTCAAGTCATGATCTCACAGTTTGTGAATTCAAGCCCCGCATCAGGCTGTGTGTGCTGGCAGCATGGAGCCTGCTTGTGATTCTCTGTCTCCTCTCTCTGCCTCCCACCCCCACCTCTCTCCCTGTCTCTCCTTCTCTCTCAAAATAAATAAATAAACTTAAAAAAATGGGGTGCCTGGGTGGCTCAGTCGGTTGAGCATCCGACTTCAACTCAGGTCATGATCTCACAGTTCATGCGTTCAAGCCGCACGTCGAGCTCTGTGCTGACAGCTCAGAGCCTGGAACCTGCTTTGGATTCTGTGTCTCCCTCTCTCTCTGCCCTTTCCCTGCTCATGCTCTGTCTCTCTCTGTCTCTCAAAAATGAATAAATGTTAAAAAAAAATTTTAAATACTTTTAAGAAAAGACTCAAGTTAATAAATCCTTCATAACTGTGAACTATGTTCTATGTACTACTTTACATCTCAGGAATTTTGTAAAATTAAAAAATCAAAATATTTATTTTCTTAAAAATGATCATTTTTATATCTGTATGTTGTGACCTTATTTTACCATATGAGATATCAGTTTTACTATTGTATATTCCATAGTTCATACTTTCTAAAATAAATATTCAAGATTTATAGAAGTAATTTATGTTATAAAGAACAGTCAAACATATAAGAGTTACTGGTTGCCATATCTACTTCATCAACCTTGGGACTATTGATAAAATCTCACTATGGAAAATTAAATATTGGCCATAATTTTTCAGTCTCCTATAGTAATGCTATGCATTTATACCCTTGGCATGGTTCCATGATGGGTGAAGTATTTCTACCTGTCTATAAACTCTGGGCATGGCCAGATGAATTTATATGGCCAATGGGCTAATAACAGACATACAATAGATGCCTCTATGATTGACCATGTCTTCTTGACCTCCTATCATTACAGTAGAAGACTCCCCAGCTTGCTTGTACATCCAGGGAAGATGAGAGATGTGGACACAATCTGTAGCTAAAGCCAACTCCGGGTAATTATAGCCTGGATCAGCCAGCTCACAGCCATTCCAAACATGTTTGAGAAAGTATGTCACTGAATGCTGGGCTGTTTAGTTAAAAAGCATCATTGTGGAAATGTTTGAATGATGAAAATTCCTGCACAGACACACACAGACACATGCACACACACACACACACACCCCATAAAATAGATGGCACTGGTTTTGAAAACAAGCATAAAGTGACCAGCAACTATTATAAAAGATTAGGGAATTGGTTTAAAAAAATTACTGTAGAAATGATCCATTAATTCATCAAAGTCTCAGAGTATAAAATCAATGCACAGAAATCAGTTGAATTTCTGCACACCAATAATGAAGCAACAGAAAGAGAAATCTAGGAATGATCCCATTTACAATTGCACCAAAAACCATAAAATATGTAGGAGTAAACTGAACCAAAGAGGTGAAAAATCTATACACTGAAAACTATAGAAAGCTTACAAAAGAAATTTGAAGAAGATACAAAAAAAAAAAAAAAAAAAAAAAAAGGAAAGATATTCCATGCTCCTGGATAGGAAGAACAAATATTGTTAAAATGTTAACACTACCCAAAGCAATCTACATATTCAATGCAACCCCTATCAAAATAACACCAGCATTCTTCACAGAGCTAGAACAAACAATGCTAAAATTTGTATGGAACCAGAAAATACGCTGAATAGCCAAAGCAATCTTGAAAATGAAAACCAAAGCTGGAGGCATCATTATCCTGGACTTCAAGCTGTATTACAAAGCTGTAATCATCAAGACAGTATGGTACTGGCATAAGAACAGACACTCAGATCAATGGAACAGAATGGAGAACCCAGAAATGGACCCACAAACATATAGCCAACTAATCTTTGACAAATCAGGAAAGACTATCCAATGGAATAAATACAGACTCTTCAGCAAAGTGTGCTAGGAAAACTAGACAGCGACATGCAGAAAAATGAGCCTGGACCAGTTTCTTACACCATACACAAAAATAAACTCAAAATGGATGAAAGACCTAAATGTAAGACAGGAAGCCATCAAAATCCTTGAGGAGAAAGCAGGCAAAACACTTTTTGACCTCAGCTGCAGCCAACTTCCTAGTCACACATCTCCAGATGCAAGGGAAACAAAAGCAAAAATGAACTATTGGGACCTCATCAAAATAAAAAGCTTCTGCTCTTTACAGTGAAGGAAACAGTCAGCAAAACTAAAAGGCAACTGACAGAAAGGGTTAGTATCCAAAATCTATACAGAACTTATTATCAAACTGAATACCCAAAAAAAGAAATAATCCAGTGAAGAAATGGGCAGGAGACACGGATAGACACTTCTCCAAAGAAGACATCCAGATGGCCAAACAACACATGAAAAAATGCTCAACATGACTCATCATTGGGGAAATACAAGTCAAAACTACAATGAGATGCCATCTCACACATGTCAGAATGGCTAACATTAACAACTCAGGCAAGAACAAATGTTGGCTAGGATGCGGAGACAGAGGATCTCTTTTGCACTGATGGTGGGAATGCAAAGGTACAGCCACTCTGCAAAACAGTATGGAGGGTCCTCAAAAAATTAAAAATAGAACTACCCTACAATCCAGCAATTACACTACTAGGTATTTATCCAAGGGATACAGGTATGCTGTTTAGAAGGGGCACATGTACCCCAATGCTTATAGCAGTGCTGTTGACAATAACCAAAGTATGGAAAGAGTACAAATGTCCACTGATAGATGAATGGATAAAGAAGATGTGGTATATATACACAATGGACTATTACTCGGCAATCAAAAAGAATGAAATCTTGCCATTTGCGACAATGTGGATGGAACCAGAGGGTATTATGCTAAGTGAAATCAGTCAGAGAAAGACAAATATCATATGACTTCACTCATAGGAGGACTTTAAGATACAAAACAGATGAACGTAAGGGAAAGGAACATAAATAATATAAAAACAGGGAGGGGGACAAAACAGAAGACACTCATAAATATGGAAAACAAACAGAGGGTTTATGGAGGGGCTGTGAGAGGGGGGATGGGCTAAATGGTTAAGGGGCATGAAGGAATCTACTCCTGAAATCACTGTTGCACCATACGCTAACTAAATTAAAAAATAAATTATTTTAAAAAATCCTGTAGAAGGATGGACAAACAGTGACACATATTGCATAGTGGCAAAATATCACCTGAGATGAATGGGAAGAAAGAAAGTTTATCCAATGAAGTAGAGTGGAGGGAGAATTCAAAACTAGTTGCATTTGAGAAGGTAGTATAAGAAAAAGATAAAATTAGAAAAAAACTGATTGGTGTGCAAAAAAATTCATCCAGTAACTTGTAGCACTGGGTAATGAAAGAGTTTCTCACCAAAGTAAAAGTGTATTCATTGTCCAAACAATCCAAAATCTTTATCAGCTTCAGGGTGTGGTGGTAGTGTGTGTGTGTGTGTGATCTGATAATGAAATGTGATACATCATCTGTGCTCATCCATTTCTGACCGACCTTAGAAAAGTTATTTTATCTATACCTGCTTTCTCATTTCTAAGCTGAGGATACACAGGGTTGTTTTGAATATATCAAATGAAACAATGTAAATTTTTTTAAAGCGCCCATCACATAATAAGCACTAGATAATTTTTTAATATAATAACTATTATTATTAGCCATAGGATATTAAAAATTTGAATATTGAGAGACAGATTCTTTTGTAATGTATTCACTATTTAGACTTCATCCACCTAGATTCTGATAATACATTAAAAAACTAATTACCCTGAGATATTTAGGTAGATACCTAAAACACTGGAAAAAGACATTAGCTATACAATCACATTTGTTCCAATAAACATCATCCATATTACAAGTGAAAACATCTGTATACTAAGTGCTTAATATAAACCCAACACATTGCTCAGCATTGTAAGCTCTATAAACAGCATTTGACTTAGGTGGTCCTTAGCCTTGGGAACATAGTTGTAAGTACAAAACAAAACTAAAAATGTTCTGAGTTCTTTTACTTTTTAAAGAATCATATTATTAAAAAAATCATATTGTATATGAATCGATAACAATTATTGATTCTTTGCCTTCTGGTCTTTTGAGTTTTTCACATCAACTTGCATCCTTGTAAACCCAAACACTTCTTTTTTCTCATTTGAATGTTGCAACAGAAAATTGTATTCCTTGTCTGTATGAATTTACTCCAAATTTATAATACCCAACCTTACCTATAGCTTACTCCTGCTAAGACTGTTCCAGATATAGTAACTTTTTCCAACTTAGTCATCCAACCACCTTCACTGCCAACAGATGGTATCAATTAATTTTCTATTAAATTCACTGTTTCCCATTGACTTACAAATTTACAAATCTAAGGAGCAGTTTTTAGCCATTATTTAACACAGTTAGTTGTCAGTCATTTTCTCCTTAAAACTCTCCTCCCTAACATCTTTTGAAGCTACGCTCTTTAATTTTGTCTCCAGGATCTCAATGTTCCTTCTGTGCATGCTGCCTTCCTTTTCTCCTCCGCTCTGGTTCTTCATTCTTTCAACTTTTACCCATTACATATTTTTCTGAGGTTTGTTTTGGATTCTTATACCTCGTTTACTCTCTACTGATTCCTAAAGAGTTTTAACTCAGTTCTGTACAGTGACAACTTCCATATCTGTATCTCCCACTCTGACCTCTTAGGCTACAAACTAGATTTCCTGTTGCTCAAAAAGTTTTATCTTAAAACTCGTTTTTGTCCCCAATTCTAATTGTTTCCCTTGAAACTTAGTCTTTTTGTCTATAGTATCACTGGTAACTTTTATTATTTTCCTTTGGATTTTCAAACCTAGAAGTGTGGATATTACCTATTTTCTGACCATCTATATCTAAAGAGTAGTAAGGGCTCACTGATAAAATAAACTTTAAGCAGAGATTTGACTGAAAATGAAAGGAAGCAATGCTGATATCTGGGGTGAAGTATTTTAGCCAGAGAGAGAGAGAGAGAAGAAGAACAAAGGATCTGAGGCATTGGTGAACTTGGTGTGCTTAAGGAATACCAAGGAAGTTAGTGTGTCCAGAGAAGTGGTGATAGATACATTCTCAGAAAAGAAAATCCACAGAAAACTTCCAATTTTTCACACCTGTCCATTTTCTGCCTGAGGCTGAGAAACAGAATGGCTGCAAATGGGCATGTATTTGCATAATCACTTCTCTTTCATTTGTGCCTTTCTTCCCAGGTAACTTAGAATGCCTTTGTTAAAAACAACAACAAAAATTTCAGTATAATGTCTCTATTACACCAACATTGTAAACAGTAGTATGTTAATAGTGAAGAGTTATTTTTTTCCAGTTTTCAGATGCAAACTAAGTGTAGAATTGGGAATATCTGAAGTTGAGTATGGCAGTGCTAAAGTGTGTGATATGATCTACACGGAACATTAATAGATGAGGTAAGATTATTCCTCATGAACTTGCATTTCTCCTTTTGAAACTGTATGAAGGAAACCTCATTTAAAATGGGGTCAGGAGACCAGAGGGCAAGTTCTCACTCCCTAGCAACTCATCACCAGTTGCAGAACCCAACTAGAAGAGATAATACTTGCACTCTGAACAGGAAGAAATCTACTTTGCTCCTTCAGCAGGAAGAATTTTTCCATGGCCAGTAACAAGTCAGCCAATAAGAAAACACCACAAAGAAGCCAGCAAACAACTCACCACTCTGAGTTCTCTCTTTCCTCCAATGGACTTCTGTTCAAAGTAGCCCCTTCCAACTTCTTTATATCTATAAATTAATATTCCTATTTGATATCTGAACTTTCCTATGCTTTGCTGTAGCTTGTATGGCCCAAATTGCAATTTCTCTGCTGTTCCTGAATAAACCTATTTTCTGGTAAAATAATTGGCTGTTTTATTCTTCAGGTTAAGTAACACTTGGTGTCAAAGAATTCGGATCCAGGGAAGACACTCAACAACTCTGAGGCTGGTGAACAAATAGGTACCAGTACCCACTGAACCTACTGAGTTCACTGTTTTCTTATTGATCCTGGAGTTTGAGGATAAATTTTATCCTGGATTTGAGCTCCACTACCTTTGCATTTTGAGTTTTGTCTTTATTTAGGATCCGTTTAAAGATTTTGTCCTTTCTGTTTTTGTGAAGGCTCAGTCCTTTCTGGTGAGTACTCATTTGTTTTTCGGAACCTCCAATTTTGAGTAATGGGAACCCAAGCTTCTAAATTCTCTGAGTAGAGCCCCATTTCAGGGACTCTGGCTGATTTTATGTTTGAAAACTCTGGTTCCTCCTCATGCACATTTTTAATTGAGTAAACCATCTTGGTTAAAGAAAATTTATAACTTCAAGAGCCATTATGGGAAACTTGCAACCTCCAAAACTTGTTTTCCTTCAGACTAGATTACAAAGCTCCATCTCCAAAATTAAAACAAACAAACAAATAAACCAGAATAGGTTTAATTGGCATGGAGAAGCATCCAAAAGGTTTCAAAATTCCAAAATAGTTTCACTGAAAGATTCCTTGCAAAAGGCTAATGAAAAATTAAAGGGATAAAAGGTACCTAACACTAAAGACTATAAGACTGATGGGTATGACTGCAGTAACTCCTACTCTTCCCCTCCATCTTCCTTTATTTGAGTACTCATTCTAGTAATCCTTTGTCTGAATTGCCTTTCCACTCAAAAGAGTCTATTAAACAGTTACCTTTTAAAGTAACTCAACCTGAAGCTTCAGGCAATCCTCAGGTACCTTTTCTCTTTGTCAAAGGCCAAACTAATGGTCACACTTAAAGAATCTCTTTAACCCAGGGAGGATCCTCAAAAGTTTTGGTAAACAGATTATCTCCTGAGCCCAGTCAAGAGAGGGACAATTTCATATTGTCCCTAACCAAATCCAGACCAATTGGCTATTGATCCTTTCTCTTTCAGGGATAGCTATTGCCTTCTTGTTTGTTGCATTTTACAAATTTTGCTTGCTTTCTGCCTGACTGGGACTTGCAGGTTATTGATTCTTGCGGCTATCTTAGGGAGTGACTCTAGGTCTTAGGAAGCTCATTTTTTGCACCCTCTTAAGGAAGTCTTTTGGATCCATGGTGTTGTTTAAGGCTGCCAAAAATATTAACAGTTTCTCTTGACTGAAACCTGACAAGATATGTATTTATTTATTTATTTATTTATTTAAACATTTATTCATTTTTGAGAGTGAGAGAGACAGAGCATGAGCAGAGGAGGGGCAGAGAGAGAGGAAGACACAGAATCCGAAGCAGGCTCCAGCCTCTGAGCTGTCAGCACAGGGCCTGATGCGGGGCTTGAACTCATGGACTGTGAGATCATGACCTGAGCTGAAGTCGGACACTTAAGTGACTGAACCATGCAGGCACCCCTGAGATATTTAAAATTATTTAGCAACATTATGACCAGAAATTTGGTCAGATTGTAATATGATATTCAGCACCTCATAGGAATGTTTTTAAGGCCTTCTCCTCTAAATGTACCCAGAGGGAAAGAAAAACATTCTAACATCAGTGGATGAGTGTGTCAGTCCTTTGATATTAGTTAGATGGCAACCCGTTTTTGAGCAATTAAAAATAGATGTCTTTGTTTTCCAAATGAAGTATTTTCAAGATCACTGGTGTGGCTCCTCAAACAATTCAAAGTCCACCAATCTTTCTTACCAATCCCAAACTTCCTCTATTCATCTCAAAATATTGTCCTTAGGGAACCCAAATCTTAAAGAAACTTGCATTTTTTTCCCCCTGTGCCTTTAAGATGTAAAAGGTATACCTGGGGTCCCCTCCAGAATGCTTATTCAGACCATCTCTTTGATATGCAAATTGCAGGGAGGTAATTCTTATCAGAAGCAGAAATAAAGAAGGATAGGTCACTTTAATAGATCCAACTTGTCCTATAACTAATGAGTTGTGTGTTAGTATACCTAATTCATTGCAGTAATTTAAAATGGAAGCTACAAATTCTCTACATCTGTATATATGTTCACTTGTGAGTGTGCATGTGTGTGCACACACCAGTGTGTATGTGTGTGTTTTGTAGATGTGTGACATTGTCCACTTCTGGATAGTAATGCCAAAATTAAATTGTAAAAGAGCTCTATTTAATTGGCTTGAAGAAAAAATGCTTATATAAATTAAATTCTGAGGCATATGATAGAAACTTAATCCATGTGAATTTCAGGTTTCCAAGATCTGGGAAAATATTTGATATTAAAACTGGTTTGTGTTTGTGGGTTTTAATTAAAACCGACATGTCTTTAGAGTTATTGGCATTAAATATAATACTGTGATTCTACCTAGGCTAATTAAAGGTCAAGTGAGTTCATGTCATATCTTATAGAATTTGTCAGCCAAAAGATAAGATAATGGTTAGCTGTTTGGTATGTCATGAAATTCACAGGACTAATCTAGACATAATTACTATGCACAAGAGAATTAAACAGACACAAGATAAAAGTTTATAAATAAACTTTTCAACAATAACTATGTCTATTTAAATCATTTCCCTAAATATTTTTGTTAACTTAAAACCATTTATTTACTAAGTAAGTTAGATGATGGATAGTCATTAAATATCCAGTTCATTTCCAAATAAGATATAACATTAATTACTGAACATGGGTTTATCTACTTTGAGCTGCTTATTACAGAGAAACTCAAAGATACTTAGATTTCTTAATACTACAATGAAAAATGAAAAAAAAAAAAAAACAAGTTATAAATTTGCCAATCTAAAGAATTTTGGTAAAACAGATAGTTGTTAATTATGAGTTTTCACTAGAAATTAAGGTATCTAGTATGTAAAAAATTCTAATAAATGGGATTGGGACGAGGAAGATGGCAGAGTAGAAGGATTCTAAGCTCATCTTGCCCATGGACAACCCAGATAACAACTTGCATCAGTGAAACTAAGAAAGCAACCCAAAGACTGACAGAACAGACTTTCCACAGTTAACTGTAGAGAGGGAGCCATACCAGAAAGGGTAGGAGAGGCACAAATGTGATCTGGAACCAAACCCCCAGAAAGATTAACCAGAAAAGGGAGGGAGCACAGAAGAGGGAGTGAAACAAACCCCACCGTAGGCACCTTAGGCATGGGGGACCTACACTGAGAAGACAAGTCCCAATGACATTTGGATTTGAAAACCATGGGGTGCCTGTGTGGCTCAGTCGGTTAAGCGTCTGACTTTGGCTCAGGTCATGATCTCGCAGTCCATGAGTTCGAGCCCTGTGTCGGGCTCTGTGCTGACAGCTCAGAGCCTGGAGCCTGTTTTGGTCTGTGTCTCCCTCTCTCTGTGCCCCTCCCCCGTTCATGCTCTGTCTCTCTGTGTCTCAAAAATAAATAAATGTTAAAAAAATTTGAAAATCAGTGGGATTTAACTTTACATATTTTTACAAACAGTGAAACTTACCTCTGGGTACTTTAAAAATCAGTGGGCTTAGCTCAGAGAGCTAGAGAGTTATAGTCCTTGCCCTGATTGAGCCAGCATAATAAACAACACCAGTGAGATACAGCATAGAACCAACAGTATGAAAAGCACCTGGGGTACAGGTGATGGAGGTTTATTTACTAATCTCAGAATGTGTGTTGAAGAGATAGGTATCTTTAGAAAACTTCTCCAAGAACGAAGAGCTGGGGAGCACTGTTTATCTAGTCCCCCCCTCCCTCCAATAACCTAACATTTTCAGGAAGGAGCACACCCTCCACCTATCTTGCTAACAGTGTGTACTCTATCCCAATGGTCTGAAAATCTGCCCCATCCAACCTCCCCCACTGAACAAACATCCCTCCAAAGCAGCTCTTACCTTGACACATCCTGCAAGCAGCTCTGGCAAGGACCAGCACCATTCTAAAGTGACCTATGCCCTGACAAGAGGGAAAGATAACCACCCACACCAGTATGACTGCAGCCCCGGCAGATAGATTTAAGGCAGGCATCTGGTCTAACTGCCAGCCTTGCCCACCAACAAAAGCCTCTCAGAAGACAGGCAAGGAGGGCACACTGCAGTTTAGAGTCTGCATACCAGCAGACAAGCTGAAGGCAGGTATCTGGTCTGACACTCATACCACCCAACTACAAGCCTACAATAGCCCCCATATTGGCTCCTTTACAACATAGGAACCAAACCCTGGACAGTGCATCTTCAGTAGCCAAAGGGGGCCAACACAGTCAACTGGATGGAAAGCAAATGAGGCTTGGCCACAGCAGTAAGGTGCAAGCAACAAATACAGGAGATACCCTTGAAGAACCTGATTCTGGTAAACAGGGGACATTGTGCTACAGGGCATCAGGGGATCTCTTCTTCATAAGGCCAACACTTTCAAGAGAATGAGAGGTTGAGAATTCTTTGGGCCAAAAGAAAAGACCATAATCCCATAATCAGGAGTAAGAAAATTATTAAAGGGAAAAAAATCACAGGTAGATGCAAACATAATAAAGAAATATTAATTACTTACAAAACCAGTATGAAGGTTAAAGCACAAAAGCAGTAAAATCAATTATACCTATAAAAATCACTCAAGAGATTAACAAAATAAAAGGATGTAAAGTATGACATCATATATATATAAAATGTGTGGTGGGAGGAGTAAAACTTTAGTGTTGTTAGAATGGGTTCAAACTTAAGCAACCACCGGCTTAAAATAGAATGCTATATGCATAAGATATTGTGTATGAACATAATGATAACCATGAATAAATAATCTGTAACAGATACACAAAAAAACAAAGAAAAAGGAATCCAAGCATATCCCTAAAGAAAGCCATCAAACCACAAAGGAAAAGAGTAAGAGAAGATAAAGGAACAGAGAAGAACTATGAAAACTGAAAAACAAATAACACAAGACAATAGCTACATACCTATCAATAATTATATTAAATGCAAATGGACTAAATGCTCTAATCAAAAGACATAAGGTGACTGAATGCATAAAAAAACAAGACCACTCTATATGCTACCTATAATAGATTCACTACAGACCTAAAGACACATGCAGATTTGAAGTGAAGGGACAGAAAAACAGTTATCATGCAAATGAAGGTGAAAGAAAGCAAGAGTAGCAATACTTACATCAGACAAAATACACTTTAAATCAAAGACTAAAAAGAGACAAAGAAGGAAACTATACAATAATAAAAGGACCAATCCAAAAAGAGGATATAACAATTGTAGATATTTAAGCACCAAACATACAGAACCTAATACATAAAGAAACTATTAACAAATATAAAGAAGAAACTGAGTGTAATATGATAATAATTGGGGACTTTAACATCTCACATCAATGAATAGATCATCTATATAGAAAATCAACAAGAAAACAGTGGCTTTGAATGACGTACTGGACCAAATGACCCTAAGAGAGATGTTCAGAATATTCCACCCTAAAACAGGAGAACACACATTCTTTTCAAGAGCACATGGAACATTCTCCAGAAAAGATCAATGTGAGGCCACAAAACAAGTCTCAAAAAGACTGAAATCCTATCATGCATCTTTTCTAATCAGAATGGTATGAAACTAGAAATCAATCACAAGAAAAAGTCTCAAAATAATACAAATACATAGAGGCTAAATAACATGCTACTAAAATGAATGGGCCGGGGCACCTGTATGGCTCAGTCAGTTGAGTGACCGGCTCCGGCTCAGGTCATGATCTCACAGTCTGTGAGTTTGAGCCCCACGTCGGGCTCTGTGCTGACAGCTCAGAGCCTGGAAACTGCTTCGGATTCTGTGTCTCCCTCTCTCTCTGCTCCTCCCCTGCTCACGCTGTGTCTCTCTCTCTCTATGTCAAAAATAAATAAACATTAAAAAATATTTTTTAATGAATGGGCCAACCTAAAAATAAAAAAGGAAATTAAAAAAAATATATATGCAGACAAATAAAAATGAAAACACAATGATCCAAATCTTTGGGATGCAGCAAAAGTTGTTCTTAGAAGGAGGTTTATAGCAATACAGGCCTACCTCAAGAGACAAGAAAAAAGAGAGGGAGAGGACTCAAATAAAAAAAATAGAAAATGAAGGAGGAGAAATAGTAACTCACAACACAGAAAAACAAGAGTATGAGAAAATATTTTGAAAAATTATATACTAACAAATTGGAACAACCCTAAGGAAATGGATAAATTCCTAGAAACACATAACCTTCCAAAACTGAACCAGGAAGAAATAGAAAATTTGAACAGACTAACTACTAGCAATGAAATTGAATCAGTAATAAAAAAAACTCCCAACAAACAAAAGTCCAGGATTAGATGGCTTCACAGGTGAATTCTACCAAATATTTAAAGAAGGGTTAATACCTATGATTCTCAAATTATTCCAAAAAATAGAAGAGAAAGGAAGCTTCCAAATTCATACTACAAAGCCATCATTACCCTGATACTAAAACCAGGTAAAGACATTACGAGAGAGAGAGCGAGAGCGAGAGAGAGAGAGAGAGAGAGAGAGAGGGAGAGAACAAACGAACTTGGGGCACCTGGGTGGTTCAGCTGGTTAAGCATCTGACTTCGACTCATGATCTCACAGTTTGTGAGTTTAAGCCCCATATCAGTCTCTCTGCTGTCAATACAGAGCCTGTTTGGGATCCTCTATCTCCCTCTCTTCTCTGCCCCTCCCTGCCTGTGCTCTCTCCCTCTCAAAAACAAATAAATATTAAAAAAGAGAGAGATAACTACAGACCAATATCTGTGATGAACATACACGCAAAAATCCTCAGGAAAATATTAGCAAAGTAAATCCAACAGTACATTAAAAAGTCATTTCCCACAATCAAGTGGGATTTATTCCAGGATTGCAAGGGTGGTTCAATCAATCAATGTGATACATCACATCAACATAAGGATAAAAACAACATGATCATTTCAATATATGCAGAAAAAGTATCTGATGAAGTACAGTGTACATACATGATGAAAACCTTCAAAAAAGTAGGTTTAAAGGGAACATACGTTAACATAATAAAAACCTTTCATGAAAAACATACAGCTGACTTCATACTCCATGGGGAAAAACAGAGAATTTCCTCTAAGACCAGGAGCAAGACAAACATGTTTTCTCTCACCACTTTTATATAACATAGCACTGGAAGTCCTATATGCAACAATGAGACAAGAACAAGAAATAAGGGGTATTTCTACTGATAAATGAAAAGTTAAATTGTCACAATTTGCAGATGGCATAATACTATACATGTAAAACCCTAAAATCTCCACCAAAAAACTACTAGAACTGATAAATGAATTTTAAAGTCAAAGGATACAAAATTAATATATAGATATCTGATGCATATCTGTACACTAATAATGAAATAGCAGAAAGAAAAATAAAGAAAACAATCCCATTTATAACTATATCAAAAATAATGACATACCTAGAAATAAACTTAACTAAAGATGTGCAAGACCTGTACTCTGGAAACTATAAAACACTGATGAAAGATTAAAGATTACACAAACAAATGGAAAGATAGTCCATTCCCACATATTGGAAAAACCAATATTGTTAAAATATCCTTCCACCCAAGCCAATCTACAAATTTAATGCAATCACTGTTAAAATGCCAACAACATATTTCCCAGAACTTGAACAAATTTTCCTAAGTTTGTAAGAAACCACAAAGATCCCAAATAACCAAAGTAATGTTGAAAAAGAACAAAGGTAGAGGTATCATAATCCCAAGTTTCAAGATATACTACAAAGATGTAGTAATCAAAACAGTATGGTACTGGCACACACAAATGGACACATAGACATAGAAACATAGAATAGAGAATCTAGAAATAAATCCATGCTTAAATCATCAATTAATCTATGACAAAGGAGGCAAGAATACACAATGAGGGAAAACAGCCTCTGCAACAGAGGATACTGGTAAAACAGAATAGCTACATACAAAAGAATGAAACTAGACTATCTTCTTATAGATACACAAAAATAAACTCAAAGTGGATTAAAAGCTTAAATGTAAAATGTGAAACCATAAAACTCCTAAAAGAACACATGGGCAGTAATTTCTTTGACATCAACTGTAGGAATATTTTTCTAAATACGTCTCCTCAGATGGTGGAGGGGGGAACAAAATTAAACTATTAGGACTATAGCAAAATACAAAGCTTTTGTACAGCAAACAAAACCATCAACAAAACAAAAAGGCTACCTACTGAATGGTGGAAGATATTTATAAATGATATATTGGATAAGGGGTTAAAATCCAAAATATATAAATAGCTCATACAGCTGAACACCAAAACAAATAGTCCTATTTAAAAAATGGGCAGAGGACATGAATAGCCATTTTTCCAAAGAAGATATACAGATGGACAACAGACATATGAAAAGATGCTCAACACCACTAATCATCAGAGAAATGCAAATTAAAACCATAATGAGATATCACTTTATACTTGTCAGAATGGCTAAGATGAAAAACTTAAGAAATAACAAGTATTGGTGAGGATATGGAGTAAAAGGAACCTTTATGCACTGTTGATGAAAATGCAAATTGGCATAGCCACTATGGAAAACAGTACGAAAGTTCTTCAAAAAATTATGACTCACTGATTCCACTACTGGGTATTTACCCATAGAAAATGAAAACACTAATCCAAAAAGATAAATGCACCTCTATGTTTATTGCAACATTATTTACAACACCTAAGATATGAAAGCAACCCAATGTCCATTGAAATAAGAATAGAGATGGGTTTTTTTTTGCGGAGGGAAAATGTCATTTTGTTCTAAAGTGAGACTGGTTGTTTAAAAAGAAAAAAATAGGACAAAATCTAAACGTAATAAAGAAGTTGTAACAAGTTTGTGCAAAGGCAACTTAGGAAAGGAATTTTATGCATATTAAAGGTAAATGAATGTGAAGTTTTCTTTTTAAATAAGCTTTAATATCAATGCTGTACTTATGTAAAACTAAATCTGAATTTTCTTTCATCTGCTGAAATGACAAGTTTTTATAGATGATTCATCTGATCAAAAGAAAACAAAAAAAACAAAAAAGAAAGGTTTTCTTTAGCTTTTATGTGATATTTTAATCAGAATAATTTCCTGTGTTTGCTGTCTTTATCAGGTGTTTGATTATTTATAAACCTAGTACTCTTCATATTAAAAGAGCTACATTTTGCTCAGAACCATGCAACCTTCTATATTTTCCTGTGAAGTCTTTAGTTGTCACTACAGTTAAATGAGTAACTACATATTGTTTCACAGTTAACCAGGCTCCTATTTGACCAAGGGTTTTAAAATCTTTTGATATTTATGACAAACTTCCCCAAATGAAATTCTAAATGAAGCCTTCTTTCACCTTGAACTAGCTTTGAGATTTCCAAAGAGTCCCTGGGACATCCCCAAAAATAGATATTCTCTTCTTACAAAAAGGGTGATGTTAAATTAATTGGGCTAATTTGATGTTAAATTACATGAGAAACACCATAAAATAAAAATACTAAGCCCTCCTTTTGTTGCATTTCTGTAGATATGTGGTATAAGGGCTCTAAAAATTCTTCTGTGAAATTCTCACAGATCTGATATGTCCCAGCATAATGTTGTCAGTCATAATTCTCATTATTATCTTAAAGTGTTGCATGTTACAGAAATAACCAAATTTCCTTGTCAATTTCATTATAATGAACTCTCATCAGATCTTTAACAATGAGCATCTTTAAGTCTTTTCATAGATCATTATTGTTTTATTCTGATGCTTTTACAACAGTGTTCTTGCAAAAATGATTCATTTTAAGGAAATTCATGGAAAAGACATTCAGCAAGCTCACGTTTCTGATAACTTTAATATCATAAAACTTAACTGTATAAGAATTTCCAGAACTAGTGGAAAAAGTGTATTCAAGCAAATAAAATATCACATGGGACTGAATGAACTAAGGAGGCTGATTATAATTTTTATGACTCTTAGTTTGAACACTGCAGGTTCCTTGATGCTTTGGTTTGAGGGGTTTTGTTTTTGTTTTTGTTTTTGTTTTCAGATTGAAGGAAACCCTTTCCTTAAGCTATCTAGGATTTACAGCAATTTGATAAAGTATATTCTTGTAAACAAAGATGAAAACATTTCCTCTTTCTCTCTGAACCCTCCAGAATACTTTTGAGTATTCTTTTCTTGGCAATACAGTTAGTTATTTGCATAAGTTCAATAATAGCTCGCCTTGTAGAAGGACAGAAGTGGAAACATTGGCTGCATTACCAAGGCTTTGACAGAAATGGTAATGCAGGTAAATCTGATGACCAATCTTTGGCTTGGTTTTCTGGCCTCAGAGGCTTCAAGCGTTCATCCTGAGACTCCTTATGAAAAGTTCCAGCAAAGTAGTCTTAGAAAGAGTTAACAGGGTCAGTAACTATGTTTGCTATACTTATGTGAATAATCAGGCCAAATTTAATGCAAACAAATTAGTTTTATTGTGACTATATTTGGTAAAAAATGAATATATGTGGAGAGAGAAAAACTATGTTTGCACTTTGGTTCATGCTAGATTTTAATCCTATGAATTTTCTTTGATGTTGTGTTACAATACCTGTAAACCAGACTGGATCTGTACTCCAGTTTCCTTAACTATCTATGATTTTCTAAACTAACATTTCCAATTTTCTCCCACCCTTTGGATTTGGAAGCACTAAGAACAAAGACTGCCCTTGAATCTCCCTGGAAGGTACTATACCAGGTCCTCCTCAATACCCAGACGGCAGCCAGACTTTAAGGACTTGAGCCTTGAGTACTTATCTCACAGCTGAAGGAAGCTGTGCCTGACATATGGTCCTGTGCAGATCTTGGTGACTTCCAAATCAAATTTATAAAGAAGAAAAGTAGCTAATTTTGAGGTAGACTGCCTCCTCCCAAAACAGTGGATCAAGACATCCTAATTTAGGGGCATGTGGGTGGCTTAGTCAGGTTAAGCATCCAACTTCAGCTCAGGTCACAATCTCAACAGCTCGTGAGTTAGAGCCACATGTTGGCCTTTGTGCTGACAGCTCAGAACTTGGATCCTACTTTGGATTCTGTGTCTTCATCCCTTTCTGCCCCTCCCCTGATTGCTCTCTCTCTCTCTTTCAAAAATAAACATGAAAAAAAAAAGTTTTAAGGCTTCCTACTTTAACTAAACATGAAACACTTTTCTTCTTTTTTTTTACTCTAGTATTGGCTTAGAACAATAATGCTATGATCTGAATCTCCCAGGCTATTGCTAACAGGGGTAACTTTTCTGACTGTTTTATCTACCACCAGAAACCCCAATCTCTTCATGATGTTACAGATACCTTAGTCTTACCCATAACCAATTTCTCTTATGATCTATTTCCCTGCACTCAAGCAAGAGAAATACAAACAGACTAATTCTTCATTCCAAGGCTTTTGGAAAAGGCCACTTTAAGATGAGATAGTACCTCACAGAATGTCATCCCAATTCCTCTGATCCCTGTTTTGAAAAGGCCAATCAAGAAATTCCAAATAATGGATCTATCAATAACCAGATCTTAGCTGGAGTCTCTGTGCTTCACCTGGTTTCATTTTTATCCACAGTGAATTGTATTTTCAAAAGGCATGTGAAAGTTTAGATAGCTGTTTAGATAGAAGGAATGAGTCTAACACAAATCGTGCATGTGTGAATCACACATATTTGTGAAAATCTCTATTGTTGGGTCAGACATGATGTTAAATATTGATTTTATTTCCATAGGATGAAGTAATGTCATGAGGATAATCAATCACACTTTCTAAATTTCTAAACAAATTGATATTTATCTCTTATATTCCTCCAGACACCTAGGGACTATAGTTACGGAACAATGGAGGTTTGGAGAGGGAGTCTCCCCAGTGAATGGGGTTAAATTCATTAAACAAGGAAGCCATTAGACCAGTAGCTCTAATGCTGTGATGGCTTTAAAAAATAAGTAAGTAAGTAAGTAAGTAAGTAAGCAAATAAATAAATAAAAATCTAAGCCTATAAATGCCTCCAGGTCATAAAATTTAAACCTAAAGACAACCAATTACAGTCAACTTGGCTTTAAGCTATAGTCAATCAATAATTTCCTTACTTTACTTCCATCTTCTCTCCATAGCAATCTCTCCCAGAGCAGCTGCCCATGGAGAGCTGTTAATCACTTCCAGTTTGGCACAGCCCTTTTCAAATAGATTTTGCTTTAAAAATGTATTTTAAAAATGTAACGTATCTTAGTTTATCTTTTTAAAAAGATATTTATTTATTTTGAGAGAGAGAGAGGGAGAGAGAGAGAGAGAGAGAGAATGCAAGTGGGAGGTGGGGGAAGGATCCCAAGCAGGCTCTGTGCTCACTATAGTGTAGACACCAGGAGCCATCTCACAAACCATGAGATCAAGAACTCAGCTGAAATCAAGAGTCAGACACTTAACTAACGGAGCCATCCAGGCATCTCATGCTTTAGTTTATTTTTAACAGTGGTAAATCTTTCATGTAAGCTTTCAAAGTGGGTATAAGCTAAGAGGGCTAAACTTTGATTCATCATATAATCACACTTAAGAATTATAGTTGCAAGAGAGTTAGAAATATAGAAAGAAAGAGAAGTATCGATGTAAAATAACAACAAAACAAAAAAGCAGAGAAAGACAAATACTGTATGATCTCTTATAAGCCAAAGTGTAAAAAAACAAAAATTTAAAAATTAAAAAAAAACAAAACCCACACAAGTTAATAGATAAAGAGGGCAGGTTGGTACTTCACAGAGTTGAGGGAGCAGGGTAAAGAGAAATGAATGAACTGATGTGTTTTTAAGTCTAAATAAACTGAATTATATCTATCTATATCTATATCTATATCTATACAAACACACATTATACATATACATACATACATATACATACACATTATACATACATTATACAGATACATAAATTATATATACATATACATACATATTTACACACACATATACATATATAGAACACATAAAATATATAATATATATTATATTTATAATATAGTATGTTATATAGTATATATTATATTTATAATATAGTATATCATATATATAAGTTAATTATAGTTGCATGAGAATAAGGTATATGGTAAAAGAGAAAGAATCTGAGGTAAAAGGAAATATCCCTTGATATTTCCAAGGATATTCCTTCTGCCATGTCCTAAGCCACATCAATTTGACAATACTTTCTCTAGATGATAATATAGCAGAAGCCTAAGCAAAGCCATCATTGAAAATTTCTTCATTTATATTGTTCAGCTGTCTTCATGCGCTGTTCCTTGATGGCTATGAATGGAAAACAATCCTTGCTATGTTAGATCACAACAAATTCCTAGTTGTTATAGGGAATGAGTTCAGCCTTTTAGCCCCCTACTATAACCTGAATAACTTCATCAGAAAATGTTCTCTGTTGACTACAGAGGCAGTAACAAATGTCATTTCATTATTTGATAGCAAAACCCATAGTTATTTGCCCATAGTGTTTTACATCCTCACAATAACACAATACTTTTCATACCATAAACAATCCACTGTTTAGTGTGTAATACACAAGAGGATAAGCTATAGCAATATGCATGTCCATGTATATACACATTTCATTTCTAGAGCTAGCGTGTCCCCAAGAGTTGCTCAAGGTAGAGATGAGGACAGACCCAAACTTTTAAACTTCCCATTTGTGTAATGCAATAAGATGATCTTAAAATTGCTAACACCCTGCCCAGGGATGTTCCATCACTGCTAACCTGCCTACAACTTAGTAAATTATGAATCTGAAGAGATTACAACTGTCATCTTCATCTCTTACACTGGCAAAAGATTCATATTTCAAATCCGGGCTATCTTTGCATATGATTTGGTGTTATATTGTCCTGCCACCAACTAATCATGATTTGGAAAGATGATGAGTTGTCCAAACGCAAACATGCATTTTCCTCTTATCACAGCAGCACAGTTCCCTGTAACAGAGTTAAAGGAGCATCAGCATTGCCATTATAAACTCGCGACTTCAAGAGGTTATGTGTGTTGTGAAAGTTCACGGTAAGAAGAAATTTGTCAATGCAGTGTGTTCTGGAATACTTAATAATAAAACTATACTAAAAATCTTAAACCTGAAATTGTGTCTTTTAAATATATTTTTGACTTAAAATTCAGTAAATGATTATTTCCATCTTACAAATGGTGTTGCTTTCCCTCATCACAAAACATTAAATCATGTATGAAAAGAGGCTTTGGGATAAACTAGCATTGGGCAACAAATGAAAGTTAAACATTCTACTTTCTTATTTTACATGGCCCAGATGTGAACAAAGCACTGTACCCTCCTGACGACAGTAGATATTCTGGGAGGAGTCCATGATCTATGGTGGCCAATCAGAATAAAGCCCATGAATTTGGGAATGAGTCCAGCAAGGTATCCATTTTTACTGCTAGACATGAACTTTAGACAAATTGATGCTGGGGCTTCTTTAGACACCTTTCCACCAAGAGAGTAGAGTATGGAACTGACAGATGTGACTATGTGCAGCTGTTGAGGTAGGCAGCACAGGTGGAATATATACCAGAGAAAATTCAGCTCTAATGACATTATCTGAGCCCCTAACACAGTTGTTTTCTGAATTCAGCCTTATCCATGGATGTTTTAGTTACATGATCTGATAAATTCTTTCTCTCTCTCTTTCTCTTCCATTTAGCCACCGCAGTTAGGCTTTTCCGTGACTTAAAGCTAAATGCCCCTAAATTGATACAGCCTCCTAATCCATCTATTCCATCTGGGCTCTAGGCTCTTTAATCAATCCAGTGCTTTCTTACCAGACTGATCTTCCTTGAAGCACATTTCATCATGTTATTGTTTAAAAACAAGTGGGGGGAAATGTGCCACTCCTAGCGATGCCCATCACATCAAGTCCAACACCAGAATCTGAAATCTGAAGGCTTCCTTTGTATATCACAAAATACACAAGTTCATCCACAATATATATATTCCAATGAAACTAGTTAAACCCTGCTTCTTCCACTCCTGTCGTGTTTTAACTCCATGTCTCTATTCATGATATTTCCCATTCCTGGGATGACTTTCTTTATCCTCCCAACATAGGGAAATCTTTCTTAAATTTCAAGGATCTTAGTATCTTCAAAACCTTTCTTAGATACTGTCTACTTTCAATTGTCTACCTATAGTCTGGCACTATCTTGGCACTATCTCCGTACCTTTCCAGATAATGGTTTTCCTGAATTCAGTGAAAGTTGTAATAATTAATTTAAATCCCTATACTCGGGAGGACTCACTGGCTATGGGTAATAGGATTGACCTTAAACAAGAGAGGAAAACATTGTATGAGGGTTTCAGGATGTTTCAAGGAAACCAGGGAAGGTGTGACAATCAAGATGAAGGCACTCCTCAAACCTTGTATTCTCTTTGTGCAACTACTTGATACTCTAATCTTTAGACTCTTTGTCCCTCCTTCTTCCCTCTCCTTCCTTTTTTTGTCCTCTGTTCTATTCCATTATACTCTCTCACTTCTCTCCCCTCTCTCTCACATCCATCTTTCTCTCTCCCCACTGACATTCTGACCTTTTTTGGTTGCCTGCTGGACTACAGTCCACCCATAAGAATAACTGACTACTAGTAAACCCCAAATGCCAAATTCCTGATATACAATTAATGTTGTTGTTTTTGAGTCAAACACCATTGGTTCAGTCAGACATAGACATAGGAGGAGATTTTGTAAAAACAGCTACAATCTTTCAAGTTACAGAAGTGACTTTGGAGGAAAAAAACCAGTGAAGTAGACACTCCCATATATGTCCACTATAATTTTACACAAAATTAGCGTATTATTTTAATGCATACTATTGATAGGAGTTTCACAAACGATATAGGGGGTGATTTAAACCCTAAAGAATTAGAGTCATAAAACTAGATAGAAAAGTCTAGACAAATGGATGGGAAATGGATGGTCAGAATGGCATACACAGTTAAAGACGGCACGCTTTCCATGTTTGTAAATTTAAAAATGTTCTGAGGCCTTTCAATAAAGATGGAGTAACAGAAACTGGACAGGGACTCTCCATCCTGAAACAAACAACAACGTTAGACAAAATGTATTTTAAGATTGTCTTGAAGATACTGGACAGCAGGAAACAGAGCACAGTAATCCTTGAGACCAAAGAGTAAAAGAACTTAGCCATACAATTGTACCAGCATGTACTACTTGAAGTTCTCAGGCCATGACATCGGGATGGGTAAAGAAGTTGAATCACTAGAGCTGTTCAATGATCTTCTGTTGTTTCTAATTCTGACTGTCTACATACAATACAAGACATGAAGTTGAGAGTTTGGGAAGACCAAGGTAGCTAGAGTTTACAAGGGAGAGTACAGGAATTACATAAGAGAGAACTCTGGAAATTTCACAGGTTAGGAAGAATACCTTTCCAGCCATAGTGGAAAACCTCATAATTAATGAGGCACTGAGCAGAGTATCAGAAGTCTTGCCTCAGTCCTGGATAATAAATTTAAAAGGATTTGAATAAGACAAAGTATGTTCATTGACTACTACAGAATTCAATTAGAAATTGACAATTAAAAACATATTTACACAATCCCCAAATATGTCAAAACTAAATAATACATTTCCATAAAAGAAGAAATCCATCAAAGAAGAACTCAGAAGAGAAACTGGAAAATAATTTGAATAAAAATAAAAGCACAGCATATTAAAATATATGGAATGCAGTTAAAAACAGTTCTTAGAGGGAAGATGATAAGACTACCCACCTGTGTTAGGAAAAAAAAGGTCTCAAATAACACTGATTTCAAACTTAAGAAACAAAACAAAACAAAACAAAACAAAACAAAAAAAAAAAGGAAGAAGAAAAATTACCTCCCCAAAAAGAAATTAATGAAGATTAAAGGAGAAAACAATAAAATAGAAATCAGAAAAGTATAAGGGTGCCTGCTGGGTGGCTCAGTGGGTTAGGTGTCCAACTCTTGGTTTCGGCTCATGTCATGATCTCATGGTTTGTGAGTTAGAGCCCTGCATCGGGCTCTGTGCTGACAGCATCGAGCCTGCTTGACATTCTCTCTCTCTCCCCCCCACCTCTCTCTCTCTCTCTGCCTCTTCCCTACTCACTCTCTTTCCCAAAAATAAATAAAGTGGAAAAAAAAAAGAAATCAGAATAGCATAGAGAAAAATCAATAAAACCAAAAGCCAGTTCTTTGAAAGATCAGTAAAATTAATAAATCTTTAGAGTAATCAAGAAAAAAAGGGAGATGATACTAATTAGTGGTATCAGCAATAAGAAGAATGGCATCACCACAGATTCTACAGTTTTAAAGGAATAAGGGAATATAATTAATTTCTCAATGCCAATAAATTCAACAATTTAGATAGGGGACCAGTTAACTTTCCCTGCTCCCCCAGGACCAAGGCTGACACAGCAGAATCACCACAGTCAGCCACAAGCCCATTCTAGGCACATCTTCTTGCCACTTGAGCAAAGGACACAAGGAAATACCATACCAGACATAAGGCAGAGTCAATAAGCAAGTGGAAATGAGCTAGGAGAAGTTAGTTTCTCTGTGACAATGAAGGTACTGAAACTTCAAACATGGGGTAGGGAGGATGAAGACTGGAGAAGGATCTCTTTCAGTTATATTAAACCATTAATAGCCAAGTGAGAAGTTTTGAAAGTTCAAAGCCTTGACATGGTATGAAAGGGTCAAACATTTATAAATTTTGAAGAAAATTAATAGCCATGCTGGGTTTTCTTAAGTAAATGGTAAGCTTCAGAGGGAGAAAATCAATAGTTATTTTTTTTTAAGTCTGCTTTGAAAATATCAGACCAGTATTTTTTTCTAATGATTGAACAATTTCATTGTAACATTATTAGTGTCTGGTACTGATGAGAAAAAAAGACACTGGAGAGCAGAATGTATCTGAAGTAGGAGAAACATTATAGCTACATAGTAGCAACAAAGTATCAGTAGTACCCAGGTAAGTTCATCATACACCTCTTCCTCATTGGGGAGTTTTGTTCACAGTGGATACTTGGCCATGGCTGGAGATGTTTGTGGTTGCCATGTACCAGGGATGTACGGGCATCTAGGGATGCTATTAAACGTCCTACAGTGTACAGGATACCACCACCACCAAAAGAATGATCTGGCCCAAATTGTCAATATTGCCAAAGTTGAGAATCCCTGTTTTTTGTTTGTTTGTTTGTTTTGTTGTTGTTGCTGGCTTTTTTGTTTGTTTGTTTTTTTAGTATGTATTTCCTCAACCTCCATATACCGGGTACCATTCCAGCTGGGGGAAGAAACAAAAAAAAAACAAATAAACAAATAAACTCATTGTTGGGAAAGGTCATTTAAAGACATCCCTGCCAGTTGACCCAAGAGCTGGCCCTGGGCACTCAGAGACATCTCACCCCCACCCAGTCCTTTGGATGTGGGTTCCATTTGCCTTTCCTACTCCCAGAGGCTTCACCAGGGATAAAGCCTTGAGATACTGATGTGGTGCTAAGAACACCTGCATGGTATACAAGAATGAACTCTGGTGAATATGTGCATGCATCCACTCACCTTGCCCAAGATAAGCAGCATTGTATGGAGCATTTGTGTTTATTTGGGAAATATAACCATCCTCAAGATAACCATTCCATCCATTGGAAACTTATGTAACATATTTTATCCTTAACTTAATATTACCCTCTGCCAACATTTTCTCATTATCTATGATGTATATTCATGCTATTGTGTACCATACAGCTTGCACACCTGGTCAGGGGGCCCTGAAGACGAACGGTGGGGATCTAGATTAGAGTGTCAAAACCGAAAGATCTAGTCAAACTATTGTTTTTCTGATGGTGACAGTGCAATTCCATGGAGCCAAGAGCTACTCACGTGACAGATGTGTACTTAGCACATATGCTCACTGCTTATGCATATTGTTTTCTACGTAGCCCTATAGATTTGTAGAGAATGAAAAATGAAAGGAAATATGGAGATAAGCTTTAAGAAAATGAAATTTTATATTTTGATTAATTATCATCAGAGTCAATAATAATGAGGGAAAATGGCTTATTTGACCTGAGCAGATGAATGAGATAGATTAGGAATGAGATCACTGGACTGCTGTTAAGAAAAGAGAAAATGCTTATCTGTCTTGAAATAAAGACTATACATTTGAATAGTACATAAGTATATATGTTAAAGTTATTAATAAAAGCACTGTTATAGAGACATAGCTCAGAAAAGAATGAGCAGAATGATTAAAAGTGCTAGAGGTAATAATATCTAGAGTTAAGCTTGTATTGCATTTCTGAGAAACGAAAAATGAAACTAACCATAATCTAAGTAAACATATATAAACATATTAATTAGGTTATATGATATAGAGACAAATGAAAAAAGAAAATGACTTAGGAAGAATACAGAAAGTTCCCTTTTTGCCAAAAACTTCAGTCTTTTCCATATTTACAAAATAAATATGGTTGTAAATGGCTGAGGGCAGATGAGTTACAAACATTAAACACGAACAAGTAAACAAACAACAATAAAATTAACCCATTAGAAAAAAGAAAAAGAGGATAAAGCCTAAGATTACTTGCAGTCCTTTTTCTGAGGAAATAACCTA